>NC_081844.1:103230856-104631042 GCF_963259705.1 Myotis daubentonii | reverse complement strand
TGGGTTGATGGTCACCTTTATGTCTGGCTCCAAAGAAAAGGAATAAAGATTAGAGGACTCATAAGATGCTTATCTAAGGTGTGCTATGGGAACCACAGATATGGAAGCTTGTAGCTGAAAAAGAAATGGTGACACTGCTAAGGTGAAAGGATGGTAAGTGAAACGAATGACAGAGACCAATTCATGTGGCTCTCTGCCCCAGGAAGGCAGGGGTGCCTGGCACTGCTGGCCCTTTCTCTGAACTGTGCATTAATATATACTAAGTACACATGCTTTGACATGAGTGGACAGAACAGATGGATATAAAGAAGATTGTTACACTCTATTGCTTCTAGTGTAAGTCCTTGTCCATCTAATGTTAGAATAACACTCAGCACCTAATGGTGTATGTCCATGAAGCAAGACCATAGTCTATCCATGATCAGCATCCACTTTTAATTATCTGTCAACACTTAAGTATCAGGACATTTCACATAAAGTTTATAGATTTTCAGCTTCTCTTGAGATGTTGGGAGTTCTGGAAATTATAGGACCCAATCCCACATGGTTTCATCAGAGCTGAGTGGCACTTGTCCTCTTTAAACATTAAGATCCCTGCCTAGAATGCTCATTCATTCACTCAGTCATTCAACAAGTATTTATTGGGCACCCACTACATGCCAGGCACTGTTGAAGGGTCTGGAGATACAAATGTACAAATCAGACAAAATTACTTACATTACATTCCTAGAGCCTATATTTTCACCAGGAGAGCCTGACAATAACCAAATAAATAAAGGTGTGTGTATATATATATATATATATATATATATATATATATATATATATATATTTATTTATTTATTTTTAGGTGATAAGTACTAAGCAACTTAAAGAAGAGTGAGGTGTAGAGATTGAAAGAGGATGGAGAGAGGTGGCAGGTACTATAGACAGAGCAGTCAGCAGGGAAGCCTCTCTGAGTAGGTGACACTGAGCCAAAATCTGATTAACATGATGTAACCAGCCCTCAGACTTGAGGGACAGATGGGCCAAGCCAAAGAAATGGCAAATGGAATAATGCTTTATACGTGGGAGGAACACGTAAAGGTATGAGCGAGGGGGCGAGGGCATTTCAGACCCCAGTGACGGTTTAGATGTCCCTCTGAGTGAGATGGGAAAGCACTGGTGAGTTTGAGCAAGAGAGTGACATATTTCTTTTCATGACTGGTCCCTGTAAGCATTAGTTTTTGGCCCTTAGCTTAGAGCACGATGAGCAAAGGTTAGAGATGGCCTCTGTGTCTGAAGAAAAAGAACAATCAGACTATGGGGCAGGAATCTCCTGATTTATGGAACGTAGTGTTTGTGCAGAAGAATAATCCAAAACTTAGCAGTGACATTGAATTAACCAACATCTAAGAGAAGAGTTAACACACAAGGAAGCCACTTAGAAAACCAAGCTCATGGAACCCGGAGACTGGGCCCTGCTTGACTCTAGGCCAGAAGTAAAGTTCCTGGTGAATGTGAGCGTGGAGCGCTCTGCTCAGCCTGCTCACAAAGAGCTTCTCTCACTTCTCCCTCTTCGCCAGTGACATTCCCTCCCCACTGCCACACTCAACTCGGTAGACAAGTCCCAAGTCTTGTTTTATTTCAGCAACTTGATTTAACTCACATGTTCTCCCAGCTCAGATAGGAAAAAAATCATCTGACCCTTGAACTCCAAAACAAAGCAGTGGTCGGCGCTTGGTGTTCAACATGATCTGGTGTTCCAGAAAATCCATTCCCTGACCATGAACAGTGGAAAACGTTTGACAAGAGGAAGGATCTACTCACAATCAGTTGGTGATCCCGCCCCATCGTGATGACCATCCGGTTCACCGTGCGAAGCAGCTGGACCATGATCTCTTGGATGTGGTGGTAGGTGAAGGCCTGTAACACAGTCAGAGACATCTGTGTGACAACCGGGACATTGTGTCTGCACACCTCTTCCAAAGGATATGCAACAGCGGTCAGACATGGTGATCACCACCAGCAGCAGCATTAGAACCATCACCACCATCCTTATCACCACTAACATCATCATCATCATCATCATCATCATCATCATCATCATCATCACTGTCGTTGTCATATCTCCATCACCATCACCACCAGGCATTGGGCACCAGGAATTCCACTAACCATCTTAAATATAAGTCAGTATTTAAGAGCTTAAGCTCTGGAACCAGAAACTTTTGATTGAGAATACTAACTGGGTCAAGAATTCTTGTGCTACATGGGCTGCGTTACTTCTCTGCACCTTGGTTTCTTCACCTGTGTGACAGTTGGGATCTAACCTTGAGTAAAGACAGAATGTAATGCAGGGCAGTGGTTATACAGGTGATGAAGAAGTTGAGACACAAACAAGATAACCTAGAGATTGGCAACAGCAGGGTGCCACTATCTCCCTAGGCCAGAAGGACAAATGGAGGAGCCAGTGTTGCAGGAGCCCGAGACTGGGGTTTGTGGTGGAAACTGTAAGCATGGGATGCTTGTGCAGTAGAAGCTAAATGATCTACTTTAGGGGAATCATGGTGAGCCAGGTTGTGACATTTATGGGGTTCTGCCCACTTTAAATATAAGTCTCTGAGCCTCAAGTAGGACTTGTCGATAATTTTTGAGCATTTGCTGTGGTAGGCGAGGGTTTTGTGTATTTTGCACATTCTAAGCTCCTGCACAGAGTATTATCCATGCATAGCTGGGAGGGTGGTTATGGCCAAGTGGTGAGGCCCTGGGATTTTAAATTCAGCATCTCTGGGTCTGGACACAACTCGGCACTTGCATCATGTGACCTCACTTATCACTTACTTCTCTGAGCCTCCACTCTTTTATCTACAAAATACATACGGGTTTCCCACCAGTCTTTCAAGGTTGATGTGAACATGAAAATAGCATGGCAGTTCTGGGGAAATGAACATGCCTCGTTCCATGGCAGGAGAATCTGTGGGTCCAAGATAGAGCCTGGGCTCCAGTAATTAATGAATTCTACGCAGCGCATTCTGATGGCTGAGATCCATGACACGACACACTGTGGCGCTCCGGAGACAGCTGGGGTTTGGAGGCCGCCTGTGTCTCCAGGACCTTGGCAGAGCCTGACAGAAGAAAGGGCTGAATAAATGGTGGCTGAACGGTGGACGGCTCCTCATACTTCTTCATAAGCACCTTATGAAATGTGGCTGCTTTCCATTTAAGTGTGGTTTTTCTCTTAATAGAACCCATGAAAGGAAAATAGATAGATTTGTAGTAAGAAAAAGAACAAAGATGTGCTTATTAAAAACCCTCCTTCCTTCCCAGCAGTTTTTCAATGACTCCAAAGATGAGTAGCCCAGAGATACCTCCCTTTCTCTCTCTCTCTCTCTCTCTCTCTCTCTCTCTCTCTCTCTCTCTCTCTCTCTCTCTCTCTTTCTCTCTCTTCGCCCTCCCCCCATCCTCACTCCTTATGCACTAATCCCCACTCTCCAGTCCTAGGGAGCTCCCCAGTAGAACCTCTGCCACCAGAGCTTCCACCCAAGCATGTATTTTACAGAAACAAGTGCTCATGATCCCTCAGACGCCAGTCTCTTGTTGGATTTGAGCCATGTCCCCATCCAGCCCTTTCCCCATATCACGGTTTCCTCCTGACGCTCAGGGGCAAGGGAGAGAACATCTACCTTTAATTCTAGGCTACAGGTGAGACTCTCCTGTGATTTCCTTCTATCCTTTATGTCCTCAAGCCTCTTTTCTGACTTTCAATCTCCAATATTTTATATGATATAAATGTAATGCTAATGGTAATAAAAATGTTTAACATGTTTTGAAAGCTTACTAAATACCTGGCACCCTACTAAATAAGACCTCATTCCACAATAAGAGGGGCAATATTATGATCTTCATTGTTTAGATGAGACGACTGAAGCCCAGAGAGGTTAAGTAATTTGTCCAGGGTCACCCAGCTAAAAATTCAAAGGAAAAAGATTCAAACCCAGCATTTCTGGCTGCAGAGCCTGCTCCTTGCCCACACTCACCCAGGTGGACTGGAACAGGAGCATAGGTCTCTGGTTGCTACATTGGGGCCTCATCAGCCTCTTTGCACCTGAGAGGATGGATAGCCCCACCCTCCAGCTTGAAGTATAATTACCTTCAGTAACTTCTGATCTTGTCTTTCCCTTTTAGAAAATCATTACTTCCTTGTCCTCTCTGCATTCCTTTGCAATTTCATCAATCTGAGCCCACTGCCAATTCATATAATGGTTTCCATTTGATGCCCACCCCACCGGATTATATCTCTCTCTTCCTTTACCAATAGAGATAATAAAACCCCTTTCTCCTGCTTCTTTTAAGTAGCTGTTTCTTCATGCAAAGAGCAGCAATTAGACTGCTCAGAAAGTTTGGTATTCAAAAGTGGGAAACCGTCCAATTTATTTCCTTTCACTTTAGGTCCCAATAGGAGAGGTGGTGTGGCGGAGTGTTCTGGGCTCTGACAGACTTGACTTTGAATCCCAATACTGCTAATTTGAGCTGGTGACCTAGGACAAATTACTTTTCTTCCCTGCATTTCAGTTTCTGTGACAAACAATAGAAGCCTGAAGTGCTGGTTTGAAGAATGAGCAAAGGAATGCAGGTCAAGCCCTCGCTGCCCAGGGTGGACACATAGTAGGCCCTCAGTAAGTGGCGGCTGCAACTCCTGTCCCCCTTGGTCTTCAGCTGCGTTCCGGCCAAGCTTGCAGATTCCCAGCATGCAGCAGCACGTGCAGTAAAAGGCAATGCATAATCTAAGCTCTGGATAATATCGAGATGTCGCCCAAAGAACATATAGCGTATATGCAAATGGAAAACTTTCAAGATGATAAACCTGTGCTAAGCAGCAAAAATGCAGCCACAAATCACCCACTGTTAATTGCTCCGCTGCCAGGCAAGTGGAGGAATCTCTGCGGAAGTGTCTTCCGGGCTCGAACTAAACGGTGGCTTGTAATTGAAATGACAAAGTCAGTCTTCCCATTATGGCCCTGGCAAAGAAATCAATCCAGCCAACCTAAACACACTGCAAATTGTATCGGAGTTGTTTTTTTTTTCTTTTTCTTTTAATAATTATAGGCTGTGTGTGATATCTGGAAGGAACCTGGGGTCCTTTCTTTAATCTTACCCATAAGCCCAATACATAACAGTAAAAAGAGGGATGACATAAGTCGGTCAGGAAAAGCTAAGAACCATATGATTTCACTCCTCTGTGAGATATAAAACTGAAACTCACAGACACAGACAACAGTATGGTGGTTACCAGGGGGAAGGGAGCAAGGGAGTCAGGGGAGTCAGGGGGCCAGGTATATTTTTAAAGGAAGGAAGGCAAACAAAGAAGGGTGGGAGGTAGGAAACTGAAAGAAGGGTAGGTAGGTGGCTGGGGGGACAACCCCTGTCTTCTTGGCTCACCCTGGGCCCTGTGCCAGCCCTCGGACTTTGTAGAATGCAATTCAAAATTATTAATTTCCCAGAGTATTTCCAGAATAATAATAGCGCATACCATATATGAGATGATTTTAGGAAATAATATACAGACACAGAATTTCACAACATTGAATCAAATTCTGTAAAAGGTGTCCCCTATTTTCATTTTTCTTTCAATCCTTTTGATGATACCAAGTAGAAAAGAACCCCTTTGGTGCTAATATGTCTTTAACACCTGTCTGTTCATGCAAAACAGAACAACCAGGGGAGGCCTCGGATCAGAGCTGACAGACAACAGCATCTTCTTAGAACCTAATAACATTGTTGTATTGTGTCTATATATAGCAAGTGTTCAGGAAAAGACCCAACACCTGAAAATAAAGCAAAATAAGAATTTCTTAAATTTTTAATAGCGTATTTCTGAGAAACCCAACTGGGGGAGTCCTCTTACTCTCTTGGAAAATGTAATTTTGTTTCAGCATCTACAACTGAGTAGCAAGCAGAAATATTAGAGCTCCGTAAAGCCAGAGGCTCACTTGTAGAACAGTGATAAAGTGTGATATTTTCTAGTTTGCTAAAGTTTATAGCTCTATTGGTCTGTAAAAATTTTACGTGTCTTATATCTAAGCCCAACTCAATATAAGCATCTCCTCTCCCCAACTTCAAGAATCCTAAACACTTTTGAACTAGCTATTTCTTTGGTCAGCTTTTCCCCCAGTTCAATAAATAAAACTTTGAAATGTGCTCACTATCTAACTACATAAGATGATATTCTTAATCACTTGAAAATTCCACTTTTACACAAGTGATGCTGGCTACTTAATGGTGGTAATGTTAATTTTTTTAATCAAAGTTACAAACGTGTATAGTTGAGAAACACTGTCCGATGTTCATCATTAAAAAAACAAAAACAAAAAAGAACAACAACAACAACAAAAAAACCCAGCCCGGCTATTGTGGCTCAGAGCATCGACTTATGAACCAGGAGGTCACAGTTCGATTCCCAGCCAGGGCACATGCCTGGATTGTGGGCTCCATGCCCAGTGTGGGGCGTGCAGAAGGCAGCAGCTCAATGATTCTCTCTCATCATTGATGTTTCCACCTCTCTCTCTCCCTCACCCTTCCTTTATGAAATCAATAAAAATATTTAAAACAAAACCACCAGTCCCTCATGTCCCCCCACCAGAGGACGATCTTTATTTTTTTTAGCATATGTAGTTGTTACTTTAGTACTTATGGTCATGTGGTCAAAACTATGTATTACCTCTTCTTGAAACAAATTTGTTCACTTTTTGGCATTCTCTATTAAGCCTCTGCCATAAAAGACAAGGATTTAACCCAGCCGTGGGCAAACTACGGCCCGTTTGAAATGAATAAAACTAAAAAAAAAAAAAGACCGTACCCTTTTATGTAATGATGTTTACTTTGAATTTATATTAGTTCACACAAACACTCCATCCATGCTTTTGTTCCGGCCTCCGGTCCAGTTTAAGAACCCATTGTGGCCCTCGAGTCAAAAAGTTTGCCCACCCCTGATTTAACCCTTGTTGCTCCCCCACTCAGCCCCATTAGACACCGATATTCTTTCCATGTCTCCTTCCTCCTATAAAGTTATAGTATAATTTTTGTTGGATTGATATTTTGTGTTTAAAATATTTTGATATGTAAATGTCATCCCTATCCAAGTTGTAAACAAATTCTCATTTCTCGTACAACTTTTCATTCCCGCAAAAGATAAAAGCAATCGGGGGGGGGGGATCAGAGATTCCTTTTAGTTCTCTGTCTTTTATGCCATCTTTTCCCTATTCATGATTGCCTCTTCTCCTCTTACACAATTCTCTCTGCCGGTTTTAAAAGTTTGCTTTGCCTCACAGAGTCTGTTTCCTGCAAGTTGCTGCTCTTCCGTCTGCCTGTTTTGGACTCTTTCTTTCCCGGGGGAGTTGTTTCCTTAGTTCTCTGGAACCCGTGGTGGTATGCTCACATTTCAGTGTGGGGGACTCGCAGGCTGGTTACAGCTCTGGCTGAGTAGACCTTGTGGTCCAGGAGCTTCTCTGCAGGGTGGTCTGGCTGGGATGGTTAGTTGGAGCGACTCAAATACCCACATATATACCAGGCTTTCTTCTGGGGCAGCTTGGATTCCACAGACAAGACTCCTCTGATCTCTTGCCTGAAGGCTGAGAGCCTGGCTGCCAGCATTGGGAGCTGAGGGGGAGGAAAGTGCCAGAGGCCTTGGCTTCTAAGACAAAGACTTTGATTGAAACCTTGTTTGGAGTAGGGTGTTGCTGCCCTCCACTGCACCTAATGTCACCTAGTCCTGACGCCCTGTGCTGTATCCTCTTTGTAGAATACCCCACACCCCCCAACCCCCACCCATGACTCAGCTGCCCAGACAGGCTGCTTCTTACACACACTTGCGACTGATCCTCCCAGTTTGAGCTCCTCTTCCTCACCCCCACCTCCAGGGGCCCTGCTACCACCATTTCCTGTAACTTGGGGGAAATCTTTGCTGTAGGTTAGATGAGACGTCAGCTTTCCCTGCTGCTGGCTTATGAATCACTCTTCCCGGGTCTGCTAAATCAGTTAGCATTTTTCCATATGATATCTGCCTTCCTTTTACAAAACTCCCTTCACTTTTTCTTTTTAGTAGATTTTTCCAGAGGGAGCAAAATATGAGACTCTGTTTCATCTATTATCTTTACAGGGACTCCTACCCTAAATGTTCACGGGTAAATGTTTATAATTGAGCTCACTGAATTAGAAATGTTAACAGGGCATGGGATCATGTTCAGTGACAAAACGGTGACTGTGTTATGCCGATGCCAGATTTTGAAAAGAGTTCTAGTGCAACCCTTACTTTACAGAAAGCCAAACATCAGCTTTGAGAAGGGGCTGGCCTGGGTCACATGACCAGTGACAGGTGATGCCATCGGAGCTAGCATGAAAAACCAGTTCCGCTGGGCAGTGCCTGGCCGACTGCTCCCGGACCCAGCACACGGGCAACCTTGGGCCTTGTGTTCATGCCAAGGACAACCCCAGCTACTCTGCCTACTTTGTCTTTTGGCCTTTTTAGTACGAAGATGAAGATCACAAGGTCACGGCTACAGAGTGATGTCCAAAGACCTTTTCTTTCTAACAACAGAGACACAATGCATAGTCGGAGCGTGGAAACTGCTGCTGCCCAGAGCTGCCACAGTCTTTCTCTGCTCTGTGCGCCTATGGAAGAGGTCCTTTCTACTTCCTTTTCACTTAGAAGGCACCAGGAACACTCCCTACAAAGAAAATATCCTAACCCTCAAAGGAGAGTAACAATTTTCCTCTAAATTTTCCTTCTCTCTTCTCAGGATTTCTAGGTTTAAGGCTGTCTTCTTCCCTCCTGTGTGACTGGCTCTCTCCGGGAAGACTTGATTAATTGCAGGACAGTTCATTGGGTAAAGGAGGCAACAGAGGCGGCGGGGACTCAGAGAGGCAGAGGGCGAGGTCAGTGGAGCTGAGCAGTGGCTTTGCTGTGCGCCATCACCTCCCCATCTCCTACCCACCAGGCAGCTCCCCACGTCCCAGGCAGGATGTGGGTGAGCCCTCATGTGGCCATGAGTGTCTGAGTCCCAGGGGTTCGCCTTCTCTAGGAGGGAGAGTTTGCATCAGTGGTAGGAGAAGCAAAAAAAGGAAGGAAAGATTGGCTTCTCATTCTGACACGCTGTTACCTAACAATCTCGAGGTGATACTATATGCTAAGAACTATGCATATAGAGCCAACAACTGTAATCTCACTTAATTAAAAAAAAAAAAAACACCAAAAAAAAAACCACTGAAGCCCCAGAAGTGAAATATGAGCATGAGAGAGAGGATGCGTAACTTGCCCAGGAATTATCCACTCACGGGTGGCCAAGCCTGAATTTCAGCTCAGTTCTGTCTAATCCCATGCTCTTGCCGTTTCAGAGTGTTGGGAGGTGCCAAGAAGAGTGAGTGCATTAGGCCTCAGTGTTATGAAAATAGAGTCTCTCCTCGCACAGACTACAGAGCCAGCACTAACTGTGCTCCTTCCCTACATTAACCAGACTCATCTCCGCGAGCCTCAGTTTCTTCACCTCTAAACTGGGCATAATGGCACCCTCAATATCAGGATTGTTTTGAGAATCTGTACCTAGTTCTGACACTGACCACTAATATTTTCTGAGCTTTTATTACACGTAAGGTACTCTTCTAAGAACATGGCCTATATTAGCTTAAGGAATTCTGCAAGCATCTATGAAATGTGAAAAATCCTTCTATTATCCCAGACTTGCAGCTGGTAACACTGAGGCTCTGGTGGGATCACACACCAGGTGTGAGCACTGATCCTAGTTCCTGCCCAGGCCTGTCTGACCCCCGGGTCCAGGCTTATAGCTGCCTTGCCTCTGTGTATTAGGACCACGGAGATGAATGCAGGCAGCAGGACTTTGAGATGATAAATCTTTCTGCAAATTTGCCCAAAGTAAACAGCGAGGCAAACATTTGTGTGCACAGCTGTTGATAGCATATTGTTTTATTTATAATATCCAAATGCAGCAAGCAAGATAAATGTCCCCCAATCAGGGATCCCATTATATAAATGACAGCTTATCCACTCAATGGAATAGGAGAAGGCAGATATTCTTGATCTGAAAAGATATCCTTAATATAGCCAGTAAAAAGAGACCACAGGCTACCATGTGAAATATAATCCCATTTATGTTTTTGAAAAAATATTTTCCTATGTCCAAAAATCTGGAAATATGCATGGCAAGACATTAACAATGGTCCCTCTGAGCAGGGAGAAGAGGCAGAGATGTGAGGTTAAAGGGATAACTTTATTTGCTATGGTTTATTGGAAATTTTCTCAATAATCACTTACGATAATTAAGAGAATAGACCTGTTTCCCAATTTGAAAAAGATGAGTCAGTCAATATGCCTAAGGAACCGCACTCACAGGGACTGGATGGATGCATTCCAGGGGCTGTGGTGGTGCCCTGCAGGCAGCCCTATGAGGTGGGGGCGGGGGGGGGGGGGGCGTGTCTGCCCCATGCTGGGCAGCCACAGGAACCTTGGTGCTCATGGATAAAGTGCTATTGTCAACTGAGAGGAGCATTACAAAGTAACATGGTTTAACACCTTTTAAAAAGGCAGAACTATGAAATATCGTATTCCATTTATCAAATGCTTTTAAGTTCCATTTGCAGGTGGGGGAAAAAAATCTACTTAAAGCAACCAGGAAAAAAGAAAAAAAAATACATAACAAAACTATTGCCTCCAACAAAAAATATCCAATTGTGCTTAGAGACAAATGTTTCTTTTATTCAGGTCCTATTAAGTTGCTTGTGGAGCTTTTAGTAAAATACACTAGAACTTCCAACCGGTGGCCAAGAGCAGAGAAAATGAAACCAAGGTCTGTCAGTCTAACATCTTAATGTGGATGAATGGAGACTGGCTGGAGCCACTTAGGAGATGTACCTCAGAGGTGTCTACTTTTGTTCTTCAAAGCAGGAGGGATCTGTGGGACTGTGTAAGGAGAAATGGAAAAACAACACAGCTAACATTTGCTTGATTCTTCACATGTGCCCGCAATGGGCTGTGTGCCTTGTATTTATTATCTCAATGCATTGTGGGAAAACCCAGGGGATAAGTGTTATTCCATTTTAAGGTATAAAATAAGATCCATTGTAATTATTATTACCGTTCAATATTTTAAGCACTTAATAGGTGACAGATGCTATGCTAAATGCTTCATGTGCACCATCTCATTTAATTCCCAGAATGATCGTATCCATCTGCTACACTGCTGCTCCCCATGCTACAAAGCAGGAAATTCTGACATTTACGTAACTTGTCCAGGGTCACAGAGCCATAGGTGATGGAGCTGGATTTGAATCCATGTCTTCTTGGGTGCAGGGCTCATGCACTGTGAACACAGCTATTTACAGCAATTTTGTATTGTTTGTAATACCCAAATGTACCAAGCAAGATAAATGTCCAAATGCCCCAGCAGCAATGCGCTCCCTTAGAGTTCCCACTGTAGAAATGGGGCTCTGTGAACTATTTGTAGTATTTCAAGAAGCTTAACAGAAATGGTAGAGTCCTCTTCAGTGTTACCACATTGGCTAATTGCAATGTCAAGATCCCTTGTTTGAATGAAAACAAGATAGGCAGGCATTCTGTTGAACTCTGCTGGTCAGAAAATTATAAATGCTACTTATATATTACTAGACACCCAATGCACGAAATTTGTGCAAGTGGCTTGGCCCTTGCAGCCACAGCGGCTTCTTCTGGAATGTCATCCAGAAGGAGGTCTGAAAGGTTGGTTGGCTGTCCGGACTAATTAGCATATTACACTTTTATTATTACAGATTAATTTTTAAATGTGTAAATAAATTAATTAACTTTTAATAGATGCTACTTGCTTGGGAAACAATGTATTTTAAAGCATGCATCCATGGGCCTATAAGAAATGGTGGTGAAAACTCCCTGTTGGTAAAAACCTTTGCTACCATTTATCCCTCCCTGCCCAACTTCCCAATGACCTCTTCCACCCTCCATTACTGCCCTCCTCTCTCTCCCCTGTTCCACTGGCTGCCTAGTTTCTTCTCTGTTTCCTCCTACTTTATGCCTCTACTTCATCACCAGCCTGCAACCCCAGTCCCAGATGGCTTTAGCCGCAGGCACAGAAGGTGCCGCTAAGGACCAGCATGATATTCCACCACCCCAAATTATTTCCCAAATATACCTCCAAGTTTTTATAGATATTTAAAGTTCCATGGATAGAATGTCATTCTTCAACTCAGGTGAATTCCCTAGAGATGCTGAGAGGAGGGGGTCAGAATGGAGAATCTGGAAACTTCTAGGCATAGACTTCCTCAGTGGTACTGGCAACAGAGCTTGACCCCACACTAATGCTAAGGGCTTGTTAGACAGGGGAAGAGAGGAATAAAAAAATACACAACCTTCCACTGTACACTCCTTCCCACAGTGAAAATACCCCTAATCACTCCAGAGAAAAAGACAGAATTCTGTAGCTCACTGGATGATGACTGACCTAGATTCCTCAGCAGGGTCTCCCCATATCAACACTCAATTGCCCCCACCCTTCCCTTTTCCTTTTTTTTTTTTTTTTTTTTGAAACAGGACTCTTGCCCCACAGATTCCTTCTAAGCCAGCCAGGCACAAATCTAAGTTCAGAGACAGGTCTCATGAACATCCCAGGATTCTGGGTCTCAGCCAGAATTCAGAGCCTGTTCTCCCTGATAAGCCTGCTTAGGCAAAAATTATACCCAAAACTTTAGAAACATTACCAACAGGAGGCTTTAAGATATCACCCTAAAACCTCTTTCCCATTGCTGGGAAGGGATGGAGAAAGTAGGCCAATCTAATCACAAGAGAGTTGGCCAGAAAAGAGCAATAAATCCGAAGGATGACTGTGTATCCTCTGATCTACGTGTGCAGTTACACAGCCTCAATGTTGTTTTTCAGTTCAGATCGGATATAACTAAACCCTCCCCAGAAACCCATCTCTATGAAGAGCAAGCAATGGAGGTGCATGCCCCTCTCCATGTGCTGACAAAATTACTGCCTCCTAGAACAAGAGCATTTCTTCTCATCTTGCAAAGTATGATCTCTTCTTACTCAATCTCTTTCTCTCTCTCCGTCCCCCTACCAACCCCCACACTGTGTGTCTCTACTTTAATGCTGATAAAGCATGTGAGATTTTCTCCACCGTTCCCTAATTGTAATGATGATTTCAACAAATGTTTAAAGTCCGATCATATGTCTAATATTGCTATCATCCCCACCTCACTCTCTTTGGAAAGTTTGGGTTGTGGGCTCCCTCCTCCCCATCTCCATCTCTCTCTCTCTCTCTCTCTCTCTCTCTCTCTCTCTCTCTCTCTATATATATATATATATATATATATATATATATATATATATATATATATATATATATATATCTCAAATAAATTTGGGAGAGAACTAGTTTATTTTTCTGATTTATTCCAAATTGCCTCATTTGACATGGTTTCTGGTGACCTTTCTAGATGACGAGAACATGACCAGTTTCTTTCCCCGTCTCCATAGTATACTCAGAGCCCCCACTCTGAAGCCCGGGCGCTGATCCTTCCCTAATCAGCTGCAAGCAGGACGGTCTTCTCTCTTGGATGTTCAGCCCTTTTATATTCTCAGCCAGTGAGAACCCACCTAGTTGGTTAGTGTAACCAGCTCACCTTGAGTCACATCTATGTGTGTAAGCCTAGCCACACGCTGAGTTTCCTTCCAGTAAGAGCACAGCATTGAAAAGAAGTCTTTTGCTCCCAGTGTTCCTAGTTGGGGGTGAAGCTAGCCTTAGGAAGCTGCCTGAACAGTTGGTTGCTGCTCCTTCCCCAACCCCTGCCAACAATGAGATGACCAGGCTAGTGTTCATTATAAATCAATATCTCCAGAAACGTTCTCTCAGCATGTGCTCTAGTGGTTCACGACCATGGCTGCATTTTTAGGATTACCTTGGGACTTTCTAAATATATAAACATGCCCATGCTCAGGCTCCACCCAGACTAACTTTCTGGGGCTGAGCCCAGGCACTGTTATTTGTAAAATGCTCTCTAGGTCTTTCTACATGCAGCCCAGGGAGACCATTCACTGTGTGCCAAGTGCTGTCCTAAGTGCTGGGGATTCAGGGACAGAGAAAGCCCAGGTCCTGCGGGCAATGTGCTTGGGGGAAGACCACACAGTGTTCTCCCAGAGCGCTGAGGATGCTCAGAAAAGACACAAAGAACCCAACTGGGGGGAATCTGGGAAGATGTCCTGAGAAAGGCACTGTCAGAATTAACTGGGAGGAATGTGTACCTGTTGTGTCCTTTGCTATAACAAGGACATCTTTGTAATAGGGTGCTTTTCTCTAATAAGAGTGCAGGCTAATAACACCTCACTCAGCCTTATACTAGTATGTTCTTCCTACTAAGCGCTTTCCCTTGGCCTGTGTCAGTCTGGCCCTGCTCACATTGTGTCTTGGGTTTCCATCTGCTCCCTAGATTTCTGATTATAATCTTCTCCCAGTCATGATGTCTTCATGAAGCAGAACTCCCTGCCTCTTGGACTGCAGTCAGCTCATGGAGGGAGTTCAGTCCTTTGGATCTGGTGAGGTCTTGATTCTCCCAGGCCCTAACCCTGACAGTCTGAGTCAGCTCGCCCTTCCCACAGAAAGCAACCAGGATGCCTTTGAAAGCAGGTTCTTACCTGTGTCTGAGATGCCCCTTCCCCCGGTCACCTGCCAATCTCCTACTCAGTAGTCAAAAAACCCAGTTCAATCATCACCTTTGGGAACGCTTTCCTGACTCATCACTCAAAATCCCCACCTCACCTTAGGCAGGGCTGGTGGTTCTCTGTTTTGAGTCTTCACACAATTTTATTCATATTTCTTGGAAGTAGGGGACCACAGCTTTTAATGTTTAATATCCAAAGGGTAGTATCTGCTTGACACAGATTAAGTACTAAGCACATAAACAAATATGGGAAATGGATGTGTTCATGGGTAGATGGATGGATAGACATATGAAAGTATGGATAGATGGGTAGGTGGATGGATAGATGCATAGACAGATGGATGAAAGGATGAGTGGATAGATGGATGTATGTATGTATGGATGGATGGATGGATGGATGGATGGTTAGACAGAGAGATGAAAGGATGGATGAATGGGTGAATGATATTGCCTAAATTAACTTTATATATTATCAATTCAGAGTCTGATACAAAATAAAAAATGTGCTAAATTATCTATTCTCAAAAAGCAAAGATGCTGGTGATATATGTACTATCGCCTTCTCTTCTTTTATCGTACAACTAAGAAGACAAAGTATTGTAACTTATCTTCCAGAATAGGGTTCAAGCAGATAAATAATTAATCTCCTGGGGGGTTATTTAGGAAGATTACAACTACTCCTCTACAACCTTCCTTGAGTCATGGCATTCCTTGCTCCCAGATATGAAAGCGTCCCTCTGTTCCCTAATGACTGGCTCTATTTACAGAAAAAGAAGTCTCCACTTTCCACAGAGGTGACTTTTAGACTTTGCTCCTTGGATTTCTAGTTCCTGTCCATGAGGTTCTTTGAGGCATATGTGTCCTTTATTACCTACTACAGTCATAGTAATGCTTGGGGAGGGACATAAAATACAATACTAGCTTTGCATTCATTTTTATATTTCTGATCCCTTACAAAAATGCATAGTATAAATTATAATGTCTAAAAAAGTCAACTATCTCTCAGATTATACCTCTAAATTATGCAGAGCATTCTAGCATTCTTTAAAAACATTCATTATTTATTGCACAAACTTTACCAAAAACAAAAATGAGATTATATACCTATCAGTCCAACCCTGCAACACATCTGACTTCTCATTCATTTATGATTCCTTCAAGTCCTTATATGTGTGAAAGACAATTTGTGTCCTGCTCTTCCCAGTTAACATGGCATAAGCATTTTGGGCAAAACCCTGTTTTTATATATCCTTTGAGGAGGGGTAGGAGAAAGGTTTAGATTTAAACAGACTGAACTCTGCCTCTGCCAGTAATGTACTTCATAGCCTAAATCTCCTGTAAGCCTCAGTGTGTTCACAGACAACCTGAGCATGATAACAATTTGCTCCCTGGATTATGGCAAAAATGAATGGACTTTTGTATGTCAGGTGCTTTACACAGTGATTGACTTATAGCAGGTGTTCCTTAATGCATGACTCACAAATAACAGTAATATTTCTTAAACCTGGATCTGTTTTGAATTAGAATATAAAGTATGCATGAATAATTAAGGTAAAACACAAAACTGAATTCAATCTGGGCTCTACCCCTAGAACACTGAGAGATTAGGTAAAAACAAACAAACAAACAAACAAAAAACTTGAAAATAAGAGAAACCCAACATCACTCTTTCACAGATATGTCTGAGTCACCTGCCTCAGAACACACAGACTGTCAGGACTAGAGCTGGAAATAGAAGTCATGTGCTGTCTAAAGCTGTAAAAACACTCTCAGACCAAATAGCACCTTCTCTGTCACCACCACCTCAGCCAATACAGCGTGAAAAGTAGACATCACTAAATAATCAATACTTATGGGATTACATTGGGGGAAGAAGAAAGAAAAGAAGAAACATATATTAAGTATCAATATGATAGTCATGATGAACAAAATATTATGCAGAGGTAAGCTGAGGCTCAGAGAGGCCATGGCACTTCCCCAAGATCACACAGCTAATTAGCAGCAAAGGTAGAATTTGAATCCATGTCTGTGGGCCTCCAAAGTTCATAATCTTTCATTTTAACTCAGTGAAAGTCAACAGATACTTTTTGTGCCAGGTACTGTGTTAGGATATGGCAGTAAACAAGAGAGATGTAGTCCTCACACTCATGGGACTTACTGTCTAGATAACGGAACCAATAGTTGAAGGTGAGCAAAGTGTGATGAGTGTCAGGTAAGGTGAAGGACCTACAATGTTTGGAAACTATTCATGAAATGAGGACAGGTAACCGTGAGCCTCTGCTCTCTATCCCATTGTTCCTTTACACTATGGGTTAAACATGCTCACACAGACTGACCACCGTCATTGTGTGGCATTATTTCTGCAGGAAAATGCATGTTGAATTCTAAATTGAGGTAGAAACAATTTGGGGAGCACAACAATATTCCAAGTTGGTACCTGCTTTGTATATGATGTTTAATGCAACAACAGATTTGCCTTTCTCATTAGGGTATGCTGAGTATAAAAAATAAAATTAGTGTCAGTGTGTATTTGAGAAAGTTGAATAATTGAGGATGAGAGGATCAATCAAAACACAAAGATTAATTATTGAGCATCTGCTCTGACTTCGGCACTATGCCCAGGCAGTGTGGAAGTAGAGGAGAGATAGAAGACTGGATCAGCCCCATCCTCGGAGGGCCTATAAACTAGAATTAGGATACCCACATAAGAACGTGCCCAGTAAATCGTAGACTATGACAAAATTCCAGGAGGCTGGGGTGGACACACATCTGTGGAATGCACTAGGTGGCTGAGAGATAAGGGGAATCCACCCAGTCTTCAAAAGACAGCGATGGAAGAACATACCGTGTTCATGGATTGGTAGAATCAACATCATCAAAATGTCCATACTACCCAAAGCAATCTATAGATTCAATGCAATCCCCATTAAATTACCAACGGCATATTTCACAAATCTAGAACGAACGTTCCAAAAATTCATCTGGAATAAAAAAAGACCCAGAATAGCTGCAGCAACCTGAGAAAGAAGAACAAAGTAGGTGGGATCTCAATACCAGATATCAAACTGTATTATAAAGCCATTGTTCTTAAAACAGCTTGGTACTGGCA
This sequence comes from Myotis daubentonii, assembly GCF_963259705.1. NCBI lineage: Eukaryota > Metazoa > Chordata > Mammalia > Chiroptera > Vespertilionidae > Myotis > Myotis daubentonii. The sequence continues at coordinate 104,613,233 of NC_081844.1, read as the reverse complement.
CAAGAACAGACATATAGATCAATGGAATAGAATAGAGACCCCAGAAATCGACCCAAACCACTATGCTCAATTAATATTCGACAAAGGAGGCAAGAGCATACAATGGAGTCAAGACAGTCTCTTCAATAAATGGTGTTGGGAAAATTGGACAGATACATGCAAAAAGATGAAACTAGACCACCAACTCACACCATACACAAAAATAAACTCAAAATGGATAAAAGACTTAAACGTAAGACGGGAAACCATAAAAATACTAGAGAAATCCACAGGCAACAAAATTGCAAACATATGCCGAAGGAATTTCTTCTCTGATAATGCTCCTAGGGCAATGGAAACTAAAGAGAAAATAAACAAATGGGGCTACATCAAAATAAAAAGCTTTTACACAGCAAAGGAAACCATCAACAAAACAACAAGAAGACCCACTACATGGGAGAACATATTTGTCAATGATACCACTGATAAGGGTTTAATTTCCAACATTTACAGGGACCTCATGAAACTTAACAAAAGGAAGATAAACAATCCAATAAAAAAATGGGCAACGGACCTAGATAGATATTTTCGAAAGAGGACATACAGAAGGCCGAAAGACATATGAAAACATGCTCAAAGTCACTAACTATATGAGAGATGCAAATCAAAACGACAATGCGTTATCATCTCACACCTGTCAGAATGGCTATCATCAACAAATCAACAAACAACAAGTGCTGGCGAGGATGTGGAGAAAAAGGAACCCTTCTGCACTGCTGGTGGGAATGCAGACTGGTGCAGCCACTGTGGAGAACAGTATGGAGCTACCTCAAAAAACTAAAAATGGAACTCCCATTTGACCCAGTGATCCCACTACTAGGAATATATCCCAAGAAACCAGAAACGCCAACCAGAAAGGATATATGTACCCCTATGTTCATAGCAGCACAATTCACCATAGCTAAGATTTGGAAACAGCCTAAGTGCCCATCAGCAGATGAGTGTATTAGAAAACTGTGGTACATATACACAATGGAATATTATGCTGTGGTAAAAAAAAAAAAAAAAGGAACTCTTGCCTTTTGCAAGAGCATGGATGGAACTGGAGAGCATTATACTAAGTGAAATAAGCCAGTCAGAGAAAGATAAATACCACATGATCTCACTCATTTGTGGATTATAGAGAACAACATAGACTGATGAAAAGGGACAGATCCAAAGACTGAAAAACAGCGATCAGGCTATCAATCCCCAGAAGGAAAGTAGGGGAGGGCGGGGGTAAGGGGAAGAGATCAACTGAAGGACTCGTATACATGTATATAAGCCAAACCAATGGACATGGACAACAGGGGGATGGGAGCATGAGTGTGCGGGGCGGGGTGGGGTGGGGGTTAATGGGGGGGATGAGGACACATTTGTAATACCTTAACTAATAATAATAATAATAATAATAATAATAATAATAATAAAAGACAGCGATGATCTGAATAGTCAGAGAGAGTTCCTGGTGGCAGCGGGAGGAGTGTTAACCATGGAGAAAGGCACAGGACAAGGTGGGCCCTGAAAAATGAATAGATCATTGAGGCCAAGCACCAGAGTTGAGGAACCTCGGAGGTAGTTTTGAATGAATGAGCATTTTGTCTTAATCACCTTCGCATCCATGATGCCCAGAATGGTGCCTGACAAACAGTAGGTGCTCAGATAATGTTCTGTGAGATGGAAAGACATTGCCTTAGTTGAAAAGAAAAATAGAAAAATAATAGAAAAAGTGCTGGCCCTGTTTCAACATATGCCAGACATGCCTAAAATGACAAGAACAGATGTTAAACTGCCGATAATTAAGCGCTTAATTCTATATAAAATCAAAAGTTTTCAGACTGCATCTGGGAGATTGATAAGATAGGGCAAAAGGAATCTGTGATGGTTTCTTAATGGGAAGAGAAGTTGGGTTGGGTCTATCAGGAAAGGCAGTCTGGAGCTCAGTAGTCACCATTCAGGTGGGTGAAGCAGACAGCATAAACCTGCAACTCCATCACCTAGAAAACAATAGGAAGTAATTCAAGTAGTTTCATTAAATAATTCGGCAAGTGTGCCCAGCTTGTGTGGCTCAGTGGTTGAGCATCAACCCATGAACTAGGAGGGCACAGTTTGATTTCTGATCAGGGCACATGCCCAGGTTGTGGGCTGGATCCCCAGTAGGGGGCATGCAGGAGGCAGCAGATCAGTGATTCTCTCTCATCATTGGTGTTTCTAGTCCTCCCTCCTTTCTTCTCTGAAATTAATAAAAACATATTTTAAAAATAATAATAATTTGATGAGGGAAATGAAATAGATCGGTGGGCCAGATTCAGGTCATGAACCTCTAATTGGGGGGCCTCAGGACTAAATGCCCTCCAGATTGAGGAACCAGGTAAATGACAAAGAAAAAGGAAAGGATGAGGGCTGGTGGGGCAGTGAGAGACTGGTATACCTGGAACGCAGCATACAATGGAGACAGTAGGAAAGATGGGTGGAGAGGAAAGCTAAGTTGAGAGTGAATTCTGGTGGAAGAAAAGGCATTCATTAGTCAAACACAGCTTTAGCATGTTATTTTGCTTGGAGAAACTGGGATGGAATTAAACATTTCATTTTCTAACCTGTGCTGCCAAGTCAATTGTTTATGCCTATGGCTAATGTTATCTGAAATCTCCCTGAGAAAATGTCCATTCTAGAACTCTTGGGTTGTTTTCTGGAAACTTTGCTGGTTCAGTCCCTGGTTGTTGCCCCCAGATTGCGTGTGGCAGCTGGGGTACTACAGAGCCGTGGATCAAAGGCATCTTTAAAAACCAAGCACTTCCTTTCGCACTTACCATGCTTCTCTTAAGGATTTACATTTAGACCAGTTGGGCAAATCAAAGTTATAGTTCCCTCAGTAACTGTAACCTGGACCAAACATAGCTACATTTTTCTGCTGCTGAGCGGGCTTTTAACTCACGCTGCCAACTGTGAAGGGGAGATTTAATTCAGACATTATGTAGGAAATGCTTTTTGGAAAGCAAGTGGCTGGTCCAGGGAAGGTTCAGTGTAAATGGCTGTTCCTTTCAACTCGTGCTTTTATGCAAGGATTCCCTGCAGACAGCAACCTTCCTCGGCATCCTTTCGGGGTGAACAAAAAGGTGCCTCTCCACGCCTGCCAGCTGCCACGCTCATACATTCACGCGCACAGCCCAGCTTTCTTACCACAGGTGCTGGTATTGGCAAGAGGCACTACACAGAGCCAGCACTAAGGTGAGAGATCAAGGCTCCTGCCCATGGGACAAAATGTAAGAGGCATCCAAGAACTCAATAATCCAGACAAATCAAACTTAATGTCCCCGTTTAAAAATAGAAATTAATGCAAAAAATACATGATGAACAAAATATCAACCCATACTGCATGGAAATATTCTTTTTCTTGATCAGTGCATTTTTGGCGCCCATACACTTTGTCCCCGTCCCCAGGTAAGCTTCACTTGCCTCACCCTGGTCCTGGCCCTGGGAGGCACAAGGTGGGTATGGAATTGAGGGCGGAAGGGAGTGCACACAGGCCCTCAGGGATTTGGTTGCAGGCAAACTCCTTTATACTTTGGTCCTGGCAGATAAAGCAATATTGAAGAATACGTCAAGAAGTATTTCTAATTAGTGCTGACGGAGCAGAACACATTGGATTATTAATTTTATTGGGGGGAGTTCTGGTCAACCATCAACAAAGCTGTCTTTTAATTTTCCAGATGGATCCTCTGAGATTAACAACCCAAGGACCATCTGGGAAGTTTTGCTAAACCACTCACTCTCCAAGCTTGTCAAGCAAAGATCGGGTGACATTCAAGCCCCAAAATTTGGCCTAGGAATCATGGCGTGGACACGGCTGTCAGAGAGCCCAGGACAAGGCTCAGCCCTGGAGGTCCTGTGGCCAGGACAGGCTCTCTGCTCCATCACACTCCCAGATCTCATAATTAGAAAGCATTCAACAAACCCCAGTTGAAGGAAATTCTACAAAATAATAGACTAGTACTCTTCAAAAGTTAAGGTCATGTGAAAGACCAGGAGAGCCCATCACATATTGGAGGGCACTTAGGAACTATGGCAACTAAATTCACTGTACAATCCTGAATTGGGTCATGGACCAGAAACTAGACATTAGAAGGAAACTGCCCAGTCCTGGGTGAGTGCACGCTGATGGTTTAGTCACGCAATGGCCTAATTGCTCACTTGATCACCTCTTGCTAGGCCGGAGCAGTTAACAGTGTAGAATCCTCTACTAAGGATGGTCATTTGCCTGCGGATTTTGTAGTTTTAACTGAAAAAGCGGAGAAAGCCCCTCACCGATCAGCATCTCTTCATGCTGGAACAGGTGTGCTTTGGGGAACTCCTCATCCTCCCAATGCATTCTCTGTACGTGGGCAAGCATCCCTTACACACCTCAAAATTAATCTTTAAAATGTTTTTTATTTTGAAATGTCAGACTTAAAGAAAAGTGGCAAATGTAGCAGAGAAGGTGCCTATGTACTCTTCATCCAACTTCCCTACATGCTAACATCACCAGAGCACAATGATCAAACCAGGAAATTCACAATGGCACAATATTACTTACTAAATGGCAAGCCTGATTCCAGTTTAGCCAGTTTCCTTCTAATGTCTAGTTTCTGGTCCATGACCCAATTCAGGATTGTACAGTGAATTTAGTTGCCATGGTTCCTAAGTGCCCTCCAATATGTGATGGGTTCTCCTGGTCTTTCACATGACTTTAACTTTTGAAGAGTATTAGTCTATTATTTTGTAGAATATCCTTCAACTGGGGTTTGTTGAATGCTTTCTAATTATGAGATCCGGGTTGTGCCTTTTTGGCACGATTCCCCACATGAGTAATCTTGTCCTCAGTACATCCTGTCAAGAGGCACAGGATGCTGCTTTATGTATTTACTGGGGGTGCTCTCTGTCATCACCTGGTTACCGTAAGGTGGTGCCTGTCAGGTTTCTCCACTATAAAGTTACTATCATTCCTTGTGTCATTAATAAGTGGATACCTTGGGAAGATACCTTGAGACTATGCAAATATCCTGATTCTCCTCACACTTTAGCCCAACAAGTTTGGTATCCATAGATGCTTCTACCTTGTAACAATGATTACTGTGATGTTTGCTAATCAAAATGAATTTTTATTCATCCTTGAACCCTATTTAAGGCCAAAGAGTCAAAACCTACTGAAGGGAAAAACAATACTGTCCCTTGGAAGTATGCTTCTCCCACAGCTGTGTGGACTGAACATCTGGTTTAGGCAGAGCCAACCCACAGCCCAGGTCACTCTGCCCACCCCTCACCTGTGCGGGAACCTGGGAGCCCGCTCCCTGGTCTATGTAGGCCACCATATTCTCACCGCGGCTGGGAAAGAAGCCATTGCCAGTCAGTAAGAATTGCCATGGCAACTGAAGCATCCTTCTACATCTCTGCTCTAGGTTGAGTGTTTAGTCTGTCTGAAAAGCCGCTGCCTCCCCGGAGCAGCTTCTCTTTGCTCGGGGCAGCAGAGCCAGGGCCACGGGAAGAAGAGGCGCACGGGCAGCTCCCCTGGGCTTGCCTTGTTTTCTGCAATTCCTTTGAGTCCCAGGCAGTGATGTGTCGGCACATGTTTACCAGTCGGCTCTCAGGGAAGAAAAACTAAAGGCCTGGATAGACAGTGTTGGCAATGCTGTGTGTGAGTCCTCACTGACGGTGGGTTTCAAGCTGCCAATGTGACGTCACTGAACACGGAGTTGGGAAGAGATGTGCGGCCGCAGAGCATTGCGTAGTATTCCCACCAAAGGAACCCACTAGATGCAAGAATCCAGGGTAGAGATTATTAGGAAGTGATGCGTTTTGAGTATCTATTTGTTGCCTCTGATTTTAATTAGTCTATTTACTTATAGATATTTATATAAATTTTTAATAATGGCAGTGATTTAATAAAATAACTCACAAGATTTTAAAAATGTAACGCTGGGTTCTCAGGAGCTGGTGTGAGTCAGACCCAGCACATGACCCCCAGCAGTGACTATCCTGAGCCCCGAAGTTCTGGGACCCTAAGGAGCCCCTGGGAAGGAGGCTGGCTCTTTTCCCCCCACCAGGGAACACTTAGGAAGTCCAGCTGCCCTGCAGGGACGCTTTGCTCTGTCTGCAGCGACGCTTTGCTCTGTCTGCAGCATCTTCCTTGGCAAGCCTCCTCCGAAGCAGCTGGCGCCGCAGGCTGGCGGGAAGGGGCTGCCTCAGTGGGAAGGGCACAGTACCTGTTTGCCATTCTCCCAGGAGGCCACTGGGCCCTTTACTGCTCTTAGAAGAGAGACAGGGGTGCCTCAGAGGAAGCCTGGAACAGTGGAAGGAGCAAGGAAGGAGGAAGGAAGGACAGCAAGGGAGGAAGGGAAGCCACCAGCACTGGGTGTGGATTGTGTGTCAGGGGCAGAGCTGCCTGTGTTCACAGGTGCTTGTGTTCCCCATAATCCTGAGCACCTTGGGAAGGAGCACCCCATTGCACAGAGAGATTGCATGACTTCCAAGGTCCCCAGCTAGGAAGAGGTGGAGCTCAGATGCAGGCCTTTTCTGCTCCCCACCATCACCCCAGCATACGACGCAGGGTTCAGGACAGCCCTGGTGTCTGCCGGATGAGCATATGAATGCAATGTGGCCTGACTCCAGGGCCTGTGCTCTCCCCTCCACCAGGGAACCGACACTGGGAAAGTGTCAATGCTCAGTGGTGGCGGGCGTGGCTGTGGGATGCCAGTGACTTTGAAGTTAGGTGGGTGACTCCCTCCCAGCTCTGCCCTTTACTAACTCTCTGACCTCGGTTAGGATCACCCAGCCTCTCTCTGAGACTCAGCTTCCTCACTCATAAAACGGGATAATAAAGCCTACCTTGCCATTGGTGGCCAGAAACAAAGTCCTTATGACTTATGAGGAAAGACTTTACAGGCTCGAAGGTGCTGGGGGAAAAAGTGTATCGGATGTCACTGTCCATGAACACATAAGGTCATTCCATTGGTCTAGCAAAGGCACATTTAATGCCATGGAAGCAGGGGATGAGCAAGGGAATAAAGAAAATGGCCCTGGATACAGCAAGAGAGTTTGATCTATTTCAACTGCAAGTTGGGGATTAATTAGCTGTTCTCTGCTTGGAATGCACCCCAGACAAAGAATTTCAGCAAGCCCTGTCTCCCTGCCTGTTATTAGAGATACGAGGGAGCAGATAGGATAGAATAAAACCTGCCGCTTTTGCACGGTGGTATTGATTCCTGGGAATTAAACGGTAATGCAAAGAGGAGGCATCAGCCTCCCTTCACGCCTGCATCAGGCAGGCTGCCGAGGATTATGAGAGCACGGAGCTCAGGGTGGCCATGGGGGCTGCACTTTAGAAGGCACCCAAGCAGAGAGCTGTGGAGTCTGCTCCTCCCACACGTGGGCAGGTCAGGGCAGCTCTGGACCAAGAACACCCTCCAGGCAGACTACTCCCTGTGCACGCCGCCCTGGGGACCTTAGCAGAGCTAAAGATGCTAATGCCCTGCTGCTGTCAATGCCTGGTCCCTTTTAAGAGAGGGGCATGCCTGGGGAGTGGGAGTGTTTGTGTGTTAAGAACCACATGCACCAAACATCAGACATGCATATTCAACATATTGACAAATCACCTCTAGCAGGTGGGGGAGGAAGAGGGATGGGAGCAGGAGATATGGATGAAAGGTGAGAAATACACAGACACCACACACACACACAAGAAATAAGGAAGGGCCTGTACATACCCATAAGGATAACATGTCATAAACTGAGTGTGGTTCATTTAACCCCCTGTACCCGACATCCAAGGAAGGCAAAAGGAGGAAAAGGCATATATATCCCCTTAGACTCAGAGCCGAAGACCCAAGGGCCTGCTATTGATCTGGGAAACTCATACTTATTCATTCCTTCAACAGATATTTTTGTGCAGCCACCGTTGGAGGCATGGGGAGGGGAGAGCAGAGCTGCACGGCAGATTGGTGGACCTCTCTCATCAGGGGCTCCTGGTTCCACAGGCAGGTAAGTGACAGAAGATGACACACAGATGCTACACAGAGCAGGCATAAGCTGTTCCTGGGACCACAAGAGAGGGGATGCATTCTGGCAGTGCCAACAGCACCCACACAGCCCACAGGTGAGGGAGTGCTGGGCAGGCGAGGGATTGAGAGAATGTTAACGGAGCAGGAGGATGGAGAGGAAAGGGGGATTGGTATGAGGCTAGGCTGGAAGCGTACGCTCTGAGAAGCCAGCTAGTGAGATTTGCTGAGCCTCTGCGCTCAAGGCCTGGCAGGGGACACACAGGGAAGTGTGACAAAGCAGCCAGTGCTGTAATATCAGTCTGAACACATGGTTATGACAACCCAGAGAAGGAAGTCCTGCCTGGAGTGGGGGTGGGAGAGTGAGAGGAAGAGGATGTGGAATGGAGAAGATTTCGGAAGGGAAACATTATTTGAGCTGAAGCTAAAAGGAGTTTAGCATCTTACTTGCCCAGAAAGAATGGGAGCTGGGGAGGACATTCCAAGCAAGAGAAAATGCAGAGGCGAAAGTTCTATGTGTCTAATGGCAAACCTATGACACGTGTGTCAGAGGTGACACACTAACTCATATTTTTGGTTGATTTTTCTTTGTTAAATGGCATTTAAATATATAAAATAAATATCAAAAATATGTCTTTGTTTTACTATGGTTGCTAATATCAAAAAATTTCTATATGTGACATGGCACCAGAGTTAAGTTAGGGTTTTTCAAAATGCTGACACGCCGAGCTCAAAAGGTTCACCATCACTAAGCTGATGAGTCCAAGTATGAGATTCCCCCATACCAGTCAGGACTGAAAGATGCCTTGGTAAGACCCACAAGTCTAGTCCATGGACTCCAAGGGTTTATTTTTTTAAAGCAGACGTTGTGCATTCTTTATGACATCCACGATGCAAATACTGGTACAACCACCTCCTCCTCTTCAGAATCTGGGGCCATCTTTCCCTGCTATGTGACTGGCAGGCAGGGTACAAACAAGGACTCTTTTCCTTCTGAGGGATGACACATAAAAACAAAAAGCCTGTTTTAAGAGGGAAAACCAACTCTCTCCTGGTCTGGTGCAAAATTAAATTTTATGAGTGACTCAGCAGATGGCCAGGCACAGAACGAAGCTGGTGGGAAACTGCCTTTCAAAGCAACGGAAGTTGACAACTAAACTTGGCGAAGGAGAGGAGAAAGGGGGTTACTAGAGGCAGAAGTCCAACCTTTCACCCTTCACCGGAGCCTGTCTCTTTCCTAAGCTGAGTGCAACTCATGCAGCTGAGTGAGGAAATTTAACACCATCATTAAAAAAAACCACCGACACCCAGGCTAAGGCTGGCATCTGCCCTGAGTCATATGCCACCCAGGGTTACGATGAATAAAGTAATAACAGGGAACCAGCTTCCACATGCCAGGCCTGCTGCGCTGGGTGGAACTCCTAGAACAATGACAACCTATTGAAGACAAGCATGCTTTCCCATCCCCCAAACACACAATGGCCCCCAAAAGGAAGCTTGGCATCCTGCACTACAATTGCGAACTTCCACACACGGTCTGTCCCTGGGCAATGGTCCCATCGGGCAGACACAGTCTATGCTTGGGGAGGGCAGATGGCTATTCTGTGATGCCCCAAAGAACCACTACACAATGGATGGCTATGCTGTTGTCAGCAGAGAGGATTCTAATAACCAGAAAAAACAATTCCAGGACATTCTCCCTGGGAGCCTTTTTTATTTTTCTTCCTAATTTCTGATTTTGAGAAGTTGGTGCCTGTAGAAACCAAACGGCACACCCAACGGTCTGGATTCTCAAAGTCAGATCTTTGCACAGGCCATGTCCCCGCTGCCGCATGAAAAGGAATGCAGGAGTACAAATGAATGGGCTTGAAGATTCTGCCATTTTACGGTTTATTAAATGCCATATTGCAAGATGCTAGGTTTTATAGACTGGAAAGGGCTCTTCAATTAGAAAGGTAAAGGCCTGAGGATGAGCCCAACTGTTCTTCTATTTCCAGGGAATACTGAAGATGGGGAAAAAATTAGGCCATATTGGAGCAGTGATTCTTCAAGTGTGGTTCCCGGACCAGCACCATCCATATCACCCGGGAACTTGTTAGAAAAATAAATGATCAGGCCCCATCCTTCCAACTTAACAACCAGAAACCTGTTTTAATAGCTCCTCCAAGGCACTCGGGCTCATGCTCAAGCTGCAGACGTGCACTGAGCTGTGGTCCTCACCCTGGCTGCCTGTTCCTATCACCTGGTAAAGTTGTCATTGAGGTGCCCCCACCCACCCCAGACCAATTAAATCAGAAGGACTGGGACTGCAGCCTCGGCTCGGCTGCTTCTGCAGAGCAGCGTGGGGGATGTAAATGTGCAGCCCGGGTTGAGAGCCACTCTGTACCACAGCAAGAGAGATTTAGATTAGATACTTGGGATTTCTGACTTTCCATTTCGTTCAAAGTGATCATGGCTACTGAATGAATTTCTGTCAGAGAAAAAGCTCTTGAGAAGTGGAGAGATTTCCATCTTAGAGATGGAGAGGTTAGTCAGAAGCTCCAAAAGTATCCAAATCTTGTACCAAACCCAGTGGTAATACCAGTATTTAAAAACTCATCCAGCAGCCAGGTGCTCCCCCTGGGGAAAGGGCTGGCAGTCCCCACAGTAGGAAGTCATTATGGAAGCCGTGCACTGAAGGCAGCAGAGAGAGAAATCATGCCTCTCACACACCTCCAGTCCAGATGCACAGCCCCCCCAGGGGAGCTCAGAGCCTCGCACTCACTTCTCTGCTTTGAAGGCCCACGGCCCAGAGTGTGTGAGACATCGCCTCTTCTTACCAGTGTCTGCTGTTACCCAATGTGCATAGTGATGAGACCTGTCAGGATGGAACTCCAGGGAGCCGCTCCCATGGGATGGGCGAAATCCCTGCATCACGGCTTAACGAACTGTGAGCTGGCGCCAGCCTCCCCTAATCGGGCAATTGGCAGCTAGCCCATTAAAAGTATGTTCCTCAAACTGGGGTCCTCTGGCACAGTCCACACGAAAAGGGATGTGAGCATTACTGATATATAAGGAACACTGTAAATTCTTTTCAACAGGAAGAGGAAACATTCTGTGGAATATTTCTGGAGAAATGTTAGGCCTACCTTCAGATCCCTACACTGTGAGAGTTATGACAAAATTCTCCCTTAAAAAGTTTTTTTTTTAAGATCAAATAGCAAAGACTAGGGCCAGTTCAACAACCGGCTCATGAGTGTATATATGAAAACACCACCATTATCATAACATCACGGAGTGAATCTTGAGTAGCCAAGTTTTTGGGTATTATACACTCTCTCCCCAAGGAAAAGGGTGAGTATAGAAAGAAAAGGAAGAGACAAAGATCAAGCTTTTGTATCCCCAATGCCTATCACTATGCAGACTTTGGAGTTGGACCAACTTGGGTTTGAATTTGACCATGCAATTTATTTGCTGTCTATAATTGAACATTAAGCTTATGAATTTCAGGTTTTTCATCTGTAAAATGAGGATAACAACCTTGGGCACTGGTTAAAGTGAGCAGAACGAAGGAATGGATTGCATTCAGCACAGTGCCTAGGAAATAGGAAATAAGATAGCATCTGTGATCAGTAATTATTCACCCTTGAACACCCAACTGAAGCTTCACTATCTTGGTGAAGGCTTTCTTGACAAAAATGTTTACACACACACACACACACACACACACACACACACACACACACACACAGTCTTTGTGGCTCCAGACTCCTAGTATGCATGTAGATTTTAGTTGTTAGGTTATATTGCAACTGTTTATTTATATGTCTATAAAGATTTTCTTAAGAAACCATGCCTTTGTATACCCAATACCTGGCACACACCTGGTACATCATATACTATACAATGAGTGAATGAATGAATGAATGAATGAATGCTTGAAGAAAGCAAGCAAGCTGCTGCATTTTCATAGTAATGAGATTAGAGGAAGCTTACTAGTAATTAGGAAAGCAAGAATGGAAAGAATGACACAGAAGAGAGAAATGCAAAGAAATTGATAGTAATGGTTGACTATGGGATATGAGCAGTGAAGGAGCATTGTTCTGCAGAGTTTTCTAATTATAGTCTATCACAGATAGAGTTCATCCAGAAAGTCCTTCTCTGAGGATTTTCTGGGAGTGGGGGTTGGGGAGGGAGGAGGAGGAAAGCTTACACTAACACTTAGAAAAGACTTAGTTGATTGTTTGGTTCTACCCTGTCCTCTGAAACCAGCCCATCCAGGGTAAACACCTCCTGGACATCACTCCTGAGCAATCTGCTCATCCAGAATGACTCTTAACCATTTTCTCCATTGCAGGGGCTAACTGGAGAAATAAGATTCAATCCAATCAGCAAAGAAAGCCGTAGGAGGTTTTTCTCTTGGCCATGTAGGCATGGGAAACTGCCCCTCCTGCCCCTGCAAACCAGGCTTTGGAAATGGACCAGTCATCTAAAAAGCCTGCAATATGTATTACCTACACCACAAGACTGTCTAATGAAAAACATGCCCACAGAATGCTACATGCTCAACCCCAATCCCTAGGCCATGTTTCACAGTCATGGGGGTTAGTCCCTGGAGAAGCAGACCTGCTGAGCAAGCCATTGGCCTACATCTTTAGACTTCAATTGCCATTCGTCAGCACAAACATTTTAGAGCCTCATCAGCTCGGCCCTAGTCTGCGTCCAGGATATCTCTGTCATCGTGAGCACTCACCGCATCCTGAGAGCTGAGCACCTCCAGAATACTGTTGAGTAGCTCCACGCAGAACTTCTTCTCCTGCAGCTGATGCTGGGACCCATCGTCCTTCTGCTCGAGCAGCTCTTTCAGCTCTCTGGTGATGACAGGCAGCAGGATGTCCCGGCATTCTGGAACAAAGGCAGTGTAGATGTGCTTGAGCATCCTCATTGCTTACTTTCCTTTCCTTGTTATTTTTAGAAAACTTTTCATTAAATAACTAATTCAAGAATATAGGCTCCTTGTGAAAATGTTAATGTTAAAGATTAGGTTAAGATTTCCATAGAAAGTCACTCATCATTCTGGTCCCTTCCCCAACCTGTTTGGACTGGCCATAAAAACAGAGCTATGGAATAATTAAGACCAGATTGTGTGCTTTTTCTTAAAAGTTCATTCTGTTGGGATTCTAGTTGTGATACCTCCATTTGATTCCATCACAAAGATATGAATCCCAGAGGATAGGCCAGCTTGGAGATTTTTAGATATTAACAAAGATCTCCTTGGGAAGTCACTAAACTTTAAATTCTAATTAAAATTGAGCAAAATTAGTAAATTCCCATGGAAAGGTCTAGTAGAGAGCTCTCCATCCTAGAAGTGTTTAAGCAGGAGTAGTTGTCTATGGAAAGGCATTCAATGTATCAGATGAGCCCAGCCTGTGGCTCAGTTGGTTGAGCATCATCCCATGCACCAGGAGGTTTCTGGTTTGCACATGCCCGGGTTGCAATAGGGGACATGCAGGAGGCAGTCGATCGATATTTCTCACTGATGTTTCTATCTCTCTCTCCCTCTCCTTTCCTCTCTCTGAAATCAATAAGAAAACATATTAAAAGATGTTCTTAAAGTATCAGATGAAGGGCTGAACTGAATGATTGTTAAAACCCATCAAATATTCTATTATTCCAGACAATATCAGTTCAGAGGAAGTATCAGGAAGGAGGACACCTTTGCTGGGGGAAAGGCAGTGGACATGTTTACACTGCTTACAAACCATTGTGGCTGTGGGCGCTGCCGTGGTTTACCAATATGAAAGTCCTCTACTTTACAGATCAAAAACCGCATCCCCAACAAGACAAAGACTCCTGGTGCTGAGAGTCAGTGAGATTTTAGCCAAGGAAGCCATTAATAATGGAGCCTGTTTTTCGGAAGTACTTTTGTCTTCTTGTGAACCATGATTTCTCAGAAATGTCTGGCTCCTCCGTTTGGAGATGAAATGATTTTTCTCCTTTGTAATTGGAGCTGTGAAATCCTATTAGTCTGTAAGGCTTCGGGAAACAGCATCTCTAAATTGCAGCTTGATTGTCAAGCAAACAAACACAAATGATTTAAAAGATAAATATTGCAGAGCCTCAGATCAATCTTTCTAGGCAGAGGCAATGAGTATGAAAGACCTGCAAACCCAGCCTGGGACCCAGTGCCTGACACAAGCTGAAGACCTGCCAGCCAGTGACAAGCCTAAATTGCAATTCAGACCAGGTACTGAGGAGCCTGCAGAGCTACTCAGCTCAGTGTTTTCATAGAAAAGAGTCTTCATGTGTCAAAGTGGCTGCAGAGAGGAAGCTGCAGTGTTTCTGGGCCCTGCTTTCTTTCCAGAAAGTTCTCTCCTGTGGTAGAAGGTGCTAGCGCCTGAATGCACAGCTCTCCTGAAATGTGACACATTTTTGCAATCATTTCACGGCCCAGGGACACTGCAAATAAGATGCTCCTTTTCCTCACCTCTTTCTCCCCAATATCAGCCCCACAGAAAGAATGAAATGGAGATCCTTTGTCCACTTTGGAAAACCACCTTGAGATGCATCTGGCTAAAAAGCACCAGTGGCCATGACCACGGCCACGGCCCTAGGAGGGAGACACTCCCGGGGACACCTCCCAACTTCCCATCTGTGCACAGCCCAGCTCCTGCTCCTCAGCTCCCTCTCAGGGGGAAGACATCCCTGTCACACTGTCAACCAGCAAATTTGATTCCTCCTTGCTCTCCCCAGCATCCACTCCACCATGAAGTCATATCCACCTCCATCTCCTGTGCCAAGTCTCCCACCCTGGCCTCCCCACTTTCAGTCTGAGGAGCAGAAATTTCCCCCAAACTGTAGCCTGACCACAAGGCGCCTCCTTGAAGTTTCTCAGGCATCTCCTATTGCCCTGAGGGTGAGTTTGGTAAGCTCTTTGTGACCAAGCCCTTCTACCTGTCCAGCCCCCTCTTCCCATGCTACCCAGCCCTGTCTGTCCTCCTGCTGGATCTTTGTACGTTATTTCTTTGCCCGTAATGCTCTTACCCACCCATCTTCTCCTCACTAACCGCTTCCTACCCTCTAGATCAGTGGTTCTCAACCTTCTGGCTCTTTAAATACAGTTCCTCATGCTGTGACCCAACCATAAAATTATTTTCGTTGCTACTTCATAACTGTAATGTTGCTATTGTTATGAATCGTAATGTAAATATCTGATATGCAGGATGGTCTTGGGCGACCCCTGTGAAACGGTTGTTCGACCGCCAAAGGGGTCGCGACCCACAGGTTGAGAACCGCTGCTCTAGATCTTCACAGAGATGCGAATCCCCTTGGGCCATATTCCTGACACTCACCTCTGATCTGGGTGACCCTGTTCTGCGCTCCTGTAGTGCCCAGACTTGACTTCTGCCTCACCATTTGTCACCCTCTGTGGTCATTGTCTATGTAACAGGACAAGTGAGACTCTTACCATCCCATAAATAAAACTGTGGCCTGAAGCTGAAAACAAAAGGTGTAATTGCCTCACATTCTAAATTCATATTGTCTCTGGAAGCTGGGGTACACCATCATCCCTTGAGGATTTTGAGAGGTATGGGTTCAGTATGAGCCCAGAACTGAGGGAGGGTCCGCAAAGGCCTGTGCATGGAATCAAAGTCCACATGCAGAAGCCACCTCCCTGAAGCTGAGAACCAAAAAAACCACCCATAAAATCCCTGAGGATGAGACTAGCACCCCAGGCACATCCTGGTCCCACCAGCACAATGAGGTGACCGGGAGCATTCTGGAGCCCCTCTCCTACAATTGGAGCAAGTTTAAAGACAGTCACATCTTCAGTGTGGTCACCCCCTTTCTAAGCCTGCCCATGGCTGCCTGCACTTGAAATTTCAGTCCGCTCACAGCCAGCCCTTCCTTCCTCGCCGGCACCGGTTAATCCCCAGGTTAATCCACTTTTCACTCCTGCTCGATTTTCACAGGCTCTAAGGTGAAACTCATTCTGCTCTGGCTGAGTTCCTATTGACTGCAAGGAGAATTCAGCTCAGCTCAACCCTCTTGGGGGAAGGTGAGGAACTTGTGGCTGTCAAGGATCACCCTGCCCTCGCCCCAGGCCTTTTGGCAAACAAGTAATTGAAACTCCAAATTCTCCCGGGCAAGATCTGAGCAGCATAAACGCAGCTCTGCTCGGCTGCTTTTCTTCCACGGGCTTGGGGAGCATCTGCACGTGTCAGAGGCCACTTGGTCCCATCAGCCAGTCTCGCAGGGACCTCCACAGACACCTCTCCAGTCTGATGGATGGCAATTTCTTCTCACAACTGAAAGGCGCGCCGCCGGCCTCTCCCTCTCCGGGCGGTGCGGGAGGAGGAGTCTGGCCGCTGGGCTCTGAAATCCCTCCATGCCCGAAATAGGGCCTGGCCTCCCCGGAGCGGGTCTGAGTGTCCAGACTGGCTGCGTGGCCAGCGGTGGGCTCAGGGGTGGGGCCGGGCGGCGGCCGACCACGGGGGAGGTCGTGGGAGCAGAAGGCCTCACCGCCTGGCTCTTTCCTCCCTTCCCCCGTGGTCGGCTCCCCGCTTGCCCGCGCTGGGGCCAGGGGTCCATGCGGCCCTCCGGGCCCAGTCAGGGGAGCCTGCGTGGGCCAGCCGCCGGGCCCCGTGGGGCATCGGCTCCCCGGCCCGCAGCGGGAGCCCGGCGCAGGCTGCCACCCGCCCGCTGCCCCCCCCCCCCGCCCCCCCCCCTCCGACCTGGCGTCCGCACGGGCCGCATGGATCCCCGGCCCCGGTGCAGCAGCGGCGGCAGCGGAGTGGGGCGCGTGCCCTAGCCCAGGGAGGCCGCCATGCTGCGGTGCACCGGCCACGGGCCGGGCCTGCTCGGAGCGGATGCTGCTCTTCAGGAGCTGGGCCGCTCCACTGGCCACACCCCGTTTGCTGGGCCTGTGCTGCCCAGACGCCCACTGCAGGAGTCCCGGTCTGCCCGCAGGCTGGCTGCAGGTGCTGTGCGGGAGGGCCATCCTGCCTTGCGGCGTGTTTGAGCGGCAGCAGCGGGAGCCGGGCGAGGACTGCGCCCTCCATCTTGCCTTGGGTCCTCCATTTTGGGACAGAGCCATGTGCTTCTTCGCCGGGGAAGCCGCTGCTAGCCACACCCAGGATTTCTCTGGACTAACCAATAATAATCAAGGCAAGTGCAGGCCATCAGTATGACCACATCCTGTATGGACTCGCGCCTGGCCAGTCGGCGGGGCCCACAGTTCCCTCTCCTGCCCTCACTCCACCCCCCTTTAAAACCCCCTGTCCCATCAGGCCTCTCTCTCTCGGCCACTGGACTTTCCGCTGTGTCGGTGGGTCTGGTGAACGGGGCGCGCAAGCCGGCTTGCATAATAAAGGACTCTTTGCTTTTGCATCGGACTGACTGGCTCCCTGGGGGTCTTGGGAACCTTGAAATCTGGGCACAACAACAACCTCCCTCCTCCAGCTGTGGGACAGGGAGAAAAGCCATTCCACCCACCAGGAAATCAATAACTATCCACGAACTCCATATTCCAGATCAGGTTACAAGCCTCTTACAACTCTACTAGCGTTTCCCCTAACGCACTCTTCACTATTCACTTCCCCACCTCCGGAAAGCATGCCTAATTATAAGGTCCAGAACCATCCCTCACTCTCCTCCTGATGAACCCCAAGGGCCAAAACACATCTCCCCAGATAAACCAACACAACCTACTTAGGAGAGCTCCGAACTCGGCAGCTGTAAAAATCCTGGTCAGATATCCATGGGATTCAGATATCCATGGAGGTGAAATCCCAAGAGAGAAATGGACTTCCAGAACTTAATTGTAAATACTCACTTAAAGTCTAACCCAAGCTATTGCTTTTACCATACATCCATTATCCTTAGCATAAAGCATGCCACTGTACTAAACCTATAAGCTAACGCCCTACTAATAAGTTGGTACCTGCCATTCAGACACACAGTGACAGCAGGAACATTAAATCGATGTGTAAGTGCTGGAATCTTTAAGAAAATGTATGTTTATGTCTAAAAATGTCTGATTATAAATATAAGTTAAAATTTACTGATTATAAATATAATGTGTAAGCTCTGATAGTCTACATGCAACATATTTATAGTAATGAATAGCTTCTACAGCAGGCACTGTTCTTGGGGATATTATATGCTATTGGGGTATCAGAAATAATTTTAAGAAGGTATTCATTGTCTTGGATTAGAGTCTCCAGAAGCAAGCTCTAAGATGAAGCCTGGGTGAAGGTGACTTACTTATTAGGAGGTGTTTCAGAAACCTCTGGAAGGGTCATGAGGGAAGGAGGCTGGGCAGCGTCCAAAGGCAGGCAAGTCTCACACTGGGAGCTCCGCAGACAGTGTGGGCCACAGGGGCAGAGCGGCAGGAGTGGTGAAACCTTGGGGATGGACAGCCCCAGGCACTGTGGGTGCTCTGGGTGCCCAGGCGAAGCAGGCCCCCATGGCCGGAGGGCAGCCCTGCAAGGCTGGAGCTGGCTACTGAGGGAGGAAGTCTTCCTGGAGCTATGCACAGAAATGATCATGGATCCCAGGAGAACTGGGAAGATCCCTGAGAGCTGATGCTACAGCAACAAATACTGTCAGCTGCCCACAAAATAGTGACTGGGGCAGCGGGAGACGCAGGGGCTGGAGTGAGCAGGGAAGACTGCCTCCCTGAGATGGAGACACTTGAGCTGAGACCAGGGGTGAGAAGGGAACTACCTATAAGGATCTCAGGGACAAGCATCCCAAGCAGAAGAAATGGCATGCAAAGGCCCTGGGGTGGAAATCTGCTTAGATTGTTGGAGGGATAGCATATGGAGGTGAGTGTGATTGGAATTATAGAAAATGGGGGGGGGGATAATATGAAACAATAAACTTGGAGAGCCTGACTGGGTCCAGGTCTCATTAGACCCCCTGTCCCATGGCACGGAGTCTGATTACTAGGTGGACATAACTATGTTTTGTTTTTGTATTTTTAATGAAGAGAGGAGGGAGGGTCTAGAAAGAGAGGCATGAGAACACTGAGGAAGCTTTTTGTAGAGGGAAAGAAGAGGTATACTATTGATTGAGCCCTCACTCTCTACCAGGCATTATCTCTATGGAGAAGTATATCATTATACCCATTTTATGGATTAGAAAACTGAAGCTCGAAGACATTCAGTAACTTACTTAAGATCACACACCTAGAAAGTGGCAGAGCTGGGGTTTAAACCCAGGAAATATGATTCCAGAGTTTGTGTTCACATCTACTAAGCTCTCCTGCCTCCTACTGTAACAGTGAAGGGGAGAGAAGATAAAAGTTTGATGAGTTAGTGGCAGGAGAGAGATGCAGAAGTGGACATAATTGGGGTACAGTATTGAGGCAGTGTCAACACAGCTTGCTGATGGATGAAATGTGCTGTACAGATGTGTATGCATATGCATTTTGAGCATGCGACTGAGAGAATCATAGATTGATTTTAGGGCTTATCAAATTAGGATCTAATCATGGCGATCATTCCACCGCCTCAACTAGCAAGTAATGAAAGGCTTCCGTTGACATTTCTCTGATGATGTGGAGTGGCTACAGACATGGCCTGTCTATCATCACACCTCCAGAGGCTGTTAGGGCAGAATAATTGACAGCTACCTGCACTTGCAGCTCCCCCGCACAACTTCTGAGATCATGTACCCTGTTATTGCTGACCATGCTGCCATGGCCTCCTCCCTGCCAGGGCACTCATTCAACCACCAACCAGCTCTATAGAAAGAGCTTTTAGGCCCTAGCTGGTTTGGCTCAGTGGTAAGATGTCGGCCCTGGGTTCGAGAAGGGTCCCAGGTTCGATTCGGGTCAAGGGCACATACTTCAGGATTATCCTTGGTCGGGGTGCATACAGGAGGCAACCAATCTACGTGTCTCTCACACATCAATGTTTCTCTCTCCCTCTCTTCTCTCCCCCTCCTTTCCACTCTCTCTAAACATCAATGGAAAAATATCCTTGGGTGAGGATTAACAACAAAAAAGGAAGTTCTTTTAGGAAAACAAAGGTGCCGATATGGCCAATTGAATCATGACCCCAAATTTGACTTGTGCCCTAATGCTTAGGATGATTGCCTTTGCGATGCCATGCCAGATGAGTGTAGCTCAGCCTGCTAGCACACTGCCTCCCCCACCTCTTCACCCTGGCTCACAGAAGGACACGCAGAGGAGATGGCTTGGGGCTGAGCCAAGTAGCTTCTATACTGAACAAATCTGGGAAGGCTTGAAAAGAGGGTTCCCATCAAAGCAACGTGCTCCATTTCACATTCACGCAATAGGATAAATGAGTCATGGTAGCTTTTTGACTGCAAGGAGTTGTGTCTTTTATCCCTTGACCCCATTTGGTTCCAATTCAGTGACATCTGGCATTCGAATCAATTTATAAGCACTTAGGACACCTGTTATAACAGGCTTACATCCTCACCCCTCCAGGCTTATCACTGCAGACCCACTGCCTCTCTCTGCATCACGCTACACAGGATTCCTTAATCCCTTCACCCCAGCCCCTGTTCCCTCTCGAGACTTATGCGGTTGCCTGGCTCCATGAATTTCAATCTTTACTCTAGCAGTGGTTCTTGAAACACTGCCTAAAAAGTAAGTCACCTTCTCCCAGGCCTCATCTTAGAGCTTGCTTCTGAGAACCCAACCCAAGACAATGAATATCTTCTTAAATTATTCCCACCTCAAGCCTTTCTAAGCTAGTCCATGGTCACATACATACCTGAGTTTTCTCATCAGTAGGAGTCATGATAACAGATATATTTTCATAAAGGACAGAAGCCATTTCCTGGAAAGCCATCGGAAGTGAGCAGAGTGGGAGAGTGGAATATTGAGTTTGAGAGACATGCAATGTGTTGAGCTCCTGCTGGGTTGCAGGCACCATGTTGGGAATGCATTTGGTCCTATCCAAACGTGTATGTTGCGCTGTCCCCATTTTACAGGTTTTTCTAACCTGTAAAGTGGGGACAAGAGCTTGCCAAGGGTCAGCATGATCTCTTAATTAGTGGGGCCACAACAGAGGCTAGATTCTGACACAGACCTGCCCGACTCCAGGGCCAACATGAATCCAACCTCATTCACAGGCTCCTGGGTGCAGACAATGACTCCCAACCCAGGATTCGGCAGGCTTGAGGCAGCCACCCTTGAATTTGCTGGGTCCCATAAGCTCTTTAAACAGAAAATTAAAGACTCTGGGTGGTTGGTTTGATTAATGTCTAGCTCAATTAAAAGAGAGCAAGTTACAGTCCCAGGAAAATAAAAAACAAACAGAAACCCCAGTCGTAGAATTCAACAACAGTGAGCATTCATCAACTCTGTGATTTAGTCTTTAGTCCAGCCACTCATTTCTTTCATATCTTTTAATCCAACCAACCATCTATTCAGCTACTTATGTCACTGCAACTGACTAGCCAACAGCGATCATGACCCTCCAACCTTTCACCATCTTTCCCTCAGAAGACAGTGAGAGCCTGGGGTGAAGTATCTAATCTCAATCAAGTCACGTCTGCCACAGTTCCGGGCACAATGCCTGTCACGCAGTGGGATCCTAACAAGCATTAGATGAATAAATGTCTGCTAATTTCAGAGAGCGAGCCCTCTCTGCTTACACTTAAGGCAACTCTCAGAATTAGAACTCTATTTAGTGTTGAGTTATTTCAAAATTTACTCTTCTGTGCTGTCCTTGAAGAAACAAGACCTTGGTGTTTCTTCACCTTCACCCCTGCCCTGAGCACCCATTCTGGCAATATCTTCTCGTTCTTGGCTTCCCCACTAGGGAGGCAGGTATGGGGAAATGGGTACAACTCTGGATTGAGAGTTTACAGACCTAGGCTTGCACACAGCCTTACTACTGCCAGGCTGTGTGACCTCAGACAGGTCATTTTACCTCCCTTCCTCCAAAAAACAGGGATTGAAATGGCTTTTTCATGAGAAAGCATTACACACATTCAGTTGCAGTTACTGTGTGTAACATGGCATGGGATCTGTGGTCTTCCTCAGAAGTTCCTGGGTGCAAAACCGAGCATGCTTCAAGGTCCGTTAGCTGTAGCTGACGCACACACTCGACAAAACACCTGGTCCAGGCTGGAATGAAATGGACTGGGAGCTATTATCTGTATCATTCACACAAAGTGCGCTTTGTCTGAAACACCAGACTCGGAGAATTGAGTTTCAAGAGGCGGGTATAAATTGAAATAATTGGGAAAAATGCCTGGGATCTTCGTGTTCCCTTTGTGTGTGGATAGACAAGAAGAGCTCAGGCAAGCGTTCTCAGAGCATCTTTTTACATTTCTGCTTACAGCTTAGAATAACAATGCCACTTACCAGCAATCCTCAAGCCACACTCAAACAATCCTATATCATATCACTGTAATCGCAAAACTTACAAATATAGAAAAGAACAACAAAACAACAACAACAACAACAAAAAACACAAAAAAACCACAGCAGTGTTTTGGATCAATATGAGCAGCCGGTATTCCATTTCTGGGGAAAGCGCACATTAAAGGCCTCTTGTTTACATTTTAAGGCTAACAGAGGGGCTCTTCATTTCAGAGAATTAAATGAGAAAATTCCCCTGGATTCAAGCATTAGCAAAATGGAATGGTTGCGTGATTGTTTCCAATCATCTTTCCCTCACCTTCCCCATAACAGTGCCAAAGGCGAGGAGGCTGGGGTCCTGTGGGTGGATAGCCCCACACATGTAAAATCCAGTGCTGTTTATTACAAAGGGAAAACAGAGAACCAGCTGAAGAATTGGAAACGCACTTCAAAGACGCAGGAGGAAAATCATTGTCATCCCTCCCCCGCTTTAAATCAAAATGGAAATGGGGGGAATGTCTCCTTCTGGCCTGGTTTTCTTTTCTAACAGGACTCAGCTGAGAAGGTGGAGGTTGGAGGCAGCTGAGGGGGCGGGGGCTTCTCTTGCTTCATTTCTCCATCCGTGCCAACGAGCCAACAGAGCCCTCCCCTGAAGGCCCACAGCAAAAGCGATTTCAGAAATGACTCACACACTCAGGCCCACTATTTAAATGGAAGGATCAAAGAGATTCTAAAGCGAATGAAGAGGAAACTGGTTTAGTATGAGAAGGGAGGAGATAAAGAGAATAAATATCAGTCAATGACCAGTAATGAGCTTTCTTACAAAGAGAGGACAATACATGGCCCTTGCCCGTGGGCAGTCCAAGTGTAATAAAGAACCGGTCAACTGGCAGGACAGTAGAGAAGCACACATAAAATGAAACACGCTGGGTGTGCAAATACGTTCAGTCCCTGCCGATAAATCTCAAATTGTACTTTTATAAAACGGACATTAATATTATATTTGGGGCATGACATGTTGGTCTATTTATTATTGGTTTATGTATTTCTTCATCTACTCTCTTAGTCCATAAAGAAGAGAGGAGAAAGGCATGACATGCCAGTATAAACATTAACGTAAGGTTCCAACCGCCCACGTGGCTCCTCACTAGCAGGACATCAGTGAGATAAAGGGAATCACCCACCTTCTTGAGTTTCCTGAGCATTGAGGCCAAAAAGAACAAATTCCTTTCGAGAAGCATAGCTTTCCGTGGCATGGAACCCTCAAATAAATTTTTCCTATTGCATTCTCATGTTTATGTCCTACATCAAGTTTAGTAGTGATTAGCTGCTTCTGACATCAAATGGTAGGATTTTAGCTCTGAAAAGACCATGAGCAAAGCTAATGGTTTTGACTCATTTGACTGTGTTATGTGGTCGTGCACAACAGGAAAACAATAAATGGAGGTAGCTCATGACTGTGTGCTTGCCCTTACACGCCTTTGTTTATTTTTTAAGTGAATAAAGTGCCTAGCATCATATATGGCGCAGGGGTGTAGAGTGAAGCAGATTAGTAAGAAACTAGGATAATTCCCTGGCAAACGGAATGAAGAAACTGAGCGAATAGTTGAACAATGGCCGGGATAGCTGAACAATTAACACCAGCTGATAAAGCACAAGACCCTATCCTCCCTGAGTGAAGATGCCTAAGATGGTTCAAATCACCATAGTTAGGGAGTTAGGTAACAAAAACCAGTGAGATCCAGACTAACCCACGATGAAGGTGAAACTAACCAGAGAATGACCCCATTTTAATACCCAGCACACTAAACAACATGCCCGGAAATCTAATGAATATTCTGTTCAGATGCTTCCTTGGGACCTCCTCTAAAATTTCCACGTATCGAAAATAGATAAAACTCTCAGGACAAAGAATAACAGAGTGCCCTCTCCTTTGAGCATGCCTATCCCCCTTTCCTCAGGTGTATCCTTTCCTCAGGTGTATCCTTTGCTTCTTCTATCCCAGTGGTCGGCAAACTGTGGCTCGTGAGCCACATGCGGCTCTTTGGCCCCTTGAGTGTGGCCATGAAGTTTCAATTGCACTGTACGTACACGCCAGCACGTGGTATTTTGTGGAAAAGCAACACTCCAGGGGCCCTTCCTTTGCCTCACTTTCACTTGGACTTGTATCTTGAAACTTTTCCTGCACTAGTCAAGAACTGACTCATGAAAGTTCCCAGACCTGTGCCAGGGCATAGCCAGCCCCTGACACAGACATGGACTGGTAACAATAGGACCAGGAGATAGGTGGCAAAGGTCAAGAGAAGAGACCAGATTCAAGGCATATATAAGAAAGATTCAAAGGCCTTAGTACTTAATTGAAAGTGAAAAATGAGGCACAAGAAGAGTTGAGGGCCAGCTCCAAATGACTGGCAGAAAAATAATGGAAGAGGAGAGGGTTTTCATGGATGCAATGAATACTATTTTGGAAATGTTGAGTTTGACATTCAGATGCAGATGTCAAAGGGACGGCTGGCTAAATGTGTCTGAAAATGATCTAGTACAAAAGGTTAAGCATGAATTCAACTCTATGAAAGACACATTAACCATGGATGCCCCCCACAAAGAATCTATAATGGGCAATTACAGTGCATTTAGCAGAGAGTGAGTGGCTTATTACAGTTCATTTGGTGATATCATGAAGACCATGATGAACTGAAAAGAAGAAAAAGGAAAAGGAAGGGAAGAAGACAAAGAGGAGAAGGAGAAAATAAGGGTGGAGAAGGAAAACCAGCAAGTCCTAGGATCTGAACGGGATGGATGGGGAAAATATAAATACTGGGAATCTGGGACAAGACAGCTAAAAGGGGCTTGGAATGGAGGGACTTTCACTTGAAGTTTTTAGATCCTCATAAGGACAAGGTTTGGATAGAGCCCAAAGATGGTTGAGCAGCCAAAACTGCCCAGGTGATCTAACCAATGAGTGTGTCACATTGCCACTTTACCAAGCAGTGATGGTTGAAGGGGAGTTGGGGCAGGGCTTCCTGGGAACAGCAGTGGAGGACGATGAGCACCCACAATGCACCTGATGTTCAAAGCTGGGATGGAACGGTAGCTACAGCCTGCCTTTTCCCTCACGAATTCTCCTGCAAGAGCATCATGCACAGCCTACCAGCCCCAGACAAGGAGAGAAGGAATGGAAAGAAATGTCAGCATTTAGGAGGCTCCACTCTCATTCGTCTAATGCACTTAATAAGGCACCAGGCCACAGGGCAAGTTTTAGAGTCAGTGATGGGGCGTGGATGTTAAGAGCAGGAACCTTACTGTCCTTATAACCTTGGGCAAGTCTCTTTACCTTAAAGTGGAGATAGTAAGAGCACCTCCCTTCACAAGGTTGTAAGAATGAAACAAGATCATATATGTAAAACACCTGGCCCATGATAAGCACTATAAAGGTAAAAACTATTGTTATTTACTTTTTAAAATATCCATCTGTAACTTTCTAGGCAATGGAAATATGCTATATTTTGATGTGGGTGGTAGTTGCATGGGTATATACACATGCAAAAAATTCCCTGATCTGTGCACTTAAGATGTGTATATTTTACTATATGTAAATTCTACCAAAATTAAAAATACATACTGGTATCAGGTAGGTATTATTCTTTTCCCTGTTGATCATAGTGAACACAGTGAGGCTTGACGAAATCAAGCAAATTGCATAAGATATTGCACTGGGTCTCATGCTCAGGTGTTTAGATTCCAGAGCCAGTTCCTATGTCATCTGAGCCTTGGTCCTCAATAGGACTCAAGGCAGCAGTAACCCAAAGACGCTGTCCCCAACTCTACATGGAGAATCTCTTGCATAAAGAGAGAGCAGCTCTTCTCTCCTCTCCAGTCTTTCTCCCACCTCCCACTCTCTTCTCATCTCAGCTCAGTTCCTTTGTCTCATTGACTATTGAAACCAAAATCCCTGCCAAGCAACAACCTTGCTCCTGACAAACTGCACACATCCCATCAGGGAAACACCCAGCAGAGGACCGCTGGTGATTAAGGACTGAAGGGCACACCCCCCCCCCACCCAGCTCTCCAAACTCCCCAGGTCCAGAGATGCCCTACTACACAGTGGCGTGCACCCACTGTAAGTATGCATGCAGCTCCTTCCTACCAAAACAAAGAGCAGCAGCCAGAGAAGAGTGAGTGATCATAATTTGAGAGGTGCTGTCGAAATTAATTTGGCATGCCTCCCCCATTAGCAGTGTGTCTGAATTGACTTGAATATGCAAGCTATCCTGTTAATCTTCAATGTTAAAAAAAATGTATCATCATTAACCTTCCTCGCCCTGAATGCAGTCTTTTTATTAGCCGTCATAGAAATGGCATTATTTCTTGGCATCTCAGCATTCTACCTTTTTGTATGCAGTTCTGCCAGTCACTTTGCAACATCTCTCCTGATTCAGAAGCTCATTTTTCAAACGGCTGATTCTAACTGCCCATAAGTGACCAGAAGTTGACTCCGCCTTCCTTCTCTTTCTTCATATTCCTCTAAATGAGAATAAATTTCCCATTGAAGGAGCACTGTAGAAAACACACACATAATGGCCTACAGCACGAGGAGGCGTGAATGAGTTCTGTGTGACACTGAGGGCAGGCAGGCTCTTGCTGGACCAGCGGCAACTGGTCTTCGGGGCTCCTGGATCCCTGGGAAGCTAAGTGACAGGTAAGCAGGAACTTGCTTCAGGGAGCAGGAAAACAAACCGTATTCAAAGGTTAGCTATTAAAGATAATGGAAAAATCACCAAAACAGTGTACTTTATTGTATCTTTCCTTCCATGTATTCACCTGATATAGGTAAATTATAGGAAAAAGAAAGAAAGTGACCTAGCTATACCCCTATTTGATGAATAAGTTTAATATTCATATTCCATTCATTTTAATCTTTAAATGTGATAATAGTGGGAAAATGTTGGGTGAATTGCATTTTGCCACCTTTTTCTTCATTCATGCCCTCTCAATGAATAGCAAGATAATCAGAAATTAAAGTACTTCTTAGCATGGGAACACAAGACAAGAATGAGGTCTAGACTAGAGCATTAGTCCCTGAAAAATAACACTAGTTTCTGTTCTCAATAAATGCAACAACGGCATACAGTTTATCATGGAAAATATTCACAAAAGTCCCTACATACAAAACTAAATTGGCAACCAAACCATCTGTTTAGGTTGTAGGAAAGTTACCGATAATGAGATTGTCAATATTTCTGAGTTCATCTCTGATATATAGTTTTTATGTTTTCCTCTTAAATCTAATAATTGTTTTTCTGGCTGCTACATAAACAAAGGCATGACATGAATAAGAAAGAGTCTGGAATTCAGCTACATCTATCCTCAAAGGGCTCAGAGCATTCACAAGGGCAGAATCCAATCTTTTCTAAGCTTTAGTTAACCATTATTGTTGCTAATGTGAAACTCACCATGGATTCCTCATCATTTGCAGCCTGCACTGTTATTTACTTGATATTTTTCCTAAAGTAGATTCATTCTAATCTGTTTACATTTATTTTAAATGAAATATATGCTTCTCAACATGGAAAACCTGTATCCTTGCCATCGATGGCAGGGTAAGTGTACCAATACCATGCAAACAAAACACTTTGGTTAAATTGTCAGAGGCGCTTAGTCCTGAGGTCTGCTCTCTCTTTGTTATCAAAGGACATTAGTAGAGAAGGATTCAAGGCAAAATAGGAAAGTCCTGCCATCCCTGCCATAGAAAGGCTGAAAGGGAGTTGGAAGAAAATGAATGATCTGCTTCTGTGATGCAGTACTTTACCTGTGTGAGCCTAAAATGACCCTGCGTGCCAAGGAGAATAATCTGGCATATGGTAGTACATGCCCAACATTGAGAAACACAAGTTAAAAGAAAAAAATAGAAACTAGGATTCCTGGCTTCTCATCTCTGTGGCCAACTCGTGGCGCGACCTTGGGCAGGTCATGCCCACTCTTTGGATTGGTGTCCTTGGCTGTAACAGAGGAGGTTGGACTAGGCAATCTCTCCAAGGATTCACTCAACTCCATGTGTCTGGGTTTTGTGAAACCTTTAAACACATTCTAGAACATCTCATCATCATCTAAAGTATGTGGTTGTTAATTGCATTTACCCTTTTATGTGAAAGTCTTACAGGAGCAAATAGGAAAGATTTGAAAAGATCAGCTACTCTGGGGCAAAGGAGCCTTTTGAAGCTGTTGTGTTGGGGAGAAAAAATCAATAAAATCGACTGCACTCCGGGCACAGCAGCAGCTGACTGTCCAGGATCCATGCCCGTGCATCCCTTGGCTGAGAGCCAGGGGCAAAGCACCGACTTGAAGCGGCCCTCACAGACCACCTGGCCAATGGCCTGGGTCAAGTGTAGTTTATGCAGGTGAGTGACAGAGCGTGCTGACTCAAACTACCAGTGTGATTTCCCCCTTCCCATGAGAAGAACAGACTGAGGGGGGAAACACACACACCACCCAGACCAGTAGTTCAAAACAGGTCAAGTTTGCTCATTTGTAAGATCTGGTGCAGTTAAATAAATTTCTCCATTGTATAAGAATGACAGAAAACTATAAAGTTTCTATGAAAATTATACAAAGTAAATATTATTGTAATTATAGTAATGCATATGTATATCCTCTTAAACAGGGTTTTTGTTTTTTTTTTCTCCCTATCTTAATATGCTGAGTCAATTCAGGCAACTTTTTATTTTTAATGCTCTACATTGGCTCTGACTCTGAACTGATAATAATGAAAATGAACATAATAATTATGAATAAATAATTTATGAAAATAATAATTATACTTATATTCATTTTAAGCTACCACTTATGAAGCAATTTTTACCATCCAGGGACCATGCTAAGCATGATTTCATTTCACATTCTCATCAAACCTATTATTATCCTCATTTTACAGATAAAGAAAGAAGCAATGATGTGACGTGACTTTTCCAAGGTCACTGATGGGTATAACTCAGAGACTGTGAAACAAGATGAATAGACCCCGTGGTGTGTCTCCAGAGGCAACAAGCCTTTGGTAAAAAGGTCATCCAAGAAACCTTCTTTATACATTTGAAGCCAAAGTCAAGATCATGGGGAAAAAAGAAAATCAAAGGTTACCAAAATCTAGGTTAATAAATTGAGAGAGAAAAAATGAATATTCACATTTCTGAAGCTCTCTTGTGCTTTTTGTGTTTTTAAAAATAGCATTTTAGATGTTATGAACAAGAAGAAAGATCTGAAAATCATACAACCTTCTCCTCTCAAGTCTAAGGCACTTTGCTTATACTTCTACTATAGAATATTCATCCTGCATTTGAACAAAGAGCACCTCATTTTGCAAATGAAGGCAAGCTCCTTGAGGACTTTATCATATTTTGCCAACTTTTTATTTCCTGAATGGCTACTCAATGCTTTGTTTACAGCAGGGGGTCAATAGACATTTATGGAATTGGAAAACCTGTTCTAAATATTGTCTCTCTTCATTACAAGGGTGGCCCCACCCATCCTATATGGAAGTTGAGACGTCCCGGAGGCAGTGAAAGATACAGGTCTTACAGTGAAAGCAAAGACATACCAGAGGTTAGTTTGGGCTGTGAGCACTGAGATGGCACTGAGCCGCCAGAGTGGATGCACATGCCCAGGCAAGAGCAGGCAGAGCCAAGCTGGGATGCAGCTGTGGACCGAAGCCCAGTGGCTGCTGAGTGAACTGAATAGGCTCCAAGGCAGACTCCGCCCATCTCTGTGGCCCTCACTTCTGACCTCAGGCACAGAGAGATGGCAGGAGAGCTGCAGCCACCAGCAGCGCATTCTGAGGGTGCCCACTTCCCAGGACTACCCAGGAAAGGGGCACAGGGGAGGGCTTCCCAGTGTGCTCCCCTACATTGGCAAGAAAGGAAAAAAGAAGTAAGGGGTCAGATCTAAAGCTTAGAGAGCTAAACGCTGCCAGAAAGCCCAACAGGTGTGGCTCAGTGGTTGAGCTGTACCTATGACCCAGGAGGTCACGGTTTGATTCCCAGTCAGGGCACATGCCCGGGTTTCCGTCTCTACCCGCAGTAGGGGGCGTGCAGGAGGCAGCCGATCAATGATTCTCTCTCATCACTGATGTTTCTATCTCTCTCTCCCTCTCTCTGAAATCAATAAAAATATATTAAAAAGAAAACTTCCAGAAGACTGGCCACCAGGGAGGAGCCTGGATGTCAGAGCTGCTCCCTGTCATGGAGCAAATGCAGGAAAGCCATCTCTCTGCTCCCTCACACACCCAGGGGGGCTGTGTCTTGATGTACGTGGCCAGTGATCTCATGATGAACTAGGGCGTGAGAACATCCTGGTTCTTACGCTCTGAGAAATAATTTCTTCTTTTCCTTTGAACACGGTACAAGCTATTCTGCTGTTCACTGACAGCAGGTCCCACCATCTATCAAGGTTTACAACTCACTGCAGGCCCCTGAAACACCACACATTTTCCTGGGAGGCAGCTGGGACCAGCTTGATTTCTCGGCACCAGCCTAGAACAGACAGCAGAGTGCTGTGGTGACCCTCCTGCTACCTGGGCTGTGATTGATTTTAAAACCTGCAGCTGCCACCAGAGGGGAGCCCCGAATCCCTGTAAACCAAACCAAACCAAACCAAGCATCTCGCTACACACATAGGTCCCGGCAAGTCTGCAATATTGGCGGGAGCGAGCCTGATGAAGAGCAATTATTTGAGACCCACAGAAATATCTGTATTAAGAGGAAAAGCCACCTGTAAATGAAGCTCCATGGTCCTGACTGCTGCCCCCTTTCAGGTGCCCTCGTGCCAGAAAACACCGAGCCCATCCCCACAAACCTCTCGGTGACCCAGCATGGAATTGGCTGTGGCCTGTGGGGACAGTACACGGCCCTGGATGCCTCTGAGCACAGCGAGTCCTTCAGTGTCTTTCATGTCCGGCTGACCCGAGTGCTCTCCACACCCCAGGATGACAAAGCGTTTTTCAAGCAGCTTTCGGTCTCCTTGAAGTCGCTACCTCTTTCTCTATGTTGTCTGGCAGTGCAGACTCAGTGACTATCAGAGATGGACAGGGTACTAGAACTCCAACTCTCCGATGATACACATGAAGAATGGAGTCCAGAGAGGTTAAGGGCTTTGTCCAAGGTCACACAGCTGGTTAGTAGCTTTCCTGGACTAGAGTTTAACTCTTCTGACTCTTAGTAGAGTGTTTTCTCCAATAGACTGTTACATTCCCTTGATGAAGGCAATCATCCCTTCGTCCTGGAAACACTGATTGAGCCCCTGCTCAGCAGCGATTCTTTGGATCACAGAGAAGATATGCTGCTTGGAGTCAAGGTGGCGGCGATGTGCAAATACAAGGGAAATCTGAGAGCAGCATGAGAGGAGGAGCGCCTCCCCAAACTCAGACCGTGCGGTTCCATTGCATCTGTCGAACTTATGATGAACCCAATGTCACCGAGGAACCCACCTCACAGCCAGAGCTGCCAGCAGGAGGCCCAGAGGTCCTACATCGGTGCAACTGTAACTCACCACCAGGAAGCAGCCTGGATGTCAGAGCTGCAACTCATTGCAGGTCCCTGAAACACCACACATTTTCCTGGAGGAGAAGTTGACAACTTTCCCATCTATTTGGGGAGCCTACAAAGATTTCACTAGGGAAAGGAGTACTAGAATGACCACACACACACACACACACGGCTGACTGTGTCCTTGTAGCAGAACCAGCTGAATGGCAGCTCTGGGGCAAAACAGGCTCAAGCTGGTGGGAAGGAGCCAATTGCTTCTAAGCAGAGCAATGGCTGATCCAAGGCGACTGAGGCCAAAGCCACATTAGTGAGAAATGTGCCTCCCCCAGATGAGATCAGACAGTGCTCTGTCAGATAAAAGACAGCTCACCTGGCAAAGTGTGTCTGTTTCTGAGATGACCCAGAAAGAAAACTGGTTGTCGCTCTCTCTGGGAGGGAAAATGGCACGGGGTAAGTTCCTACAGCCCCCACTTCTCTATGGGGCCTATAGTCAATCGCCACCCCACATCCTGGGCCCGGAGGGGGCGCAGAGGAGAGGAGGCCTCCCTGAGCAGCAGTGGACACCTGCAGCAGGCTTCAGGAGAGGGCGTGGGGCAAGGTGAAGTGGTTCCAGACGGAGGTGAAGGCAATGCATTTTAAAAAGGGTTTGCGTGAGGACAGTGTGGGCCTGGGCCAGGTGAACCTGCCATGGCGGAGTCAAAGGCAGGGAGGAGGTTAATCCCGTACAGCTGGAAGCTGGGGGGGGGGGGGTGCGGGGGGGGGGGCAGTGGCGTGGGCACAGGTGGGCCTGAACCACCACCTAGTCCTCATCACAGATGGCTTACGTGGGTTTGTTGCAGGGACAGTGACACCAGAGAGCCAGCAAGGGCAGAGACCACCATGGGCCCCACCACAGGCCTGGGCAATGAAGGAACTCTCTCACTGCCTCCCTAAAAGCCTGACATGCTCCCGTGAACCAGAGAGAAAGAGGACCCTACCGCTCCTGGGTCAGAGGACCAATGATAACTATCGGTGTGTGGGCGACTGAGGGGCCTCTGAGGGCCTCTCAATCCTTCAGGGCCTTTCTGTCTGTTCTTCCAAAGAATGGCGGGAGGGGCCAATCAATGTGTGCTTATGTGTCTGCGTGCGCTCGCTGCATTTCTACCATTTTATAATAAACCATCCCTGTAGAGCAGCTTTAAGATCCCAGCAAAATTGAACAGAAAGTACAGAGAGTTGTCCTTGTACCTGACCACCCACATGCACAGCCTCCCCACTGCCGACCTCCCTCATCAGAGCCAGAGCAGAGATTTCTTTAGACCTAGAATATTTATGTTTAAAACTAAATTGTCTTGGCGGGAGGGCGGAGAGAGGGAGGGAGCACTCTCTGGGAGAAGAGGGCGAGTGGCTGGCTGCGGTCCATCCAGGGGTGAACCTGTTCTCTGAACTGCTGAGTCTGACTGTGTCTGGGCAGCTGTTAAGGGCCCTCTGGCTCAGATATTTGATCCCCCCACTGCCATGGCATGCTACATTCTTTAATGCATGCAAGCACATACAACCCTTCCGGTATCTCTCAAATTAACCCACCACCCAAGTAGAACAAGTGTCTACTAGTGTCATTTATGTTAAACAAAGTGGAGGTATCAGAAGCTGTCCCCAAAGTCTAACAGGAGATTCCTTCTGGAATTTGTTTGCCTACAATTTGGGGGGGGGGGGTTAAGTAATAGAGAGAAGGGTGCACCGTGAACACAGCCCTGAACATCATCACCTTCGTAGTCATTCAAAAGCCTCAAGTGTGACCAATCCACATGTGTATCAGCCATCATGACAGAGCGCTGGGATGCAGAGACAAGTAAGGGTAGTGCAGATGTTAGCAACCTGGGGTTGAATCCCAGCTTCCTAAGTCTCCATTTTAGCTTCTGGAAAAGGAGCTAATAGTAGCACCTCTGAGATAGGGCTCACATGAGCTCCATGAAAAGCGTGACCTATAGTTCTGGGCACATGGAGGTCCGCACACATGCCATGACCCCTAATCCAAGTGTCTCATTTGAGAAAGAAAGAGAGAGAGAGACAGCAACAGAGAAAGAGAGAGACTTAGAGACCCATTCACTTCCCAGCTGGAGTAGATAGAAACCTGTTGAGCTGAGAATCTTGGTCTCCTGAGTCCAGCTCCACATTCTGACCCACTGTCAGACAATGACAAATACTAGTAACAGTTATCAATGATGATGATACACCATTGCTGCCCCTTCTGAGTGCCAGACCCCCCTACGCCTCATGCAGGCTTTATCCTGTTTACTGCTCAGGATAAACCAGTGAGGTCAGCACCCTACACTGTGCCCTTTGACGGGTGAGGAATTGGATGCTCCTAGGGGTGAGGTGAACTGGTTAAGGCAACAAAGTCAGGACCTGATCCAAACCCTTGTTCTGAACAACTGTCCTGAGCTGTGCCGACTTCAGAAATGGATGTCTCTCAAGTTATTTCATCCTCTTAGGCTCATGCCATTGTCAGGGCCTCGTTTGCCTTTGGTTAATTGGCTTCCCCCTCTTTGCTCAGTGTCTGGTTCCACTTGGGCAGTCGCTCCTGCCTGGAGGATGTCATGCTCAGCAAATCCACTTTGGCTGCCCAGGGCTAATGAGGGTTCTCTGTGTGGTTGAGTGTAAGTGCCACACACGGACACACCCTCTTCGTCAAGGATTATGATGCCATTGTGAAAACACATCCCTCCCAAATTGGATCATGCCACTCCAGCTCAGTATGAGAGACAATATGGTATGCTTTACACTGCATCTATTGAATTGGGAGGAAGCAAATTACTGAGAGAGAGAGAGAGAGAGAGAGAGAGAGAGAGAGAGAGAGAGAGAGAAAGAAGAAGAAGAAGAAGAAGAAGAAGAAGAAGAAGAAGAAGAAGAAGAAGAAGAAGAAGAAGAAGAAGAAGGAGAAGAAGAAGAAGAAGAAGAAGAAGAAGAAGAAGAAGAAGAAGAAGAAGAAGAAGAAGAAGAAGAAGAAGAAGAAGAAGAAGAAGAAGAAGAAGAAGAAGAAGAAGAAGGGGGAGGAGGAGGAGGAGGAGGAGGAGGAGGAGGAGGAGGAGGAGGAGGAGGAGGAGGAGGAGGAGGAGGAAGGGAGAGTCAGAATCCTGGGCCAGCGCTGGGAAAGCTGGGTGAGATTCATGCCCAACAGTAAAGAAATCATGAGCAAAAAAGGACAACACTGTCGGCTAAGCTATGGATTCCAGTAAGTTTTTCTATCGTAAAATTAAATGAACCCAGATTTCCCTAAATGGGAAAATAGTGAACTCGGTCATAGCCCATCTATATAATAAAATCCCCAAGTCCTTAAAAATAGCCTGGAAAAACAGTCCTGATAATTCTCAGTGGATAATGCAGATCTCAAACCTGGTAAGACCTTATGACAATTATGTAAAACTAGAGGCCTGATGCATGAAATTTGTGCAAGGGGCTCGGCCCTCACAGCCACAGAGGCTTGCCTTAGCCCTCACAGCCCCAGCTTCATCCAGAAGGTCATCTGGAAGGATGTTTGGAAGGTCTTTTGGCTGTCCGGTCTAATTGGCATATTATGCTTTTATTATTATAGATAATAATATGATATAAAAGAGAGGAAGAATAAACAATGGTTACCTCTGAATCATGAGACCATGGGTGCTTTTCTATATTTCCAAATCTTCTATGAAAACTCACAGTGTTTTGATAATACTAACTCCTATAAACAATAAATGTCATCTTTTCCAACACTGGACCAGTGTGCCCAGGAGAGGTCTGGTAGAACTTATGATGTGGGCTGAGCCCCCCATTAGCAAGGGAGCATGTCAGGCAAGGGTGAACCCCAAGTCCCCTTGAGGCCCAGCTCAGACACACCCAGCGGATACACACCCAGCTCTCCCTAGACTCCTCCAGAGAAGGCTTTATCACACTCACTATTCTCTGATGTTCACTGACATCCCGCCTCCTCCATGAACCCATCCCCAATGTTCCAAAAGCACTGTTCTCACTGAATTCTGGTAATGGTCATTCTTAAAGGGTTATTTATAAATAAACCTATAAAATATACATTTATTAAAACCCTATAACTTTATTGAACCTTATAAGTTACAAATTTAAACCAGAGGCTATTGCCCTGGGTCCATATGTAGGTTTATTTGGCCTGCATCCTGTTTTGTTTAAAAAAAAACAAACAAAAAAAAACAGATTTCAGATAGAAATCCCAAAGGAGGACTTCTTTTTAAAAAAATAGACATGGCAACAAGCACTGGGCACTGATCCGCAGCATCCTATACACCCTGGCACAGACTCTGCCCCAGGCCTCACTGCTTCCTCTCACTCCCCACCCTAAGCGAGTGTCCATGGATCATTGCCACTCCATTTCCTTAGTAAGAGAAATACTTGGAACTTGTCTCTGTCCAAGGTGGGGACATGAATGACTGACCAAATGGCACTGTGTTTTAGGAAAAAAATGAAAGGAGTCACATCACCTTGTGAAGTGAAGGAAGCCCTCACGTTCAGTGGGTAAGTGGAAAATCTTCTGGGAAAAGTTAACTGCAGATGGCATTAGAAATACACATTTGCTCAGGTCACCTTATTAAACGGCCTACTGACTAGGACCCTGCACCTTCATTCCCATCACCTTCACGGCCTGTGTGGGCTCAAGTGTGAAGACCCTTGGGGTGAATCTTTTCTCTCCCAGCTGCAAGCTCCCCAAGGGGTGCAGAAACCCTTCTGTTCCGACGCCACACTGCACAGCAATCCAGAGAGTGCATTGTGGACGCAGCCCCCAGCTGCTTCTGGGCTCTGACACGCTACTGGGGATGTGACTGTTGCCATGTTTCTCAACCTCTCTCAACCTTCCTCACCTATAAGAGGGAGATGTGCATACCTAAACTTTACAGGGATGTCATGATAACGAAACAAGATAATGTGTGAAAAGCTAAGCATAGCACCAGGCACCAAATAAAGGTTACATAAGTGGTGGCCATAAAATTATTTATTACTGTAGTTCTTTTATATTCCCTGTAGCACAGTGCTGCTACATTTTTATATTTTCAATAAATATTACCTGAATTGAAATGACTCTGTGGCGGGTTTTCAATTTAACTGCATCAGAGTCTTACGGAAACTTCCTTCTATTCTAAGAAGATGTTGGGGGGAAACAACAGCAAAATCAAACTTTAACAGGTCAACAGAAAAGTCTCAGGACAGTCTAAAACCTGCCTCACTATAATTTAAACCATCCATGACTATAATTTCACAACAAAAAACAAAAGAATTGGAATAAACATATAACCTTTCAAAGGTTTACATAAACTCCCTCATTACATGTGTTTCCACTTATATAAAGAATCGTTCCCCAACTAGAAAAGAACCCTGTGGAACACGGATTGGAAGGTGTAAGGGCAGCCTGATTGTGCTGTTCTCAAGCTTTAATGAGGTAAATTCTCCTTTTAAAAATTGCAAAAGACTTGATTTGGATTTCCATTAAAGAATTGATCTGGGAGCCTTCTCCCCCTGCCCAATTAAACTGTACTTCAGCATGTCATTAAAAGCTGCTATTCTAAGTATTTTTGGAGGTTCAAAGGGGATTCTTTTCTTTGATTGTATGCCCTTTTATTTTTACTTCAGCCAAAAAAAAAGGGCACTTTCATAAATCTCTCTTGGATTTGTCTGCAGCTTATTAGATCACTGTCTTCTCTGATTCCATATCTAAAGGTTTCTTTCGGGGCTGGGATTCTGTGATCCACCACATTGAAAAGGGGATGGATGTGAAGGACAGCCCCCTCTCAGATCTCTGGAGTGCGGAAGGGACGTTCTGGAACTGGATGTGACTTTGTAACACTGTGACTGGGAGGACCAAACCCCTATTTCAAGATCTTTGATGCTTCTAAATGCTCCGATGAGAAAAAAAAACTTAGGTCCTCAAAACTCTACGGCTCTTTATTAAAGAAATAAATTGGCTCCAGCCAGTAACCTTTCCGAGCATTCTGAGCCTGGCTCTGTGACTGTGAGGTCATCATGCGGTTTTCCTTCATCTGTTTAACCTTCTATAAAATCACATGGTTTTATGGTTATTCTACTGGGGTTAAGTGGCCTGCCCAAGGTCACCCAGTGGGGCCGTGAGTGAGATCATGCACATTAGCAGTTTTGCATGGTGCCTGGGGCATAGTAAGGACTCAGCAAACATCCAATGGCGTTTCCACTGCAGATGGTATTGTCCTTGCTGTTCTTCACTTAATAGTATACTAAGATTCATCCGTATTACAGGTTGCTGGTGTTCATTGTTTTGACCACTGTAGGAATTCCACTGTGTAAATAAACCACGGTTCTTCCTCCCTCAGCTCAGGAATCTTTTTATCAGATACATAGAAAAACTATGAGAAGCTTGCCCTAGGGGCCCAGGCAATCTCTTGTTATAAGAAAAATTCTCATTCTCAGAAAAACCATCTCATCTCTTTCATGATTGAGAAGGTGTTACACCTGGAGAAGTGCTATGTCTTTGCACATAATCCCCGGGATGCTAACATAACACAGGCGCCTAATTTGGGGCGTGCCTTGGGAAGGAGAGGCTACCCCTTTTCCCTGACCCTTCAGACCCTTCAGCTTTCACCTAGCACAGAGGAACTGCATGCACTCTGGGGACCAGGGATGGAATCCCTGCCCTCAAGTCTCCAGGGAAGAGCAATGTCCTGGAAATGCAAAATGACACTGGCATGGAGAAGAGACGGCCCCATACTTGAAATGGCAGGAAAGACAAAATCAGATTCCTACCTCACACCATATATGTTTTGTATAAATGTAAGTGCTATAGATTGATTTATGACTATTAAAAATATAGAATTCTTAGTAAAAATATAAATGAAAATCTTTTAGACTTTGGGGTTGAGAAAGATTTCTTAAACAAGACACAACAAGATTTGACAATGAAAATGATTGATAAGCTTGTATTAAAAATAAAAACTTCTGTCGGAAAACTATATCTTAAGTAAAAAAAAGAAGTTATAAGTGTAGAAATAGGGAGAAGATATTTGTAATACATACAACCAGCAAAAGATGAGTATAAAGAAAATATAAAACATCCTGCAAATTAGTAAGAGAAATACAACCAAACCAATGGAAAAATGCACAAAAGAATGGACAGATATGCCACATACATGAAATGCAAGTGGCAAAGAAATATAAGAAAAGATCTTCAGCATCACTGGTGGTCAAGTGAATGTAACTTAAAGAGTAATGACATTCTACAGTCTTTTTTGGGGGGGGAGGGGCAAAACTGAAGAACTAGGACAACACCCAGAGCTAAAGAGAATGTGGGTCCACCGACTCACATATGTATTGCTGGTGGAGATGTAAGGTAGTGCAGCCACCTTTGGAAAACAGGTGAGCACTGTCTCTGACTTTACATGTTCAGATCCCCTATATCATAATGTCTATGACCAAGCAAATCTAGCAATTCTATGCCTAATAGAGACTCTTAAATATGTGCTACAAGAGACATGCACAAGAATGTTCTTAGCAGTAGTGCTTACAATAGAAAAAAATACCTGAAATAACCCAAATGCCTAAAATTGAAAACAGTGGAATGTCCTACAGTGTTCAAAACAATGAACACCAGCAACCTGTAAGATGGATGAATCTTAGTATAATATTAAATGGGAAAAGATTTGACTATGAAAATAATTAAGAGGGAAAAGTATGTCCCTCTAAGTTACTCACAGTTCAATACCCTTTATATAAAGTTAAAATAACCAAAATGCTAGGGAAAATATTTATTCATTAAAACTGCATAAAAAGGACAGCAGTGGAATGATTAACAAAGGATTCAAGAATGTGGAAAAGAGAGCCATGTGGTTACATGTAGTTGACTGTTTTTAGGTTTTTTCAAAATATATTTTTATTGATTTCAGAGAGGGAGAGAGAGATAGAAACATCAATGAGAGAGAATGAATCACTGATCTGGATCTGATTGTCTGCATCCTGCATGCCCCCTACTTGTGTTGAGCCTGCAACCCAGGCAGGTGAGCTGACCAAGAATGGAACAGTGACCTTCTGGTTCATAGGTCAATTCTCAACCATTGAGAAACACTGGCTAGGCTGATTGTTAAATATCTAGTTTTTGTTTTGGGTGGTGAGTACATGGATGTTTAATTTATTAAAATAACTAACTGAATATGTACGTAAATAAAAGCAGGCCCTTGTGTAGACCAATGATGAGGTGTATTATGAATCAAGCACTAGAACAACTCCAGTTCTGTACAACGTTCTTTCCTTTTCCTTTTGTTAAGGGACACTGGCCAATAACAATGATGTATTTTACCACCAAGGTCCACAGACTAGTTTCTGGAAGCTGATATCAGACTGAGCACACAAAGAAATAAAACTTAAACCTTGTCTGTCAGGAGTTCACTTTATCAGCACAGACAGTCACATAAACAGAGAGATGGGTAATAAAATCTCAGGTATCATGATGCAAGTTTGCCCTGTGTGCTGGGAGCCACTTCTCTCTGCCCACGCTGCTTCCCTGCCTCCACTCGGGCTCTAGGAGCTGTGTTTCCAACTGGAGAGGGTCAGGCAAGGGGCCACCTGCATCCGAATCCCCTGGGGAGGCTGCTGCAATGCACCCCCTGGCCCCCTTCCCTATTTTCAGTGTAAGAATCTCCGGGGAGAGTCCAGGATTCTGCAGTTTTAACGAACTCCCCAGGTGCAGCCAAGGATTGAGAGCTCTGCCGCTCAGAGGTGGTACACCTTGACTTATCCTCTTTGTGAACCCAGGAAGATATTTTGAACCTATTAAACTCCCTACTGTCACACCTTCTTGCATTAGCCAGGTACCCTGGCAGCCAGTCCATTTTAGAGCCCCAGGGAAGAGGGATGAGGAAGGCCTCCTTGGAAAGGAAGCATATGGGATGGGAGGGAAGGGTGTCTGCTGTTGAGACCTGAATCCACAAGACACATGTGTCCCAACACTCCTTCTTGAGCTAAAGTCCCAATGAGAGCCATTTAGATAAGTTCTAGGGAAAGCCAAAGGCAGAGTCTTTCTTCCCTTTTTGAGTTGGGTTCCCAGGACCCAGCCCCAGAAGATTTTTAGAGAGCGGGAGGGGACTGTTTGAATTAGAAAGACTGCTTAAATCTGAAGACACAAAATGTCTTTAATTTGAAAATTTTAAGTTGCCACAGTACACAGTGATGTGGAGACTCAACAAGATTAGATGAGATTATAAACAAACAGAATCAAGAAGCTGCGTCATCCTGGCACATGGAGGGTGGTGCAGAATTTGCCCACTCGTAGTCATTGTGTCTCCACCACCTTCCCGGGGCCTGGCCTGCAGTGGGGACTGAGTGAGTGTTGAACAGGACTCAACCAAAAAGCCTGAGACATCAGGGAGGGCATACTGCAGACTTGATGTCTGGTCTGGGTCTCAAAGAATGGGTAGGAACTATTAGTCAGGGTGTCTGGGGGAGGGAAGGAAGTGGGGAGGCGGTGGAAGGTATTCCAGGCAGTGTTTGCACAGAAAGAAATTGTGGAAGGGCGTGTATGGTGCCAGGAGAGGAAAGAAGCCAGCCACAAGTTTGGTGCATGTTCTGGGAGGAAGAGGACTTGTTCCCTCACTGTTTTTTCCTTCAGAAGAGTTTAGCACCGAGCCTGATGTGGACATCCCAAGTCTTAAGCAGCCTGCTTACAGGGCTTCTCACTGCAGGAAAGCTGTGCTCTGAACACTGCAGTAGCATAGCAACCACTGGCATCAAGAAAAGCACTTTTCTTTGCCCAGGCAAAGAACCCTGAACTTAGTTGCCGAACACTTAGAACAAGGGAGGGGAGTGAAGAATGGAAGGAAAAAAAATCCCTCAGGAGCAACAGTGAGGCACCTTTTCTAATATGGAGAAGAAAGCATTTCCAATAAGAAAATAAACACTATCTTTTTTTTATTCATTATGAGAACAAAGAGTGGTGTAGTGGAAAGAAGTTTATTATTCAAATGACTTGTATTCCAAATCTAGCTCTAACACTATCTGTGAGTGAGAGAGAGGGTGCTTGTCAAATGGTCCATGTGTGTTCTCCACTTCCTAGGCTCCCTTGCAGCTAGGTTGGAAACATGTGATGGGTTCTGGCCAATGGTCTGTGGATGGCATCAGTGGGTGTCACTCTCATGGTGAGGTGGTTGAGAGCAGTTGTGCTTTCTCCCGCCCTCTCCTCCCTGCTGCAGGGAGGCCATGGGTACCAGCTGGCATAGTTTCTGGAAGACAAACGGTATAGGACAGAGGTTCTCAACCTGTGGGTCTGGACCCCTTTGGGGGTTGAACGACCCTTTCACAGGGGTCGCCTAAGACCATCGGAAAACACATATATAATTACATATTGTTTTTGTGATTAATCACTATGTTTAATTATGTTCAATTTGTAACAATGAAAATACATCCTGCATATCAGATATTTACATTACGATTCATAACAGTAACAAAATTACAGTTATGAAATAGCAATGAAAA
The DNA here is from genome assembly GCF_963259705.1 of Myotis daubentonii. NCBI lineage: Eukaryota > Metazoa > Chordata > Mammalia > Chiroptera > Vespertilionidae > Myotis > Myotis daubentonii. The sequence goes on along the minus strand of NC_081844.1, from coordinate 104,570,853 downwards.
TAATTTTATGGTTGGGGGTCACCACAACATGAGGAACTGTATTAAAGGGTCGTAGCATTAGGAAGGTTGAGAACCACTGGTATAGGACCTTCATCAGGTTTATGCAAGAGAGTAATTAACTTTTACACTGCTAAGCCATTGAGATTTTGGGATCAATTTGTTACCCCAGCAGCACATGGTCTAATACACTAATGTCCAAATATATGGTGTAACTTTTGGTCTCATTGGGATGAAAGTTACTTGACCCTGGAGGTTTCCCCATCTATGTGATGGGGATAATACCTACGTAACTGAGTTGTTGTAAGAATTTAACACATGTGTTGTCTGTATAGCCCCTATATAGTTGACATTTAATAAATGTAAGTCTCTCCCTTTAAGATATTGATGCCATTATTATTCTTGTGGTCAGTATTGTGATACAACAGATGCCTCAAGAACAGATGCCAGCAATGATGTCAGGAATTTTGCTAGTTCTTTTACTTACACTATTCCATTTCTGTAGCTAAAGAGACTTTTTTCAAGGAACACAGCTAGGAAGTGACGAAGCCAGCATCATAAAAAAGCAGAGCCTAAATGAAAAGTCCATATTCTAAGGGCAACATTTTTACTCACATTTTCCAGAGGTGGAACCCTGGAGACTCAGAGACCTTACATCAGCTCACCAGGCAGAGTAATGCCTGCTGGAGTCAGCGGACTTTTCTCTATTCCCAGGCCAGGCTACGGTGGTGTGGTCATTAGAAAAGAGAAACCCCTATGGAGCTGGACCTCCCAACCTGGCCCGCCCCCCGCTCCCCTGCAGTGGCCCAGCCCATGGTGAAATGAGGGCCCAGCAGCTCCAGATACTGTGGGCAACAGATAAGAAGGGGAGGAAGAAGGAAACTGCATCTGGATAAAGAGAAAACTCTATGCTTTGTGTTCAGAGAACAGCTCGATAAAGTTTCTAAAGAAAAACCCATTGGCTGAAAATAAACATGGGAAGAGTTTCCAAATCTCTGTCTCTCTCTGTCTCTCTCTCTCCCTTTCCCTTTTCCACTCCTTCTCTGTTTGTTTTGGAAGTTGAGAAAAGCAAGCAATGTGGATCCTAAAGCAGTTTACACTGAACCAGATGGCGTATCTGATTAGCATCAGACTAAAAAGACACATTACTTAGAGATTAGGTTCTCATAGGGACAAATCTGTTCCAAAGGACCAGAAGGCCTGGCTTCCTCACAGCCTCCCCTCAGAGCTCTCCCAGGGCCTATCTGTTCCTCGTCTCCCATCCTCACCACCAGGCAAGTCTGAGCTTGGGCTGGCGAAGAGAGCAAATTAGTCTGCACAGATGTCCCAGTTCTCCTCCCACTGTCCCTGCCGTCATTCACACAGGGCCAGTCACTCCACCGGGACCTTGACTGCTGTGACTCAACTCCCTCGCACCCCAGATAACAAGCCACATTATGCCCCTGAGTCTGAACCACAGCCCAATGAGACCCATGCTGTGGTTATTTAGAGAGGAGGAAATTGAAATTTAAATGGATTAGGTAATTTACTCAAGATCACAGGCCAAGTAAAAGTCAAAAGCAATTGCCTCCAGGAGAGAAAAAAAGGAAAAAAGTGCATGCATGGGCACATGTGTGCATGCGTGCGTGTGTGTGTTCTGACGAGCCCCAAGGAGCAAATCATGATAGAGGATGGCTGTCAGGTGTCCCCAACTCTGTTGAGGCTGCAGCAAGGGAAACAGTAAAGTGAGAAACTATTCACACCTCACCCTGACCTATACTTTTCCTTCCAGACACCCTGGCATGGGTGCTCTGTAAAATACTCCAGGGAAATGAAATAAAACCTGGAGAAACTATTCAAGGCCAGCATGGGAAGCACATACAGACCAGCCCTTCTAAGTCCCCTGTTTCTCAGACCCTGAGGAAAGCACGTAGGTTCCAGGGAAACAAAGAAGATTGGCTCAGGGTTACGTGCAACTATCAGACATGAAGGTGTCCAGCCAGCATGGCTCAGTGGTTGAGTGTTGACCTGTGAACCAGGAAGTCATGGTTTGATTCCCGGTCAGGGTACATGCTCGGGGTACAGGCTGAATCTCAGTGTGAAGCGTGCAGAAGGTAGACAATCAATGATTCTCTCTCATCATTAATGTTTCTACCTCTCCTCCCTTCCTCTCTAAAATCAATAAAAATATATTCAACAAAAAAACATGAAGGACACCCTCATTGAAGGAAATCCAAAGGTCAAGGTGGAAGTTGGGAAAATGAAAGCAGCAGCAGAAAGAATAACCACAACGCCAGGAATAACAGTGGCCGCTGGGAATGGGGCATTATTCTGTGATAATAATGTACTATCCGTCTCATTAGCCCACACAACAGCCTTCCAGGACAGACACAACACTGTTATTGTTTTTCCCATTTTATGGATGAGCTTACTGAGACTCAGAGAGGTTAAGTAAATTGCCCATAGTCCCACAGCTGAGAAGGGGCTGCATCAGGAATCTAACCCGGGCCTAGTAAGACCCCAGAACGAGTAGCCCTAAGCAGTGAAGTGTCTCCCCTTTTCCATAGGATCCTCCTGAAGACAGGCCAATAAGACAGGCGGCCAACATTTCAGAGACTGCCTAAGAGCCTCTGGCCCTCTGCTGATGGCAATGTTCAAGGCTGTGTGAGCTGACATCACCTACAATAATCCAGGCAATTTGCACATCTTGCAGATAAAACTGGTACAGGCACAAAGCAAATCAGGTCCCTGAGGCTCAGGACACTGCACAGGGAGAACAGGAGGGATCTCATTACAGCTCAGGCTTGGCCAAGGAACCCAACTCACCTCACAGACAGGTATGAAGGGAGCGCTCACACACAGGCACCCCAGAAGCACGCATGGATTCGGACTGTTTTCATTAAGAAAGAGGATGAGCTGGAGTTTCCCTCGGGGGTTCTTTTGGGAAGAGGGTTCACTTAGCAAATGAACAGTGGGAGAGGAGGCTCCTTAAGCTATGCATACAGCACACTGTGTTCACGTGTGAGCCAAAGACAGGAGACTAATTACACGTTGACTCCTCTTTAAAATGGGCCCCCAAAGGGCTCTCTGCTCACCCACTTCTAACATCTGTATGTGTTGAAGCTAAGAATTTTGCATTACTGTTGTAGCTGTGTACAGCACTGGCCTTCTGTCTGTTAATATTAATCAGAGGGTTTTTACTGAATCTGAAACTCAGAGACGCAGGAGGCCTGGTGAGCAGCAGCCGTGCAGCTGGCCCTGGGACTATGCTAACCCTCCGGGGCCATGGCCTAGCCCAGGAGATGTGGCTGCGGTAAGGAATTACTCCGCCTTCCTCCAGGCTGGAGCTGACAACCCGTGCCCCACCGGGACGGTGCCCGCACTCCATCCGGCCTTGACACTGAGCAGGGCCCGACAGTGACGGCAGCTCTGAACAATGAGGAGAGCTGAGTAACCCTGCTCTCTGATGCCTGTGCAGCACCACATGGAGCCAGCGTTGTCCTTGTCATGTCCCTAGGAGGGGACTCGATTCATCTCTACAGTGACACCACCTGAGATCCAAGAAGGGCCTGCCAGGGCAGGAAGGGGCAGACATGTCTCAAAGCTTTCAGCGTGAGGGCAGTTGGTTCCGATGTGGAAGTCAGAACTTGAAAACCACGGCACGTTCACTTGAAAAAAGCTAGTAGTAAAAAAAAAATGCAACACGACTCACCAGGATTCATGTCCAATCACCTTGCCAAGCCACCTTGCACAAACAAAGCATAGATGCATTGCATGAATCTGTTGTCACACATCTGTCTGAACAGTCAGGAAGCCACAGACATGAATATAAAACACAGCACTTTCTTCCCAGGCCCTTGTCTTATCCTCAACGCCAGGGCCTCCCACAGCGACTTCGGATGCACCATGTTAACCACGCAATCGGGGAAGAAATGTTTACAGCAAAGTGGTTCCTGGTTATTTCAGTGATTACCAGGAAATTTACATAAATATTCAAGCTTCACTCTGCATGAAGTCCAGTTGGGTGCTGACTGACCCTCTGCTTCCCCAGTCTCTCGTTCCTTGCCCAGGGGGCTTACTGACACCAGGATGGACACAGAGGGACCTAATTGGAAAGGGTTGATCTCGGGCTACAGAGAACACTGCTCGCCCTCGAGTCACTGTTTCTACCCTCACATACAGGCGTGATGCCAGGAAGGCTGAGTGTGGCTGGAGCTGTGGGGGACAGTGAACAGAGACTTCTAAGTCCTATCTGGTCTTCTCTGGAGGAGGTGTGGCCACCTAGCTCTCTAGCCTCAAAAACAGGAGGCCCTTGACAGTGGAGTGCTGGTTAGGACTGCTGGTTACCAGGTCAGTTTGGGTGAGCAGGAGGCTGACCACACTCCTGTTCAAATCCACGGCCATGCCCTGCTCTCCAGGAAATAGCATTAGTGAGGGAAGGAAGGCGAGTACAGGGTAGTTGTGTGACATGCTACTGTTTGAGCAACAATAATTAGAGGCTAGGGGAGGATGTGTTGCAAACAGTTGACACTTGAACGAGGGTGTGAGCTGCACAGGCCCACTAAGACTCCGATTTTTTTCAGTTGGCCTGTGAAGGAGTGCTGAGAGCCTGTGAGACCAGTATCTCCCACCTCCTGACCTGTGGCCAGTTGACCCTCAAAGTTTAAGCAAAGTGTTGTTAAAGGATCAACTCCACGGTTGGGAATCCATGTATCCAGAGGCCCTGGAAGCAAACACTGGAGACTGGGACCCCTGGGTTGCCTCTAGGGAAGGGGACCCAGTGGCTATGCATGGGTCTGGGGGCATCTCCTGCAGGTGGCACCCTCTCAGACCCCGGCATTTAGATCCTTGTAAAATGCATCACCTATTCAAAGCCGATTCACATTTTTAAAAAACTGAAAGAGAAAATGAATTCCCACTCTATCAGAATCTCTGAGATAGGTTGTAGAAATCCACGTCTAAACAAGCTCTCCAGGTCATTCTTATCCTCTGGAAATTTTGAGAACTTCTCCATAACAGGGTCTTTCTACCAAAAGCAGCTTCACCTACTTCCTCTCAAGTTGAAGAAATAAGCAAAAAACCATAGAGTAGAAAAACCAAAACATCCCACTCCAAATTTACCACCTCATTAAACTTTCTCAGGACAGACAAACGATGCCACCTAAGCTCTTCTACAATCAGTTTAGATTCTGGTTTCTAAGTTGTCAGTTTAGACACTTTTCTCATTTACTCGGATTAAGGGAGTGGTTAGAGAGCCGGTCTAGTAATTGGGCAGATTGCTCTGTCCAGGCAAGCATGTAAGGAGCAGGATCACGTGAGGAGTACCTGGGGTTTGTGGCCCTGCCCACCCAGCCAGGCCGCTTTGCACTCACCTTGCTTTTTAAAGAGGTTGCTTTGGACTATCTCGTTCATGGACTGGACTTTCTGCTTCTGGAGTTTCACGGGGGGGATGCAGGTATAGAACTCATACAGGAGTTGGCTGAGGCAGGAAAAAAGGAGACAGAGAACCAGTGAGACCAGTGTCTCCAACATCATGGCACTCAGAGCCCACCCCCAAACTGCCAGCTTCCTTGGCCCCCCAATTCCTAGCGGAGCATCGGCTGCTTAGTAAACCTTCAGTGAAGATGTGCAGTTAGTCTTGATGTTGAACACTAATAGCATGCAAAGACGTGAAAATCTGAAAAGTCATGCCAGTCACCCTGAGCACTGACTGTGCATCCGGCATGTGTTTTGCCCTTTACATCCATGATGCCCTTTAAACCTCAAGACTAACTCTATGAGATAGCTCCGATACTTATCCCAATTTTCCAAGTAGGATAAGTATTTACAAGGTTGAGAAAGGTTAACTACGTTTCCCAAGGCTACACAGCAAAGGGGTTGAAGAAACAGGGGTTTAAAACCAGATTCTCACTTCATTATCATATCACCTTATTTACTAACTAGAGGCCCGGTGCACAAAAATTTGTGCACTGGGGGGGGGGGGGTTCAGCCCAGCCTGTGCCCTCTCGCAGTCTGGGACCCCTCAGGAGATAACAACCTGCTGGCTTAGGCCTGCTCCCGGGTGGCAGAGGGCAGGACTAATCCCTAGGTGCAGCCCCTGGTCGGGCTCAGAGCAGGGCCAATTGGGGAGTTGGGGCGCCGCCCCCTGTCATGCACAGAGCAGGGCGGATTGGAAAGTTGCGATGCCACCCTCAGTCACGCTCAGGGTAGGGCTGATTGGGGGGTTGGGGCACCGCCCCTGTCACACACAGAGCAGGGCGGGTCAGGGGGTTGGGGCACCGCCCTCTATCACCCACAGAGCAGGGCCCATCAGGGGGGTTGGGGCTCCGTACCCTGTCACGCACAGAGCAGGGTCAATCAGGGGGTTGGGGAGCTCCCCCCTGTCACGCACAGAGCAGGGCCGATCAGGGGGTTGGGGAGCTCCCCCTGTCATGCACAGAGCAGGGCCCATCAGGGGGTTGGGGCACTGCCCCCTGTCACACACAAAGCAGGGCGGATCAGGGGGTTGGGGCACCACCACTGTCACAGTCAGGGCAGGGTTGATGGGGAGGTTATGGCTATACCCCATCACACACAGAGCAGGGCCCATGGGTGGGGGGGTTGGGGGGGTTGGGGCGCCACACCTTGTCACACACAGAACAGGGCTGAGCAGGGGGTTGGGGTGCCGCACCCTGTCACACACAGAGCCGCAGGGTGATCAGGGGGATGGGGAGCTCCCCCATATCAGGCACAGAGCAGGGCTGATCAGGGGGTTGGGGCGCCTTCCAGTCACGAACAGAGCAGGGCGGATAGGGAAGTTGTGGCCCCGCCCCCTGTCACACACAGAGCCACAGGGCGATAATGGGGTTTGGGTGCTGCCCCGTGTCACACTGATCCTGGTGCCGGGAGGCCTCGCAGCTCCGCTGATCCCGGTGCTGGGAGGCATGTTACCCTTTTACTATATAGAATAGAGGCATGGTGCATGGGTGGGGGCTGGCTGGTTTGCCCTGAAGGATGTCCTGGATCAGGGTGGGGGTCCCCACTGGGGTGTCTGGCCAGCCTGGGTGAGGGGTTGATGGCTGTTTGCAGCTGGTCACACACCCTTCAGGGTGGGGGTCCCCACTGGGGTGCCTGGCCAGCCTGGATGAGGGGATGATGGCTGCTTACAGCTGGTCACACACCCTTCAGGGTGGGGGTCCCCACTGGGGTGCCTGGCCAGTCTGGGTGAGGGGCTGAGGGCTGTTTTCAGGCTGGGACTGAAACTCCCAACTGCTCCTTTTTTTCTTTTTTTTTCTTTTTTATTCTGGGCCACCTTTAGCTCTGAAGCTCCAGCTCTTAGGCCTCCGCTCCTGAAAGCAGGTATCTGGTTTGTTTCAGTTCTATAATCGAACTCTGTATCAACTCCAGCTCTGAGATCCCAGCCGGCTGAAAGCTGGTTTCTGGGGTTTTTGTTTAGCTTCTATATGTTACAATGTTTCTTAAACTGCAAGCTCAGAGGCCGGCAAGGCAGGTGGGGAACGTTGCAGTCCTTCATCACTGAAGCAAGCAAGCCTCATGTTCAGTTTAAGCTGCCTGGCTGCCGGCCGCCATCTTGGCTGGCAGTTAATTTGCATATCACCCTGATTAGCCAATGGGAAGGGTAGCGGTCGTATGCTAATTACCATGTTTCTCTTTTATTAGATAGGATGTTTTATGTGCTTAGTAATGCTTTATGATAAGTCTTAAGATCAAACAAGGTCCTTAATTTAAAAAATATATAAAAAGTTGTCGGTTATAACCCACTTGGGACATGAAAAAGAAGATAGCTGTTCCCAAATAGAGTGAAAATAAAACTATCACTGAAACAAAATTATAGCCCCTATGAGCTTTCCAAAATGAGCTCCCTGTGTTCATTCATTCTTTCAAGTACTTATTAAGTATCTACGTAATATGTGACCAGCAATGTGCAGAGCAGTGAGGAGACAATGGGAAGAGACTCTGTCACAGTGGCTTGGAACTTGTATTCTAATGGAGGCCCACATACGACACAGAAGTAAATAAACAAATGCAAGAGATATATGCTATAAGAAAATAAATAAGAAGTTGTGACAGAGAGTGATGGTGCAGGCTGGGGAAGGAACTTAATTTCTTTACAGAGTTAACTTCTCCAAGAATCTAACATTTAGTTTAAGGCCAGAAAGATGAGAAGAAGCCAGCAAAAATTGTCATATAAACAGAAATAGGACATCAGTTAAAAACAACAACCAACAACAACTGGTGAGATCTGAGTGAAGAAAGGGGTACAGTGAGTAGACTTGTACCAGGGTGAAGTTCTCAGTTGTGATAAATATGCCATAGATACGGGAAAGGTGAACATTAAGGAAAGCTGAGAGAAGGGCCTGTGGGAACGCTATACTATCTTTGCAACTCCTTTCTAAATCTAAAAGTATTTCTTCTATATGTTAACTTGGAACTTAAGAAGAAGGAAAGGACATATCTGGCTCAGATGGCTCCACTCTAACAGCACAGTCACATTACAATAGTGTGTTCATTTCATGAGAAGAACAGAGTGAAGAAGGAGAAAGCAAAAGGGCATTTGAAGCAAAGACTAAAACCCCAAATCACCTTCAAGCCCAGGTGAAATGGAGACATTTATACCGGACATTAAATGGCATGCCCGTTGGGAATCCCCCGCAGGAGCCCTCCTCTGCCTCTGAGTCCCTGGCTTGATAACAGAGCCCAGGAAAGTACATCATAAGTTCTCACCTGAGTAACTTCGCATCAAAGACCGTTTCCACATCATGGAGGACAGATGGGATGTATTTCAAAGCCGCCACCTAGGTGGGAAGGTAAGTAAACATGAGTGATGCCCACATCCAACAACTCTGCGCGGTGTGGTGAGGAGGATACTTGGCCACTGGACACAGATCAAGGGAGATTGATCGTGCATCCTGGGCACAGCTACAGTGATTTGAAACTCTATGTAGATTAAAACATAGGCAGGCATATACTGTATACAAAAGTAAGTCACAACTGCCTCTGTCTTCAAGGAGGCAGTAATGTATAGAAAATCCACAGACTTAGAAGTTATACGGCTCTTCAGTCAAATCCTGGTTCTATTTAGTAAGCCACCTGGCTTTGGACAAAACAACCTCTCTGACATCTCAATCTCCTCAGCTGTAAAACTGAGGAAGTAAAACCTATTTTGCAGGATTGTGAAGATTAAAAATACAAATGGTAACTTCTATCGTTATTGGAAGATGGGGTGCTTGAATTGTTTTGTTGGTAGTGAGGATGGCTTTGGGCCGAATCATGCAGATTTTCTCTCCTTGGCCAATGTGTGAACAATTGCGGGCACATCTTGGTCCACTAGCTGGTGTGGGGGAACTGGGCCTCATGGTGGATTGTCCTTCCCTCTGTGCACCTTGACTGATGCACCCAGAGGCAGGAGGCATCCCCACCCTCTCACATGGCAGTACCATTTACTAAGCAGCAGAGGGAACTGCCATTCCCCTAGAAGGAGTTATAAGTCACATGGCTGGAAAATAACATTTAAGAATCTAGGGGTATTGTGAATTTTTAATTTACTTTTTATTTTTATGTATATTCTAAGTATTCTACAGTCAACAAGTATCACTCTTTTATAGTCAGACCAAAATAAAAAATAGTAAAAATTCCTTTCTTAAAGAAAATCACATCCTAGTCATATGCAAGTCAGCTTCTTAGTCAACATACATGATTAGGACTAGTCTCTGAGTAGTTCAGTGGGGCAGAAACCACGTCAAATGTCACTGCTAGGTTCCTTTGTTAAACCTTTGTGAAAAGTGGCCTAAGCAAGGCCTTCTGGAGGAGCTGCCCAGCCCCTCCTATACCTTCAAACCTGGAATGTTTGAACTGGGCAAATAACATTTAGACTGGCCCAACCAACAGCATCTTACCAACCACTGTCTGCAGAGCTAATGGGGGAAGTACACGAACTAACCATAAGGACTGATGATTACGAACTCTTGGAGATGGAATCAGTAACCAGGCCTGTCTGGCTAAAGAATAACTCAGTTTGCTGACACCAAAAGAAATTCCTTTATGCTATGCATGTAATCATTGCCCTTCCCCTTTCTCATAAAATCCCTTTGCCTTCACTCTGTAAACAGGACTCTATTTGGGTTTCTGCATCAATCAGAGTTCCAAGAACTGCGATTCCTTTTTTTAATATGTTTTTATTGTTTTTTAGAGAGAGAGGAAGGGAGAGGGATAGAGAGAGAGAAACATCGATCAAAGAGGAACATCATCAATCTGCTGCCTCTTGCATGTACTCCTACTGGGGATTGAGCATGCAACCCAGGCATATGTCCTGACCAGGAATTGAACCCATAACCTTTTTTGGTCCCTGGGTCGATGCCCAACCACTGAGCCACACCGACAGAATTGCAATTCTTTTTTATCCCAAATAAATGCTTGTTGCCTCTCATTTTGGCTTCTTATTTTAAGTTAAAACCTTAGTTCAGCCCTACCAGGGAATTTTTTTCATAGATAAAGACCCTCCAGCACATCAATTCAATAACCAGCCCAAGGTCCCAAAGTTAGTGAGTGGGAGAGCCAGCATTCAGCTTCAGGCAGGCGGCCTAGAGAGCCACGGTCTAGCCCTGGAGCTACATGTCCACCTCGCTCAAATAGCAACTGTCTCTCTCTGGGCCTACATCCTTTTCTTCCTGTTCTCTATCATTTTTACATGTCAGTAATACATGTTTGATGTAAAAATGTGCATATGTTAAAGCAATGGGGTGAAAATTGGCCCTCAAGTCCCACTACTCCATCTCAGCCCCAGAACCTCCTCCCCAGAAAGGACCACTGTCAACAGCATGGTGAGTTCCTTCTAGACTGCTTTCTATGCACGAGTGTGTGTTTGTATGTGTATGCATGTATGTGTACATGTATGTAATGTTTACAGTTCTGCAACTTGCTTTTTGCAGCTAAACATATACCACTGGTATTTTTGCAGATCACTCCATAGAGTGCACTTTGTTCATTTCTAACCACTACACAGTGATGCCCTGTAGGTACACTATACCATTTGAAGCCCTCCTCTAAAGGTTATCTTTACTATAAAATATGTAGTAAGAAAATACTTGACATATACATGTGTGTATGTGTAAGATTCTCAGTAGGATGGATGGACTGCTTGAGGAGAAATTAGAGTTTCAAAATGTACACACATATATACAAAGGTATACACATATACATTTTAGGAAATAGTGTCATATTACCTCGGAAAGAAGCAATGATCAATTTCCTTTGACTTCTTTCCCTACAACCTTGCTAACCCCACACTATAAATCTTTTTAATTTTGTCTATATGAGATATAATTTGCAATTCTTTGGTTGCGAGTGCAGGTGTTGATTGAACATCTGTATTCAGTAAATTGACTGTCCATATTCTTTCCCTATTTCTTCTTTAGGGGATATTTCACTGGTTTGGGGAATTCTTTATGTTTCGCTAATATTAACCCTTTCCCAGTGAGACATATTGCACGACTTTTCTCTTGTTTTTCCTTCAGTTCAACTGTTGCTGTCTTTCAGCTTTATCATCTCTCTCGTTACACAGAAGGATTTTAATTTGTATCTTGTCAGATTTGTCAGACTTCTTTACAGTTATTCGATGTTGTGTCTAGATATTTATTCTTTTTTATTTCAAGTCATGATGACAGGAGATAACAAGATTCAAAAGCTGATGTTCCTAAAACTACATCCTTGTCCCATAGGATGGTGTTAGGTATTCGGGGTGGGGGGGAGGATTTTGCATTCAAATAATTTGGGAAAGTTTGGTTTAAGCAAAGATAAACCAGTGAGTATATTTTTTTTTTTTATTGCAGAGCTTTTCAGCATTTTAATAAGCCAAGATGCATTGTGACATCCCTGCCGGCAGCCACAGTATACCTAGCTGGTCAGGCCATCTTTACCAGGAAACGCCAAGCAGGTAGAGCCAACGCAGACACCTGCAGGGCTGGTCAAGCAACATAAAGAAGGGGAATGCGCCCCACACAGGCCAGCGGGAGAGATGCGCTGTGTGGAATGCACACTCTGTCCACAGGATGCATTGTTCTGATTCACTGAATTAACACCGTGCCAGCCAGACCAGACACATCTGCGGCTGCACTTCTCCACCAGCTGCCAGTTCACTCAGGTCTCAGAGACACCGGAGGCTGAGGCACATGCCCTGAAAAAGGCTGGTCCAAGCACTCCGATCGTTTACTCATTCTCAGGCCAACAGACAGAGTCTGGGCCACAGGGACCTGGGCCGGTTCTCCCCAGCACAGCCTCAGCATCTCCATGCGGAGTGGAGGGGGAATGCCTTGGAACACAGCGCATCGGGCATCTACTGGAATGCCCAGCAGGCAGCAGGCCCCCAAAAGCGTGTGCGCTGGACCTCTCCTGCATCACCTCTCATGCACCTGCCCTCATTCCCCAGCACCTGGAAGAACCATAATATGAACTCATCCTATCAAAGACCCAAGTGAGAGAACAAAAACAGAAAGAAACACTCAGCCAGTTGGGGAGGCCTGGACTTAAGCATAGCATCACCTCCGGGCTTGGGGTGAGGCTGTAGACAGAGACAGCCCAGGGGCCTACAGTGGCCTCACAAGTCAGCCCTTCAGCTATTAGTAAGGAGGGGCCGGGCTGGGGGACGGACCCACCTTTCCAGCTTCTGAGCTGTGGGCTGGCAATAAAGGAAAAGTTGCCGCCCTGAGACACAGAGGGTGTTATGAACTCAGTGGGAGAGTATTAAACTTCCATCTCGTCCAGGCACCCTCACAGAGAAGTGGCAGGCTGTGGTTTTCTTTTCCGATGGGGACAGCCCATCTCTGACACAGGAATTTTGCCAAGTCTGTTGTCACAGCCACACTGTCACAGCACAGCATGGCCGCAGGGCTCCTGTCCTGAGTCCTCCCTTCACGCAGCCCTGACACACCTGAGCAGAGGGAGAGCAGGTAGGTTCCCAGAAGGCAGAGCAGCTCAGCCGTTAGACCCGCTGGAGACCCCCCTGGGTGCATGTTTCTATGGCCTGGAGACTAGACACAGCTTCGCCTGTTGGCCTCCTGGGAACCGTGTGGCTTTACTGTCGCTGTCATGTTTATTATATGTGATATTTAAGGAAAACACAGGCAGTATGTTCATGTTTCTGTATGAATATACATGTGTATATATAATAGGAAAATGCAAACATACATAATAGGATTATTAATCATAGGGTTTTAAAGTAGCAGCTATTATTGGAAACATTACATGTATCAAATACTTCACATGCATGATGTTGTTTCATTCTTTCATCTACATTACGGGTGGACACTGTGCTCTTGTTTTATCAATGAGGAAACTATGGCCGGAGGTTAAATACTTTGCCAGAAACCCTGTAGTAAGCAACACAGCAAGAACATGGACCTGATGCTGCCACTGACCCTCTGCTTAGTAAAGGCTTCCACTTGGTAAGTGGGGGGATCTCAGTGAGGGAGGGAGAGAGGCTGATTTAGGGGCAGAGGTAGAGAAAGCACCTCCCTCTCTTTAGGACCATAGTTTTTGAAAGAAGGTAGTTTTCTGACATCCCTTAAGTTAAGGACTCTCCTCACCACCGATATGGGAGCTGCAAAGAATAGCCACCAGGAAAATGTTTGCCAGGTCATGAATGGGTTCATCATGTGACCCCCAAGTAAATTTCCTAGATTACTCATCAGCTCTGGACCCCTCTTCCAGAGGCCAGGCAGAGCCTCCAAGAAGAGAGCCAGATGATTTCACTGCTCAGAGAGGAGTCATGGGAGGACACGCAGGATGACTGCTATCCAGATGGACTTCACCAGAATTGATCAACCTGGGATGCTAGCAAACAACGGAGGTTTAAAAACAAACCAAACTGCTGGCATGCTGTCAAAATCAAAGGGGACTTTTCTTCTGAGGGTTTCCAGACTCTCTGTCTCTCTCTGTGAAAACAGAGAGGGCTCAGTCTGGGTGCCAGCAGACACAGACTTCCAGCCAAGAGAGCCCATTGTGCAATGAGGCGCGGCTCCCCAGAGCGCTGACATCCTCCTCACCCGGGAGCGCAGACAGCAGTCCCAGCCCACCCCTTGCCAACCCCTTGATTTTAGCCAAGTGATGGCGGTCAAGGTCCATGGAAACAGGACAAACAATGTCACAGAAATCCACCACAGCATGACGAGAGGAAGGCATGCGACGCTCTCGGGACATTCAGCCTCGTCACTCATCTCCCATGTGCCCCGAGGCCCCTGAGGCTTGGCAGGAGGCAGGCGTGGCTGCAGAGGCAGACTGTCTGAGTTCACGTCCAGCTGGATCATGTCTATCTACTGTCCTTGGGGAAATCAACACTGTGTGCTCTAGTTTCTTTGCCAAGAGAATGAAGGGAATAAAGTTACCTGCTTTATAGAGTTGATGTGAAGATTAATTTTTTTTTTAAGGTGAGCTGTCAGTATATCCACAGCAGCCTCACCGGAACAAAATGTCATCCTTCCCAAATATTAATTCTAAGTAGGGGGTATATGGTTGAGAAGGGGACGCAATTAAAGAATCATTTATAGCCCTAGCCGGTTTGGCTCAGTGGATAGAGCGTTGGCCTGCTGACTGAAGGGTCCCAGGTTTGATTCTGGTCAAGGGCACATGGCTGGTTGCGGGCTCGATCCCCAGTAGGGGGCGTGCAGGAGGCAGCTGATCAATGATTCTCTCTCATCGATGTTTCTATCTCTCTCTCCCTCTCCCTTCCTCTCTGAAATCAAAAAATATATATATACATATTTTTAAAAAAGGAATCATTTAAAGACCTGAGGTGACACTCCAGTGCCTGTTGTTAAATATTACATCTCACCTCTCCTACCTCTGGGGCTTCAGCATACAGTCCCTAGGCCACTTAAGAATGGCCCCCTTTCTTCCCTTAGTTCGGACTCTGAACATTTTATGCCGATTAACAATGAAAAGAGAGTAAAGAAAGAGGCAACTTTAATTAGCTCCCCTTCATGACTATGGATCAAATATCTCCCTTTCTTTACTGTTGTTTATTGCTTATCCACCTGACATTTTGCCAAAGACTTGGGTCTTTCATGAAACAGTCCTTGGTTTGGCTGTGATTAGGAACTCAAACTCAGGACTTACACATCCTGGATTCAAATCCCAGGCCTGCCACTTCCTAGTTGTGGTTAAGTTGCTCAGCCTCTCTAAGTCTCCATTTCCTCATCTGCAAAGTAAAGATAAGAGAGGACCTGCCTAATAAAATTGTTGTTATAAGTACCAAATGAGCTAACAATATGTGTAAAGTTTTTAGCTCAATGCTTGACACATAATAAATGCTAAAACATAAAATGGTGGAAGCGGGTATTCATTCTTTCATTCAATCAACCAGAAGATATTCTAGTACCTACTACATGGCAGCTGCTGGTTCAGATATTAGAATAAAAGAGAGAGACCCCCTCCCCGCCGCCCTCCTGGACCTTCTAATGGATTCATTAGCATGCGTGGTAATCATAGTGACCAAAGAAGCATGTCATACAGTATGAGCTTTTCATTTATTTAGACTCATCCCACCAAATTGGAGCAATAGTGAATGGCAGACCTACAGGGGAATGGGTCCAATGGGTCTGCACAATGTCTCCAAATGCTACACCTGATTCCCAGGCGTCTGGTGTTGACCGTCTCAAGCTGCCATCCGTTTTATCAACAACGCTTACAGCCTGGCACACACAGGGGCTTCTAGCATATGGCCCATTATTGCAAACACATGGAACCCCCTGGCGTAACCCATTTCTTACGGCTTAGAGAAGAGTATTAACTTTGCAGTTAGGAGACCTGGGTGGTTGAAATCCTAGCTCCACCACTATAAATAGGTATAATTTAGGATTAATTATTTAACTTTATGAGCCTCCTGTGGAAACTGAAGGCAGTGATTCCTAGCAGATTAAAAACACTGTGTGTGAAAGCCCAGGTTCATGCTGGGCACCTGGTAGGTACTCAGGTCAATGGAAGGTGGTTTTAATGCTCTTTCTACCCTCTTTGAATGTCTGGCTTTAAATTCTTCATCGTTCTGGGTGAGCTGCTGCCGTGACAATGCTGAACAACGAGGGAAAGGTACAGAAAGCCATTCACAAGAGTTAGATGAGCCTTAAAAATGAGTGATAACTTGTTTAGGTCCCAGAACTCACAGTGGACCAAGCTGAGATTGAACCAGACCCGCTCCACTCTGGACTGAGGCAGGCACGGATTCGGGTTTCCACCGTAAGCCACTGGCCAGCTGGGAGTGTAAAGTCTGAACCACGAATGTCAATCATTGGCATTTTTACTGTACGCCTGTGCTTCATAAGCCAGATGTATAGGTTTGCTTGCTTTGCTTTTTCAA
Organism: Myotis daubentonii; assembly: GCF_963259705.1. Classification (NCBI taxonomy): domain Eukaryota; kingdom Metazoa; phylum Chordata; class Mammalia; order Chiroptera; family Vespertilionidae; genus Myotis; species Myotis daubentonii. The sequence goes on along the minus strand of NC_081844.1, from coordinate 104,554,532 downwards.
TAAAGGTGCATGGTTTAATAAATTGGCTTTTCGCAGTACAGTCACGGTCTCTCGTATAAACTCATTTATATGAGAAGACAAGGATCAGGGTTGGTGACAACCCTCTCCCACTGACTCAGGGGGCTGTCAGGGAACACCTTCTCACTCAAAACTTATGACAGATATTACTAATAGATCACAGCACCCTTTCCTGCTATCCCCCACGCAGGCTCAAAATCGGAGCGCCCGCAGTCTGGTAGTGCTCCACTAGGTAAAACGTTGTCTTCCTCTATATATGGTCAGTTTTTGTGGCTTTATTCCCCTTGAACTTTGAATCTGTATTTCCTAATCTGACTGAATCTTGAATGCCCTCACATTGTTTGGCTCCATGTGACAGAATTAGGAACACAAAACCCCCTCCCAGATTCCACCCTAGGAAAAGACCTCCCACGCTTCTGTTTTATGGTTAAGGAGGGAGGGATGCAAATGACTAAAAGTGATTTAAATTGAACTATGCAACAGGCTCTATACATCATGATTTACACACATTACTCCGTTTAATCCTCTAAATTAGGCATTAGGCTTCCCGTTTCATAGAAGGGTAACCGGAAGTGTGGAGGCCCCATTTCCCACCCCAGGCCCTCTGGCTCAAAACCCAATGCTTGTTCTCCTGCAGCAAATGTCAATGTCTGAGAAGATTCCTTGTGTGGGGTTTGCTAACATCTCATGGCCTGACCCCTCTCCCTCATCCGCCTCAAACAGCATTAAATTACCTTCAAACGCTCTTGCTCTCCATATCTGAACATGACTTTAAATTCTTCTTTGCCAACTTTTTAACAACCATGCAAATAGGTAGAAAGCATCATTGATTTTATGTAAATCCCTGAAGCTACATTTGGCCCTTAGAGCAAATCAAGAAAGAGAGGGAGCCCCTTTCCATGGCTCTGGGGTAGGGATCCATGCGGAGAAACCAGCAAAATCGGGGCCAAGTCCCAGGGAAAGCGATATATTCCATTCCTAAACAGCTCCCTAGACAATGAGAACCTGGGTAAAAATGCGTATGCCCAAAGCATAATAATCCTGTGAGTTCACCACATTTGCATAGCGTTTTATAATTTGCTCTTTTTCAGACCATGCTCGTGTACTCCTCACACAAACAGGGAAGCTTCATAGATGAGGAAAAGGAGACAGGGGAGGTTACATGACCAGCATGAAGTCGTACTGCTGACAAAGAACGTTCTTGCTGACTCCTCAGTTCTGTAAATGCTCATCAGCTCACCTTGCTTCCCCTCTTCCTTCTTTCCTGTCCTACCTTCTCACCCCACTGCCCTTTGTTGTCCCCCAGCCCCCCACAATACGTGCACGTATGACGTCTTCCTGAAAGAGGCTCCTCATTCAAAGGGGGCCCGAGTTTAGGTTGCTGAGAATAAAACTCGGACGATCTGAAGAGACGGCCACTTTACACTCAGCATTAGAAGTGGATCAGGTTTGGCCTACTTCTGTCCAGGTAGCAAGAGCTTCAGAGCTATTTTAAGAGGCACTGCTACCTTCATGGGAAACAAACCATAAAAATGCTCTCTCTCTCCTGCCTTATGGAGTCCTTAGTCTTCGGGATCCCTGAACCTATGGCCTTCCCAGACCTTCCATTGACACAGGGCTGCGCGTTCAAGCAAAAGCAGACGTGATCTCACCGTGCTGCCATTTACCGAGCAGCGGAGGGGAAAGACAGATTGTTTTCATGGCGTAAACCAACCTGCAAAAGGATGGTGGTTTTGTATTGACTTTTCATCAGGTTGTTGATGGATTCAAAGAGCCGCCTCATGGATTCTTCAAACTCCATCTGTTCTTTGCCTTCGTAAAGCCTGAAAGAAGACACATCTGGGTCACTTCTCAAGCCAACAGGCAATAGCTTTGAAGGTGTGTGCCAGCCACAAACCTCATTTAAAACTGGAAAGAGAACGGGGTGGGAGGAGGGGACTCAGGGGAAGGGAGTGGGCTCAGCAGTCCCTGCTGCATAATCTACTCCAGGGAAACCTCCTCACCCCCCCTCCACTGAACAGGCTGCTCCCGCTCCCACTCCCACGGCCTCACATGGTAAACCTGCCCTCACCGTCTTTTATTAAGCCCTGCAGAATAAGGAATAAAACGTGTCTGAGCTGAGAAGACATCAATAATGTCAGCCTCCTTCAAGAATCAGAGCAGAGATGGTGATCACCGCATTTTCAAAGTATCATGCAAAGCATCAAGGAGAAAAATTCTCAATCACACGAGGGCCCCCCAGCTTGTCAGATGATTAGGGACACGCGTGTCCCACGTCAGGGCCCTGCTTTCGCTGCCCCGTCACTTCAGGAGCATGCTTATCAGCCATTTTAAACCTGCTATTTCGCTGAATAGAAAGGCCCCACGTTGTTATTGTAAAAAGGGTACACAAACCAGAACTGCATTGCTTGCCAAGCCAGACAGCTCATTACTCCTACCAGAGATCAGGAGTGTTAGCATGTTGACGGACGCCCTCCTAGAGATCTTCAGGCCCTGCGCTAATACACATGTGTGACTTTTTATGGAAGCCATGTCCAATGTACTAGTACAGTGGTCGGCAAACCGCGGCTCGCGAGCCACATGTGGCTCTTTGGCCCCTTGAGTGTGGCCACGAAGTTTCAATTGCACTGTACGTGCGCGCCCGCACGTGGTACTTTGTGGAAGAGCCACACTCAAGGGGCCGCAGTTTGCCGATCACTGTACTAGTAGATCAGCCTCCACAACCCGAGTCTTATCGCCCTCAGGGCCCCGCCTCGGAGTGTTGCTCAGCGCAAGGCCTCTCCAAACAAGCCTTTATCGCCATCTGTGGCATATCCGCGGCCTGACCTGTGGCACCTGCACACAGTACAGAGCGGAAAGCGTCTGTCCCAGCAGATAAGGAGCGTCTCCTGTCTCAGCCCCGCAGCCTCTGCTCCCGGGTGCCGGCTGAGGGGAACGTGCTCCCCGCAGATAAAACAACACACTTACAGGTTTGTTTGCTCTGTCAACCACAGACGGGCCCCTTGCAGCCACTTCAGCGCGGTCTCCACTAAATCCCCACCCACCTCCTTGCCCTTCGAGTCTCTCCTTTCTGCTTCTCTTCCACTTCCTTTCTTTTTTTTATTTTTAAAATATATTTGTATTGATTTCAGAGAGGAAGGAAGAGGGAGAGAGAGTTAGAAACATCAATGACGAGAGAGAATCATTGGCTGCCTCTTGCATGTCCCACACTGAGGATTGAGCCTGCAACCCGGGCATGTGCCCTGACCAGGAATCGAACCATGACCTCCAGGTTCATAGGTCGATGCTTAACCACTGAGCAATGCTGGCTGGGCTCCACTTCCTTTCTTTGTGTTTCTCTCTGTTTACCTCTGAGCAATGTGCATTCTGTGAGGGGCTCTATGTTTGTCTCTGCTTCTCTCTCTCTGTCTTTAGTCTTTCTCTCTCTCTTTCTCCCTACTCCCTCCTACAGCCCTCTGGAGTAAGAAGCTTAAGGGTCAGCCAGTGCTGAGCGTGGCGGTGCATTACAGGCCCAGCAATCACCGCTGACTTCCGGGTGTCTGCCTCAAGGCCACAGAGACAAGGAGCCAGGAGTCCGGGAGCAGCGTGCCTCCTCTCTCCCCTCCGACTTCCCCTTCTCTCCCCCTCCTTCCTTCCCTGCTGGCACAGAGAAGCGCTTCAGTCAGCCGGCCCTGGGTTCCAGTCTCCATTCTGCCCTGGACTTGCTGCAGACCTTATTCATAACAGCCCGCATTACAGAACGTTACTGTGCCCCAGGCACTATCCTCAGATACACACTAAATCACTTACCCTCACAACCACACCATGAGGCGGGCCCTATCCCCATTTTACAGGTTGACAAAGCTTCAGCACCATGTCCAAGGGCTCCCCCTGAGTAAGGACAGAGCCAGAATTCAACCCTGGCCTTCCATCAGCTGTGTACTTCGCTGCCTCTCTTCATTCCTGCAAGCCTCAGCTTCTCACCTGCACAATGAAGGTGACAGCTCTATGCCCATGGACGGTGAGGAGACCCAGTCACAGGCAAAGTGCTCAGTATATGCCAGGCCAGTAATTGCCAGCTCTCGTCTTGCTGTGGTTAATTGTGGGTGCAGAAGAATAACGTTTCTTGTCATTCCCCGTGCTTAGACGAGGACACAGACAATGCTCGAGACGTTGCCTGAATCCCATCCAAGTGGAAAAGATGGGACAGGTCTGGCAGGGAGGAAGGGAGGATCCTAATTCAAAGGGTGGTGGTTGCCCCAAAGAACAGCATGCTAGTTTTTCTTTGTGCCCCAAGCTAAGCTAATGGAGGGCCATCCCCCAAGCCTTTTCCCTTGAAATCCATTACTCTTTCCTTCAGTCACAGCCACCTGAGAATCTTTAATGAACATCATAATCCCTGTCATAATCCCAGTTGTTCGTCAGATTTAATACCCAGATGTGGCTGCCCACAGGGGACTCATTATTGTTTACATATGTATGGACTTTCTCTGTAACTTACTTGTGGTTTTGCCTGTGTGTGTGTGTGTGTGTGTGTGTACCCCACCAGTTTTTTTTTCTAAATATATTTTTATTGATTTCAAAGAGCAAAGGAGAGGGAGGAAGGGAGAGATAGAAACATTAACGATGAGAGAGAATCACTGATCAGTTGCCTCCTGCACACCCCCACTGGGGATGGAGCCCACAACCTGGGCATGTGCCCTTGACCAGGATCGAACCTGGGACTCTTTAGTCCACAGGCCAACGCTCTATCCACTGAGCCAAACTGGCTAGGGCACCTCTGGCAGTTTTTCCTGCCTGTTGACCCTACCTACACTCACACCCACCTCCCATAATAAATAGTTCCAGGTAGCTCTGTCTCTAAAATTTATATTTTTTAAACAGAGAAACAAAAATGGCCTTTGTCTATATATATGAAGGGAGGGAGAGAGAGAGAAACATCAATGATGAGAGCCCCACACTGGGGATCAAGCCCACAACCTGGGCATGTGTCCTGACCCAGAATTGAACCGTGACCTCCTATTCATAGGCCAATGCTCAACCGCTGAGCCACATGGGCCAGCACAAATGGGCTTTTTCTTAATGACACTGCTCTAGGGGGAGGGAGTGTCTGTGAACCCCCGCTGAAGAGATCCCTAAAGCTACCCTGGATCCTGACCTCTTCTGTGTCTAGTTATTTAACTCTTCCCAATAATCCCCCCCCTTTTTTTTTTGCTTAGACTGGCCCTGGTTGAGTTCCTTACCGGCCCCTTCTAGTCAGAACTCTGCAGAGTGGGATGGACTTCCTGGGTCCTGAACCAAGAGCCGTGGGGAGGAACAGTGAGGACTTCGTCCATGCTTCCCACTGTACAGATGAAGAAACTGAGGCCAAGGTGGGGAAGTGACTTGGCTTCACTACCGTCTTAGAAATGTTATTTGACTGATGTGGGAAGGAAAAGAGACTTGTAAGCTGTGGGAAACTGAATTTAATTTCGGTCAGAAGACATGTGATTTGCTCCAGGTCGCAGACAGTTCCAGTGGAATAGCTCCAGACAGAACTCAGCACTCTCCTCCTCCTGGCGGAGGGCAGATGACACAGAACCACAAGGACAAGACTGGGTGGGGCATCTGCCTCAGTGGGAACCCAAGCTGCTCACTGTCGTTTTGTCACAAGTAGGTCCCTTAACACCACACTCTAGGTCAGGAAGGGAAATGTATTCCACACCAGCCTAAGTTTCACAAAGGATAAAGAATGATTCTGTGCAGAAATGGCTTGCAGTTTACACTGGCTACATCATTAGTCAAAACTGTTGCAGTCTTAACAATCGTGGTGTGTGTGTGTGTGTGTGTGTGTGTGTGTGTGTGTGTGTGTGTGATTTTTAAGCCTGAGGTTTTACTTGGTGGGAATAATAAGTTGGAGGAAATGATTACCTTTGGTAAGAAGGAAGGAAACAAAAGCTATTTAGTTGAAAAGGGCTTTGCTACCCAGCCAGCCTCCTCCACACACTGGCTTTGTGGCTTCAGAGAAATGTTATCTCTGAATCTTACCTTCCTTATTGAGAAAATGGAAATATAATGCTCAAAGGGTTATTTCAAGGTGAAAAAAAATAAATGAGATGATGCCTTTCAAGTGTTTAATATGGTATCAGGCAGTTAGTAAATGTTAAGTAACTATTAGCTATTCTTGTTGTGCTGTTGATTCCTGAGTAGAGAAGTGATCATATTGGCAAATTTTCTGACCCGAGTATACAGAAATGAAAGGAATAGAGGAAAAAGTGACTCAGAAAAAACACACATCAGGGCTTTAGATTATATGGTAGAAATAAATGGGCGATGGAGGGCCATTCAGCACTGTGGGCCTCCCCTGAGAAGCTTGAAGTGCAAAGGAAAATCATGCTTCATCTTTCTGCAAGGCTGTCCATGTGGCCTTGAAGTCAAGGGCACAGCAGATGCAGCTCCAAGGTCTTTTTGTAGCACCTGGTCTCTGTTATAGCTTCGGGAGGGAGACATTTGTTCAGGCTTCAGAATGCCTAGGAAGATACTACAGACGCCGGCCGATGGTACCAGGGAACGGATTGCTGAAGGCCTGAAGGCTCTGGCCACCAGAAAAAACTGCATCCACCTGCGAGGCACCATCCCGGGGCACATGAGGCTGACCTCAGCCTATCCTGCCCCTCCTCCCCTAGCAGTGGGTGCTCGGGCTCCCAGGACTCAGGTAAATACAGTGCTGCTCAGCCTGCACGTGACTCATTAAGGAGACACTGTGCACAGCTGAGCCCACACTAACTGCAAGTGGGGCCCCATAGGGTGGTATGTGCAGTATTTGCACCTCCTCTTCCACGCAGGTATATAAAAGGTACATTTCTCAGCCTGAAATGGAGGTGGCAGCCTCAGGCCACCGTTCAGGGGAGCAGCATCTAACCAAGGCGTCCTGGGGCAGGAAAGGCAGCAGGTAGGTTCACCTTAGAATCCAGGGGCCGTGTTTCTGGGCCCCCAACCCCGTCTCATTCTCCATCCCTCAGCTGCTCCTAGCTCCTCTGTGCCACCTCCACAGGCATCCTCCTGATCTCTTCCCCACCTCTTGGAGTCAATACAGACATTGCAGTGAGACTGTGCAGTTTCCACACCCTGCTCAGCCACTTCCTAGTTGGGTGGCCCTGGCTAAGTTTCTTAATCATCCTAAGGCTCAGCCTTCTCGTTAGAAAAAGGGCAGTAGCCCGAGAAGGTGGTCCTACAATCAAATAGTGCATGGAAAGCAATTAGCACAGTGCCTAGTGTAGTAAACACTCAATGCATATTAGCTATTGTTAAATTGTACATGTTTTTCTTCCAGCCCACCCGTTTTGCTTCCGAAACCATAAGGAGACAGAAATCAGCATCTTCAAAAAAACAACCACTGCCCCATTTATTGAGCCCCTACTGCGTGCCAGGCGCTGTCGTGGAGACAGACATAGGACTCAGTCCCTGTCCCCAGAGAAATCATGAGGTAAGTCAACAGGTGCAGCATGTCAGAGCTTCAAGGGCAGGAACAGGGCATGAATGAGAGGGTCTCCTTCCTGATCTGCACCTTGCCCGCAGGGTCACTGACACCACCACCCCTTGCTACATTAATAAGATGTTAACATTAGTATTGAGCACTTTCTAAGGGTTAGGTACTCTGCTGCATTGTTCACACGGATTAGCTCATTCGGTAGAAGATATTAAATACATTTTCTAGATGAGAAAAGGAAAAAGCGGTTCAAGAGGCACAAACAAGGGAATGGAAATGCGGAGGGAGCAGGGGCACCAGCTGACACTGACCACCTGTCTGATGACACCCCTCTGCCCTGGGCAGCCCCGTTCCCATGCCACCAGCACAGCCTGGCTCCCTCCTGCCTCCTTTCTCCCAAGAAGTCATGGAAATGCCCCTAGGATTAGCCCCAGGCTCCAGCTTTCCTCTGTCTCCCACACCCAGTCACATCTTTGCCTGAATATGCTCTTGGCAAGACACATACTTAATGCATTTCTCAAGTGCCTGGGAGCAAGACCGGATTAATTGGAAGGTTTTTAAAATGAAATCTCTGTTTTAAGTGTCTCCATGATCATCTCTGGAACTGAGAGAAACGTCTCAAACAATCATGTCACACCACACTATTTTGTTACTTTGCCACACAAGTGAAGATTCTTCTGTGCCCCCAAATATAACGATGGGCACTGGAGGAATACTGTGGGAGGGAGGCCACTCACTTAGTGGACTTCCTTCGATGAAGAAATGACTGCCACAGTCACTGAGGCTTCCTGTCCCAATGCTTCAGTCTCTATCTTCTCCACTCACTTCCTGTCTTTTCCACTAGGTATAAGCTCCATGCAGGCCGAGAGCAAGACTATCTGCCAAAATATCCCATGTCTATCAATAGACCCAAAACAGGGGGAAGGTGGGTGGGTGGGAGGTAATCAACCAAAGACCTTGTATGCACATATGCATAACCCATGGACACAGGCAATAGGGTGGTGAAGGCCTGGGATGGAGGGTGGGGCAGGCTGGAGGGGATCAATGGGAGGAAACAGGGGACCTATGTAATACTTTCAATAATGAAGATTTTCAAAAAAGAGCGAGTTATAAACAAATGTATTAACAAATGATACATTATTAAAGAAATGAACCTCGGTGCCTTCAACGTAGCCATACAGAATTATCTGATGAATCTGGAACTCACTGCAGTTAAGCTAATTCTAATGGTACATAAACGAGATCTCAAGGGTGGTATAAACAGTCATCTTCAGCTGTGCAGACTTCATTATTATTACCTTTACTGCTAATAAGAGCTACTACTTACTAAGCATTTGCTATGCACCAAGGACTGTGCTAACTGCATCAGGTCACCCAACGAGTAAATGGCAAGTAAGAATTTGAGCCTAAGAGTGTCTGGCTCTAAAGTTCACTCCTTTAACCACTGGGCAATACTGCCTCCAGGGAACAGAGACAAGTGATAGCTGATTGCCAGGCTGGAACAGAGCAGGTGGTGGTAAAAAATAAAAGCATTATTTGTCCAGGGGATGATGTTATGAGTCTGCAAGGGAAACTAAATGACTGCCTGGAACCTTTTTCTGTCCAAACTCTAAATTCAAGGTGACTTGGCTGATGTTTCTACCCCAAGCCAATAGTTCGCGCTATTAGAACAGGTAAACTAGTGACTTTACAAAAGAACCATGAGGCCATTCGTGGCTTCAGAAGAGTCCTTACTCTGGAAAATTCACAACACTCTTAAGATCAAACCTACCTACCTACCTCTCTCTCTCTCTCTCTACCTCCCCACCCCCCAGTCTGGGATGAAGAATAATTATAGCCCAATCAGGGGCTGAATCAGTCTGAAACTCATCCTTGCATTTATTGATCCTACTTACAGAAAGGAGCCATTCAGTGCACTCAGCAGGCACATCTAAGTCAAAGCATTCGGGCTGGGAAAGATGCATGAATGGGAGGGCCTTCTTCCTGACTCACCTCTTTCCTGCATGGTCATTGTCACCATCCCCACCCCTTCCCCAACCACCGAGGTTCATTCACCCGAAATAAATCGGAAACTATAGATTAATTCGGGGAATTTTGGTTGCAATGAGCCTGGAGTGAGTTGTCCAGCTCAATGTGGCCAGAGAAATTATTTTTGCATAGGTAACGAAGTTGAAATGTAAAGCACTATGGCGTTAGAAGACAATGATTTAAAAGAATGAGAAAGGGACTATGACATGAAGGGCTGGGACCACCGCAGTGTGCGCTGCCAAGGAGCCTCAGCACACAAGAGACGCATGCAGACTTCATGTATCTGAACACGACCAGCAGCCAACAGGCAGTGCTCCGACCAGCTCCTGATACCAGCCTTTCCTCAGTGACGAGATTATTTCTACTTGAGCTGTTACTTTTCCAGATTCTGACATTTGAGAAGGGATCGCCCCTTAGGGCAAAGAAGTTTCACTCAACAGTCCTCTTCCTGTAAATCAGCCCAAGTAAGAATGATTGGTAGGGAAAAGACAAACTCCACATGTGAGGATCCTGTTTTGAAAAAAAATGTCTAGAATGCACACACAATAAATGAATGCAATCACTAAGAAAAACTGTCTCAGGTGGAAGCTTAAGTAGCCTAAATTTTTTAAAAAAAATCGAAGTTAACAATATGGAAGCAATGAAAGAAAAACATTCACTTTACTTTTAAAATAGGGCAGCCCTGTGTAATAAATTAATAGGAAGTAGGTAATAAGACAAAAGCCTTGACAAGAACTCTCAGTTATGAATCAAGTGTGATGGGTGCCCCGTGCCATCCTTCATTGTACTGAGAGGGGCTGTGGCCTTTATATAATTTGGCAAGAAGTGAGTTGCATAATTCTGCAGTAAGTAAATTTTCCCGTTAGCATGAAAATCAGTATTGAGGGGTTTTCCCCTCAATATAATTAGAAATTGAGTGTTCCCAAAACAAAGCTCCTAAGGACAGACACATACACACACACACACACACACACACACATTTCCATGGTTCCAAGACATTTGGGAATAAGAGAGATTGCTTCATCTACTTGAAAGAGAAGCTAATATTCAGCAAGGTACTTCCAGCTCTTTCTCTTTAGGCCTGCTGTGGTCTAAGTTTGAGTACCAAGAAGAAATTAGGTTTTGATTGATTCTCTTACCATTTCTTCCTTTAGGATTTTAATCACCTAGGAAATGTCATTGATATCTCAAGTGATAACAAAAATTAAGTTGTAGAATGATTACATACATCTCTCTCTCTCTCTCTCTCTCTCTCTCTCACACACACACACACACACACACACACACATACACACATACACACACACACACACAGAGTAAAATCTGGAAGTCTACACATTAAAATTAATAATTACATTATCTCTTAGGAAACCGATTGTGCATGTCAATAGTTCCCTTATATACTTTTATATTATACTAGAGGCCTGGTGCACAAAAATTTGTGCACTCGGGGGGGAGGGGGGCCCCTCAGCCCGGCCTGTGCCCTCTCGCAGTCTGGGACCCCTCGGAGGATAACGACCTGCTGGCTTAGGCCTGCTCCTGGGTGGCAGAGGGCAGGCCCAATCCCTAGGTGCAGCCCCTGGTCGGGCTCAGAGCAGGGCCGATTGGGGAGTTGAGGCGCCGCCCCCTGTCAGGCACAGAGCAGGGCGATCGGGAGGTTGTGATGCCACCCTCAGTCACGCTCAGGGTAGGGCCGATTGGGGGGTTGGGGCACCGTCCCCTGTCACACTCAAGGCAGGGTCGATGGGGAGGTTGCAGCTCCACCCCCAGTCACGCACAGAGCAGGGCCAATCAGGGGGTTAGGCTGCCGCCACTCTCACACTCAGGGCAGGGCTGATGGGGAGGTTATGGCTCTACCCCGTCACACACAGAGCAGGGCCCATGGGGGTGGGGGGTTGGGGCGCCACACCCTGTCACACACAGAGCCCCAGGGCGATCAGGGGGATGGGGAGCTCCCCCCTATCAGGCACAGAGCAGGGCTGATCAGGGGGTTGGGGCGCCTTCCCCTGTCAGGAACAGAGCAGGGTGGATAGGGAGGTTGTGGCCCCGCCTCCTATCACACACAGAGCCGCAGGGCGATCAGGGGGTTTGGGCGCTGCCCCCTGTCATGCTGAGCCCAGTACCAGGAGGCCTCATGGCTCCGCTGATCCCGGTGCTGGGAGGCATATTACCCTTTTACTATATAGGGTAGAGGCCTGGTGCACGGGTGGGTACCAGCTGGTTTGCCCTGAAAGGTGTCCTGGATCAGGGTGGGGGTCCCCACTGGGGTGCCTGGCCAGCCTGGGTGAGGGGCTGAGGGCTGTTTTCAGGCTGGGGGTGACTGAAGCTCCCAACCGCTCCTTTTTTTCTTTTTCTTTTTTTTATTCTGGGCCAGCTTTAGCTTTGAGGCTTGGCTCCAGCTCTTAGGCCTCCGCTGCTGAAAGTAGGTTTCTGGCCTTTGCTTACAATGTTGCTATCCTGCTGGCTGAAGCCCGGCAGACTAAAGCAGGTTTCTGGGGTGTTGTTTAGCTTCTATATTTATTACAATGTCTCCAACTGCAGGCTCAGAAGCCTGCAGCGGCAGGCGGGGAACATTGGAGTCCGCCGTCACTGAAGCAAGCAAGCCTCATGTTCGTTTCAATCAGCCTGGCTGCCGGCTGCCATCTTGGCTGGCAGTTAATTTGCATATTGCCCTGATTAGCCAATGGGAAGGGTAGCAGTCGTATGCTAATTACCATGTTTCTCTTTTATTAGATAGGATGCTGATTTTAAACCAGTAAATTTTACATTTGATTTTTAAAAAGTGAATATTTCTCTGAGGTGAATGTTTCTCGCCCTCCAGCTCCTTTCTCAACAATTTTCTCCGCGCCACACCCCCCCTCCACTCCGCCCTCCCCCCCCCCCCCCACCGCCAAGTCTTTCCTGAATTCTCTCATTCTCACCCTGGGAACTGGGGCTGAAGGCAGGGCATCTAGCTCAAGGTCATACAACGGGAGCAGATTTTCCTCTACAATTGCAGAAGAGAGATGCTTCGCCTACCTCCTGGTACCTGGCACGGACTCCAGCTAGAGAGATAATTGCCTGACAAATATCAAGGTATTATTACTCTAAACAGTGGTCATGTCAAGAGCACCTAAACTTGGTCCTTTCAGCCTATGGCTTCCCTGGAAGAATAATTAATCCCAGGCTTCCTGCTCTGTTCCACGGAGAGCCTCGGCATTTGGTGTGTGGAGTTAAATAGAATTTTTAACATTTTCCTTACTAATGGTGCTGGTTTTAAAAATACATGTGAAATAAAATTGTTTTGAAATCTGGGAACACCTGAGGAAGTGTTAAGTTCAAGCATAGGTGTGCGTTACTGGAGACCTCATTTTGCGGGATGGCTGAGGGCCAGGCCGGCTGCCAGCAGAGGGCAGTGATCTGGATGCCCAGAACTGAATTCTACACCAGACTCCAGCGTTAATTAGTGCTGTGACCTTTAGCAGGTCCCCTCATCTCTAAATGGACCACTTTGCCATTGGGGGGGCATTCGGGATTCTTAACTGGCTTCCATTGTCAGAGTCAGGTAGGGCATGCCAATCACCCAAGACCAAGCCAGCCCATCTGCAGAGTCCCCAGCACGTGTATGACCCATAGGCCCCTGGCGACAGAGTGGAATAGGTAGAGTAAATCTTCAAGAGCCTGATGGCATTCAGTCATCAAGCCCCATTTCCCCAAACGTCATTCCCCAGCTTTACTGGGATATGGTTGACAGATAACATTGTATAAGTGTAAGGTATCCATCCTGGTGATTTGATACATGTATATATTCTAAAATGATGACCACAATAGGTTAGTTAACACATCCATATAATGTATGTGTGTGTGTGTGTGTGTGTGTGTGTGTATGTGGTGAGAACATTTAAGATCTACTCTCTTAGCAACTCCCAAGTATATAATATGGTCCTGTGAACTGTAGTCACCAAGACCATTTACTATACTCCATCTTTATCAGCACCACCTTCAACCACATCCCCATCACCTCTCACCTATAGGGGTCTCTGAACCCACATCCTTTCCTTCACTCTTAACACTTTCAATCATTTTTCCACACACTGGTCAAAGGGACCATTTTCCAAACACAAGTGGTCATATTGTTCTTCTGTTTGAAATCCTTTAGGAGTTCCCCATTCCTCTCAGGATAATGTCCATAAACATGGCCTGACCTTCGAGAATCTTTAACATCTGGTCTGCCCCTTCCTATACCTCCGGGCAATGTCTTGCTACTCTATCCCTCGGTCATTAAATTCCAGCTACCTTGGCCTTCCCACAATTCAACTGAGTCAAGCTCCCTACTATTCCTAGGCCACCTTTCAGCTTCATTTTCATTGACCACACCCTCCTCTTCACCTGCCAAGTCAGAGCTCAGATGGCACATCCTCCAGAACACCTCCCTGATGCCATGATCAGATTTGATCACCTCCTAAAGTGCTCCCAGGGCACCTCACACATCTCCCCTTGATTTCATTTGCACATACATGACCATCTGCTTAACGACTCCTTTCCCAGCTAAACTAAAAATCCCAGGAGTCTAGGCCTGAGGCCGTCCCTTTCACTGTCGTATCTCCAGTGCACAGCAGAGTGGCCTAGTGGCTACTCAATAAATATTTGTTGGCTAAACACTCCATTGTTAATGCGAACCAAACCTCCACCCCTGGAGAAATATTTAGACTAGACAGAAACTTTCATTACCAACTCCAGGGGTAAGAAGGGAAAGCAAGTCTTAGGGCCCAGCGTGCACAGAACATGGGATGTGGTAAAGCTGTGGTAAGGAACAATAAATGCCGAGTTAAAGGCCTTTCAGAGGTGGTAGGCTCCAGGGGCGATTCTACAAATGTTGACAGACACCCACATACAGGAAAAACTGTTTACCGTCTTGAGATTTCCAGGTCCTAAGACAGCCAGTGAATCAGGTGCACATTCCTCCTGTCCCATGGGTGCCTCCCCAAGTGGGGGGAAGGGCAAAGTCCCAGGGTTCAGAAAAGCAGGCACGCAATGCATGCAGCCGACAAAGGCTGCAGTGTGAGCCAGGGCAGGGCCCTTGCCACGCTCTGCGGTGGCTTCTCAGGCTCCGGAGAGGCCACACTCTAAAATGTATAACAATGGGGGGCACCATATTATTACATATGCACTTCTCAAGTAAGTCCCTTTAAATCTCCCATCCACCCCAAAGACTCCAACAACTGGGCAACACACTATTTCCTATTAAGGGAACAAATTCTGCTTTGGGGGTCACAAAGTACACCCAGCCGTCCTGATTCGGCTCGGCATTCCTGATGGTTACGTTAATGTGGTGAGTTTCACCCTCTGGCAAGCTGGATGGACCCTTTACCATCCTGCATGTTCATATTTGGTTACCAGGAATTTACAAACACGTTTCCTACGCCTATACATTTATTCGGGTAATTGATCTCCCACCTAAGTCATCCTCTGAGGAATTGTCAGCGCCAGTGTTTGACAGAAATCGCCCTCTCTGTGCGGAGGCCAGGACTCTGCCAGCACACTGGCTCCCAGACTCTGCACGAGGAGGTAACAAGGAAAGGAAAGCAGCTCCTACTTCCACCTGAGAGAGTCCTCCATGGCTTTTCCCTTACCTATCTATAGCACAGACAGTCCTGTTCTGCAAAATTAAGCCATTTAAAGGGACAATGGAAGCTGACAGGTGAATGTCTTACACTTTGCTGTGAGCGGAGACTGAGGTTGGCGCCAAATCAGAATGAGTTTCGTAGGCCTCTGAAGGATCCGTAGGGGAAGCCAGTCCAGGATTGCACCAGGCAAAGGACAACCACAATGGACCTAATTCACATGCAGATGATGGTACATCTATTGCACCTGATCCCTCGGCTCCCAGATGGCCTCCTGACTGGATATCAGGAAAGATGCTAAACTCTGGGAAAGGATTGGCTAGTTCCCCAAAGTCCTCCTAATTGCAAAATACCTTGCTCTGGCCAGTCCTCAGTCCCAGTGACCTCATGGCAGCAGCTATATTGCTGCTATACCCTCTCCTGGATACACATCCTTTCCTGGCTCCTGGAGCCCAAGCCTTCCTGGTACTCTCCTCATCCATCCCTTCAACACGCTCATCTCCTGCATTTCATCCTGAGTTTTAGGGTATTGCTCACCTTATGCTGTAGCTTCAGGTACCTCTTGGGATCAATTTGTGACAAACTGTACCTGTATCCCATCTCTCCTACACTGCAAATCTATATCTAACTGTCTGCTGTACATCTCCATCTGGCTGTGCCAAGAAGCACCTCAAACTTAACGTGCCCCACACCTGCTCCTCCCAGCCCTCATCATGCTGGTGAGCAATGCCTGATCGCACGGGCCCCATCCCGCGGTCCAGCCTCGGATCAGCCCTCTCCTTCAATTCACTCCCACATTCCATTAGATGGGCAATCCTGCCCTCTATCAACCCTCACCTTCTTCCTCTTCTTCCCCAGCCCCCCTGAGATGAACTCAGTCTCTTGTCCAGATTACAGCAACAGCTTCGTTATTGATCTCCTGCCTCCCCTCCACCCCTGGACAACATAACATTAGTTCTGCAGTCATCTTTCTAAAACATGTATGCAATCGTGTTGATCTGCTTGGAACCCCAAAGCAGGGGGTTTCCAAACTACTCCTATGACAAAAGAACTTGAAGCATGATTCTCAATAGACACTTATTTATAAATTATATCCATGAACTACTCTAAATTATAAGTCAAATGTTTATAGAGTTCAATTTCTGCATCTTGGACAAAATAAACAAATTTTAATATTTTTACCTGATCCCAAAGAATTTGAACACCCTCTGGGGTATTCACTCTGTGCTCTGAGGACAGAGGGTGGCATCTATGCCAATATCCCCGGCAGAGAGGATGAGGTCCAACTCCTTGGCCTGGCATTCAAGACATCTCTCAGTGTAGCCCAGGGGTGGACAAACTTTTTGACTCGAGGGCCACAACGGGTTCTTAAACTGGACCGGAGGGCCGGAACAAAAGCATGGATGGAGTGTTTGTGTGAACTCATATAAATTCAAAGTAAACATCATTACATAAAAGGGTACAGTCTTTTTTTTTTTTTAGTTTTATTCATTTCAAACAGGCCGGATCCGGCCCGCGGGCCGTAGTTTGCCCACGGCTGGACTCTAGCCAGAGCCCACGTCTTCGGACACATCACCCCACTCCTCCACCAGCCCAGCTTCACCCACTATTAGCTGCTCTTCTCCACATCGTGCTCTTCATGCTGGGCATGGGATAGCACAAAAACCTAGGCTTTGCGGTCATGTCCCTCCCTGTCACCTGGACTCACTTTCTGCACCTCTCTGGGCCGCCACTTCCCTTCTGTAAAATGAGAATGAGAATGCCTATACTTTGCAGAGTTGTTCTGGGTATTAAGTGAGGGGAAGTGAAAAGTGACACAGGGCCAGGCACAGAGGGGAGGCTTCCGAAGTGGGGCCTCAGTGTCACAGAATGGGAAGTTCTAGTTCATGTTGTTCCCTCTACAGGTGCCCTCGACTCATGATGGGATTACATCCCAGTAAACCACTGTTAGTTGAAAATATCATCATTTGAAAGGCATTTAATATACTAGCCTATCCAAAAATCATAGCTCAGCCTAGCCTACCATGAACGTGCTCAGAACACGTACATTAGCCTACAGTTGGGCCAAGTCATCGAGCACAATGACTACTAGGCAGGGTATCGTTTGTTTACCCTTGTGAATGCGGGGCTGACTGGGAGCTGCCCAGCATCACCAGAGAGTGTCCTACAATGTATCACTAGCCCAGGAAAAGATCGACATTCTAAATTCCAAGTAGGGTTTCTACTGGAAGTCTATCACTTTTGCACCATTGTCAAGTTCAAAAATTATAAGTCAAAGCATCGTCAGTAGGGGACTGTTCGTACTTGGTTCTCTTTTCTACCAATGGGCAGGCTTCTTAAATGCCTTTCAATGTCTAGTTTAAAACATCATCTCCTCTGAGAATTACCAAGCCTCCTGAGGTTTGTCACTCAAACTTCTCTGCCCCCAGGAACCATTTGCAAGCCTCCATTGTCAACTACTGATGATCATTGCTTTTCCAGGGGGCTAGGATTTGATTGCTGGTCTGCCCATCTGTCTTTCCCACTAGATTGTTGCCACTTGAGGAAGTCTGACATTCGTTTCAGAGTTCCCAGCATTCAAAATCCCTAGCACAAAATAGGTGCCCAATAAAAGTTTATCAATATCCCCACATGCAAAGGGGAAAGAGGACTGTTTAAAAATGCAAGCGTAGGCACATTTCATGTTATAATAACGGCGACTTAACGAAATACAATGCCCTTCCCTGTGTTTATAAGAAATGGGCTGTTAACCGCCCCCCCCCCCCCCCTGCACTGTAGCAACTCATAAAGCAGATAATAAATTAAAGGGAAGTGACTGTTTGACAATATCCTTCGATGACAGTTTACTCTTCCATCCTGATCCGATGCCAAATTAATGTTATCATGAAATAATTCCATTAGCTGCAATTGTGCAGTTCACTGAGCCATTACTGTCATCAAAAAGTGAAACTGTATTCAAAACCCAAAACAGAGGCTTCCATAGGAATAAATGGCATTAACATGCAAACAAATTACATGCAGGAGACACAGGACTAGCGAAGAAACCAGCATTCCGGGCCTGGCTCGGCATAAACAAATGAGTACATTTTAATATTTAGTCATACGTGAACAATGGAAACTCATACTGGCAAGTACCTTCGAGCTAAATGCATTTTTGTTTAAAAGGCAGAAGCTTATGCATTCCTCCACCTGCAGGCGACACTGAGCACCCTTGAGCTTTATTCAGACAATCTTGCCTCCTAACATATTCATGACCTGGAGGATAAACTAGCATATGATATTTACATAAGAAAAAAACTGAGCTGGTGGCTGGGTGAGGAGGAGGCTGGGAATGGGCGGAATAAAGCAAGAGGCAAAATAAAAAGGCTAACGGGAGCCTCCCAGAGCATCCTGGTGCTGAAGGCAATTAGAGAAAGGGCGAGGATGTCTGGCCCTGGCAAGGGAACCAGACGGACTACGCACTGCAGGCCTGAACCGTGCCCTGTGGGGCCTGTGCTAGTGGAGCTGCAGCCTCAGTGCAGGCAAACCACGGCCTGCCTTCCGGCTCCCAGATGAAGGCCGGGAGCAGGACCACGCCTGGAGACACTGTTGCGCCCATTGGGATGCTGAGTGCATTTCTCTTTTCCTGACCAGTGAGTGTGAGCTCACCTGGGCTGGCCCTTTGTCAGCTCGTCTTTACTCATTCCTTGGGAGGGTCCGTGGATAGAGTCACGGTTGCCTGCACAGCTTCGCCATATTGGTAAGGACGCCTTTCCTGAAACTCGTCCTAATCATCGCTTTCTTTACTGAAACCCTCTGTGCTTGGGGATGACCACACCTGAGCCGGAGCAGCCTTGTGCCTCTCAGCAGCCCTGCCAGCATCCAGGAAGCCCACACTCCCAGGCAGTGCGGCTCTCTCCCGGGACAGCCCCTCCCCAGCCCACCCACATTTCGCCAGGCATGGCCCGGAAAAGGTTCGGTTCTTAAGGTGGCTTCATCAGACGAGGTACAATTATGGAGCCTGGCTCTGCTGATGCTTAGCTGTGTGACCTCTGAGCTTGAATCTAAGCCCCCATTCCCTGATCTATGAAAGGGAACAGGTACTGACCCATTTCACGTGGAATGAATGCCAGCCACGTGCCGGGCGCTGTTCTCAGTGCGTGGGATACAGTAGGAAACAAAGCTGACACTCTAACAGGGAGAGAGCAGAAACAAAAGCATAACTAATTGTATAGAGCATGTTCACGTGTGATTGGTTCTGTGGGGAGGAGAAGACAGAAAGCAGGGGGGCAGGACAACGGAAGTGCTGGGGCAGGGTTTGCATTGTAAATAGGGTCCTGAGGAGACATGGGAGCAAAGATGTGAAAGAGGCCAGGGCGTGAGCGAGCAGGTATCTGGGGAAGGGTGCAAAGGCCCCAGTCAGGAGTCTGAGCCACAGCAGGGAAGGCGTGTGAGGCTGGCACGGAGTGAGGCGGGAGTAGGAGGAGATGAAGTCAGGACATGAGATTCTCCATGGGACTTTTGTGAAGACTGATGGAGACAATGAGTGAAATGCACTTGGCAATAATAATAATCGTGGGCACCTGCTGTTTGACAGGCACTGTGCTAAGTGCCTGCTACATTAGCTCATTAGTCTGCACAACAGCCCTGCAAGGGTTTCTACAGGCCTCCTTTACATATGAGAAAACTGAGCTCTGGGCAGATGAAATAATTTGCCCAAGGTCACAAATGCCAGTAAGTAGTGGTGCTGCAATTCAAATGTAGAACTCAAACCCAGGGAGCCTAGCTCTGGGGGCTGTGCCTTTAACCACTGAGCTGACTGCCTCTCATCAGCACAGGGAGGGGGATGCGGGTGGAGAAGGCGTTTGTGAATGGCAGAGCAGCCCAGGAGGCTGGGATTACATGGAGAAGGAGGAGGGCGCTGGAACTGCATACGCAGGTCTGCAACAGAGTGGAAGGCATGATGCAAAGGACAGCAGAGCAAGCCGGGAACGGAGAGCTGGGTGGCTTGGGCCACAGGGGCCTGAGTGTGTGTGCATGCACACACACACACACACACAGAAGTGGAAGCAGCAGACATAAGCAGGGCCCACCCAATGTGCCAGCAGCAGACCAAGGTGAGTTCATGGGGCCGTAAAAGCCCCTTCATTGTGGACCTCAAAGAGCACAGACACCTGGTAAAGGTATCCCCTCCCCTTAAGAAATAAACAGCAAGAAATGTGTAGGATAGCATGGTTGGTAGGCCAAATCTGGAGAATGAATCAAGAAACAGACCTCCCTCTTACTGATTTAAATCTGAGACTCTGAAACCAGCACCCTGTCTCTCTCCTGGGTGAAGCCATTTATTATGCCTGTGGAATAAGCACCAGATACTACATGGAGAAGTTTTGTACATGAATCTCATTTCATCATCAAAACACTAAGAGCCCGTTGATCCCCATTTATGGATGAGGAAACTGAGGCTCAGAGAGGCTGGGTTTGTAAGCCAGGCACTTACAGGGATAGAAATGTGATCCCTCCAAGGCCTGTCCAATGTGAACACTAACCATCACTGAGCCAACTATTCAACACTAATCATCACCCCACACTGCCTCCTATCCCGTAGCCCACGGAATTGCAGTCCCATTGCTACATGCCAGCAGCAGAAAGAGAGCTAGCCAGTGCCCATAATGCGGATCAGGGACACACAGGCTGCTATTGACGCTGAGTGATTCCACGTCTCAGAAACCCTGGGGATCAGCTCAGCTGGCTGCCTGAGCTTTAGGATAAAAGGCACTGCAAGGAGTTTTGTACAGAAGCTCAATGCCTAGAAGATAATCGTTTCAGCTCTTTCTGAATGTTCCTCGCTCTGTGCCATATCGCCCAGGGGCTCAGTCATTCCAGAAAAGCGTAGTAGATATTGGTTCGATTGATGGCCACCCAACATCTTTGGCACACATTCCTACAATTTAGGAATTTCCCATATTTGTAAGCTGGCCTCCCTTTGGCAGAAGCTCAAATGGCTCTGCCAACCTCCATTGCAGCTACGGCACAGGTATGTGCCCCGAGACACCTGTCCCAGACTGGGACTCAGGAGCTAGTGACCCAAGAAGAGGGGCCAGGAAAATCGCTTCCTTTGGCTGTGATAGAAATGAATAATCTCCCAAAAGTTCCCATTCTTGTCACCATCTTCTCTTCCTCCCTTACCCAACTGCACCCTGGAAACAGACCCAGGAAAACCCCCAGCCCTTGCATGTTCATGTGCGGTGTGTGCAAAGACAGATGGCCAGGGAACAGCCGATGGGAGCTGGACTCGCTGCAATTATGCACATGAGGAAATAGGACAGAGGAATGGCAGGAAACAAACACAGTACCAGACACAATAAGCCCCCAAAGTGACCACTGTTACATTTTTCCACCAGCTGGCTAATAAATCGCAACGTGTTGAACCTTCTCTTTTCCAGTTTCCTAAATGAAATGCTCTCTGAATATAGGGAAAATCCCCCACTACTTCCCAATGTCCTCAGAATCCACTGGAGGGCAAGCCACTGCTGAAGATTCGAAAATGAACAAGACACAGGGAATCTACCTTCCCTCAGCATGAGGTCCTAGACCAGTGGTTCTCAACCTCCTAATGCCACGACCCTTTAATACAGTTCCTCATGTTGTGGTGACCCCCAACCATAAAATTATTTTCGTTGCTACTTCATAACTGTAGTTTTGCTACTGTTATGAATCATAATGTAAATATCTGATATGCAGGATGTATTTTCATTGTTACAAATTGAACATAATTAAAGCATAGTGATTAATCACAAAAACAATATGTAATTATATATGTGTTTTCCGATGGTCTTAGGTGACCCCTGTGAAAGGGTCGTTCAACCCCCAAAGGGGTCCAGACCCACAGGTTGAAAACCGCTGTCCTAGACCCTCCCTGCAGATCTGCCTAAATATATGTTCATGAAAATGGATCCAAGATTATGCCTCAGTTATCTTAGAGACATCTCTTCTCACCAAATTCCTTCTCATAGTCCCCCAAATGGACTTCATCTGGCAGGCAGTTCTGAGTGCCAATGGTGTTTTGTATGCTATGCTGGGGATACAGTGAGGGGTAACAGATCACCCACGCCTGAAGAAGCCAAAAGTCACTTCGGTTCCAGCAGCACTGAATTTACTCTAAGTGAAGAGCTAGGTGCCCTGCAAGATGACACGCCTTGAGGCAGAGAAGAAAGCAAAGGTAGGAATGCTTATGGAGGGAAGAGACAAAAACTAAGAGGGAGAAGACAAAGGGAGGAGGTAGGAAAAGAAGGACAATAAAACAAATAAACTAAAAGGAAAAATTGGGCAGAAGATATGATAAATGAAAAGAATTTGTCCTTGTAGATCTGAAGATCTCACCTGCAAGATGAAGTAAGATATCCTTGCCTGTTCATCTAGAAGTGCAATGTGTGAGTCTTTGAACTCCTCCAAGAAACTCAACCCTTTGAAAGACCCACAGTTGTCTTCTATTTGGATTTCAAATAATTTACAAGTATCCCTCCAACTTGCAAGAATACCCCTAAGATTTTAATTAAGCACAGTCTCTGCCTTGACACACTGACAAGCTAGAGGAATTGAAACAGATACTTCATTTTTAGAATAACCTAAATGACATATGTTTTGTGACATGGTGCAAAACACTCATCTCTTTCTATTTATTAACTGAAATCTCAAAAAATGTTTTGAGAATCCCAAATGATTACCCATTTCAGATGCCTCATCAAGTATGATGGCATCATGACCCATCCATCATCATTATTAAAATGATGATTACAGACTTCTGCTTTCTTCTGTCCAACTAAGCAAGTGCACACCAGACGTGGCTGACCAACCCATGGCTCCAGAGGTGCACATGTGACCACCACTACACAATCTGCATATTCATTCCCCTGGTC
Organism: Myotis daubentonii; assembly: GCF_963259705.1. Taxonomy (NCBI): domain Eukaryota; kingdom Metazoa; phylum Chordata; class Mammalia; order Chiroptera; family Vespertilionidae; genus Myotis; species Myotis daubentonii. Next base: position 104,531,541 of record NC_081844.1, on the reverse strand, counting down.
ACATGGTTTAAGACCTTAGCACATGACCCATCACAGTTCTTGGCATAGGATTTTGCTGAAACAACAAGGAACCTAGAATTGCTTAAGCCAATACGTGAACTTGAGATTTCAAATAGCTTCAACTTTGGAAAACTTGCCTTAGAAAGCAATCAGCCAAAGGAAAGCAGAGCCAAAATCTCGAGAGATAGAGACTACCCCAATGACAATAAGCATCTGGATCCAGCCATGCCTGAGGCTGGCATTTTCAATAATCCTATCTAATAAAAGAGAAAAATGGTAATTGGCGTACGACGATACCCTTTTCATTGGCTAATCAGGGCTATATGCAAATTAACTGCCAACTATGATTGGCAGTTAACTGCCAACTATGATTGACAGTTAACTGCCAACTAAGATCGGCAGTTAACTGCCAACAAGATGGCGGTTAATTTGCATATGTAGGCACAATGCAGGGAGGCGAAAGGGAAAGCAGGAAGAAGCCACCTGCCACTGACAGTGATCGGAAACCCAGGGGGGAGCTAAGAGCTGGGGGGCAGGGCAAAGGCAGCCCTGGGGCCTCCTTTGCCCTGCCCCCCAGCCATGATCTGAGAATCAGGTGCCTTTTCTGCCCTGGCCAGTGATAGCAGGAAGTAGGGGTGGAGCCAGCGATGGGAGCTGGGCACGGTCAAAGCTGGCAGTCCCGGGAGCTAGGGGTCCCTTGCCTGGGCCTAAAGCGGAGCCCACGATCGCGGGGCCGCTGCAGCTGCGGGTCCCCGCTGCCCGGGCCGGACACCTAGGCCAGAGGCCTCAGGCCTGGTCAAGGGGCCGATCCGGTGATTGGTGATCGGAGGGTGATGAGGGTCAACTCCTCTGGCCGAGGCATCAGGCCTGGGTGGGGGGCGGAGCCGGGGATTGGGGGGATATGATGGTCCCCTTGCCCAGGCCTGAAGCCTGGGTCAGAGGCATCAGGCTTGGGCGGGGGGTGGAGCAAGCGATCAGAGGGAGATGGGGGTCCCCTGCCCAGGCATGATTCCTGGGCCAGAGGCCTCAGGCCTGGGCGGGGGCCAGAGCCAGTGATCGGGGGGAGATGGGGATCCCCTGTCCAAGCCTGACACCTCTGTCAGAGGCGTCAGGCCTGGGCAAGGGGCCGATCAGGCGATCGGAGGGTGATGGGGGTCTACACCTCTGGCCGAGGCATCAGGCCTGGGCAAGGGGCCAATCCTGCGATTGGAGGGTGATGGGGGTCAACGCCTGAGGGCTCCCAGTATGTGAGAGGGGGCAGGCTGGGCTGAGGGGCACTCCCCCCCCACACACACCCAGTGCACGAATTTCGTGCACCGGGCCCCTAGTGTAAAATATAATAAAGTCCTATTTCTCCAGAAGTCAGTTTGAGTTGAGTGTTCTTCATTTGAACTGTTAAGAATCTGGACAATACATTCCCAGTATGTTTTCCTCTTATATCCCATCACACACAACCAACCTGATCATATGAAACGCTGAAGAGCCTCAAATCACCAATTGTGTTCATTGGATGGAGCATGACTCTACAACATGCTAAGATTTCTTTTATGCCCAAATAAACTTACAAGGAACAATTATTACCTATTCCTAACTCTCTGTGTTGGGTTTTTGATTTGTATTTGATGGAAGGCTGGTGATCATTGTGTAAGAGAGTTTCTCCCGTGGCACAATGTTGTATCCCAGAGGAATTGCAAAGCCAATCAATCACCCTCACAGAGCAAGTACTCACTGAGAAAACAATGTCCTCGACCGAACGATGAACTTGAACACATATTCCAGAGCTTTGAGGGTTCTGAGGATCGGCTCACACTGCTCCCCTCTGCTGGAGGTATCCAAGTAAGTCTTCAGCACTGTCATCAGTTTCCTGAGTAAGGGATTATATTTTCAAAATACATTGCTTCCCAACCCACGGCATGGTAATTCCTTTGCTCAGTAAATTATAAGGCTTTCAATCAAAGGTTAAAGGTGGTGGAACAGCCAAGCTTACTCATTTACAACCATAAAAATAACTCTGCTTAAAATTACATTTAATACAGAGAGTGAATAATTATTTCCTGCCTCTAAAAAGCCAGCAAAGAAAAAAAACAAAAAAACTAGTGAGGAAGGAAAATCTTTTGACTAGAAAAACTAGTCACAATTAGAATATGATTGGGAATAATGGTGGTGATAATGTCTTTTTCAGCTTTTTCTTCCTGCTGAAAATGTTCTTGTTATACCATGGAACTCCCTTGATTAGGAACTTTCCATGTTTCTTCATTTCCGGCAAGGCAGACTTCAAACTACTTGATCTCCTTCCAAGGCCCCTACACAAACTGGCTTCCACCAACCTCCCAGCATCATCTCCCTTCTGTGACCCTCAGTTGTCTATATCCAAACTATAGTGATCTACTGAGCATGTGCCTTTCTCCTCTGTAGCTTTTGAATCCCAATGTTTATCGCAAGTAGCTGCTGATAGTTTATGGAAGGGAGGAAGGGAAGGAGGGAGAGAGGGAGGGAGGGAGGGAGGGAGGGAGGGAGGGAGGGAGGGAGGGAGGGAGGAAGGAAGGAAAGAAGGAAGGAAGGAAGGAAGGAAGGAAGGAAGGAAGGAAGGAAGGAAGGAAGGAAGGAAGGAAGGAAGGAAGGAAGGAAGGAGGGAGGGAAGGAAGGAAAGAAAGAAGAAAGAAAGAAAGAAAGAAAGAAAGAAAGAAAGAAAGAAAGAAAGAAAGAAAGAAAGAAAGAAAGAAAGAAAGAAAGAAAGAAAGAAAGAAAGAAAGGAAGAAAGAAAGACTTCCATGTATTTCTGCCACTGTATTCACTTCAACCGATGGGTTTGCATATTTTTATTTAATCCAAATAACCGAGGCACAAATTGGATTTTCTCAAAAAAGGGAGAACTCACACAGACTAGTGATAAAAGGAAAATACCTAAGTTCCTTGTGCCCTCAGCATCCTGGCAGAGCAAGCAGGAGGCACACAGTCACTTACTTGTAAGCCAAGGTAGCACTGAAATGCTGTTGAATGTAAGCCTCCAGAACGGTGTTGAAATGCTGGAATTTCCGGTCAGCAATGAGTCCAATTATGTAGATCTAAGGCAAAGACAAAGAATCAGTGTTTTCAGGACAGACCTAGGGCAGGAAGCCATAGTCACATGGCATAACCGAACCCCTAGCAAAATTTTTTACCCAGGAATTAGCTCGCTAATATATCTTTAGTCCTTTTCATTAAGGTGGTATCTCTCCTAAAAAGTGTTTCATGCAGTGTGCTACAGAGCATTATAAGATACAAAGGTTTCTTGGTGAGGTAAATTTGGGAAATCTCAGGTTGCCATCCTTAGACTGCCTTCTTTATTGCAGGACTTACCAGAGTCTTTAATATATCTATGTGCATCATGACTCTCCGAGAGGGCCATGCAGTGTTCAGCACTTCACTAAGTGGTTGAACAAAGGATCTTTTTGTCAGAGAACATCTTTCCTCAAGCTAGCTTTCCAGGCCCTCTTGGGAAGCTCTAAGTCACAGTTGTCTCCAAGCAACCTCTTCATAAACATAAATGTCACTGACATAAGGGATTAACACATTAACACTCTGCTGGTCACTGATATCCCCTAGTTCAAATGTTTCTTATGTTTATTTTGACATGACACTGAGAAACGTGAATTAGGACAGCAAGAGAAGGAAGAGACCATTTGGAAAGAGGGAAAGCAGAAAGATCTGGATGGCATACCCCATGAAAGGTTCTGGGTAGAAAGAGTGAGCGTAGTGACTCTGGTGAGTTGGAGACTATGAAGAAAAAGAAGGGAAAGGATAGTTAAGATACACTGTGGGTCCTTCACAGCCTGACCAGAGACCAGCTCCTGGCATTCATGGAAAGCCAACTCGGTTACTCATGGTATCCAGCTTCATGTACTTCCACCCAGAGCCACTCTGACATCAACATTGAAGATTCCCCTTTCACACATTCTGCCTAGGCATCCACTCCAAACTAATAAAAGGAAATAGCAGCTCATTCATTGGTCTGGTTGCCTCACGTGACAATTCCTCCAAAAGAGTCATGAAAAGGGCCACAAGAACTATATGTTCTCAGGGTTCTTTCTGTGAGACACACGTTGATGTCTATGCCACAATCCCCTCTCTTACCAAAGCATCAAAGACGAGGATGTCATACTCGTTACTCTGAGAATGCTCCATCATGATGTTGAAGAGGGCATCCAGAGTATCTTGGAGAAACTGGACAAAATAATGAAGGGTGCATTAAGAAAGAGTGCAGGTGACTCAGAAATCCACTTCTCAGTGTAGACCACAGAGACCGAGAGCACACATCCATCATGCGCCATGGTCAAGGGGACCAAGTTCACATGAACCAGGACTCGGAGCACCCCACCTGTCCACCAACAGAAGCATGGTGGATGAATAAAGGGTGGCATTTCACACTGCAGAAATAAACCCACAGTGATAAAAGAGCCAACTACTTCTCCTGAGCATTGTGTGCAGTGAGATAAGTCAGACACAAACATGTACATTCTGTATTACTCTATTTTTATGAAATTAAGAATAGACAAAAGCCCATCAATGGTGATGGCAGTCAGCTTAGTGGTTATCCCCGAGTGGGTATTGACTGAGAAGGGTATGAGGGAACCTACCACAATGCTAAAATGTTCTGTATCTGTATCTTCATCTAGGTAGTGGGTGCATGGGTATGTACATGTATAATAATGCATGGAAGGGCAAAAGTAGGTTTACAGTTGTTTGTATAGAAGATACTACACTAATTAATAAATAATAATACAAAAATAAACTGTGTGTTTCGCATACTCACAACTGTAAACTTACTTTTGCCCCACCCTATACATTGAATTGTACTTTTAGAATAAGTGCTCTGTACATATTTTATTGTTTATACATTATACTTCAATTAAAAAAACTTTAAAAAATAATGCAAAAAGGAGACAGTGGAATTCACTCCCAGATGTCTTCTTTAAGCTGCTCAAAAGTGACAGACCCTATGAAAGGCTGTTTGGGGAACCTCTCTGCCTTTGGTGAACCAGGTAGGTAGGTCAATACCAACCATTTAAAGAACTGATCTGGACATTCAACCATTTTTCTGCATGTATGGGAAATTAACTAAAATGTGTTACCCCTCCCTCCTAAGGGGTGGGTCAGTATTTCCTAGAGTCCTCAAAACACAGAGCGACCGTATAAAGATGCTGAATCTCGGAGCTTCTAGCTGCACCAAGTTCCTGGTGGAAACAAGATTACCCTCATTGGGACCTCCAGGAAACACTCGCCCCAAGTCATGGTGCCAGAGAGGAGGGTGGCTTTAATTAGACCTAAACTTCAGACGCTGTATTCTCCACCACCAGGTGGACACGACAATACAGCTGGCATTTGCATTTTTTCTGCTTGTTTCACTTAAAATGTGAGCCCTGGTGTCCTTCCCATTCTCATGTTTAAAGCATAATGCCCTCCAAGCTGTGGAAACCAACAGTACTGTGTTATTTCTGACAACAATGTGTAGGTAGCACTAAGAGATCATACTGCTATAGTACTTTATGACAACAAAATTAATAGTTACCTTTTAATGAACTTTGTATATGTCGTGTGTTTCATTCAGTTATTGGGTACTCTGTGTGAGAGACTGTGCTGAGTAATTTTTAAATATCATCACCTTGAATGCTCACAACAACCCTGAGAAGTATGTCCTATTCATACTAATATCACATGAAGTTGGCAAGCAGGTGAGCTGGGATCTCCACCCATACTGATCATTTTCCAGAAACTGAGCACAAAGATACTTTTCTGCAACTTCACATTCAGTGTCATTGGACCAAATCATCCCCAGATGTCCCAGTAACAGGAAAAAGCTGTCCCATCCCCTTCAACACTTTCCTCCCCCCGCCCCTCCAAAGCCACTCGTGATTCCCAGCTCTGTTACTAGTGGATGAATACCGACCTTCACCACCTCCTCTCCATCCACAATCTTCAATTTCTCTAAATTCTCCTGCAGTAGTTGAGGCTTCATTCGCCACTTTAGCAAACCCAGCAAGCCCACTAGGACAGAGCGCAGACAGGTACAGTTACCATCGCTGGGTTTGTGCATACATACACATGCATGGCACAGGCACAGGCACACACATGCACATATGCATGCACACACGCACAGACATGCACACACAGGCATACGCATGCACAAGTGCAGGCACACACACAGGCACACACACAGGCACACTTATATGCATGTGCACATGCACGCATGCACCCACACTCACACGCACACACCTACCGTTCTGGGTGAGCTTTGTGGAGCACACTAGGGTGGAAATGGAAAACACATCCCGGGAGCTGACGGAGAGCCCCCCAACACTGCTGGAGCTTCGACTCAGTGTGGCCCCCTTGTTTTCCATGTGGTGCCGATATGAAGGCAGAGTCAGGTAGGCGCTGGCATCCTCCATCTTCTTGCTGTCCCCCTGGAAACAGCACCTTGTTTACTTCCCCGAGCCAAGGGTAGACACCCAACATACTGAGCTTGCAGTGGCCACATCACACATTGTAAAGTGGGGAGGGTTGGAAATCATGGGGAAGCCATCGGAGAAGTAATGACCACCTGCTGGTAGAGCAGCTTCTCCACAAACAGGCAGGAACCCAGGTTACATTTCATGGAAAAGGGGTTGATCAGCCAGTTAGAGACTCTGTGGACTTCATTAAGGGCAAAGGAAATGGAAAATTTCCCAGATAGGACATTTGCATTCATCCTAATTTTTTTGAGATCTTAATACACATTTGCCCCAGCAAGATAAGGAATCAGCCTGAAGAAGTTGATATTAGCAAAGGCCCTAGAGTCTGAAAGTCCGGAGACCTAGGCCCTGTCCTACCACTCACAGATCTGTGTCCTGTTGGATACATCCCTTGGTCTCTCTGTGTCACATTTCTCACGATGAACCTGAGAATTCATCATGTTACTTGCTTCCTAGACATTTCAAGCAGACTAAATGGCAGTAATGCACAGAGCACACTCAGAGTGATACGTGCGTGAGCCCTTGGCATGTGAAATGAAAGAGTAGATGGGAGCATAACGAGCATTAGAATTCATGGAGCCTTATTCTGAACTAAATGTCACACTGAGTGCTTTATGTGCCTTAGTGCATTTCATTTAAGCTTCGCAACAATCGTAACTGTCGATTACAATTATCCTCATTATATTATCCTCACTTTACAGGTGAGGAGACCAAGGTTTAAGCAAGGTGAGTAATTTTTAAACTGACTGCAATTGGGACTCTACCCCCAGTGAGTCTGCAATCTGTTGAGAAAGAATGGCTTTTATGCCAAGAGCTACCTTGATATGACACAGATGACAACGCAGAGGCTGCACAGAAGGAGTAGGGTCATTTTTGGAAAAGTCAGAGAGACTCAGAGAAGAGGATCATGTCATAAAGCCTTAATGAAGCTGTATTTGCCATGCGGACCTCAGACAAAAGAGCAAAGTCAGCCTCCAACGTTGAGAAAGCCAACCACAAGGGTCTGATGCCTATGCCCACCTCCTGGCCTTGCTGTTTCGCAGCCACAACGTTGCCTACAGCCAGGAGCTAGCAGGCAGAGGCACCAGCTGTCACAGGGGTCGCAGGGAAGCATGCAATACAATCAAGGCAACGCCTCCCACTTCTCCAAAACCGTCTAAGTCTCGCGATGCAAAAACAATGATGGCTGACATCTGTACTCTTTATACACGCCCTTTCACAAGGGTCATCTCACGGGCTCGTCACAAATATCACCATCACCACTGAAGAAAAGGAAACTGAGACTCAGGGAGACATGTGAGATGAGTTCAGATTTGGTCAGCAGCGGGATCGGGACCCTAAATCCTACTATTCCCCCATTAGCTCCAGGGAGGCATCTGTCCAATGTCTACACATCCCACAGGTCCTTTCAGAGCCCACATTTTGCATATATTGAGTGTTCCATGTACCCACCATTGTCATATTTCTATAAACTGTTTCATGTGCACCCCACAATTATTCACTGAGGGCTCATACATGAGGAAACAGAGGCCCAGAGAAGTTAGTTTCTGTACAAGGCCACACAGCTGGTAAGCCGTGGTGTGTGTGCTCCTGGGGTCCCTGTTGTTAACCACGAATCCATCCCACCTTGTCCCCTTTGCTTCCTGCAGCCCCCTCACTGCAGAGTTGGTTCCAACTCACTGTACCTTTAGGACAACCAGGTCATGGTATCCGTCCTGCAGAGTGGTCCCATCTTCCTTCATCAGCTTCACGTAGGACATGGCGAAGTTCTTTTCTCCTTTATCTTTAGCTGGAAGTGGCATTGTGAGGTCAGGAAAGAGGAGGACACATGGGCCACCCGGCTATCCCCCTCCTCTCGCCCCAGATGCCACTTGGTTGGTACTCACATTCCAGGGATGACCGATGTCGAAACATGAATCGCAGATGGATCCTCTGCATGTCTTCAATGGGGACAGCCACCTCCGCAGGCAGAAACCAGAGCTCAGGAGACCATGCGTTACACGGCCCTCCCCACTTCCCCAACCCCCAAAGGGCAGCCTGGCCATTTACTGGAGAGCCCTGCATGTTGATTTATTACCACCCACCCATCAAGCCTGATGAACTGTAAATAAATTACATAAGGACTAGCTATGAAGAGAAAATAAAGTACCAAATGTAATCCATTTGGCAAATTGCAATCCCAGCCAATGAAAAGAGACCTGTAAATTATAGTGAGGGGAAATGAATCTCCCCAAATTGATATAAAAGTCACATAACTTCAGCCCAGGGTTTGATGTGCTGCAAACTGCACACCACACACTTTCCTGGCTCACCACTGGAGTTTGGGCAATGGCAGCAGGGCTTAGCAAATTAGCAATAGTCGTTAGGGGGTATGCTTGAGGACCCCCATTTATGAAAATTAATAAAAATGCTGGAATCCAATAACATTTGAGTAAATCTCCCACAAAGCCTACAGCTCTCTCTGTAATGTGCAATTCAGGCCTCGGCAGAGAAGCTCAGCGAGCTGTGAGAAACCACTTTGGTGTTTAAAAAGGGGCACGTTTACATTGTATAGAAGACTATTAAAACTCAAACAGATGCATACTTTGGGGCGCTTTCTGCTCCAGAAAATGAACATGGAGCCTGCAGAGGTCCCCATTTGGGTGTTTCAGACAGGACACAAGACCTGAGGGCCTCATGGGCAGCTGCAATCCACTCCATTCTCCCCTGCACGCTGAGTGGTTACTATAAGCTATAATCATGTGAGGCCCTGGCTGTGCTCATTGAAGTCCCTGCAATTCAAAGAGCCTGTGGCCCCCATGGGGCGGCGCCTAGTTATACCATATGACCTGCCCAGCTTTGGGGTCACAAAGCTATTGAACCAGGGGGGTGTCTGACTGTGCACAAAGTTTACAAGGACCAACAAGGAGGTATAACTGGGGTGCAAGAGAACACAGAGAAGAGGACACCCCCCGCCCTGGTTCGATAGCTTGTGACCCCAAAGCTGGGCAGGTCATCATTTTTAAGAAAGTGAGTACAGGGAGACCCACTGAGGGGAACAGGAATACAGGTGACCAGGCAAGGACCTCAGGGTCTGCGTAGCTACCTCTGAAACTTGAGTCATGTGAACGTCTGAGTTTGGGTTCAGTGCACAGGGGAAGTCAAACCTGCTGCTCGTTATAGGCAGAGCTATCTGAAGCTGGGACCAGGCTTCCCTGTTCTCTGAATGAATTCCCAACTCTTCCTCCAGTGCTTGGCTTTCCCTTCTGCTTAGTGTGACAATCTAGGAATGTGAATATCTGTGATTAATGCTGCTTCCCTCTGAGGTCCCTCCCAGCAGGTTATTGTTCAGGTGTTAAGTGGCCTTGTGTAGCCTCACAAGCTCTGTCACTCCTCACTGCTGATGTCCCGACACAGCTTGGTGGGCTGGGTACCACCCACGAGAGGACCATCTGACAACTGCACGGTGGCCAGGCCCTCGGCCAGTGGAGAGACAGCAAGAGAACCGGAGTGCTCACCCACGGGCCCGCCATTTCCACAGCCCGGTGTGCCACGGACACCTGTGGGGTATTGCTCCAGGTCCCAGGGAGGTGCCTCTGAGCCCCAGATACGTATTTGCTGCTATTATTATAATGTATTATTATTACCTTGACTGTTTCCATCCACCGTGGCTGTTTGACTTGATAGTACACTACGGACCGATATTCACTCATAGGCTTGTCCCCTGCTCCCACGCAGATTGCATTCTGACCGAAGAGGGGGGAAAGAGAGAGAGAGAGAATTCTACAGAACTGCCCTTTTCTGGGCTTGGGTAATTTTGGTCCCAAGGCCGAGGCTGGCCTTAGGACCTGGGAAAACCCTGCTCCTCCCAGCCCTCCTACCAGGTACCCACATGGCCTTCTACATTACAGATGTATATGCATGTCCCCAGGCCCGAGGGTGACAGCTGCTTAACTGCAGAAATCCTATTACTTGCATTCTGGAGACCGCAGGAGCGCGCCAGGGCGGACGCAGAGGCCCTACTGCAAATGGTGACCGGTCCCAGAGTCCCTGCTCGCTGCCAGTCTGATTAATCCTATTTGTTTCCTGAGTCTGACTGTGCACAAAGTTTACAAACAGGCTCCCATCAGTCAGGCAGTCGCTGTGCTGATGGATTTCTGATGCTATCACATCAAAGTGCCTATGGGAGCTGGGAAGGGGGAGGGAGGAGCTCAGGCTTCAGACAGACAGAGGCATAGGGGGCTGAGGCAGCCCATGGTTAGGAAGCATCTTCCAGGTACCAGGCCCCTCCTGAGCTCTGGGTTATGGGAATAAGATATTAAAGCTGACATGAGGGTTCTGTTCAATGGAGGGATCATTAGATGGGCGGACATATCACTAAGCAATGCAATGTGATGACAGACACATGTATTTGCACAGAAAAGAGGCATTTGAGTTCCACTGACTCAGGAAGGATCTTGAAGAAAAATTCCTAGGCTCTGAGCAGAAATGCACAAGGATGTTCTGAGCAGAGTGAGGACAGAGCAAGCATACCTGTGTAGGCTATTTATTCCTTGCCATAGAGTCACCTCCAAGTAACAGGGATTACCTATCCTTTTTAAAAAAAAATTCTCACTCAAGGATATCATTGATCTTTAGAGAGAAAGTAGAAGGGAGGGAGGAGGGAGAGAGAGAGAAACATAGATGTGAGAGAGAACATCAACTAGTTTCCTCCTGCACATGCCCCAACCGCGGCTCAGGACTGAACCTGCAACCGAGGTACATGCCCTTAACCAGAATAAAACCTGAGCCAAACCAACAAGGGCAATAGGAATTACCTCTTTATGAAGTATACCAACCCCTGATTCTCTCTCTCTCTGTTCATTCTAGTTATTTGGCCACCAAACACATCTGAGCCAGGATCACCCAGAAGGGGCCTAAGTGGGGTTCTTATACAAGAGCAGCAGATTTTAACCTCGAGTCTATACAGACTCAGGGATGTGAGGATTGGGTTTGTAGCTCCAAACCCCCAAATTGCAAAACCGTGTGCCTCTGGGCATTTGTATCATCAGAGAGTCCAGGCCTCTCACCAGATTCTACCAGATTCTCCAATAGATCCTTGGCACCAAGCCCACCTCCCAGGACTGAATGACCCAGCTGGCCGCGTGTGGGCCCTGGGACCCCTGGTGAACAAGTTCACCTGTGGGAAGGAGAACCACGCCCCTCTTGTGGCAGAGCGCCCACTTTACTTCCGAGCCACAGGGAAAGGAGGAGCTCAGTTTAATATTGATGGGTCGTACTTGCAGCCAAACTGAGTCTATTTCAAAGTAAGGATATAGTGTCCTTTCAAAACTGATCTCTAAAAACAAAAACAAGAGCCTAGAAGGTTTGGCTCCATGGATAGAGTGTCAGCCTGAGGACAGAAGGATCCTGGGTTCAGTTCTGATCAAGGGCACATACCTTGGTTGCAGGCTCGATCCCTGGCCTTGGTCAGGGCAAATGCTGAAGGCAACCAATCAATGTGTCTCTGTCACATCAATGTTTCTCTCTGTGTGTCTCTCCCCTTCCCTTCCACTCTCTCTAAAATCAGTGGAAAAATATCCTCAGGTGAGGATTAACAATAAATAAATAATGAATGAATGAATGAATGAATAAATAAATAAATAAATAAATCACAAGGAGAACCAGAGAACTGGAAATAAAGAAAGACACACATCTCTTCTACTTCTCACAGGGAGGAAGCCTTTCAGAAATTATCGGGGCAATAAACTAAAAACATGCTTCCAAGCTTTTTCGAAGCCTTCAAAGAGTGCATTTTGTCCAGCATTGTGCTAAGTCCTTTCCACACCTGACCTCACTTATTTTCATCTTCATAACTACCTCTGATGATTACCATCATTATCCCCATTTCACAACTGCATAAACTGAGGCCCTGAGAGGTTAAGTCACTTGCCCACAAGTAGCAGAGCTGGATTACATCTCAGACCCTCTACTCTTTGTCCAGTGTTCCTTCTAGAACAACCTAGATGCTTTCCAGCCACCCAAGATTTATATTTGGTGACATTTATGGGCTTAGAGTTTCTGTAGCTCCAGTGAATTCCATCTAGCTCATAAAATCTAAAGATACACATCTATCTCTGGTGAAAGTAGAATTGCTGTATGGCAGGCAGTGCAATCCCACAAAACTGTCCTGATGGTGAAAAAACAATTTTTTTAAATTTTATGTATTGATTTTTTTAGAGAGAGAGAGAGGACGAGAGAGAGAGAGATTGCTTTGTTGTACTACTTACTTATACATTCATTGGTTGATTCTTGTATGTGTCCTGACCGGGATCTAACCCGCAGCCAACATTCTAAACAGCTGAGCTACCCAGCCAGTGCCTCAGATGATGAAAAATTTTGATTGCCTAAGGCTGGAGAAAAGTCTCAGTATTATTCTGAGAAAGGCCTAAGACCCTCAACCCTTTAGAGATAAATTGGACATTGCCAAATGTGTCTAGAGAGCATCGTGATTGGGACTGAGCCCAGTTTTAGGGAAAATATAGATTTGTATATGTCTCAAGTAAGCCTGTTCAATAATTTTCCCCGTTGCCTACCCCCGGGACCCCAGCTAACAGTCAGGAGGCTCTGCTGACTCCGTCAGCTGAGCACATCTGAGCAGGAATCAGGAAGCTGGAGGCTTTAAGGCTGAGTTGGCCTTGGCAGGCACACTTCAGCAGGAGGGACCTCAGGCTCATAACACAGGCCCTATTTACCTTGCAGGAATCACCTGAGGAACAAATGTCACCATGGATGGGAACTCGCCAGAAAGTGTGCCACACCGACGAAGCCACCTCACGGGGAGATGCCTATGAGCATCCACCAGGAGGGAGTGAAGCCTGGAGATCGCTCTACCTTTCCAGGAAAGATGGCCAACGGTAATGAACACCTATTATGTAGATTACCTCACTTGATAGTCACAAAAATAAGGTGCCACTGCTGGCCTCATTTGCAGGCAGAAAATCTTAGGTACAGAGAGATCATGTTACTTGTTCAAGGTCATCCTTCTACTCTGAGCTGAGCTGGACTTTGAGCCTGGCTACCTGGCCCCAGAAGGCATAGTCTTAACCACGACACCACACTGCCCCCCTTGCCCTACCTCCCACCTTAAGCTGATCAGAAGAGCAGAGGTTTCTCAACCTGGCATCTGAGCCTTTTTTTGATTCTCCTTAGACTTGCTTCAGGCATCCACATTGGATTGCCCCTTGAACCCCTGGATTCATGCCCAGGGCTTCACCCTGTAGTAGATCTGCCTTCTCTTAATGTTTTCCTTTCTGCTACCGAGTACTGCATACCAGGTACCTTACACGTACCATTTTGTTTAACCTGAAATCTGACGAGAAGGATTATTATTCCTCTTTTATAGACAAATAAACCTGCCCAAGACCACACAGCTGATAGGAGAGGCTTGGCTCTGAACCCTGAATGTTTGAGCCCAGAGCTCACCTCATTAGCTTCTCTCCTATGGCCCTTTCTGAGCGAGGTCGTTGAGACCCCAAAGTGAGCCAATGACCAATATACCGCACTGTCCTCTGGCCCCGCTCCGCCAAGGGCCTGGTGCCCCTGGAGCAGGAGGAGAAGTCGATATCCCTAAAGGGGCCCGTTCCCACAGGAGCCCACCAGCGTCAGACAGGAGTGTTTGAGTGAGCCGCCTGGCACTTCATTAGGCAATCATATTTATTTCTGCAAAGAGAGAAAGGCAAGCCTCCCACAGGCTTCCATAGCAATTTTCAATAGTCAGTCAACTGAACTCCCCCATAACTTCCCTGGTAGATGAAACTGCAAATTATCACCACGACCCACAGCTGCCTCTCCACCTCAGCCCCAGCATGCGTGCTCCCGTATTCATCTGTGAGAAATGCGTCTATGCCGCCTGGTGGGGTATGACTTGAAAAGGTAGCAGAGATAGAAGCAAGAATGGTTCAGAAACAAGGTAAGACACCTGCTTTTCTGTTAACTGCTTCTTCTAATTTGTCCTTTGGCAGCATTGGCGGCAAGGGTATCAATGGTTTAAAAACTGAAGCCGAGGTTAAAAAGTTCCCCAACAGGTAGCTGGGTAAAAATAACTTCAAAGCAGTGGTCTGTACGTTCAGGGAAATGCAAATTCCCTTTCAGATAAAAACCCTCCACTCTTCCTTTATGTTCCTTTCGGCAACATGTCTCTCACTTACTTTATTTTTCAGCAAAGTTTCAGAATCCAAAAAAATAAAATGAGTTAAATGCCTGTATTTTGCTCAATTAAATATTAATTAACAAAGCCAGTCTTTATGAACAAAAATGCAATTGTGGGGATTTCCTTAAAGTTAAAATAGATTTTGGTAGAATTAGTTACTAGCCTCATGTTAAAATGAGAAATGACTTGGGTAATTTTTTATATGGATAGACATCACAGTGAAGTGTTTAAGAGGGCCAGAAACCTGGAATGAATCAAAATCCCCCTCTGCCTCAAACTCACCTCATGACCTTGGGAGAGCTGTTTAGTTTCCCGCTCTGTAAAGATGGGGTAATGACGGCAATGCATTATGCTTACCGGGGTAACTGGCACGTTGCAATGGCTCTGTAATGCTAGTTACTCTTAGGTAGAGGAAGGCAAGATCTGCCTGAGCTCAGGCCCCAGGCGAGAGCAGATGACTTATCGTCACTCGCACCACATCCCACTGTGCTATCTGATCACCTACTGCGGCCTGAGAGGAGCATTTGCCCATGCTGCCACCTCTGCTGAGAGCAATTTTATTTTCAGCTAAGTGTTCCGAAAGGAGAAATTGAGACGCAAGACCCTCCCACACACCGGTCACAGCTGCTGACAACCTTAGAGGAAATGTAAGTAAATAGATGTAAACACACATGACAAATATTGTAGAGGACATATGCTGTCTAAATATTTATAGCAACGTGCTTTGCATTCTTGCATACACTCGGCCAGCCCTCTGGAGACCAATTTACTAATGAGGCTTTCCACCAGAATCTGGCTGAGCGCTGGGAATTTAGAGCAAGTGTTGGGTTGTCTGTGTTGAGCACATCCTGAGTCTCCACCAGCCTAAGGCTCTGTATTGATCTTTTTTTTTTTTTTTGCCATGAATTTTGCCTGAATAAACCAGCTCATGTTTCAATGAGAACAACATTTTAACTGCAAAGGCTAACCTATGGAGTGAGGCCAAGCAAAAAGAAAAAGAAAGAACTAGCAGTCATGAAAGGAGAGGAACAGGCATTGAAGAGCTGCTTTGGTGTAAAGAAATAACAACACCAGGTCTTATTATGGGCTACTGTGCTAACCGAGCTCTAAGGTGTAGGTCACATTACTCAACACCATCCTGAAGGCAGCTGGCATTTAGAGAGCAGAATCAGGGGTGGGAAATGCAAATCTTTACTAGCAGAGGCCCCCAAGGGGGGCCTTGTCACCCAGAGCGACAGCAGGAGTCCTTACAGACAACGTTTTGCCATCCTCCGCGCACACACACATGATCACTTCCATGTTCCTCTGTGTGGTCTTGTTGTACTTGTCAAAGTCGCCTTGTAGGAGAGTGATGTAGATGTCGTTTCTGACATCCCCTGAGGCAGAGGGAGAGAGAGAGACAAGAGTTGGAGTCTGTGCAGCTGGAGGGCTGCTGATTAGAGAGGAGGAGAACAGGGGGAGTGAGCGGAAGTGCCCCGCCTTCATGTCCATTAATGAAATTAAAATCAGAACTGCTTGGAAAGGCATTTTATCTCATCGGGGAGGTGGGAGCAATAGGTAACAAGGGGATGGAGGAACACTAGGAAATCAGTTGCAAAGTGTGTGTGTGGGGCGGGGGGGGGGGGGCAGGATGGTCAAAACTGGCCATGTATTTCTCTCCATTGAAATCATTTAATTTTCATCCTCTAGTGACACCTTCTGGGAAGGCAAAGGAAAGCTCCAATTGAACTGATCCAGGCCCATTAATAGCTACCGTGGACACTCACTGATCTTTTACTCTGTGGAAGCGGAGCATTGCTCGTGTGCCCAAGGAACCCAGGGTCAGGGATGAGGAGCAAAGGGTCTTCGGGGATGGGGGCAAGAATAATTGAAGGGGAATCACAAGAAACTGAGGTCTCAGGTAAAGCAGGCATGAAGGAATGACAATACAGGCCCCAGTGGCTGTGAAAGGTAGGGGGGAAGTCAATGAGAACAGTCGTGGATACAAGGAAAAGGGAACTTTCCAAAGACTCTCATGTAACCTCAGTTATTTTCCTTTTATGACAGACACATTGGGAAAATTTTCATAGTAGTGGTTACTTCTGGAGACAAAGATTTGAGGGAGCTTTTAATGTTTCACTTTATACCTTTTAAAGCTATTTGAACATTTTACAACAGGCATGAAGTCCTTTGGTAATAAAAATATAGTTTAAAATTTGAAGGGAATGAATATTCTCCCCAAAAGAATGGACTTATTCTATATGTAGTAAAATAGAAAAGATGTCCATGCTAAATAGTTAAGTGGTGAAGCAAGTAACTTTATATATAAAGAATATGAAGTAATGGTGTATAAAGCATATAAAGGACAGCCCCACTTGTGGGGAGAAAGTGCATGTTTATATTTATGTGTTTGTGTTTAGTAAGTGAATGCGTAGACTTCTGTAGATACAAAAATTGTTTTCAGTGGTGGCCTTCAGGAAAATTTAGAAAAAAGCATTAGAAAAGGAAGGAGTTGGTTTTGTAAAAAGAAAGGATTCAACCAGCCGGACCCCCACCCACCCCGGGGAAAGGCCAGACCTGGCATGATGATCTCGGGGAAGCCCAGCTTCCTTGCCACTACGGTCGTCCTGTCCACCAGGTGGGGGTAGTCCTTGCGGATCTGAATTATGTCCCCCACGAGCATCTTCATGGTCACCCAGAGGCCTGGAAGGATGAAGAGCCAATTTCTTCAAGGTGTTCTCTCAGTCTCACCCTCTCGGCCCCCCCACCAGCTCTCCCTGGGTCTCCTTCTGAAGGAGAACACTGGAAGCAAGCATCTGGAAGCAGACATCAGGAACCAGGCATCTCTAGGTCTGAATCCCACCGGTTACTTCTAGCAACATCAACGCCTGTCAAATGGCTCCGCCTTCTCTAAGCCCAGTCTTCATAAAGGACATGATACCGTCTACCTCACAGAACTGTGGGAAGGGCTAGATAAAATAAGGAAACATGTTCAAGTGCCTGACATATAGGAGGTAGCCAGGACATAGGAGTCCCTGTCTTCCTATGGGCACTAGGACATGGCTCCCAGCTTCAGGAGATGTGGTTTCCATCTCTGTGGGTCACAGCCCCCATTCTTCGCAATGGTCTGTCTGGAAGGAACGCTGTCTTTCCCAAGGCTCAGGCTTTTGACCTGTTTGTTGAAGAATCAGAGGCTCCCAAGCCAGAGTCAGGCCCAGTCCACTTGGCAAATTGGCACTGTACCTTGCCCTCCGCTGTCTCCCTTGAAGGTCGTGACTTTGCCCAACAGACTGTGCAGGAAGTCATTCTCTGCTGTCACCCTGCAAAGGAAAAGAGCACAAACACTCACAGGAGGCCCTCATGCAGTCCCTGATGCGAAAGGGTGTGGCTTAATGGAATGGAGATAAATGGGAAATCTCTCACGGGTGGAAAGGAATGAAGTGCTGCTTTTCTTCGTCACTCTCTGCTTTCCCCTTGACAATGTCTGTTATATCCATAACTAGAAAAAGAAGAGAAATGAACAGTGTAAGTCCTCCTGCACCCAGGAAGGGATGACAATTGGATGAGACTGTAGGGCAGAAGGCTGGGGCAGGAAAGTCTAAGAGGGCAAGCCAGCATCGGACAATACACAGACATGCTCATAACATGTAGCACCTGGCCAACCTCTGGGCAAAGGGGGCTGGGCATCAGCAAGCCAGGGAACCATCCGGGAGAATGTGGGTTAGCAGAGCCAAGAAGAAAGGGTCAGGGTAGTGACTGTGGAATGAAGCACTTGGTTTTGGATTTGACGTGTATGTATTGCACGTCTACTGTGCCTACAAAACCTGAGAGTGGTGACTCGCTATGGGATCTGAGAATCAAATGAGATCTATTCACCCTCTTTTCATAAACATGCTCACAGCAGAGACACATAACTGTCGGAGCTCTGAACCCTGTGATTCCAGAGGGGTCCTGGATCCTCAGAAATTTCTTAACTCAGTCACTAAAGGTCTACAAAACCAAGGTGAAGAGCTCCGGCATTGGAGCAGGGATATAGAAGTGATGGGGGTGAGAGAAGGCACTAAAAAAAGCTGGTCAGGTAGAGCGAAAATCCTAGTAACCTGACATACCCCCAACACAGCAGGCCCTGGGCAGGGAGCCCCTAAAATTTCTTGAGTAATAATTAATCAGTGACTAAATCTAGCTCAAGAGGTGAGTTAAGGAGCCAAGAAAAGGCGGGGAAGTGTTATTTGAACCTGGCCAACATTTACTCTCTCCGATTAATACACCCCCATGGTCCACTCTCCGTGAGCAGTGTTTGGGTGGAGCAATCTCCCTCTGGCTCCAGAGTTGTTCATATGACCTGGGCGATCAGAGGACCACACACCCCTGGTCAGGGTAGATACTCTGGGATGACCACATGACTGTGTTTAAGCTCCTGGGATTTCTGCTGAAACTAATAGGGAAGTGATGCCTCTTGCCCCTGGATTGCTAAGCTGGTAGGATGCAAGCTTGGAACACTAGCCAACATTTTGGAAACTAATTGGAAAGCCATCTTCAGAATAAGAGGCCATGGGAGCCAAGAGATAGAGAGATGTCAGTTCATTTGAGTTCCTGGATCCAGCTATGCCTGAAGCAATCTATCTCTGAACCTTTCAGTTACACCAGAATGTTGTCACCTGAAACTGAAAGAGCGGTCAGGCCACAGAAGAGGGCAAAGGCACATTTTGAGGTGAGGTGTAAGGTCCCTCATGCCTTAGCAGGAACACTGTGATGTCAGGGGTGAGGGGCCTTCCCTCACCCCTCACATAAAATCAGAGCATTTTAAAGCAGATCATGCACCAACCAGAGCCACGTCTCTGGTTTTTCAGATGATGAAACTAAGGGGAAAATGCTAGCCCAAAATCAACTAGTTAGCTAGCAACACTGCCAGGCTAAAAAAAAAAAAAAACCAGCTTAGAATAAGCTAACTTGTTCCACTCCACCACTCTGCAAGCAGTGTAGGGGACAAGTTGAGAGCCAGCTGGTTTGTGATTACTGAAGATCAGAGTATTTGGAAGTGAGGAACCAGAAACCCTGGGTTTTAATGTGGTACACAGAGATTATAAATGGTACATAATTAGAAATTTATATTCTAATCAAAAGAAATAGCATATCCAATTACTGTTTTCACAGGTATTTAAATTGCCTTTTAAGGAAAAAATATGCTTTAGTTATAATAAAGTGGGCTAATTAAAAGAAAATACGTTAGGTAAATAATAGTACAAGTGATAGTCAAATATAACAAAAACCACACAAGTGGGACAAGAATACTGAAGTCTAGGACCCGAGAGAGCAAAGGCTGGGGATGGTGGGAAAGGGACCTTGTTCTCGGCAGCCTCCGGGGTCACACGGACTCTCCAATCATCCGCTCCCACCTGCAATCACACAGGTGGTGGGTGATTCACTCCGTGTAACTGCATTTCCCCTCCTGAGTTGTTTTTTTTCAATGATTTGCTCTTTATCATTAGATCCCACCCATGGTGTTCTTCCTTTTTCTCTTTGCTGGGGAGCCCCGGCGCCCACTGCTCAGGCTGCGCCCTGCTCCAGACTGGAGGATCCCATTATCATTGCCTTCATCATAAACCTGGACTTGGTCACTAATACTTTTTATTTAGCCACCAGAAATGTAAGTATGAGGGGCTGTCTGGCATAACATTTTTTTCGGGTGGGGTGGGGAGAGGTCAAGGAGGAGAGGGAAGAGAATCCCCCTAAAACACAGCCACATACAATGTGCGCTCCAGTGAGAGTGAATGGCGTGTCGTGTGTCATTACCTGCCACCCCAAAGGGCCGCCTCAGTCCCTGTGTGCACTTCTTCGTATTAGTGTCCTTCAGATCCATCTTCCCAACTCGGACTATTTGACAAATCAAGTAAATTTTATCCCTGTTGAGGTCTTTGTTTCCAAGATCCTGTGGGGCAGGAAATGAGAACAATTACACATCATGGGCCTAATGGGAAAAAGTAGAAAGGGAAACCAAGTAACAGTAAGTCCTTGAGGACGAGTTTAGCACTTAGTATTCATGGAATAATCATACAACTGGTGCTGCTAAAGGCAGAAAACCAAGCTAGCACACCCATTTCACAGATGAGAAAGGTGAGTGTTGGGAAGGAAACTGGGTGACAGAACTCAGGTGCCCAGTCCACCTCAATCTGACAGAAAGAGAAATCTAGAGGTATAATATTGGCTATACAGATAGAATTCCCTGTATCCTAGCTGGTGGCCCCCCAAAACAGCATTTGCTACAAATGACTCTATCCATTTCATCATTGCTAAGCACCTCTCAAGAAAAAGGCAAAAAGAAGAGGGGGAAACCCTAGGTTCCCATTTCCTGACACCTAATGTATATATCACTCAGGGTTGGGTTGTTATGACACTAAACAACCTCAATATCTCAGAGCTTATAACACAACAGAAGTTTCCTTCTGTCTCCAGCAATAGGTCCACTGCAGATGGGCGGGTCTCCACTCCACTCACTTCTTCACTCTGGGCCCCTGGCTGATGGATGACCTCGTCACAAAGGTGCTCCCACCCCTCAGCAGAGGGAAGGAAACATGGCAAATCACGTCCTGGCACTTAAAGCTTCCACCAGGACAGATGCACACCACTTCAGCCTTCATTTCATTGGCGAAAGCGAGGTGTGTGAGCACGCCACCTTCAAGGGGGACAGGGACGTGCACTCACTCGGTGTCCAGAAGAAGGAGACCAAATCACCCACACCAGTGTCGCATGCACGTGCTAAATGTCGCATGTCATCCTCTTAACTGATCCTTGACAATTTTCAGAAGTAGATGCTATTATTGTACTTCAATTTTATAGATGGGGAAACCGAGACACAAAGAAGATAAGGAGCTTCCCCAAGGTTATGCCCTTAGTCCTTGGAGACACTGTCCAATCACTCTGACTTCAAAGTCCACAAGTCTAACTTCCACAATACATCTTCTCACCATCAGACTGGCATGCAAGAGGAAACCCAACCTGGACCACCTCAGCATCTGACTGATGGGCTCAAAACTAAAAGCTCCAGTGATCCTGGGACCCCCTTCCAGCTGGAGTCAGCTGGAGAAGGAACATCAAGGGATGTTGTGGGCATCAGAGCAGAGAACCCTGGGCAAGGCCTAACTAGGTAATAGCTGCTTGTCCTCCAAGCCAAGCCGCATGCAGGCATACGGTATAGCCTGCCAACTCACATCGGAGCCAGGGCTCGGGCAAAGCAGCCATCCCCAGCCTCTCACTGTGGCTGGTGTAGGAGGAAAATGAGGGAGGGTACAAAGTCTCTGGGAACAGGATATGGCCCCAATGTGGTCCACCCCTTTCTGCTTGGAGGCCGAGATGGTTAATGTAATGCATCCACTTGGCTAGGCTATGGTGCCTAGTTGCCAGGTCAAACACTAGTGTAGACATTGACTGTGACCGCATTTTGTACGTCTCTTTAGCTGCTACCAACAGTTGACTTTAGGTAACAAAGATTACCTTCCATAATGTACTTGGGTCTCATCTAATCAGTTGAAGCCCTTAAGAACAGCAACTGAGGTTTCCCAGAGAAGTAGAAATCCTGCCTGAGTTTCCAGCCGGCTGGCCAGACTTGCAGATTTCAAATTTGCCAGCCCCCATAATGGGGTGAGCCAAATCCTTAAAATGCATCTATCTGCCCACCTATGTCCTATTGGTTCAGTTTCTTCACAGAAAGCTGACCTATACAGGGGCTGTCCTTGCACCAGCTGGAGGCATGGACATCTGCTTTCTCATTCCCCAAAGCCTCCAGGCTGGGCAGGGAGGGAGGGAAAGAGGGAAGGAGGAGGCTTTCAGCCTGAGGATGACCCTACACTCATTTGCATTCCCTGCCTTGCCCCATAGGTGACTGAGGTTGAGATCCCAATTATCTCACGTACAGATGGTGGGACAGCCTCTTCGCCGGCCTGCCTGACCCCTTTCTCCAGTCCACCCTGAAATCCCCTACAAGCCCAGATTTAGAAGCCACATTTATTATTTCATTTCTCTCCCCTCAACACTGTTAACAGCTCCCTAGGTCCTACCCTATTAGTGCTAATCTTCCCTGGCTGACACGAAAAGTCCTAGACATAATATGTTTCCAGCCAGCCTATCCAACCGATTCCCCACTATTCTCTGCAGGTAAGTGCTCTATTTTTGTCACAAAGATTTCTTTATTGCTCCACAAACACACAATGCTTGCTTTCAACCCTGGGTCTTTCTTCCTAAGCCCCCTGTCCGCACCACCGCCTCAAATGCTTATGGCTTATTCCTCTATAGAGCCAAAGCCTTTCCATCCTCAAAGGCTCAAGTCTTGCTTCATTTATAATGACCTTCATTCCTAATTACTTCTCTTCTTCCACTGTGATTTTTCAAAGCTTTGAATTGGTATCTTTCAGAGCTACAGAGGCCCCAGCACCTGAACGGTTTCTTCCTAGATGTTAGGGCTAAATTATTACCCCCTCCCCCATTTCATATGTTGGAGTCCTAAGCCCACAATACTCAGAACATGACTGTGTTTGGAAGCAGATTAATTCACCCCAATAAATTTAATTTTAAAATCAGTACTTAAAAAAAGAGGTGATTACGCTAATCTGAGGTTATTAGGGTGGGCCCTAATCCAATATGTCCTTCTAAGAAGAGGAGATTAGGACACAGGGAGTAGATGGCCATCTGCAAGCAAGGAGAGAGGCCTCCGCCGGAATCAACCCTGCAGACATCTTGATCTTGGACTTCCAGCCTCCAGAGCTGAGAAAATAAGTTTCTGTTATTTAAGCCATCCTGTCTGTCCTTTGGAATGGCAGCTCTGGCAACTAATGCACTAGATCAGCGGTTCTCAACCTGTGGGCCACGACCACTTTGGTGATCAAACGACCCTTTCACAGGGGTCACCTAAGAGCATCCTGAATATCAGATATTTACATTATGATTCATAACAGTAGCAACATGACAGTTATGAAGTAGCAACGAAAATAATTTTATGGTTGGGTCACAACATGAGGAACTGTATTTAAAGGGCCAGAAGGTTGAGAACCACTGCACTAGATAAACCTATAAGGTTCCTAGATAAGCCTCTATTCCACCCCCTCTTCCCTTCACTCAAAGGAAGGAAGGCCCCAGATTTCTAAGAGCTGTCTCATCAGAGACCCTTGGCACTAGAGAATCTTGATATGCTATGCAAACACAGCAAAAGGCCTGAGCACAGGTTATTCTCTAAGGGCGCGTAAACAAACGGGCAACCCTCACTCAGAACTGTTACAATCTGTGGTGTCTCCCCATCATTTTACTTTGGCCTGAAAAACTCAGATGTGTCGGGGAAGCTGAAGCAGGGCAACGAAACTTAAAACCATGTCACCTGATTTAATAATTATTGTTCAGTCTTATTTCCTACGTGTTAGCAGTGACTCCAAAACTGGGCAAGGTCTTAGGGAACCTCATGGTCTATGCCTACATGTCTCATTGGTTCAGTTTCTCCTTCTAAGAGGCCAAGGGGCGGGGGGAGGGGAGGTAAATGCTTGTAAAGCAGAGGGGAATTCCACCATCAGCCAAACCCACGTGCCAGCTCCTCAAGCTCTGCCCCCAAAGAGGAAACTAGAAAGAGCTAACATCCAGGACAAGATAAATAAGGCCAGCGAGACACATGCCTGCCAAGTCTTATCTCATCTCTAACTTAAACATCACCTAGATGCCCAACTGAAAGTAACTCCCGGTCAAACACCATCACGTCACCCTGTTTGAATTATCTCCATTGCATAGATTGCTCTGACATTTCTCTTGTTTGTTTGCTTGCTTGTTTACTTACTTATTTTCTGAATTATTCCCATCACATCACAAGAGCAGGGGCCTATCAGCTTATTCAGGACTGGGTCCCCAGCAACTAGCACAGTCCTTACACACAGCAGATACTCACTAAATAGCCCTTGAATCAATGAGAAGCTAGAGCCCTGGCTGGTAGTTAGAGTGTCAGCCTGAGGGCCCAAGGGTCTCGGGTTTGATTCCGGTCAAGGGCATGTACCTTGGTTGCAGACTTGAGACCCAGCTCCAGTAGGAGTGCCTGCAAGAGGCAACCAATTGATATGTCTCTCTCACATCGATTTTTCTCTCTTTCTCTCTCTCCCACTATTCCCTCCCCTCCACACTCTCTAAAAAAAAAAAAAAAAATCAATGAAAAATATATCCTTGGGTAAAAAAGAAAGAAGCTAGAGCACCATGACCTTGCCTGCCCCGAAATGAAGACTCCCATCATTTCAAGAGAGGGCGGTGTCAGCCTTTTGAACCAGTCAACCAACGTTCTCAAGTTCATTTGCTGTGGGAGTAAGAGTTGGTGTTACAGGCAGAAGTCCACAAAGGCAGGATCCCATTCGCTCTAATACTGAGCGACATAAATTTACTGATGCCCTTTTCCGAGTGTTTACATCATGAGTTGGTTCTCTGAGAAATGAACCACTGATTGATTCCCTGTCCCTCTCCCTCTCATGAAACATCTGTCTCCTGGTTTAATCAGGAAGCCCCACGGGATTCTCCTATTTATCAAGAAAATAAATTGGCTCCTCCTTTGAACTAATAATAGATAAACAGGACTGAGGCACATTTTTATAACTTTGTCTAAGCAATTAGGACCTATGATCTTATTCCTCTGGCCCATTTGTTTTTTTTAGGAAACAACAAACAAAATAAATCAGCTGCACTCCTGTCTCATAGTGACATAACATAAGACATCACGTTTAATGGGTTGGAACTGGAAAATTATTGTAGAGCCAGGTAGGTTAATCCAGCATGTTCGATATTCCTGGATCAAACCCATCAGGATGGCCAGCGCCCAAATCCCTCCCTGGCTTCTCCTCTATAACTGCCCTTGCTAACACAGGCAACATAGTGAAAAATCTCATGTTCTTTGCCTCAAAGGAGCTTTCAGACAACACCGATATCCTTAGGTGTTTTAAGATCACACCTTTGACACAACCTCATGGAAACAGGACAAGGGAAGGGACTCTGCTGGAAATAGCCCTTATCTCCTTCTTCCCACTGGTTCTCCTTTCCAAAGCCAAACAGCCTGTTCACTCTCAGAAACAGATCGTCCAAATGGCAATTGATTTCAGCATTTCTACATATGTCTTGCCCCATGAGCACTGGTTTTGAAAAGGATGGCTGGTAACATCTTCAGTCATGCATGACTTCATTATGTTCAGAATATCCAGATTACCAAGCCAGTTAATGATCTAGGAAGGTCTTTATCTTTTTCTCGATATATTTGAGAAAGGTTTTTAGCTCGGAACCAAAGAAAGGAACTCAGGTTAACCATGAATGAACCAGAAAGCCAGCACAGCTGCTGTACCCAGTTCATCCAGATGGTACCTAGCACTCTGCATGTGTTCTCTGTACAGCTGAGTGAGAAAGAGACCGGGAGGGAGGACGAGAGAGGGAGAGGGGGAGGATCCACCTTCCCCACAGCTTCCATGGGGCACACCGTGCCCTTCCCCAGCTCCAAAGCGCTGCAGAAAGCATGGAACACGGCTCTGCAACGAGGCCACACTCCCTCCGGGCCAACTCAGCCTCATTCCCAAGATCGTGTCCCTGGGCGTGTGGAACATGTAACGAGAAACAGTGCACACCCACCGTGAAGACCACCTTCAGGTTGTTGAGCATCTCGACCTCCTTCGGGAAGCCCTTGCTGCCCCATCGCACCAGGTAGTTCTCACTGTGGGAAGAGAAGTGGCAACCCGTTACTGCCAGGGGCTCAACACGGATTCCCTCAAAATATTCGCCGAGCCACTGCTTTGCACGCCACACCAGGCCGGCTGCTGGGGACACCGCAGTGTTGGAGACAGACACGGCCCCTCCCTGCAGAAGATGACGGTCCCATCAGGGAGACAGACGTTAGACTTGCAGGGGCCGAGAAGTACTGATGTGTGTATGTACGACCTCTTTTCCTCCCACAGCTGCTAAGCAAATTCTGGCCCAGCTGCCTAATATTCTTTGAAGAGCAGAAGCATTTTCTGTGGGGTTACTGAGGGGCAGAAAGGAAGGGGAAATTCTTTTAGTGCAATTTGCTGGACATTACGAATGTATTCAGCTGTTTTCACTGCTGTGCTTTATCACAATATCACAATTGAGCTGCTTTGCAATAAATAAAATGTCCTTTTTTATTGTATCCCCCCCCCCAAAAAAAAGAATGTATTCACCCTTTCCATTCCACTCCCCTTTTAAGACTGAGTAAAGATTTTAATTATTTTAAATTATCCCTTTGATGTAGGACTGTTTCCTTGAATGGAACATCACACTGTGATGGACCACTGAGGGCCTTAGCCATTATCTGAGATACGCTTAAGTAACTGTTTAAATGGGGTCCTAACAGCTATTTACATGCAATTGTGTTCTAAGAGAACTGTTCAAGATGCTGTGAGAATGTGAACCAGGAAAGCCTGGCCTAGTTTGAGAGGTCAAGGAAGTGTTTGATGAGACATGCAAATAAAGTTGGTCAAGAAAAGAGTGGGAAAGGGAAATTTTTCCAGCAAAGCAAACATGAGTACAACCAACCTGAAGCAGAATGAAACATATACATCTAGAAACAGATCCTAGGGAAAGAGAGAAATTCGAGAGAGAGGCCAGTCCATGTAGGCCTTGAAGGCCATTCAAGAATTTTGGCTTGATCCCGTGGCTAACTAAATCCCATTTAAGGGTTTTATGAGAGGCAGTCACATGGTTCTGACAAACGATCATTAATCCTTTCACATCTTCAAGCCACACACCACCCTGTGCAGTTTATCCTGGTCCATCCAGCTGTGCTGAAAAGAGAGAGTCTAGCTGAGGAGAAGCCAAGTACAGTTTGCCCAGTTGAGTCAGTAGGTTTTCTGTGACATCCAGGCGTACATAGTAGGTGCTAAATAAATGCTTATTATCTTGAATTAGAAAAAAGCAAAATAAAGCTCAGAAATCAAGTCACCCCAAGAAGACATAATGAGAATTCAACAAAGTTAAGGGCAGTTGCATTCTTTTTAGAGATTTGTTCTGACTTCTGGCTTCTCTCTCCCCACTCACCGCTAGCTTAATGAGAGTAATCCAAGCAAAGTTCAAGGGGGAAACGGAACTGCTGACAAATGAACACAGCTTCGGATTAACCAATGGTTAAAACTCAATCAAGTTAAATGCACCTTATATTTTTTTTCAGTAACATTTTCAAATCTTAGTGAAATTTGCAGCAAACTAGCCAGGAAGACTTCATTTCCCCTCCCCAATTTTTAAGCGATTTCCCATTGGTTATTTCTGACCCGTCATGGTGAAATACGTGGGTATCACCCAGACCTTTCATTACAGGTAGCAAGCCCCATAGAGAACCACCCTGCTAGGTTGAAACAGCAGGGCCTCGCAATTTTCTTCCAGGGGAAATAGAATCATAAATAAGGAAAGCAATTTAGAGGGCTGAGCAGGGGCCCATCCATCCTTGCCCAGGAAGACCTGAGGGTAAATTGGGAAGGTCCACCCGGCACTAAGACAGGTGAGGCCTCCTCCACGTGGCACCCTCCTCAGAGGAAGGGTGAGGACCATTCCAACTCCTCCTCAAGCTCTTTCTAGAAATTAGCCTTGTACTGGCCCAATGCCTGAGCTACTTTTTTTTTTTTGTCCTACAAAAATTTACCTTAAATCTTCCAAACCAGATTTCTTCAGAGGCCCACTGGAATCTGACCATGACTCATCCCACTGGAATTCAGCCAAATTCTCCCCAATCCACATCTGGGCCACGCTGAGGATGCCTTAACTAGCCTGCTGCTCACTGTCTGTCAACCCTGATTAGGGCAGGCAAGAGCGGAGATTGGTTTCTTAGGGAAAGGGCGGAGGCAGTCTGACACCAGTAAGGCATCCAAGTTCCCCCTCATTTTTCTGTATCATGCCTCTTCTCTTCTTTCTTTGCTTTCTACTTTTTTGCTTCTGCCCATTTTGTCCTGCTCCTCCCCATCCCTCACTCCCTGTGTCTCTGCATGCTCAGAGGCATCTCTCAGGCACGCCCCAGCAAGCACATCATCGCTGTGACACATCAGGGAACAGGGCTGCCATCTCACTGATCCATTGCCTCTCTCCCCAGAACAGGTTCAGGCCATCCATCACTTGGGCCAGCAGGCCAGGCACCCTTGCCAATTCAGTCATGACGAGTCCTCATGTTTTCTTAGAGGCAGGGAGGGTCCTGTTAGGGCTTTCAGGATCTTTGTCACGGGTGCCTTGGGAGCAAAGGACAGGAGCAGCAAGGAGACTGCCACTCAGACCCTTCCAAGGCAGGTTCTCAGGGAGCAGGAAAACATGTTTGCAGTGTCCACTGAGGCCTAGCCAGGTGAGCTGGGCTGGCTCTCTAGTATTAGGGATTTGGTTTGCTATAAAGAATAACTTTCCACCATAAATGACACCCTGGTGAAAACCATTCAGGTATCTGATGTTACTCCTAGGAAAAAGTGCCTTGGTGACAAGCTAAATTGGGGACCCCCCTTGCCTTTGGAGCCAGATGGACCCGGGTAGAAATCCCAGCTCTGCCACTTATAAAAACATGTGACTTTGGGAAAGTCACTTGGCTTCCTTGAGCCTCATGTTCTCATCCAAGTGGCACAGAGTAATGAAAGTGAATGAGGTCCTATACAGGCCTCAGCTCAGCCTTCTGAGATGGACAGTCCCCTCTATGTTTCACAAGTGTCTCCAAGAGAGCCATTATTTTCTAAAGCCCCACATTCACCAGCCCTACACTCATTTCACTGTCATGGCATCACAGCTAGAAAGACATCATTTTCTCCATAAAAGCAGGAGATCATGCTCCAGCTCTATTCTAATGCATAAACCAGGACCTCCAGTATAGGACCATGTGTTGGCCCTAACCCTATTGGGGCCATAGTCAGTGGTCACCTGGGAGGAAGTATGGCCTGAGCCAAAAGCAGAGGCCAGGGGGACAGAAGTGAGGGCCAAAGTCTTTCCCTGGAGATTCCCAAAGGTGCTTTTCCCGCCTTGAGCTGAGGCACCTAGAAGTTCCCTCATTTCCTTCGTTCTCAAGAACAGTTCATTGAAGTAGTAATAATCACAGCCACTCCCTCTTGGAGCCTGGGTAGCATTTGCCAGCCCTGGGCTCCATGTGATTTTTTTTTTTCTCATTAAAAGCTTGAAAGAAATGACCCTGTGAAGTTGGCATTCACATTGTGCATATGGAAAACCCAGAGTGAAGAAAAAGTAATAACCTGCCCAAGGTTGAGAAAGAATAAGTGCCAAAACCGGTTTGGCTCAGTGGATAGAGCATTGGCCTGTGGACTGAAAGGTCCCAGGTTCGATTCCAGTCAAGGGCATGTACCTGGGTTGCGGGCACATCCCCAGTAGGGGATGTGCAGGAGGCAGCTGATCAATGTTTCTCTCTCATCGTGTTTCTAACTCTCTATCTCTCTCCCTTCCTCTCTGTAAAAAATAAATAAAATATATTAAAAAAAAGAGAGAGAAAGAATAAGTGGGGATGTCAGGATGTGAACCCAGAGCAATTACTCTTTCTTAAGCCACTGCTGCTAAGAAGCATACAGAGTTTGCACCATTCATTCTCAATTCCCATTTTAAAGTAGTTCTTTCTATTCTATCCAATGCTACCTCTCTGAATCTTGTTATTTCTGGTTGTCTTCCAGAAACCAGAACTATTTACAAAACCATAACCCAACTCTGGAAAAAAATTGGTGGTAAGAAATACTCCCACCTGACTTCCATGCCCTAAAAAAAAAGTTATTTCATATTCTCAGTTAGGCTCAGTTTCTCTTGTGGGTGGGAATTTCTGCACAAGGGATGATGGAAAGAAAAGATGTTCTGTGGTCCGCCAACTCCAGCCTTCCACATGCAGAGAAGTCAGGGAACACTGACCACACCTACCTTATGACGGCTTGCTTGTTGGGGTCATAGAGAGACATGAAGAGCTCAGAGTCTTCCCCAATTCTGCACACAAAGTTTCTCACAAAGACATAGAGGCTGTGGGTAGGGGATGAGGAGATCCGGGAAGACAATCCATAATCTGGCTGATCTTTTGACTGAGACGTGAGAGGAAGAAAGAGAAAATTAGCCCAGCACCACCTGGGACAACAGAAAAATGGTCCAGGATATTGAGAATCACGTAGGTTTTGAGCCCGAAAATTTCAGCAGTATTTTCAGCTCTACAACCCAAAGTTTCTGCAACCTGAGCCAAAGTCACTTGCCTACACTCTCACACTGCCTTGATTTTAACCTCTCTTGGCCTTGATTTTCCCATCTTGGTTTCCCACCACTGACCCAACCTTCCTCATGAAATTAGTGTCATAAAAAGCACAAACTGTGAAAGAAAAAAATTGCTTAAAGAAACTTCATCAAAACTAAAAACTGCTTATGAAATTACACATTTAAGAAAATCAAAAGGCCAGGCATAGACTGGGTGGAAACATATTTGCAAAATGTATATCTGATAAAGATTTGAAAAGCAAATTAGAAATTGCCTAGGGCTTGGAGATGTAGAAGGGGATGGACTATAAAGGAACTCAAAGAAACATTTAGGGTAATGCAACCACTCTATATCTTGATTGTGGTGTAGTTTACCCAACACTATGTATTAATAAGATTCATTAGACTAGTTTTAAATAAGTTAATTTTTATTGTGTGAAAATTGTATCTCAATAAATCTAAAAATAAGGTTGCTTTCAAATACTGTGGTTAAAATTATTTTTAATTATGAATCAGATGTTAACCTTGAAAAGACTGCTTCCTTGAAATCTTTTGTTGGCTTCCTACCACACTTGAAATAACATCTTAGCCCTTTTGCATGACTCCTCAGGTCCTATAAGACCTGGCTCCTGTTACCGGCTTCTCCAAGGCGTTGCCTACACTCTCACACTGCTCATCATACTTCATCCATACTGGTCTTTCTACTCTTCAAACATTCAGAACTCAGTCCTACGTCAGGGCCTTTGCACTGGCTGTTCTCTCTGCATAGAACACTTTGTCCCTAGCTCTTCCCAGGCCTGATGCCTTTGCATTATTCAAGTGTCATCTCAGATGTCACTGCTGAGAGAGCCTTTCTTCATGGTACCTTTTGAAATAGCTCCTGGTTCACTGATTCACATAACCCTAGTTTATTGCCTTTTAGAAGCTTACTACCACCTGTAATTAATTGTTTCATTTGTTTATTTACTTTTTTACTGCCTTTCTTCTTTTCTCCTCTCTGGGCTATAAAGTTCTATGAGAACAGGAAATTTACTGGCATTAAACTACCTATGGGATGGATACAGAATGAATTACAGATCCCAGTACAAAACCACAGTAAAATGAATGTGGTTACTGATCATCTCTGTCCATAGGGAAAATAGTCTGGTTAATTAGCCTATCATTTTAAGTTTATGATGTACTGAATGCCTGCCCATCTTGGTCAAAGCCTGTTTCACAAAGCTCACCATTTCTTCCTTGATACGCTCTGTGATTTTCTCAGTTGCTTCCTGGTGTGCATGGAACAAGCTGATGACACTGGTGTTATCAGGGTCCAAGATATTTCCATCTTCATCTCGGACAATCAGATCAAGCTCAAGGATTCTGAAAAGCAAAATGGGAGGGGAGGATAAATCACGAGAGGCTGAAGCCTTCGGGACAACAGTGAGGAGTTTCTACCAGAAAGTTCACCTGATTTCTAGGTTCATAGACTCTCACAGAACAGCTCTACACCCTCAGCCTTGTGCATAGCTGGGAGTCACACTGATGCAGTACAGCCTCCTTAGGAGGGACTGTGGCATGTGTATTAATGTATATTTACTGAGATATTGAACTTAGAGAAACACCTTACACTGAAATGAGGATGTGTGTTGCAGCATTATTTGCATTAACAAAGTGTTGAAAAAAAGTGTCTATAAAAAGGTAATGGCCATGGGATGCAAGGATGGTATAATATTCACAAATCAATAAACGTGTGATACGTCACATAAACAAATCGAGAGATAAAAACCACATAATCATATCAATAGATGCAGAAAAAGCATTTGACAAAATGCCACACTCTTTCCTGATAAAAACTCTCAGCAAAGTGGGAATAGAGGGATCATACCTCAACATAATAAAAGCCATATATGACAAACCTACAGCCAACATCATACTCAATGGGCAAAAACTAACACCATTTCCCCTAAGAACAGGAACAAGACAGGAATGCCCGCTTTCACCACTCCTGTTTGACACAGTACTGGAAGTGCTAGCCATAGAGATCACACAAGAAAAAGAAATAAAAGGCATCCAAATTGGAAAAGAAGAAGTAAAACTGTCATTATTCGCAATGACATGATATTGTACATAGAAAACCCTAAAGACTCCATAAAAAAAACTACTAGATTTAATAAATGAATTTGGCAATGTAGCAGGATACAAAATTAACACCCAGAAATCTATGGCTTTTTTATACACCAACAATGAACTCACAGAAAGAGGAACAAACAAACAAACAAAAACAATCCCATTTACCATTGCAACAAAAAAATTAAGATATCTAGGAATAGACTTAACTAAGGAGGTAAAAGACCTGAATTTGGAAAACTACAGGATGTTGAAAAAAGAGATAGAGGGAGACATAAACAAATGGAAGAATATACCATGTTCATAGATTGGTAGAATCAACATCATTAAAATGTCCATCCTACCCAAAGCAATCTATAGATTCAATGCACTCCCCATTAAAATACCAACAGCATGTTTCACAGGCCTAGAACAAACTTTCCAAAAATTCATATGGGTCACACAAAAAAAGACCCTGAGTAGCCGCAGCAATCCTGAAAAAGAAGAACAAAGTTGGAAGGATCACAGTACCAGACATCAATACTGCAAAGCCACTGTTCTCAAAACTGCCTGGTACTGGCATAAGAACAGACATATAGGCAAATGGAACAGAACAGAGAACCCAGAAATCGACCCAAGCCATTATGCTCAATTAATATTTGACAAAGGAGGCAAGAGCATACAATGGAGTCAAGATAGTCTCTTCATTAAATGGTGTTCAGAAAATTGGACAGATACATGCAAAAAAATGAAAGTATATCATCAACTTACACCACACACAAAAATAAATTCAAATGGATAAAGGACTTAAACGTAAGATGGGAAACCATAAAACTCTTAGAAGAATCCATAGGCAGCAAAATAGCAGGCGTATGTTGTAGCAATATCTTTACTGATACAGCCCCCAAGGCAATAGAAACTAAGGAGAAAATAAACAAATGGGACTACATCAAAATGAAAAGCTTCTGCACAGCAAAAGAAACCATCAACAAAACAACAAGAAAGCCTAATGCATGGGAGAACGTATCTGCCAATGTCATATCCAATAAGGGCCTAATCTCCAAAATTAACAGGGAACTCACACATCTTAACAAAAAGAAGATAAGCAATCCAATCAAAAAATGGGCAAATGACTTACATAGAAATTTTTCAAAAGTGGACATACTGAAGGCCAAGAGACATATGAAAACATGCTCAAAGTCACTAAGTCATCTGAGAGATGAAAATCAAAACAACAGTGAGATACCATCTCACACCTTTCAGGATGGCTATCATCAACAAATCAACAACAATAAGTGCTGGCGAGGATGCGGAGAAAAATGAACCCTCATGCACTGCTGGTGGGAGTGCAGACCATTGCAGCCACTGTGGAGAACAGTATGGCATTTCCTCAAAAAATTAAAAATGGAACTTCCATTTTACCCAGTAATCCCACTTCTAGAAATATATCCCAAGAAACTAGAAACACCAATCAGAAAGGATATATGCACACCTATGTTCATAGCAGCACAGTTTACAATAGCTAAGATTTGGAAACAGCCTAAGTGCCCATCAGCAGATGAGTGGATTAGAAAACTGTGGTAAATTACATGTACACAATGGAATTCTATGCTGCTGTAAAAAAGAAGGAATTCTTACCATTTGCAACAGCATGGATGGAACTAGAGAGCATTATGCTAAGCAAAATAAGCCAGAGAAAGCTAAATATCACATGATCTTACTCATATGTGGAATATAGTGAACAACATAAACTGATGAACAAAAATAGAACCAGAGACATAGAAGCATTGAACAGACTGTACAACCTGAGGGAAGGTGGGGGGTGAGGGGGTAAGAAATCAACCAAAGGACTTGTGTGCATGCATATGAGCAAAATCAATGGACACAGACAGTGTGGGGGGTGATGGCTTGTGCTTGGGGGAGGGGAGATGGGGGAGAGGTCAATTGGTGAGGGGAGGAGGGGGAAGGAGACTCATGTAATACTTTAAACCAGTGGTTCTCAATCTTGGCTGCACATTAGAATAACTGGGAATCTTTTTAAAATCCTGATTTCTGGGCCTCATCCTCTAGAAATTCTGTTTCTTTGTTATGGGGTGGGGCCACAACATTAGTAACAAAGAAACAGAATGTCTGGAGGATGAGGCCCAGAAATCAGGATTTTAAAAAGATTCCCAGGTGATTCTAATGTGTAGCCAAGGTTGAGAACCACTGCTTTAAACAATAAATAATTTTAAAAAAACTATGGTACATCTACACAATGGAATACTATGCTGCTATAAAAAAGAGAGAACTCTTTACCATCCGCAACAGTATGGATGGGCCTGGAGAGCATTATGCTAAGGTTTTCAGAGGCCTAATCTGAAGCTGCTTTTGCACTTTATGATGAGATGGAGGACCTCAGTTGTCCCTAGGGGAGGTGGGCTGATGGAGATTCTGAGAAGGCCAATAGCGGTCCTGCTTAGGCACCACTACCAGGTACCAGATTGGGGAAGGGCAGTAAAGACAAATAAGCCAGTCAGAGAAAGATAAATATCACATGATCTCACTCTTTTGTGGAATATAATGAACAACAAAAACTGATGAACAAAAATAGATACAGAGACAGAGAAGCATCAAACAGACTGCCAAATTTCAGTGGGAAGGCAGGGAAGGGGAAGAGGGGTAAGAGATCAACCAAAGGACTTGTATGCATGCATATAAGTCTAATGAATGGACACAGACACTAGGGGGATGAGGGCTTGTGTTGGGTGTTAGGGGTGGCTGGGGAGAGGCCAATGGGGGGAAAGGAGATATATGTAATACTATATGTAAGACTTTAAACAATAAAGAATTTTTTTTAAAAGGGAATGGCTAAATAATCTGTGATCTGTGATGGAATTTCATGAAGCAGGATCTAAAATTTATAATATTGTTTTAATATGTTTAATGAGGTATCTCAATGAAAAAAAAAGTATGGACAGATGCATACAGTGTATTTTATATAAAGAAAATCAAGCCAGATATGTTATCTGGGTGCATGTACATGAGTGACAATGAACAGAGAGAGAAGCTTGGACAAAATGCACCAAATTACCAAGACCATCAACAAGGGTACCTATGTGGAGAGATAGGGCCCTAGGACTAGGAGAGATGGAAAGGGGGTCAAAGGAAACATGTGCCTTATCTCAATTTATTTAACGTTTTAATATGATATATGATTTGATATGATGTAATACAATCCTATATAGTAAGAGGCTAATATGCAATTGACCGAAACTGCAGAAAGACTGGTCGTGATGATGTGCACTGACCACCAGGGGGCAGACGCTCAATGCAGGAGCAGCCCCCTGGTGGTCAGTGCGCTCCCACAGGGGGAGCACCACTCAGCCAGAAGTTGGGCTCATGGCTGGCAAGCCCAGCTGTGGTGGCGGGAGCCTCTCCTGCCTCCGCAATAGCACTAAGGATGTCCAACTGCTGTCTTAGGCCCGCTCCCCACAAGAAGTGGGCCTAAGCCATCAGTTAGACATCCCCTGGGGGCAGGCCAGGCTGAGAGACCCCACCCACTCCACCCTGAGTGAACGAATTTTGTGCACCGGACCTCTAGTATTTATATATAATATAAATGCAGAAAAGGTATTCACATATTATTTATTTAATAACTACTTGAACATAGTTGTTGGGGGCAAATCTCTCTTTAGCTCTCTGATTTCCAGGTCACACACTTTCTCCTTTGTTATTGATTTGTTTCAAGTTCATCTACCTTTCTGTTTGGCATCAATGACGACTAATAACAGCAAAGACTCACACAGCACTTGCAATGAGCTCACATCTGTTAAATGTTCTATGTGTATTAATGCATTAAACCTTTACAACAACCCTTGAGGGAGATACTATTAATACCCCCATTTTACTGGTGAAGAAAGACCAAGGATATGGAGGCTAATTAATGTGCTCAACATCACACAGCTAGTGCCGGGAGCCGGTCCATGCTTGCTGTTTCAAGGGACCTGGCATATATGGCATACTGTTCTTAATATGTTTGCTCACCTTCTTGGCACTATGTGTTTTAACCAAGGTCACCTCTGAGAAAGGTTGTTTCCCCAGGTAGGGATTTTCCCCTGAAGTTAGGGAGGGAATAAAACCTCTTAACTAAGTGCCAGGTGGGTAATTAATCATTTTAACTATGAACAATCATTCTTAAGCTACATAATCTTTACTCCCTGGAATGGAGATAAGAAACGCCCTAACCTTTGGAAATGAGATTGATAGGATTGGAATCAACTGGTATAAATACAGATGCAACAAGACAACAGGACACAGAACTTAGGACACAGAGCTTAGAAGAGAACCAAGAAGACAGAACCTACACAGAACCTACAGACAGAAGAACTTCGCTGGAGAGAACATGGCAAAAGATCCTGGACTGAACCTGACTACAGAAATTGGCAAGAGAACCTGACTAGAACCTGGTGACTGAACCTGGCTAGAGAACCTGGAAAGAACCTGGCTGGAGATCCTAACCAGAACTTCGCTGGGGATCCTGAACAGAACTTGGCTGGAGATCCTGGCTAGAGATCCTGGCTAGGCTGCTGATGAACTGAATGCTGTCTCCGTGTCATTCCTTCTTCGCCAACTCTGTCCGCACCTTTGGGGACCCCTGGACCTGCTGGGGTTGGACCCCAGCTAGCTAGTAAGAAGGAATACTACATCCTAGTCTGCACTCTTGACCTCTATGGTATATGTTATAGTTGTTTAAGAGCAGTATTGGATTGGGGAACCCGGAATAGGTTTGCAGAGGCCTAATTTGAAGCTGCTTTTGCACTTGATGATGAGATGGAGGACCTCAGTTGTCCCTAGGGGAGGTGGGCTGATGGAGATTCTGAGAAAGCCAATAGTCCTGCTTGGGCACCACTACTGGGTACCAGACTGGGCAAGGAGAGCAAAGACAAATGAAGGAGACTAAACTTTCATCTATTATTTGAGAATCGGATTGAGAGGCACGTCTCTCATCTCATCCAAATGCAAACAGAAGGGAGCCAAGGTTCACCCGTTTGTCCACATTCATTAGGAAATTAACTTCCCACTAGATATGACTCATAATATTGGGTAGCCACGGTGCAGAACGGGCCGTGCTCAGGGGGAACAAACTCATTCGGCTAATGCCGAGCAGAGGCTCACGTGGCCTCGAAAAAGATGGAGCATCGCCCATACATAATTTAATGCCAAGATCTCTCCAGCTCTTTCTCTTCAAAATTTATCAAAGTGGATTCAGTTCTAAAATGTATGAATAAAACATCCTTCCAGGTGCAGCTACCCTGGGTGTGGAGGGGTCATTTGAGGATTCCTCCCTCACTCTTTGGACACAGAGAGCCAATCCATTGCCAATCTCACTTGAAGCTGGGAGCTTTAGTAGTCGAGGGGCAGGGCTGCCTGGATTCCCACGACTCAGCATCAGGAGGGCTGCCCCCCACAGGACAGCAGACCATTTGTTTTGGAGAACTGACCATTTTGACATTTCCTGTTAGGAGGTGGCCCCAGTGCTCTCTTCTGTTCAAGAAAGTGAACCCAAGATGAAGGTGAGGGAAGAAGCCCCCACTGTATGCATTTTTCTAAAAATAAAAATAAAAATTTAAGATAAAGAAAACAGAAATGGCTCCTTCTGTGGTTTCCCATTGCCCCCTGGAAAAATGCAAACTTCTCCACTTGGCTCTCAGGCCCTCAAGGTTCTGGTCCATCTGCCTTCCTCTCCCTGTTCATGTTCATCTCACAGCTCTTCTTGCATTCTCTCTCTCTCTCTCTCTCTCTCTCTCTCTCTCTCTCTCTCTCTCTCCCTCCCTCCCTCCCTCCCTCCATCCCTGTCTCCTGCAATTCTTCACTGAATAATTCCTACTAGTCTTGTTAGATTCCGAGCTATCACACCCTGCCCTGCCTCCCACCCCTGCCTCCTCCCACCTTCTCACTCATGCTTCCTCCTCTCAAGCAATGCATGACTTCCTACTCAGATGTCTGTTTCTCTCTCTCTCTCTCTCTCTCTCTCTCTCTCTCTCTCTCTCTCTCTCTCTCTCCAATCCACATGGTCCTTGGGAGGCAGTAGAATGCAGTGGTTAAGCGCTGAACTCTGGAATCAAGCATCCTGGTTCAAATGCCAGAGCACTTTGGGCAAAATGACCTAATCATCTGAGAAATGGGGACCTGTCCTGACACTTAAATGAGTTAATACATGGAAAGTGCCTAAAACAGTACCTGGCAGATAGCAAGCGCTCAGTATATCATCATTAGTCCTCCTTGCTTGCTTTTTGTTGTTGTGAAATATGTATAAAGGATGCATTTTATATATGTCCTTGGGGCCACTTTGGTGCTCAACAAAATTTTCTCAATGCAGGAATGGAGTAAGTTGGGGAGGAAATGGGCTGATTTTGGTCACTCCGTGGGCACTCAGTACCCGGTCATGCTTCCCTGACCTCACAGCCACACTCTAGCCAGAGGTCCAGCCTCTGACTCTCAGGAGGCCACTCGCTGCACCCCAGATCAGAGCTCTGAGTCGCTACTAATTCAAGGTGCACCATTCTCTCTCACTTTCAGCTGAAGTCATCGGGGAAGGGAGGCGAGAAGCAAGGGGCCCCTCAGCTCAGGGCCTCAGTCTCTAAGGGTATCTCTCACTTCCCCAAAGGGAACTGCATGAAACTAAAAGCACAGGGCTTGTTGGGCCATGAGGCAGAAGGGAGGCTGATGGAGGGACGGCCTGTTCTCTCCCCTTTCTTCCATCACCATAACTCATGCACTCCTTCAGTGACGACTCACTGAGCACCTACTGTGTGCAGACCCTGTCCCTGGCACACAGCGATGAGTTAGACAGCTGCTGTCTTGGAGGAGCCTCCAGCACAGTGGGAGAGACAGGCCAGAAGGGAGGCAACTACTGTTCAGGACGCCCAGGGTCTACAAGAGCCCCTAACCCAGGAAAGGCTTCCCATGAGCCAGACCGTTCCTTCCATCCTTGGTCCTTTTTCTCAGGAGCCTCCAGGAGGACACAACAACTGAAAGTCACAGATGCCATGGCTGTAAAGCCGCAAAACTCCCTCAATTCCCACACTCCCAGCTGTGGCTGTGCTCAGAGCCACAGCACCAATGGCGGCAGCAGCTGCGTGGCAAACCCGTTGTCCTGTCACTCTGGGACCGTGTGCATTATAAGCAGATTTGGACACGCTTGGCAGCTGCCAGCCAAGGCACCAGCAGAAGGCCTGGGCTCCTGGGATGGACAGCAGCTGTAAGTTGGACCCATTGGCTTTCCTCTTTGGATCTCCTCCCAAGTGCATATGACAAAAGCAAGAAAGCCTGGCTGCTAGGAAATGATCTTATTCTCATTGCATCGGCTCTTTCTACTTCCTCCTCAGGGAAGTTCCAAACTTGTGGCCCACTTTGCAGTCTGGGTATTTAAAGAAGTGGGCACTCTGACCCACTTCTTTTAACTTTTGAAATTCAGCTTGGAGTCACCTCCTCCAGAAGCCTTCCTTGACTTCCTTCTCCAATCAACTTAAGAACATCTTTTTCCTAAGCCATCAGACTGACAACAATACATATCAATAGTTTCCCTGGAGTTCAGTCCTAATTAGGCTGTGGTCCTGTAGTGGACAGAAACTTTCATTTCTATAGCCTCCACACGTAGCAGGAAATTCATCCAATCATAAGTGCTCAACACTCATTTGTTGTTGGGATGAATAAACAAATGAATAAGGCATTTGGAGGAGAGGGAGGTCTTTACAGCTCTCAAATGCTCTCCAAGTCACATAGTGGTGAGGCCCATGGACTCTGGAGCCAGGCAGCCTGGAACTAAATGCTGGTTCTTCCACTTACTAGATGTGTGACTGCAAATAAGTGATTTAACCTCTTTAAGAGCCTCAGTTTCTTCATCTGAAAAAAATGAGGACACTACAACTGCATACCCCATGGAGTTGTTATAAGAATTAAATGAGACAGTGCATGCAGAGCACTTAGCATGCCTGGTAGATAATAAGCCCAGATTAAATGTTAGTTAAAATATTATTACCACTATTATTATTACCAGTAGGTTTCCCTGCCTCAAAAAATTGTTTCATGTTCTCCTTAACTTCACAACATTCAAACTCCAATCAATCTCTGCTATTCCCTTTGGAGGAAATGCTTTTGTAACTGTGCATGAGTTAGCTGACAGTATGGGGCTTGGATAATTTAGGATGGGGAAGGACGTTAAATCTCACACTGGGATTTAAGGATCAGTTTTGTAAATGCAGGAATAAAATGACAACTAAGCCAAAAGTGAGCCAGCATGACTGCGCTCCCCAGCCCCTCTGAAGTAGGTTAAATGAGTGTCCTAAATCTCTCAGCCGGGTAATAACTACTGCATAAGCAAGCCTGCTCTCTGGTTGCCTGTCCTGGGTCCCAGGGGGATGATGACAAAGGCACACAAGCACAGCCTTGGTAACAGCCTTTTCCCAAATAGAAAGTGGCCAACTCGTATCTAAAAATGAAACCAAGTGTCTGGGGAGGGAGGACGGGAAGAAGGGGGTCGGTAGGGGGAGAAAGCATCTTTTCAGAGGGAAGAGCGTTTACTTGTTGCCGTAGTCGATTTTGGACGTGACTTTCTGCTTCAGTTCCTTCAGCTCGTCCTTGGGCAGCGTTCCTGAGAGAAGCTGGGACCGCCACTCCATCAGGTCGTACATCATGGCCTGCACCTGGAGGAAGCGCTCCTTTTTGCTGGCCTAGGAGACAGGAAACAATCCCAGTCACCTGTGCAGGAGGTACCCTTCCCCAGCTACAAAAGGATTGGGTGGTGGTCTTAGTCACTGACATATACCCCCTCTGTCCCTGGGCCACAAGGGTTTCCCAAAAGCAAAGGTAATAATCCCAATCACTTCTCAATTAAAGAAAGGATGATTTCTGACTTATCCCAAAAGATGCTTGGGCAGGAACACCATGAGCAGCTGCTGTGAAGGGGAGCAGATTTTGACATGAGGACTATTTCAAGCTAAAGGCAATCAAAAGCCAACAGATTCAGAAAATGCTCTTTACCTCCCCCTCAACTGCCTAAATTTACACTGGAAGGAGGGCCTGTACCAGGAAGAGAGCTCTCACCATACATACCTTTGTACCTAAGAAACTTATCTGCAGAACAGAGCAAGCTTAGTTTTCCAAAGCTCTCCTCTGCCTTCCTGTGAATGACCTTCCTCCACTTTGTATTCCCAGACCCCTCCCCTGTCCTGAGCTCAGGATGTTCTGGAAGCCTCCATCACCTGGCTGCCTTTTGAGTCTCAAACCTTTGGGTCTCTCATAAGTATGAAATTAAATTTGTTTTTTTCTCTCCTATTAAGCTGTCTTATATTAATTTAATTAGTAGGCCACCCAAAGAACCAAGAAGAGAAGATGAGAAACTTTCCCCAGCCCTAGAGCTCAGGCCCCTTGAAGGCTGGGAACTAGGGCCATTTCTCTGGTGATAAAGGCCCATTTCTAGGAGAGTGTTTTCCCCAAGTGTGACATGCATAATCTGCGGGATACAATATGGCTTTTAATGGAACAAAGACATAATGCCAAATATTATGGGCCTCTACGGTGATTCTCCTCCTGTCCTGTTCAAGCCAAGGAGAAAGTTGCAGCTTCATGTAATACATCTCTAACCTCTCTCTCACATTGGTTAATTTCTGTTTTTTTAACAAAGAGAGAGAGAAGGTCCGTGGCTCAAAGCTTTTGGCAGGTACTAAAGCAAGCATTTAATAACATTGTTTTCAATGTTATTTATTTGAATGATGTTCTAATGGTGCCAAGTACTTTTAGCTTTCCATTTGGGAAAGCATGTGTGGTATAATGAAATATAGTTTTGGTCCTTGTCCCAGGTCTTGGCACAGCTCATAAGATACTTAGCATTCCCTGGGTGATAGATAGGAGTGTCTTTTCTTATTCATAATGAGCTCCTTTCGACCAAGCCTGAGTTTAGGCTAATGACATGACACTTGGTAGCGCCCCTAGATAACCTCTGGATGAGGGCTGGATGCCATAGGAACCAGCCATGTGGTTAGAGAGTTGGAATTTTAAGCTTCCCTCTCACCTCCCCACTCCCAACCGCCAGGGAGCTGAGAGGGGCTAGAAACTGAGCTCAGTCACTAATGGTCAATGATATAATCAATCATGACTATGTAATGAGACTTTGATTAAAACCCTCCACAACAAGGTTCAAGGAACTCCCCAGATGGTGAACAGATTAGATTTGCTTCAATATAGGGAGAGTGGCACACCTGGGGAAGGTGTAGCAGCTCTGTGCCCACTCCCACCCCAGTGCCTTTCCTGGGCATCTTTTCCACGTGGCTGTTCCTGCCTTATATCCTTTCTAATAAAACAGTAACCATGAATACAGCTCTTTCCAGAACTCTCTGAGCAGAGCCCGAGGTGGGGTTAGGGAGGAATCATGAGAACCCCCGAATCGGGGCGCAGGACTTGTGACTGGCATCTGAAATGACAAATCTTGCAGGGTTGAGCCCTTAAGTCTATGGTGTCTGACACTAACTCTGGGTAGTCAGTGTTAAATTGAATTGAATCGTAGGGCATCCAATTGGTGTCGGAGAATCAGAAAATGCTAGAATGAAATAGCTTGCTATACAGTTCCTTATGCGAATCATTTCAGTTTACTAAAAAGGGAGCCAATTTAGGTATTAAGAACATGTTACATAGATGGTGTAGAAATAAGGCAAGACTCACGAAGGCGATACTGGAATATTGGAAGTTTAAGGAGCTGTTTACTAGGGTCAAGGGCACGATGGACTTGCTGTCAAAGATTTCTCCAGGGGAAACGCCAAGCTTCCCTGGCGAATGTGTATGAGATGTTTTCAAAAGGGGAGTGGAGATGAATAATGCTCCACATGAGCCTCAAGTCTACTGTCGGTCCCCCAAACTTTGCTAACAACTGTCGGGGAACTTACAGAATTGGAGGTATCGATGACCA
The DNA here is from genome assembly GCF_963259705.1 of Myotis daubentonii. Taxonomy (NCBI): domain Eukaryota; kingdom Metazoa; phylum Chordata; class Mammalia; order Chiroptera; family Vespertilionidae; genus Myotis; species Myotis daubentonii. The sequence continues at coordinate 104,487,668 of NC_081844.1, read as the reverse complement.
TATATTATGAAATATCCACGTGGGAGTCAACATTTATGACTGTAAAAGTAAGTCTGCAAACCGTGTGTGCACAGCAGCAGCTGTGTCGGTGCTGTAACAAATATGCGGGGATCCGTGGTTGACATTTTCACTCGCAGCTTAATGGTTTTCTTAGCTAATTGCTTTCATTAGAACTTCAGAAACATCAAAGGAGGACTTCAAATTAGATTCGATTCAATACAGGGAAAACAGATGCAAAATGCGCTCTTTGTTTTTCCAGGGTCAGAGTTTCCTCATAGATCTGAGGACAGCAGCCATTAGTTAATTAACATACGAGAACAGTGTTTCTGAAGGAGTTGTAAGCAGACCAGGAAATCAAAATCCCCTGAGTTTATTAAAACGGCAGAGCCCCATTGAAGTAAGCTTTAGATTGTAACAGCTCTCAAGGTGATTCTTTAAGACACTCAAGTTTGAAAATGTTTGCATTCGTTTAAAAAAGGATCACGCCAGACCCCCATTTATTATGGCTCCATCACTAACTGGCTGTGTGGCCTTGAGAAAGTCACCGAACCCCTCTGGGCCTTGATGTCCTCGTACACTGTGTCCTACTATATCAGTAAAGCCCCCTTGCCCTGTTCAAGGCTACATTCCACATTTCAACCAAACGAAGACTGCAAGGAGTGCCCATCCCTGGGAACAGGGCTTGGGGTCTCACCACGTAGAGCTGTTTCCAGATGCTGCCCCATTCCCAAAGTGTCGTCGTCACTTCTTGTGCCAGAGGAATTTCTGCAGGAATGATGTTCTCAATATTTCTATTTAAGGCAGGAGAGAAAGCGGTGTGAAATTGGGACCCAGGTGCTAACAGGACAAAATGCTGGCCAATTTGCCTGAAGCTGCAGTTGCTGAGAGGGTCCTTGCTGTGAACTTGCTGTCCCCTCCAACAGCCACACCAATTACATTATGCAAATGCAAGAGGCTTCCCTTTTAATGTCCTCCTTCACTGGGGTGGGCCCTTCAAGCTCATTATTCACGGTTAATTTAATTAGTACAGTCCAAAGGCAATTGCCAATGAAAAGTCTGATTCTCCCAACTTACTGATACCCACTCAGAATCAGACCTGAGCAGGAATCAATTTGGATTAGATGAGGGAAAGGAGCCACACAGATAAACACAGGCACGAAAAAGACGGATCACATCCGCCAAGTCATGCTTTCAAAGAACACAGGACAGAGACACCTCATAAGCCACTGAAGGCCAAGCCTAGTGAGGAATGGCAAGTACCTTCTTTTTTCAATGGTCACTTCCTTGATGTGGATAAAGGACTTAGGAAAAATGCCCTGTTGGAAATAAGATAACATAGCTTAATATACATAACAAAACATCAAGTACAATAAAATGACACATCCCCACAGAAATAACTGACTCCAGGTCCTCATGGCTTTTCCAAAAGCCACTACTGGAAAAACTCTCAAACTTTAAAGGAATAACCCCAGCATCCACAGAGCAAGGGCTGGATTCTAAATCCACCCATTTAGGTCCAGGTCCCCTCCAATTCTCCATCAGTTCTTCTAGATCCCACAATAGCCCTAGATTTCAAAGGATGCTCCAGCCCCAGGTGACACATGGACGCTCAACGTATCACATGGGCAAGACAGGAGTGCTTGAAGGACTCACTCTAAGAGAGACAAGGCACTCTGTCTGGCCCCTCTGTGCTCAGTCCCCCCGACAGTCATGAGCAGTTGGAAGGTCAGGTCCTGAGCAAGCGTCTCCCTGGCTGCAAGTGGACTCATTTGATTTGAGGTCCTTTTCTCCCTGGATTTATTTGATTGCTCTTTAGAGAGCAAAGTGGTCTCATGCCTCCCAAGACACCACTGTCAGGGAGGAAGGAAGAAGCATCTATTGTTATTTCCTTCCTCCAAAAGCGTGGCTCAGTAAATAACAACAGTTTGTCAATTACTCGGAAATTCCTTCCTAAATTCAACCAATAGGCACAGTAGGGGCATCTGCCACTGCGCTAGACACTGTGCGAGGTGTGCAGAGGAGCAAAGCAGGCACCTGCTCTCATGGAGACGAATATGGTGTAATGTGAGGTTGGAACAAGGGAACTCCCCGAGGGCAGGGACCAGCCCTGTCTCTTCTCTGTCATGGCGACACAGAGGTGAGGAAACTATGAATGCCCGAAGCACTCTACAGGAAAGCAGTAGGTCAATTTCAAATATAAAATGCACAGTACCATGGGGCTCAAGGAAGGGAGAAATCAGATATGACTGGCATATTGGGGGAAGTTTCAGGGAGGAGAGGGCTTCTGCAGGTTGGCCTTGAAGAATGAGTGAAAGGGGAAGCTGAGGCTCCTGAGTACCAAGTTGTAGAGGTGGGAAAGCACAGGACACAAGGAGGGATGGGTGGAACCTGCTTGCTAAGGAATGGCAGGTAAAGATACCCAGTACTGTCCCAAACCAAAACAAATTCATCTTACCTGCAACATTTTGTGCTTTATGAGGTATCCCCTATACCAGTCTGCAAAGAGAAAACAGAGAAACAGGTCTCTCATCTATTCTCACAAGTCTATTGCTGGTATTTTTGTTGTTTTTTTTTTGTGTTTTTTTTTGTGTGTGTGTGTGTGTGTGTGTGTGTGTGTGTGTGTGTGTGTTTAACTAGCAAAGAAACTTCTGCAAACTGCTTTGGACCTTAGATACTAATCAAGTCGGGAAGCCCCTGGGCTTCAACCAGCTGTTGTTTGCCAACATCTCCAAAAAGCATCTACAAATACAGGAATTTCACATAAAAGCAAGTCTCCTCCTTCTTTTGAAAAAAAAAAACAAAAAAAACAGGAGGTTCCAGCAGAGATGGCCAGCGCCCTCCCATGGCCACAGCTGGCTGGTGGGGAGGAGCAGCTGGTCCCTGAGACAGCAGGTGCCTCCAGCTCACCGGCCGCCACCCAGCCCCTCCCTTATCTCCATGACCTGCTGGGTGCTGTGTCCATGTGCATGTTTCAGCCTCTGCCTCAAGGACATGGAAAGGCTAAGGGAGTTTGGCAAACATCCTAAAATAATATCCCAGTTCTAACAGCAGCAAATGACATCTAACTATGATCTGCAAAAGTTAGTCATTACAAAACAGGCAAGTTCAGGGATGGGTAAAAAGATGTTTAAAAGATTCTTCTTTTTGCAGGAATATCAAATGATACAATTAACACAAACCCAAGTTGCACCCAGGCCTCAGACAAAACGAACCTCGGCGTAGCAAGTACTGATGACTGTGATGAGCCCACCGGCCTTTGAAATGAGTCAAGCACAGCCAAGTAGTGGCATTTGTCATCCCCGTAAATGTAACGTGTCTGTCGGGAGCCTCATTAGCAAAGCCTCATTCCCAGGCTGACAGATTGTAGCTGAAATATGTTCTCCACAGAGTGAAGAGCAGGTCCCAGAGCAAACAACTTACAATGCAAAGTCACCCCTCCCATCATGACACAGTTTGAGGGGCAGGGCTTAAAGAAAGCTCCAAAGCCACTGGGAACCACAGTGGCTCCTATTTTGAGAGGAAGAAAGAGAGAAGGATAAAAGGAAAGAGAGAAGGAAAGCAGAAAGAAAGGAATAGAGGTTGGAGAGAAAGATTCTCAGGTTTGGAATTAAGTACCATTCTAAGCACTCTTCGGATATGAAGCCTTTTAATCTTCATAACAACCATATGAGATAGGAAGTGTAATAATCACCCCATTTTGCAGAAGAGTGGTCTACCTGAGGCACAGAAAAGTAAAGGAACTTGCCCAGGGTCACACAGCTAGTGACAGTGTCAGGATTTGAACATAAGCAGCCATCATACCGTGCTTCCTGTTTAATGTAGGAAGGAGAATAGTGGTTGCCTAAGATCTTCATCCTCCCAGCACCCGAATCCCCAAAACCACAGCCCACTAAGCTACTTTCCAGCTGAATACTTCCAGTGGTGAAAACCTTACCACTCCACACAGCATGACATTCTATTTTCATGCTCCTCTTTAATTTCTCCATCATTATTGGTAATAATTAGCCATTAATGACAGTGCTTATCCTTTCTGAGTGCTTGCTGTGTGCAAGCAACTATGGTCAAGCCTTTAGTTTTGTTTTGTTTTTAATTATAAATTAATCTTCACAACAAGCCTAGAAAGTCAGTACAATTACTGCCTCAATTCTACAAGTGAAAATAGAGAGGCACGGAGAGACTAAGCAACTTGCTCATGGTCACACAGCTGGTGAGTGACGCAACTAAGATTTAAACCCAAGTATCTGACTCCAGAGGTGACACTCCAAAGCATTGCACAATAACAGTTCTTCCCTGCTGGGAGCCGGTCCATGCTTGCTGTTTCAAGGGACCTGGCATATATGGCATACTTTTCTTAATATGTTTGCTCACCTTCTTGGCACTATGTGTTTTAACCAAGGTCACCTCTGAGAAAGGTTGTTTCCCCAAGTAGGGATTTTCCCCTGAAGTTAGGGAGGGAATAAAACCCCTTAACTAAGTGCCAGGCAGGTAATTAATCACTTTAACTACGAACAATCATGCTTAAGCTACATAATCTTTACTCCCTGGAATGGAGATAAGAAACGCCCTAACCTTTGGAATAGAGATTGATGGGATTGAATCAACTGGTATAAATACAGATGTAACAAGACAGAAAGAGACAGAGCTTAGAAGAGAATTCAGAAGACAGAACCTACACGGAGCCTGGAGACAGAAGAACTTCGCTGGAGAGAACATGGCAAAAGATCCTGGACTGAACCTGACTATAGAACATGGCAAGAGAACCTGACTAGAACCTGGTGACTGAGCCTGGCTGGAGAGCCTAGCGAGGGAACATGGCCACAGAACTTCCCTGGAGATCCAAAGCAGAACCTCTCTGGAGATCCAGACCAGAACTTGGCTGGAGATCCTGGCTGGAGATCCTGGCTAGGCTGCTGATCAACTGAATGCTGTCTCCGTGTCATTCCTCCTTCGCCGACTCCGTCTACGCCTTTGGGAACCCCTGGACCCGCTGGGGTTGGACCCCGGCACTTCCCCATCCCACCAATTTCGTGTGAGAGCATTTCTGTAATATCACTCACTACCATTTATTGATGGTTTAATTCATGTAAAGCTGTATGCTAAGTGTTGCACATGCATTTTCTCATTTAGTCCTCATATCAATACTGTGGGCTAAGTATTAACATTCCCATTCTATAGATAAAGAAGTAGAGATTCAAGTCAATTGATGTACTGGGCCAAATCTCACAATCAGGGTTCAAGGGCATGTCTGCATGGCTTCAAAGCCAGCCCTCCCAGCTGTTCTGCCACAATGTCCCCTGTGAGATGAGCATAAATACAGATTAACTGTCTCTTTGAGTACAAATACAGATAAGGGTCACTTGGTTGCAATGACCTGAATCCACTTGATGGCTAAGGCCACCAAAATCCACCAGAAAATAGGAAAACAATCAAGGGACAAATAGTCCCTGCCCAAAGCTCATGCCCACATCTGCATCTCTGTCACAGGGGCTCCATTCCAGGGACTTTGCCTGCTCTGACCCTTGAGACTCAGTTACTTGTGCACACTTGTAGGTTTCCTAATTCTCAGAACTTCAGTTCACTCCTGAGCACAGAGTCTCTTGACTTTTACCCCCAGATACACATTCTGGCTCCAAGATGCAAGTTCAACCAACACTGATTGTCCACCTACCATGTACATGGGGCTAGGTGCTTTCAGAAATAAATCCCAATGACACTTGGTGAGAAGGACTTACAACCATCTCCCCGTGCTAGGTGACAAGAATGCGCAACTACTTCAGCGCTGACATCCCCACCCTGCTGGATCACTGACCTCTGTGACCTTCTGAAGTCAGCTGCCTAATCTGGTCAGCTGTCAGTGTTACCCAGCTGTACTCCAAGACCTGACTAGGCCTATACCAATAGTAGGCACACGCACAGCCAAATCCTTGACAACAGACTTTGAGCTTTGAGCGAAAGCAGGCTCAGTGTAACACAGCGCTTACCCTACCCCAGGACTTGTCCGGGCTCATCTTTCTGGTTAAATAATAGCAAGGGGTTTTGTGCTAATCCTGCCCATGTAATTGCACTTCTTTTCTTAAATGGAACACTCACAAAGTGCATTGTGAGGGAAGATGAGAAAAGGGATTTTTTTAACCATTCTTCTGGACAATTGTGCAGCGCCAAAATACTCCCATTGTCCGCTCTTCCCACATCCCAAATACCGAAATGAAATGTACCTAAATTCTCTAGTCACCTATGAGTTGCAGGTGGTGGGGAGAGGGAGGAGAGATTAAAAATATCCCAGCACACCAAAAAGGAATCACAGCCTAGAGATCCAGTCCTCTCTCTGTCACCTCCTGGCAGCATGATGTCTGGTTGTCACTTAAGCCTCAGTTGTAGGCAGTTAGACAGACATGAGCAGAGCAAGGACGACGGGCCAGCTACAGAAGGTCACCAGGGCGGAACACCCTGGACACCTAGTGATGAAAAGGAACTGGTAGAGCAGATATTGGAAATATTCACTTCAAGACCTTGCCCTTGGGATTTCTCTCCCCCCTAGAATGCCTCCGGTCATGCAGGTGGGATTCTCCTGACCTTTTCTCCTCTGGCATGTGGTTGGTCATGTGGTAGACCCCCACCGGTAGAGAACAAGGGGGCGGGGGGGGGGGGGCTGTGGGGGAGGGCTGGAGGCTAACTTCTATGCATGAACAGAAGACAGAACAGCCCCTGATAGGTCAGTTTGAAGAAGAAAGCAGTTAATTATCCTCCCAGGGTTTAAAAAGGAATCCTAGCCCCCTCCCCCTCTCTCCCTACCTCATCCACCCCCCACCCCCAGCTTGAAATTTCTCTTCCAGTGTACTTTCTCTTTGCTTGCTCAAATAAATTTTCTCTAGCGAGTTTGGGTCTTGGCTCTGAATTCTTTTCTTATCCAGAAAGCAAGTACTAAGGTTGCTCGACCCGGGTTTGGTTTGACCCCACGGGTCAGACACCAGGTGCTATTCCCAGCACCTACAGCATTTCCATCTGTAAAATGGGAAAAATAACACCTACCCCATAGAGTTTTTGCAAAAACTATTTTTTTAAAAAAACAGGATTATGAACATAAACATGTCTGGCGAAGGTACAGAACCTTAGAGAGGAAAAAAACATCTCAATTTCAGGATGTGTTACCTATAGTGTGGACAAAAATACAATGATGGAATAAGGGAGGGGTAAAGAGGAAGTTTCAACTGCCTCTAAAATTTTTGTTTCTGAAAAAAAAGTCTGAAGTAAACGTGGGAAACGTTAATATTTGTTTCCCTGAGTGGTGAGTGCCTGGGTGTATTTGACTTTCCTGTATGATTGAGGTATCTAATAATACTAAGATCAAACAGAAGCTAGTACCTATCAGTAGTTAAAAGACATTGTGGATGGATCACAAGAATTCTCACTTCGTATTACACAGTGTTTTACAAAGTATCATACTTTAAAAAGATATTAGCTTGTAAGAACATGTAATAAATAACTTCAAAATGCAATGGGTATTTAATTTTAAAGCGTGCCTTTAATGTTGATGTAAAACGTTTTTTGTACTCGTTCAACAGAAACTTATCTGGCCACTGGGTAAAGCTAGCAATAAAACTACTGGTCCGCAATGTGTTAAGAGGGTGAGTTCTGGAACCAAAGCCTGGATTTGAATCAAGATCTACAACTTAATGTCTGTGTGATCTTACACACATGGCTGGGATAGCGTGTGTATCAGTAGATGGAATGGAACTTTCTCTGTTGCCCCAGAAAGAGACCCAGGTAGCAAATAACTGAGGGTGGAGCAGACATTCCCTCAGAAGGGCTCATAAAGAAGAGTCTGAGCAAGCTGGGCTACCCCCAAAGCTGGGCTACCTCCACTACTACGGTCTGTGTAATCAGAAGGGAGACAGGGACAGACAGAGAGACAGAGAGATCTTTGGAGGTGGCAGATGTGGTCACCCGAGGAAGGCATTGTATAGCTCCCTCATACCCCAAACCTACTACAAGCTTGGAGGTATAGTCCAGGAGATCCACTCAGAGATGTTGGGGGGTGGCTGGCATCTCATTCCCTGGCTACATGGCTACAGGTGCAGGGGACAGGCTGATCTTTGGGCTCATTTGATCAGGGAAGACAGAGAATGAGAAAGAGAGAACTTCAGACTCCCAGCCCCAGCCTCATGGAAGCTGGGGAAAGCGAAGAAGGAGGGGAACATTACACTGGATATGGAAATGAAGTCTTCTTCTGAGATGTCATTAAATATCAGGGAAGATGTCAACCAAGTGTGAGTGAAGGAAGTGACTGGGGGGAAAGAGCACTGCTTTTTTATGTGGAGCTCTGACTGCCCAATAAATTCTTACATGTGTTTCCACATTTACTAGTAAAGTCGGGACACTGAATGTTTATGCTGCCTCTGCGTAGAAGAGGCAGCCTGAGAGTGTAATGTGGACAAAGAAATAAGCATTAGGGTGTTTAAGGCTTAGCAACAGGTATCCTTCTGAACTGTTTAGTTTTTTATGACACCAAAGTATTATCTTCATAATAAAAAGTCCAAATGCTTGAGCTCTAGAGAAAGGAAATTCATTCATGTCTAAGGTTCCAGGGCAGGTTTTTGTCTTCCTCATCTACCCAACTGAGTAAATCTCTTACACAAGCAGGGCAGGGCTAGTCTCACCCATCCCAGGCAAGGAGAGGGCCAGCCTCAGGGTTCCCTGGCCATACTGTAAAGTTTCAGTGTCACTCTCTATAATGGGGAGGAGAGGGAATTACCAACACGAGCATCTCAGACACAGACATGGAGCTGGCCAGCTTCTCTACTTTCTCTCATTTTATCCTCGGAACAAGGCCAGGAGCAAGGTGGTAATAACCCACTTCACAAGTGAGAAAACGGAAGCTTACCTACCTAGGGTCCCTCAGCTGGTGGGTAGTGGAGCAGAGAATAACTTTCTGATTCTAAAGCCCATGCTCTTTCCACTCTTGCGCGGGGTAGTGAGGGTATAGGAAGCAGAGATTTAAAAACAATTAAAAAGTACAAAAAATACAATTTAAAAAAAACAGTTATTCGCATTCCTATCACCTAATATTAATTGGTGCTAATATCTGGAGATATGTGTTTCAAATCATCAAGACTATATTATTTTTGTCTAAAATAGACATGTGTTATAAAGAATTTAAACTAAGAAGAGTAGAAATATAAAAGCTAAAAGAATCATCTTGCATCTCATTACCCAGAAAAAGGAAAACACTGTTAATATCATTCCAGTCAACTTTCATTTATAATTAGTATACAAAATGACAGATGGATAAATAGATGAAATATAATTTTAAATGCTCTCATAAAAATCAGCATATAGTAGAGATACTATGTAAATACAAATCTCAAACTTAATCTTATTTGTATTTAACAGGAGAAAAGAAGTGAAATTGAAGGAAATATTGAAACTTCAATTAAATGTTTCTTCTTCTCAAAAAAGATTTCCAAAAATTTCCTCTAAAATGAAAATAGTCATGAAAAAAACTAAAAAACTGGAGTGGTTATGGCTTTTTTTAGTTACATGTTTTATTTCTAATTAAAACCAACTCTGTTATAAAAGTGATATCATGGAATTAATCTACTCTCTTTCATTGCTCTCCCTACTTCATAATTTTTTTAAAGTATGTTTTTATTGATTTCAGAGAGAAAGGGAGGGGGAGAGAGAGATAAAAACATCAATGATGAGAGAGAATCATTGATGGGTTGCTTCCTGCATGACCCCCACTGGGGATCGAGCCCCAACCTGGGCATGTGCCCTGACCAGGAATCAAACTGTGACCTCCTGGTTCATAGGCCAATGCTCAACCACTGAACCACACTGGCCGGGCTCCCTACTTTATGATTTTATTAGTTGTTTTTAATTGTCCAGTTTCCTGACAATTACATTCTTTCTGGTAGCCATAAACATTATGACTTTTAATACTAGTATTTATAAATGGATTCATCTGGACTCAATGTTCACCCTATTTCCTTTTCACAACTTTGCAATTCTCATATTGTACATTTTTTATTCATCTCTCAATTGGTTCAATTTTATTTTTCAAGTAGTGTGTACAAAAAAGAGGTTATATGCGATCATAAATTCCTCACTGGGCAGGTCATGGGGACTAGCCACATCCCAGGCAGGTCATTTTTTAGTAAAAGGTTTACAGTTGCCTTAAGCAAGCCCTATCCATTGTTTCTGTGCCTCCAGGTTAACATACCTTTGTAATAAGCTATAACCACCCTCAAGAAAGCACATAATCATGTTAACTCCATCACCAGCTTGCTTTTTCCCACCTCCATGCAATCTTCCTTATGTCCTCCCCCACACCTTAATTTTAAATGCAGAAAATAAATTGGAAAACTGTTTTTCTCTGGAGCATTTGAGATCTTGCTCCGGGCATATACGGTTAGATTGGCTCAAATAAACTCTTATAAAAATTCTCTACCAGTTTGGACATTTCTTATGTCGACAGTAGGTTTCTATAAGAGGGTTTCATGGCCACACCCAAGTTCTTTCTGCTACACCGTTTTGACTAATTTTTGACTAACACTGTGGTTTTCACTTTTTTAAATATTGCAGAGGAACCGTTTTTCGATCAGAATCATAGGCAGAACACCCCATCTGCAAAGCAGATGACACTAGGCCTGATCTGAGCTCTCAGCTGCCCAAGGCCCTTCGGGGAACCTTAGGATTCCATAAATTCCAGTTTGAAAAACACTATGTGGGCACCAGTGTGTGGGTGTGAGTCCTCAGATATGTAGACTCTTTCTAACAGAATTCTGAACATTGTACTTTCAAACTCCTCATGAATTGGCCATCACTTACTAAATAAATATGCCCAGATCTTTCTAGAAATGTATCAGGGCTGCTTACTACAAGAATACATTAAAATGCGACTAATAAAATAGAATTATAAGTAGAAACCAGTACCAAAGAGGCTAGAAGCAAGGACTTCAATCCCAAAGACAAATGAAAGTGGCTTGAGTCAGCAATTGTAGGCTTTGCGAAGGCCGGCTCCAAGCCCTCGCCCCCCCCTGCCGCCCCCCCCGCCCCCCCCCCGCCCCGCACACCACCCCCCTCCCGCCCGCTCCCGTCGAAGTCATAGAAGGCTGGCTACAAACAGCCTGTGTAGTCTGTGCACTGCCCCCAAGATTTCTTCAAGGGAAGTGTATAAAAAGAAGAGAAAATACTTGTGTGAAGTTCAAAATGTAAGACAGGAAGCCTGATTACAGAGGCTTTCTCACTGCCTTGGGAGGCATGGCGTGGAGGAAAGAGTGTGGGTTATGGGCATGGGGTGGAGACAATGGCCACCTGGCTCATTGTGTGACCCTAGGCCAGTCACCTCTCCTCCCTGAGCCTTGGGTCCTCAGCTGCAAATGTGAGGCCTCGTGCCTGTCTCTAGCAGTAACGTTCAGTGGCACCTAAAAGCCATGGAGAAGAGCTATCTTGCTGCTTTTAGTTTCATTCTTTACCCTTGGTAGACACCCAGAATTTGCTTATCTGCCACAGAGCTAGGTTTGTAAGAAATGAGGCAGGGTGTCAGGAATTACAGACCTGAGTCTTTAGGAAAGCATTCCCTCTTCCTCCCTGCTCCATCTCCTTCCCCACCCCTGCCCACCCACCAACCCCCTCCCTGGTTCAGTTACTCTGTGTATAAAATGTTCTAATGCCAGACTAGGAATTTTTCTAGTCCTGGAAACTGAAAAGTACATGGGATCCTCGCATATACAGCCCAAAATAATACTAATACTAAAGCATAGGATAAAGGTAAAGAAGGTGAACCAACTTCTCATTTTCTCCATGATGACTCCTTTAAAGGTATTTTGAAATATTGAAATCCTCACCCCCCCCCAAAATAAAATTCTGTTTGTTTGCCTTTTGTGTGCCTGTGTCCGTGTGTACATGTGTCTGTGTGTGTGTGTGTGTGCATGTATGAGCACCCCTGCAACAACCTTGCACCTTGCGCCTTGCACATTGCGTGTAGCTAACCCGACACTGGAGATGCTACCTGTCCCGCTGAGGAGTAACTGAACGAATGCGCTACACAGAACCTAGCACAGGGCCCCCACCTTCAATGTGGGAAGAGCCCAAAGTGGCTAGTTCTGTAGGCAACACCTCCCTTCCCCTGGCTCTCTGTTTCCCCTTGCCAGTAGCACACCTGCTCCTATCTGCTCCTCACTCCCACTCAGGGCAGGAGGAGGGCCTCTCCTGGGGCATTAACTGCGGGCAGGGGCAGGGTGCTCAGCCTACTCCACTTTTCTTTCCTCTTGCTCTGCCTGGCCACAGGAAGAGCACACTCTATGCCCTCCATGAGGTAGGATTATAAGCAGCCTAGGGCGCAGCTGGGAGAGCCTGCCTGACTGTGGGCCACACATGAGCAAGCTCATTTGGCTCTTAGACCCAAGCCACGTTCCCATGATCAATTTTATCAGTGACGTAGGTGATACACATTGATTTCTAGTGGCCCGACTCATGAGTCCAAGACCATTTGCCTTTGTACAGATTCTACAAAGACCCCCTACCACCATCATGGGTGGCCACAGCCCACTAGACACTGGCCTCATAAGAGGATGGCAGCTCTGTGTGAAGAAAAATACCCCTTTGCCCAAGACAGGGCTCCCAGCTTGATGAAGGGATAAGCATGGGGGACCCGGTGCAAAGCCCAAGCCACATAGTTGTGCACAGCAGCACTCCTGAACCAGGGGTATAATTCACTGGGCCCTTTGGGACCCTAATAATGCTGATTTTCCTTTGTAATGGAATCATTACTAATAAAGAATTGTATCTAGAAAGTATCACAGGCCAAAACCACCCCCCTCAAACCACCCAGTCAGGCCTTTGCTTCTAAGCATAAATTCCTAAAATAAACAAGTGTTATTTTCAGTGCATTCTAATTACTAACATCAGCAAAATATATTTTACAAAGCTGCATGTTCCAACAGAGGGCGAGAGGTGCTGTGTAGCATGTAGTGGGGGCATCTCAACACCATCAGCCAAGGGGCCTGGCTCTAAGGGACAGGGACTCACCTCCGCAGGTCTCCTGTATGCGTACCATGTCGCCGATCTGCAGGGAAAGCTGAGGGGCTCTGCTCCCTTGGAAGTTGTATATGGCTGTAAAATGGAAGAGAGACGCACCCTGTGAGAACTCTAGGCACTGAGAACCTCTGCTCCTTCCTGCTCTCTCTACCCGAGTTTATCTGATGCCCAGGCAGCCCACCTGGTCTAAACAAATCCAACCCACTGCCTACTCACAGGAGTCAGCTCGGGCCCAGCCTGGCTCCTACAGGCCTCCATTCATTATCACTCTGGTCTGAGTGACAAGGCGGGTGTTTACACCCTCGCCTGTGGGTTGACCTCTTACTGACTGCCCAGCATGTGTTCAGCACATCTTCTCATCCCACTCTCACAGCAACCTTGTAATTTCAGCTATGGAGACACCAAGGGAAAGGGCATTTCAGGGAGAGGGGACATCATGGGCAAAAGCCTTGAGGAAGGAAGACACTTGAGAGCACAAAGAAAATTACTGTAGATGGAGTATAAGAGGACCCTTCAGTCCACAGGCCGCCAATCTACCCACTGAGCCAAACTGGCTAGGGCTACAAAAGATTCACTTGAGATCCAAAATCAAAAATAGAGTGAAAGTGAAATAATTTTTTTAAGTTCCACACATATAATAAAAGAGAGCTGTGATGGGTGTACTAATATTAAACAAAATAGTCTTTAAGTAAAAGAATTATTACAAGAGACACAGGAGGACATTATATATAGGCAAAAGAGCCAATATAAAAAGAAGACACAGCAATCATAAACATACACATACCTAATAATAGAACACTAAGATATATGAAGCCAACATTGGCAAAATTAAAGGAAAAAATAGGCAGTTCTACAATAGTAATTGAAGACTTCAATACTCCATTAACAATAATGGATACAACAACTAGGCACAAAAACCAATAAGAAGGACTTGACCAAGACTGTAAATAAGCAAAAATTAAAGACATATACAGAGCACTCCAACTTACAATAGCAAAATATACATTCTTCTCAAGTGTATAAGGAATATTCTTCAGAATAGACCATATGTTAGGCCACAAAACAAGTCTTAAGAAATTTTCTAAAAACCGAAATTATGCAAATCACCTTTTCCAACAACAAAGGAATAAAGTTAGGAATGAATTAAACAACATACTCTTAAACAACCCAAGGATCAAAGAAGAGCTCACAAGGAAAATGAGAAAAAGTCTTGAGACAAATAAAACATGAAAACATAACCTACCAAAACATACAGATTCAGTGAAAACAGTGATCACATCAGTGAAGAGTCCTTGGAGAAGAAATGAGATCAGAACCCTCCTCAAACATAGACAAGACACATTTATAATGCTGATTCCTGTTAAATGTCCTTTCATGTTGTCATTGCATGAGGTAGGTACTACCCCATTTTACAGATGAGGGAACTGAGGTTCAGAGGGTTTGAGTGGATTACCTATGCTTCCCCTTTACCCGCCTAGTGATAAATCACAAAGCCAGGACCCAAACCCAGCCCTGTGCCTTGTTCATTCTCTGCACCCATTGCCTCCCCCACCACACCTGGGTAGCAGGTGTTCAGGTGTTCACCAGATCCTACTTCCTGCTTCGGTCTTGCCACATTCTCTGAGCCGCATTCTCTGACAGAAAAGGAGAAACTTGCAGGCTACTTAGTTTGAAGACCTATACACATTAGCCCTTTCACCAAGGGACCAACTAGCCTTGTAGACATTCACAGGGATGGAAGGTCTTAATCCTGAGAGATGATAAATCTCATAAGAGCCAGTGTCTCTGGAGTCAGACAGTGATTCTTAAGCCCAATTCTGCTATTTACCAGCTCTGGCCTCACGCCCACAGCCACAGCATGTGATTGCTCAGGTTTTGCCCTGCATAAGGCCACCCATAAGGGAGCAGTGGAGGCTGGCACCTAACCAGTAATCTGCTTGCCAAGGCCTGTGCCAACCCAGGTACTTTGTCCACCAGGGGAGGGGTGTCTTTTTGTAACCCACACAAAGGCACTGTATGGGCCAGTTGCAGCCTGCTTAAGCAGCATCGTCACCTCCCTGAGCCTCAGTTTCCCTAACTGCAGAATGGAGAAGATGCTGGTCACTACCTCACAGGGGTTCCTAGGAAAGTCAGATGAGATTAACACACAGATAAGGCCCGATTCCATGTCTGGCCATCATAGCTGCTCCATAAATGATAGTCACTTTCCTTTTTATTCGCATTGTAAAACCTCCTAAACAATCCATTCAGAACTCTTTCAGAGCTGTCTTTATGTCACCTTTAAATTTGCTTCCTTGTACTTTGCAACCAATGACCCTGTAGTCCACACAATAAAATTAATCCTTTGTCCAAAAGAGAACCTTGACAGGGCCTTCAGGGGATTAAGAATTTTCTTCTCCTGCATAAACATGGCCTGTTTCTTCATTCCCTCCACGACTGGCCTGATTTCAAACCCTGTCCCCACAAAGGCTGCTGGCAAGTGGACACGCTCCAGATTGCTGGTGCCCTCTGTCTACAGACTGTCCACCCCCTGCTCCCTCTAGCCCCAGACGTATGGCTGAGGACTGAGGACGTGCCTGCCACAAAGCTGGGCAGGAACAGAGAAGCAACTGAGGTTTACAACAGAAGAAAAGCATCCATAACATGTGTTTGCTCCTGGAGTACTAGCAAATTAGGTCTGTTCATCAGATATTTGGAGGGCGGGGCAAGACTGTGCTGTTCCCTGTCTCAACCCTGGCTTTTTCTTGGAATCTTCCGCATGCTCTGTCCAGCTCTGTTAGGTGGGAAGGTCCCAATCAATCAGCTTAAGAAGGTGTCTTGAACAGGTCTTGAAACTTGATATTCAACGTGCAGCTCTGTATTCATTCCAAGGACTCATACCTTCTGAAAATAAAAGTAACTGACGTTGCCCTGTAATTTATAAATGTGTTCTGCTTGCATAAGGCCTTCTGTTCTCAAAGCTCCTTTGGGGGGAAAAGTAGACATTACTGACAAAGGAAGTGGCTTTGCACACTAATACCCAATTCTGTTATGTTTTCTAAATGACTAACAGGAAACTTTGAACCAGAATGCCACTCTCTGCTGAAGGCTGATTGCTTATCTATGACCCTCCTTGAGTTGCCTCTGACCAGTGTAAGAACAGGTGACCTTCTTCCCATTCTCTGCAGGCCTAACCCCTCTCAACTTCTGAGTGAGGGATGAAAAGGGAAGAAAAACACAAGGAAGATATAGGACAGAGAATAAGTGAAAACTATTGAAATCATAACCTGCCCCGCCCCGCCCCAGCCATGCCCACCTATGGAAGACAGACAAGTGAGGAAAGGATTTCCATAGACACCCATCCCAGCTTCCCCTTTCATGCAAGGTCTCCAGCCCTGGAGAACAATGACGCTTCCCCAAGGAGGATTCCACCTGTATCCAAATGCTATGCTCAGGAACCAAGGCAGCAGTTGGTGACTGACAAGCCCACCCAGACTAAAATACATATGGTGTATGGCCAAGGATCAAAGGGTGTTTCAAGTACTGGGTCATCGAACCCAGTGAGGACTCTCATGTTGGAAATCCTGGGTGGACAAAACAGTAGCTACTTTGAGGCAGGTGGGTCTTCCAACAATCCTGGAAATTGGATCTACTAATTAGCCACCAATTCTAGTTAACATATGGAAGCACATATGGAAGCACCCTGCTTACCAGAAGCCCAAATTGAGAGAAAAAAAAAAAAGTAAACAACTTTGTTACATCACATGGCTCACAGAAACGAAGGTGGGGTCTCAGTGCTCTTTGCAATGTTAGGAGAGGCACTGGGAAGGTAAACAAGTTATCTACCAGAAAGATTAGAGAGACAGAGCAATTCAGAAGTTTAGATTCTAACCTCTGTACACACTGCTTCCCCCCAAATGGTAAACAGATTTATTGAGCATGTACTGTGTACCAAGCACATGTGATTTTTCAACATATATTCACTTGAACACCTACTGTGTGCTAGGCACTGTCCTGGTTACTGGGGTTACAGTGATAGATAAGACAGACAAAATCCCTAGCATTTTTCTTGTATGAGCTCATTTAATCTTCACAGTAACCCTGCAAAGTATTAGCCTCCATATAATCTGTGAAAAACTCAGAGATTAAGTGGTAGAAAGTGGATTCAAACCCAGAACGGAGTCCAAAGTCCTTGCTTCCCTGACTAGCCCATTGCTGATGTCACAACTGTGTGTGTGTGTGTGTGTGTGTGTGTGTGTGTGTGTATGCTGGACTTGTTCATTTCCTGTCTTCTCCAGCCTCAATGAGGGTGGAGACTGAACCTCCCTTATTGACATCTCAGAACCTGGTCCAGAGTAGAAGTTCCATCAGTGTTTACTGAGCTTTAATAAATACTTGTTGAGGTGAAGGGATACAAACATGAAGGACAGGTATGTCCTTTCTTCTGGATCTTTCTTGCATTTCTTGAGTTTACTTCAACAGATGCTGACCCAAGTTGGCTGCCAATTATGACTGTAGCCACCAAGCACCCTGTGACCCTTCAGGATGGATTGATTTGTCCCTCATCTGGGGCCCTGCCATTTGCTGACATGTTTGAAAACAAAAGCTTCAGCAAACACCAAGTGTTAATAGAGTTTGGGCAAGTAACTATATAAGAGGAACAGAACAATAATAGAGAAAAGGAATACATTTGCCTGAAGCTCACTTCTCCAGTCCCTGAGTTGGGTTTTGGATTGTCTCCACTCCAGGGGGAAATAGAACTGGCCAGCAGGTCCACTTTGGATTCAAGGGAAACACGTTTACTGAAATGGACAAGCAGTTGGCCTGTGTCGACAGCCTCAGCACCGAGGCAACATCCTGGTGTTGCTTCAGGTGCATGAGATGACCTAGCAGGAGTGTCAGGCAGCAAGGCCAGAGCTCAAAAGTGGTGCAAGTCAGCAGTGAATGAGCAGGAGAATCACAGCCAGAGGAAACCAAGGAGGAGGTGGTGTTCCTCCATCAACCAAGAGAGGACAGAGAGAGGACAACCTCTGCTGAGCACTTTCTATGGACCAGACACTCTTCCAGGGGCTTTAGCCACAGTCACATACTTAATCCTCGCCAGTTCTTGTGGTGGGTGAAACCGTGATGAGCTCCATTTTACAAATGAGAAAACTGAGGTAGTATAAGATCAAGTAAGTAGCCCAGGGCGACACAGCTAGGAAAAAGCTGAGCCAGGATTTCACCCCAAGCAGGCTAGCTCTAGAGCACACTCCCTCAGCCACTGCACCATACTGCTGCTCACTAATGGGCATGTATTTAGCAGCTGCTCTTTGCCAGGTGCTTACTGGACCCCTAATGGATCCACAAATGACCATATGGGTTGCATATCTCTGTGCTCAGTTGTTAGTGGGCCAAAGTGGCATTCCCAACCAATGAGAGGAAAGTTGGGACTCTAAAGCAGTGATTCTCAACTAGGGATAATTTTGCCTGCATGGGAACATCTGTCAATATCTAGAGGCATTTTATTTGTCACAACCTGGGGATGGGTAATGGAAGAGCTCATAGCATCCAGCTGGTAGAGGTCAGGGATGCTGCTAAACATCCTACAAGGGCCAGGACAGCCTATGACAAAGAATTCTCTATCTCCCAGTGTCAATAGCGGTAGGTTGATAAGTCCCGCTCTAAAACACCATGCTGGAATCGCTATCTCCTTTCCATACTCCTATAGGCACACACACACACACACACACACACACACACACACACACTTCTGCATTCACACACTCCCACACTAGAGCTGAAAGAGAGTCTGATTTCTCAACCCCCAGCCTTCAGCCCAGGGATCCTGCAGGGTAGAAGAGTGGGGTGAGCCAAACCGGTTTGGCTCAGTGGATAGAGCATCAGCCTGCGGACTGAAAGGTTCCAGGTTCGATTCCGGTCAAGGGCATGTACCTTGGTTGCGGGCACATCCCCAGTAGGAGGTGTGCGGGAGGCAGCTGGTCGATGTTTCTCTCTCATTGATGTTTCTAACTCTCTATCCCTCTCCCTTCCTCTCTGTAAAAAATCAATAAAATATATTTTAAAAAAAAAAAAGAAGAAGAGTGGGGTGAGAGGGCATGGCCCCTGCTCTCCTGAGTATTTGTGAAATCTAGGTGAAGAGACAAAGTAAGCACACAAGAAACAAGAAGCTGTCTTCAAAATAAAGGGCTGAGCTGTGGGCCCCAGCAGCTGTGGGCTCTCAGAGGAAAGAGATCAAGAGAGGCCTCATGAAGGAAGTGAGACTGGAGGGAGAGGGAGGGGCAGCGGGAGGGCAAGGGGAAGAAGTGGAGTGAGAGCCCAGAGGAGGAAATTAGCTTGATGCATGCCCAGTCCAGTGAGGGACAGCAGGACCATCTGAATGGAGTCCAAGGGTGAGAACCGTGGGGCTTGATGCAGTGGCCAACTACAGGGGTCTAGGTGTTTGGAAAAGAGTTCAAGAACACCACATTGCTATGCTGCTCTCAGGGGACCTAACCTAACAGGGAAGTGGGGAGGAGGGAGGATGTGAAGGCAAGAAGCTGCAACTCCATCCATCTGAACCTTATGAGGCACCAGAAAGTGAAAAACCTCCAATCCCTGTTCCCTCTCCATCCCTTACCCTGTGCCCACTCATCCACCTGTTCACTTATCTATCCACCTACCCATCCACCCGCCATCCATCCATCTGTACATCAATCCATCCATTTACCTCTCCACCCACCCATCCATTCATCACCCAAACAACAACTACTAAATGACCACCTGCTTTGTGCTGGGGAAGAGCCAGAAACACAGTATTGCTGTCATGGAGTTTACATTCTATGGAGGAGCCAGGTAATTATACGCAAGGCTGGAGTGAAATATGATGGGGGTGATGGCAGGAGCCATAGGAACATGAAGCAAGAGGTACATCCATCCCTGACTTGTGAAATGGAGACATTAGTACTAACAATGGTGGTATTATTTGCTGCCTCAAGCAAAAGGAAGAAAGAAATTCCTACTGGCCTGTGAGCTTCCTGAGGGCAGAGCCTACACCCTTTTCAACTCTGGGCCCCAATCCCCAGCTCAGGACCACCACTTAACACAGGCTTATTGAACTTAATTGATATGAATAGACTATAAAAAATTTCTTATTCTTGACAACCCTTAGCTCCACCCCTGACTCTTCTCTTTTTTTCATACCCACAACCGATCCATGAGGAAAATCCCATTTGCTCCACTTATAACACACGCATCCAGCATGCCAGCACATCTCACCTACTCCACTGCCCCCAGATATGGGCCACCGCCAACTCTTGCCTGGTTATTGTGGCAGTTGCCTTACTGGCCTCCCTGCTTCACATTTAATTCCCCTCTACCACTTTACCATAACACTGCTAGAACGATTCTTTCAAAACAAGATAGAACATTCTACAATTCCACTCAAAACCCCAAAATGCCCCACCCCTTCCATTCAGAGGAAAAACCAAAGTCATTACAACGTGTACCAGGCGCTACTCAGTACAATTGGTGCCCTCAGATAACTCATTTCCTACTCCTCTGCCCCTGCTTACTCTCCTCCCACACAGCAGAGAGGCTCCCTCCTCAGGACCTTTGCATTGACTTTTTATTCCACCTGAACACTCTTCCCTGAAACAGCTCCCTTCCTGCCTCCACCAGTAAGCTAAGCAGCAAAATCCCAGTTTCCAGGGCTCAGCTGGCACCAGCTATGTTCCTTTTCGATAGCCCAACATGCCAATCACCATGTCTCAGGCCCGGCATTGCCTCCACTTAATCCAGTGCAACAAACGCCTGCTCAGCACTCTCTCTGTTCAGACCCCACGTTGCATCCTGGGGCATGTACGCAAGTCACAATTTCCACCTAGTTTAGGCTTTGACCCAAGGGATCACGTGTTGTCAGGGGACCTCTGAGAGCCCGGGAGCAGTGTCTGGGAGGGGCCTGGAAAAGAACCCACATTGTTAGTCACATCCCCCTGCAGCCCCAGATTCTGTGACTGAGGCTCTAAACAATGCAGAAGCTGACAGTGTCCCAGTGGGGTCAGAAGGGCAAGGGATGACTTTCTCCAAGGAGAACTAAAAGTTGAGTAAGACGAAGCTCGCAAATTCGGTCTGACTGCTTTTCAACTCACACCCATTAAGGGGATTGGGAAGGAAGGAGAAAGTGCCTATTAGAGGGAACATTTGTGGTGTCACTCCCCATATCCCTCTGGAGCTGGATGGCGATACGCATTATCATTCCCCATTTGCAGAACATTTGCTGCAAAACACAGGCTGTGGCACCCATGTGCAATTAGCTATGAAATGAAAGGCCTATAAGCTTAAAAAAAAAAAAAAACAGAATTCCAAATGTCCAGAAATTAGCAGAATATTATGGGGGCTGCACTGCCTGTCTCAAAATACAGCAGCAACATAAGGATGCTGATCTCAGGAAGAAGCAGAGGTTAGTAAATACAGTCTGCAAGGCCCACACAAGCAGAAACATAATGGTTGGGAGCAAGATGCCCACCAACTAATGAAGCTCCCATGAGTTTAGGGATTAGGACAATCTCCTTGTGTGGACTCAAACAGCCAGCTCAGCAGGCATCCTAAGCAATCCCAAGTTGCTGAAGCATTGGAAAGTAGGAGTCCCAGGCACCTGAGAATTGGTGGTAGGAAGGAATTGGATTTCCAACCCAGGTATTTTTGTTGCACGAGACTAATTTCTGGGGACAGTCCAAAGATACAGTTGGCCTCCATAGCAAAGATACATGTACTAAGATCTGTCCAAGCCTTTCCTTTGGAATTGTGTTTTTTTAAATACTACATCTGTATTGATTTCAGACAGGAAGGGAAAGGGAGAGAGAGATAGAAACATCAATTATGAGAGAGAATCATTGAGTGCCTCCTGCATGCTCCACACTGAGGATAGAGCCTGCAACCCGGGCATGTGCCCTGACCAGGAATCAAACTGTGCCCTCCTGGTTCATAGGTCCATGCTCAACCACTGAGCCACACCAACCAGGCTGGAACTCTTTTCCCCATTGCTCTTCAGAGGCCTTCTCAGACCATCTATTTAAGACCCCTCCCTCCTATAGTTTCATTCATGGAACAGCACTCCTTTATTACAATAACACATACCACAATTAGTAATTATATGACTACCAAATTGTCCATAAAGTTCATTGTTGTCTTCCCCACAGACTATAAGCTCCAAAAGACAGGAACCAAATTGGCCTATTCTAGCTATCTGTGTCTAACATAGTGCCTAGCACATGGGAAATACCCAGCAAATATTTAAGAAATAAATGAAGAAGAATGAGTGAATGAATGAACAAGTTAGTGAGTTAATGATGCTCTCTATCCTTTCTCCTTAAATGATGCCTTTGACAACAAGCACAGTAGAAACTGGTCTCTCTGTCTTAGAGTCCTGCCCTCATGTGCTTGGGATGCATGCTCAACTTATGCCTCCTAAAAAAATCTGTCCCCACCTGTGGCTCACGTTAGATGAGTAGCAAGCCTCATGACCCCACCCCACAGCCACAGCATACTGGACCCTGATCAGGGTGGGGTCTCTTCTTAGATGGACAATGATCTCCAACTTGGGTGGCCTTTCTTAAAAAGGTCGAGGCAGTCAGATTTTCTCTCTCGGCACTTTGACAAGTAAACACGAAGAGAAGATTCAGTAGTTGCTGGAGCTGCAAAGTCATGCAGAGCTGGGGCAGGTGGCATGCTGGGACCATCATCATGGTATTATGAGAATATCAAAGTTAGGAAGGAGTGAAAGAATGAGGACTAGCGAGGAGAGAAAGGAGAAGGGGGCGGATATGTTTAGGGAATGTGGGAAGCCATGGAAAGAGCCAGAGGTTTCCAGGACTCCTCAGTTCAGGTCCTTCGAGAAGCCTGCTGCTCTTGTTTCCTGGACTTCTATTTGATTTTTCCCTGATTCTCAAAATACACTACTTCCCTCCTACACACACACACACACACACACACACACACACACATTTTTTTGGGCCTAACTAGTTTAGTGGATTTTATTCCTTGTAATAAGAGCTTTTGCTGCAAGAGACTTAAGCACCCATTGCCCACTCAGTATGTGCCCACCTTGGCATGGACTAGCTCTGTCCAGGGTCCTGGGCTGCCGCAGGATCGCCTGCATTCTGGACCAGAGGATGATCTCAGATTCATCCATATTCCCCAATCAAAATGTAGAAAAGGCCCTCCTTGCTTTTGCAGAGCCTGTTATTGTTTTAATTGTGTTCCTTCCCCTAAACAAAAGATGTCTTTGAGTCCTAACCCCCAGTACCTTAGAATGTGACCTAACTGGACATCATGTCTTTATAGAAGTAATCAAGTCAAAAGTGGTCATGAGTGTGAACCCTAACCCAACATTACTGTTGCACTTACTAAAAGAAAATTTTGGAGAGAGACATGCACACAGGGGGAAACACCATGTGAAGATGGAGGCAGAGATTGGGGTGATACCTCTATAAGCAAAGAATACCAAAGATTGCCAGCAAACCACTGGAAGCGAGGGGATAGGCCCTCACAGCTCTCAGAAGGACCAACAAAGACTGCCCAACACCACACACGGGTACACGACCATAGCTAGAGACAACTTGCAGGGAGAAGAGGTTTCTAAACAGAACTGAAGCCCCCATACAAACTGACCTGGCACCCCAGCTTCCGAGCAAACAAATCTTTGTTCTACCCTCACCCATTATCTGAGAATCCCTGCCTTGAAGCCTTCTTTTACAGTCCCTAAACATCATGCCACAGACCACAGATCATCTGGTAACTCTTGTTCCCACTACTCTTGGCCATAAATTCCTATGCTGAAGCCCCAACCCCCAGTACCTCCAAATGTAACCATGTTTGGAGATCAGGTTTTTAAGGATATGATTAAATTAAAATGAATCTGTTAGGGTGGGGCCCTGATCCTATATGATTGGTGTCCTTCTAAGAAGAGGAAGAGACACCGGGGGAGAGTATACACAGAGGCATGATCATGTGAAGACAAAGCAATGAGAAGGCAGCTGTCTGCAAGCCAAGGAGGCCTCGGGAGAAATCAACCTACTAGCACTTAGGTCTTAGATTTCTAGCCCTCAGAACCATGAGAAAATAACTTTCTGTTGTTTAAACCACCTAGTCTGTGGTATTTTTGTTATGGCAGCCTGAAAAAATTAATATATAATCCCCAATATCCTTCTTCCCCTCCTTCCTTAGGCACTCTTAATTTTTAGTTAGGTGTATGGCTGCCTACATTACAAACTGCATTTTCTAGTTTCCCTTGCAGCTGAGTTTAGTCATGTGATTGGGTCTTAGCCAATAGGATATAAGAGAAAGTGTCAAGAGGGTCTTTGGGTAAGGGATTAAGATAGTAAAGGCTAGCCCAACCAGTGTGGCTCAGTGGTTGAGCATTGACCTATGAACCAGGAGGTCATGGTTTGATTCCCAATCAGGGCACATGCCCAGGTGGTGGGCTTGATCCCCAGTGTGGGGCATGCAGGAGGTAGTCGATCAATGATTCTCTCTCATCATTGATGTTTCTATCTCTCTCTTCCTCTCTGAAATCAATATACATATATATTAAAGAGTAAAAGCCAAAAGGAAATGTTAAATGTAAGTGGACTAGGATTAACTAGTCAGGCAGGCAGTAGAAAGGTAAATTGTCACCCACTTTTGTTCTTCTACTCTATCCACGCCCTCTCCCAATTAATTATATTTTGTTACAGGTGAAAACCTACTCAAAAGTTCCACTGTTCTCTCCGTTGGATGACCTTCTCATCATAAGCCAAGCCTTGACTTTTCCTTCCATCTACCCAGAGCCTGCAGATGAGGGTCAAAGGTTACTTTCCTTAGTTCTGACATTTATCTGCAGAGAGAAGAGATCCCTGGCAAGCGCTCTCTAGCTCCCTAGAAGGTCATAGAGCCTCTGAGCTCCCATAAAATAGAATTATTATAAGTAGGCATCAAAAATGTCTATACCATCAGATCAAGAAGCCTCCAGGTCTAGGGCCTACCAGAGTTACCAGAAGCCAAGCACATAGGTGGGATTTCCTCTGTTAGGGAGGGTGAGAACCCTACTCCACCCTGTAACCCCACCCCACCCTGTGATGTCATGTCCTCAACTGGGTCCCCATGCAGAGGACAAAGCCTAAAAATAATTCCTAACATTAAGTGAGGATTGTTTTATGCAACTGTTATTCTTGGAACTTTATGTGGATTAACTCATTTAGTCCTCCCACAGCCCTGGGAAGCAGGTGCTATTATTATCCCCATTATACATACAAAGAAACTGAGGCCTGGAGAGAGTAAGTAAACTGTCTAGGTCACAGGGTTGGGAATTGTTGGAGGCTGGAATCCAAGAATGGGCACTCTGGCTCCAGAGTCCATAATCTTCACCCCATCACACAGGGCCTAACTAGCAGGAATTTGCTGCAGCCCTTGGGACAGAGGGTGGGACTCCTCCACCACACTCAGTCTCTCCCATTAACTGCCCAAGTTGCCCTGGACCTCCAATACTGCCCCTTGTCTACCACACAGGCATCTCTGCTCTTCTGTCCATTCAGCCTCCCTCCACACTGACGTCAGCACAAATACATTGCTGTCCCTCCCCCTGCTCAGTAACCCTCTATGGCTCCCCATTGCCTAAGTGGGAAAAGTTCAGCTTCTTAGCCTGGCATTCATAGTCTTCCAAAATGTAACTCCGACTTAGTTTGAGCACAATCATTGCCTTCAATGCACCCTCCCCCGAGGGCAGGAGCTCTCCTTCCCTGGATGTGTATGTCCTTCATGCCCAGCTTTCATGTTCTAGAACAGCCGTGGGCAAACTACGGCCCGCGGGCCGGATCTGGCCCGTTTGAAATGAATAAAACTAAAAAAAAAAAAAGACCATACCCTTTTATGTAATGATGTTTACTTTGAATTTATTAGTTCACACAAACACTCCACCCATGCTTTTGTTCCGGCCCTCCCGTCCAGTTTAAGAACCATTGTGGTCCTCGAGTCAAAAAGTTTGCCCACCCCTGGTCTAGAATCTAGACCACACCAATCCCCCACCTACAGCGGCCTGCCCCATTTAATAGTCTCCATCTCCCCCTGAGAAGAGTTTTAGCCTGACACCCCCAGCTGGAAGGCCAGAGTTAGAGAATCTTTGACATTAAAAATGATCCTTAGTTCAAACTCTCCATTTTGCAGATGGAGTAACTGAGCTTCCTTGAGGGTTTGGATTATTTGTTCTCTGGATGGGAACTATTTATCTGAAAACAGCGCCTGGAACCCAGTAAGTATATGGATAAACGTTGAATTCCCCAAGGCAGTGTTTCCACAACGGTGGCCCTGGGACGCCCTGCACCTAATCACTCTGACACTTGGGTCCTCCAACTTCTGACCTTCAACCCCCATCTCTGGGGGTGGTGTCTGCCTGTGCAGCAGACCACACAGCGGTTTTAAATTTACACTCAAGTTTGAAAACCACGTGAGTCTAGGGGATTGCACCACAGATGCCACTTAGTAGAAAGAGTCCCAGTACCTGAAGCCTCCCTTCCCCCAGCCACCACTTCCGCCCCTGAGCTCGAGGCAGAGGCCTCTGGGAGCTGAGATGGCTGAAGCTGATGAGCGGGCTTCTTGGATATCCCCAGATGACCTGGTAGGAGCCTTTCCCCCAGAGGCTTTCTACCCTGCAGCCCCCAGCCCCCAGCCTCCACAGCCCTCTGGGCTAGCACTCAGCCAGATCAGAGGTCACCTGACCCAGGGGGAACCGGCCAGGGAAGCAGGCAGCTGGATGTCCGTTGGGCAGAGGCAAGCGCAGCCCAAGGAAGAGAGCAGTGCTCCCTCTACAAATACCAGCTTCCGACCCGGCATCCTTGGAGCCTTGAGCCGGCACAGAGAGCGGAGTTGCCAAGCGCTGGGCAGGATGCCATCTGGGAAATGCATAGGCATTCAGGAGAGAGGGCAGCCTCAGGCGGGAGGGACCGGGTGCTGGCACGGGCTGGGCGCTGCCTGGTGGGCTGGGTGCCCACCTTCCTCTCCCCTCGCCTCCTCTTCCCCACCCAGCTGGCCCCGCGCGGGCGGAGGAAGCCACTGAGCACGCCCAGGACCTTGACTGCAGGCGCCCTGCCCGCCCGGAGCCGCGGGCTCCTCAGCATCTTCCAGCGCGCGGTTCTCAGGCAACCTGCCCTGCTCCCAGCTGCGGACCCCTCGCCCGCACCTACCCACGCCTTGCCGCTCCTTGTCAGTTTTGCGCCAGGGAGCCATGGTTGGGCCGGGGGCCTGTGGGCCCCTGGAGTCGTCCCGCGGGGAAGCAGCCAGGGGGTGGCAAGGCACTCTGCCGGCCCCACTTCCTTCCTCTTTTCAAACTCCCTGTCAGGACCCGCCCTCCCCTCCCCTCCTCCCTGGGGCGCCCTGCTCCTTCCTCCTGATGAGCAGGGGCACATTAGAGGGCTAGTGGCTAGATGGCTAGAAGCCCCCAACCCCCTCGAAAAGCTGGGCCACCCCCAATGTATCCCCTCCCCAGGCAGGCCAGGGGACAGAGAGGCCAAGCCAGGACTTGGGGCCACCCAGGCTATCACTGCAAGTGCAGGAAGTTCCCAGATAACTGGGCCTAGAGATTGAACAGAACTCCTCCCACCTGCACAAGCATCCCGTCAGCTGTGGGTTCAAATCCACATGTGCCTGATCACTGTGCATCTAGGACAAATGGCTTCCCCTTTCTAAGCTTCGGTTTCCTCATCTGTAAAATGGGATACCCACTTCCTAAGATTATTGTGAAGATCACAGAAGAAAATGCATGCAGCGGGTGACACATGATAGAGACTGTGACGATTAGAGGAAGAATGTATGCAGTGGGTGACACATAGAATTAAATATCCACTGGAGGGGAAGTCATTTGGGTTTTTATCCTTTTGGTGCCACAGGCCCATTTGAACATCTGATAAGAGCTCAAGAACCTCTTCTCTGTAAATACGCAAGCACAGGACTTACCAACAATGCCAGGAGGTCAAGGGTGCTCTAGCAGCCAGTAACAGTGACCTCAGGAAGAGTCCTAGAGTAAGGCTAATAGAGACATTTCTTGCAAAACAACAACAACAACACAACTCATTTTTGCTCTGGGAACAGATTCTATCAAGAAACAAATATGTCTCATTGATTCACAATAAGACTGAATTAAAGTCTTCTTGAATTTTTTTCCTTTATTCATAACTCTCTCTGCCCCTTTTCTTCCTCGTACTATAGAGTCAATAAGATACAATAGGCAATGTCACAGCTGACAGGCAGCTGTGGCAAAATATTAATTTCATTTTTCTAAAGTTATTTCCTTTTCAGTTTTTTTAGCAGCACAAATTGGGGAGTATTATTTATAGTGAGCAGCTGAATCAGTCAGGATTCTACCAGAAAAACAGAAAGAGAGAGAGAGAGAGAGAGAGAGAGAGAGAGAGAGAGAGAGAGAGAGAGAGAGAGAGAGAGATTTGCAAGGAATTAGCTTATGTGAAGATGGGGCTGGCTAGGTAAGTCCAAAATTTATAGCACGGGCCAACAGGAAGAAGTCTGGAAAATTCTCAGGCAGAAGCTGAAGCTGCTGTCCACAGATGGAATTTCCTCATTTTCAACTAATTGGCTCAGGCCTACTCAGATTACTGAGGATAATCTCCTTCACTTACATTCAACTGACTGCAGATGTTAATTATATCTACAAAATACTGAGGAAGCAACACCTGGGTTGGTGTTTGATTAAATAATTAATTAGGTCCGTAGTCACACCAAGTTGACTCATAAAACTAACCATTACAGCAGTATTATAAATTGTACTGTACATCAAAGGTTGGTGAAGTTTTTCTATAAAAAATCAGATAGTAAATATTTAAGTCTTTGCAGGACCAGAGGCATAATCAAGGATATTATATAGGTAGTTACAAAACAAAGAGAACTCAAGTTTCCACAATTTTTAATGATAAAATTCAAAATTTGATATTGAAAATTGAGTATATTCTTAGGAAGCCCTCATTGGGCACCAAGTTTGTCCCCTATAGTTTACCGGGGTGGGCCCCCTTTCCTGTGAGTTTCTTTAATTCTCAGCCAGAGAACACCTGCACCCAGGGTAGCTAGGAGACTTCTACCTGGCATGTCAGTAGGTAAGGGCCAAGGGTCTTCTGGTCCATCCTCCACTGGTGTCTGACATGTGGCTGTTTTGGGGAATTGCAGCCTCCATAGTATTACTCAGCATTTGCATCTCTACTTGTGTTATTCATAAGAGTCATGGCATATAGCCTCTATTACATGTTCTGAGTAGTTCTAATATCCTGGAGCTAAAACTTGTATTTACCCAACTTTTACTTATCAGAGGAAACTCTAGGTGCCTATCAGGGCCATAGAAGACTCTAGGTAAGAAAACCTGAGTGCTAAGAAGTAATTACCTGCACCAAAGGAAGCAGCAACAGCAACAACAAAGACTAGATAAGGATGCATTTAAATAAGTCCGCCTTAAGGTACCAGTGAAATCTCTAGAAGACAGTATGGGAGTGGGGTTGGAGCTTTACTGCTTAATAGGGTTTGCTCTGCTCCAATAAATGTTAATAGCCTCAAACCTTACTGCTAACTAACACTCCACATGGCTGCGAGGAGGATCTGTCGAAATGGCAAAACTAAGATGTCAAGGCCCTGGTTTACATACCTCAGTGCATCCTCCATACCCTTTAGGATACTAGTTAAACTCAGAAGAACATCATGCAGGCCCCTCATGATTGAATTCCAGCTGTCCTCTACAGCTTCATTTCCTGCCTCCTCTGCCTGCCCCTTCTTACAGCCCCACTCCCCTGCACCAAACCCACTCTATACCACGTGACACCACATGACAGAGGTGGTGTCTTGCCACATGGTACTGTTTGAAGTCTCCAAGTCCTTATATGTGTGTTCCTTCAACAAAAACACCTCTTCTTCTGGGAAGACTTCCATGCTAACCACCCCCACCACCACCACCTGCCAACTCCTTCTCCAGTTAGACAACCCTCCTGGGCACCCACAGCAGCCCATTCTCATGAATTGCTTTTCTCAGTCTTTAGCTGCCTCTTCTGTCCAGAAACTCTAGGCAACGCTGCCAAGACTCAAGTTGTGCACACGATGTCACCAACCCTGTTTCTTATCCATGTCTGATGGCACCGAGTGATTCCTTACCTAGAGAAAACTGGACATGCAACAGAGATCCAGCACCAGTAGTCCAAAGGCCAAATTTGAAAGATGACCTATTTGTTTAACAAGCACATTTGATTCTCACTGTGTTTCGGTTTTTTTTTTAATGTCAACTATTAACAATCAAGGGATTTCACCTAAACTTCTAGATTTATAGTTTTTCTCAAATCAAATATGAAGGTCTGGTAATTCCGAGATACTGAGTCTGCTTTTCCACAAGGCAGAAATCAGCGGGAGATAACTCATTGCCCTCTAGTTTGCCACAGTCCCCAGCACTCCCTCTTCTCCCCCCAATACTGAGGCCAAGTCTCATTTGCCATTTATCATTAAACTATTGTTTTTCTTAAGGTAAAGATAAAAATGATAAACTGCTTGAGCCCATGTTCCATCACAAGTGGGAAAACAAGAGAGGCTGACAGGATGTTTCAGGAAACATAGGAGAGGAGGGTATATATTTATGGATGTGAAGAATAGTCCTAGATTGAGGTGTGTGTCAAAAGAATTTTTCTTCAGCTGCCATAATAAAGCAAACCCACTTTGCTTCATGCCTGCTGAGTCCTTGTAGACATCTGAGATGTGACCCCCTCAGTGGGTTTATTGGAAATTAGGTAGGCCAACACTTTTTGGTCTTTATTTTGGGTGATAGGGAACCAAACCAGTCAGGAATACAAATAGTAGGTGTTCCTGGAGGCAGAAAGTTGCCAGAGCCAAGGAGACCTCTGGAACAATCTCAGTCAGGAATCCAGATGAGAGCAAGTACATGGCTAACAGGAGACAATGGATTTCTCATAGGCATTTGCATTCTGACAATAAGCCTCCAACAATCTGGGTGTGTCTCTTCCCTAAGAAGCACATCTGCACAGCACACTCTAGTTGTTCCTTTACTCCACTAAGAGCCCATCATGTGAAAAGCAGAGTGATAAGCACTGAGGATATATCCTGGCAAACAACACAGACAAGATTCCTTCTCTCGTGGATCTTGTACCCTAGCAGGAAAGACAGAAAATCAAGTACAGGATAAGGTTTAATAAAGAAAATAAACCAGCAAAGTGATGTAAACAGTGTCTTGGGGGAGTGGAGAAGGAGAGCGTCAGAGAAGACTCCACCAGGAAGTAATATTTAAGAAGTGGCACCTACAAAAAGAAAATTCCAGAGTAAACTAACCACAGATGTAAGAACAAGCTTGAAGCATTCAAGAAACCAAAAAAGGACCATTGTTATGGGGATGCACTGCTGGTGTGGTAGGAGATGAGTTTGGAAGTTAGGTAGGAACTAGATCATGTAGAACCTTGAAGGCAATGGTAAGGAGTTTGAATTGTACACTGAGTGCACTGGGAAGTGATACAGAGACAAGCAGCCCCCCCGGACAGTCAGGTGCCGGCCTCACACTTAGAGCTCGGCTGTGGTGTTGTCCTGCTGAACATCAACAATTTCTCAGAACATTAACTTCAGACAAGGCTAACTCGTGGCCATGATGGATAAAGGTAAAAACTAGACCGCTCTGCAATCATGAAGAAACAGAAGAAAAAAAAAACAAAAAAGAACATTGTATAAACTACAAAAATTACCAAAACATCTTCCTATTATGGCTAATACCAGTGACTGGTGCTTTTTTCTTTTCATCAATTTCAGCTTAAGCCTCATTATAATCTAAAGTCCTTCTTTCTACATGAGATTTATTAATATATCTAATTATAGGATTAACTTTGCTTCCTTAAACATTACCCAAAATCACCAACCCAAGCCCAAATCCTGTAACAAAATCCTTTCTAATACCCTCTTACTGAGACACCGTATGGCTCTCCATGGTTGTATAGTCATAGGCAATAAACTAAACATGTTCAACTTTAGGTTTGATGCTGGTGGTGGTGGTGGTGGTGGTGGTGGTGGTGGTGGTGGTGTGTGTGTGTGTGTGTATTGATTTGAGAAAGAGAGAAAGGGAGAGGGAGATAGAAACATCAATTAGCTGCCTCCTGCACACTACCTACTGGGGGTGGAGGCTGCAACCTGGGCATGTGTCCTGACTGGGAATAGAACCAGCGACCTCTCAGTGCATGAGACAATGATGCTCCAACCAACCGAGCCGCACCTGCCAGGGTGTTGTTGGCGGTCTATTGATGGGGGGGCATAAACAAATGTCACTAGAGGATTTGAAGTAGGAGGTGATAGAATCATTTTAAAAAATTATTCTCATTGGAAAACAAACTCTATAGGTTAAGAATAAAAGCAATAAGACCAGTTTGAGGCTGCTTTAGTATGCAGGGAAAGATGATGACTGGATCAAAGTGGTGGGGGCAAAGCAGTTAAATTCAATAAATATTTCAGATTCAGGTATCAGCAGGACTTGCCTGTAAACTGTATGGATACAAAGATAGAGATAAGTACAGCCAAAGCCAGAGACCCAAAATTAAATCAGCCTATACAAGATAAAAGCCTATTTTCTTTTTCCCATAAAGTTCTAGATGGCATTGCAGGTCAATGGAATTATCAGAAATGCAGGCTCCTTCTTTTTTTCTACTCCACCATCCATCCCTCAGGTTTACAAAATGAAGTATAAGTATATGATCCACGATAGATCTACTACCACATCCCCATTTCAGCTAGCAGGAGGTATGACAGAGGAAGAATGGTTGAGAGGCAGCACACGTCACTTCTGCTTGTATTTCTCTGTCCAGGACCTGGCCCTCTGGCTACACCTTACTGGAAAGAAATTTGGGGAATAGAGTCTTTATTCTCAGTAGCCATATGTCTAATTAAATGGTCTACTACTGAGGAATAGGAAAATAGTTAGACAGTGAAGGGGCAAGACAAAGCCTGGCTGGAGTTAGTTAAGGAGAGAATCCTATCTAATAAAAGAGAAACATGGTAATTGGCGTACAACGGCTACCATTCCCATTGGCTAATCAGTGAGATATGCAAATTAACTGCCAGCCAAGATGGCGGCCGGCAGCCAGGCAGCTTGAAACTAACATGAGGCTTGCTTGCTTCAGTGACGGAGGAAACCAACGTTCCCCGCCAGCTTTGCTGGCCTCTGAGCCTGCAATTTAAGAAACATTGTAACAAATATAGAAGCTAAACAAAACCCCAGAAACCTGCTTTCAGCGAGCCAGGATCTCAGAGCTGGAGTTATACAGTGTTTCGATTATAGAACCGAAACAAACCAGATACCTTCTTTCAGCAGCAGAAGCCTCAGAGCTGCAGCCAGAGCTAAAGCTGGCCCAGAATTTAAAAAAAAAAAGAAAGAAAAAAGGAGCAGTTGGGAGCTTCAGTCGGCTTGAAAACAGCCCTCAGCCCCTCACCCAGACTGGCCAGGCACCCCAGTGGGGACCCCCACCCTGAAGGGTGTGTGACCAGCTGCAAACAGCCATCATCCCCTCACCCAGGCTGGCCAGGCACCCCAGTGGTGACCCCCACCCTGAAGGGTGTGTGAGGAGCTGCAAATAGCCATCATCCCCTCACCCAGGCTGGCCAGCCACCCCAGTGGGGACCCCCACCCTGATCCAGGACACCCTTCAGGGCAAACCAGCTGGCCCCCACCCATGCACCAGGCCTCTATCCTATATAGTAAAAGGGTAATATGCCTCCCGGCACCGGGATCAGCGTGACAGGGGGCAGCACCCAAACCCCCTGATCGCCCTGCGGCTCTGGCTCTGTGTGTGACAGGGGGCGGGGCCACAACCTCCCTATCTGCCCTGCTCTGTTCGTGACAGGGGAAGGCGCCCCAACCCCCTGATCAGCCCTGCTCTGTGCCTGATAGGGGGGAGCTCCCCAACCCCCTGACCACCCTGCAGCTCTGTGTGTGACAGGGTGTGCCGCCCCAACCCCCTGATTGGCCCTGCTCTGTGCATGACAGGGGGTGGCGCCGCAACCTCCCCATCGACCCTGCCTTGAGTGTGACGGGGCGGTGCCTCAACCCCCCACCCAATCGGCCCTACCCTGAGCGTGACTGAGGGTGGCATCACAACCTCCCAATCTGCCCTGCTCTGTGCATGACAGGGGAAGGCGCCCCAACTC
Organism: Myotis daubentonii; assembly: GCF_963259705.1. Classification (NCBI taxonomy): domain Eukaryota; kingdom Metazoa; phylum Chordata; class Mammalia; order Chiroptera; family Vespertilionidae; genus Myotis; species Myotis daubentonii. The sequence continues at coordinate 104,453,471 of NC_081844.1, read as the reverse complement.
CCCAATCGGCCCTGCTCTGATTCCGACCAGGGGCTGCACCTAGGGATTGGGCCTGCCCTCTGCCACCCGGGAGCAGGCCTAAGCCAGCAGGTTGTTATCTCCCGAGGGGTCCCAGACTGCGAGAGGGCACAGGCCGGGCTGAGGGACCCCCCTGCCCCCCAAGTGCACAAATTTTTGTGCACCGGGCTTCTAGTCTATAATAATAAAAGGTTAATATGCTAATTAGACTGGACGTCATTCCGGACGTCCTTCCTGACAAAGCTGGGGCCAAGGGAAAGCCAGGCCGGGTCCTGGGTGCCTGCAGACAGCCCAGGGGAAGCCAGTCCAGGTCCTGGGTGCCTGCAGCGGCAGGAGGAGGAAAGCCTGGGTCCCGGGTGTGGGAGGGAAGCCAGTGCCGGCAGCCGAGGGAAGGTAGGCCTACTCTTACACGAATTTTCGTTCATCGGGGCTCTAGTCCTATATAATAAAAGCCTAATATGCAAATCAACCAAACGACCATTTGCTATGACACGCACTGACCACCAGGGGACAGATGCTCAATGCAAGAGCTGCCCCAGCCTGCAGGTCCCAGGCCAGCCAAGGCAGGTGCCAGTGGGGGCCCCCTGATTGCCTTGCCGGTCGCCCCGCAGAGGGAGGCGACCAGTGGCAGCGGCAAGGAGTAGGGCCGGCTGGTTAGTGGGCCAGCACTGCCCCCCAGTAGCCCTGCCAATTGCCTCTCACAGAGGGAGGTGACCAGTGGTGGGGGGGGTGGGGGGAGGCTGGCGAGCAGGTGGCGCCAGGCCAGCCAAGGCAGGTGCCAGCAGGGGCCCCCCAATTGCCCTGCTGGTCACCTCACAGATAGGCCCTTGTTGCCGGCCAGGCCTAGGGACCCTATCTGTGCATGAATTTCGTGCACTGGGCCTCTAGTATAAGATAAGAAAATAGAAGCAGTGAGCATAAAGCAACTCTCTGAGTTTTATTGGAAAGAAGAGCAGATAAATGGGTGGTACCTGGAGGAGACCATAGAATTAAGAAGAAATTACAAGAGGTGTGGTGACCATAGAAATGTGCCTTTTAAATCCACTGCAAAGAACATAAATGTCTATGGTCCCAAGTGATGTCTTCTGGAAATCTTTCTTCCTCAGTCATACTGAGACTACATTTTTCATGGGTAGTTTATAGCCAGTGACTAGGGGTGGATAGGGTGACAAAGGTAGACGTGTAATATACTGTTCAAGCATACATGTATCCTATGTTTTCCAACTTTGTGGACAATTTGCATAGTAAAGACTCTCTTCATTTTACTTTCTAACGTACAGCAGCAAAATGAAGTTATTTAAAAAAATGAGAGAGGGTTTCACAACCAGAATGTAGAGGAAATGTGAATAACAGATTATTCATGGTAAGGAATTCATTGTAACCAGATAGGAAAAACATTGCTTCAAAGGGCCATATGTTCAGTTAGAAGAAATCACTTATTTTAGGTTTTAAATTTCACTATTCTTATTCTCTTTTGACATATTCTTTGCCTGTGCTTCTTTTATAGTTTCTATGCATACTTTTCCTAACTTCTTTGTCTATATAAGGCAGTGGTTCTCAACCTTCCTAATGCTGCGACCCTTTAATACAGTTCCTCATGCTGTGGTAATACCCAATTTCATTGTTACAAATTGAACATAATTAAAGCATAGTGATTAATCACAGAAACAATATGTAATTATATATGTGTTTTCCGATGGTCTTAGGCAGCCCCTGTGAAAGGGTCGTTCAGCCCCCAAAGGCATCGCAACCCACAGGTTGAGAACCACTGATATAAGGTACCTCCCAAGGCTAACAGGATGTACCGTTATTAAAAAGAACACCAGTTTGGGGATAACATTTTCTGGATTTAAGACTGGGTTTTCATATGATTTCACTCATATATGGGATATAAAACTGAAGCTCATGAACACAAACAACAGTGGGAATGGGGTGGGGAGTGAAGGGGGCCTGATTTGTGGTAATGGGAGAAGATTTGACTTTGGGTGGGGGCACACAGTGCAATATACAGATTGTGCAACATAGAAACCCTGAAAGCTATATAATCATATTAACTCATGTCACCCCAAACATTTAATGCATTAATAAATAAATAAAATATATTAGGGGAAAAAGACTGGGTTCTAACAGAAAATTCTCATGCCTTACATTTACATCTGCAATACATTTAGAATTGATATTGTGCCAGGTGGAGAGGTGGAGACAGGGACGATTTTTTCCCCATCCTCATATTTTATACAAATTGACCCAGCATTATTTTTCAAAAAGACCACCCATTCCACTCCTGCATTTGTAGCCATTTTTTTGGTCACAAGTCAGATGAGCATATGTGTTTGGCTCTGTTTATAGATTCTCTATTCTCTTCCTTTGATATATTTCTCAATGTCTGCATTTATATTACACTGAATTAATTATCATCTTATAACAAGCCTCTGTACCTCTTAGTATAAGTCCTCCATTTTTCTTCTTCTGCAAGATTTCCTTGGCCTTTGCATATAAATTTTAGGATGTTTCCTGTTTCAAAACAAAAAACAAAACCAAAAACACACTTGCAAGGAATTATATTGGAATTGTGTTGAATCTTAGATCAATTTGGAAAGAAGTGATGGTACATTCCACCATTTATTTTAATTTTTAATATATTTTTATTGTTGATAGTATTACAGACATCTCCCATTTTCCCCCCTCCTTTGCCCCCCTCCTCCCAGCCCCTGCCCAGCCCCCAGGTCTTCACCACTCTATTTCCCATGTCCAAGGGCTATGCATATAAGTATGTAAGTTTTTTGCTTTCTCTCTTCTCATCTCCCCAACCCCACATCGAGGTATGCCAGTCTGTTCCATGCCTCCATGCTTTGGGTCTTATTTTGTTGGTCAATGCATTAGGTTCCACAAATAAGTGAGATCATGTGACATCTGTCTTTCTCAGATTGGCTTATTTCATATCCAGGTCCATTCATGCTGTCCCAAAGGGTAAGAGATCCCTCTTTTTTTTTTTTTTCTTTTTTAGCTCCACCACTTATTTGGATCTTTAATTTATCCCTACAATGTTTCTGTAACTTTCAGTATATAGGTTTTGTACATCTTTCTGTTGACTTTATCCCTAGGCATATTATATAACTTATGCTATTGTAACCTGTGTAATTTTTAAAAATTCATATTTGTTTTTATACGGCATAATTAAATTTTTAAATACCCTATATTTAATAGGTACCCTTAATAAAATCAATTCTTAATTTTAATAGTTTATCTATAAAGTGTTTTAGATTTTCTACATATACTGTCATCATCTGAAATAATGCCATTGTAAATCTTTTCATTTTAACAGAATTTCAGAGTTACAGAAGTTTTAACAGTTAAAAAATATCTGTAAACTCTTTACCCAGATTCTCCAAATGTTAACATTTCACCACATTTGCTTAATCATGCCCCTTTCAATTAGTGTGTGTGTGTATGCTTTTTGCTGAACCATTTGAGAATAAGATGCAGACATGATGCCCTTTTGCCTCTAAATATTTCATAGGGTATTTCTTAAAAACAATGATCAAATTCAGGAAATTATAATTGACACCATATTATCAGCTAATCAAAGTCCTCAATCAAATTTCTCCAGTTGTCTCATTAGTGTTTTCTGTTGCCAAAGAAAATTACATATCACAAGTTGCATTCACTTGCTATATGTCTCTTTAACAGGATCTGTTCCTCTACCTTTTTGTAAAAAAAAAAAAAATAAATACGTTTTTATTGAATTTTTAGAGAGAGGGGGAGAGGGATAGATAGAAAAATCAATGAGAGAGGAACATCATCAATTGTCTGCCTCCTGCATAGCCCCTACTGGGGATCAAGCCTGAAACCAAGGTACAGACCCTTGACCGGAAACAAACCTGGGACCCTTCAGTCTGAAAGCTGATGCTCTAACCACTGAGCAAAATCAGCTAGGGCTGTTCCTCCACCTTTACTTGTCACTCATGATCTTGGCATTTTTAAGATTACAGGCCAGTTATTAAATAGAATGCCTCTCAGTTAGGGTTTCAGGGTGTTTTGTCATGATTAGATAGATGCAAGTTATGCATTTTATGGCAGGACATGCACACTATCAATTTGTTCTATTACTGTGCTGTTAACTGATCATTGAGTAAGGTGAGGTCTCCTAGGTTTCTCCATGTGAAGTTTACTATTTTTCCCATTGTAATTAATGTGTATTTGTGGAGAGATACCATGAGATGATGTAAATAGTCTGTAACTCAGCAAACTTTTATTATTATTATTTTTAATACCCACCCAAGGACATATTTATTCACTCTAAGAGGGAGGAAGATAGAGAGAAACATTGGTTGTTGCCTCTTGTACATGCCCCAAATGTGGAACAGAACCTGCAACCCTTTGGTGTATTGCCGGGGTCCAACCCCAGCGGGTCCAGGGGTCCCCAAAGGTGTGGACGGAGTCGGCGAAGAAGGAATGACACGGAGACAGCGTTCAGTTGATCAGCAGCCTAGCCAGGATCTCTAGCCCGGATCTCCAGAGAGGTTCTGCTTCGGATCTCCAGCGAGGTTCTGTAGCCATGTTCCCTCGCTAGGTTCTCCAGCCAGGTTCTGTCCAGGCTCTCCAGTCAGGTTCAGTGTCCAGGTTCCAGTCAGGTTCTCCTGCCAATCTCTGTAGTCAGGTTCAGTCCAGGATCCCTTGCCATGTTCTCCCGCTAGGCTCTGTCTCTAGGCTCCGAGGCCAGTCCCTCTCCAGGATCCTCCGGCATGCTCTCTCCAGCGAAGTTCTTCTGTCTCTAGTTCTGTGTTCTAAATTCTGTGTTCTGAGTTCTGTCTCTTTCTGTCTTGTTACAACTGTATTTATACCAGTTGATTCAATCCTATCAATCTCTATTACAAAGGTTAGGGCGTTTCTTATCTCCATTCCAGGGAGTAAAGATTATGTAGCTTAAGCATGATTGTTCGTAGTTAAAGTGATTAATTACCCGCCTGGCACTTAGTTGAGGGGTTTTATTCCCTCCCTAACTTCAGGGGAAAATCCCTACCTGGGGAATCAACCTTTCTCGGAGAGGTGACTTTGGTTAAAACACAGCGCCAAGAAGGTGAGCAAACATATTAAGAACGGTATGCCATATATGCCAGGTCCCTTGAAACAGCAAGGATGGACCGGCTCCCGGCAGTGTATGGGATGACACTCCAAAAAACTGAGCCACAGTACCCATGGGCTCATCATACTTTTAGTCCACTAGTTTTAGCAACTATTGATAATTCTTTTCTGAATCACTTAATTACCAAGTAGTTATTTTTGAATTCTACCATTCTTTCTACGTGTATTAAATGAGAGTCTACTGTGAGAAAAAGCTTTCCCTTCTTTATTAATGTACTTATTCAAAACTATGGGTTCATGGTTTCTTATTCTACTCAATATAATCCATCACCATCATTTATTTAGAGGCTCAAATTGTCCTCGATTTGGACAGTGGAAGCCACTTCAAGCTGGTGCCCATGTCATTTTGACATGTCCCCATCATTGAAGCACTTTTTCTTTTGGGAACAAGATGTTTAGGGTCATCTCATTCATTTCAGCCTAGTCCTGAAAGTAACCATCTCTCAAAGAAATAGTTCACTTAGTAGAGAATGACATTATGAAACCAAGATCTGGGTGCTAGCTGTGCTGGATGAGCTCATTGCTATTGAGATGCCATTTTCTAAGGATCAGCAGATAGGGCTAGGAAGTGTGTATTTGTGTGTAAATGTGTCTGTATATCTGTATATATATATAATTTTTAAAAATCTCTCAAAAACCTAGTTCATATGGAATCCAGCACCATAGTAGGCATTTTTAGCCTTTTTCATTCATTTAGCCTTCCCCCTCGTTTAGTTGGTTTAAATACATATTATTGATTTCAGAGAAGAGAGAGGGAGATAGAAACATCAGTGATGAGAAAGAATCATTGATTGGCTGCCACCTTCATGATTGGGGATCAAGCCTGCAACCTGGGCATATGCCCTGATCGGGAATCAAACCATGACCTCCTGGTTCATAGGTTGATACTCAATCACTGAGCCACATTGGCAAGGCTCCCCTCATTTTGTTGAATTTTCTTCTCCAACAGTGAAAAATCTGGTTCCAATTATCCACAATATATTTATTTCTTAGTTCAGTTCTTCAAAAGTTTTCCCAGTCATCTTTTGCTGGGATGATTACTCTTAAGAGATTACTCAAGGAGGTTCATGGGTACAAAAAAAATCCTTCTTGTCATTTTTAAAAGGTTTTCCTATAGCCTTGATGCCTAAAGAATAACTTCAATGCAAATAAAATCCAAGATTTACAATTTCTTAAAGTTCTTTTTAAGTCTGTATGATTAATGCCTTCTTCTGAATACTGTTCTGGGGAAGTCTGATGTCAGATTAATTCTCTTGCTTCTGTAAGTGCTTGATTTTTTGTGTGTGTGAGTTTTTGAGGATTTTTCTCTATTTAAAAAATTCAATAGCATTGAGTGTTCTAGAATCTAGAAGAAAGTTATACTTTGCTTCACCTTCATATGGCTTTTGGGAGGGGCGGGCTGAGTGGTTTTGGTGGGGTCATCAGTTCACAAGGTGGTCTTATTTTTTGTTTCCTTCTTATAAAAGGTTTGTGTTTTTGCCTATTTGTCATGTAAATTTTGGGGTGTTTTTACAAGGTTCCTAGTCAAATGGTGCCCCCTTCTGTCATCATAGTGAAGTACAGTCTTTAATAGTCTGTTGTCAGTGGCAGAGTAGATTTCCGAGTCCTCTGATATTGTGGTTCTTTTGTCTTACTAGGCCCCTCATTTTCTCTTTTGCTCGCCCCGCACCCCACCCACCCCCCACCCCCTACACACACACTTTTCAAACTACAGAGAGAGCCTTTTTTGTTAGAACAGTTTTAGGTTTACATATATTGCCATGCTTGATTGTGCCCCATAGATTTCTTAGGCATGGTTCATTTTTCTTCATTCTTTTCTGTTCTTCAGTCAGAATGATCTCAACTGGCCAATCTTCTAATTTTACTTATTTTTCTACTTGCTTTTCAAATCTGCTGTTGAATGTGAGCTTCTCATTTGTTATTGTACTCTTCAACTCCACAGTGCCAATCTGGTTCCTTTAACCATTTCTCTTTATTGGCAGTCTCTATTTGCCATTGTTTTTATGTCATTAGCTCTTTAAGCATATTTAAAATTGTTGATTTAAAGTTTTTGTCTAGTAAGTCCAATGTTTGGCAGAGTTTATTTTTTCTTATTTTTGGATCATACTTTGTTTCTTGCCTTGTAATAGTTGTTGAAAATTGGACATTTTGAGAATTATCATGTGCCAACTCTAGAACTCAGATTTCTCCCCTCACCAAAGATTGTTGTTTCTGATAGTAGTTGTTGCTGTAATGCTATTCTCTCCATGCCTTGGGAAACCTCTGAAGGAATCTAAGCTGAAAGATTTTGAAAAAAAGTAAAAAGCCGCCAGGCAGTTTCTTGTTTCCTTCTCAGTCCCTTTAGCACTTTGGATATTCTATTACAACTTCTACCACTCTTTTAATTTTTTTCATCACCCACTAACACCTGTGCCCTTACAGGTAACTTAACCACTTGGAGGCCTTGGTTTCCTCATCTGTAAAATGAGAATAAGTTAAATATAATATCCAGCTCACAAAGATGAGGTTAAATGTGGCAATACATGAAAGGGCTTAAAACAGTGCTGGGCACATTAGGTGATCCAAATGTTAGATATAACTATTAATACTAGTAATATTTCTACCATTACTCATTTATGTGGGTCTACTACACTGAGAGCAATGAAGGATTATTTTTGCACTCCTAACTCATAGTAAAAACTCAATGTTGGAAGAAATTGATCTACATTCTACAATATGCAATGAATAAGCTATTCATTTATTTTTCTCAGTTTAAAATAGTTTTCTAGTGCCTTCAGCTACTTCCTTTGGCAAGAGATGTTACTTAATGTGCAATATCTAATTTCCTGAGGGTATGCTTTTTGCAATAAATTAAGTTTATTTGATTTATTTAGAAGAGGCAATTTCCTTTTACCTAATACATTTCAATAGACTTACCTAACTAACCTACTGTGATAGTTAATTGTAGGTCACCTTGGTTGGGCTGTATGTGGTTAAGCATTATTCTGGATGTTTCTGTGAGAGTGCTTTTAGGTGAGATTAACATTTAAAATTGTGGACTTTGAGTAAAGCAGATTTCCCTTCATAACATGGGTGAGCCTATGCCTGTGATTAGCTGAAACCCTAGATAGAACAAAGACTGACCTGTAGAATTCTGTAGAAGACAGTTTCCAAACTTAAACTATGACATTGGCTTTTCTGTGCGTCTCCACCCTGACACCTTTTGAACTGCTGATTTTAGACTTGCCAGCCTCCATATGCACGTAAGCCAATTCCTTAAAATAAATCTCTCTGCCTCTTTCTATATAGTATAGACCAGCAATTTTCAATCGGTGTGCCACAGCAGATACTCTGGTGTGCTGCAAGACTTTATAAAACATGCAATACCTGACTACTTAGGGGCACTGACCTCTTTTCCCTTAGATTGTCAAATAAAAAAATGACCACAGTCAACACAACAACAGCTATCTGATGTGAATGAATCAAAATTATACTCCCCTCTTTTTGTAAGATCAGCAAAAAATATATTTTTTGGTGTGCCACAGAATTTTAATAATTAGTCTATGTGTGTCATGAGATGAAAAAGGTTGAAAACCACTGATACAGAGTAATACACCCACCTACAGTATATATGAAATTAAGTCATAGACCAGTCTATAATCATTTCAAGGGAAAAAAATTTTTATTTAGAAAATTTAGAGTCAAAAATACAAAGATGAACATAGGTATTTTAAACACTGACAAAATCCAGTTACAATATAACATATGGCTCTGATAGTATGTGTTAATATTACTTAAAAATCCATATACAATGCAACAAATAGATTTATAACAACACCTTCCTTCATTTAATAGTTTATTCACACAGGAGCTCCACGAAGGACCATCACTTAAAGAAATCTCCTGGTTGGAATCACAACCAAATTTAGAACATTTGGTCAAAACAGTATGAACATGCCAGGTCCTGGCACAGTGAGTAGAAAGAAATAACCAACAAGGTGGTATGCTTCAGAGGAAGACAATCTTAATTTGAAGACAACCTCCACAGCAACCTTTTGGGCAAGTGTTACTTTACTCTTCTTAAAGACCAGTCTTCACTGCTGAGCGCACTGAGTTTCTGGAGTTGATTTAGAGGACACGTATAGAACAGGGTGTGATTTCTTACAAGTTTTCTTTTCCAATTTTCTTGCAGTTTCTTTTTCTTCTTTAACTTCTGTTTGAAGCTTTGATTCAGCAGCTAACCTACAGGCATTAAAGCACCCACTCTGAATTCAAGTGTGGTTAAGAAAAAGAAAGAAGGGAGAATTCTCTAGTATAATGGGCCTCTAATAAGATATGGTGATTTTTTTTATTTATATAAGGAAAAACATTATAGTTGACTCTAATACCATTAAGAAAACTAAGTCACTGACTCTCTAAAAGAATCTTTTTATGTCAATAGACTGCCTTTTTAAATGTCTAAAGAAATATCTTTAAGGCGGATAAAAAGTCATGGCAAAGCCTAAATTAAAGAACTAAAATATAATGAGGGTGCCTATCATAATAAGCACACCTAGTGAAAAGGTTTACAATGCTGTAGCACTCATTTAATGTTAACATAATATATAAAAAGCAAAATGCATAAGTAAAAATAATGTGAGATCCTGTGCTGCATAAGTAGATGTGTATTTGTCTCATAAAAGAAATCAAATTGAGTTTCAACTAGCAGAATAATAATTTAAGAAAAAATAAACAATGACGAGGTATTTCTCTTTCACTTACGTTCTTACCTTTTGACCTCTATTACTTTAATTTTTTTTTAAGGCTAAGGCTCTTAAAACATGAGTTTCTAAAGTTACACATGTCTAGACATTTTCTATTTTAGTAAAAATTCAAATATTCAGAAATATTTGAATAGAAGCTTTGAAGTTTTGATATAAAACAAAAATGAACTTACTTTTGCCCTGGCCGGTTTGGCTCAATGGATAGAGTGTAGGCCTATGGACTGAAGAGACCCAGGTTTGATTCTAGTCAAGGGTACATGCCCAAGTTGCAGGCTTGATCCCCAGTACAGGGCATGTAGGAGGCAGCTGATCAATGATTGTCTCTCATCATTGACGTTTCTATCTCTCTCTTCCTTCCTCTCTGAAATCAATAAAAAGATATATATATTTTTTAAATGAACTTACCTTTGATATTTAAAAATGTCAAAACAGGTATCAAAGCCCATACTTAAAGGCTTAGGATAAATCATTTTAAAAATCAATTAAAAATTTTATTGAAGTTTTCCAAAAGGCTGAAATTTCTTAGACCATTAGAAAGACATTTTAGGAGGTAAGTTATTTTTCTTTAATCACCACTCTTTTTTTTCTTTTCTTTTAATATACTAGAGGCCCAGTGCACAAAATTCATGCACAGGTAGGGTCCCTAGGCCTGGCTGGCGATCAGGGACGATCAAGGCCTTCCTTTCTCCGGCTGCTGGCTGCCACTCCCTGGTGGTCGGCGCATGTCATAGTGAGCAGTTGAACTCCTGGTTGGTCAAACTCCCCAGGGGACAATTTGCATATTAGCCTTTGATTTTTTTGATATAGGATTTTCATTGATTTCAGAGAGGAAGGGAGAGGGAGAGAGAGATAGAAACATCAATGTTGAGAGAGAATCATTGATCAGCAGCCTCCTGCATGCCTGCTACTGGGGATGGAGCCAGCAACTCAGGCATGTGCTGTGACCGGGAATTGAACCAAGACCTCCTGGTTTGTAAGTTAATGCTCAACCCCTGAGCAACACCTGGCTGGCCTGGTTCCTATTGAACCAGGAAAACAATAACTGTACACTTATCCAAACCAACAAAATGTTCAGAGGTATTAAACTGTGATAATTGTTTCATGAAACAGAAAAGTGTAACTTAAAAACATAATTTCCTTATTCAGAAGTCCTTTCCCCTAGCAATCATTAGTCTTTCTTAAAGTTTTAAAAATGTTGAAAGTAGAGAGAAGAAATTATACTGCATGTAACACTAAGAAAAGAGATGAAGAAACAGCACAGTTCATGCAGTTATAGAGAAGAGATGGAGAAAGTGCTGGTTACCTTGAATAAGAGAGGACACTGACCTGCGAGAGTCAGGGGAGTTTCCACTTCTTTCACTCATGGCTGGAACTTCTACAAGTTTCACACATTTCTTTTCCTCCGTTGGCTGAATATTCACAGTCAGGTTTTTGTGAGGAGAGAGAGTAATTCCTGGTACATTTACAGCAACTGTATCTTTTAACTGTAAGTTGTTATCTTTTAAGTTGTTAGTACAGGACTGTGCCTCCTCTTTCTGAGATGGTGATCTAGAAACATCTTCCCCAACAGCACCGTTAGAACATACGTTGTTAGGGGTGGTTAGATCCACAGGCAGTACCTCACGCCTCTTTTTGAGTACAGGCACTTCAATTTTCTCTGAGAATAAAATCATTAAAAATATATCCAGTTAATAAATCAAGGACACAATCCACATTAAGAGGTAGAACTAGTTATATAGTTTTCCTTCCCCCATTCTTTTAAAACCCACTCATTGCCTTAGTAAATATTTTGTTTCTTTTATCTTTCTTTGTCATGGACTCCATTAATTTTGTCTTTTAAAGGTCATCTGCCTGCCTGTCACTTTCTTCGGGAACTCAATATATCTGCCTCTAGGAATGAGCACTTCAATGTTCTTTTCTGGTGTTGTGATAAAAGTTGTTTGGGGTTTCATAAGATCACAGTGTGAAGATGAGGAAGGATCCCATGGCTAAGAGTCAAGGAATCCAGGTCGAAATCCTAGTACACAAGCACTCTGCAGCTGGATGACCTTGGGGAAGTATTTAACCTCTCTGAGATTTTCTTTATCTTTAAAATGGGAAATAAAAGTACCCACTTGATTCAATATTGCGTTTTGTAAGGATGAAGTGAAAACAAAACACAAAACCAGGTCAGATTCTCTGAAAATGGTAACTTGTGCCTATTAGCCTCCCCTACAAAATATATTCAAAACCTGAGTTCTTCTACAATGGATACCTCCCTAGTTCAAACCATATTAGATCTCACTATAGACTACAGTGGCCTTCTAGCTCCACTGCTTAACATTAACACCACTCCATTCCCTATGCAGCTCCACATCCAGTCACTGAATTAAATGCTCTAATACATCTTCCCTGTCCTCATACCAACATGTCTTAAATTTTCAAAATAAAAATTTTAGTGAAGTTGGAGAAACCATGGACTAGTGTGGGTGGTGTTCCTGCTCTATATGGACATTATAGAATCACTAGAGGCCCGGTGCACAAAATTCATGCAGGGTGGTGGGGGCAGGGGGGCGTCCCTCAGCCCGGCCTGCAACCTCTCCAATCCAAGGCCCCTTGGCGGATGTACAACTGACTCTCGCAATCTGGAACCACTGACTCCTAACCGCTTGCCTGCCTGATCACCCCTAACTGCTCCCCGATCAGCCTGATCACACCTAAATGCCTCTGCCTTGTCCTACACCTGGGACTCAGGATTCCCTCCTCCGGCTGGTCACTGGCATCCAGGACCCGAGCATCCCTCCCTCTGGCCGGCCACAGGCACCCAGGACCTGAGCTGGCTTCACCTGGGTCAGCTACAGCTGAAGGGAACTGTGGGCGGGTGGCTTTAACTGGGCTGCAGTCACAGGTGCCTGGGACCATGGGGTGTGTGGCTTGTCCCTCTCCCGGGCCGCACTCTGGCTAGTCCCCATTCCTCTCTTGCGAGCTCATTTGTGCCTGGCTGGTTCCCATTCCTCTCTCCCCAGTGTTGAGTGGCTGAGCAGTTCCGGCACGAGGGCGCGAGGGCATGAGGGCGTGACGACCACTTGCATATTAGCTTTTTATTATATAGGATTATTTTCCCTTTCTCTTTCACTGCTCCTTTAAAATCCACATCATCTAGGTTCACTATACTGCCTCAAGTCTCTTTGCTATGTTCATTCAATTCAGCAACCTTTGAAATTGAAAATGGATTAATTCTTAATCAGGAGAGCCTATGAGAATTAGGGAAAGAGAAGCCTTTTTAACTAAAAACACCTTACTACTGCTGACAGCTTTCCCATTATTGTTGAGAATAACTCCAGTCATTGAAACAGTAATGAAAATAGAATGTTAGGCATATGAACAGTGTAGGCACAAAAACTGCTGAAAAATCTATAACCTAAAACAAGTAATAACACTTTTTTTTGTATAAGCACCATCACATTCTTAGACTTATTTACTTTGGGCTTTTTATATCTTAACTAGCAGCCCAGTGACGAATTCATGCACCCTGAAAGGAACTGTGGGCTGCAAGGCTGCGGTAGGCACAGGGGCAGGTCTTGGCCCATCCTCCATGCCCCTGCCCAGCCCCACTCCCGCCGCCACTGCTCACACCCACTGACAGCGCAGAGCAATTGGGGCCAGCACCAGCAGCTGCGAGTGGGGCTGGCGCCGTCAGGGGTCTGAGCAGCAGCTGCAGCTCCAATTACCCCTCAGGAGCAGGGGCAGGTGGAGAAGCCCTCAAGGGCGATCAGGGCCAGCAGCCGCCACCAACACCCACTAATGGCACTGAGTGATCGGGACCAGCGCCAGGCATGGGCAGTGGATGCAAACGGCGGCTCCAGTGCCGGCAGCAGGTGGGAGTGGGGTCAGCACCGGCAGCAGGTGTGAGCACCAGGCGGGACTGTGGCACGCGGGAGCAAATAATTTTCAGTAACCTGGATGACAGAGACCAGCACCCTGCCTTGGTCTGGCGCCCCCACTCACCTCCTCTACTATCCCCCAATGGCCTACGCCCGCCATGTTCCGCACATGCCCCCTGGTGGTCAGCGCACGTCATAGCGACCGGTTGTTGGGGTTGTTCCACTGTTCAGTCTATTTGCATATTAACCTTTTATTATATAGGACTAGAGGCCCAGTGCACAAATTCGTGCACCAGTGGGGTCCCTCGGCCTGGCCTGCAGGATCGGGCCGAAACCGGCTCTCCGACATCCCCCGAGGGGTCCCAGATTGAGAGAGGGCACAGGCCAGGCCGAGGGACCCCGTCAGTACACGATTGGGGCCGGGGAGGGACACAGGAGGTTAGCCAGCTGGGGAGGGACCGCAGGAGGGCTCCAGGGCGTGCCCAGCCCATCTCGCTCAGTCCCAATTGGCCGGACCCCAGCAGCAAGCTAACCTACCAGTTGGAGCATCTGCCCCCTGGTGGTCAGTGCATGTTATACCAAGCAGTTGAGAGGCCTTAGCATATTACACTTTGATTGGCTGAACAACCAACCAGTCAACCAGACCCTTAGCATATTAGGATTTTATTATATAGGATTTAGGTACAGTAAAATCACTCTCTTTAAGTGTATAAAATGGGTATTTTCTATCTGAGTGATTATACTCACTAGCTGCATTCTAATATTTGGTTCTACTATTCTTCCTTAATAACAGACTCCCCAAGATTTTGTTGGGAACATGGACCCTGAGAAAAAGACTGCATTTCTCAGCTTTACTTGTAGGCAGATGAGGCCATGACTAAATTGTGCTCAAGATGTATACTGACAAACAATGCAAATGAAGTCTAGATCCAGACTTTGGCCAGTACTGGAATGCCTCCTCCAGACTTTTATGAGGGGAAGGAATAACTACCTATCTTATTTAAGTCTCCATCGTTTTAGGTTTTCTATAAACAGCATTAACTAACATAGCTCCCAAACATCAGTTGCCTCAACAAAATGGAACTCTTTGGCATTACATGAGATGCTGTAATCTTAACTGAAAAAGTCACAAATGTCAAGGTTCTCCTATACAGATACCCAAAAATAGCTATTATAGTCATGCACACTTAGTACCCAGTTCTCTTTGAATTTTCCTACACATTTTGTAGCAGTACAGGTTTTACTATAAATACAATTCGTCTGTAATGGGATTTGTATAAAAATGAACTGTAGAGCTTCTCATGATTAAAAGACAAAATTTATAAGCTATACATACCTTCAGGTTCATACTTTAGTTTTAACTCATCTATTTTAGCTCTCAGTTTCATATTTTCACTTTGGGAAAACTGGAGGCATCTTTCATTGGCAAAAAGTTTTCGCTCAATATCCAGAGCCCGCTGGCTCTCAAATAATGCATTCATTCGTTGTATGGACAATTCCCCTTTAGTGCTTTCATTTTCTTTGCTATATCAATAAAAAAGGGGAACCAAGGAATATTAAAATAACATAATATAAACAAGTGTAGTTGTTAGTGCAAATCTTTTATTATATATTAGAACTTAGTCAAAAAATGTATTTTAAGCTTTAACAATGGCACTTTTAAATAAAATAAAAACCTCATGCTTTCTCTAAAGAAAATGAACAAAGTGGGGAAATGTTCTTTTCACGTTTATTCATGTGTGAATAAATTCCTTTAAAATTATATGATATTCATTCTTGAAAAATTTAGATTATAAGAACATTTTCTACATTAAAGTTATTTTCACTTACCAATCTAAAAAGCTAAACACAAAGAAATAAAAATATTTAATTATTCATTAAAAGTATTTTTTCTTCAATAATCAGCACTAATTAAATCTTGACTAAATCTTGCTTAATGCCCAGAGATATTTTTGTTACCTTCCCTTTTTGGATTTTTTTTTTTGGCAATATTAAAACAAAAATATGTAATCACTAATACTACTTATTATAAACAAGAGTCTCCATCTTTCAATCCAACCAACACTTACTTTGAGTTGTCAAGCTTTATCTGAAGTAAATCCGTGTAATAGGTAGTATCTTTCAGAGTACCAGAGTTATCTGAAGGCTTAGATTCCATACTTTCATATAAACTCTAAATAAAGCAACAATTCTTATTAATTAAAATAAATAACAAATTAGGTTAGCAAAATGTTTATTAATAATAATATCAGCTACCATTTATTGAATGCTTATCCCATAGCAGGCACTGTGCTAACAAGTACTATCCACTCAACTCACTTACCTTCTGAACTAGATGCAAGAATGAACATCCCTCTCATACACATAAGAGAACTGGTTTAAGATGCCACAGGCAAGTAAACTAAGAAGAATCTGAACCCAGATCTGTCTCCAAAGCCAAGGCTCCTAACCATACCTGCATCCTCTGATTTCCCTCTCCTTTTAAAATGGAAGAAATAAATACTTCTGAGTTTAATTCTGGATTTTATGACAAAGCCATAAATTAGAAAAATTTGAAAGAGTGGAGATCCTTACAGTTATTTTTGGTGCCCACTCTTCTGAGATTCTGATGGAAACCCTGCAAGATTTCTCTAGGGTAAAAATATATAATATACTGCTTAAAAACTTGTGAACAATTTTAAAAATTGCAGGCTAAAACCTCCTGGTTCAAGCCATAATTTTCAAAGTATAGTGCTAAGCCTGCTGGTGGCCCACATAAACCTGACAATTGATATACTACAAATTTAACCAAAATTGTAGTCAACAGTTCTTATAAGAGAAAAAAAAAGGTTACATACATTTAAAATTTCATAATACACTACTGGCTACAATTTAAAATGCTCAAGAGGTTAACATTTTTAAAATCTGTCACTTATAAACTTTAATTAGTTATTCAGTTAGTGAGAAGACATTTATACTCTCACAGTTAATTTATATTTAATGTAATTCTAATAACTGCTGGGGGTCCAACCCTAGCAGGTCCAGGGGTCCCCAAAGGTGTGGACAGAGTTGGCAAAGAAGGAATGACACAGAGGCAGGGTTCAGTTGATCAGCAGCCTAGCCAGGATCTCCAGCCAAGTTCTGTATAGGATCTCCAGCCAATTTCTGTAGCCAGGTTCTGTCCAGGATCTTTTGCCATGTTCTCTTGCTAGGTTCTGTCTCTAGGTTCTGTGTCCTGTTGTCTTGTTACATCTGTATTTATACCAGTTGATTCCAATCCTATCAATCTCTATTACAAAGGTTAGGGCGTTTCTTATCTCCATTCCAGGGAGTAAAGATTATGTAGCTTAAGTATGATTGTTCGTAGTTAAAGTGATTAACTACCCGCCTGGCACTTAGTTAAGGGGTTTTATCCCCTCCCTAACTTCAGGGAAAAATCCCTACCTGGGGAAACAACCTTTCTCAAAGAGGTGACCTTGGTTAAAACACATAGCACTAAGGGGAGCAAACATATTAAGAACAGTATGCTATATACGCCAGGTCCCTTGAAACATATGTTGTGCAGATGTTTCTTTCCTGCAGCGACTGTGTCAAGCAGCAAGGATGGACCGGCTTCTGGCAAATAACAAATACCAACAAAGTTTTTTTGAAGTTACATATGATGTTCATAGAGGAAAACGATGCAAGAGTAGCCAAGAAAGCCGAGACGGGTTTGGCTCAGTGGATAGAGCGTTGGCTTACGGACTGAAGGGTCCCAGGTTCGATTCCGGTCAAGGGCATGTACCTGGGTTGTGGGCACATCCCCAGTGGGAGGTGTGCAGGAGGCAGCTGATCAATGTTTCTCTCTCAACGATGTTTCTAACTCTCTCTCTCTCTCCCTTCCTCTCTGCAAAAAATCAATAAAATGTATATATAAAAAACACACACCAAAAAAACAGTTTTATCATTAAAAAAAAAAAAAAAAAGAGTAGCCAAGAAAATACTGAGCTGGCCCAGACAGTGTGGCTCAGTGGTTGAGCATGTACCCAGGCACCAAGAGGTCACTGGTTTGATTCCTGGGTAGGGCACATTCCCAGGTTGTGGGCTCAATCTCCAAGTAGGGGGCATACAGGAGTCAGCCTGTTGCTGTTTCTATCTCTCTATTCCTCTCCCTTTCTTTCTTGAAAATCAATAAAAACATTTTAAAAAATGGAGCTGGACAGCAATGAAAAATAATTACTGATAACATGTAACTTGAACAAATCTCACTATGTTGAGTTGCACAAGAGAGATATAATGAACGATTCCATTTCTCTGAAGCTCAAGACTACTTGTACATCTAACGCTGATAAATAAAAGAGACATGTTAAAACTCATTGAATTACACTCTAAAGATATGGGTACTTTAAGTTAAAACTCACATAATAACAAGTATGAGGAAGGTTAGTTTACTCCGACTCTACTAAAAGAAGAAACAGTCAAAACCAGTGAAAAGCAAAAAGAAACTAGAAGGAAAAAATTAAATATTGGTCAATCTCAACTGAAACTATATATTAATTATATAACAAAGAAACCTATTCAAGTAAAAAAGAAGTATTAAGATATTCAACCCAAAATTTAGCCGCATTTTTTTTCACGCCCCACCCCCCTAGCTGCAGTTTTAAAAGGTGTTACACGTACCTTAAATTTCTCCAGATTTCTAATTTCACTTAAGAGATGTTTAATTTCACCATTCTTCTGCTCCAACATGGCAAACAACCGTTCCTGCTGCTCAAATTCAGTTTGAGACCCTTTCATTTGTAACAATGTGGCGATTTGTAACTGGAAAAAAAAATTATCATCCCTCCATAAAACTGAGTGAGGGAGAGGAAGATTCTGATAACTATATTTTTTGTATAATTCATATTTTGTACTATATTTCTTTGAACTCATTTTGGAAATTAAACTAATTAGCTATTTCTAGTCTAATAATCTAATAACTTGGAAACATTTACACCAGTAAATTTAGTTACTTATTTTGACTGCTTATGAATGATATCCAAAGTCCGTAACAATTATTTGTACTTCTGTGAGACATAATTGAACTGCATAGCGGTGTTCTGGAAGCACATCACTTAACTGGTAAATAGCCTGGACAAAGGCTGCACACTCTCATTAGGGTCTCGTGGGATTTCTCAAAAGTTTTAATTAACTTCAATCGTATTAAGTGAGAGAAATTATTAACCTACTTACATTCATAAATGTAAGATTCAGAAAGCACAAGAATGGAAAGCAAAGGGTAAAAGGCAATCTAAGAATATTAAGGAAATATCAACACTAATAAAAGAGAAAAATGGTAATTGGCATACGACGATACCCTTTTCATTGGCTAATCAGGGCTATATGCAAATTAACTATCAACTATGATTGGCAGTTAACTGCCAACAAGATGGCTGTTAATTTGCATATGTAGGCACAATGCAGGAAGGCGAAAGGGAAAGCAGGAAGAAGCCCCCTGCCACTGACAGTGATCAGAAACCCAGGGGGGAGCTAAGAGCTGGGGGGCAGGGCAAAGGCGGCCCTGGGGCCGCCTTTGCCCTGCCCCCCAGCCATGATCGGAGAATCAGGCGCCTTTGCCGCCCTGGCCAGTGATAGCAGGAAGTAGGGGTGGAGCCAGCGATGGGAGCTGGGCACGGTAGAAGCTGGCAGTCCCGGGAGCTAGGAGTCCCTTGCCTGGGCCTAAAGCGGAGCCCATGATCGCGGGGCGCTGCAGCTGCGGGTCCCCGCTGCCCGAGCCGGACGCCTCAGCCAGAGGCGTTAGGTCTGGGCAGGGGCGGAGCCTGCAACCGCGGAGAGCTGGGGGTCCCCTGCCCAGGCCTAACACCTCTGCCGGAGGCCTCAGGCCTGGTCAAGGGGCCGATCCGGTGATTGGTGATCAGAGAGTGATGAGGGTCAACTCCTCTGGCCGAGGCATCAGGCCTGGGTGGGGGGCTGAGCCGGGGATTGGGGGGATATGATGATCCCCTTGCCCAGGCCTGAAGCCTGGGTCAGAGGCGTCAGGCTTGGGCGGGGGGTGGAGCAAGCGATCAGAGGGAGATGGGGGTCCCCTGCCCAGGCATGATTCCTGGGCCAGAGGCCTCAGGCCTGGGTGGGGGCCAGAGCCAGTGATCGGGGGGAGATGGGGGTCCCCTGTCCAAGCCTGACACCTCTGGCAGAGGCGTCAGGCCTGGGCAAGGGGCCAATCAGGTGATCAGAGGGTGATGGGGGTCTACGCCTCTGGCTGAGGCATCAGGCCTGGGCAAGGGGCAGAGCCAGCAATTGGAGGGGTCTGGGGGTCCCCTGCCCAGGCCTGATGCCTGGGCCAGAGGCATCAGGCATGGGCTGGGGGCAGAACCAGTGATGGGGGGAAATGAGGGTCCCCTGCCCAGGCCTGATGCCTCTGTCAGAGGCGTCAGGCCTGGGCAAGGGGCTGATCCTGCGATTGGAGGGTGATGGGGGTCAACGCCTGAGGGCTCCCAGTATGTGAGAGGGGGCAGGCTGGGCTGAGGGACACTCCCCCCCCACACACACACCCAGTGCATGAATTTCGTGCACCGGGCCCCTAGTTCAATATAAATATAAATTTATTTTTTAAGAGAAGAATTAACTTATCTAATTATGACCTCACGTAAACCTAGAGTTGCATAGCAATTGAAAGGAAATTAGCTAAAATCTGTACCTAACATTTCTTTCTCCCTTCATATATTTCTGAAGTTCTGAAAAGTGCCAATTATTTTAAATACAATTTTGAGTAAAGTAAGCAATGATATGAGAGAGCAGGAATAGTTACAAGGAAGAGAGAAAGATGACTTGTAACATTTTAAAGAAGCCACTTTTTGTTCCTGCTTCAGACTGGAGGCTAGATGCACTTAGCCTAAGAAGATCTACAATCTCAAGATAGTTTGGGATATCATTGGAATGTTGGGTGGTTAATAGCAGGAGCTCAACAAATACTGAAAGAAAAACAAAGAGCAAATGTGAGAAAATTTACAAAGAAATCAGAAAGTGGAGAGCCTCAGTAAACCAGGCAGCAGAGTCAAAAGTCTTAGAAATAAAAGCAAAGGCTGTTGTTTATTAAGTAGCACTTCCTTATTTGCCAAGCCTCATGTAAGAATTTTTCTATGCTTTCATTTAACTCCAGGACAATTCTAGGAGGCAGATTCTATTATCTCTATTTTACAGATTAGATTACTGATGTTCTGAAAAGTAAAAATACTTGACCAAGGTCACACAGCTAGCAAGTGACAGAATGAGGATTCAATCCCAAGTTTTTCAAACACCAAGGTTTAATCAAGGTTTCCTATTTCATTGGTAGATCTCATTATCCTAAACAAAAGGCAGGAAGCCTTCCAGTCTTTGAATTACTATCTTAGCTGAGTTAGACATACAGATCAGGGGTTGGGACTCTAAGGCTGGTATAATACTGAAATCTTTCCAACTTCTCTATGTTTTCCTATTACCACTTATTTGCCTAATATGATGACTAACAAACCCTTAAATTTAAAAGGGCCTATATGCTTGACTTGAGGAATTGTAAGGAAAGGCAATTCAAATTTTACCCTATATATAAGCTTTTGGGGGAGAACTAAAGGATGAGAGAACTACTTTTAGTTGAAGCAGAAATCTCAGGACTATGCTAAAAAAGACACCAAACCAACAGCAAGAAATAAAATCATGTAAGTCTCCTTTTCCACTCCACAAAGAAAGATTTATACCTCTCTGGTAAGGCTAGTGAGTAACTATTACAAAATCAAACAACCAATGGGTACTAAATATACAACTAAATCTTTACTATAGGATTTTTAAAAATATAAATGGATCTTTTGCTCAATTTAAAAATACTGATTTTCTAAAATCATGCAGTTCTAAAAATAACTTTGTAAGTATACTTATTGAAGGAAAAGATGCTTTCTTTGATGTATCTGTACATGTAAAGCTGATACAGAAAAGGTTTAATAAACCTTTAAAGGTGATAATTCCATACCTTCATTCTTTGCATCTGTTCTCTATTAAATGCATTTTGCTTCATTAGTGACTGATACTTGACTTTCATGCTGATAAACCTTCGTTCCATTGCTGCCCTTCGATCTTCCACCTAGAAAATATTAACATGTGCAATTATGCTTGTATTAAGTGAAATGCCAATTTAATCAATGGAATGTTTGTAAGTACCTCTGCAAACAAAGAGTTGCCTTTACTATTGGGGTCCAGGGCTTGCTGGAGTGCTTGGTCTAATTGCACTTGAAGATCTTGATTTGCTACACGAGCTTTCTAAATTAAAAAGAAAACAACTTACCTAATAGAGATTAGATTGGCAAGAAAACAACTTATTATGAATTGGAAAAGATGTTACTGCAATCATAATACCTCTAAGGCATTATAATAAGAAACCGCTTCTTTCTCTCGCTCCTCTTTTTCTTCTGTAAGCCGGTCGACCTGGCGCATTAGATTAGAATTAAGAAGTTCTAGTTGTTCTAGTTTGTACTGCAGTTCATTCACTTCTTCCTTGAGGGTGGTCTATTCAATAGGAATTGATAAAGAGGAAACTCTTGAATAATCTTTTATTTAGCAGCCGCTCAGTTTATCTATCAGCAATGATTCACACCTAAAACTAAAGAACTAGTTAAAGGTTTTATAACGTGCATAACGAAATAATAAATTTTTCAGCAGAGAACAAAAAAAGGCTCTAGAGACTATGTTTCTTTCCTATGAATTTAAGGCTTTAAATTTTAATTATCCTTAGCCTGCAATGAAAAAACTACGTTCATATGCATATTAACTTCCACAGGACCAACATTTCATATTGGGGTTTTTTTAAATGATA
This sequence comes from Myotis daubentonii, assembly GCF_963259705.1. Classification (NCBI taxonomy): domain Eukaryota; kingdom Metazoa; phylum Chordata; class Mammalia; order Chiroptera; family Vespertilionidae; genus Myotis; species Myotis daubentonii. The sequence continues at coordinate 104,430,903 of NC_081844.1, read as the reverse complement.
CAAACTAGGATCAGAGTAAATGTCTCTAAATTCTTCCAGAGGTTTCATTAATAAAGTCTGCCTTATATAATCACTTAATGTAAAGCTTTATTATGCTTGAACTAATCTCCCTAAAAACTCTGTAAAACACTTCTTTAGTTAGATAAAAGGCCAAAAAATAATTCAGCCTTAAAACTAGCTCATAAGGATTATTACAAAAACATGTAAAATATGTGCAAAAAAGGGGAAGAAAACCTGAGAACATATGTGCCATAAAAATTACCTTCATACTTTCCATTTCTGTCAGTTCAATTTGAAGAGCCAGCACCTCTGAAGACATGCTTTCATGCACACGTTCAGACATTACCCGCATTTCCTCTGATTTACAAGAGAGGAGCTCCTTCTGATGATCTACTTTGTGCTTCAGCTGCTTTTCACTAAGCCTAGCTTCATCTAATTCCGCTTTTAGTTTCTCTAGCTGAAGTTAAAAAAAAACACAAAACAATCTCAATCAAAAGGTAAATGAAGATCATCAGAACATACCACTGCAGTACAAATTGTCCTTGTACCTGTAGGATAACTACTTTGGAAGATAGTCGACCTAAACAGAACTATTTAATAACTTTCTAAAGTGTCACATAGTTCCAAATCTTGGAGGACTAAGGATACATAGCTTTACAGGGAACATTTAGAGCAGAAGGGTGAAGTGTTAGGGTCAGGTCTGGTTTAACTTGTGTCAGTTTCATTCCTCGTATGTAACACTGGTAAATGATGTACCTACCATCACAACTCTCAACTGAGATTGCATAGGAAAAACGGTAGCACCATGCCTAGCATTCACTAAAGGGTTCCTGTTATCAATAAAAAGCTTTTACTTATCGTTCAGGGTTATGATTATCATCTATATTGAATTATCGTCAATAGGGTTTCAACATTCTTAGAATGTATTTTTAAAATATATTTTCTATTTAAAAAAATCACAGCCTCTTAGCTTGATTTGTTTTCCCTTTTCTACTTTCAGAATGTAAAATAAAAATTTCAACTAAATGATTTATGTGAAAACATGGCCATCTTTCTGAAAAACATCACTGACTGACTCAAACTTACTGCATGATGAGACTGTTGAGGCTTCATATTTGGCCAAGGTTAGGCGTCTTTTAAGATAGTGACATGCCTTGTTTTATAAACATACAAATAAGTCTGTATAAGTAATCAGGGTAGGTCTGGATTCCTGATAGCATTGGTGCTGTGTGAAGAATGAATGGTATAAACAGCAGTGAAAGACGCGGGATAGCATAGTAATTAGGAGAGAGATGATGGTGACCTGAACTAGAGCTGCAGTGGTATACATGGATGTTTTTTAAGTCAAATTCTTAGAACTTGTTGATAGGTTACATGTGGGAAATAAATGAAAGATCACAAATAAAACTCCACATTTATGGCAAGTGATTTGAGAACTTCAGTAAGACTGAAAATATTTTTTGACTGATTTAGTATTTGCTCCACCAAAAAGCCATCTCTATAATTGGCCTTGCCTCAATCTCTGAATATTTTCTAGATTACTTTTTTGTTTAGGGCAGATAATGAAAAATACCGCTAAAATGAAAACAGGAGTGGGGAGAAAAAGCACCATTATCAGTCATTGGTGTTTCAACTAAGATTAGCTCCAGACAAGCTGGATTACTATTTGCCAGAGTGGAATGTGAGATGATTCTAAGCATTACACAAAAGTATATTTTGATAGTTATGTTTGTGTTGCATATTAGAAAAAAACCTTACCAGTTAAAACATGCCATTTTACTGATATTATTACTTTAAAATGAGAAAATATTTTAAAAGGAATTTAATGAGAAATTAAGTAATAGTATAGATAGTACACAAATAGAGAAAAACCTTAAAAGATGCCACACAAAACACTGAAAATTAGAAAACAGACTTCTGAGAAATCAGGACAAAAGTCACACAAGTTTTACTGGAGAGGATTTTGAAAAATATGGACTATACAAAGAGAAGCCATCATAAAAGTTCTGGATTCTTTACAAGTAACCTGAGGGCACTCTGCAGATGGGGTGTCAAAAGGGAATGGACACTCACTGAACAAGCATTTACTCTGTATTTATGCTTGGAATAGAACCAGTATTACATGCCGTTAGACTAAGTGCAGCAACACTGGCTTGGGAATCAGCTTCAGTTCAAATCTTGACTGATACTTTCTAGCTCTGTAATTTTGTCCAACTTACTCTGTAGGCTTAAACAATGGTTTTCTCAACTGTTATATGCAGGTAATAATGGTACCCCCCCTTATGAAGTTGTTATAAAAACGGAATCATATGTTAGTTTATCTTCAATAAAGAAACTATAAAGTATCAATTCTGATGTACACACATTTATAAGAAACTGTTGTAGAATTATAGAGTGTGTCACTAATTGTAGTGAAAACTAGGGGACTAGTCTTTCTGTAGGAGGGCTGCCATAATATCCACTATAAGCAAAAAGGGTCATGCTGGTCACTAAACCAAAACTCTGTAACAAATATCTAGTTACAAAAATTAAATAATTGTATTTAACTAATAGAATGTTATTTATACAAATTCCTTAGGTAAACTCTTGTTTCACAGTGTTCCCATGCCTCATATTAACATAGAGCTCTTCTTGATCTCAGCTATTTTGCATAGATGGTATTAAGAAAAATCTTAATCACCTAAAGTTTACAGATTGCTGCATAAGCATGGAACATTTTTCTTCTGAAATACATAGATATCCAAACCTTGTTTTTTAGTTCATTCACTTCCTGTCCATGGGTCCTGCTCAGTTGTTCTTCTAATTTCTCCAGGTGTATTTTTTGATCTTGTTTAATAGCTTCACATTCAGAACTCAAACTTTCTAACATTCGACTCTTGAGCTCAACTTCTCTCTGAAGAGTATATTTTTCTTGCTCATAATTCTGAAAGCAGATTCAATTACAATTCAATTGCATAAAAATAACAAAGCCATCACATATAAGCAGTTCTCACCTTCAACTGTTTCATGTCTGCTTTACACACTTGCTGCTTTCTAAGCAACAACCACATGTTAAATCTGGAATAACTTTGTAGCTAATCAATCTTAAAAAATTAAAATCTCCCTAAGGAGTATTTTGAGGCTATATTCAAGTACATTCTAGGGATATGGTAATTGCTTTGAAACCTTGTCAAGGAAGTAAGAAGTATACCATGGCATATCAGTGTGTTAAGTAATTTCTGCTAGGAAAAAAAAATTTTAATACCACTTAAGTTTTCCTTGTGAGGATTACTTGGTTTGATAATGATATGCTCTACTTGTGGCTCTGAACAAAATGAAGAAACAGTGGACTAAGGGTAAAGTGAAATACTAAGTCAGCCCTTACTTTTTAGAATGTAGTTCTCTAAGGAATGTTCACAAATGACTCTTTGAATTAATACAGTGTTGAGATGAAAGGAGTACTTAATTGGACTTTTGCTTACTGATAAGAAAGCTTAAAGATAAAAGGGCCATCAATTCAAACTTCTTCAACAAGTTTTAAAAAATAAGATTTAAAAGTTCTGGCTGGTGTGGCCATTTGGTTGGGTGTCTATCCTGTGCACGGAAAGGTTGCCAGTTTGATTCCCTATTAGGGCACATACTGGGGTTGCAGGTTCCACCCCTGGTAGGGGACATGCAGGAGGCAGCCGATCAATGTTTCATTCTCACATCAATGTTTCTCTCTCCCTCTCCCTTCCTCTCTCTCAAAAATCAACAAAAGTATTTTTTAGTAAGACGAAATAAAATTAAATAAAAAGAGAAAATTAAAAAACAAGAGTTGCTATTAGTTATTTTTACCTGCTACATTTAAAATTTGAGATCAGTTTACATGTTACCGAGCATATACTAAATAAAACTGATTTATTCCTTTTCTAATAAATGTGTGCCAAACACTGGAAACGAAACAGTGAACAAGACAGATAAAATGTCCTCTTTCATGGTGCTTTTACTCTGGAGGTAATTAGCACTACAGAGAATTAAGAGAGTGAATGATGAAAGCTTTACAATATAAAGGTTGTCCCCCAAAAATGTACCAGGTATATACATTTTAACATCTCATAGCTCAATTTTTAAAACAATATATTTTAATAAATGCTGCCTTTACAATTATTCAAAGTGTGTGTATGCATTTTGGGGGACACCCTATATAGTCAGGGAAAGGCATCTCCACTGAGGTGACATCTTACAGAAACCAGAAGGTTAGGAACTCAATCTATGCAAGTGGGGTATGAACAACTCAGATGGAGGCAACAGCTCGTGTACAGTCCATAAGGCAGGACTAGTACAGTTAAGAACAAAGGAAAGTAGTTTGAGATAAGGTCAAAGGTTGGCAGGGCTTAGATCACACAGGGATCTGCAAACGCAGGTAAGGAGTTCAGATTCTGTTGTAAATATAATTGGAAGCCAGTGTATGTTTGTAGAGGGGCTGTCACATGACCTTTTATATATTCTTCAATGACCAATTGGCTGCTAAGTAAAGAATGAGTCGTATGAACAGAAATGAGAGAATCAGGCAACCTGGTTGGAAGGCTAGTGTAATAATCTAGCCTAGGGAGAGAGGATGGTGGTCTGGACTAGAGTGGCAATAGCATAACTATATGTTTTGTAGGTCAAGTTCCTGGAACTTACTAATGGATTAAATACGAGAAAGAAGGGAAAAAAAATATTGAGTAATACTACTACATTTCTGGCACAGGCAACTAGATGAATGTTATTACATTTACTGAATTAAGTTAAAGAAAATTGCAGAAAAAACCAACTCTTCAGTTTATATTAAGTTTGAGATGCCCATTAGCAGGCAATTGAGTATACAGTCTAGACCAGGGGTCCTCAAACTACGGTGCTGGGGTCCAACCCCAGCAGGTCCAGGGTTCCCCAAAGGTGTGGACGGAGTCAGAGAAGAAGGAAGGACACAGAGGCAGCATTCAGTTGATCAGCATAGTTGGGTTCTTCAGCCAGGTTCTGTTGATCAGCATAGAGAGGTTCTCCTGCCAGGTTCTATCCAGGATCTCCAGCCAAGTTCTGTCCAGGATCTCCAGCAAAGTTCTGGTTAGGATCTCCAGCCAGGTTCTGTGTCCATGTTCTCTTGCTAGGTTCTCCAGCCAGGTTCCCCAGGTTCCCCAGCCAGGTTCGGTCACCAGATTCTGTAGCCAGGTTCTTCAGCCAGGTTCTGGCTAGGTTCTCCAACCAAGTTCTGTAGCCAGGTCCTATCTCTAGGTTCTTCAGCCAGGTTCTCTCCCTAGGTTCTGTCTCTAGGTTCTGTGGCCAATTTCTGTCCAGGATCTTTTGCCATGTTCTGTCTCTAGGTTCTGAGGCCAGTTTCTGTCCAGGATCTTTTGCCATGTTCTCTCCAGGTTCTGTGTAGGTTCTGTGTCCTGTTGTCTTGTTACATCTGTATTTATACCAGTTGATTCCAATCCTATCAATCTCTATTCCAAAGGTTAGGGCGTTTCTTATCTCCATTCCAGGGAGTAAAGATTATGTAGCTTAAGCATGATTGTTTGTAGTTAAAGTGATTAATTACCCGCCTGGCACTTAGTTAAGGGGTTTTATCCCCTCCCTAACTTCAGGGGAAAATCCCTACCTGGGGAAACAACCTTTCTCAGAGAGGTGACCTTGGTTAAAACACATAGTTAAAACCAAGAAGGTGAGCAAACATATTAAGAACAGTATGCCATATATGCCAGGTCCCTTGAAACAGCAAGGATGGACCGGCCCCCAGCACTACGGTCTGCGGGCCACATGCAAATACAAATATTGTATTTGTTCCCGTTTTGTTTTTTTACTTCAAAATAAGATATATGCAGTGTGCATAGGAATTTGTTCATAGTTTCTTTTGCCCCCTGTTTAAAAAGTTTGAGGATCCCTGGTCTAGACTTTAGTGAAGAACTAAAGACTTGGTACAGTGTCATAGAGCATTTACATGTCATCCAAAGCTATGAAACAAGCGAGGCCACCTACAAACAATACAGACAAAACAGAATCTAAAATCTAATATGTGGTGAAGAGAGCAATCATAACTTAATTTCTAAAGTCAGAACACCCTGGGTCAGAAAGAACATTAGGAATTCATTTAGTTCATTCCTCTTTACTGGGGATGGGAGTGGGTGGGAACTAGATCTAAAATCTTCAAAAAAGAATAAAAATAATATTTACAATAATTGCTAGACAGCACAAATTTTCAATAGCTAAGTACACCCTTATAAACAGAGGAGTCTAGAGTCCTACCTCAGTTACGGTCACCATTTCATTCCTACATTTATCTAATTGTGCCTGCAATTCATTTTGGCTCTCCACTAGTTGTAAACCATATTGTGCAGCTTTTAGTCGCTCTTCTTCAGCCTCTTTGAGCTTGCGTCGAAGATCTGCGATTATATCTGCCTCCATGTTTTCCTGTTTTTAGTCTACTGTAAATAGAGAAAATAAAAATACTTAAGCTTAAACAAAAACTCCATATAATAAAAATTTAAAAATATAGTTACATATATATTTCAATACCACTGCCATATAAAAACACAGTACTAAAGATTTTCTTCCTGACTTTAAAAAAAAATTTTATTTTTATTGATTTCAGAGAGGAAGGGAGAGAAAGAGAGAGAGAGAGAAACATCATCGATAGAATCTTCAATGGCCTACCTCCTGCACGCCCCACACTGGGGATTGAGCCTACAACCCAGGCATGTGACCAGGAATCGAAGATGACCTCCTGGTTCAAAGGTTGAGGCTCAATCACTGAGCCACATCAGCTGGGCTCTTCCTGACTTAAGTGGTCACATTTGCAGTCTTGTTCTAAGAATGTCTCAAGATTTTATTACCTGATTTGAGACCGAATCAAACAGCAAAAAATGGTGAATATATTTAATTTTGCTTCTAAGAATTGCTGTATCAGGAAACTATTTAATTGTTGTGTGCTAAGTTTTCTTAAATGCTAAGAAAAGGTGGGTCTCATAATTATATCTTTATACAGGCAATCAAGATAAGACAAGAATGAAAGAAATAAAGAAACTACTCTAATAAACATATGTACAGGTATTGTAAGAATATCATGTTCACAATTTTTCACAACAGTGTTAACTTCCTGCACAAATCAGATTTGCCACATTAAATATGCTTTATTGAAAACAGACTCACTAGTATCTTCCTAGTTATTTGAAAGAAGGCATGCAAACAGAAACCATGTTCAGCATAATTAAAGAGCATTGCTGTCCTTTTAGATTTTCAAGCAAAGACTTAAATATATATAGAAACATCCCACTTTAACTCAACCTTACTTAACATCCTTTCCAAATTGGTGTCAGCCTCTTAGGCCAGACTCAAATTCAGCTGCCTTGAAAGAGCAACACGTCATTATTAAGGTGTTCCCTGATCTCTCCAGTCAATGTAGCCAAATATTGTTTGAATCCCTTACATGCTGGGCTCCATTCTGGACACTTCAGATACATTAGAGGTCAAATGGACAAAAAAAAGTGTTTCTTTCATGAAGCTTACTTTCCAGTGGGAGAAGACAATATATCATATTATATCTGCCTTCATAGTATAATTAATTAGAACTAATTAATTATAAAAACATAGTAATTAGAAAGTAGCAATGGGGAAAAAACACAATAAGGGAATTTACAAGAGGTGGATGTGTTGTTGCAAGGATGAAAGTTGAAATAAGTATTGGAGTGGGAGGAGGCCCTCAGGTGACTTCTGAGCAAAGCGCCCTTGCGGAGAACTACCAGTGTACCTATTTAGAAAAAGAATGGTCCAGGCAGAGGGATAGCACCTAAGACGGAAGGAAGCCCAAAGAATGAACAAGATAGAGTTTAGATCAGAAGACTCAATAGCAGAAAAATAGGTAGGATCAGGCCATTGTAAGGACTTGGGTTTCTACTCTGGGGAAATGGAGAGTCATTGAAAAGTCTGGAATAGAGATCTGATATATTTAAAAGGGTCATTTGGCTGCTATGTTGAACAGTTTGGAGGGGAGCAAGCTGGATACAGAAAGACCTGGTGTGACTGCTCACACCAGGGTGGCCACATAGGAGGTGAGAAATGGTCAAATTCTGCATATAGTTTGAAGGTAAAGCCAACATGATTTTCTGACAAATGAAATGTGGGATGTGGGAAAAAGAGAGAAGTCAAAAATGCCTGCAAGGCTTCTGGCCTGAGCACCTAGTAAAATAGATTTGCCATCAGTTGATGCATTAAAAACTGTGAGTAAGAAAATCAGGGGCTTAAGTGTTATTTAATGAAATATGTCAAGTAAGCAGTTGCCTACATGAGTAGAAGAGGGATCTGGGCTGAAGATATAAATTTGGGAGTTATTAGCATAAATCCTTGAACCTTGATATCACCAGAGTATGAGCATAATTAAAGAGAAGAGAGCCAAGGAATAAGCCCTGGTAAGAGACAGGAAAGAAGAGAGAAAAGTATACTCAGGTATGACCAGTGAGGAAGAATAAAACCAAGATCATGTGCTGTCCTGGAAGCCAATAAACAAAAGTGTATTAAGGAGGTACATGTGACCAATTCTATCAAATGCCAAGTCAAATGAGGGAAGAACTGAGAATCGGCCAATGGATTTGAATTCACAGAGGTCATCATGACCCTAAGAGCAGTTCTGGTAGAGAGATGGGGCAAAAGCCTGACTGGAATGAGTTGGACAAAGAATGGTAGAAGAACAGGAGACAGTATGTACAGTTTTGCGGCAAAGGAGAACAGATAAATGGGGCAGGGGCTGGAGGGAAAGCAAAAATCAAACGTATTTTATTTTAAAGACAAAAATTTTAAGAAAAATTTATTAAAATAAGAAATTTTAAGAAAAATTTAACAGTATGCTTCTATGCTATTTGATAGATCCAGGAGAGAAGAAAAAGTGATAATACAGAAGACATGGAGAACTGCTGAAGTGATGAATAAAGAGAATGAGGTCTAATGCACAGGAACTGATTTTAGACAGAAGCATGAATATTTCATCTAAAGTATGGGAAAGCGAAGTCTATAGTTACAGACATTGATAAGTATGTAAATATAATGGTGTAAATATAATGATAAATATAATAAGTGTCCTTCTAACCACTTCAACTGATCTGTGAATTAGGAAGCAAGGTCATTAAGAATGTAGATAAAAGAGGAGATATAGGGGTTTAGAAGAGAAGAATAGCAGCCTACATTTCGCAGGGCTGGCAGTTACTGCTTTGAAATGTAAGCCCTTTCCAAAGCCTGTACATGATGGGGCCAGCTGCTAACTGTTAAAATAATTTATACTTACTGAGGATTTACCATTTGCCAGGCACAGAGCTTCAAATGCATTATCTCATTTAATTCTCTTGAGAGTCCTGGGTTAAAATTTACCAAAGAAAAACTGGAACCAGCCAGCAATGTCCACGGAAGCCAAAACATTAGCTCTCGTTCACTCAAAGGATTTGCTGGAATTCCTATTACATGTCAAGTACTGAGCTACTGCTGAGAACACGATGGTGACCCCAAACCAGACAAGAGCCCTATCTTTTTTAACCTTACAGTCTCTGAGCGGAAAGGCATGAAATAAAGTAACTGTAGAGTTAAAACTGTGACTAAGTGCAACAGGGAGAGCTGTAGGGTACTATCTGAGCCTACAACACAGGGGAACTGTCCCAACCTGGGTATGGGGGATAGGGACAAGAGAGATTTCCCTGAGGAAGTGAGTTTTCAGTAGATGAATGCGTAAGAGTTAAATATCCATCTGCAATGAGAGGCAGCCAGGGTTGAATAACAACTGCAGCTAGTATGTGCCAGACATTGTGCCTGGTGCTGTGCATATTTTATCTGATTTATAATCCACCCGACAACCCCATGAAATAAGGTAATTCCCCCATTTACACATGTGCAAACCGAGGCCCAGAAAGGTTAAGTAACTTGCGCAGAGGTTATCAGCTAGTAAGCGGCTGAGTGAGACGGGAAGGGGGTCCAGCGCCTAACGTCCTGCCCCGCAGAAGCATGGCCTGCGCAAAGCATTGAGGAGACTGGGAGCCCTGGCAATGCGGTTGCCGCGTCCTTCCCACGTTCACTACTCACTGGCTGCACGGACCACAACATCTTATGTGATGTCTTGTCCCGTCATCCATAAAACAAGGCCAATAACATCGACCTAACAGGGGTTTTGAGAAGGTTAAATCAGCCAATGGCTTGTGAAAAGCAGGTAGGGGAGAATCGGACACACAGCTGTCTGGGGCAGCGCTGTCCAACAGAAATAATCAGGCAAGCCACATATGGGATTTTTAATTGTCAAGCAGACACATTAAAAAAAAAAGAAGGTTAATACCACCGAAATTCATTTGGATAGTATTTTCCTTAACCCAATACATCCCAAATATCATTTCAACATGTAATCATAACACGAAATATGATTTTATTAACGAAATATGACTTTTGTATAGTCTTCGAAATCCACTGTATAGTTCACACTTACAGCATTTCTCACCCTGGACACTGTTATCTTTCGGAGGTCCCGGCGGCCTCCCAGGCCTTACAAGTCCAGGCAGCATCCCCGGGAGGCGGCGAGGCGGCCCAACGGAAAACTGAAACCGACTCGGAACCCGGTGGACAAGGACTCGGGGTTCCGCGGGAGAAGCCGTTCCGGCCTACGCCCTCGGCCGAGATCCAGGCCCCAGGTTTCCGAGGGCCCTCTCTTCCCCGCAGGAGCCCTTCAGCGCCGCTCCCCACCGCTCCTCGCCACACGCACTTCCCTCCAGGCCCTTTGCCCCTACCTCCAGCACCCCTTCCCCAGCTGCTGCCGGCGGCGGCTCACGGCGAGTTTCACAGCGCCCAGGCTCCTGAGGGTAAGTCTTGCCACAGAAACATCAGCCGACGCGCACACCTACCTTCCGGCTAAGCGCCGCGGCTTTTTGAATGCAGTTCCCGCGAGAACGCGCACTTCTCACGGGAAGTTCAGCCCCAGCCGCGCGTCAGCTCCGCCCACTTACTGCGCCTGCGCAGGTGCTAGCGAGAGTGGCGATCTCAGAGTCCGCGCTGAGGAGATGGCTCAGTCTCCTCAACTTTGCTCAGAGTTGGTTTCCCGAATGTCCACCAGGGGCCGCTTCTCGTTGCTGTGTGTTGTTTTTTTGTTTTGTTTCGTTTTCTTTTTTAAAGGCAGTGCCTTCTGGAAAGACAGTGCCACTGGAAGGCGAAGCCTCGGGCAATTCTGAGGTGGGCCGGCCTCATGCACCACCCGCGGGTCGGCCGCATGTGCTCTGGGGGCCCTTCCTTCTGGTCCTGAGGTCCCAGGACTCTAAACCTGTAGAGTCTGCCTGAAAACATCGTAGGACAAATCTCAGCATCTCTGTCGGACAGACTGAGGGCCGTTCTAATGGCGTTCACCCTTGAGCCTTCCCCGTGTGCCCCTGCGGGGCCACCGTTTGCACGGATTGTCTAAGTTAAGCCTCGTGAGGTACGTGCGATTGTCCTCCCTTTGTGGACAGAGGAACACAAGCCCCAAGAAGAGAAGTGTGTTGGCCCAGCGGTAGCATCAGAATGTGAACCAATGCAGTCGGCTGCAAGGGTCCAAGCTCTTGCGTGCGTGTTGAAAGGATGGGTTTATGTTTTGTAAATCTGATGCCTATTCATTATTCAAAAAAGTTTAATCAGAAATACGAATAGCCAACGTTTAAATGGGCACGTCTGAGTCCTAGCAGCTGCTCCATGGACCACGGGTTTGCAAATAAGAATTAGATTAATTTACAAATTTTCGTAATTCATAGGATGGAGATGAAGTTTGCAGTATGTGAAACCTGGAGAGAGAGAGAGAGAGAGAGAGAGAGAGAGAGAGAGAGAGAGAGAGAAAGGAGAGAGAAGGAGGAGGAGGAGGAGAGAGGAGGGGAGGATAGAAGGAGAGGGGAGGAGATGCTATGCTATGTGCAGGACTTTAGTGATTGTACTAATTCATGGAACAGAAGGAGAAGGATCTGACAATAGGAACAGAAGAGCCATCTGAGAAGACATCAGAAATTGAATTGTCACAACCCCTTGTGTGATAATTTGATTCTAAATTGAATAATTATACCAGGAGGCAGTCTCAACTATTGAATAGTAGTAATGACAATGACAGCCCAGTCTGCAGTCTCTCCTGGCTCTGCTACCTATAGCACCGGTTCAACTCTTCATGAGCCCCGTTGCTATACTCCTTTTCACCCTGAATAGGTAGGTACAGTCCTCGCTTAAAGGTGCACCATTCCAATATTGTGGACTTTCACTGGCTAATTTTCCAGCATCAATTCCCTCTTCCCTTTTCTGCCAAAATCATTCTTCTTCATTCCAGTTTTATTGAAGTATAATTGATAAATAGAATCCTATATGATAAAAGGCTAATATTTAAATCAACCAAACAGTGGAACAACCAGTCGCTATGATGCACACTTGCCAGGAGCCGGTCCATCCTTGCTGTTTCAAGGGACCTGGCATATATGGCATACTGTTCTTAATATGTTTGCTCACCTTCTTGGCACTATGTGTTTTAACCAAGGTCACCTCTCTGAGAAAGGTTGTTTCCCCAGGTAGGGATTTTCCCCTGAAGTTAGGGAGGGAATAAAACCCTTTAACTAAGTGCCAGGCGGGTAATTAATCACTTTAACTATGAACAATCACACTTAAGCTACATAATCTTTACTCCCTGGAATGGAGATAAGAAACGCCCTAACCTTTGGAATAGAGATTGATGGGATTGGAATCAACCGGTATAAACAAGACAACAGGACAGAGAACCTAGACACAGAACCTAGAGACAGAAAAACTTCGCTGGAGAGAACATGGCAAAAGATCCTGGACAGAAACTGGCCACAGAACCTGGAGACAGAACCTAGTGAGAGAACCTGGCTGAAGAACCTAGAGACAGAACCTGGCTACAGAACCTGGATAGAACATGGCAAGAGAACCTGACTAGAACCTGGTGACTGAACCTGGCTGGAGAACCTAGACAGAACATGGCAGGAGAACCTGGATAGAACCTGGCTGGAGAACCTAGTGAGAGAACATGGCTGGAGATCCTGAACAGAACTTCGCTGGAGATCCTGAACAGAACTTCGCTGGAGATCCTGACCAGAACTTGGCTAGAGATCCTGGCTAGGCTGCTGATCAACTGAACGCTGTCTCTGTTTAATTCCTTCTTCGCCGACTCCGTCCACACCTTTGGGGACCCCTGGACCTGTTGGGGTTGGACACCAGCATCTGGCGCCCGAACAGGGACCCCTAGGTAAGCGACCCACACTCGGGACAGATCGGACTCCACCGTAGGAAGAGGGTGGATAGTCTTCGCCGACTCCGTCCACACCTTTGGGGACCCCTGGACCTGCTGGGGTTGGACCCCAGCACACACTGATCACCAGGGGGCAGATGCCCAATGCAGAAGCTGCTCCCTGGTTGTCAGTGCGCTCCCAGAGGAGGAGTGCCACTCAGCCAGAAGCCCTGAGCTGGGCTCACAAACAGTCAGTCAGACATCCTCCGAGGGCTCCTGGACTACAAGAGGGCACAGACCTGGCTGAGGGACCCTCGCAAGTGCACAATTTTCATGCACCGGGCCCCTAGTTATATACATTTAAACTGTACAGTGTGCTGATTTGCTAGACCTGTATATTGTGAAATTATTAACACACATATTTCTTGTGCTACCTTTGAGAATGCTTACGATCTATTCATGTGTATAATACAATATTATTAAGAATCAAAAGCATACTGATTATTCTTTGGGTAATTCATCTTTCCCTCCATTTTCAGCCATATGGATTGTTTAAAATTGATCCCACCCTTCAGCTTCAGGGTATCCCATCTCTCTAGTTATAATAATTGGTTCAGAGATGTACATGTCACTGAATCCACGTCAGTGAAATAAAATGAAATATTCACTGGGACTGCTGGAAAGATGGATTTTCTTAACCCCTTCTGTACTTAAACTTGTCAGCCCAGAATTGCCAGCTGCCATCTTGGGTCCATGAAACTTAAGACTGCTTGAAATAGAATCAAAAGCAGAGCTGATAAATAGAGAGGAAGAAAAGAGTTCTGATTATGTTGTTTGGGCCCTACATGAGGCAACTCTTGAAGCTCGAGTTATCTCTGAACCGTTTAGTTTGAACTCAAATGGATTCAATTTGAGTTTTTGTATTACTTGCAACATAAAGAATTTTAAGCAATACATTCAATAATACCCATGTCTGGTTTTTAGTGGACAGATTAACCTGTCAAGTACTTATTCTACATTTAGGATTTTATGAGGCTAACACTGAAAGTTGCTAATTTCCAGAGGGTAGGATCTAGTGATGGCTCCTCTGAGAATAATGCCCTGGTTGAACCAGAAGGAAGGTTTATACTAAATGAAGGAGCCTAATGTATATAATGAAGGAAAGTAAGGATCCAAATAGCTTGTATGTAATCCCTCTCTTGGCACCACTTCACATTCCCATTATGTCCCTGTTAAGCCGACTTCTTCAGGTGATTTTACCACCTAAGCCATTTAGAGTTAAGACTGAACATTTATATTAGTTATGATTTTTACTTGCCAAGAATAGTACCCACTCTAGTTAGTTCGGTATATATGCATATAAAAATACTAGCGTCCTAATTTTTTTCAGCTATTCACAAGACTTTAGTTGCTATTTATGACTTTCCTATCTTCCAGTGCCCATTACACATTTCTTTTATTTTCTGACATTACCTCAACTAGTTGAGGCTCTTTATCCTGTACAGTGACTCATATCTACACTGCTGAATAAAACATATTCACTGATGATCTATATTACTCACTCTTCTGTTGGCCCAAATTTATCTGGTCTGACTCAAAATGAGATGGGATTAAACTTAGGCTCCTGTTCTTTCTCTGAGAGCTTGAAACTGTCACACTACTTTTCTCTGTGTGTGTGTGTGTGTGAGTAAATACAGTAGGAAGAAGTATAACTACCTTGATGTTGTAATGTTTAGTTTTTTGAATGTTATTCCTAGGAAAAACACCTTAGGAGCACACACAGTAAAGGGGAGATTGAGCCCTGGCCAGTTGCTCAGTGGTCAGGGCATCGACCCAAGGACCAGAGTCACAGGTTTAATTCCCAGTCAAGGGCATGTACCTCAGTTGTGGGTTCCATCCCCAGACTGGGTACATGCATGAGGCAACCAATGGATGTGTCTCTCTCACGTTGATGTTTCTCTCTTTCTCTCTCTTTCTCTCTCTCTCTCTCTCTCTCTCTCTCTCTCTCTCTCTCTCTCTCTCTTTCTCCCCACCCCCTTCCACTCTGTCTAAAAATCAATAGAAAAAATATCCTCAGGTAATGATTTTTAAAAAAGGGGGAGATTGATAAATATCTGCACCCCCAGGTAAACAGCTGAATATACCTGTTCAGTAATACTCACCCATAAGCTACCTCCTGCCTGTTACCACTAGGTGACAGTATTTGCAAATATTTTATTGGAAGGGAGGGTTTTTGTTACAGAAATTAGATTCTGTTGGTAGAGATGGTTAGTTTCAGCTAGAAGAGTAGCCAAACACACATATCTGTTATAATCTACACTCTTAGTCATGTGATATCATAGTTATCTGTCATCTGGAATACTTTCCTCCTACTAGTTACTAGCTTACTCCATGCTATAGACAGAATTGTGTCCCCCACCCCCAAATTCATATGGTGAAGCCCTAATACCCAATATGACTGTATCTGAAGATAAGGGATTTAAGAAGTAATTGCAATTAAATACGGTCATAAGGGTGGAGCCCTAATTCAATAGGATTGGTAACCTTATAAGAAATGGGGGGGCGGGGGGGAGAGATCTCCCTTTCTCTGTGCAGCACAGAAGAAAGGCCATGTGAACACACAGTGAGACAGCAACATCTGCAAGCCAGGAAGAGAGCCCTCACCAGAAACTGACTTCCCAGCCTCCAGAACTGTGAGAAATCAATTTTATGTTTCTTAAGTATTTTGTTTCTGCATCCTGAGCAGACTACTATGCTCTGTCTCATCCTTTTCTTTGGAGAGGACCTATGACTAATGGTTAAGAATACAATATGTGTTCTGGAGTTAGCATCTGGATTCAATTGCAGGCTCTGTTACTTCCTAGTTGTGGTTATCTTAGCTTCAGTTTTCTCAAGTACAAAATGAGATAAAGTATCTAATTCAATAGGCCATTGTGTTGTTTAATGAGTTAATACTTTTTAAATGTCAGTAAGTGGTAGCTAATATTACGAGCATTGTCTCAGCTCAAATATCACTCCCTCTGGGACCCCTTTTCTGATGCCTTAGCCTGGGGCAAGTCTTCTATATACAGTTCATAGCACCCTGTGCTTAGCTTTTGGAACATTATAATAGATTGTAGTAATTTGTTTAATTTATGTTTGCCTCCCTCACTGAACTATAGGCTCTTTGAGGATAAAAAGGCCTATATAAGTTTTACTCACTGTGGTTTCTCCCAGCAAGTGTCATAGTGCTTGGGACATGTTAAGCGCTAAAGTCAAGTTTGATGAATGGATGAAAAATGCAACTCATTGATTTATATGGGGGATTCTATAAACTTTCTTTGAGGGATCAAAGTCAAGTAACTTGTAAAAGAAATAACTGTTCTTAATCTTCAGTGAAAAATGCTGAAAATGTATTAATCAGTTTACACAAAACAAATTAAACAAATAGGTAGTTTGGGGTATTTGATACCCTCTGAAATTTTAATTGCTTCATTCACCTATGACAATATGTGTCCCTCACTTGAATCATTATTTCTTCATTGAGAATTGATGTATTGATGTAGTTTCTGTAATTCAAGCAGAATTGTACTAGGGAACTGGGTATATAAATAACCCTATCGAAGAAAGTCGGGAGAATCCTTGGCTAAAGTAAATGTTCATTGGGATAAATGCAGACTTCCATGTATTAAGTTCTTTTAAAGAAAGAGCCACGCTGGATGATCTTCAAGTTTTAAAACTTACGTTTTTCTAATATTTTATTATGTTTTAACAGGTTTATTTCCTGAAAACAAATCTGGCAACATGTTGCCCTATTAATTTTCCCAAGCTATAAAATATTTCAAAGGGTGTACAATTTCAATAATCTTTAAATTCCTTTGGTTATGAAATGATCAACTACATGAGTCAGGCTCAAATGTACAGTAATAAGAAATGTTAGTTATTTGTATTTAAAAGATAATGTTATATTTCAAAAGTTTTCTCAAAATGTAAGAAAGTGTCTTGTGGGCTTTACATACCTTATAGAGACAGTAAAATCTTCCCTTTTTTTATTATCATAGTGATAAAACTTTAGGAAGCCCTGATGCTAGACGTGATCCTTTCTTTGTATTAATCATTGTTTTACCATTTTATTTGCCTCTGCATTATCAGGCAGGATGCTCAGACTTTGGTTTTATCACCTATGACCCCTTAACTCCCCCATGATACACTGTGCTGGTAGTACTTGGCTACTTTTGATAAATTGGCCAGTCTTGTAAAATGCTTTCCTAAGCTGAAGTTCTGGAACTTGTCAGGTGTCCTCTCTGACAGTCATGTCTTCCTTTGGCTCTCAAATTACCCAACCAGCTGGGGTAAAGCCCATATCCTCCCACAAAGCATGCTTCCTTGGAAATTTAGATCTATTCGTTTTTGGCACTAAAAGTCATGCTCTTGCACTTTCTGTCAAATCAGGGCTAAATAATTTCTTGAAGGTGAGCAACCTTTTAAATGTTGGAGGACTAACAGTTCCAGGGATCGCTGCGTGTTCAGCAATTTGTAAGAAAGATCAGAAGACTACAGTGTTCCTTATGACTACATTTGAATGTAGCAAGACCCAGATTATTATTTTTTCTTCTTGTTAACTAGTCGAGAGGTTAGCATCACACTCTTCCCTCCAAGTTAGTCCATCCATTCATGCATACAGCAAATTTCTATGCACAAGAGAAGTATGACTTCTGAATTACATCAGCATGTAATCATTATTATATATGATTGAAAGCAGGGAATTACAAAAGGGTCTTGGGTGACCCTTATCCTCCCACCTACAAACTCCTGGGAAAGGGATTAATATGTGTCCTATAAAGAGTTAAGTTATTACAAGCCAGCCAACATGGGAGAAATAAGTAATATCTAAATGTATTCTTAAATCTGTTTGGAAGGTCTGATTTCGTTCCTGCTCTCGCAAAAAATTAGTGCTGCTGTCATCCTAAGAAATAGAGGTAAGTTTCAGAGTGCTTTCCAAACTTTGTTCTACATCAAAACACCTGAGGAGCTTCACAACTCCTGATACCCAGTCTGTGCCCAACACCAATGAAACTGGGATGCCTGGGTGGGTGTTAGGCAACAATAATTTTTAAAGGTCCCCAGGAGAATGCAATGTGCAGCAAAATTTGGGATCCTGGGTTAAAATAGTCATGCATTCTCTATCACACTTCACCTTTTTTAAATTGCTTTGTTAGCACAGTGGTTCTCAATCTGACTGCTCATTAGAATCACGGGGCACCTTTAAAAATCTTATTTGGATTCACTTCGTCTAGGGCAGGGTGTAAGCATCAGCAGTGGATAGCTGTTCCCCAAGTGACTCTAATGTGCAGCCATGGTGGAGAATTACTGGGCTACTTGATCCCGTACAGAGGTAGGATAAAGTGGGTCCTTTAGCCTTTTTCTAGCCATTAAGGGCTTTCTACATTTTAAAATTACTATTCATTAGTTTTGTTGAATGAATTTTCTTTTTTAGTTTATTGGGTTTTAAAAAATGCAACCATTTTTTTGATTCCATTGGTAGTAGGATTACCAGATAAAATACAGAACAGCCAATGAATTTTGATTTCAACTAAATAATGAATACTTTTTAGTACAAGTATGTTTATGCAGTATTTTGGGATGTATTATAAAAAAAGATTTACTGTTTATCTGAAATTCAAATTTAACTGGTGTCCTGAATTTTTATCTTCTATATCTGACAGTGCTAATTGGTGGGAAAACATGGCTCATTCTTGGGGAAATCAGCAGTTGAATTTGGGGAGTGTTCCATCCTTTTAATCTTTGAGGTTTATGACCTGTCTTTTAGCTCTTAATCTCTTCTAGCTGCAGAGGTGGTAGATAAAAAGGAACTAGTAATTTTGGAATTAAAAACTACTAAAAATTTCTTGGTAGCCAAGCAGACCCCCATTTTTCTTTTGCGTAGAGTATCATTGGGTGACCAGCAGGTGAGGAGTATGGGAGAAGAGTATCACCATGCAAGAAAATAGGATATGGAGAAAGGTAAGCTTTGGTTCCAGGAACCCCAGTTCTGTGCTCTTAAAAGGATTGCCATTTGGAGCCATTTCTATGACTTTCAAATATTTGAGACTTGATTTTTTGTTCAAAAACTTTTTAAAGCTTATCTGAATATCAGATGTTTGCTGCTTTGGCTAGAGTTGAGATAGTTTCCAGGTGAAACCTGTTCTCCTAGCCTACTGAATCTGAACTAATGGAAACTTCGTAAGTCTCCCACAATCTTGTAAGAACCCCCAACAGGCTTCCCAAGCAGTTCGGATGCCCTTCAGCCTCATCCTCTAACGACCATCCATCACTTAGCTGATTCCTGAAACTTCCTTCCTCCTCATCATCCCAAGAAGGCCTTGAACTGTAAATAAAAGCCGTGGGTGGGTATATTTCTTGGCTAATAGCAGGCTATATTCAAAGGGAAAAGGAGTGAGGTTTCATGATAATTCCCAGAAAGCAGGTGTTGTAATGATTTTACCAAATTGGAGCCTGACATTTTGATGAACAACTCTTGAGCACCCCTCATAATTTCCTCCATAGAGGAGATAAGCAAACAGGTAATATGTCAAATCTCCCTGTGCTGTCCAAGTTTACTAATGGAAGGAGGTGAAACAGGTGAAGCACATTAACTTTTAACCTGTTAACACTGGTTTTTTTCACTAAACATTAGATGTTTAAAAGGGAAATGCATGCTGGCAGAAAGGAGACAAGACAAAGGCTACTAGGAAGGAGCTGAAAGCTGGCCTGCATCATGGAACATATTTGCAAGCCAGCTGGGCCCATTTTGCACAGATGTTTTTATAGGAACAAGAGGGAGGGGCAAGTGCTCTAATATTTGGCACGTTAGCAAAGCAGTGGAATATCTCTTTCCATGATGCTCCTCCTTTCTCATGGCTGAATGTTGGGGTTGAAAGAAGCAGTTGTCAGAGGCTTTGGGAAAATTTTATTGTTCAAACTGAACTCCAGAAAATTACATACATTGATAAAAGGCTTTTTTCCAAGTTCATTTAAAAGGGTTAATTTATACTTTAGGATGCCAACTCTGAAAACCAAAGAGTTGCATGTTTATTTACCTATGGATAAAACAATCCAATCATCATCAGCTCTTTTATTCATAAGTGAAAAAAAACATGTACTATTTGGAGAAAATACTTTATCCAAATTTGTTTTAGGGTGATGTAAATTAAATCCTCCCTTTCCCAGATGGTTGCTTTTGCCTGAATGCTATAGTAGCATGTCTATCTAGCGTGCATTTTAGAACATTGAGGAAATCAATTTCTCTATATAAGTTGGCGGCTTGGTGGCCCACCATTGTTCTATTTAGCTCACAGGGTGAAGAAAAACAACAACAACTTTGAGCCAAAATTAGAAACGTGAGAATTTACACACACACACACGTCTGGATTACCAGGTTCTTCTGAAAAATCAGATTTGTCTATGCTGTGACCTCACTCCTCATGCCAGTGGTTGGTGGATCTTTGTATTTTGTAGTGGGCACAAGTTTTTCATTTCATCACAACCCCTGTCACTTTATCATTGGGTTTAAAGTGTGTCAGATATGAGACATATTACCTATATGAATGGTTCCTATATGCATTCGAATTTGCCATTCAAAATATGAAGCAAGCCTGGCCTGTGTAGCTCAGTGGTTGAGTATCAGCCTATGAAACTGGAGGTCATGGTTTGATTCTCAGACAGGGCACACACCCGGATTGCAGGCTTGATCCCCAGCAAGGTGTGTGAAGGAAGCAGCCCGTCAATGATTTTCTCCATCACTGATGTTTCTGTCTCTCCCTCTTCCTTCCTCTCTGAAATCAATAAAAATATATTTTTAAAAAATATGAAGCGAGATCAGATTATTAATCCAATGTCCTCTGAGCTGATTCTATGATTCTTCTCTTTTATACAAATGGAGTTCTTGATATTCTTATGGATTATCTGATACTTTGAGGAAGGAACTTGACTATATTGTCAACATCATCTCTACCCTAATTTAGTTTACTTGGAGTGTGAATGAATTTATGACTAGCCGAATAACTCTTCAGTTGATTTTCTTCTTTGGTTGTGTTTTCATTGGTGGAGAATTAAAATGATCATCTGGATAGGCTCATGTATAAATGAAAAACAGAAATTAGTAATTTGAATATTGAAAAGTAATTGCCTCTACAGATAAAATCTAGCTCAACTGTTGACTTTATTCCACCTGGTATCAGACAACTTTAAACCAGGAAGGGGCCTTGGCGATAACATTTGACCCCTTTGTTTTATAGATAAAACTGAACTTAGGAGAGGTAAAGTGACTTATTCTTAATCATGCTATAGTTTAGTGTCAGAACTGGGACCCAAACCCATCTTTCTTAACATTCACCAAGGCTGATATTATTCCTATTATCTTTTGCCTCTAATTATGTAAGTACAGTTTCAGGTTTATTTCTCAGTTGTCATTGTTGCTATTAATTTTTGCAATAATTTACAATAAAAATTATAACATTGTCATAATGACCTTTTAATGATCAGAGTTATGTATGATAAAATTATGAACCATTTCATAGGTACTTCTCTTGAATATATAAAGATGATCCTTAGTAATGGAAAATTTATAATTCATATTTTAATTAAAAAGGCTTCCAGCCTAGCCAGTGTGGCTCAGTGCTTGAGCATCGATCTATGAACCACAAGGTTATGGTTCAATTCCTGGTCGGGCACATGCCCAGGTTGCAGGCTCAGTCCCTGATGTGGGGCCTGCAGGAGGCAGCCAACCAATGCTTCTCTCTCATCGTTGATGTTGCTATCTCTCTTTCCCTCTTCCTTCCTCTCTGAAATCAATACAAACATATTAAAACAAAAACATAACTTAAAAAAGGCAATGCTAGCAGTAGTTGTCTTTGAATGACTTTAGATGGTATCCCCCACTTCTCTTCTTATGTTCCAAATTTTCCATCATGAATCGACATCACTATTATAATTGTTAGAATTGTTAAACAGTTATATAAAAGAAACAAAGGCAAATCCAGTCTGATAAAGACATGAAGTACTTAAATGTTCCCACACCTCATTCATTCCTGTGAGTGGAATGTAAAGCCCATTTCCTGTGATTCAGATATGTACACACAAAGAGAAAGGATTTGACACATTCCCACAGTGAAAGAAAAATAGTGGCCACGATTGCAAGGGGTATGTGCTAAGGGCTGTGACCTAGAGTGCATTCCAGGCTGAGTGACACTGACTTTTAAATTTAAAATCCGGCAGTTCCAGCGCTGTCAGTATCTGGCTAATTAACTTAGTCCAGTTTTCTGGTATGGACTGTTATTTTCTCAGAAATTCTGAAAGCTAAGGAGAATTCAGATTTTGCTTTACCTTTGTCTAGTGTTGGGGGACTTAAAGAATGGAAAATTAGCACATGGCCTCTCTCCCAAAGACTACTGTAACAGCTGTGTGGTTACCAGGGGAGGAGTTTACTTGGATGGGGAAAGAAAATACTTCATTATAAATAATCCGTTTTTACTACTCCTGTTTCTGGGAAACCTGATACATACAATGCACCTAAGTGTAT
This sequence comes from Myotis daubentonii, assembly GCF_963259705.1. NCBI lineage: Eukaryota > Metazoa > Chordata > Mammalia > Chiroptera > Vespertilionidae > Myotis > Myotis daubentonii. The sequence continues at coordinate 104,408,134 of NC_081844.1, read as the reverse complement.
TGGAGGTCAAGTTCCGACTGTGTTTTTATTAAATATTTGACTGTTTTATGTGTTAGTGTAATTGACTGCATTTGAGACCTGGGTGATTAAAGAGCTTGTCTGTAGGCAGCTTGCCTCTCTGTCGCCTACCTTTTGGCTCTGTCTCTCTCGCTTTTCTCTTTCTTCCATCTCTCTCTGTATTTTGAAAATATTAAATTTTTAAATATGGCTCACTGTACTTCCTCATGCTCCTTAATTTTCATTTCTTAAGAAGTGAAGCATCAGAGAACATTGCATAGCTCAGTGTCAATCAATAAATTAGTATCCTTAGTCCTTTAATGTCCCCTCTGCAAAGCTGGGATGGTTGGGGGAATAATAGTGACGAGTAGATCCAATGTTTTGTATCTGTGAGGAAGACACTATTTTATTTACTTCTCATTCATCATGGAAGGGACACAGCTCAACTTACAAAAGGATATTTTAGCACCCCAGAGAAACTATTTTAATGCTGAATCTCAACAAAATATTGCACCAACTTTTTGTATCTGCAGTTATCTCTTAGAGGTACTGCTATTTTTAAAATTATTTTTGGTATATTTCTAGATAAGTTACGACCTCTTTTGACTTCTAAATAAACATTAAAATAGACACATACATGTACACACACACCTCCTTAAACTGCGTCTCTAGACCTTCCTGTTACAGTTGGGATGTGGCACTGCTGCTGTTGGAGTTGGACAAGGCCAAATGACACTTCACATGACATGGGCATGAAGTCCCCTCCCTCTTATTTCCCCATTGAGTATTTTGGTAAATTACACTTTCTCACTGCCTCAGAGTCAGAGTGGTGAGCTATGGCTTCATGCTGGGATGGCTGAGGCTCTGACACACAGACAGGGGAGTACTTGGAAGTGACAAGAGCACCTCAGCTCAGAAGGAAGAGTAATTGAAAAACCCCAGACTGCTCCATGCACTGCTTGTCAAGTCATTCTTGGAAACAGGCTTTCATCGTCAAAATCCCCTCTCACTCACGAGTCTTCTTGCTTCTCACCCTGCAATGAATGACACAGGTACAAAACAAAACAAGTTCACAGTTACAGATGCTGGTGAGGAAAATCCCAAAGGGGAACTTTACCACAAGTTTTGACTTCTATTGAAAGTCTTTAAAATTAACTTTTCAAATAGTTGTTGGTTTAAAATGCTACTTAAGTTGAAGGATGAGTGAACTTTTCATGTTACCTTACATTTTATGAAGCACTTACAGGTGCAGTGTATTATGTAGTAGAAGAAAATCAAGTTACTCAGTGGAAAATGGGTTGTGCAATTAGTCAGAGCCCTGATTGAATATGGTGTATTAATTGTAGCAAAATGTGCAAATTTTGGGGGGAGAAACTTGGACAGGCAATGAAAAAACATAACTGGCAGAAGCACCCAGCTTTGAAAGTCCCAGCCTACCACTATGTTATGGGTAAGGCTTGCCACTGGAGACAAGCAAATCTTGATTCTCATCTCAGCTTTACTGCCTTTTAGGTCAGTGGTTCTCAACCTTGGCTGCACATTAGAATCACCTGGGAATCTTTTTAAAATCCTGATTTCTGGGCCTCATCCTCCGGAAAGTCTGTTTCTTTGTTATGGGGTGGGACCACAACATTAGTAACAAAGAAATAGAATTTCCGGAGGATGGGGCCCAGAAATCAGGATTTTAAAAAGATTCCCCGGTGATTCTAATGTGCAGCCAAGGTTGAGAACCACTGTTTTAGGGAATAGTTTATGAGAGTGGAGGCTTTGGAGCCAAATTTTTGGGATCCACGTCCTGCTTTATTCACTTGTTCTATGTCCCTGGGCAGCCTCCTAATGTTTCTGTTTTCTCATCTCAGCACAGAGATGATGCCATCTGGTGCATAGTGTTGTAAGGATTAAAGCAGACATATGTAATTTGATTGGAAAGGTACTGGCACATTCCATGTCTTTAGAAAATATCAGTCATTATTATTAAATGTGTCACCTTAGCAAAGGCCAGTCACATGACTGCCACTATTTCAATGTCCTCAGATATAAAAGAGAAGATAATTATTGTAAGGATTAATTGAGTGCATGTGTTTTCTTAATTTAATTTTAACTTTTTATTTAAAAAAATGACAAACACATACGAAAGTAGAAACTAATATGACTTCAGTTTCCAGTTACGTATGTAAGGAACTTAGAAGTCACACTCCGTCCTAACAACCAGTAAAAAGCTGACTTGAAAAATTGACTTTTCTAGGATCTGTAGGAGCAGGGAGGACACAAGGCAAACCCTTTCCCCCAGGATTGGAGGGACAGACAGCTGAATGCAGGGAAGGATGTCTTGCTGGAGCAGAGATTCAGGAGCCCATAGGAAAACCTGAGCTGTAAGGGACGAATTGCTAGAGGCTCAGTGTGGACAAGTCTGAGAGTTAAAAACTCCAGGGGACCCAGGCATAAGGAGAGGCCCACAATATTGTGAGATTTACTTTCAGGAGCTTGACCAGGCTCCCACAGCGAATATCGGAGAAAAATCCCATCATGCTCCAGCAGGGGAAGGAGAAAGGAACGGTTTTAAAATAAGACAGAGCACTCTGTTCCTTTAACAAGGCCTGACTCTAGACAAAGTAGTTAACCAGAGCCCAACATTGGCATGTTATCAGAGCTTAACTGACCTGGGGGTGGGAAATACTCGTGAGGTCTAACCATTCTGTCCCACCTACATCGGGAGAAACCAACTGGGAACCACTTGTGACATTCACAGTCCAGCGACATGGGCCCACTGAAAGTCTGAAGCCTGACCAGGGGACTGTGGAACAGTTCCCCTGCCCCGCACCTCACTACTAAAGGCCTGTTTACAGAAGTGCTTTAACCTGGTACATCATGTCTGGCTATCATGAAAAATATGGCAAAGCATCCCAAAAGTAAAACAAAACAAAAAACACCACAATTTGAAGAGACAGAGCAAGTCAGAACCAGACATGGCAGGGATATTGGACTTATTGGACTAGGAACTTAAAACCCCTATGATTAATATGCTACAGGCTCTCATGGATAAAGTAGACAGCATGCAATAACAGATGGGCAACATAAGCAGAGAGATGGAAATCCAAAAAAAGGACCAAGAAGAAATACTAATGTAAATAACCCCACGAGTTCATCATCAAGTTGTTAACAATGGTCACTTTTTATGGTTTGGTTTCAACTATTGCCCTATCAATTTTTTTCTGGGACTTTTCAAGCAAATGACAGATATGCTATTATTTTAATTGTAAATTCTTCCACATGCAGGTGTAGTAGATTGTTTGCAAGATGACCACACTGACTCTTCTATGTGTAGCCCCTTTGCACTGTGACTTGCGGCTTTTCCCATTAGGGGGCGGAGTCTGTTTCAGGTTTTGTGAAATGTCTTGACTCATGAATGTGGCAAAAGTGATGTGGGATTCCAATCCCAGGCCTTGGAACTCCTAGATAGAAAAACTGTTCAGCTGAGCCCCGTTTAAGTTGCTGACCTTACAGAACCATGAATAGGTAACAGTATTAATTTTGGGTGGTTTATTATGCAGCAATATATACCTAACATAGTGATTTTTTAAAAGTGCTTAATATGGTTCTTCGTACATAAATATGAAGCCTTGACCATACTGACCAGGGAACTGAACTTACAAAGCATGAGGCATTTTATAATTCTGAGGGAGAGTGCCAATGTGCTAACATCAGTGTAGAAATAGTATTCCATGACATTCGTTCTATGAGCCTTCTGTAGCTCGATATTCCAGCTTAAAGTCCAAGGGATACTGATCCTTGATCTAACTTCTTTTGAGAATCTGATAAAATCTATAAAAATTCTTCCCAGAAACAAAATGCATGTGTACAGAATCCCCTTTGCTAAACGCACGCACATACCCACACACACATTTGGCTCCATCATGTCTAACAGTGGCTGACACATAGTATGTGCTCAGTAATTATTTCAGTTATTCTTTGAATGAATGGCTGAACAATTGAATGAATAAATATTCATAAACTGGCATCTCCCAATGTTCTCTCAACATTGATTGGCATGTATAAGAATCCTCTGGGGAGGACTTTTAAGAGATAGGGCTGTCCAGTCTATATCTTTTGAGACTCATCATTTGTCTGAGAACTGAACTCCAGAATCAGATGTTTAAGTTCTCTGAGTGATGCCGAGGCAAATGGTCCTTGAAATATAAATGGGGGGGGGGGGAAGTTGGGTGCGATCAGGCCGGCACGGGGGGCAGTTGGGGCGAGCAGGCTGTCAAGGGGGGGCAGTTGGGGATGAGCAGGCTGGCATGCAGAGTGGTTAGGGGTGATCAGGCAGGCAGGTAGGTGAGTGGTTAGGAGCCAGCAGTCCCAGATTGTGAGAGGGCTGTCCAACTGCCGGTTTAGGCCCGACCCCTGTGGGATTGGGCCTAATCTGGCAATCAGACATCCCCCGAGGGGTCCCAGATTGGAGAGGGTGCAGGCTGGGCTGAGGGACACCCCCCCCCCCCCCCCGTGCACGAAGTTTGTGCACCAGGCCACTAGTTAAGATATAATACTGAAATGATAGGAATGGACATGGCAATGTGGCTGACCCTAGAGGCATTAAAGTGATCACCACTCTGCTGGCTTGGAAAAGCTGACTACTCACTTGCAGCAGTCCTTGGACCTTCAGTCAGCCATGTGACCCATGAGACCAAAGGGGATGGCTGCTGAGGGGCTTCTACAAAATACTTTGTTTTCCAGGTAGAAAGATCACACCTAACTGGCACCACGCCTTTCTCCCCCAAGCTAGTCAGCCAGTTGTGAGGGTATGATGTTTGTAATTGTAGGAGCCATTTTGTGAACTTGAAGCTGCAAGTGAAGAAAAGATCAAAAGATAGTCTGATTCTAACGTGTGTGCTATTGAAGCCTACCTTCAGATTTTTGGTTTTGTTGAAAACAAAACAAAACAAAACAAAACACACACACAAAAAACACCACCCTTTTTTGTTGAAGCCATTGTTAACTCTTTGATTAGTTGCAGCCAAGCATATTCCCAATGGATACAGTGCTCAAAATGCTCAGGTATTATTCTTTCTTGATTATAAAAATGTTTTGCATCTTACCTTACATAGAAAGAAATACTGTTTGAATTATTTTCATGGAATCCTTGAAGACTAAAATTAAAACTATATTAGAATTAGAGTTCATCTAGTTAAATGTCTTCTTTTTACATACCCAAAATAATTAGGGAGAGTAAACGATTATACGACTAGTGGTTATTTTCTTTTATAACCATTTTTAGAATGTTGCATGGTGATGCCTTCAGGTGGCTATTTCTGTTGACTGTAAGTTGAAAGTCTGTAAGTTGTACGTCTTGACTACTATTCATAAGTCATGAAGTATAAGATGATAGACTATGAACATCCTACAGCATCGCAATAGATATATTGCCTGATGAGAAATATGTGTGTTCCTTGCCCTGAGCATGAAACTGCTGGCTGATGAATTTGCAGAAGATGTGATTGGAAGAATGCTTGACTGGGTGTGTTGGTAGCTGTTCTTCATCATAAGCACTTAAAGAGTCATTTTGTTGGATGATTTTGGTCACTGATAGAAACTGAGATGTGCAAGCCTATGGCAGCCAGCACAGCAATGAACTCATTATTTTTGTCTCTGCTGGAACATCTTTTTGGGATTTCTGTATCACTCACAGCTAATGGGTCTGGACTTGCCACTTATATATCCAAAGTGGATTCCAGTGGTATAAAATCATTTAGAATGAAGCTTAAAAAGGAAGAAGGGGGACACTGAGGGTATAATATAGAACCCCACCCACAAGATGTTTATTCTTAATAACTACATTTGAATGTGTACCAGTGATACTTTTTTCTCATGGCTAGACCATAAAATGACCCAAAAAATCAGAAGACAGAGCTATATCCTAAACACTTGTAAGTCAGCTCTCAGCTCAAAAATCACCTCCGGTGGAATGTTCCCTGATCCCTCAATCTGAGGCCACCCTAAGCCACTCTAAGAAACCACTCCATTTTAGTTTCTTCTAGGCTCTTATCACCATCTGACCATTATTTTTTAAATTTTGTTCTTGTTCATTGTCTCTCTCCACTCACTAGCATGTTAGATTAAAGGCAGCAAGACCTACTCTGTCTTGTTTACTGTGGCATCCTCTGCAAAGATGCCAGGTCCCAGAGTAGGAGCTCAATACATATTTGTTGAATGAATGAACGGGTGGCTACAGTGCTCTCTCTAAAAGCTTTAGCTTCAAAGACAAGTCCAGAAATTGTCTTTAAGAGTGAGGTGAAAGATGGCTTCTCCCTTTTTAATTTTGATGATGGTATTGATCTCTGTGTTAGCCAAATGCTTGTGTATCTCAGTCCAAAGAGTTACAATATAAATATGTGGGAAAATATTGGAGCAATTAGAACTAGCATATGCCTTACTTGGTCCCATTAACATTGATATTTGTATGTGTGGGTACACATCTCAGTCAAGGTTATATAATGCTATTGTCTAAGTGGCCAATGGTCTGGGTTATTGAGGAAAAGATATATATTTTAAATTGTGCCAGAATTATACAGATATCTTCACATTTCACTGCATATTATGCTGCACAGATATTTTTTGCACCCTTCAACTGATCCTGTGCTTTACTCATGCATACACATTGTTGTGAAATCCCAGTATAAAAAGTACTGAAACCAGGCCAGCATTAGCCTTGCTTAGGAAACCTGCAGAGAGCTGGATTGAAAAGAAACCTAGGCATTTGCATCTACTGCATAACAAGAGCAAGAGCTTAATTTTGTGACCCAGGAGAAGAACCCATATAGAACTCTAAAGCACCCCCCCCCTCCCCCCGCGCCATGCGGGTGGAAAGTTGTGTGGGATGTAGTGTTGCAAGAACATTATTCAGCTCCAAAGATCAACTAAGCTGCCAGCACACTGAATTTTTAGAGTAAGATAAAACATTAATTACAGATGTCAAGATTAGAGTTTGCTTTTTTTGCAAATTCCATGGGGTCTCTAAGCAACTTGATCTTTGAATTCCCAAGGTACTAAAAATCTACAGAGAGGAGATTGTTATTTTAATGTTGTAAGAATCCCCACCTTGAGTGCTGCCAAGTAAAAATCTAGCTTAATAACACAGACTATAAGGTATATTTCTCATTTTTTTAGAGGACTAACATTTACTGGTAAAACACAATTTAAGCTGATAATTGTAGCTGTAAATTTTCTCAAAATTCTGTGAGGTGCCTTGCCTGAGCTCGAAGAAACAACTGTGTTATCACTGAAATTGGATTTTGATTTTAGAAAGCCTTCCCACACACTAATTTTTAAAAGTATTTGTCACTTTAAAAGTGTTTGTCATTTTAACAGAGAAGCATTTCCCAGAAGAGGAATTTGGCTGCTGGGGGGCAAAATCTGGGTAATCATATTTGATGTTCATAAATGTGAAATCACCTTCTCTCTTTTTGCCCAGGCCATTAATACTGATCGCAGAGAATTATTGGGAACAGAATACATATTAGATTACCAATGTCCAAGGTTTGGAATAACTTACCAATGTCCAAGTAATATCTGCTTATTAGAGAGAAAATGTTGTTGTGGGTATAGACTCTGAGGCCCCAGAAACTCAGGTGTACAAGATATATAACACTCCATTTTTTTTTTTTTAACCTCATCTCAATATCAAGCCCCATTCTGCTGAGTGGCATGAAACATAAAATTAGTCACTTGTGGGTAAACTCAATCTTTCCAGGTTTAAATTCAGGAAGTTGAGAGTTTCTTTCTCTCCATCCTTCTTCCTAGAGTGGCAGATAGAATCATGGTATCAGGGAGATGAGCTCATTGCAGGCAATGTATAAGTCCCTCTGAAGCCCTCTAAAAACAATGCAAAGCTGAGCTGCCCTGCTCTGCCTTGGGTAATGTGGTTGGCTGTCTTGAGCCCTCTTGGCCCTCAGCACTCTGCCTTATTCCTCCTGGCAAGGCCACTGTCTCCCAGGAATCCAGGTGCAAGTGGGGTACAAGTCCCTTCTATTATCACATTTGAGCATTATATCGTTTCCCCTGTAACACTAGCCTCTTTGCTGAGAGCCCCGGATCAGCATCTCACTATTTTATTTTCTAATTCTTTTTTCTTTCATCTCAAAAAGTATGTTAAGTTTTAAAAACTCAACCTTCTAACCTAGCTGGCGTGGCTCAGTGGTTGAGCATTGTCCTATGAACCAGAAGTCACGGTTCAATTCTAGGTTAGGGCATATGCCTTGGTTTCAGGCTTGATTCCCAGTGTGGGACATGCAAGAGGCAGCCAATCAATGATTCTCTCTCATCATTGATGTTTTATCTCTCTCTCCCTCTCCCTTCCTCTCTGAAATAAATAAAAATATATTTTAAAATATCAACCTTCTAAAAAGTTGTAAGACTAATAATATAATGAAGATTATGTACTTTTTATTTAGATATACCAATACTTAACTTTTGTCTCATTTGCTTTATTTCTCTGTTTATATACACACACATTTTTTCCTGAATCAATGGAAAGTTAGTTGTCTACATCATATCATTTAACCCTGAAATACTTCACTCTGTGTCTACCAAGAACAACACATTCTTCTATCTTATCACACTGAGAATTTAATATGACACAATGCTTTTACTAGTATTACTAATATATATTTATATCTAACAATTTTTAATCATCCCAGCAATGTCTCTTATAGACTCCTCCTCCCTCCTCCTCCTCCTCTTCCTCCTCCTCCTCCTTCTCTCTTCTCCTAAGTCCTGTCCTCTATTGTATTATTGCAATTGATGCCAAAGAGCAAATACTTTTTTTAGTTGGCTCTTGGTGCACATTTTGGTCACTGACTAAATTTAGAAGGACAAGCATGTAGATCATATATGAAAGTAGTGATTTTGCAAAGAAAATTTGTAGGATCCTCATGAGGAAGTGAATTACATTCACACAGGCCTCATGTAGCTAAAAGCACAATAGCAGCCTAAAGTGTAGCAAGTTAAGAGTGTCTGCTTTCTGATAGTCTCTGAAACTGTCTTTTGGAGGATGAGCTCAGTTTATTCATTAGAGCTGATAACTTGTGAACTTTAAATCAGTTGCAGATTTTCAACATGACAAACTCACTACTTTTGAGAGGCTTATATGTATTAGAAAGCTGACAACTTTATGACAGTGAACTAAGGGCCTTTGTGCTGTTCTAGGCAGTATTTAATTGACATCAGGGAGATATTGTGTAAATACTTCACTGATGGCAACAGAGAGTAATCTTGTTCAAATGATAGCATAAACAGTTGAGCTCAGATTCTGGGATTTACTCAACCAGTCCTCAGAACATGCTTTGCTGCTTCTGAGATATGCAGGAAAAACAAAACAACAAAACTTTTCCTTGAAAGATAAGTCACAGACTGGAAAAAAATTCTATGCACCTGTATGATAAAGGAATTGTATCAGAATATGAACTCTCACAGCTCTACAATAGAAGGCCAAATGACCTAATTTAAAATGGGCAAAAGATGCACCTTATTAACAGAAGAAAAGGGCACCCATTAACTTCAGTCATTGGGAAATGTAAACTAGAATGAAATACCACTTCACACCTACTAGAATGGCTAAAGCTGAAAAGACTGCTAATACTAGGTATTAGCACCCCAAATGTCTATCAACATCTGAATATATTAGTATGTTCATACATGGGATACTACTCAGAAAAATAATAAAAAGGAATGAGGCAACAGCATGGATAAATATCAAAATAATTATGCTGAGTGAGAAAAGCCAGGTAAAAATAGTACCTATTATATGATTCCTTCCATATAAAATTCTAGTCAATGTAATCTGTAGAGGTAGAAAGCATACCAGTAGGTGTCTGAAGGTGGGGGGTAGGGAGGAGGGAAGATGAGGAGGGATGGATTATACAGGGGCAGGGAGAAACTTGGGAGATGATTTATGTACTCACTATCTTCATTGTGGTGATGGTTTCACAAGGCTAAAGATATGTCAAAACTCATCAAATTGTACACATTATGTGCAGTTTATCATATGTCAATTATACCTCAGTAAAGCTGTCTTATAAAAAAGAAAGCATAGTTTAGGAGAAAATATCTGCAATATGTAAAATCAAAAAAGGACTAACATCCAGAATGTTGAAAATAAAAGTTTCCACAGATCAATAAGGAAAAATGCCAACATAATAGGAAAATGGGCAAGTATCTCTAAGTGGGTAATATATATCTGACCATAGGCAAGAGGGAACTAAATGGAGTTAAAGTATTGTAATATTATTGAATTTCTTTGGAAATGGGAAAAGTACTCATTTATATTAGACTAGAGGCTCAGTGCATGAATTTGTGCACAGGTGGGGTTCAGCTGGCCTGCCCCGATGGGGGCCAATGGAGCTGGGCTGGCCAGGAGGAGGGGCCGCAGGTGGTTGGCTGGCTGACCCCGCCCCCGATTGAGGTGGGGGTGGCTGATTGGGGGTGGGGCCAGCTGGGGGAGTAGCCGCAGGAGGTTGGGGGTGCTGATCAGGGCCCCGATCAGGCCACTTGGCTGCTGCAGTGCACATCATAACAACCAGTCATTCTGGTCATTCAAGTTGTTCTGGTGGTTCCTGCATTCTGGTCGCTTGGCATTCATTTATATATATATATATATATATATATATATATATTTTAGGTGCCCAGTGCACGAATTCATGCACCTTGAAAGGAACTGTGGGCTGTGAGGCTACAGTGGGCACAGGGGTGGGTATTGACCTATCCTCCATGCCCCTGCCTGGCCCCTCCTGCCATGGCCCCCAGACTCCTCTCTGCCGGCAGCCCCGTTCCCACTGCAGCCTCCCACAGGCTGACAACCTTGGCCCCACACGCACCTGCTGATGGTGCCAAGTGATTGGGACCAGTGCTGGGCACTGACAGTGAGTGCAAGCGGCAGCTCTGGCGCTGGCTATGGGTGCGAGCGGGGCCAGCGCTAGCAGTAGGTGCAAGTGGCAGCTCTGGCACTGGCAGCAGGTATGAGCACCGGGCGGGACCACAGTGCGCAGGAGCAAAGAATTTTCAGTAACCACCAGAGGCTCGCCCCAATAACAGCGACCCCCACTCACCTGCTCTACCATCCCATTGTGGCCAATGCCCACCATGTTCCATGCATGCCCCTGGAGGTCAGCGCATGTCATAGCAACCAGTTGTTCGGTTGTTCGGTTGTTTCGCCATTCGGTCTATTTGCATATAGCCTTTTATTAGATAGGATAGATTGACTACATTAAGGATGCATATTTTCAGAAAAACCACTATAAGATAATATAAAAATATATGACTAATAACATACCAGAGAAGACAAATCTAATAATAAAAATACTTTTTTAATGGTCCCCCACCGCAAGAGCTCTGAGCCTAAAATTTCACATCGCTTTCTAACCCTGACTCAGTGTTCAAAAACATTAACAAATTTGTGGATTGTTCAAGTTTCTTACCTTTTCCCCCTACTTTGAGTTAAGAATTGTGTGTGTGTAATGTTTTTTGTTGTTGTTGTTTGCTTCTGCTTATTACTATTGTTGTAATTAGTGTCTTGAAATGAAGGGTATTGTATTAGGCTGCCAAAACCTTTGTTAGAGAAATTTTATCTCTTTAAACACAATTAAAAGGTGATTCATTATCTGTTCTAAAAATTAGAAGACAGTTATGATTATAACTCAAATATTGTGAATTGTTTTAAAGTAATTTCATTAAATATTTTTTCATTTTGTAAAATAAGTCCCCACTCCCCCCATTTAATATATGGAATTTTTGTTCTTATTTTAAGTTAATTTACTTTATATGGCCTTTATCTGGGATCAGTTTCCCTTGGATGATGAAGGCTTACACTTGAAAAATGCGTTATGTTTGGGGAAACAATCTAGTTTGGTATATGGCATTCAGAAACTATTGTCATTTAGTGGAATTGCCGTACAGGTCAGAGGACAGCTCTGGCCAGGTGGCTCAACTGCTTGGAGCTTTGAAAGGTTGTGGGCTTGATTTCTGGTCATGGCACTTACCTAGGTTGCAGGTTCCATTCCCTGTCGGGTCATGCACAGGAGGCAACCAATTGATGTTTCTCTCTTACATCGATGTTTCTCTCTCTCTCTCTCTTTCTCTCCCTTCCTCTAACTCTAAAATCAATAAAAACATATCCCCAGGTGAGGATTAAAAAGAAATTGTTTTTTAAAGAAAGTACTAAACAATCATCTTAATATCTATAGGTATTAGCTCATATGGTTAGACTGCACATGAAACTATTCATTGGGCCACAGTCATAATTTTTCCCAGGGTTTATATTTAAAATTATTTACAAACTAGGGGCCCAGTGCATGAAATTCGTGCATGGTAGGGTCCCTAGTGGCTGCCGGCTGCTGGCCAGGGCCTCCCTTGATTCTGTGCCGCCCCCTGGTTGTCAGCACACACATCATAGCAAGCGATTGAACTCCTGGTCAGTCGAAATCCCAAGGGGACACTATGCATATTAGGCTTTTATATATATACTAGAGGCCCGGTGCACAAAAATTTGTGCATTCGGGTGGGAGGGGGCCCCTCAGCCCAGCCTGTGCTCTCTCACAGTCTGGGACCCATCAGGGGATGACCACCTGCTGGCTTAGGCCCGCTCCTTGGGGGATTGGGCCTAAGATGGCAATCAGACATCCCTCTGGCAGCCCAGCAGCCCTCAGGAGATGTCCACTTGCCAGCGGGGAGCAGGCCTAAACTGCAGTCGGACATCCTTAGTGCTGCTAAGGAGGCAGGAGAGGCTCCCACCACCACCGCTGTACTGGCAGCCATCAGCCTGGCTTGTGGCTGAGCAGAGCTCCTCCCATGTGAGAGTGCCCTGACCACCAGAGGGCAGCTGCTGCATGAGTGTCTGCCCCCTGGTGGTAAGTGTGTGTCATAGTGACCAGTCATTTCCAGTCCTTCTGCTGTTAGGGTCAGTTTGCATATTACCCTTTTACTATATAGGATAGAGGCCTGGTGCATGGGTGGGGGCCAGCTGGTTTGCCCTGAAGGGTGTCCTGGATCAGGGTGGGAGTCCCGCTTGGGTGCCTGGCCAGCCTGGGTGAGGGGCTGATGGCTGTTTGCAGCTGGTTACACCCCCTTCAGGGTGGGGGTCCTTACTGGGGTGCCTGGCCAGTCTGGGTGAGTGGCTGAGGGCCGTTTTCAGGCTGGCGGGTGACTGAAGCTCCCAAACTCTCCTTTTTTTTCTTTTTTTTCTTTTATTCTGGGATTTATTTACCTTCTATGGCTGTCACTGGAACTGAGGGCCTGCTTTAGCTCTGAGGCTCGGCTCCAGCTCTGAGACCTCGGCTGCTGAAAGCAGGTATCTGGATTTGTTTGGCTTCTATAATTGAAACACTGTTGCAACTCCAGCTCTGAGGCCAGACTGGCTGAAAGCAGGTTTCTGGAGTTTGTTTAGCTTCTGTAATTGCAATGTTGTTTCTTAGACTGCAGCTCAGAGGCCGGCAGCGGCAGGCAGGGAACCTTGGCTTCCTCCATCACTGGAGCAAGCAAGACTCCTGTTCGCTTCAGCTGCCTGGTTGCCGGCCGCCATCTTGGTTGGCAGTTAATTTGCATATCTCACTGATTAGCCAATGGGAAGGGTAGCGAAGTTACAGTTAATTACCATGTTTCTCTATTATTAGATAGGATAAATTAAGTCATGGGCACTGATCAATCAAAATGAATGTCTTCTATAAACAAATGGTAGGGCTATACTGGGGCATTTCAGGCAAACAGACAAATACTACTCTGTTTTGTTTCTCTCTAGGTCAGCATCATACTGCATTCCTACCTCTAGCTTCCTAGAAAAATAATTATGCTGATATCACACTAACCAAAGGAAGAAGGTGAATTCCCTGTCAAACCATTTGAGAGTCTAAAGCTTAGTACTAAAACATTTAAAAAGACTTCAGAAAACTTTTCCCTACCTCCATTCAAAAAATCTTTTTTGGAGGGGGAGGGGCGGGGGGGAGGAGGAAGGGGAGGTCAGGATGACATTCCCAGGGGAAAATTGAATAGCTAGGAAGAGGATGGGGCTTTTGTTCAGTCTGCATTCTGAGAGATTGCACCTGGGATACATTAGACTTAAATTACAGAGGTTAAAAAACAATGGTTTAAAAATCAATTAAGTTACATTTTTTCTTTAAAATGGTGGTGGAGAGAGAAAGAAGTCTATATATACTATACAGTCCCGGACATTGGCTTTGTGCAATACTGACTGCTAAGAAGCAGAACCTTGACTTTGAGGATGTTTTCAATGCACTGTTAGTCCAGGCCCAGGCCCAAGGTTTGTGCAAGTCATGGCCCTAAAATGAGTGTCTCCTTTATTTTTTTTCACTGGCCACCCCAATTTCCATATCCTAGTCCTGTCCTTGTATTAGATCTGTGACCATAGACTGAGAAGTCCTACTTCCTTTTTCCTAGGAAACGCAGATTGTTCAAACACTGCATTCCCTTGTTCAGAATTGTTTTCACTATTTTCTTATGCTCATTTACTTATTTATTTGTCTCCTTATATTTTCAAAATTATACAAGTAATATATAAATTTATGCTTATAAAACAATCCCTTAAGTGCAGAAATACAGAGAAGAAGAAAGTGAAGATCTCCTTTCAGTTCCTCCTTCCATCCAATTCAATTCTTTCTGTAGAGATCATTGTTGCTATGGCAGTCCTTCCATGCATTTATATATACACTTATGTGTGTTTGCCTATACACACTTATAATTAATATATATAATAATCCTTTATATATTGTTTTGCAACTTTTCCCCCCTGTTTTTTAAACCTCACAGTGTATTTTGCAGTTTTCTATGATAGGAGCTACAGCAGGATCCTAGTCTTTTTAAATGTTATATGATCATGTGTTCAAAACCAGTATCATGCTACCATGTATTGAGTACCTGCTATGTGCCAGACTATGTTCTGGCTTTTTAGAGTGAAATCTTATTTAATTTTCACAATAGCCCTACAGAAAATGAAATTTGTCATCTTCTTTTCAACCTGGTGGGAAAATGAGTCAATGAGAAGCTAAGCAATTTGGCCAAAGTCACTAAGCTGGTAAGCAGTGGAGCTGAGATGTGAACCCAAGCAGCCTGGTTCTGGAGACTTGATTCCAACCACTATACTTTGCTCCTGGTATCTATACTAATAAAAGAAAAAAATGGTAATTGGCGTAAGACGATACCCTTTTCATTGGCTAATCAGGGCTATATGCAGATTAACTGCCAACTAAGATTGGCAGTTAACTGCCAACTAAGATTGGCAGTTAACTGCCAACAAGATGGCGGCTAATTTGCATATGTAGGCACAATGCAGGGAGGCGAAAGGGAAAGCAGGAAGAAGCCCCCTGCCACTGACAGTGATCGGAAACCCAGGGGGGAGCTAAGAGCTGGGGGGCAGGGCAAAGGCGGCCCTGGGGCCGCCTTTGCCCTGCCCCCCAGCCATGATCGGAGAATCAGGTGCCTTTTCTGCCCTGGCCAGTGATAGCAGGAAGTAGGGGTGGAGCCAGCGATGGGAGCTGGGCACGGTCGAAGCTGGCAGTCCCAGGAGTTAGGGGTCCCTTGCCTGGGCCTAAAGCGAAGCCCACGATCGTGGGGCCGCTGCAGCTGTGGGTCCCCGCTGCCCGGGCCGGACGCCTCAGCCAGAGGCTTCCTGCAGGGGCCGGACGCCTAGGCCAGAGGCGTCAGGCCTGGGCAAGGGGCCGATCTGCGATTGGAGGGTGATGGGGGTCAATGCTGGGGTCCAACCCCAGCGGGTCCAGGGGTTCCCAAAGGTGTGGACAGAGTCGGCGAAGAAGGAAGGACACGGAGACAGTGTTCAGTTGATCAGCAGCCTAGCCAGGATCTCCAGCCAAGTTCTGGTCTCAATCTCCAGAGAGGTTCTGCTCAGGTTCTCCAGTCAGGTTCAGTCACCAGGTTCTAGTCAGGCTCTCCTGCCAATCTCCGCAGTCAGGTTCAGTCCAGGATCCCCTGCCATGCTCTCTCGCCAGGCTCCGCCTCCAGGCTCCGAGGCCAGTCCCTGTCCAGGATCCTCCGGCATGCTCTCGCCAGCGAAGTTCTTCTGTCTCCAGGCTCCGTGTAGGTTCTGTCTTCTGAATTCTGTCTCATGAGTTCTCTGTTCTAAGTTCTGAGTTCTAAGTTCTGAGTGTTTCTGTCTTGTTACAACTGTATTTATACCAGTTGATTCAATCCTATCAATCTCTATTACAAAGGTTAGGGCGTTTCTTATCTCCATTCCAGGGAGAAAAGATTATGTAGTTTAAGCATGATTGTTCGTAGTTAAAGGGATTAATTACCCGCCTGGCACTTAGTTGAGGGGTTTTATTCCCTCCCTAACTTCAGGGGAAAATCCCTACCTGGGGATTCAACCTTTCTCGGAGAGGTGACTTTGGTTAAAACACAGCGCCAAGAAGGTGAGCAAACATATTAAGAACCATATGCCATATATGCCAGGTCCCTTGAAACAGCAAGGATGGACCGGCTCCCGGCAGGTCAACGCCTGAGGGCTTCCCAGTATGTGAGAGGGGGCAGGCTAGGCTGAGGGACACCCCCCCCCCACACACACACACCCAGTGCACGAATTTCGTGCACCGGGCCCCTAGTAAATATATAATTCTCTTTATTTAGTATACCCCATCTTCATGGACATTTAGGTTCAAATTTTAGATTATTATAAATGCCATTTCATCAAAAATCCTTATTTGTCTTTTTCTGCATGTGCAAATATTTCTGTGGCATAGAGCCCTAAAAATGTGTTCTCTGGGTCAAAAGCCGTGCACATTTTAAAGTGTGATAGTTCAAGTAAGAAGAGGCCTGTTGCATGTGGTTATTATTGACCCTGACCATGATCTAATTCAGAGCAAGTTATAACAGGTACATCTGCAAGACTTGAGAAACGCTGAACTCTGAAGCCCAGTCTATCTTTCTATACCATGATCTCATCCTCAGACCCTGCAAACTCCTCCCCTGATCTGTCTCCATGGAGAAGTTGGCTAGTCCACATATCATTCTGCCCCAGATTTCTGTTTATTTCATTTTCATTTGACTTGTTTCATAATGATGCAATTAGCATGTGGAGGAGGTCTGATTGCCCAGGGGATTGTAAGTGGGAACAGAGTTCCATCTCACTGGGACCTCTTCAGATCTTTTTGGTAGGTTGGACTCTTACAGTGCTCTTTTTTTATGCTTACTCTTGTGGTCACAAGAATATAAACATGTTTCCTGCCTTTTTTTGTTGTTATTTATTTAAAGAGCCTATAGTCTTTTTTTCCCTTAAATTTTCTAATTTAACTCTTTACTTTTACTTATTAATCTTACTACATTTCTCTCTTCCACTGTAACGTATTCGCTTTCTAAACAATATTGAATACTCAAGGATATTATTTATACAAGGTCACATATTTATGGGAAGGGTCTCATTTAGCTGGGTGACTTCACTGGGTCTAGAGAGCTGGAATTTCTGAGTGGTCAAGTATCTTTGCCTTGATTTACTGGAGATGCAAGCATGGATTTACATCTGAGTGCCCTGGGCACAGAGAAAGTAGGGGATATGATACAGAGTGTGCAAAATCATGTTTACCATGAACACTTCTCTCTCTTGTGAACTACATGAAAAGTCCCACTTGGATAAGTAAAAAAGGTCATTTTTTTAAGGGACTCACTCTGTTATAATTTTCAGAGAGGACAGAATTTGAGCTTATAGGCTGTGCTTGTTGGTAGAATTATATTCTGCTTTCCTGAGAAATATTGTTTATGCTTATATCTCAAAGCAATCTATGCTCCATTGGGCCCTTAATAAATATTTGATATTGTGTTTTGTTTCCTTTCCCTCTGGTGAACTGATGGTAGAAAGTCTGAGTCAGGTGTTTAAGAGAAATTCAGTTACAAGCCTCTCTTCATTTTTATGTGCACCATAAAAACTCCCTCACTCAGATACATTTAAAAAAATTTAACTCTCCATTGCCTGTTTAAGTAGTGACCTTTCTCATCCCTCTGAAGACAGAAATTACTATAGAACTCTTATCATTGAGTTAAAGTCAATTCCTAAAAGATGACTTTGACCTATTTCCAGATTCTTGTGAGCTTCTCCCTTAAAATTATTCTCCACCTGTGTGAGCAGGGGTGAGGGGGCATGAAGACTGGTCTCCTCCCCCCACCCCTATATACAGGGAAAAGTCTGCTGGTGACTGTGCAGTATAGTGAGCAGCAGTCAGACTTGAGCCATCAGCAAAAATGGAGCCAGTGGAATTGAGGGGTCTCCTGAAAATAGTGCCTTCTGTTATCATGAGTTCTGCTCTCACACAGAATAAGCCACAAAGGAATTCTGAGTTCTGCAGCATTTTCCAGGTTTACTCCAGCTCTTGTAATCTCTTCATTAGTAGGAGAATGCCCAGAGTTACGTAAACAAAACACAAAGGCAGCTTTGCTATGGACAATAAGTGAATGTTCTTGCATTTATTGATGAGATTTGAGATACACACTCTGTTTCCTATTAAAATCTAATGTCATAGGAAAAAGCATTTTTGGAAAAGAGAAACCACTAGACAAAATGTTAAGAAAGAAGTTTTAATATTCAGCGAAATATCTACCTTACACTCTCTTGGCTAACTAGACATTGTGAGACCAGATTAACTGAAAAAGACAGAAGATGTACATTACCTAGTTTGCTGTTTAAGTTACAGACATTGCTCTTTGTCTCTGGTAATTGAAACCTTATTATTAAGAGGCTGGAGTTTGAAATTATAGCCATTTGGTTACTGAGAACTCCTGTTTTCCATTGGAGCAAGAAAGTGTCCTGATAAAAGGTAAGATCATCATTATCATCATCACTGTCATCATGATAATACATTCTCATCGAGGAAAAGACCATTTTGAAGTTATAAGCACCTATGGATTTTCATAGCTCTCCCTGGCAGTTTTCATATATGTTTTTTAAAAGCATGGAAGTTTCCATAGGAGAGGCTAACATCCTTTTGATCTAATAGGCAAGCAAACTCTGTGTTTCCTTTCTGACTCTGTAGTTAGGAAAATATACCCCACTTTCCTGTGGGATGTGATTACATGGAAGGAAGCCACTGCAGATCTCTTTCTGTATGTTGACATCATGAGCTATACTAATCATATTCATGAATCACTATTAATATCCTGCTTCTAAATCAAGCAGAATCAAAGAGGTCTCTGAATAATCCATCTAAAGCTACCACTGAGATTTGCTGTGTATTTACAAATAAATACTTTTTTTGCTGGGTTATCTCTGGAAAATCTTATTAAATAGAGAAGGAGCTTGTCTGGGCCAAAATCCTTCAAGTAAGAGAACATATTCAAATTGCTGATAATTCTGAATTAGTAGTATTTTTTAGGCTAAGATTTATTTAAACAGAGATGAGAAGATTTCTATTCCTATTTAACTTCAGTGTGAAATTTTATAATGGAGTTATTGGTTTCTTTGACTATTCTATTGAAAGAAAGGGGAGAATTTAAAACATATATGGAGTCCCTGTTTTGTTTTGAGATTGTCTGTACTAGAATGAGAAAGGAACACATCCTGATCTTGAGGCAGTTGAGTTGCTGCCCTGACATTTTGCTGATCCCAGGCTCCCTAGAGCAGCTCTGGCTGGGACTACTCCTTGAGTAGCTGATCCTCAGGAACCATGACAAACAATCTGTCCAGTTTTGAATATTGCCTCTGCCTGGAATCATGTGCAGATAGGCTCCACTGACAGCCTGGATCTAGGCTGAGTTTATTCATACTGTTTTTAAGGCCCCGAATATTGAACTTCTGGCCTTGGGAGTTGGATCTAGAACTCCTCAATGGTTAGTACTCCCAGTGCTAGTTCTACCTGTCCTTGGTTTTCTTCTCTGCCCATCAGCTCTTGCCTGTAGCAGACATGACAGGCATATCTTCAGGAAAGGAAAAATGCAAACAGAATTGAATATGAGACCTCAAACAATTATGTAGGCAAATCTCCCATAATCTCCTAAAGTAAACTTAATGGTTTTAAGTTTCATCTTCTGTTTAGGGTTTTATAATACTCCTTTCTATTTAAATTGATAATTGAGAGCTGAATAGGTTTTCAGATGCAATGCAATGAGTGATTAAGTTATAAGCCACTGGATGTCACTCTTAAGCTATGCAAGTGTGGCCGTAGTAGAGATTTTTTTCCATAGCGAATTGCAAGTGGATAGCCAGGGGTAGAAACTAATTAAAGTCTTTGGGCAGGTACATTTGCAATGTCAGTGAACTATGGCAGAGATTGGTTTCTGTGTATCTTCTCCAGAATCTCTCAGTGGCAGTTAAACTAATACTAAATCCCCTCAGCACCAAAAGCCAAAAAGACATTCATTTATCCATTCAAGACATACCTTAATCACATACTTTAAGCAGGATAATGGGCCAATGAACTATGGGTACCAGAACAAGTAAATCTGCATCATGCATACATTCAACTTACTGCAAGTCAACTGTGGTAAAAGAAAATGAAAGAAAATAAATACTACCTTTTATCCCATTCAATGACTTTATGACTGAGAATAATTTTGCCTATTGTCTGTCAGCTTCAAGCCTAGGATTTTATATTCTGCTCTGATACTGGGGCTGAGACTATGTAAACTACATTTCCCAGTCTTCTTTGCTGCCTGGCTTCTGGTCAGGGTCTGCCAAATAGAGGTACTGGCAGGAAATTAGAAGATACTAGGAGAGCAGAAGGAATATTCTTCCTGTTTTCAGTTCCAGTCAGCTTTCCTCCAGCCAGTGGTATTCATGTAGGACTGCAGCCTCCAGCTTATTTCAGCATTTTTAGCACCAGTTCTACTGTGGCCCTTCTGGAGCTGTTAATAGTGACTGTGCCACACTTCCTCTTAGAACTCGCTGTCAAAGTTCAAGTGGCAGTCATGATGTCCCTCCTCCCATCTCCAGAGGTGCCAAAACCAGCTGAGCTGTGGTACACTGCGGTTCTGAGCACCTGCTCTGTGGAGACACTTCCCCAAGCTCCCAGGTTCTATCTGTTAACACTATTTTTTCTCTTTTACTCTCTCAGCACAAAGAGTGGAAGCTGCTTCCCAAGCAATTACTACTAGGGTTACCTTAGCAACCTTTTTTGCTTTTTCAGTCTTCCAATCACTGTATAACTCATCCCCTGTATTAAGTCACCTCTATCTGAAATACCTAGCATGGTTTCTGCTCTCCTGATGTGATCCTGGCTACAGTAAACATGAAACAACAGACATGAATGTTCTCTTTCCTGTCAGTATCAGATTTTGTGTACTCATAGTGGAGATATCTTATAACCTTGACTAAGATTCTAATGTTTATATTTTTAAACAATATGGCCCCTAATCACAAACCAACTGGTAGTCAGCTAAAACAACAAACAAAAACAGTAGAATGTAAAGCTTCATACAATTAAAAGATGTAGTGATTGCCCAGCCAGCATGGCTCAGTGGTTGAACATCGACTTATGAACCAGGAGGTCAGAGTTCCATTCCCTGTCAGGGAACATGCCCAGGTTGTAGGCTTGATCCCCAGTGTGGGGTGTACAGGAGGCAGCTGATCAATGATTCTCTCTTATCATTGATGTTTCTATCTCTTTCTCCTTCGCCCTTCTTCTCTGAAATCAATGAAGATATATTAAATAGGAAAAAAAGGTAGTGATACACTGACCTGTTTCAGAAGAAACCTAGCTATGTTGGACTTCATGAAAAATGGTCTCCAAATTGTCCTAAGAGATTTCCAAGGATGATTTGACATATAACACTTTTGCCTTTCATGTTGAATTTAGACACTGAATTTCTCAGAACACAGGTCTCCACAATATAATCTTGCAAAATTAAGTAGGACAATAGTTCTTGCTTCCAGAAGCTTTCAATCTAGTAGAAGAACAGGCATGTACAAACGGAGAGACAATACCTAGCCATGGTTGATAGGAGCAGTTCCCAAGGACAAACCCATTTGTCACCTCTTGGTAGTGAGACTTCAACAAATAGGTGGAAGAATAGGAGGAGAACAGGCAGCGTGATGCATAGATTCTGCTAGAGGTTTCACTCACTCACCTGCTTAGAGTAGGAATTTGTTATTATTATCACTAGTTCAGTTTTAAAGACCTATTTGGAAGAAGATGCTTGCCCAATCATAGTCTTGCTTAGTATATAATCTTATCTACTCCAAAGGTATTTCAGTGCCATTTAATTTTATTTTTCTGAGTGACATTAGAGAACATCTGACTCCTTCCTCAAGCCCCTTCAATAATATTCTTTAAAGGTTTAACAGACCAGTGTTAATTCTTCATTTTGTGTTATCAGTTTCTTGAGGTTTTTATTTTCATTTAGTTTGTTTGTCCCTCTGTCCCCCCTCTAGAAAACAGGTGACTATAATCCCTTCTTCCAATTTATGTCAGCCCTGACCCTTCATGTCTCACTTCTGGAGCCGATGAAATGATCATTGTCCTTTCAGCACAGAACACCAGGCTTAGGAAGACAAGAAGAGAAATCTTTCAGCTACAGTGCTGGGACCATCAGTCCATGGGAGCTTTTGAACCTTAGTGCATTTCATCCTCTTACCAGGTCATTTATCTTTGAAGGTGGTGACATACTAGGGTGAGAGATGACCTAATGATGAGGGACGTCTTCACAAGTTATCATTTAAAGAAGTGGTTTTTGAAGAATAAAGGAGGAGATGTGGGAGGGGGATTAGCAGTGAACTCTTTTCTTTAACTACTAAATCTTTTGGGATTCATACTTTTTTTTCAAAATATATTTGCCTAAAAGTCCTCTGGGGTTCATTTAAATGAGAAGAGCAAGAGGGAAAAAGAGGGGTTTGAAGAGAGGGTATTTGTTGCCTTTTTCTCGTGATTTTTTTAATGTATTTGAACAGTTTTTGTCCTGCCAAGTGATTTAGTTTGAGGGATTTATTCCCTGGTTTTGAACAGTGGTGTTTTCCCTGAAAATGCCCCTCCTGTTACTTTGAACTATATCAAAGTATGCTGCATGCATAATTCTGTTCATTTATCTGCTCTCTTTATGGCAACTCATTCCAGATGAATGTGAAAACCTGAGAGGCACTAATACAATGGAAGTAATAAACTTATGTAAAACTGGTTTTACTTTACCCTAAAACAAAATACCTATGTAACTATGGCTTGCTGAGTAGAATGTAAAGCTTTTTACAAATGAAGGATCTAATGAGGTACTGATATGTTTTGAATATTGGTCCATGAGATTGTTAGAAGAAGTTGGCTGCCTTACAATATTACGTTATAAAAAACTTCAGTGTAGAGTAATACAATTCATATACACCTTAATGGGAACCTCCTGGCTCTGACTCACAGCAAGAAATGAAGCCAAATACTCCAGTCCATAGTGCTTGTTCAAGTTCCTGGGTTTAAATCCGGAGTCATATTTACTTTGCATTCATTTTCTGAAGTGAATGATATTCATGGTGGCCAGGATTCCAGGTATGGAACACTAACGGATAGTTAGGAGATACTTCACCTTTCAAAAAAATCAATGTAAAAGATTTTTAGAAGGTGAGCCAGAAGAGACTTTATTTCTAAACAGAAAAGACATAGGCAAAAGCCAACAAGGAGAAATTCACTGGAGGAATTTAACTTTATTTAGATGTCATCCAACCAGCATATGTGAAGAATAATAATGCTAGTTTCCAAAAAAAGAAAAAAATAATTAATGCAGTTAAATCTTAGACTGTAGTACCTAGACCATGAGAAGATATAAAAGGAAGCTCAAACTACAGTCAGTTAATCAAATAAAACTGTCACACCAGCTATTAGTATTATTTGAGTTAGACAACTGGTTGATTGACTAGTCATTTTGCTATCTTATAAAATGAAACTGGGAATAAGTTTAATGTTAGTCATATCTGTGTAATATGATTAAATTACTTCAGGACAATCAAATTAATATGTTTCACTGGCCCCACAATTGATTGTGTTAAAGGTAATTTAATCCAGAAGTGATACAGTAAAATTCTCTCTTTGAGACAGGCCCCCATGGCTGGTTCACTATGGTTATTTTAGTTGTGAAAACACTGTCTCAGTCTCCATGACATAAGCAATACAGGTGGTTGGGGAAATTATCCAAGTTCTCTAATTCAGAGAAAACATTTGCTCTTCTGGAAATTACCTGGGTCATTTGACATGTGTTTTGCTTGAACTAGTTCAATAATTTTTCCAATCCTTTACTCTGCTTTTGCCAGATACACACAAGCTTATGATGTCTAGACATAAAATATAAGCCAGAGATGCAGGATTTTCTTTGCTATAGAGCTTAACCAGGACTTTTCTGAGCTAACAGGTGTAGTATTAACTAAAATTAGGAAAAAAATATTTGTTGACCTAAGTCTTTGTTGTACAGGAAGTGTGTAGAGTGAATAACAGAGATCATGGCTGTTCTAGGTCAGGAACCAGAATGCCATAATACCAGTACTTAGCTTGCAATCAAACCTATTATATAATAGGACCATCCACACCAATGTTTTTTAAAAATTTTATTAATCATTCTATCCAATCATGATTCCACTAACTTAGAAAAAAAATCACCATTTTGAAAGACATGTACATGATTATAGTAGGAAATACAAACTTATATGTCAAGACAAGATGGCTAAATTAAATGCCTGAGTGTAATATAATATGGAGTGGTGCAGGCTATTGCAATTGTAATATTCATTGCCCCATCTAGAGGTGGCATCCATTACTCAGCTTTAGTCAATGGAGACTATCTATAATAATAAAAGTGCAATATGCAAATTGACCAAACAACCAAACAGCATAACGACCATCTGGACGACCTTCCGGATGACCACGCTATGACATGCACTGCAGCCTGGCCAGCCAGGTGGGTGTGTTGGGGGTCCCCACCATCGCCCCACAATCGCCCCACAGAGGGAGGCCCAGGCCAGCCAAGCAATCGCACCCCACGCCTGTCGCCTGCCCACTAGTGGTGATGGGGGGGGAGGACCAATGGTGGGGAAGGGGGGATAGCACTGCACAGATGGCAAGAAGTGACAGTGGCAGTGCGGGGCCAGCTGCTGGCCGCTGGGGAAAGGAAAGTGCTGGTCAGGCCTAGGGACCCTACCCAAGGGATCCCAGATTGCGGATTGCAGATTGATAGAGGGCGCAGGCCGGGCTGAGGGACACCCCTCCCCCCCACCCCACCCTACTCCCTACACAAATTTTATGCACGGGCCTCTAGTGTGTAAATATGGTCCCAGTCTTTCTAGACTTTCCTTTTTTTAAAAAAAAAATATATTTTATTGATTTTTTACAGAGAGGAAGGGAGAGAGATAGAGAGTTAGAAACATCGATGAGAGAGAAACATCAATCAGCTGCCTCCTGCACATCTCCTACTGGGGATGTGCCCGCAACCCAGGTACATGCCCTTGACCGGAATCGAACCTGGGACCTTTCAGTCCGCAGGCCGACGCTCTATCCACTGAGCCAAACCGGTTTCGGCGACTTTCCATTTTTTAATGAAAGTCAGAAACCTAGATCTTCATATAAATTTTCCCAATGGTTAAAATGCTGGCAACATCTTGTAGTTCATGAGAGCCAATTAATAATAACATGCCATCTCTTATCTTGAGTACATTGCCAATTGAGAAATGAGTAAGACAGGAATAAGACAGATGGAGATCAGGATGTCAACATTATTTCTGATAAAACTCATTGAAGAACAAGGCTAAATCTGCAGCCAATTATCTTTTCTCATTACTACCCTCCCCAGAAGAAACGTGTGTGCAGAACTTCCTTGTAAGGGAAGAGGGATCATAGTGCTCTCAGACTGTTAATAGAATGAGGAGCTGGATATTAAGAAATGGGGACCAATGAATACCAGATCTAGCCTCCTACCTATCAGGGAGGGAGATGAGAAAGCTTGTAGTGTGGAAGTCCCCCCTACTGCCACCATCATTTACCCATGAAAATATAAGGTATAAGGCCAGGGGAATGAGGTATAAGGGGAATGAGATAAATATAAGGTATAAGTTCCACATTGTAACAACCAGTTCATTTTTCAAAATGCTCTGCAAATGAAACACAACTAGACTTGGCCCACAGATACCCAATTTTCAATATCAGGTTTTTACTTGTTTTGGTTTTAAATTTGTAGGTTAGTTGCAATTATTGGAAGTAAAAGGTTGCAGTAATAGGCTTGGTTTTCCCAACAATATATGTCAGGAAATAGATTTCAGTTGATGTCCAATGCTGTACTCTTTATTTACCTAGCTCCAGTTCTGACTTCCCATTTCTCTCCCACTTATGCATTAGTTTCATATATGCTAAGAGTGTTAGCTTCCAATTTCTGTCCTTGCCTCACCATTCTAATTTAACATCTGAAGTAGTTTTCCTGGCGACTATTTTGACTTCTCCATGATTCTGGTTCCTCCTCCCTTACCCATTTCCAGCCATGATCCCTAGAGATGGTTTGAATAAACACTCTATTAGGTTCAACACCAGAGACCCGCTCAGAATGTGTGGTTCTCCCATTAGGCTTGCTCCAGACCATTCAACAGGAAATGGCATTCATAGTTTTTCCATTATCGGTGGTTCTGGAAATGTTTATTAAATACATTGTGCAATGAGTGGACCATTGGCTGAGGCAGTGATATTTGTCATAACAGGATCAGTCTTGTTCTAATAGTTTGGCGTTGTAGATGTGTTTTTTATTCAGCAGAGAGAAAACAAAGTCATCCTTGATGGAAATGTCTCAAGAAAAATTATTTCCTCCCTAACATGGCTGAATCTCAAGAAGTATTTTTAAAATCTAGCTTTCGTTTTTATAAAACTCCTCTCTTAGAATCATAATTGACGAAAAAATCATTTACATTTTAGTGTAGCCGTGATCCGGGGCATTTTACATGTGTAGCCCTAATTCACTGCTTGCTCTTTCGTGTGTTTTTGATTATTTAAGAGCTGTTTTTTTTAGGCATATGACATCTACATATCAAAATGATGACCCTTTCCTTGCATACTTCTTCTGGAATGTCCTCATCTGGAGCTTTCTCCCACTATATTCAAGGGAGGTCTGGTGGTTTACGCAGAGTGCTTTGAAGAGGATGCTAAACAGGATGCTGGAACCCATGTTTGGTGTTGTCCTTTTTTGTTCTAAGATGACCCCAATAGATAATTTTTTTTATGTATGTGTGGGGGGAATAATCTCAGTCCTAGATTCTCAGCCTGCTCAGTTTTGTGCCTTGAACTTCTGCTCCAGCCAACATAACCCAGTAAGGAAGTTAATCTCCACCAAGGCAGGCAGGAGGCCAAAATACTAAGGCCCGCCAGCCACGAGCAATGTAATGAGTCAGGCTGGAAGTCATAGGTTCTAACTAGGGTGAGCATCCACCATCCACCAAAACTTGGTTACCAAATGGGTTTCATTTATTGAGTAACTATGGTTTTGGAACTGCACTAAGTGGTTTTTTTTGTTTAATATTATCTCTTCTAATTTAATCCTTGCTACATCCATGAGATAGGGATTCTCAGATGTTAAAAAAGTCAGGCTCAGAGTATTTAAAGATATACACAGGGTCACACAGCTAGGTAGTAACAGAGCGAGAAGTTTACTCTGGGTATCTGATCCAGTGCCTGTCAAACAATACCCATTGGCCAGACTCTATAATTTTGCTTTCCCTAGGCCAGTGATGGCGAACCTTTTGAACTCGGCGTGTCAGCATTTTGAAAAACCCTAACTTAAGCCTGGTGCCATGTCACATATAGAAATTTTTTGATATTTGCAATCATAGTAAAACAAAGGCTTATATTTTTGATATTTATTTTATATATTTAAATGCCATTTCACAAAGAAAAATCAACCAAAAAAATGAGTTCGCGTGTCACTTCTGACACGCGTGTCATAGGTTCGCCATCACTGCCCTAGGCATTCATTTCAGTATTCCAGTTCTCCATTTGGTTGGGAACTATGGCACTTGCCTAGCTTTTAGTAAACTCTACCCAGATTGATTTAGAGCAACCATCCATTGGGTGGCCCTGACTGTATCTTTTAGCTTGAACTCTCAGTTAGAGACTACTTCAATTTGCTATGGCTTTCATATCAAAACTAGAGGCCCAATGAATGAAATGCGTGCAAGAGTAGGCCTTCACAGCCCTGCTTCCTCTGGAAAGTTGTCTGGACCAGCCACTCAGTCGATGTGCATATTACACTTTTATTATTACTAGTATTGACCAGTATAGATACCACAGACTGGGTGGGTTAAACAACAGAAATCTATTTTCTTACAGTTTTGGAAACTAGACATCCAAAATAAAGGCATCACATGTTTGCTTTCTTCAGAGGTCTTTCTCCTTGGCTTGCAGGCAGCTATCTTCTTGCTATGTCCTCACATGGTCCTTTAATGTGTGTGTGTGTGTGTGTGTGTGTGTGTGTGTGTGTCCTTGATATCTCTGTGTGTTGTAATCTCCTCTTAGTATAATCAAATTGGATTAGAATCTACCATAACAGCTTCATTTTAGCTTAATTACCTGGTAAAGGTCCTATGTCCAAATGCAATTCATTTCTGGGGTACTGGGGTTAGGGCTTCAATGTATACTTTTTCTAGGGAACACAATTTAGCCCATAACAGGGACTGAGAGCCTGCTAGTCATGAACTGATTACTCAGGTTTTCAGTACCGGTATTGTATCTGACTGCTTTTGACTATCACTGCTGGCCCTGCTGGAACACACTGCTGCCTGAACCACCCTATAAGAGGGGACCTAAGATTGTGAAGTCAACTGGAAATTGAAACCTTAGCTTTTGTACCCCATTTCCCCACATCCTAATTTCCACCTCTTTCCCACCTGTCATTTCCAAAACACCTGCCATTGTGCCCATGACTAAAAAGACTAATTCTTAAGACCATTCTCTTAACATGGAAATTGTTCATGGGCTCTAGTTATATTGCAGATTAAAGATATATCTTTATTTGAGGCTCTTCATTTTCACCTTTATTTCACCTTTTGATATTTTACACCATACGATGACCCAGATACCTTATAGCTAGTGAGTGTTGAAAAGTATCTTCTTTTGAGGTCTTAGTGGTAGAATACAGCAGGTGTGCACATAAGCTCTGGGTAATCATTGGAGTGCCAGCTTATTACTAAGTGACCTTGGGCATGTTTCCTGACCTCTATGTTGCACTTTCCTCATATGTAAAGGAGGAAAAGTAATAACACCTCTCTGATGAATTTGTTGCTAGAATGTCTGGCCCACAGTAAGTACTCAAAAATTTTTTTATCTAATTTTTACAATTAGTGTGTGAGTTTATAGAATTATCTTTATCCTTTGGTGTTATTTTATTCTGGGTAATTTTTTAAAATGTGCATATGTGTATCATTTATGGCATTCTTTTATTCTACAAAAGATAAAAACTCAACTCAAACTTGTTTAAACATTGAAAATAATTTATTAGATTTTATAAATCAAGCAATTCATGGACATACCAGCTTCAGATATGCCTTACTCAGGGTCCAAACAGTGTCTTTAGAATGCAGTTTTTCTCTATAAATTTCTCAGCTATGTGACCTTAGTGTTGTCTACATTTTAATGGCTCCTTTCTCATGCTTGAAAGATGACTCTCTTCATCTCTTGGAGCTGCCTGCTTTTATGTTGAAAGCCAGTGAAAAGGAGTAAGCAGCATCTTTATCCAGAATTTCCAGAAATCATGCTGGTGTCTACTTTGATTGCATTAGGTGAGTCCCTGGGTTTATCTTTGCTTTGATTAGTAATGCCATCAGAATGCAGGACTTTAGCCAGGTCTGAGCCATTCACTCCATTCTGGAGTTAAGGGTAGAGTCAATTCTACTGGAAGCACATGGATTGAATGTGAGGAAAATTGGGTTATAACTACTAGAAGAAAGATAAAAAGATTCTAAACAGAAAAATTATAGATATTCACAGCATGAATACATTAAAATAGACTTGGAGGACTTTGAGTATAACTATGGGGACTCTAGTACATATTATAATTCAGTTCTCTTGTGTGTCAAAACCTATTACATTGTATGACTAATTAGGTCTAGCATTATATAGAAGACAGCACCAATGCATGAGATAGTGGATCTCCTAAATGAGCCAAGTAGACATATGTTAACATACATAATGTTGGGTGTGAGAGATTTTCACATTTTTGTTTTTAAAGAATGGGGAAGAGGTCTTTGAACTTCTCCTTTTCATTACAAAAAGGGAATTATGGCTAGAGTTGGCCCTTTGGGTGGAGTCACAGTACATGGTTGAAAACCTGTTTCTCCTCTTTTGGGATGGTATACTGGCCTGGTTCGGCTACATTGGGAGAAGTTCAGCCACCTGTCTTTGGATGCTTGTTTTCCACTATATCCTAAGAATGCCCAATTCAGCTGCAACTGCAGAGATAAGCAATCAAACTGATTGGATCTTGTTGATATAGAATAGTCTTCCTACTGGCTTTTAGCTCATTTAAATCTGCATCATTGGCTATAGGAGCTCTCTATGTAATCGAGCCCAGTTTGCTTGAATTATGCTTTGGCATTTGGGGTTAAGTCCCCTCTATTTTGCCTCTTTCATTTAATACCTCCCTTGGAGACATTATACAGTAATAGTGTGTACCCAAGGTAAGAATTCAGGTAGTGCTAAGGCCCCTGGCTAAAATACCATCATGATATCTTTATGCCACCATTTAATTGCACCAAATTAAATGTTGCAAACAAAACTTTTGAGAATATTTTTGTGTAATATTATTGTCTTTAAACTCCAGAATTAAAGGTCCAAAGAATGAACAAAAGGGAAATCAAAGGCACATTATATTGCTCATATGCTTGTAGAATATATATCAGTAGTCTGAGATGGGCTTTCAAAACTCCTTGTTAAGAACAAAGGGGATGGGAGCATGTTGAGCATTTTCCACTTTCCCTCAGACATGTACTTTTACTTTTTTTCTCCTAAGCTCTAAAGGTTCCCAGGATTGCCCTAGCTGGTTTGGCTCAGAGGATAGCGTATCAGACTGAAGGGTCCTGGGTTCAATTCTGGTCAAGGGCACATGCCCGGGTTACAAGCTTGATCCCCAGTAAGAGGCGTGCAGGAGGCAGCTGATCAGTGTGATTCACATCATTGATGTTTCTCTCTTTCCCTCTCCCTTCCTCTCTGAAATCAATGAAAGTATATTAAAAATAAATAAAGGTTCCCAGGAGACTTGCAACCAGGAGAGCAGTGGGCAGCAGCAGCAGCTTGTCCTAGACTAACCCCCTGAAACTATCTCCAAGGGCCCTTCTTTTGCCTCTCC
The DNA here is from genome assembly GCF_963259705.1 of Myotis daubentonii. Classification (NCBI taxonomy): domain Eukaryota; kingdom Metazoa; phylum Chordata; class Mammalia; order Chiroptera; family Vespertilionidae; genus Myotis; species Myotis daubentonii. Next base: position 104,376,862 of record NC_081844.1, on the reverse strand, counting down.
TTTCCTGAGTCCACGCAGCCCATTGTGACTCATTTCCCTTACTGTGACTTCCTTTCCTGAGTCTAGATAGCCAGTCTAGGCTCACTCCTATTGCTGTGAATTTGTTTTTCCATCTTAAGCCCTTTCTTTGTTTCACTGTTCCCAGCTTTAATAAACACAAAACAACAACAACAAAAACCACACACACACACACACACACACACACACACACACACACACACACACACACACGAAAAAAATCCCACAAAGGAATCTGGCTCAGAGAACCAAAGTTGAGTAAAACATCTTAATGGAACCAACTGTTTACTAATATGATTTCCATGGGAGAAATCTGGCCCTAGCTCAAATTTTTTTTTCTTCTTAATACAAACTGATCTACTAAGAAGATTTGTTTTCTTAACCCAAAGCCTTAAAATTATTTTTGTGACGTACACCACTGTTATACAGTGTGACTGTTGTCCATTTCTCTCGTTAGGAGAGAGTGGAAAACATCAAATCTTGTCAAATGAAGCAAAGGGAAAAAAATTAGTCTTTCATTTGTAGGAGAGAAAATAGCACTTCAGGGACTCAAATGTCTTCTCTGTATTACTAGGCAATCTCTAATTGAGCCCTTTCAAAAATCCCACTTCACAATTTATGTCTTAGAAATTCCCTCTAATTTAAAGTACTCAGCAGTTTAGCATCTGAGAATGTCCCCTCCTGAGCTAGAAGGACTAATGATCAAAAAGGAACCTGTGAGATATAAAGATATTTAACATCTCTCATGTGAGTTCAGTGATTTAGAAGAGATTGATATGCCAGTTTGTTTTATTTTAATGACCTTTCCTGTATGTGGCCTTTCTGAATCCCATAATAACACTTTGTTTATACAGATAATTTTCTCTCCAGCAGGGGCTCTTATATGCTTTAATAACCTCTTCTCATAAATCAACTAGTATACTGTGAAGTTTGATGAGGTACAGAGTCTGGGAAGGTTTCCCTCAAGTCTGCCAACTGGGGCCATGATTGCTCCATTCTCCTCTCCCACACTTCCAAGTGGGCTGATGTTGGTGTAGGGACCTGGGCAGGGCTTAATTGGGCAGGGAGGTCACCTCACAGTAGCCTGGGGTGAGTGCAAACTCTTTGAGGACCAGAGTGTCTAAGAAGGTCCCATGTGAAAAAGACAAAATCTGAATTTTATCCAGATCAAGGAAACCTTGGGTGAAAGATTCTTGGGTTGGGCTTTGGTAATCTGTTAGGAGTGCCATACTTTTTATTACCCCCAGCCTTCCTTTAGAATTTTAAATATCTTCTACACTGGGTGAAGTGAATTAGGAGGTATTCTTTTGGTTGCACAAGGTAAAAACAGAGCTCAGATTGGAATAGACACAAAAGAAAAATTTATGGATGATATTACTGAGATTCTCAAAGAAGGCTTCAGATATTGTCTGATCCAAGGTATCAAATGATATCAAGGAGCTCTTTCTTTTTCTAATCTCTTGGCTTTGGTTTCTACTAGAAGTCTTCAGCCAGGCTTTTGACACATTGTGAGAAAAATGGCAGTTAGCAATCTCCTATTCCTATCTTAATAATTTAGGATTCAGGGGAACAGAGAGACCTTCTTCTTTCTCTTAGTATGTCTGTATCAAACTGTAAGGAGTGCACTGACACTGTGATTGATGATCTAAATTGAGCCACAGGGAATGGACTGTGTATGAGGATGGGTTTCTCAAAGATGTCAGAGAAGGGAAACGCAAAAATCTGCTGGACTGACCCACCTCTATTAGCTCTACACACCTCTTTCCTGTAACTTGTCCTGCCACTTCCTAACACACACGCGCGCACGCACACACACACATGATGACTTAAGCAGGCAGTCGGACATCCTTAGCACTGCCGCAGAGGTGGCAGCAGCTCTTGGCACTGCTCCTGTGCCAGCCGTCAGCCCAGGCTGAGCAGCACGCCCCCTGTGGGAGCAGACTGACCACCAGGGTGCAGCTCCTGCATTGAGCATCTACCCCCTGGTGGTCAGTGCACATCATAGCGGCCGGTCTTTCCGCCTTTTGATCGATTTGCCTATTACCCTTTTATTATATAGGATTCTTCTACCAGTGGATATTTAGATTTTGAAAATATTTACAATTATAAAAAAGGCTGTAATTAATATATTCTTAAAGGATGTTTTAGCATGTTCTACCAGCTAGAACTGCCTAGTTTACAGCAACACATGGATTGCTGTAGCATCAACATTAACATGGTGTGATCACACTGGTATGCTGAGGCCAACCCATTTTGTTTTGCAAGAAGCAGTTGTTAAAATTTCATGAATTCTGTGAGGCAATTGCTAAAAATAGCCATTATTAAAAATATAATTCTATAAATTTACAAGGGAATACAATTATATTTTAAAGGTAGTAAGTACTCAAAACTCACCACTTCCTAATTATTTAACTACAACTATGAGTCTATGTTCATGAGGTTATTTATGTCTATTATTTCTGTGTGGTGGAAATACTACACAGGGTGTGGCAAAAATAGGTTTACAGTTGTGAATACATAAAACACAGAGCATATTATTATATTCTTATTAATTATTGTATTATTTTCCATATGAGCAACTGTAAACCTACTTTTGCCCCACCTTGTATATTAGAAAAGCATTGGTTTACTATTAATACAAGTGCTAAAGTTATCTTTTACATTAAATCTACTTCAGTATTTTATTTTTAAATATTAATGAGTAATCATAGAGATGGTTATAGCAAAGATGTGATGCTGGTTCATACATAAATGGCTAAAATTTGGGAAACAGTGATTTAAGAGTGCTATGGGTTCAATTGTGTTTCCCCTAAATTCATATATTTAAGTCCTAGCCTTCAGTTCCAAAGAATGTGTCCTTATTTGGAAAGAGTCCTTTATTAAGTGTGGGCTCTTCCTCAGTATCACTGGTGTCATTATAAAATGGTAAAATGTGGACACAGAGACAGATATGCATAGAGAGAAGACAGCCATATATGAACCAGACAGAGGCCTGGAACAGATCCTCTCTCACAGCCCTCTGAGAGAATGATCCCTACCTGCAAACACCTTGGTTTTCAATTTCTGGGCTACAGAACTATCTATATCTATATCTATATCTATCTATATCTATATCTATATCTATATCTATAACTATATCAACTCTCTCTCTCTCTCTCTCTCTCTCTCTCTCTCTCTCTCTCTCTCCATATATATATATATATATATATTTCTGTGTACCAGCATATATATATATATATGGCTAATATGCAAAGTGTCCCCTCAGGAGTTCGACCAGGAGACTGGGAGTTTGATCACTCACTGTGATGTGCGCTGACCACCAGGGGTGTGGCATGGACTGAAGAAAGGCCCTGTTTGGCAGCCAGAAGGCCCCAATCAGCCGTGATCGCCAACCAGGCCTAGGGACCCTACCTGTGCACAAATTTCATGCACTGGGCCTCTAGTAAGACAATAAATTTCTGTTGTTTAAGCCACCCATTTTATGGTACTGTATCACAGTAGCCCTAGCAAACCAATGCCATTTATTCTCATATGCTTGAAACCAATTGCCTCTTGAACAGTTGTTGACATCTCAGAAATGTGGGCTTCTAAAGGGTCAGAATCTTCACGTCTGTACTGCCCGCTGGCAGATACAGAAGATGCCTTAATTGTTTCCACAGACGATCAATACTCTTAAATGTGGGGGAAAGGCAAGATATTTCTTAATATTCAGGTTATTTGGTGGAACAACAGCGACTTTCAAATCCAAAGACCTAAGCTCAAGTTCTTAGCTTGCTAGACTGTGGGGTTTTAAACACATTCCTTCTCTTGTGAACCCTTTCTAGTAGGGTACTATAGTCCTCATTCAATTTTCTCACTTCAAGATTCCATGTTTAGAAAAGTATATGTCGCTAAGGTTTCCAACATGTCAGTCATCCCACAGCTGGATGGAGGGAGAGTCAGGGCAGGACTCATGGGAGCTGTGAAAAGGTTTGACTAGCTGTCTAGACAGACAACCTCTATGTTTAAACTTGAACATCTGTAAATCATCTAAGATGCTCCTGATGCTACGCCAGCTCACAGATGGTCACCTGGGGCCTGGCCACCAAAGACGCTGTGTGATGCTGAGGCTACAAGATAGTGAGTTAGTGAATGGGAAATGACCTACCTGTAGTCTTCCTAGAATTCAGATCCTAAATGATACCAGGAACTTGATTAGACTACTAGCACTGGTCTACCACAAATGAAACTCAGTTTTCCTCCACATTGGTAGAGCTCTGGGATCCAAAACTCTCATCGCCATCTGTTTAGTCTAGCTATAAGTGGATACATTTTATTCTCAAAAAGGAAGTTATCTAAATTGGAAAAAGCATATATATTTTTAGTCTTTTTTTAAATTGAAGCTTACATTCAATATTATTTTGTATTAGTCTCAGGTGTACAGCATAGTGATTCGACAGTCATATACTTTACGAAGTATTCCCCTGATATTTCCAATACCCCCCTGGCACCATACATAGTGAATGAAAAAAGTGAAGGGATTGAGAAATATAGATTGATAGTTACAAAACAGTCGTGGAGATGTAAAGTGCAGCATAGGAAATACAGTCAGTAGTCTCTACTCCACCTTTTCTCTCCCATCACTACCAACCACATAAGGGCACTTATTATACCATTGGAGATAATCTTTTAGTATCTGGTTGTTCTCTTTCCCTTGAAATGTAGAGAACTTGGAATGAAAATAAAGGAATTTTTATATCAATCAAATAAAATAAAATTAATCAAATTAAGTCATATCATTAAATGTGCTAGTGCTTTCAGTGGATTCATTCATTAAATACTTCCAACAGCTCTATTGGGGGACGATTATGATTTTGTTTTGCAGTTAGGAAAACTGAGAGTGCAATGGTTTAGCTTGCTTGTGATCATGTATCTCAGAGGTAGTGATGGTGGCATTTGATTTCAGGCACTCTGGGGTGAAAGACAGTCCATCTCTCTATTCTGCTTCCCCACTTCCCAGTGTGGTGCCATAATGGAGTTATATGTCTTCCCTCTGCCCTGTTTACGTGTGTGTTTGGTGCTCTGGGAACCAGGACACATCCCTGGCTGAGTTAGACTTATCCACATCTCACTCTCCCCTTGGTCCTGGAATTCAGAACTTGGCATTCCTGTTTTAACTCAGCACTGTCCCTACAAAACTCAATTGCAGAAATGTTATTTCACTTCTGCCATATGCTTTTTTTCTGTCTCTCTTCTGACCCCTTTGTTGACTCATTTTCATAGTAACACTTTGATGAGGAAGCTATACCTGAGTTGGGGCTGGTATTTCTTTCATAGCTTAGTTTTGTATGTGAGGTTTGGTGATGCCAATTATCCATTCATTTTCTCTTCTGAGTTCTTTACCAGTGGCAAACAGATACAAGGAGCTTGGGAAAGAGCACATTTCAGGATCAGCTTTATGAACCCCAGACTCGGTGCTGCAGGCATTCTCCTGGAATATCTACAGGTTTCTCCCTTCTTCCACTTCCCTTATCCTGAGTTTAAACTTTGGTGCCCTCCCTGAGGTTTGCACAGCTGACATTTAGCCAGTCAGTTACCTGGAGAGCTGGTAACTGATGGGACAGATTGCTGAGGACGAGGCTGAGTCTCCACGTCTTCTCTTGGAGGCAGATTCATAGGCTGACCTGGCATGCTTTCTGCCTAAGAGCGAGAGCAAGGAGGGCACCTTGGCCCACTTGCTGGCAGGTGGATGAAGGAAGGATGGACAGAGTCTGTTCTCCACTTTTGTGATGGAGTATCTGCAACACATAGTTCCAGGACAATCCACTGCTCACATTAGTGGGTGACAAGAAGAGCAGAAGTATGGGTAGAATTCCTCCTTTTTCTGAAAATGTGAAAGTAAGAGGAATATGCAGTTTCTTCAACACTCAGAAACCTGACCTATGATTTCTCCAGGAAGCAGACTATAAAACGCTTCTTTCTGGGTAGATAAAAGAGCCAGAGAAACATTTAGTGCTGGAAGAGGCAAACTCTTTCATGTTGCAGATGAGAAAACCGAGAACCTTGGTGACTCGCCAAAGGACACACATCTGCTTACAGCCGTGGGCAAACTACAGCCAGTGGGCCTGATCCGGCCCGTTTGAAATGAATAAAACTAAAAAAAAAAAAGACCGTACCCTTTTATGTAATGATGTTTACTTTGAATTTATATTAGTTCACACAAATACTCCATCCATGCTTTTGTTCCGGCCCTCTGGTCCAGTTTAAGAACCCATTGTGGCCCTCGAGTCAAAAAGTTTGCCCACCCCTGGCTTAGAAACTATATCACGGAACCCACGAGTCCTGCCTTCCAGTGTGGCACTCCTCTATTCACTGGTCCACGCTGGAACTCTGAGGCTTCTCCCTGAGAACATGCACACACCCACAAACGGTTTTCAGCTTGCTCTAGACAGCCTCGTATAATAGCTGAGATCTCTTTGTTCAGGAGTTTTGATCAAGTGGCCTTAGGCACTAAATGGCTTATCTCATTCCCCCATTCAATTGCTCTGTCTGTTGACTGTCACTCTCTTCCCAGCAGCCTTCTGTTCTGCACTAGGTACCCTAAGGGCAAACTTAGAAAATGAAAGAGCCATTCTAGTAGGTGCCCTGCCACTCTGGACCAGACATGAAAAGGAAGACATGTTTTATAACTGATCTTCCTCATCTTCTCCTGCTTTGGGAATTTTTAATTTGAAATTTTGTTTATTATGCAAATAATAATATGAGAAGTATAAGGAAAAGATAGTTCTTTAATCCTCCCAGAGAGGGACCTGGATAGAGTATAGGCTTTGGAATGAAAGAGGCCTGGATGCAAATTCTAGCTCTGCCTTTCTACTGACTTATGACACTGAACAACGTATTTAATCACTCTAATCACCATTTCCTCATCTATAAGTAGAAATAATAAAATCTTCCTGTGTGTGTGTGTGTGGGGTGGGGGGTGGGGTGTTAAATAATAATGTTTATAGTGTCCTGGATATGCAAGTCTAAGTTTTAGTTCTTTTCCACTTCTTCAAATAACCATTTTAAATTTTGTTGTGCTTTCTTCATGTTCTAGTCCAAATGCAGGAATATTTTCATATATTGTAGATGTGATTTTACTTTTTGCATTTTTTATTTAACATTATACCATTGTATTTTTCCCTGTTACTCTTAAGTTGGATTACATGAAAGTGCTGGCATTCAACTATTTTGAGCTAGCGAGAGCAAATTCATGCATTTCTGCCTAATACAGAGTTTTCAGAATCATCATTGTGAAAGAATGACTAATGTCCTTTTAAGTTGAGGTAACATGATTTATATAATGACTCTCCATTGTTGACTATTTTGATTCTCACTTTCCCCACTAAAAATAGTTCTATAACCCTGCCAGCATGGTTTAGTGTTGAGCCTTGACCTATGAACCATGAGGTCACAGTTCCATTCCCAGTCAGGGCACATGCCTGGGTTGTCGGCTTGATCTTCAGTGTGGGGTGTGCAGGAGGCAGCCAATCAATGATTCTTGTCATTGTTGATGTTTCTCTCTCTCTCTCTCTCTCTCTCTCTCTCTCTCTCTCTCTCTCTCTCCCCCCTCCTCCTCTCTGAAATAAAAAATATTTAAAAAATAATGCTGTAATAATCTTTATGTAAATAGAATGTTTTCTTTTTTGAATTATTTTCTTGGGATAAATACTCGAAATAGCTCCAATTTTATTTTGAGTCCAAATGAACTGATTCATTTTGCCTATATTCGTCACTTCCGTAATCTTTTCCTTAGGTCTGGCTAGGATGAGATCTGTTGGCAGGATCAACTCAGAAAACAATGAGAATTCTAGAAACCAGTACCTGGTATTTGTCAGAGCTGAGGCAGAGGGCAAAGAACAAAGATACAGCAGGAATTCTTCTCTGGAGGCCTGGTCAATCTCAGCAAGAAATTAAAAAAAAAAAAAAAGAGAGAGAGACATTTCATTCATTCTGAGCTGTCAAAGATGTCAGGAAAACATGCACAAAAATGAGAAACTTGGAAGCCACTTCAAGGTGCATCAATAGAAGAATGAAGAAATAAAATGTGGTTCTTTGACGGACTATCATAAGCAGTTAAAACTGAACTAAATCTGTGTATAGCAATATGAAAAATTCTCAAAAAAGTTAATAAAGAAAAACAAATTATAGTACAATATAGTATACCATTTATGTAAACTTAAAAGCCATGCATGGCAATTTTTGAATTTTCATGGATACTAGCATATACATTTGAAATTATTAAAAATAAACTGGCTGGGTGGAAGGGAGCAAATGGGGGGAAAAAGTGAACATCTATAACAGTGTCAACAGTAAAAAAAAATGAACTGGAAAGGTACACAACAAAGTCATGATTTTGACTATGGAAAGTAGGAACAGAGATGATTTGAATTATACCTATCTAATGTGTTTTGAATTAAAAACAGAAACAAATATGGCAAAAATTAATAGTGAATTCCAGAAAGGGGATACCTAAATATTTGTTTCATTCTTCTTGGTTCTTTTCTGTATTTGTTAAATTTCTCAAATCATCATTACCATCATTAATAACAAAAGATCTAAAGATGAGAAGTGGCAGGGATGATGGATGCGGGAAAGGCCACCCAAGTGGAAGCAGCAGCTCTTCAGGGCAGTCATGAGTCAGCAGATTGATTCAGACTGTCTCCTTGTTACCTTTTTTGCTAAGTCAGTTTTCCTTTCTTCATGCTAAGGCAGGCTATTCCCTGTTGTTGGCTTTTTGGCATTTCTTAAGTGTTTGGTCAGCTGGTGTTTCTGGGAAGTGCTGAAACCCCAAGGCTATCCTATCCTGCCAATCTTGCCTAAAATGAATCCCATGAAGGCTGAACTTCCTGGGAGGCCCTTCGTTTGAGATTCCAGAAATCATCTGAGGAAGTTACTTATCTGATTCCAGAGTAAATTCTGATGATTTGGACACTAATCAGTTGCTGGTCCAGTTAATAATTAGTTTTTAACTTTTTCTTTCTGATATGTGGAACAAGAAACTGCAAGGAAGGGAGGATTTATGAAGGACTAGATTTTTGATCTACAAATGAGCACATTTAAAATCAGGTTGGGCATGTAGGACATAATAGCAAGAACAGAATGGTCCCAGCTGGAGCTGAGTGTCAAGCACAGAGGTTAAGATGAGAGGGCCAATAGCTCATGTTGTCATATGACCCAACTGTAGTGGATACTGTGGTATACCACCAGACTCTGCCTTTAGGACCAAGCCAAGGAGTGTTGGCTCCTGACAGCTCACAGCTGCCTCCCTCCCCATGAATTTCCCAAAGCAGTTGCCTTACCCAGAGTTATTTCCCCTTCCCAGGTTCAGTCCACATCCAAGAATTGATCTGAATGGACATAATGAAGACCCAGCCCTGTTGCTTCAATTAGGACAATTTAAGGGCCATTCTAGCTCCAGAGATCCCCATGAGATTGACTGAAGATTCTATTACAACTACATCACAGTTCATCATCTTCCTCTGCCCAATTCTCATCACTCACCCCTGTCTCTCATGCCCCACAGGTATTGATCCCCAAGAGTATTAACATCCTGAATACAAATCTCAGACACTCAAAACAAAGGCAAAAGCAAAAACAATACAAAACAGAAACCCCAAAATCTCATGTTTTATTTTCCAGGGTCCCTGATGTATATATTCCCCATGGACCTTGATATCCAACCTTTTCTTATGCTTTACTTGTCTCCATTTGGGTAGTTTCAGTTAGTCTTGTAAATTGACCGTCCTGGTTCCTGTCATCCCTAGTGATTAATCAACTGCTGTGCTTGCAAGGAAAAGATTCTGATACAAATCCTGGGCCACAGTGGCCAGGGCTGATTTCTTAATTCTTAAGTAGTTGGTAGATTTCTTCACTATCATCCCTAAAGGGTTCTTTTAATCTATCTTTTCTTCTTCTGACTACTTAAAGACTAGTGTTTGGCACTTAATAGTAACCATTAAAATTCACTAAGCACTAGATGTTAAACACTGTTCTAAGTGTTTTGTATCTGTATCTCTCTAACCCACAGCAATACTAAGAGGTAAGTCTTGTAAGTATTCCCATTTTTATAGGTAGGGAACTTGAGGCACAAGATGTTAAATAACTTCCTCCAATTACAGAGCTAGTGAATAGTAGAGTCAGAGTTCTAAACTAGGCAACCAGTGTGCTGCATCAGCTCATCCAAGGGTTCAGTGAGCCTGAGGAGGGGTGGTGAAGGATTAAAGAAATGACAAAGAGAATATAGCTGGGGCTCAGTGGATCTCCTATGCCTGGATGAGGCCACAGAGAAGGATCCAGCCAGCAAGCTGAGGCTTTATTTTATAGACAGAGAAAAACAAGGTAGTGGTCACCATAGTTACACTGTTCTTGTGAGTTTCACTTGTTTTGGCAACACTTGCTGCACCTCCCACAGCCCATTCGCTAACCAAGAAGGATCTGCGGGGAGGGGGGGTGCATAAGGTCAAGCTTAATTATGCTAAGAGGCACCTGTTTGTGGCTCTACCACAGGTCAGTCCGAGGCTTAACCTAGAGCTGCTCCCTACAAACCTGACTCCACTATCCACCAACTTAAATAAAGGACGCAGAGAAGGATTTGATGGAGCTATGAGTGAATGAGGATGGATCTGGCAAATGACATGTTCAAGTCTTGTTGCACAGTGATAAATTAGATCCTCAGGGAAAGTATTCTCTGAATGTTTCTAAGGGAAGAAACTTTGCTAGTGATCTTAGGTATTCCCATAATGATTCTACTGTGTGTGTAGGATGCTGCTAAATTCTGAGGTCCTATCCAGTTCTGAAAGATTAAGAGATTGTAAAACCCCCTTTCTCAAAGGGTATTGAGACTTGAGGAATTTCTACAAAGCATGTTTGACTGACTTAGAAGTGAATTTAAAATTAAGGTGCTAAACAAGCCAGAAACCCTTTAAAGTATTATTTATCTTAATCTGTAGCTTCAAATGCTAATAAACCTCTTCAGATATTAGATAGGCCTGTAGGATTTCGGATTTCTCTGGGGTTCAGTTAACTTAAAAAGATTAAGGAAAATGCATAGCCAGGGGTGTTTATCATCAAAACTCATCATTCCCCACTTTCCTCTTCCTTATCAGAAGTCAAAGGCAACATGTAAGATATGTGGCTATCAGAGGTTATAGCGTGTTGCCAATGAAAAAGCACAGCTGAGTTGGATTTAGCTTATGGCCCCTCTGTTGAAATTTAGGATCTCTTATCTTTGCTTCCACTTCTTCTGTCTAGACACTTGACAATGATTTGCAGGAAATTAAGGCACTTACCCCTGCTGAGAACTCAGGGCTAAAACATTTCTAAATATAATTTGTGTGTGTGTGTTTTTATACAAGTTAATGTTAATTCAAAAGGAAAACAGCAGTTTTGTTTGTGTGTGTGTGTGTGTGTGTGTGTGTGTGTGTGTGTGTTTTCTGCCTCTGGGAATGGCATTAGCTAACCCTCACTCAGAGCTGTGTGACTTTTCATATTCTATTTTTTCTAGGCTAATAAGCTTGTTCAGTTATTTAGGGAACAAAACACTAACCTGTCTTCTTTGACAAATGCGTAAGATTCTTGTCTTAGACCACTTTTTCCTTCTCTCACTTTCTTTTTTTCTTATAAAGATGGAAAATAATTTTGTTCTCTTAAAGCTGGTATCAGAACTTCTTATAGTAAAACATTGGCTTTTGCTGAGAAAATGCCAATTCACTTTTGGGACTCAGAGCCTTGATACTTTCATCAAGCATTCACTTTCTGAGAGGAGGAGAAGTTTTGCTGCTAAATATAAGAAAGGGCATTTGGGATTTGGCTTTCTTGGGGGGCATCTAGATGAGGAGAAGGGTGAATGTTGTGTGAAAGGAGAAGAGAGATTACTCCTAAAGTTGTCAACTCTAAGGGAAAATTTTGAGGTAGAATAAGAAAGGATAAAGGTAAGTTTTAAGGTGTTCTCTACAGGATAATTAGCATAAACTACTTCCCACCTCACCCCTCATCTGTCCCATGAAATCTTCTAATTTCTTTGGGAAAACAGGTAAGCTCTATGTCAGTGATGGCGAACCTATGACACGCGTGTCAGAGGTGACACGCGAACTCATTTTTTTGGTTGATTTTTATTTGTGTAATGGCATTTAAATATATAAAGTAAATATCAAAAATATAAATCTCTTTTACTATGGTTACAAATAGGGGAGCCGGTCCATCCTTGCTGTTTCAAGGGACCTGGCATATATGGCATACGGTTCTTAATATGTTTGCTCACCTTCTTGGCGCTGTGTTTTAACCAAAGTCACCTCTCCGAGAAAGGTTGAATCCCCAGGTAGGGATTTTCCCCTGAAGTTAGGGAGGGAATAAAACCCCTCAACTAAGTGCCAGGCGGGTAATTAATCCCTTTAACTACGAACAATCATGCTTAAACTACATAATCTTTTCTCCCTGGAATGGAGATAAGAAACGCCCTAACCTTTGTAATAGAGATTGATAGGATTGAATCAACTGGTATAAATACAGTTGTAACAAGACAGAAAGACTCAGAACTTAGAACAGAATCAAGAAGACAGAATCTACACGGAGCCTAGAGACAGAAGAACTTTGCTGGAGAGAGCATGCCGGAGGATCCTGGAGAGGGACTGGCCTCGGAGCCTAGAGACAGAGCCTAGCGGGAGAACATGGCAAGGGATCCTGGACTGAACCTGACTACAGAGATTGGCAGGAGAACCTGACTGGAACCTGGACACTGAACCTGACTGGAGTACCTGGACAGAACCTCTCTGGAGAGCCTAAGCAGAACCTCTCTGGAGATCCAGACCAGAACTTGGCTGGAGATCCGGGCTAGAGATCCTGGCTAGGCTGCTGATCAACTGAACGCTGTCTCCGTCCACACCTTTGGGAACCCCTGGACCCGCTGGGGTTGGACCCCGGCAAATTTCTATATGTGACACGGCACCAGAGTTAAGTTAGGGTTTTTCAAAATGCTGACACGCCTAGCTCAAAAGGTTCGCCATCACTGCTCTATGTTCATGTTGGTGACCAAAAAGCTTTAATGATTCAGGAACAAGTGCTCAGGAGGAAAGCAGTTGTCTGGGTCACATTTTAGGTCTATCTGAATGTTTACTTTTTGCACAACACACCCAATTAGCTGCAATTTATCTGATTCAGTTAAGGTTGCTAAACTGGTCAATGGGCTATTGCTCAACCACACTAGCTGTCATTCTGCAACACAGTTAAGAGAGAGGAATTAAGAGTCAGCCACTTATAAAAATCCAACTTTCTACATATGAAGCATTTCATATATGCTTTTTCTTGTAAATTGGTAAGTGTGTTAGTTTACTAGGGCTGCCATAATGAATACCACAGACTAAATGGTTTACGCAATAGGAGTTTATTTTCTCACAGTTCTGGAGCCTGGTCTGAGATCAGGGTTGATCAGAGTTGATTTCATTCTGTGGGTTCTCTCCTTGGCTTGAAGATGGAGTATTCTCCCTTTCCATGACACAATATTTCCTCCATTTGTGTTTCTCTGTCCCCATCTCCTCTTCTCATAAGGACTATTGGATTAGGGTCCACTTATATTACTTAAGTTTACCTTAATTACCTCTTTAAAGGCCTATCTTCAGATATAGTCACATTCTGAGCTAGTAGGGGTTAGGGCTTGGAATATATGAATATAGAGGGGATATATTTCTGACTATAACAGTAAGATATTTGTAGTTTGGGGAAAATTTCTATATACACACATACACACACGCGCGCACGCGCGCTCTCTGTATCTGAACACACACATGTTTTTAGCTGCTACACAAAACCACACATGCATCATAGTGAAGCTTGAATGAGTTCTGCCATCACTGGAGACATGGTTGCAGGGGTTATGCAGTAAATTCTACCCAGTACAGTATGATGTAGCCCACCAGGAATGTTCCCTGCTTTGCAGCATTATTTACAATCACATTGGGGCCGCTTTCCTCATGTCTGTAAACTTCAAATAGTATTACTTTAAGTCATACTGTACTTGTGAAACTCAGACCTGACTTTGTCTCCTATAAGAGCCAATGCTGTTATGTTTCAACTAGTTGCTGGTTTTAGGGCTTCTACAATTGCTCAACAGGACACTTCTAATCTCTATCCAGGAAATTAGCAAGTCCTTTAACTATCTCCAGCCTATCCACCTGCTTTTCCTAGAAACCCATCAATGTGTTGTTGTTGTTGTTGTTTTTCATCTGTAGGATGGAAACACTAGTAAATAGTTGTCATGGTTACGGAGAGGGTTACATAAAATTGCACATGTAGTAATAATATTGAGGTTTCCTGTGTGCCACTAGTCACTGTGCTAAAACAGAGACATGTTTTTCTTCCATTCCTGAATCCACCTAAAGCTGTTAAACAATTCATCAAAGCAGAGTTTTATTTTACTCACAGATGTTTAAACTACCCTGAATGAAGATTTTGACATTAGTGCTCTTGAGCATTGGAGTGATACTAAGTATAGATGAACCCCTTCATAGTTATTGGCATTTGTAAAACATTTGAAAGTGGATAGTTTTCCATGATGTGCTGAGAGAAATGATGACAGTTTCCCCCAATGTGACACAAAAGCTTTTGGAGGTCTCTTTAGTTTCACTGTATCAAAAAAGACTTATTTTATTTCAGTGTCTGAGTATATTCCAAACCCAAAACCTATGGATAAGAACAATTTGCATTGAACAGAGCCCCAAGCAGGCTAAAGGAATGCTCAAAAAACACACCTTACCAAGCGAAAACAGGCGTCAAAGGTGGACTAGCTGTCCAGTATCCAAGTAACTGCTGCGCTCTGAGTTCAGGTGAAGTGAGTAAAGATGTTTCTATTACGCTTGTCAACGTAGAAAAAGAGTCCTGATTTCATGTTCCTCTCTTTAGGCAAAGAACAGTGTGCTTCTTTCATATGCTCATAATGATGTTTACTTTTTATGCCTTACGAGCCAGAAATTCCAGAGTTAAAATTTTCTGTTCAAAAGTGGTGGGTAGCTTTAGGCAAGGGTTCTGGTTGAATTATATTTTCCTTCTGCATTATTACATGGTTCTTGATCTAATGTCCTTCTTTAAATGGTCAGCATATACTTTATGGTTAGTCACCTCAGATCTTCTGGAAGTAGATATTACCTGTTCATTGATTTAGTCACACAACCACCCAAGAGATATTTATGAGTGTTAATTATGTACTAGGCACTGTGCTGTTTGAGAAACCAGAGGTAAATAAGATGATTTCCCTTTATTTCCATGATTCTCAAAGCCCATTAGAAATGATAAATAATTTTACAAGTAATTTTTTTAATTACTAAAAGGAGAAGCATGGCTCCTAAGAGAATGTGAAGTAGGAATAGGAGGTGCAGGAATGGTCCTCTCATGCACATTTTGTAAAAAGGCTTCCTAGCGCTCTGTGAATCTGAGTTGAAGATATCAACAACCTTTTTGGCTGATATGTATAGACAGAGACTGATGGAGATGCTTTACATATAAAAAATTGGGTCCTCATCATTATTTGTCATTTAAAAAAATTCATCCATATTTAGCTCATGATCATCTTCAACAAATACTATCTTCACAATCCCAAAACCACAATATATTCTCTAAAAAAATTTACTTGGCATACATTTTCTCAACATCTGGGTTTTGTTGTCGTTATCACTTTTCTCCCTATCTCTGCTGATAACAGAGAATGAATTGTAAGTTCCCAGAGGAGTATTCCACATCATTCTACATTGTTTTGCAGCATATAATGCACCCAGTTTGCAAGCCTGCTTTACATAGGCATTTTGATTATTTTATTTTGAGATAATTTTTCTTGACCACTAAGTCTTTGGAAACCTTGTGGGCAGAATTCACAGCCAAGTCTGTGTATTAACAGATGCATATGAGAAATTGTCCAAGAATTTAGAAATGTAAAATCTCAGAGTTGGAAAGACTGAACACATTATCAAGGCCTACCAATCATTTGTAGATGGGGAAATTGTGACTAGGTAGGAGGAAGGATATACCTAAGTGATATTTCTTTCAGTATATTGCCTCTATATTTTTTCTTGGTAGGCTCCAAGTTCATCATCACTTGTGGTAATTTTTACCCTAATTGCTGAACTAACAAAGGGCCAAAGAAAGCTGCATTTAACTGTAGTATTTAACTTCTTTTCAGAGAAGTCCTGTCTCTTTATTCATAGAAAACCAGCATGTAACAGATGGAGTAGAAATGTAAAAACTGGAGGTTTGTACCAAGAAATATATATCTAGAAAAAGCCCAAGAAATCATGTTATTAATGTTTTGGTTTCATCTGGATACACATGGTTAGAGCACAATTTCTGTGGAGTAAATAAAATGTGACATTATTTGTTTTGAGGAAGAATGTGTCCTCCAAACCCAAGGCAGTGAACTGATTATTTATTTAAAAACACACACACACACCTATTAAGTCTAACTGAGGAACCTGCTGTTTCTCCCTATCCTGTGCAAAATTGCTTTTTAAATGTAACCTAATGGAGAATTTCATTGTTTTGTATAAAGAATTTCTCTGACCTTTTGTCTAACAGGAAGTCAAGGTCATGAAATGTTTGCATCCTCCAGAACCTACTCTGAGAATAACTTAAGCTTCTGAGGCACAATGGCTTTCTAAGATGTCCTTCTAAGTACCTGTGCCATTTTTTAGTTGAAAGGAAAAAAAAATAGGCTACCATGCTATGGCGTTTGCCCCAACTTGTTTATTTTGATGAATGCTTTAGAGCAGTGGTTCTGAAAGCTGCATGAACATTAAATAATATAGGGAGCCTTTAAAGTAATTCAAGTTCACGTATATTCTGATTCAATTAGTCACCAGTAAGGTAGGGTCAGAATTACAGAGAACATAAGCTTTGTGCGCCTTCTTAGCTTTCCCTGCTCTCTTCCATCTAGTCTGAAGGCTCTTGCCTCTTTGACCATGTTCCACTCTTCTATCTTTGTTAGACCCTTGCTGAACACCTACCACCACCGCCATCACCACCTCTTTAATTCCAACCCCCCTGAGTTGGCTAGAGTTCAAGGTAAAACCCAAAAAAACAAGAATTGCATGACCCATTTGCTGAACTCTAGCTATACCAAATCACCTCTCTTTTCATGTAGATTTGGATAAAATGCCATACCTCAGGGCATGGGATCTGATTTTTTGAGAGTACCAGGATTCCTAGATGTATTCCGGAAGCAATTCACCATTAGGTAAAACTTGACTAATGAAAATGGGAGATAGGAGGGAACTGAGTAGATAAATCCACTCTTCTGTGGACTGCTCCAACATGTGGCTTCTCCTTCCATATCTGGAGAAATCCTGACAAGCAACTGCTCTATCTCCGCAATACTTTTTGTAAAGTGCTGGCCATCAAAATGTAACATTACTCTACATCTTCCATTGCCTACTTATCTCTTCACCATCATTGTCCTGGGCTTGTACCACCCAAATAAAGTGTCAAGTATTTTAATACTTGCCTCAGTCTTTGCTTTCTATAGAATTTTAATACAGATATTTTTTTTCAATTTCCCAATTCTACCATATAGCTAGAATTGAAAAATACTCCTCTGAGGAAGACCTGAACTCCCATCCTTTCAAGAGTATCACATAGCAATAAGGTTTTTCTTAATGTTGTTTCCCTTTATTAAATTTTCAAAACAAGTGTATAAGACTTTCTTTATCATTTTTTCCCATTATTCCCTATCCATTCACATTTTCAAAGTCCCGTATTAACTACTATAAACAGTTTGATGTGCTGTCTGGTTGAAGTGTATTTTATACATAGGCGTAATGGAGTTCCAAGGTTCTTTTATTTGTTTAATTTTAAGTATATTTTTATTGATTTCAGGGAGAGAGAGATAGAAACATTAATGATGAGAGAGAATCATTGATTGGCTGCCTCCTGCATGCCCCTGCTGAGGATCAAGCCTGAAACCTGGCATGTGACCTCCTGGTTCATATAGGTTGACACTCAATCACTGAGCCACGCTGGCTGGGCCTTTTATTTTTTGCATGAACTTGATCATCTATCCATATTGTTCTATAGTGGATTTTGACATTTAACAATATTTCTAAGAGACTGTCATAATACAAAGGTATTCTTTATTCTTTTGAGTTGTGGTATAGTATTTCATAATGTGGGTATATAAAATAGCTTTTCTTTACCCTTATTAAGAGGAATTACGATTGCTCACAATTTTTTGACTTAAAAAACAATGCTGACTTGAGCATCCGTGAGTGTGTATCTTTGTGCACATATTAATATAATTTTCAAAGACAGCTAGAACTAGAACTGTTGAGTTGAAAGGCATGGTCACAATAAATTTTGATATATACTTCTAAAATGCCCTGTTAAAATGGTGTCCCCATTTATATGTCACACCAAGAGTATATGAGAATTACTATTTCTTCTCACCTTTGCCAATGCTGTCTATTATCAGTTTTAAAAATTGTCAATTTTGGAAAATAGTGATACCCCATGGTTTTTTTTAAAGTTATTAAACATTATGTTTAATCTTTATTTTAAGTCTTTTTGGCTTTGCATCTCCAGTTTGGAAATTTTTATTAAACTTTATTAGAACAGGATGTGAGTTCAGTGAGGTTGCTGAGGAGTTGGGCCATTCTTTATAACAATAGTCTTTAAGGCAGGTCTGATTACTTCACACTCTCTATTACATTGAGTCTCGGAATTTAGAGGGCTGAGCCATCCCAGCCCCCTTCTCTGAGAGGAACCAGACCTGGGCACGAGACAAGAAGATTGAAAGGTTTTCTAATATTTGAGTTGCTGGAAGAAGCCTTCACACCTGCTTAGCCTGTTCTCCAAATCCCCTGTTGACTCTATCTCTACCCTGCCAGTTTGAACAGAGGCAGAGCATGCAGAGAACTTTCCCCAAAGACAGCCCAAGATGCTCTGCCAGGGAGTCTGCGTCCAGAGAAGCTGGGCCAAGATTTTTTGGCAAACAAACTTTAAGCAAGGCTGAAGTTGCCTTGCCAATGTGAAACAGCCCAGCTCCTCAGTATGATTGGAAGATGGTTGTAGTATGGATAGGGAAAGTGTGGTGCAAATGAGGCTATGACCAGATGTGGGCTCTATCCCCCAAGCTAGCCCTGTATCTCTACTCCTTGTGTAGATAGTTAATATTTTTGTACATTACCTTTCCCTTGGAATAAAAAAAAAAAGAGTCATGATCCCTACTGATGGGATGTTCCTAATCTGATAAAGAGACATGGTCCTCACTCTTAAAGTTACCCAAAACTACTAAGAAAATGGGTTTTGTTATGTCTAGTTGGAGTTTATAATATTATTGATGAGATGAAATATCTCCACATGACTCAAGAACATTTCAAAAAGCAATGCATAATAAATTTGATGTAAGCGCATCAGCACAGAAGGGAACAATAGGAGTGGTTAATTTGGATACAGTTCTAAGAGGCAATGTTTAACATTTAGGAGCTCAGAAATTTGGCTCATTTCCATTCTTTCCACTTAATTTTTCCATCCTTGCTTATCCCCAAGGATCTCTTTCAAATTGGCCAAAGATGGAAAGTCAGTGCCCCAGACTGGCTCTGCTTCCCAATCCATCCTTTCAGAGAGAAGGACCGGATCCTGTTCATTGTGATAGCTTTTAGTTTCGATTATATATCTCTCCCACCTCTGACAGGTCCTTTTATATGTGGGATTCAATTTAATTCAATATATGTATGGAGAAGCTCTTTAGTGTCATGAGTTACGCTGGTTGTTAGAAAAACAGCAATGACAAAAACATAATCTCTGCTAACAATTTAAGGAGACAGGAACACAAACAACTTGCTATAAATAGTGTGATGAATGCTACAGGGAAATTTAAATGAGTCTTATACCCCTAAAACGTAATTTTATTAACCAATGCCACCCCAATAAATTCTATGAAAATAAATGAAGAAATAAAGAAAGAAAGAAAAGTATATGATTTTCTAATCACTATGCTATACTGAATCACTGAAACAATACAAAATAATATTGAATGTAAGCTGTAATTGAAAAATTAAATTAAAAAGAAAAATATGAAGTTTTAAAGAGTGAACAGAAGTAAGGTTCTGTAAAAAACTGAGGAAGCACAGCTTTGTCAAAATATAATGGGGGACTTCCTTGTTCCCTTAATGCAGAGTAAAAGTGACTGGAATTAGCCTCCCACCTGAAAAAAGAAAACCAGCAACGAAACAGAACATTATAAAACAACAGTTTTCAAAATGCTTGACATCAGGCTAACAAAGGACAGTGACCCATGTGAGATATGAAAATATGAGGTAAGCCCTAAAATTCCCCCAGCTTTCTGCCTTGAGAGAGTTTCTAGGCTGCAGCACAGAACCCTGGCAGTACCTGGTGAATTCTGGAACTTGAGGAGATGGAGTAGAGGATCTGGGGAGATCAAGGCAGCTAGGGTTCACAGGACAGAATACTGGAGGGAGAGAACTTCACAGAAAGAAAACTTCAGATATCTGAAGATAGTGTCTCTCAAATATTCAGATCAGTACTGATGACTGCACACATGTGAGGAAACTACCCGAAACGTAGGTAAGACTCATCTGAAATACAGTAAGTCCTCACTTTATGTTGTTGATAGATTCTGCAGCCTTGAATGAAATGAGGTATGACAAAACCAGTTTTACTATAGGATAATTTATATAAACAAGATTTAAGTTCCTAGTCATCTCATCAACATAATGAAATGACATTAAACAAAATGACTTTACTCAAGGGCCTGCTGTAATAAAGAAAAACTCCCTAGGACTCATATAGAGAGGTCCAGGATTAATGCTTGTTTTTACCAGCTAGAGTGGAAAATTTCAATATCTTAATTGGATATCAGGGTTTATCAGTACTCAAAAGGGTTTTACTTTAGTAACATGGCACAGCTAGTCCTAGAATAAATAAACCTAACAAAACCAAGACCAGAAAGATCAAGCTCTCTTCAAGTAATGTAACAGTGTCATGGAACAAAGCTCAAGAATAGTTATAAGAATATCAAAATATCCAACAACGTAAAATTAACAATTCAACTAAAAATTCAGCTAATCAATTAAAACTGCTTCTGAAGTAAAACAGATGCTAACAATAGTAGACCAAGATATGAAGTCATTGTTATAACTGTATCCCATGTATTTATAAATCTAGAGGGAAAATTGACTATATTAATTAGTCACCGCAGATATAAAAAGAACTGACTCAAACTTTTTGAGATGAAAACTGCTGTTTCTGCAATGAAAACACACTGGATGAGATTATTATAGAGATTGCAGAAGAAAATACTGGTGAACTTGAATATATAGTAATAGAAATGATCCAAAATGAAACACACCAAATAAGAATTTTTAATAAATCAGTGAGCTTTAGGAAAAATATAAGCAGCCTAATAGACATGTACTCTAAGTCCATAAAGGAGGAGGGGGGTACATTTTCAAAAGGAATAAAAACATAGCATATCAGCATTTGTGGGATGCTACTAAATGAGTATTTAGGAGAAATTATAGCAAATACTCAAAAATATAAGACACTATATAAAAATTTGAGGAAAAAAAAGAGTTGAATTTTACTGTCTGTGATAATGACTATCATTTTGATGACTCTCTTTTATTTGTCATTTTATATATATACTAGAGGCCCAGTGCACAAAATTTATGCACTCGGGGGGGTGGGAGTTTCCTCTCGCAGTCTGGGAGCACTCCATGAGCCCAACTTCTGACTGAGCGCCTCTCCCTCTGTGGGAGTGCACTGACCACCAGGGGGCAGCTCCTGCATTGAGCATCTGCCCCCTGGTGGTCAGTACACATCATAGCGATTGGTCGTTCTGCCATTCAGTCAATTTGCATATTAGCCTTTTATTATATAGGATGCATCACATTTTTATAAATGGGATTATAATTTGTGGTAGTCAGAGTCCTCAAGAGTATCTATGTCCTAATCACCAGAACCTGTGAATATGTTACATTACATGGCAAAGAGAAATTTAAGGTAGCAGATGGAATTAAGGTTGCTAATCAGCTGACTTGAAAATGGGGAGATTATCATTGATTATTTAGGTGAGTCCAATGTAGTCATGGGGATTCCTCAATGTGGAAGTTGGGGGCAGAAGAATCAGTGTCAAAGTGATGTGATGTGAGAAAGACTCAAGTGGTCATTGCTGGCTTTGAAGATAGAGAAAGGGGTCACCAACTAAGGATGGCCTTTAGAAGTGGGAAAAGCATGTGCAACTAATACATTCTGTAATATTGTTATTATGAAGAACACTTTCCCCTCTAAGTCTTTTACCATCCTTTCCTTGTCTCTAATTATTGCCCCACATAAATAGTTTTCATGCTTATACAATCATATACACACATTCAAACACACCCGCACGTAGATGATTTTGACATCTATATATATATAAAAGGCTAAGCAATGCTGGACCGGCCAACTGGCCGGTAGGTATGATGTGCACTGACCACCAGGGGACAGATGCTCAATGCAGGAGGTACTGAGCTGCGGTGACTTGGCAGCAGAGGTTTTCGGGTGATGCACCCCAGAACTAGAGAGGAGGGAGCCCGATTCCAGGGTGCATCACCCAAGAACTACCCTCTCGCAATCCAGGACCCCTTGGGGGATGTCAGAGAGCCGGTTTCGGCCAGATCCCTGCAGGCCAGGCCCAGGGACCCCACATGCCGGAGAGACCCCGCTTACTCCACAGATGCCCTTCGAGCCACAGTGCCACCCCAGGTGCAGCCGACCAGGGAGGGACTGTGGGAGGTTGGCTCCAGGGCATGTCTGGCCTGTCTCACCCAGTCAGGCCCTGTCAGCCACCTTCTAATTAATTTCCTTTCAATGTTCATGAATCCGTGCACCAGAGCACTAGTTATTTTATAAAAATGAAAGCACAACCCAGCCAGTGTTGTTCAGTGGGTTGAATGGCATCTATACTCCAAAAGGTCCCTGGTTCTATTCCTGATTAGGGCATATGCCTGGGTTGTTGGCTTGATAACCAGTAAGTGGTGTGCAGGAGGCAGCTGATTGATGTTTCCCAACTATGTTTCTATCTCTCTCTCTCCTCCCTCTCTTTCTAAAAAGGCCAATAACATATTTTTTTAAAAAATGAAAGCACAATTCTCATGTACATCATATTTGAACTTTTTAGATTGTTTTTAAAACTAAATATGGCTGCAGGTTACACAATTGCAGTGGGAGTCAGCCTGCTTTACAAGGATTTTCTCTTTTGTCTGAATGGAGCCCAAGGATGAAGCTGATGAAAGGAAAGATGCAGACGCTCTGAGTTGTTTGTTGGGGACAGTATTTGAGTTCTTAGATCAAGCTTTGCTGTCTATATGTGAGAGCCACTTGTCAACTTTTTAGCTGCATGGGTCAATAAATTCCCTTTATTTTATTTTATTTTATTTTTAGCCATTTTGAATTGAATTTTTGGGGGGAGGGGTAACTTAGTAACACCTTGTTCTAACTGAGATATAAATTCTTTTTTTTTTTTTAAATATATTTTATTGATTTTTTACAGAGAGGAAGGGAGAGAGATAGAGAGTTAGAAACATCGATGAGAGAGAAACATCGATCAGCTGCCTCCTGCACATCCCCTACTGGGGATATGCCCGCAACCCAGGTACATGCCCTTGACCGGAATCGAACCTGGGACCTTTCAGTCCGCAGGCTGACGCTCTATCCACTGAGCCAAACCAGTTTCGGCGAGATATAAATTCTTAAAGTCTGTTCATCTTTGGCTCCTATATTATTGCAAGATTTGGGAAGCTAGATGACTTGTCAGCTCCTTCCCCCACCACATTTCAAACTCTGACCATTATTTTGGTCAAAAGACTGAAATCAATTAAATGGTATGGCTTATACGAAATAATAAAAGAATTAGTAGAAGAGAAATAATATAAAAAAGTAGAAAGCTTTATTAGCTCACAAAGCCAGGAAGTGGAGAACCTGGAAATACCACAGAAGTTGGCCTCTCAGCTTAAATATCTTTCCATTTTCCCTGAGTACCTCTCTTCAGTGGACTGGAACTGTGGCTGAGGCAGTGCTCAGCTCATGTCCTCAAACCAAATAAGAAGGAGCACTTCTCAGTCCCAGCTCTGGTGTGGAAAACCCAGGGAAAGAATTCTGATTAGTTGGCTTGGGTCATGTTCTCATCCCTTGGACTAGCCTCTGTGCCCAGGTGAGGAGGAGCTATGATTGGCCCAACCTGGACACCCATCCACCTCCATGGCCGTGGTTGGTCCAGACCTGTTCCCAGATGAAGGAGTCACAGCAAAGACATTTCCACAGATAATTAGCATGAGTACATTATAGGCAAATCTGATAGGCAATAGGAGTCTGAAAAGAAAAGTCAGCAAACTCTTTGATTTTCAGACTCCATCTTTCTTTGGTCTCTGGTGTTTCTTGCTAAAATATGAGTAGGATTTAGGACAACGTGAGGTACTTATGATGCACCATTTAGTGAGGATAAACAAGATGTGGATGAGTAACATGAAATGTATGATTTGTCTCATACATTTAATATTTAAGGTAGGTTTTGGCCAGAAGCTAATATGAGGACCCTGCCTCTTGCCTCATGACATATTTTCTGACACGCTGGTTATTTTCAGAGGTTGCAGGCCCACTTCTGAAATGGTTTGTAGACATTCATGTTCCTAGAGTTTTTCTGGGATGATGTTTCTGGCTGGCATCTTGTCTGTCCCTCCCTGCTGGATGAGTCCTAGTCCTCCGCTGGCATAAGACTGGATGGCATTTTGAGTCAAGCTGTCTCTTGGAAGCTAAAACCATTATGAGAGGCTGGGTTGACACCTGGCATTCAGCTGAGTGGGAGGATGAGGAACAGCATGCCAGCTGCTGAAGAGAGTGTTTGTAAAGCACATGAAAGAGAGAAGAAAAATTGTGAAAATTGTCTGTGTACATGTACGTGTGTGTGTGTGAGAGAGAGACTGGGTGTGTCCATATAACATTCAATTTATTTATTATAAATACTTTGTTCTTTAATAATAGATGCTTAGTGTTCTGAATGCTTCTAGAATCTGGGCTGTTTTCCTTGGGATCATTTTCCCATCTGAACCCACAGAAGACACTCATGGTATGGGAGCCCCAAACTTTCTATAGGTGGTGTGGGACCCTGTTGGACTAGGAGATGGAGTGGGTGGCCTCTCCTCTCTCTCTCTCTCTCTCTCTCTCTCTCTCTCTCTCCCGCCTTTTTGCCTTTTAATATCTGTTGTTGCTTATATGACCTCTGTGTCCAGGAGCACTCATTGTCTCTCTCTCTCATTTATGTACTTCAGGTGGGCAATTTAAGCTGTTTTGTGGGTTGAGCCCACTGAGTTGTCCATCTGAGGTTCACTTTAGCTACCAGCCCTAAAAACAGACATTATTTATTGAGCTCCTATTATATGTGTGGTCTAGGGAGTGAGACACCTTAACATTAAATACTGGTCCTTCTAGCTACTAACTTGGATGTGTCTCTTAAATGCTACAGGCTTCAGAGTTCTCACCTGGGGAATTGGGGCTACAAAGTAGTACCCAGTGCCGGGAGCCGGTCCATCCTTGCTGTTTCAAGGGACCTGGCATATATGGCATACGGTTCTTAATATGTTTGCTCACCTTCTTGGCGCTGTGTTTTAACCAAAGTCACCTCTC
Organism: Myotis daubentonii; assembly: GCF_963259705.1. NCBI lineage: Eukaryota > Metazoa > Chordata > Mammalia > Chiroptera > Vespertilionidae > Myotis > Myotis daubentonii. The sequence goes on along the minus strand of NC_081844.1, from coordinate 104,351,173 downwards.
CGAGAAAGGTTGAATCCCCAGGTAGGGATTTTCCCCTGAAGTTAGGGAGGGAATAAAACCCCTCAACTAAGTGCCAGGCGGGTAATTAATCCCTTTAACTACGAACAATCATGCTTAAACTACATAATCTTTTCTCCCTGGAATGGAGATAAGAAACGCCCTAACCTTTGTAATAGAGATTGATAGGATTGAATCAACTGGTATAAATACAGTTGTAACAAGACAGAAACTCTCAGAACTTAGAACAGAATCAAGAAGACAGAGCCTACACGGAGCCTAGAGACAGAAGAACTTCGCTGGAGAGAGCATGCCGGAGGATCCTGGAGAGGGACTGGCCTCGGAGCCTAGAGACAGAGCCTAGCAGGAGAACATGGCAAGGGATCCTGGACTGAACCTGACTACAGAGATTGGCAGGAGAACCTGACTGGAACCTGGACACTGAACCTGACTGGAGAGCCTGGACAGAACCTGGCTGGAGAACCTAGCGAGGGAACATGGCTACAGAACCTCGCTGGAGATCCGAAGCAGAACCTCTCTGGAGATCCGGGCTAGAGATCCTGGCTAGGTTGCTGATCAACTGAACACTGTCCCCGTGTCATTCCTTCTTCGCCGACTCCGTCCACACCTTTGGGGACCCCTGGACCCGCTGGGGTTGGACCCCGGCAACCCAGGCCAATAGAGATGTTCGGAGTTATTAGTGAGCTAATAGAAGGAAAGGGTGTAGAACAGCTCCTAGTATGCAGTAAGCACTCAAAATGTTAGCTATTGAGATTAACCTCATAACCTTCTTGTGAGGGGGTATGTTATCTGCATTTTAGAAATAAGGAAACTGAGTGTCAGGGAACAAAATAATAACTGGCTCTGGGTCCAGATTCTGAGGAATGGAGTCAGGATTTGTACTCTTCCCTCCGAATGGCAAAGTTAAAGGGGCACTTCCTTACCAAGTTCGTGAGCATTTGAGAGGGCGTTTTCTTATCTATAAGATTGAGCAAATTAGGTAATGTCTCAGAACCATCTCCTCATTTATATGAAGTGGATTAATAGTACTCTTACATAAGAGTTATTATGATGGTAACATGAGATAATGTAGTGGAAGTAGTAAATATTCATTTCTTCTCAGCCTCCTCTTTTACTTCTTATTGGACACAGAACAAAACATGATGGAAGAGGTAGATTTCCTGTGTAAGAATATATTCACCAATGATAAATTCGTTTTGGCTTATTTCATGCTGTAGATCATCTGCATTTCCATGCTCCTCATGATGATGGGAAATGAGCAGCTGATTATCCATTATCTTCTTATCCAATCTGTCTCTTTCCTTCCTTGGAAGGGCATGAGATGTGTGAGCAGTAGGTGGTACAGGGCAATGACAAGCATTGGGCAGGGATTCAAAACATTGGCACCCCAGAGTAGCTCTGCTGTCCTCCAATGTGTGAATGACCTTGTCAATCACTGAATGTCAGTGGGACCTCATTTCCTCATTTTAAAATGCAGGCACTGATGTGTCCTCTGATGACCTCACAGGAAGAACACAAGAAAGAATGAGGGCAAAAAATAAAATTGAAATGAGTAACATGCTGTAAAATCCCAAAGATTTTGACTGATGTCAGACCCAACTTGATCATTTTCCTAGGGGATTTATGACCATCTCCACATGTCACTAACAGGACACCATGAGCTGGACTTGGCATCTACATGCCTAAGTTCAAACTTTAGTTCAAGGACCTTAGCGAGTCACATCCTTTTCTGAGCTTACATTTCCTTGTATGTGAAATGGGAGCCAGCATCCCTGCTCTGCCTACCAAAATATTTGTCATGAGGATCAGGTGAGGTAATGTATGTGAAAGAGTTTTACAAACTGTGATTTCATGTAAACTGTTCAGCACCCCAAACAGGTAGCCATCCTATGAATCTCTGTTATGTGAACAAGAAGGCCTCTGATTTTTCTTCCCACCCTGAGGACTTTACAGACTCTGTCCGGTTCTCTACTTTCCCAGTCTCTCCATTTCTTCCATTATAAGCTTAGAGATGGCATACAATCCCTCTAGCTTGTTTGTCTTGAGTGGGTGGCCACAGGCAAGTTTACTGGTAACATCCAAACTGATTTGGGGGCTGGTATTCTCAGACGGTGGCTGATCAGCCAGGCATAGTTAGAGGTGGACAAAGCAAGGGAGTCTTGGGATAATGGCAGCCTGATTCCTAGGTGGCAGAGTAGGGATTTCTGCCCAGGGATAATAGTCAATATATTTAAGAACCTGTAGGACAGGAATATCAGGTAAAATCACCCTGGTGATGGAGCAGTCACTGGAGGACCCTTTCAGTATTAGTAGAAACCTCTTTCGTTGCTGGGTGGTGTGGAGGTCTTGGTCATTGGAGGTGGACCAAGCACCTTGTGTGACAGTGGAGCACTTGGGAGGCTGGCAGCAAAGGATATTTACCAACCAATTTGCAAATCTTTCAGTGCTGTCAGGGTATAGCTATTTTAGTACTGCCTTAGCCCAGACCATAAGATGAGTATCAGACTTGCTTCATCCTCAAGCATAACAAAGATGAGTCTTTTTTTGGTTGTTGTTGTTAATTTTCACCCGAGGATACTTTTTCCCATTGATTTTTAGAGAGAATTGAAGGGAGGGGGGAAGGAGGAAAGAGAAACATCGATGTGAGAGAGACCCATCGATTGGTTGCCTCCGCGCATGCCCTGATTGGGGCCAGGATCAAACCTGCAACCCACATACAGGTCCTTGACTGGGAATCGACTCCATGACCCTCCTGTGCATGGGCCAACGCTGTAACCAGTGAGCTCACCAGCCAGGTCACACACATGAATCTTATCTTTCGTGTCTCTAAGGAGTTGGGCAATGTGCCTGGAGCTGCCTCCTGCTTCTATTCCTCCTCCTTCATTTTACCCACTCTCCCTTCCTTCTCCTCCACCACACTCCCTCCTCTTCCTGTTCCTTGCTACTTTTAACACAGTATGAAAGAAAAACATAAACATATGAAAAAAGAATGGATGCATCCCTGCACATTTGGAGCCCTGGTCAGACTTTGGCCTTCTCCCTTCTAAGTCATTATATTGAGTCAATTTAATTCTCTCTTTAGCCTTTAAAAAACACCCTGTTTATAATTCAGCCATAGGGTTAAGTAAACAGTTGATTCAAACAGGAACAAGACCCCTCCTTTTCTTCCCCCGCCTTCCTCTTAGGGTAAGACTTTAAAGTTTTCTTTCTAGGGAGGAATTTGTAGCTGCCACAAAGAATAATAGGGGATCCAAAGAGATAATTAATTAGATCTGCTGTCAAGGCCAGGATGCAATAAAGAATGTTCATGGGAAATTTTCAAATACATTTATATGAAAAAAAAGTTGAATTTAAAATTGTTTTTGATAATACAAAGAGTGCTGTTTGTTGTTGGTTCTTCCCCACCCACCCCCCACAAGATGAAAGTATCTGAATTGAGATTTAAAAGACCACCCAAGGAAATTCCAGGGAGGGTGGCACCTGACCAATGTGAATCCTTGCTATACCACTTGCTAGCTATGTGAACTGGGCAAATAATTTCTGTATATACATTGAGAGAGAGAGAGAGAGAGAGAGAGAGAGAGAGAGAGAGAGAGAGAGATATTACGAGGAGATTTTGGAGACTGGGAAGTCACAAGGGCAAGAGAAGACTGATGTCCCACCTCAAGCAAACAACCAGGAAGGAAAAGGGGGCAAACCCCTTCTTCTTACACCTTTTATTCCATTCAGGCCCTCAGGGGATTGGGTGATGCCCACTCACAATGGAGAGGGCAATCTATTTCACCGAGTTCGCTAATTTAAATGCTAATCTCATCCAGAAACATTTCCCAGACACACCCAGAAACAATGTGTTTGGGTACCCCAAGGCACAGTCAAGTTGGCATAAATAATCATCACAGTGTTTGTTATATTTTATATTTTTGAATTCTTTTTTTTAAAATATTTTTTTTTAATATTTTTATTGATTTTTTACAGAGAGGAAGGGAGAGGGATAGAGAGTTAGAAACACCGATGGGAGAGAAACATTGATCAGCTGCCTCTTGCCCACCCCCTACTGGGGATGTGCCTGCAACCAAGGTACATGCCCTTGACCAGAATGGAACCTGGGACCCTTCAGTCTGCAGGCCAATGCTCTATCCACTGAGCCAAACCGGTCAGGGCTATTTTTGAATTCTTTACTGTTGCAGAGACAATGCTATGTGTTCATATAAACCATGTTTTGTTTCTCTCTTCGGCACATAGCTAAACTTTAACACCCAATTTTTCTTATAGTTTTGTCATATACAACTAAGTTCTCCCAATGAAATAAAAGCAGAAGTAATATGACACCTCCTGGCCAAGGTGCTTAAGAGAGGGGTCCATGCCCATCTGATTGCTTGTGAACCTAACAAACATGTGGAAGGGGCTGGGCCTCTGAATGACTGCAAGGAGGAGAGCACCTCTCCAACTCCATCCTGTTTTGAACTGTAGCAAAAATAAGAAATAAACCATTATTGTGTTTTCCACTGAGATTTGGGGAGGTTAATTGTTATAGCATTTAGTGTACCCTGGCTAATATTACGTGAGTCACTTTGCTTAAAAGGCATGTATAAAATGATGAAGGCTGTTTTTCCTTCTTGTTTCTTGAGGAGTGGGCAGGGGGTTAAGAAAACATCGGGCTCCATCTAATGGGCATTGTGCTTTAGCTCTGCCTCTCCTGAGACAGCATGACACATGGAAAACACAGAGGACTTAGAACCAGTTAATTTGGGTTTGAATCTTGGTTTTCCCACTCTCTGTTTGTGTGACTTTGAACAAATTTTTATAACCTCTCTCAATATGTCTTATTGGCTTAATATTAGGATAATGTAAAATTAAAATTCACATGACCTTGACCCAGAAATCATATTTTTAGGAATCAATACCACAGAAGTATTCCCACATATATCCAGTGATAAAGTATAAAGATACCTGTGGCACTATTGTGTGTAATAGTCTAAAATTAGGTCCATTAGGGTAGGGAAGCTAAATAAATCATAGTGTATCCATATTGTAGAATACCTAAAAATTTAAAACTTTTTTTTTTTGCTTAAGTATTACAAAGAGTAGTACATATGTCTCCTTTTTTCTCCCCATTGAAAGCAATGATATAGCATTGTATGTGCTGATATGATGGACGTGTCCACATATGTTATTAAAAGCAAAAGCAAATGTGTGAAACAAAATAGTATGATCACATTTATGCTATTTAAATGGTATACACAGCTGACTCTTGAAAAACATGGGGGTTAGGGGTGATGAGCCCCCACACAGTTGAAAATCTGCATATAAGGTTTGACTCCCCCAAAACTTAACTACTGTCATCCCTTGGTATCTGCAGAGGATTAGTTCCAGGATTCCTGTGGATATAAAAATTTATGGATGCTCAAGTATCTTATATACAACTAGAGGCCTAGTGCACGAGATTCGTGCACTGGATGGGGTGGGGGTCCCTCAGCCTGGTCTGAGCCCTCTTGCAGTCCAAGACCCCTCAGGGGATGCCCAACAGCCGACTTAGACCTGATCCCCCTGGGATCGGGCCTAAGCTGCCAGTCAGACATCCCTCTCGTAGTCCAGGGCTCTTGCAGTCCAGGACCCCTCACTCCTTACCACCTGCCTGCAGCGGAGGCAAGAGAGGCTCCCACCACTGCCGCTGCACTTGCCAGCCCAACTTCTGGCTCAGCGGGACCATCAGCGGGCAGCTCCAGCGTTGAGCATCTGCCCCCTGGTGGTCAGTACGCATCATAGTGACCGGTCGTTCCGCCATTTGGTCGGTTTGCTTTTATTATGCTTTTATTATATAGGATGGTATAGAACAGTGCATACAGTTGGCCCTCCACACCCACAGATTCCCACTCACAGATTGAATATACTGTTTTTGATCCAGGTTGGTTGAATCTGCAGATACATAATGAGGGATATGGACAGTCAACTGTGCATTTATTCAAAAATAATCCACATATGACTGGACCCATGCACTTCACACCCATGTTGTTTAATGGTCAACTATTTATATTTTATATGTGTATGTATACATACACACATCAGTGTATATTACACATATTTATACACACATCTGTATATATTACATATATTTGCACACAGCTGTACATATCTATCTATATATATATGTATATGTGTGTGTGTATATAGATAGATAGATATAGATATAGATATAGATATAGATATAGATATAGATATAAAAGCCTAAGTAACCGGTTGATCAGACAACCAAATGACCAGTTGACTGGTCGCTATGATGCTCACTGACCACCAGGGGGCAGATGGTCAATGCAGGAGCTGCCCCCCTGGTGGTCAGTGTGCTCCCATAGTGGGAGTGCCACTCAGCTGGCTGTTGCAGCCTGGAGACCACAGCGGAGAGGCAGTGAGCCTACCCAGCAGCGGGAGCTGGAACAGCAGGGCTGGGATGAGCAGGAGAGGCAGGCAGGAGTGACAGGAGGTGCAGAACTGCCGGTTTCAGCCTGATCCCCGCAGTCTACACCAAGGAACCCCACTGATGCATGAATCTGTGCACTGGGCCTCTAGTTACATATATTTATACACACATCTGTACATATTACATATATTTACACACACACACACACACACACACACACACAGAAAGAAAAAGCTCTTAAAAGATGTAGCATACCAGTGGTACTTCTACAAAGATGTATACCAGTAGGTACTTTTGTACTTTTGAAATGTTATATTAGGTAGTTTTGAGATTGGGAGAAAAATTGAGTTAGGTAAGATAATAAAAGGGAAACCTTAATTTTTACTCTAAGATTTTTAAATTAAAAAAATCACAATAAAACTGTCTTTTATAGTAAAAACTAAACCAAAAATGTGATAGAATGGTATCTCACAGAGTTATAAAGTTAAATTGAGTTAATTATTTAATAATAATATGACTGAAAGTTTTGAGTACATGGGAGTCCTTGAGAAAAACAACTTATTTCTGAGTTGTTTTATTCTTCTTGGGGATTTAAACCTTTGGTGGTTAGAATTTTAAACTCTTCATTAGATTACTTATGGACTCTTCTGAGGTGTCTGATTCTCTTTTCCCTTCTCTCTTCTCTTATTCCACTTTTGTGTATCCTTTTCTTCTTCCTTTTCTGTGTGACCCTGATTCCCTGCTGCTGCTGCTGCTGCTGCTGCTGCTGCTGCAGTCTTGACTACCGCAATTTATGTTTCCTTGAGTACTTTCTTTTCAAGAGGCAACATCTCATCAACCAAAGCATGGCTTCAAAATCCTTGAAAACTCAACCTCAGCCTTCTTCCAAACACGACTTACTCCTTGGGTCATTTTATTCACACACTGCTGAAGCCAATATGACTATGATGGGAAACCAACAGAGGGCCATCAGAGCACTGGAGTTCCTGTCCCTTGAGATGCAGAGTCTGGATTTATATACTGATTCTCTGTTTCTTATAGATTCAGTGGACTGGGAATTCAGACAGGGCACAAACTATTCTGCTCCTGGATGTCTCAGCTGGCAGACTCAGGCTGGGGGCTGGAATCACCTGAAGGTTTATTCTCTCACATGTCCAGTGATACTGGTTGATACTGGTTATTGACTTGAGGCTTTGGTTCCTCTCCATATGGGCTTCACCAAATGGTCTTTCCTCATAGGCTTGGTTGGACTTCCTCATAGCATGGTGTCTGGGTTCCAAATACAACAATCTTGAGAGAGATAGCCTTTTATAACTTAGCCTTAGAAGTCACACAGTGTCACTTTTGCTGATTAAAAGAGAGTCAGTTAGTGCATTGATATGAATAATATTATGCTAAGGAATTAAAACACTTCATATATATTAAAATCTGTGGTTTCATAAGATACTCAATGCCATCTTTGGGGCTTGCTGGGGAACTGTATTGTGTTCAAATTAGTCACAAAGCCTTGACCAGTTTCAAGAGTGAAAAAATAGAGTTCACCTTGTAATGAGGAGTGAAAAGGTTCTAGAAGGGGATGTGGGACTGAAATATTGCAGTGACCATTTTTGGAAATTATGATCTTCCACAATTATAAGCTCTAAAGTTCCCGGAATGGGAAAGATCATCACGTGCTTGCAACTTCTGGATTGACTGCTAACTGAAGTGGTCTGGCTCAGGTGTTGATGGCTTGAGTTTATGGGCTATGGTGAGGGCTGAGTATGGCCTTGTCCTTTTAGGGGTGGGGTTCTCCTAATTTTTTTTCTGGAAAAAAGTACAAACATACAGTAGAGACTCTTTCACATGTGCCTTGCCTTGCTCTAAGCTGCAAACCTTCCACAATAAATTCTGTTGTTAAAAGTTAAAAGATTCAACTGAGCACATCTTCTGCCTTTTTGATGAAGTGTATTTGATCCCCCCACTCCCAAATTTGAATTTCAAGGTCTGTCAAATTGATAACATGCACCACCAGGACCTCTTATAGCAGCGGTTTTCAACCTGTGGGTCGCGACCCCTTTGGCGGTCAAACGACCCTTTCACAGGGGTCGCCTAAGACCATCCTGCCTATCAGATATTTACATTATGATTCAGAACAGTAGCAACATTACAGTTATGAAGTAGCAACGAAAATAATTTTATGGTTGGGTCACAACATGAGGAACTGTATTTAAAGGGCCAAAAGGTTGAGAACCACTATCTTACAGGAAAGGAACCTAGATTGGGGACCTGAATTTTCTCAGGTTAGAAAAGCAATCATTCTTTTTGCATGAGAAATGCTTATAAGGAATGTTTATCTCTGTCCATTTACATACTCAGATTTCTACCCAGAAATATTTCACAGAAATATTTTATCATGGGGACAATGAAAACACATTTTATTTTTCTCTGCCACAAGAGTAAAGGATTTTGTATTAGGGGCCAGTTGTCTTTTATTGTCTTTGGTATTTAAGCTATTAAAGATTAGGAACTAAAATGAAATTATAGTGGATGTGAATGAGTTACTTTACTTCACTCTTTATGTCTTGTTCTTAAATCAGCTTCCTCTGGTTTCACTCCATCTGAAGAGAAGTCAAAAAAATTTAATGCAGTCATTATTGTTATGGTGGCAGACCATAGGGGCGAGTGAGATGAGGAGGTACTCTCCCTCTCTTGGGGTATTATGTGTTGGCTAGAATATTGAGTTGTGGCTTTCTGTCTTCAATCCATTGTTATTACCATTGATACGTTTACTGTCCAGTCTGAAGGATGAACAGCTATCCAAGGGAAGCTCTTCCCATCACAAGGCAAGAGTACAGGAGGGTGAGTGGAAACCCAAGAGACTTCTTAGGGAATAAGTTCAGAGTTCTGTACTATCACTTTTGCTCCAATCTCTTCTTCAAGCAATTTTTATTGCCAAGACCAGAGTCAAAGGCAGGGAAGTACATTCTTCCCACAGAGCGCCTGTCACATGGTTCTGGATGTAGATGTGACTTTTTACAAGGACCCTTTATAGGTAGTGATGTGTCCGTACTTTTATCAGGAGGAACATAGCACCCCATTGTCTCTTTTTGTTGTTGTTAGTGGCCATCTTGATTCTTTCCTTTATTTACCAGTTTCAAGACCAATATCTTGGTTCCCCAGCAAGCCCCAAAGATGGCACTGAGTATCTTATGAAATCACAGATTTTAATATATATGAAGTGTTTTAATTCCTTGGCATAATATTATTCATATCAATGCACTAATTGACCCATTTTAATCAGCAAAAGCCTCTTTGAGATGATCTTGATTTTCTGACTTGATTCTCATAGCCTTTGACAGGGTCCTTACTTTCAGGTGTGATAAGACATTGCAGGGTCATCTTGTACATTTTCTGCCTATGTTTTTAATTGTTGTTCTGAAGGTTCCTAGGTAACTCAGCTACATTTGGGTGCAAACCTGAATGTAAATATAAGACTCTTTGAAATAGTAGATAGTTTATGCTAATCTATTGAGAGGTATGCATGGGGATTCAATGAGGAAATGAACATTGGCTATGGATAGGATTGTATTTGTTGACTAGGCTACAAAGAAGAAAGTGGGAGACCATTACTGAGGTCTGACTTTCAGGACCCTGACATTCCTATTTACCCCTTTGTTGGCCTGATTGCCCACAGATCCATGACCCAGTGTTCTCTAGGAGCTTTTATCCAGGCCAGTAAATTTGTGTAACAGTAATTAATGAGCATAATGGATTCATCTTAGGGCAAGACCTCTTCTGGACAATAAAACCTAGCCTCTATGCCCTGAGGCACAGCTTTATTTTGGAGCTGTCTGCTTATTCAGATAACCACTTACAGATCAGCCCTTCAGTCTTGGGTTTTGAACAGCTGGTAGCAATTTTCCTGCACTAAATGACTGCTAATTATCCTATACACCATACTTAATTCATGCCTTGTTGGCTGAGTTGCAAGTTCACCTACTCATTGTAATTACTCCTTACCCTCATGTTTTTATTGCCCCCTTGCCTCTTATCCCACCTTGCATGTCCAGCACCTCAAGATAGGGAGTTAGATCCAATTGAACAGAAGTTTTATAGCACTAGCAAGTCTCAGTGAAACAGGAGATGAACTCTAATTCTCTGCAACAGGCCACCTAAAGATGAGAAAATGAAAGTTCTAAGGAGAAATTGTCATCTCAGCATCACAATGATCTAGAAAGCATCACAGCCAGTAGGCTGACACCCTGCTAGTACCAATTCTTTCACTGTTAGTAGAAATCTAGTACCAATTCTTCCACTATTGGCTATGTGCCTTTTATTGTGTATTCAACATAATATCTCAGTCTCAGTTTGTTTTTAACCTCTAGAATGGAGATAATAGTTTTTGCCCTGTCCACCTCACAGGCTAAAGTGGGATAATGTAATTAATGAAATTAATAAATTGTGACATCCTATTAAGTATTAAAGGTTGTAATTTAGGTTTTATGAAATATTACTATATCCTCATAGTAAATGGTAAGAGAAAGAAACTCTTCCAGGCTATATGAATAGTGATCTGTGATTTCTGAAGACTCTTTTCACAAAGACATTATGTCTAAAGATATTATTTTACTGAGCTCTCATAACAAATGATTAGACAACTGGATTTATGGGTTGAATTGTATCCCCAAAAGGATATTTTGAAATTCAACCCCCAGTACCGCAGAATGTGAACTTATTTTGAAATAGGGTTGTTGCAGGTATACTTAGTTCAGATGATATCATACTGGAGTAGGTAAACCCTTAATCCAGTTTAACTGGTATCCTTATAAGAGGAGGAGAAAGGAACACACAGAGGCAGAGGCAGAGATTAGAGTGATGCAGCTACAAGCCAAGGAATGCCAAAAATTGACAGCCACCTCCAGAAGTAAGGAATAGGCAAGGAAGGATTCTCCACTCCAGATATCAGAGGGGACATGGCCCTGCTGGCACCCCGATATTGACTTCCATCCTCCAGAAATGTGAGAGAATAAATTTTTGTTGCTTTAAGCCACCTAGTTTGTGGTGCATTTTTATGAAAGCCTCAGAAGACTAAATAGATTCCCCATATTTCTGACCAGTATGTTGCAGTTCAAAAAAGTTCAATGGGCAAATATCTGCCAAATATCTCACTATGTGCAAGATAGTCTTCTAGGCCCTTTATGTGAACAGCTTTAAACAGAACAAAGTTAAAGTCATGCTGTAGAGCACACAACTTCTTAAAGACAAGTAATCTGATGAGATCTATGATATGATGCTTATATGTGAATGAGCCTGGATATTTTTTTGCTATTCTCTAGGGCAGTGGTCAGCAAACTGTGGCTCAGCAAACTGTGGCTTGCGAGCCACATGTGGCTCTTTGGCCCCTTCAGTGTGGCTCTTCCACAAAATACCGACTCTTCCACAAAATACTGACTTCTGCGCATGGGCCACAAAGTTTCAATCGCACTGTACGTGGGCGCCTGCACATGGTATTTTGTGGAAGAGCCACAGTGAAGGGGCCAAAGAGCCGCATGTGGCTCGCGAGCCATGGTTTGCTGACCATGGCTCTAGGGTAACCCAGGAGCCTATCTCCTTACTGCCAAACTTGTATTTCCCTACAGACCCATTACATGCATTATCACAATCCTCTCTATACCTGAGGATGGGCGCCCTTCTTTCTCTTCTTGACCCTGAAGTTGAGATAAAATAATCTGATGCACGAATAGCTACTTGTGATTAGGCATTTCTGAACAAAGGGAGAAAAAGGGGAACTCTAAATTTCCATGACATTCCTAGTTGTGGAACTAGGTATTTAAAACCTGACGAAGGGTTGAGAGTTAGTGATTAAAGGACTCGTGCCGAGAAGTCCCTCTGGAGCACCTGGATTTACTCTTCCAGATAGGGAGAAGAGAAGAGGGTAGAATATGACCTGACTGTAGTCCTGCCATGGAGAAAACAAAAACTGGCTCCTTAGCTCCCTGATAATGGGGCTAAGGAACTCCGTTCTTTCATCACTTAAAAGGAAGAAAAGGTAAGATAAGTGTGTACAGGAACCCTGTTCCATAAATAAAACCAACCATGGCAATAGCCTTGAAAGACTTATTTCAAGATCTCCTTTCTCTCCCACCTTGACATTTTAATGGGGTCAGCAGTTTGAGATTCATTGTAATGGAAACCAGAAGACAATCTCCAAAAGCAAAAGGCTACAATGGAGGCCCAGCAGCCTTCGTGTCTAAATGTATCAGCTCTGTCCTCAGCAAATGGCAATGTTGCCTGACGGGCAATTACTGCTGTTCCTAATTGCTTCCATCAAAACCGGCTGTTTGAAATACCTAGAGCCCCATACCAATCCATGCCTCAGCCAACACTGTTTTCTTGGCTTTGGTTAATGCTTTATTTTTGGCACACTGGTCTCCGTCTGGCAATCAAGTTCATTTTGACCCATTAAACTTTCTGAAGACCCTCTCTGATCAAAGCCAGGAGATGATCTAATTAGGTTCTCTTATAAGTGGAAGACTGGCAAAGCCAAGTGTCTCCTGTTCAGCTTGTCAGTACAAGGGGAGAAGATGAAAGCTCTACTTAGGACTCTGCCCAGAGATACACAGTCCACGGTAGAGCTGCCCGATGGTGGCATTTTCTTGAGTGCATGTAGAAATGGGTATTTGTGTGGGAAACTCTGAGCGCCCATGAGAGAGAATGAATGGGTTTACATTTTAAAGTGTGGAAGTTCTGATAGCTTGCTAGAGAAAGCATGATTATTTTTCTTACCCTGAAATGTTTCCAGTGTGATTAAGTTATGGAACTCTTAATATTTTCCTCTATGAGTAGCCCGAGCTCAGTAAAGGCCACAGCCACACAGATAATTAGGAGTCATCTGTGGGGTTTCCATGTCCCTCATCCCCTGTTACTTTGACTCCTTTCTTTATCTCCACTGTTATCAATGTATCTCAGTTCCCACCATCATGTACCTGCACTAGGATAATAGCTTTCTAATTGTTCTCACTGCTTCCTCTCTTGACTTTCTCCAATTAATTCTCCACAAGGCAGCAGGAATGCACAGAAGACTACCCATCATGATTCCAAATAGGACATTACAGAAAAGGTAAATGAAGAAGAAAATAAAAAGAAACAGTATTTTCCAGGGCCCATGTCTAGGGGAGGGGATTAACTACAAAGGAGCAAAAAGGAAAGTTTTTGGGGTGATGGAAATGTTCAATATCTTGATTGTGATATTGGTTATATGAATGCAGACATTGTCAAAACTCATCTGTCTGTATACTTAAAAGGGATGAATTTTATTCTATGTGTATAAGCCACAGTAAGTCTGACTTTTTAAAAAATGTCAAAAAAAGTAAGAGCTCCAATCTTAGGGCTTGTCTTTATTTGGCCTATGCAGAGCTCTGCCCTTTGTGAACAACCCTATCCCTAGGGATTTCATCAAAAAACAATCAATGACAATTGTTTAGCATCCCAGTTGCCTATCGTGGCACTATCAGTTGAGCCTAATAGGAAATCAACAGCCAAAAACTTTAAAGAAAAAATTGGGAAATGAGATGTCTATAGGAGAACTTGCAAAGCTGAGTCATATTCCTGGAAATCTAGAAGGCCATGTGTATAGTCAGGTAAGAGCACATACTCAGGAAATACATGAGAAGAGCCTAATTACAATTCTGACTGACCTTGAGGATCTGCATAATCAGAAAGTGAAGGCTAAGGCAGAGTTGTCAAGTACCTGTTGGAGTGTTGAAATCATGCCCCAGCAAACACAGAGAACCTCTTGGTGAAGGCTGATAACTATATTAGGTCAAGACTTCCAAGGAGATACCTGTCTAATCATTAAACACTAAGCTAACCAAACAGAGATTTCAGCAGTCCCACACAAGAAAGAATATAGGCTTCACAGAATTAGTACTGGAAAGTCACCTAACAGATCTTAAATCAAAAGCCTAAACTTCCACTTACAGAAACTAGAAAAAGAAGAGCAAACTAAATCCAAAACTAGCAGAAGGAAGAAAATAATTCAGATGGGAGTGGAAGTTAGTGAAAAAATAATTAGAAAAACTGTAGAGAAAACCCATACATAAAACCAAAACTTGCTTCTTTGAAAAGATCAATAAAATTGAAAAAAATTTCACCTGACTTATCAAGAAAAAAAAATTCAAATTTCTAAACTCAGAAAATAAAGAAGGACATAATTACTGAACTAAAATAAGTGTTACAAACAATTGTATGCCAACAAATTAGATAACATAGATGAAATGGACAACTTTCTAGAAACACACAAACTACCAAAACTGACTGATGACGAAATAGACAACCAGAATAGACCTATAAGAAGTAAACAGAATGAATTATTATTTTTTTAAATATATTTTTATTGATTAAGATATTACATATGTGTCCTTGTCCCCACGTTACCCTCTCCCCCCCCCCCCCCGCTCGTGCCCTCACCCCCCCCCCCCCCCGTTGTCCGTGTCCATTGGTTAGGCCTATATGCCTGCATGTAAGTCCTTTGGTTGATCTTTCCCCCTTTCCACCACCCTCCCCTCCCCTCCCTCCAAAGCCCGACAGTCCAATCAATGCCTCTCCGTCTCTGGATCAGTCCTTGTTCATCAGTTTGTGTTGTTCATTATATTCCACAAATGAGTGAGATCATGTGGTATTTATCCGCTCTCCAGTTCCATCCATGCTGTGGCAAATGGTACGAGTTCCTTTTTCTTCTTCCTCTTCTTAAAGAATACCTTTCAGCATTTCATATAATGCTGGTTTGGTGGTGATGAACTCCTTTAGCTTTTTCTTATCCGTGAAGCTCTTTATCTGACCTTCTATTCTGAATGATAGCTTTGCTGGATAAAGTAATCTTGGTTGCAGGTTCTTGCTATTCATCACTTTGAATATTTCTTGCCACTCTCTTCTGGCCTGCATGGTTTCTGTTGAGAAATCAGCTGACAGTCGTATGGGTACTCCCTTGTAGGTAACTGACTGTCTTTCTCTTGCTGCTTTTAAGATTCTCTCTTTGTCTTTTGCTCTTGGCATTTTAATTATGATGTGTCTTGGTGTGGTCCTCTTTGGATTCCTTTTGTTTGGGGTTCTCTGCGCTTCCTGGACTTGTAAGTCTATTTCTTTCACCAGGTGGGGGAAGTTTTCTGTCATTATTTCTTCAAATAGGTTTTCAATATCTTGCCCTCTCTCTTCTTCTGGTACCCCTATAATTCTGATGTTGGTACGCTTGAAGTTGTCCCAGAGGCTCCTTACACTATCTTCATATTTTTGGAATCTCTTTTCTTTTTTCTTTTTCAGTTGGGTATTTTTTGTTTCTTTGTATTTCAAATCTTTGACTTGATTCTTGGGATCCTCTTGTCTGCTGTTGGATCTCTGTAAATTATTCTTTATTTCAGTCAGTGTATGCTTAATTTCTAGTTGGTCCTTTTTCATGTCCTCCATGGTCTCACTATACTTATTGAGGGACTCATTAAATTTATCCGCGGTTTCCATAAAATTCTTGAAAAACCTTATAAACGTGGCCTTGAATTCTATATCCAGTCATTTGCTTTCCTCCGTTTCTGCCATTTGTGACCTGTTTCTTTGTCTCCGCATTTTGGCTGCTTCCCTGTGTTGATAGAATGGCTTTGTGTGCTAGGTGTCCTGTAGGGCCCAGTGGCTCAGCCTCCCCAGTTACCTGAGGTGGACACTCTTGGTGCACCCCCTTATGGGCTTTGTGCACAGTCTTGTTGTAGCTATGCCTTGGTTGTTGTAGGCTCACTGGGAGGAATTGACCTCCAGGGCAATTGGCAGTGAGAATCAGCTGTGTCTATGATGGGAGAACTTCTGTGCTGAAGACACCCTTCTGGGGCAAGACTTGCTTCAGTGGGGCTTTGGTGCTCACTGAGACTGCACCCTGAGTGTGTCCCTTATGGATCTGAGGAGTTGTGATCTGGATGGTCCCCCTCTGACCACTGGGTACAGTGGCTCTTGGATCTAAGGATGTGCTAATTTAGCCTCTGCCTGAGGTTACACAGCAGGAACTATGAAGAGAACTGCAGATTCCCCTTCCTTTTTTTGGAGTTTGGAAGTGCCCTGATGATGCTCAGCTGTGTAGCAATGCAAGCTGCTGTGGGGCCTTGGGCCTTCTCTTGGAAGCTCTGGGTCTATCTGGCCTGGCTGCGGTTAGGTAGTTACAGGTTGCAAATGGCCGGGGCATTCATATGCAAAAGCCTCTGCTGCAGCCTGGGCGGGGCGGGGTCTCAAGGAATCAAAGGGCGGAGGAAGCAGCTATGGCGGAGCCTCAGCCCCGCCCTAAGGAGTCGCGAGTCCCAGTGTCCCGGCAATGGTTGCAAGCACCTCTGAGGGAAAGCTGCCCTCAAGCTTGCCCGCTGCCAGAGAGACCAGTTTCTCCCCGTATGAGTGCTGGGTCCCCAGAGACTTCCCGGAACCGGATTTCAGAGCCGTGGGGAGCTTGTGTCTCCCTCCGGATTCAAAAAGACAGCCGCATCCTCAGGTGCCAGCCCCTTTCCGCTCGCGCGCGAGCCCCCGTACCTCTGCACTCCACCTCTGCAGCTCCTCTGGCTCTCAGTGTGCTTTTCTTTCCTTCTAGTTGTAGAATTTACACTCAGCCAGCTCTCCTGTAGTTCTGGATGAGTCCGGCTTGTGTTTTTGATGCATTTATCAATTGTTGTGGGAAGCAGTAATTTCCCAGTGTTTATCTATGCCGCCATCTTAGTTTCTCCCAGAATGAATTATTAATAAAAAATATTTCCATAAAGAAAAGCCCAGGCCCAAATGGCTTCACTGTTGAATTCCACCAGATGTCTAAAAAGAATACCAATCATTTGCAAACTCTTCCCAAAAATAGAAGAGGAGAGAATATTGCCAATATATTCTAGGAAGCCAGTATTACTCTTATACCAAAAACCAGACAAAGACATAACCAAAAAAACCATGGATGAATATCCCTTATGTATTTAAATACAGAAACCCTAAACAAAATACTAGTAAACTGAATCTAGTAACATATGTAAAGTATTATACACTATGACAAAGTGGAATTTATCTCAAGAATGCAAAGTTGGCCTAACGTGAAAATTAATAAGTGTAATATATTAATATAACATATAACAGAAAACATGCGATATATCATTGACGTAGAAAGGAATTGACAAAATACTATAACCTTTCATAATAAAAATATCAAACAATGTAGGAATCAAAGGCAACTTCCTCAATCTGATAAAGTACATCTATAAAATACATACTTCTAACATCATACCTAATAGTGAAGAACTTAAAACTTTACCTCTCATGTCAAGCATAAGAAAAAGATGTCCACTCTTTTCATTTCTATTCAATACTGTTTTAGAGATTCTGGCCAGGGCACTTAGGCAAAAGAGGACACACACACACACACACACACACACACACACACACATCTTATTAGAAGTAATAAATGAGTTTAGGAGGGTTGCAGATGTGAGATCAATACAGGGTGAGGCAAAAGTAGGTTTATTTTTTGTTGTGAGTATGTAAAACAGTTTACTCTTGTATTATTATCTATTAATTATTGTATTATTTTCCATATAAACATCTGTAAACCTACTTTTGCCCCACCCTGTATTTGAAAATTAGTTGTACTTTCATACATTACTAATGAAATTCAAAATGAAAATTTAAAATGTCACCTTATTTGCCATAGTACCAAAAATAATAAAATACTTAAAAATAATCTTAACAGCCCTAGCTGGTTTGGCTCAGTAGATAGAGAGTTGACCTGTGGAATGAAGGGTCCCAGGTTCAATTCTGGTCAAGGGCATATGCCCAGGTTGCAGGCTTGATGCCCAGTGGGGGGCGTGCAGGAGGCGGCTGATCAATGATTCTCTCTCATCATTGATGTTTCTAACTCTCCCTCTTCTTTTCCTCTGAAATCAATAAAAATATATTTTAAAAAATATTCAACAAAAGAAGTATGAAATACACACACTGAAAAGTATAAAACATTATTGAAATAAATTAGACAAAAACAAATGTAAAATCATTCTATTTTCATGGTTTGGAATACTTAAGATTGCAATACTCCTCAAACTGATCTAAAGATTCAACACTATCTCCATCAAAATTACAGCTGTGGTTTTTTTTTCTAGAAATTGACAAGTTAGCCCTAAAAATTTTATGAAAGTATAAGAGAACCAACCAGAATAACCAAAACTATCTTGAAAAAGAACAACATTCAGGGACTCACACTTCTCAATTACAAAATATACCACAAGTCTACAATAATCTAGACTGTGCGGTAACTGTCATATGATAGACATATAGGTAATGGAACAGAACTGGAAATCCATAAATAAACTCTCACATTTATGGTCAGCTTATTTTTGGCAAGGGTGCCAAGACCATTTAATGGTAAAAGACCAATCTTTTCAACAAATGATGCTGAGTATGTAAAACAGTTTATTCTTGTATTATTACCTATTAATACAAGAATAAACTGTTTTACATACTAGACATCCATATTCAAAAGATGAATTAGGACTCCTTGCTCATGACACATACAAAAATTAATTCAAGTGGATCATAGACCTAAAGCTTTGTGACTTTAGTTAAAGCAAATTATTATCAGGTATAACATCAAAAGCACAATGGACAAAAGTAAAAATTGGTAAACTGGACTTTATCAAAGTTAAAATCTTTTGTGCTTCAAAAGACACCATCAAAAAAGTGAAAAGACAGCCTCCATAATGGGAGACAATATATGCAAATCATATATCTGATGAAAGGCCTTGAACCTAGAAATTATAAAGAATTCTTCCAACTCAAAAATAAAGATAACCCAATTAAAAATGGACCAAGTATTTGAATTGGATTTTATTTTCAAAGAAGATGTAAAAATGGCCAGCAAACATGTGGAAATATGCTCAATATCATTAAATGTTATGGAAATGTAAATCAGAATCATGAGATATGACTCAATACCCACTAAGATGGCTGAAATAAAAAGACAGATAACAGGTGTGTGTGAGAATGTGGGAAAAGTGGACCATCATATTTTGCTGGTAGGATTATAAAATTGTACAGCCTCTTTGGAAAATGATTTTGCAATTCCTCAAAAAGTTAAACATAAATTACTATGACTCAATAATTCCATTTCTACTGACATGCTCAAGAGAAATGAAAACATATGTCCACACAAAAACTTGTGTAAAAATATTTATACAGCATGTTTCTGAATAGCCAAAAAGTGGAAACAACCCAAGTGTCCCTCAAAAGATGAATGGATACGTAAAAGTGGCATATCCATACAATGTAATATTTAACCATCAGAAGGAATGAAGTACAGCCCTGGCCCAGTAGCTCGGTTGGTTAGAGTGTCTTCCCGATATGCAAAGTTTGCATTTATGAATGCATAAATAAGTGGAACAACAACTTGATGTCTCTCTTTCTCTCTCTCTCCCTACTTACTCTCTCTCTCAAATCAATTAAAAACGAAAAATAAATTTTTAAAATGGAATGAAGTATAATTATGTGCCACATCATGTTTTAGTCAACAAGGCACCACATATAGGATGGTAGTTCCAGAATTTACAATAGAGATAAAAAAAATTTCTATTGCCTAGTAATGCCATAACATCATAGCACAATGCAATATTCACATGTTTGTGGTGATGCTGGTGTAAACACATCTACTGTGCTACCAGTCTTATAAAAATATAGCACATTCAATTATGTGTAGTAGATAATGCTTGATAATGATAATAAGTGACTATGGTACTCGTTTATGTATTTGCTACATTTATACTTTTAATTACTATTTTAGAGTGTACTCTTTCTATTAAAAAAAATACGTTTGCTGTAAAACAGTATGCCGTGTTACACCAGTAGCAGCACCATATAACTTATCTTTACTGTGACTCTTGATTGCATCATTTTCTCTTACACTCAACTCAATCTCATATTTTTTGTTCATCGTGGCTCCTAAGCACACAAAATCCACTGCTGATGTTTCCAATAAGAGATCATGTCCAGTGACTGACCTGGAAACAAAGTTAAAAGTGATTAAGGACTATGAAAGTAGAAAACCAGTGATGGTTATTGCTCTCCAGTCACGCATGTCCCATTGCACCATAGCTAAGAGACCTTGAAGAACAAGAACAAAGTGACTAAAGCTGTTAAAGGATCTGCTTCATTGAAGGCGATGAGGCTAACACAAATTTAAGAAGGGCCTGTATGAGACATGGAGAAACTTCTAATGACCTGGATTGCAGACATAGAAGTTTATCCTTCTCAGCACCATGACGGTCCTAACCAAAACAAAAAGTTTTGTGATGTTGAAAGAAAAGATTGGACCCAACTACAATGTTGAATTTACTCCTACCTCTGGGTGGTTTAAACAATTCAAGAATGATTACTCATTACCTAATATGAAAGTGAGTGGTAAATTTGTAAGTGTTGATGTGAAGGCATCTGGAGAATTTTGGGAAATTCTAGATAAGCTTGTTGTGGAGGAAAATTACTTGCCAGAGCAAATAATCCAGTATGGATGAAAGCTCTATGTTCTGGAAATGGATGCCTGAAAGGACTTTCATCAATAAGGTGGCCAAGTCAATGTCAGGTTTCAAAGCTTTTAAGGGGAGGCTAACAGTTTTGCTTAGGGGCAGTGTTGCAGGCTACAAATTGAAACCCTATGTCAGCGGTTCTCAACCTGTGGGTCACGACCCCTTTGGCGGTCGAACGACCCTTTCACAGGGGTCGCCTAAGACCATCCTGCATATCAGATATTTACATTATGATTCATAACAGTAGAAACATTACAGTTATGAAGTAGCAACGAAAATAATTTTATGGTTGGGTCACAACATGAGGAACTGTATTTAAAGGGCCAGAAGGTTGAGAACCACTGCCTATGTGATCTGGTACACTGAGAACCCCTGGCTCTCAAGTATATCAATAAGCACAGATTGCTAGTGTACTACAGGAGCAATAAATGGTCATGGATTACCCAGATCCTCTTCCCACGTGCCCTCCTGAATTACTACACCAGCAGAATGGAGAAGTACTATTTGGAGAATAACATACCTTTCAAGATTTTACTTTCTGTTGATAATGTTCCTGGACATCCTCCTTTTATTGGTGATCCTCATCCCAGTATCAGAGTGGTATTTCTCCTCCAAGTACCACCTGGATCCAACCAATGGATCAAGAAGTTTTAGCAGTTTCTAAAGCCTTCTACCCGAAGAGGGCATTTGTCTAAGCTATTGCTGCAGCTGAGAAAGATGTTGATGCAATTCTGGAAGGATGGCACCATCTTTGACTGCATTTATAACTTTGCTTGGGCTAGGGTGATGTCACCAAAGAGTGTATCATTGACATCCGCAAGAACACATTCAAGAGGTTTGTCCAGCCCTAGACAGTTTGGCTCAGTTAATAGAGCATTGGCCTATGGACTAAAGGGTCCTAGGTTCCATTTTGGTCAAGAGGACGTACCTTGGTTGTAGGCTCCTCCCCAGCCCAGGCCCTGTTCGGGGCACATGCAGGGGCAGCCAAAGATGTGTTTCTCTCACATCAATGTTTCTCTCTGTCTTTCCCTCTCTCCCTAAAAATAAATGGAAAAATCTCCTTGAGAGAGGATTAAGAAAAAAATTAAATTTAAAAAGAGGCTTGTCCATGACTCCAAAGGGTTTTCCAAGGATGAGGAAGTTGCAAAAAAAACAAGGCTATGGTTGAGATGGCAAACAATTTTAACTTGGATGTGTATGAGGATGATATTGAGGAGCTCATAGAAGTATTTTCTGAGGAAATGACGAATGAGGAGGTATTGGAACTGGAACATGAATGTGCTCCTGTAGAAGGGGCAAGAGAAAAGGAAACTAACGAAGAAAAAAGGGACCACAGTGGAGAGTTTAGCAGAAGCTTTTGCAGACCTCAACAAGCTCCTTAAAAAGTTTAGGTGTTGGGCCCAACCACTTAAAAGTTTTCATTAATAAGAGGAATATTCATGGTACATTATCTATTTACAGGTAAATCTATGATGAAAAAAGAAACAGACCAAGCAAAACACCATGGACATATTTCTGAAAAGAATAACACTTCCTCAGGAGAGCTTCAGGCAGGCCCTTTAGGAGGTGTTCCAGAAGAAGGCGCTGTTATCACAGGAGGTGACAGCTCCATGCATGTTATTCCCCCAAAGCCCTTCCAGTGGGATGAGCTGTGGAGGAGGAAAACAGTGAGATTGATGACCTTATCCCATGTAGGTGTAGGCCAATGTGTGTGTTTGTGTTTTGGTTTTTAACCATAAAGGTTAAAAAGTTTAAAAAAAATTAATTGAAAAAAGTGTATGGAATTAGGTCATAAAGAAAGAAAATATTTTTGTACAGCTGTACTATGTGTTTTTGTTTTAAGCTAATTGTATTACAAGTCAAAAAGTTAAAGAAATTAAAGTTTATAAAGTAATAAAGTTAAAATGAACTAAGGTGAATTTATTATTAATGAGAAAAATATTTATAATAAATTTAGTGTACCCTAAGTGCACAATGATTATAAATAGTCATATATAGTAATATCTTAGGCCTTCACATTCACTCACCACTCACTCACTGACTCACCGAGAAACTTCCTGCAAGCTCCATTAAATGGAAGTTCTAAACTTTCAAATTATATTTATTTTATGTGTAATAAGATAAAAAATAGCTAGCATGTCAAATTCATAATTTTATGAATGTTATTGGGGCAGGTAGAAAGAAATATCAAATAATAAGTCAGCTCAAACAAAAATATTAAGTAAAAAATAGTAGAGGTAAGATACAGATATGGTACAAGATCTGAAGGTGATTCATGCTGAGTGATTCCTTCCACGACCCGCGTGGACTAGGGTTCGGTATCTGAAAGAAGAGCCGCACAACAAATGAAAGAAAGAGACACGAGATAATTTTGCAATACCGGGGGACCAGGCGGGCAAGTCCGGAAAGACTTCCTCCCTGTGCTCAGGTCTCACCAAGCTTTTATTCATCTGGAGTAGCCCTTAGGGTAAGGAGGTTTTAATGACACACATCAGCAGACAATTTCCAGGAATAGGCAGAGTATCTGATTTGTTCATCAACAGATCTCCAGGAATGTCTAATCAACAATAATCAACAAAGGTCTACATAAGTACCTAAGGAATTAAGTGAGCTAAGGTGGAGATGCTTCAACTATTATTACTTAAATTAACTGGGTAGTTCACAGTTCTGACCTTTACTAGAACTTCAAAGGTTACTAGCCTTTTTTGGGGGGTCTCTGTCTAAACTCAGCTAGTGAAGACAATGAATGGACTCCGGCAGATTCACAAATGGATGAATTTAGGGAAATGGTGGTATAGGGATTTTCTTCTCCTACTATCCTGGATTATAAAGAGTGAAAAATATTGAAAATGCATATGAAGAAACAAGCACCTGAAACAACTCAGGCTGAGAGAGCATTTTGATCCAGAGTCATTTTCATTATGAAAGCGACATATTCCTGGATTAATCTCTCTGTGTTGTGCCAATACATATTTTCCCATATCCCGTGTCTCCTAGAGCACAAATCTGATGGAAAAATATAATGAGAGAAAGGATGGTGGCTTTTATTTTAGGGACTAGAGGCCCAGTGCACGAATTCGTGCATAGGTAAGGTCCAACCAGCTCAGGGGGAGGGGCTGTGGGCAGTTGGAGGCCCCACCCCCTGGTCGAAGTCCCGGTCAAGGGGACAATTGGCATATTAGCCTTTTATTATATAGGATAATGTCTGCTAGGTTAACAAGTTCTGAATAGGGGCAGAGAGTCTGCCTGTGCTTGCCCATTTTGTGTGACAGACATTCAGTCGGTCCCTTTACTATTTTTGCTTCATCATCCCCCCAGGGCCCTGATGACCTGGTCCTTCTCCTCTCCAACTTCACCTTGTAAGCCCGAGTTTCATGGCCAGCTTCCTGTTTTCCAGCAGGCGAGACTTGTTTTGTCTCAGAGCCTCTGCACTTGCTCTTTCCTCTGTCTTTCCTTGCTGGGCTAGATTCTTATCCTTTAACCTCAGCTCCAACATTGCCTTCTCTCAGGGTCTCCCTATTGAAAAGTCACCACTCCTCCAATCACCCTTTATCACATTATGGTGTTTTTGTATTATAGAAAGTAACATTCCCTGAAAGTATGCTATTTGTGTACTTGTTCCATAAAAGAGGGGTCTTGTCTCATTTGCTCCCAGTATTTCCCCATCATGTTGACTGGTGCCTAGCATGTGGAAGGAGCTTGGTAAATATTTGCTGAGTGAATGCATGAATTAGATAAACCGGGGTTTGTGCTAGATCATCTCTGACGGTCCCCTCCAGCAACGAAGTCCTATGATTTCCAAAATTCATCACAAAAAGCATTCATCTTTCCAACAGAGAGCTTTTCTCCACAAATCGGCCAAGATAGGATTTCCCAGGGCTTAACCGCAATGGTGGGTAAGCAAGCCGAGTGACACACATGCCTTCGGGTGCCAACACGTCTTCCTCTGAGTTTAGCAACAGAGGAAAGTCCGCTCATCATAGTCAGTGCAGAGGTGGATGAGAGAGTGACTAGGTCGTCTGCCAAATTGCCTTTGTGGATGTCAGAGCCAGCTTCTCTGAAAACAGACCTTTCTTTAAAACATTAGTCCGAGCTAAGCTTGCCCCTGACCCCACCCTCTTTGCTTTGACTTGGGCTCTCCAACCTGTCACATATGTGTTCAATTGCTTTCTTAACATCAGTTTGGGTAACCCTGTGGCGAGGGAGATGCGAGAGTCAGCCATTAGGTCTGTGAAGGTCTGATGAAAGCAACTTTAGCACATAACCATTTGCTTTGGCAGGAGCTCGGGCCAAGAGCAAAAGTCCTCTTGATGTGTCAAATTATAGATAAACACAAGTTTCAAAAACATTTGTGATATAACTGCAAATAAATGCTGGTAACTGGCAGGGTGCTCCGTTTACAAATAGTTCCTGTCAACCAAACAGTAAAAGGATAAACGTGAACGCAACTGACTTCCCAAACATTTGAAAGCACTTTAATAGCGAGGCTCCGAGACTGCAAGTATAAAACAGAATAATAATTAAGGCTTAAAATACAATCCAGCCAACAGCAAAGCTTCACAAGGCTGTGCCTTGGGATCTGGGCTTTATCATGATGAGTCAGTGTCTGATTCCTTGGGCCCCATCTCTTGAAGACCCTCCGAGTTGTCCACACCCCTGCTTTTGCTTTGCATTAACTTATCTTCCCCAGTCTGAGAAGTACGACTCTGGGAATTGGCTGGCACAGTTGATACTTAAGAAGAAGAGGTAGTGCGTATGTTTTTTCCCCCTAGGTGGAGAGCTGCAGGCCTTGATAAAGCAGTTGCGTCGGACAGGTTCTCTCTAAAGAGGCAATGTCAATAGGGCTACTTGCTCTGTCTGTGAAGGCTTTTGGTGACGGTGGTAGTGGTAGGAGGAGAAATGGGGGTATACTTCCTTCTGCCCATTGCACACTATGAGTTTTCATCCATTCATCTATCCATGAGTTAGAAAATATGTATTGAATTTTTCTGATGTGCCAAACACTGTACTAAATACCAGGATACACTGGTAAGAAAAATTAGGGGGCTGGAATCTGATCTTTATGATACAGAAAAGCTCTGGAAAGGGAAGCCAGAGGTTTAGGTTCAGGTCTAACTCTGTTGGCTATGCTTTATCGGTAGCGTCAAATTCAGCTCTTAGTCATCTGGTAAGTGAATGAAGCAGGCAAGGTGGACACCCTGTCACTCTGGAAATTTCATGGACCCTGCACAGCGGGCAGTGAGACCCACGTCTGCTGAAGTTTTGTTCTGCTGAAAGACAATGCCGAAATCTCTCTTGAAAGACAAGCAAGAAATTTTGATCTTTAAATTGCAAAATTCCCTCATTTTAAAAATTGATGACAGTTTTAAAAGCACTGGTCAGGGAAAAATTAAATAAAATCCACTTTGCAGTTTGTTGGGGAACAGTGTCCTTCTTTTCAGTGTGTTCCTCAGTTAGAGGGAAGTTCTAAATCTGTGGAATCTGATGATCTGTGTGGTGATTCAGAGGCGACGTTGGGGCACAAGGGAGGCCATTCTGGCAGGGCACTGGCCCCACCCAGTTTCAGCCAAAGGAGTGTTATTTCTGCCTGTGTTTTCAGATAGCATTTGGGACTTCCTTGCTCTCTGAGATCCAGGTTAAATTGTTTACAGTCTACCAGTTTCAAAGTTCAAAACCCTGCCCAAGATTCTGAGAGGTCCTGGATGTGGGACATGTATTTTCATGACCTCCCCTGTCAGATGGCTGCATTACCCCTTCGAGTTGCCCTGTGCTTAGACATGGGACTTGGCCCTTTCTTTGAATTCTGTAATTCCAGACTAAATCACCCAACTATTTGTAGACTATACAGAAGACATTTTGGGTAGGAGTGGGGACAGGTTTGGAAATGAAGAAGAAGTTTTATTTTGCAGCAAGGCAAATTAACTTCATATGGAATAACAGACATTACTGTTTTTCAGAGTTTTTATTTTTTATTTTAATTGATTTTAAAGACAGGAAGGGTAGAGAGAGAAAGAGAAAGAGAGAGAGAGAGACAGAAAGAGAGAGATCGGCTGCCTCCCGAACATGCCCTGAACAGGTATTGAACCTGAAACTTGGGTATGTGCCCTGACTAGGAATCAAACCTGCCACCTTTTGGTGTATGGGACAATGCTCCAACTCACTGAGCCACAGCAGTCAGTGCAAGACATTACTGTTTTTAAGATGCCATTTTACAGACGCCCTGCCCTCTCCATATTGCTAGTTGTAGTATCTGGGTAAATTACGTAGCCTTTCTGTGCCTCAGTTTCTCATATTTAAAATGAAAATAATATTTACTTACAGGATTGGTATCAGTATAAAATGAGTTAATATAAGTAGTAACACAATTAGAACAGTGCATATACAGGGGTTGGCATAAGTAGGTTTTCAGTTGTATGTGAAACATAGACTTTATCTATTTTTTAATATATATATATATATACTAGAGGCCCGGTGCACAAAAATTTGTGCACCGGGGCAGGGGGAGAGAGCGTCCCTCAGCCCGGCCTGTGCCCTCTCACAGTCTGGGTCCCCTCAGGGGATGACCACCTGCTGGCTTAGGCCCGCTCCCCAGGGGATTGGGCCTAAGATGGCAATCACACATCCCTCTGGCAGCCTGGCAGCCCTCAGGGGATGTCCACTTGCCAGCGGGGAGCAGGCCTAAGCTGTAGTCGGACATCCTTAGCGCTGCTGAGGAGGCAGGAGAGGTTCCCACCACCACCGCTGTACTGGCAGCCATCAGCCTGGCTTGTGGCTGAGCAGAGATCCCCATGTGGGAGCGCCCTGACCACCATAGGGCAGCTCCTGCTTTGAGCGTCTGCCCCCTGGTGGTCAGTGTGTGTCACAGTGACCAGTCATTCCCAGTCTTTCTGCTGTTAGGGTCAGTTTGCATATTACCCTTTTACTATATAGGATAGAGGCCTGGTGCACAGGAGGGGGCCGGCTGGTTTGCCCTGAAGGGTGTCCCGGATCAGGGTGGGGGTCTCGCTTGGGTGCCTGGCCAGCCTGGATGAGGGGATGATGGCTGTTTGCAGCTGGTCATTCCCCCTTCAGGGTGGGGGTCCCCACTGGGGTGCCTGGCCAGTCTGGGTGAGGGGCTGAGGGCCATTTTCAGGCTGGCGGGTGACTGAAGCTCCCAACCTTTCCTTTTTTTCTTTTCTTTTTTTATTCTGGGATTTATTTACCTTTTATGGCTGTCACTGGAACTGAGAGCCAGCTTTAGCTCTGAGGCTCAGCTCCAGCTCTGAGACCTCGGCTGCTGAAAGCAGGTATCTGGGTTTGTTTGGGTTCTATAATTGAAACAATGCTGTAGCTCCAGCTCTGAGGCCTGGCTGGCTGAAAGCAGGTTTCGGGGATTTGTTTAGCTTCTGTAATTGCAACATTGTTTCTTAGAGTGCAAGCTCAGAGCCCAGCTATGGCAGGCGGGGAACCTTGGCTTCCTCCATCACTGGAGCAAGCAAGCCTCCTGTTCACTTCAGCTGCCTGGTTGCCTGCCGTCATCTTGGTTGGCAGTTAATTTGCATATCGCCCTGATTAGCCAATGGGAAGCGTGTCAGAAGTATGGTTAATTACCATGTTTGTCTGTTATTAGATAAGATATACTAGAGGCCTATAGCATGAAGAGATTCGTGCAATAGGCCTTCCCTTCCCTTGGCTGCTGGCACCGGTTTGCCTCTGGCACCTGGGACCCAGGTCTTCACTCTGGCCGGGCTCTTGCCGGAGCCAGCCCCGGAGCCATCAGGCTTCGCTGCTCCGGCCCCAGAGCTATCAGGCTTCACTCTGCCGCGTGGAGCCTACGTATGCAAATTAACCACCATCTTTGTTGGGTTAATTTGCATACTCTCCTGATTGGCTGGTTAGTGTAGTGAAGGTATAGTCAATTTACATGTTTGTCTATTATTAGGTAAGATATATATTTAATTTTAAAAAATTGCTTTCCTTGGTACACTATGTATATACGGTATTTTTCATTCTGAAATTTGGTCCTCTCATGAAGTTTCTTTTTTTATTGTTTAAAGTATTGCAAATAGTAGTACATATGTCTCCTTTTTTTTTCCAATTGACCTTCCCCCAGCCTCCCCTACCCCCCAGCACATGCCCTCAACCCCCTCCCAGTGTCTTGTGTCCATTGGTTATGCTTATATGCATACATACAAGTCCTTCATTATTAATTTATTAATTGTATCATTTACTTGTTTCATGTACTCACAACTAACTGTAAACCTACTTTTGCCTGCCCCTGTGTATATGTATACACATATGTATAAAAATATACATTTAGGCTATTACTTTAAATTCCTGGTTCATCTTTCTTCTCCATTCTTTTTTTCTCCTCACTTAACTCTTCTGCTTCCATTCAGGAACAAAAACAAAATTTTTTTATGACCTTCCTCTATTCTCACCCCAAATACTTTGTCTTTTTTCTCCTCTGTGGTGTTGGTTCCTGCTGATGTCATGTCCCAAGTATGTTTACCAAGTTATTGTCCAAACAATGATAGCTTCCTCCCTAAGAGGGATTAAGATGTCAAATGTCAAGATAATATTTTTTCAACTTGTTATGTTTACGCATACACACAAAGGAGTCCATATCTTAAAAATAAATATTAAAACACTGGCTGGGTCTTCAGGGTGTTTACAGCCTCGAACAGTCTACGAATCTGGGGAAACAGTTTCCTGGCTGCACAGGATGCCTCAGTGCACGTCTCCTCATAACAGGGTGCGGAGAAACAGTTGGCCCTTTTCTAAGGAGTCAAGGGGACTACACTGCCAGAAGGCCAGAACCTAGTATGACATTCAGAAAATATATTTTTTCTTCAAAAATATTTTTCTCATAACTCTCAGAATATTTCTAGCCTCTTTACTTCACACAGATGATACAGATGGAAAGAGATTTCTCTCAGTGAAGAGAGTTTCTTAATTTTACTTTAGGTGTTGATGTTGGCTTATAGTTAGAATAAGCAAATATAAAATCCCCAAAGACCCATTCTTTTCTTATGCTCCAATGAAGCCAACAATACCATATATATGTGGTTTATGAATTGTGTGAAGCATATTTGCATGTTAGAATTATGATAGAAAATAACACCACTAAAAATCAAAGCCTCCAAACTCCAGCTCAGTTTCAAATCTGCCTCCTTGCTGCTGGGGCCCAAATAAGAGGTTGGGAGACTGATGTTTAAGCCATGGTTGCTGTCCTTGGCATTTGTCAGACTTAGAAGTTGACATTGGAAGCATTACAATGGAATATGGTCTGTTGTAGTCTCAGGAAATAGATATGACCAAGTTAGAGGAACAGGAAAGGCTTGTTCTGCAATGCATTTCACACAGGTGTGTCATGGAAAGAGCATAACAGTTGACTTGGCTTTGAGCTTCAGCTCTGACACTAACTAGCTTGTGATCTTGGGAAAATAAAATGAACCTGTCTGGGTCTAGATTCTCCTTCTATAAAATAGGAGAGATAGCATCTGCCTCAAATTGCTGTGAAGGTTTGATATCATGTGTCTTATGAATATTCTATAAGAATATTCCATAGAAAGGGTGGGTGGTCCTTTGCAAAACACACGAGGTTCACAACACCATTCCCTCCTGCATTTTGTTCCCACCTTTCTGACTCCTCCTCCTCCATCTCTCTTTTTTTTTTTTAATATTTTTTATCAGAGAGGAAGGGAGAGGGAGAGAAAGATAGAAATATCAATGATGAGAAAATCATTGATTGGCTGCCTCCTGCACACCCCCATTGGGGGTCGAACTCACAACCTGGGCATGTGCCCTTGACCGGAATCAAACCTGGACTTTTCAGTCCACAGGCTGATGCTCTATCCACTGAGAAAAACCGGCTAGGGCATCCTCCATCTCTTTTTTATTTCTCTAGGCTAACTTGAGTTGAAGCTCCTTAAGGCTTGGATCTAAAAACAATTTTCTTCTCCCTTGATACTCTGTTCCTGGATGATTTCATAAATACTGTATCCATTTATATTCAACTACAAGGTTTTTTTTATTACTTCATGGAACAGAGCCAAGAGGAAAGGAATATATTGCCACTCCAAATGGTTCTCAGGTTTTGGATTTTTCCAGAAGACATCACCCTAGGTAGGTCAGAGCCTATCAGAAGAACAGTCAGGGTGGGCAGGAATGGGGACAAGCCAACATCCTATATTCAAGACAGTAGCACCTTGAGGTTATGCAATATTCATAAGACACTTGTAGTCACTCTCAGGAATCATTGTGAGAACTCTGAAGCTTGGTTGCTATGCAGTGCATGGTAGGGACTCTAAGCTACAGACATGGCTCTAAATGGCAACATGGCCACAGTTATACCCACCAGTTGGGGAGCCCAAGAACACTAGTTATATGTAGACTGCCTAACCTACAGTAGGTTCTTTTTTTTAGGTTTTATGTATTTATTTTTATTGAATTTATTGGGGTGACTAGTTAATAAAACTATACAGGTTTCAGGGATATGCATCATCTGTATAATGTATTGTGAGTTCATCATCCTAAGCCAAGTCTCCTTCCATTGTCATTTATCCCCTTTGACCGTCTTCTACATCCCCTGCCCTCTTTCCCTCTGTTAATCACCATACTGTTGCATATCTGGGAGGTTTTTTGTTTGTTTGTTTGTTTTTTGGCATAATCTCTTCACCTTTTTCACCCAGCCTTCCTAACCTCTCCCCAGTTGTCAGTCTGTTCTCTGTATCTATGAGTCTGTTTCTACAGTAGGTTCTTAATGCATTTTAATTCCCTTCATCTCTCTTTTGTTTATTTGCATGCCAGAGGCTATTGGTCCTTTTTGGGACTAATCATTTTTACTCTAATGATTTAATTTTACTGAACATTTCATGAAATTTTATATTGGAAAGAGACCTTAAAAGGTCAGGTGACCCAATTCTCCTAGTGGGATTAAAGACAGTTGCACATTCAATCAGTGTAAAATCAACTATTTAAATATAAGAAAACTGGAATATCTGAAGGAATCAAAAAGAGTTGATGTCTTGCACACCTGATTTTGGCTAACTATAACTCTTGGGTAGTACATTTTTGACACAAGCTTCCTGGCAATGAAGGCAAAGTGGAAACATGTTTGGTTACTTAGTTTTGGTTTTCTGACAATGGAAAGCACACACATTTTTCTGTAGAAACAAACTTTTTCCTGGAACCAAACTTAGGCATTCATCATATGAGTCATTGTATAAAGGACACTGCAGGACAGAATGGACAGTATCTCCCTCCATGGCTCTTGCAGAATGTACACTTTTTCATCTGGATGTTCTCATCTTGACCAGTTATCCAAGAAAACAAGCTAGTAACTAGAAATCCCTATTCCAGTGCACTGAAAGAGTCTGAAATAAACCATTTAGAGCCATGTCTGTAGCTCAGTGTCCCCACCATGCACTGCACAGCAACCAAGCTCTCTCCTCACCACTAACCTATGGAGAGAAACTTTGGAGGCAGTTCTAGTTATATATAATCTGAAGGCAATCATCATCATCATCATCATCATAGCTACCTCTTGTCAAGTATACTTTATAAGTATAAGCAAGTTAACTAAGTCTTAGTAAGATTAAATAACTCTTCCAAGCTCACACAGTTTCCAACTACATTGTATTGGTAGTCAAATGAAGCATTCTGTTGGGGAGGATTCTAGGGTCACATTGGGTAACAGGGGGAAGAGCACTGTGATCAATTCATGATGTTTGCATGTGAGAGGGTAGTAAGACTTTCCAGCCATGCATTTGCCCTTATTGTGTGATTACATTTTCCTGCAAGCAAAGCAAATTTCCTATAACAGTAATTAGCAGATAAATGTGTTGCCTATGAATCCTCTATATTTGTTAGCAGAAATATCCCATGATGTAAGTCACTTGGCTACTTTTTATTACATATCACTTGGTATTTCAGGATTCATGGAAGTTGATATATGTACTTAGGAATCAAACCTGACCCAATGAAAATCCCAACCTCACCCCCGCCACCACCACCAAAAACACACACACAAACACAAACCCACAATGCAAATTAGAATTATTGATATGAATTAAATACATCTACATAAGTCAACTTGCACAAATATATTAACTTTCTAAAATCTTACTCCATAGCTCATGACTAGTGTGGTTGTTTTTAAAATTTAACTAGTAGAATCCATTAAAAGTTTCAAATTTTGTAGGCTTATAATTTAAATGTATTGAGTTCATATCCTTAAGGGCTGTGGACCTTCAACCCCAAATTCTTATTCCAAGGATATATTCAGCAACTGATCCCTCTGAGATGGAAAGCTGTTGCGTTTGCCTTCCCAGTGTCTCTGCCTGTGGTAAAGAACCATCTCTTCCTCCATCTGCAGAGCATGGTATTATGGTAGACTGATTTCACCTCCTGGTGTAGGCATGTATTCATTCCAGTATCATGTTCTCCAACCAACAAATAATGCAGAATAGGCACATGTTACTAAGGCAGCTCAATTAAACCCTACTTTGGACTTTGGCTGGAGCTAGAAGGTAAAGGTCCTGTCCTTGGGTTGTTGGGCTTATCTATATATATAAAAGCCTAAGCTACCAGAATGACTGGCCGCTATGACATGCACAGACCACCAGGGGCAGATGCTCCATGCAGGAGCTGTCCCCTGGTGGTCAGTGCGCTCCCACAGCCAACCTCCTGCGGCCGGCCAACCTCCCCTGGTCCCGTCCCACACCAGCCAACCTCCCACGGCCCTTTCCACTGTCCGGCAGGCCCCTGCTGGTGGCCGGCAGCCAGAAGGAAGGCCCCGGCTGGCAGCCGGAAGGCCCCGATCAGCTCTGATTGCTGGCCAGGCCTAGGGACCCCACCCGTGCATGAATTTTGTGCATCAGGCCTCTAGTAGAATATCATAGCTATATGTGGACATAATTTCTGAGAATAAATCTAACTCTGAAGAAAGTGGCAGTGAATGAAAAGAGAGGGATTCAAGGTTTTGAATATATATACAGAGCTGTACACCCATCACCACAATCAATTTTAGAACATTTGTATTACCTAGAAAAGAAACCCTATTCCCCTTAGCTGTCATCCCCAACCCCTCCAAGTGCTAGCCCCCAGCCATAGGCAACCACTAATGTACTTTTTCTCTCTGTTCAGATCTCTTATTCTGGGCATTGCTTATAAATAGAACCATACAATATATGGTTCTTAGTTCCCTTTTTATTAACTTTCACAATTCCCTCTACTCCCCTTGCAGCCCTTAGTAGAATTTAAAAAAAAATTAAATATGTGCAATCATTAGTTTAATGTATGTCTCTCCCTAGACAGTATATTTCTAGCAGAGCAAGGACTCCATGTATTAAATTTACCTACTCTTCCCAGTGCCTATCCAAATGCCTGTGCACCACAGGATAGATATTTAATAAGATTTACTCAATGAATCAATGAATGAATGGGTGGTTGAATGAATAAATTAGATACCCATCTAGATTGATCCAGAAATACCATTCGACTTAGGACAGTAAAAGAGGCTGATCTGGCTAGCTTACTTCAAAACCAGTTCCCCATGTTGGGCAGAAAGAGAAATAAATATCTATTTAACAAGAAAGAGTGTGGTTACACATGCAGATGTGTAATATTTGTAAACCAGAAGTGGATTGTTTGTGTATAGGAGTGGAGAAGGGAGAGACTCGGTAAATTAGAGCTAAGTTAAAGTAAACTATTTATGTACTAACTAAGCCACAATGTGGCCACTGCCAACTGGTCACAACTGCAGTTTTTAACTTTCTTTCTTTCTTTCTTTCTTTCTTTCTTTCTTTCTTTCTTTCTTTCTTTCTTTCTTTCTTTCTTTCTTTCTTTCTTTCTTTCTTTCTCTCTCTCTCTCTCTCTCTCTCTCTCTCTCTCTCTCTCTCTCTCTTTCTTTCTTTCTTTCTTTCTCCTCTCTCTCTCTCTCTCTCTCTCTCTCTCTCTCTCTCTCTCTCTCTCTCTCTCTTCCTTTCTTCCTTTCTTCCTTTCTTCCGTTCTTTCTTTTCTTCAAGGCCTCAGACTCCGCAAGATGCCTGAGTAATAAGAAAGAAAGTACCCAATGCTCAGGATTTGCTCATGGCATCCTTGACTGGACTCCTGGACTGGAGTAAGGTCTTATTCCATGAGAGTTTGGGCCTGGCTGCTTTCTGCCTGTCCCTGTGACCACACAGGGAAAGACTGGGATTCGAGAGAAGGCAGATGCAAGTCTTGTTCCTTAGGCAGGCAGCTGTGGAGTGGAGAACACACACTCCCTGCTTGGATGGCTTCTACACTCTGGGGTTTGGCAAAGCTGTTGCTGAAAACATTGAACAAAATAAACTACAGAATATAGAAGGAATGCAGGCAAAGTCATGAAAACAAATTAGTGATTCATAGAGATTACAGTCTAATGGCTACAAGATTTTCCTGGCTTTGATCTGGACTTTTTCAAGAAATCAGTTGCAGTAGAGGCTCCCTTGGTAGTTGGACATGGGAGGGGATTTTCTAGAAATAATGAGTTTTTGTTTGGGATGTTTATTTTTAATAAAGCAAATATTGTTTTTATTCCCTTGCTTCTCTACCAGAGAAATAAAATCTTTAAGTAATCCCAGCTCCTGGATGCAGGCAGCGTAAAGAATACACAGAGAAAGATTATTTCAGAGATGGGGTCATTTTTTTCTTACATGAACACTTCAAAAATTTCATAAAAAGTTATAAATGTCAAATGTGGTACAGACAGTGCAGGGAAGTGCATGTGTGTGTGTGCGCGCACGTGCATTCTCTTATGCCAGCAAATCTTTGATCAGAAAAGCAGTGAGATTGATTTCTTGAATGAAGATCTATATTTATGATGACCCACAAGGTGTTAATTGATTTTTTTAAATATATATTTTATTAATTTTTATTTTTATTTTATTTTTTTTTACAGAGAGGAAGGGAGAGGGATAGAGAGTTAGAAACATCGATGAGAAAGAAACATTGATCAGCTGCCTCCTGCACACCCCCTACTGGGGATGTGCCCGCAACCAAGATACATGCCCTTGACCGGAATCGAACCTGGGACCTTTCAGTCCGCAGGCCAACGCTCTATCCACTGAGCAAAACCGGCTACGGCAGTTAATTGATTTTTTAAAAAGATCCAAAATTCAAATAAAGAAGTAACCAAGGCTACTTTGGATAAATCTTGACCAGTGGGATATTTTATAATATATTTTTTGGAGTGGGTCCAAGAATTACTATAAAAGATCAAATGCTTAGCCTAGCTTTGCCCAGTGAAGGGATATTCACATGACTACCTGATGTAATAAATCAGAGGAATACTGTAGTGTTTTGCTTCAGCTCTCTCACCCCCAACCTAGTATCTCCCACTTACCTGTAGCTTTTGCTGTTAAATTTACAATTCATTCCTCATTTCTTTCAGATAATTACCTTCTAAATTCAATTATGGTAAAAACCACCTGGGATGCTTGTTTAAAATCACAGATTCTAGTTCCCACCCATGGAAACAGACTCCTCAGATTTCTCTCTTTTTTTGGTAAGTGCCCTAGGTGATTCTTATCATCAAAGAAATTTAGGAAAAATGGGGCTAATGATAACTTTTCAGTTTCACTTTATGATAACAAAGTGCTTTTATGAAACCCTTTCAGGAAATCCTCACCATAAGTCTATGACAAAAATATTAATATTCCCATCTATATAGTATATAAAACCTTAAGCAACCTGTTGACTGTTCGACTGGTCGACCATTTGACCAGTCGCTATGATGCACACTTACCACCAGGGGACAGACCCCAGGCTCACGGCAGGTGAGTGCAGCTGTGGCAGCGCGAGCCTCTCCCACCTCTGCAGCAGTGCTACCACAGCTGCGGTGGCAGGCACAGTGGGGCCCGGATGAGTGGGAGCGGTGTGGTGCCCAGCTGGGGCTTGGGCCCCTTCCCCACCGCCTACCTTTTCACGCACTATTACATCCCTCAGGATTGGGCCAAAACCAGCAGTCTGACATTCCCCTAGGGGTCCTAGATTGCTAGAGGGTACAGGCCAGGCTGAGGGACCCCACCGGTGCACGAATCTGTGCACTGGGCCTCTAGTTTTACATAAAAGGAAACTGAGCCTCTAAAAGGTAAACTAGCCCGATTCAGATACTGGGGGCAGACTTTTACTCCAGGCCAGGTGGCTTCTAGTTCAGGTCCTCCCCACTGAGCCCCAGTGCCTTCCAGGAGCTTGTGGTGTTGATGATGACGTTGGTAGCAAGAAAGTCTTGTTTGAGTAAAAAATGGAGAAAAGAGTATTGTGATAAGGACTCTGAGAGCACCCAAAGGGCCTTGAAGAAAGAGAAATCCTTTTATAGTTGAACATAAGGGAAGAGAGTAGGTGAACAAATTCATGAAAATGTGAACATCAGTCTATTATTGACCAATGAGAAGTGATTGTAAATAGTTGGAGCCTAAGAGTTTTGCAAAGTTTCCTCCATGGAACACTGGTTCTATAAGATATTTTATGAAAAGGGGTTCCTGGACTTTACTCTGGTGAATAAATTCCCAAAGCACATCTGTATATTAAAGGCTCTGAGAAGTCCCTCTGTAAAGAAATATAATCAAAACTTTAAACCTAAAATATCCCAAACTTATTTGACTATGGCATTTTCCTCCCATTTTTTTTCCATAAAATATACATAAACATCATTCTGAATATCCTTTGGAAAATGCTGACTTAGGGCATAGATTTAAAGTTGGGAATGTATCAAGTGTTTACTACTACAATTACCTCACATAAGAGATTCTATTCTTTATTTTATTTTTCTGTTGTGTCTTTGCTCATTGGAGAGACAGAAGGAGGGAAAGAAGAATGAAGGAGGAGAGGAGGGAGGAAGGGTAAAAGCAATGGAGTATTTATTGTTCTGAAGTTTGTTGAGTCTCTCTTGTTACTAACACAAAGCAAGTAAATGGCAAGAGAACCAAATGGGAGCTGAGCTAAGCCCTGGAATGTAGAACATGGGCTGTTTGGCTCCTGGCTCTTTACAGGCATCTGGATTAGAGGCCCAACTTGTCTTGCTTTCTGCCCTTGCCAATCTGCCTCTCTGGGGATGAGACAGTCTAAATATGTCACCTCATTGGCATGCTTTCTGCTTTCATGCGTTTAACCATGTTGATTCAGCGGGGATCTTCATTCCAGGGGCCCCTGAGCTCCAAGATTGCCCCAAGCAAAGTCCAGGTGGCCTCCAGCCATAGAGAATAGCAGTAGAAGCATAACTAGGAAGGCTCGCCAACTGCATCAGTCTTCCTAAGAACACCACTCTAGCAAGAATAGGAATGCTGTCTGCTTATGGTTATGAGTTCTGTTCGTCAGAGCCTGATGGCACCCAGAGATGCCTCCTCAGACTGAGTGGGTAGTTGGGTGGAGATGGGTGTGGTGTGCAGTGTAGTTCAGATGGTTGGATGGGACTCACAATGAGGGTGAGGGGTTAGGGAGCAATGAGCTTCCTTTGTTCTTTTTAAATTTAGCCTTTAAGCAGGGTGATAACTTATTTCTTTGTTTGTGTTTAGATGCTTTGAAGATGATTGATTTCTCAATAGTGTGAAATCTGCCATCAAAGGTCCTTTGGGCCCTGATCTTGCCTTGTCTTAGGTCTGACACAGCCAAATACTGTAGCAGTTGGAGGAGGGTGGGGTGACTTTTTTGGCAGGATGGCTTTAAAAAAGTGAATTTGTATGCATTTTCAGGGGATGGTTTATCACCATTTCAATGTCTCTAGCAGTTTACTGATGAATATCTAGTGAGTAGCTCTCCAAAAATTAATAAAATGTGTGTATGTGTATGTATATACACTCATGCATTTATTATAAATTTTACTGGTGTAAAGGATATATAGCAAAATTTAAAAATAATGAAATACATAATATTCTTTATTATAAATTTCATATAGCCAATTGATTTTCACAGGTTTATTTTATTTTTATCAACTCCTTTATCCATAGCCCAGCTGGGTTGCAACTAAGTGTAGTTCTAACATGAATGTTTTTTTAAATTTAATTTTACTGTTTAAAGTATTACAAATAGTAGTACATATATTTCTTTTTTTTCCCCATTGACCTTCCCCCAGCCTCCCCTACCCGCCAGCACATGCCCTCACCCCCTGACCCCAGTGTCTTGCGTCCATTGGTTATGCTTTCATGCATGCATAGAAGTCCTTCAGTTGATCTCTTACACCCCCATCCCGCAACACTCCCCAGCCTTCCTGCTGTAGTTTGACAGTCTGTTCGATGCTTCTTTGCTCTGTATCTATTTTTGTTCATCAGTTTATAATGTTGTTTATATTCCACAAATGAGTGAGATCATGTGGTATTTTTCTTTCACTGACTGGCTTATTTCCCTTAGCATAATGCCCTCCAGTTCCATCCATGCTGTTGCAAATGGTAAGAGTTCCTTCTTTTTTTATAGTAGCGTAGTATTCCATTGTGTAGGTGTACCACAGTTGTTTAATCCATTCATCTGCTAATGAGCACTTAGGCTGATTCCAAATCTTAGCTATTGTAAACTGTGCTGCTATGAACATAGGGTGTATATATCCTTTCTGACTGGTGTTTCTGTTTTCTTGGGATATATTCCTAGAAGTGGGATCACTGGGTCAAATGAGAGTTCCATTTTTAATTTTTTGAGGAAATGCCATACTGTTTTCCACAGTGGCTGCAACAGTCTGCATTCCCACCAGCAGTGAATGAGGGTTCCTTTTTCTCCACATCCTCTCCAGCACTTGTCGTTTGTTGATTTGTTGATGATAGCCAGTCTGACAGGTGTGAGATGGTACCTCATTGTTGTTTTGATTTGCATCTCTTGGATGATTAGTGACTTTGAGCATGTTTTCACATGTCTCTTGGCTTTCTGAATGTCCTCTTACAAAAGGTGTCTATTGAGGTCCTTTGCCCATTTTTTGATTGGATTGTTTATCTTCCTTTTGTTAAGTTGTATGAGTTCCCTGCAAATTTTGCAGATTAAACCCTTATCAGAGATAAAATTGGCAAATATGTTCTCCCATGCAGTGGGCTTTCTTGTTGTTTTGTTGGTGGTTTCTTTTGCTGTGCAGAAGCTTTTTATTTTGATGTAGTCCCATTTGTTTATTTTTTCCTTAGTTTTCATTGCCCTAGGAGCTATATAAGTAAAGATATTGCTTCAGCATATGTCTGGTATTTTGGTGCCAATGGCTTCTTCTAAGATTTTTATGGTTTCCCATCTTACATTCAAGCCCTTTATCCATTTTGAGTTTATTTTCGTGTAAGTTGGTGGTCTAGTTTCATGTTTTTGCAAGTGTCTGTCCAATTTTCCCAACACCATTTATTGAAGAGACTGGCTTGACTCCATTGTATGCTCTTGCCTCCTTTGTCAAATATTAATTGAGCATAATGGCTTGTGTCAATTTCTGGGTTCTCTGTTCTGCCCCATTGGTCTATATGTCAGCTCTTGTGCCAATACCAGGCAGTTTTGAGAACAGTGGCTTTGTAGCATAGCTTGATATCTGGTATTGTGATCCCTCCAACATTGTTCTTCTTTCTCAGGATTGCTGCAGCTATTCAGGGTCTTTCTTTATTCCAGATGAATTTTTGGAGAGTTTGTTCTAGGTCTTTGAAGTATGCCATTGGTATTTTAATGGGGATTGCATTGAACTTATAGATTGCTTTGAGTAGTGTGGACATTTTAATGATGTTGATGCTACCAATCCATGAACATGGTATATTCTTCCATTTGTTTATGTCTTCCTCTTTCTCTTTTTTCAGCATCCTGAAATTTTCTGAGTACAGGTCCTTTATCTCCTTGGTTAAATTTATTCCTAGGTATCTTAATTTTTTTTGTTGCAATGGTAAATGGGATTGCTTTTTTAGTTTCTCTTTCTGTGAGTTCATTATTGGTGTATAGAAAAGCCATAGACTTCTGGGTGTTAATTTTGTATCTTGCTACATTGCCGAATTCATTTATTAAGTCTGGTAGTTTTTTGATGGGGTCTTTGGGGTTTTCTATGTACAATATCACATCATCTGCAAATAAGGACAGTTTTACTTCTTCTTTTCCAATTTGGATGCCTTTTATTTCTTATTCTTGTCTGATCACAACGGCTAGTACTTCTAGTACTATGTCAAACAGGAGTGGTGAGAGTGGGCATCCCTGTCTTGTTCCTGTTCTTGGGGGAAATGCTTTGAGGTTTTGCCCACTGAGTATATGTTTGTTGATATTTTTGTTTATGTTAACAATTAAGAAGAAAGTGAAGCAATGAAGATATATGCCTATGGTTGCTAGATTTAAAAAATAAAAATACAGATGGTTCCATTAAATCTGAATTTAGATAAACAACAAATAAATTAGTATAAGTATGTTCTGAACAATATTTGAGGTATATCTGTACTAAAAATATCCTTGTTGATTTCAAATTTAGATTTAACTGGGCATCCTATATTGTATGTCTCATTGAATAGCTTTGTTTGTTCTTTAGTGACATGAGTGACTTCTTTGCTGAATCACATACTAGGTTTTGAATACTAGAAAACCGATTTCCTCAAGTTTTTGTGCTGAGTATGTAATGACTATAAACAGAACACAATTTTAAGTTTTAGCATTAATGACATTTTGTCATCACTCTCTTCAATCTAGAAAATTAACAAAACAATAAGCCAACCCCTGATTTTTAGGATTAACCAATTTCTGAAATGTCTAAACTCCCACCAGTTTCAATCTACCAACATGGCTTCACTGAAGGAGGAACTGGGAAGAGATGCACAAGAATACATAGGTAGCATTTCCATCAAACAGACACAGATACAAACAATCTCAAAAGCACAGATAAAATCTACATTGAGTAAAATAATTAAGAAGTGATAACTTGGGACAATTTATTATCTTTATTTTTAATATAATTTATGTTTAGTGATAAATTAATAAAGCTTTGTTTCAACTGGCTCACAAAAGTCCTGACAATATAATAATTGGCCCTTGCAAGCTGTTAACAACTGTGCCAGCTCATTACTGAACCTGTCCATATCATCCTACACCTCGCCAGACTTACTCATTTACAAAATCTGTTTTGGTCCTAAAGGTGTTTGAGTTTGTGGTCTTCGTTACATTGTTGGGGATTTATTTTTTAATGATACAACCCTTTTCCAGGGAGCTTTAAGCTGCTCAAGG
Source organism: Myotis daubentonii (assembly GCF_963259705.1). Taxonomy (NCBI): domain Eukaryota; kingdom Metazoa; phylum Chordata; class Mammalia; order Chiroptera; family Vespertilionidae; genus Myotis; species Myotis daubentonii. The sequence continues at coordinate 104,309,053 of NC_081844.1, read as the reverse complement.
GAGTAATTAACATTTAACGATTAACTTCTCTATTTGAGACACTGTTTTCTACTACAGATTATAAGACTTGTAAGACCCCATGCTATATAAAGCCAGAAAGATGCACTCTAGACATAAAATGATCACTAACATTGTAATGCAGAAGGTTAAGAGATGAAATCAAAATTCCTGCCATGGTTGCAATATTATTGATTATACCCATAATTAAGGATTGGACAGGATCATATCTAGTATTTATTCCTCCTAGGTCTTAAGGGATGTGATGCAATTTCTTCTACATTTTCCTTTGATGTTTTCATGAAGATTTCCTGGAAGATAAAATCTAAAGGCTACAATTTAGGCAACAAATGCATTAAATTTGTCAAGGGAGCATTCCTCTGCTGGGACAGCTTTCATGGAGCATAAGCCAGGCCTTGAAGAATGGGAGGGATTTAGAGACGTAGAGAAAGCATTCCAGGCAGGGCGCACAGCATAAGTAAAGGGTTAGAGATAGGTATTTTGAAGGAACAATAAATAAAATTAGTCTGGCTGGAGAAGGTTTGGATTTATACATATATGTGAAAGCTATATAAAACCAGGCCCCACCAAGTCCACTCTTGGCATGGAATCAAATTCAAATAACTAATCCTTAGAAAAATTAAAACTAATTTAAATATTTACTGCAGCTTCTCAAGAAAACACAAAAGCTGCCGGGACCGGTTTGGCTCAGTGGATAAAGCGTCGGCCTGCGGACTGAAGGGTCCCAGGTTCGATTCCGGTCGGGGGCATGTGCCTGGGTTGCAGGCATATCCCCAGTAGGAGATGTGCAGGAGGCGGCTGATCGATGTTTCTCTCTCATCGATGTTTCTAACTCTCTATCTCTCTCCCTTCCTCTCTGTAAAAAATCAATAAAATATATTTAAAAAAAAAAAGAAAAGAAAACACAAAAGCTGGTGTACTCTGCCCCTCATCATGAATCTTTCTCTTCCCTTAGGTTCTCGTCTCCTTCTGGTAAATTATTCTCTACCCTTTTCACTTCTCTACTTCACTGACTACCCCAATCTTCCCATTAAATCTAAGAATAGGGCTGAGAGTTTTCCTTAGCAGGTGGGGGAGAGAAATAGGCTATGTACAGATGCAAAGATTTCTTTTGTCTGACACACCCCATAATAATAGTCATACTCATATATAATAATTATATCAATAAGTAATTTCTTTATACTTCCTTTCCTCTCCAACTCTGTAATATTAAATGTTCATTTCTTGATTTTTCTCCCTTGCATTAGGCCATTGTACATGCTATTCTATTTGCATATATTTATTTTCTCTGGCTTCTACCCACCAATTCCTTTTAGTCCTAAAGGATTCAGTTTAGAAGTGACTTTACCCAGAAGCCTTCCTTGACCATGAAAATTGCCTCTCCTCTCAGAATCATAATACAGAGTACATCTTTCTGATTTAGCACTTACCACATCATCTTTTAATTGCCTTGCCTCTTTTACCTATATGGTCCTCAGTGGACTGTGAAAGATTTGGATTTTACTTTGGAGATAGATAGATATGTTTATATATGTATATTTGTTTAGATATGTTTATATACATACTTATATATGTATCTGTGATATTTATATGTAATAACATAAATTACATTTATATGTAATATATTTCTTATGTTTATGTACATACATATTTATTTTTTAGTTCTCTTATATTTTTGGATAAATTAATCCATTTATTGGCAACTTCTATGTGACAGGCATTGTATTAAGCAATTTGCAGATGTCTTTCTTTTTTCTGCTCCAACCAACCATATAAAATAGGAGTTACCCTTAATTCTCTAAAGAGAAATCTAGGACTCTAAGAGGTGTAATGGTTGCCCAAGGTCACACAACCAAGAAATGGCAGCGACAAATCTTAAACTCAAAATTTGACTGGCCCTCGTGTACTCCAAGGCATAAGAAATCCATTAGGAATTCTGCCGTTAGTGCAGTGAGGACAGAAGACATGTGTTACTAGACAGGAAGGTGGAGACTGTTTTGGGATTCTCAGCCAGGCCTTTGGTTGGCCATAGGGAGAGGAGCTTATGCCAGTTAGTTGCTGCTGATTCAGTGAAATGGTGAGAAAAGGGGGGTGGAGAACGGATGCAAGACACATTCATCGCCTGCAGTCAAGGGTCTATTGTTTATTGAATCCTTTGTTTACTTTATTGTGAGACATTTAAATGTAAACAATATTTATTTTCAATATTGATCTCCTGCCCTCTTTTGAAGGACCATGAAGGGAGCTGTGTGGGAGGCCTCCTAGCTTACAAGAACATATTCTCTTTTGAAACAGCACAATCCTATAAAATTGTATGAGTTTTCTATAGCTGCTGTAGCAAAGTACCATGAAACTTAGTGACGTAACACAATACAAACTTATCTTTAACTTTTGCAGATTATAAATCCAACATGGGCCTTACTGGGCTAAATTTGAGGTATTAGAAAGGATGCATCACTTTCTGGAGGCTCTAGAGAAAAATCTGTTTTCTTCCTTTTTTCAGTTTCTTGGTTTGTGGCCCCTTCCTCTATCTTCAAAGCCAGCAACAGTAGGTCAAGTTTTCCTCATGTTGCCATCTCTCTGACATACTTTCATTGCTACACTCTGCCTCAGACAACATCCAGGAAAGAGTCTCTGCTTTTAAGGATTCGTATAGTTAATTTGACCCACCTGGATAATGCAAGATAATCTCTTCGTTTCAAGGTCCTTATTCAAAATATTCTCAAAGTCCCTTTTGCCATGTAGAATAACATATTCACATGTTCTGGGGATTAGAGTGTGGACATATTTGGGGGGCTTTTATTCTGCTTACCACAACTATCCCTATTCCACAGATGAGGAAACTAAGACTCAAGAGAGGTTAAATGAATTTTCCACACTCCCAACTATAGTAAGTGACAGGTCAGAGATTCAGACAGGGGTCTATGTGACTCAGAAATGCTCTCTCTTTCTGGGATAGCAAGCTGCTGTTTTAACATTTAATATTTCCGTTAAATGTCATAGAACTGGGCAGCCATGTTGAATAGGTAGCAACATGTAGAATGTAATGAATGGGATAATGGGATGGCTTTCCCTGCAGAGCACCAACCCACTCAGATGCTTTTTTGCAATGACTCCATCAGGTTATTGAGTATCTATTATGTGCCAGGTGCCAGGATGATAGAGATTATTCTATATTTGAGGTATTTCTGGTCTAGCCAGGAAGACCAGCAAGTCCAGTCTAGTATGCTAAATGCTACATTAAAGTGAAGGGCAAGGGCTATAAGAATATAGAAAAGGGGCATCTAAACCAGTCTGGAAGGGTTGGGCAGGCTTCCTGGGAGAGGTGATGCTTGGGCTGAACATTCAAAGATGTGAAATACTTAGCCAAAGCAAGAAAACAGAGGAGTAAAGAAAGGATACTTGAATTATGACTATGTCATTTCATGACTATTACAGCAAGAAAGAGGGCAATATGTATCACAGTTCTTCAAAATGAGTACAATTCTTGATCCAGTAATTCTATTTCTAGGAATTTATCCTAAGGAAGTTACCAGACATGCACATAAAGATTTATGTGCATGGATACTCATTGCTGCATGATTAATAATAATAAAAAAATTGGAAACAGCCTAAATGTTTATAGTGAATTGGATAACTGAATCCATATGATGGAATATAATGTCATTAAAAGGCATATTTAATGAAGGGAAAGTGCTCAAGCTATTAAGTTGGGAAAAGTAGTTTAAAATATGATCCCAATATTGTTAAAATTGGATATGTAGTAGAACAAAATACATATTTTGAATATAACTGCATCAAAAGAAAGATTGGAATTAAATACATCAAAATTGTCAGTAGATAGTAGATATATTGGTTAAATGTTTTGTTTTTTTGTATTCTTTCAAATTTTTTAGAAACATTTATTATGTTTATAATTTTAATGCAAGTTTAACCCCTAAAATTGCAAAGTATTGTTTTTATCACTCACACATTCTTTAGAACCCTGTCAGTACTATTCTCCCCCTTGTGCTGAGGCCCCCAATTCTGTCTCCATCTCTATCTCAGTCTGTGTACCTGTCTGCGAGTTCCTAAGAGCACAATCTCAAGATGGCATTTCAATTTCAGGTTTTCTTTTTCTGTGTCCTTTTCCACCTTCTTCTCTGTCCGCTTTCCCTAGAAGATTTGCCTAAATGCCACTCTTGATGAAAGCCTACTTTTAGGGGGGAAAAATAAGAAAACGTATTGAGTACTAACTATGTACCAGACACTGTTCTAAGCACTTTACATGGATTAACTTGATTAATCCATACAACACCCTATGAACTAGATATTATTATAACTTCCATTTTACTGATGGGTACACTGAGGCCCAGAAAATTTCAAGAACAAGTCTTAATTAGTAAGTGCTAGAACCTGGATTTGAGTGTAAGCAGTCCCTGTACACACTACAAACTTGCTGATGCCAAAAGATGCTGATATCAGAGCAAAACCTTGCCCAGGAAGCTGTATGCTTTAATAGAAGAACAAGGTCTCAACAGACTTAGGCCAGACAGTGGGATTGGGATAAAAAGGTTAGTATTTAGGGGGTATGGGGCTTCCCAATCCAATGAGATTCTCAAGATATTCTGTAGACCTGTTGACATGTGGATCTTTATGTTTCTAATTCTTTGAAGTTCACTTCTGGGTAAAAGCCCTAGGAACAGTGAAGAATTTGGCTCCTGCATGGAGCTGAGAGGGTGTGCCTGTTCCATGATTCTGCAATTTCATGAGCCTCCTATTATTGTTTTTCTTATGACATGGAGGGGGAAGACCAATCTATAAATGGTTATGTGCAGGAGAATAAAAGAGCTAGCTACAAAACGGCCTGGACAGTGCTTTCAGCAGGTTGAGAACCTTGGTTTGACAGGTTCTCTTGTGAACAGTCCTAAAGGGGGTCCCTTGATGAGGCAAACCCTTCTACTTTGGTCAACTCGGGCTGCAGAGGTGGAGGCCTGGGCCCAATGGGATGGTGAAGTTAGCTGCCAAACATGCATAAGCTGAGGTTTCAGGGAGCTCCAGCTCATTGGCATTCGCCAGCTCAGCTGAATCCAAAGTGACCTTTTGCATTTGTGCCAATGTGTTACATCCAGCCCAGAGTGTTTGGTGGGTTATGCAGCCGCCAAGGGAATTCTTTGGCCTGCCTGAAAGGGAAATCAACTGTTAGAGGGCCAAGCTCTGGCCAGGAGATTTATTTTGAGCTTTAATATAGGTGGACTAAAGCTGAGACATAATAACTACAGTAATATTAGTAACACTGAGTTTCCATTCACATACATTCACCCTGGAATGAAAAGAAGCATTTTAAAGCCTGCATTGAGTGCTCGCCTGTTGTCTTTGTCACAGGGAGGCGTTGTTTTATCAGTCATCTTGATTTCCCTCCATGTTTTCCCTGCTGTTGAGTCAATAAGACAAGAAGAATATGACCCTGAAGGCCCATACACCCTACCTGTACCCAACACAAGGTCTGACTCACCCCACTGTGCAGCCAAGAGAGAAAGGCCAAAAACTCACACTAACAAATCCCAAAAGGTGAGACAGAAGGAAGATTCTTGTAGATACATGTAGATCAGCTTTTGTGCCTTATAACTAGAAAAATGGCAGTTGGGTTGAGGAAATAGAAGGTGACCTGACAGTGTGAGAGTGATGAACACAGAAAAAAACAATCATCAACAAAGCCAAGTAGCAGCTAAGGTAGAACCCACTTCTCTTTGTCACTACCAGCCAGTGAGGATGACCAGCCATCAGGCAGATGGTCCCCAGTAATCAAGTAATGAGTTTAAGGCTTAACACTTTGCTCTGCCTGCATCCAACCATTCCATACAGACAGCCCTCTTTTAATGTCCCAGCATTCTCAGGCATCCTTGAGTGGAGAGTGGACCCTGTACCTCTAGGGGCCATGTGTTGGCATGAGAAGGAAGCACCTGCATCTCACCAAAGTGAAAGTAGATAGAACCAAACCTGGAATTTATTTATTTATTTATTTATTTATTTATTTATTTATTTATTTATTTGGGTAAAATTGGTATATAACATTAGTTTCATGTGTACAACATAATTTGATATTTGTATGCAGTGCAAAGTGGTCATCAGGATAAGTCTAGTTAGCATCCATCACCATGCAATTGACTCCCTTTACCTATTTCGTCCACCCCAACCCATCTGATAACCACCAATCTGTTGTATGTATCTTTTCCTGTTCCATCTCTGCATATTAGCTGCTTCAAGTAAAAGCACCAGGCCAAGTGATTTCCAGCAGGGCTGCAGTGAAATTACCTGCTTTCACACTTTTTAGCATATGGCTTTGGGCAAGCTGACCTTCACGTCTTTGCACCTTAGTTCCTCATCTGTACATTGGGGATTGAAATACCTACCTTAGAGAATAAAATAAGACATACATAAAACAGTCATTTTCAACCCTGGCTGCACATTGAAATTTGGTGGGGAGCTTCAAAAGATATTGACACCTTGGTTGCACCTCAACAATTTTAATTTAATTGGTGTTTAGTACAGCTGCCACGTGGTTCTAATGTGCAGCCAAAGCCAAGAACACTTAATATGCAAGGAATAGCACATATGCATTCCATAAATGGAAGTTCTTAGATAGTGCTTCCCTAAGAAGGTTGGTTTCCTGATGGTAGAAGCTTAAGGTTAGGTGAAGAAATCTGTGGGGTTTTGTAGCCACTAATATTGTATCAGGGCAAGGGCAGCCGAATGTGTCCATGGCAGAGGCGCTTAGATGCAATCCCATGTGTTCAAATCTTTTATAAAATAAGTAACCCTTTTTTCACTATAGAAAATTTGGAAACCACAGAAATGTATCAAGAATTCCATCACTGAAGTCCAGCCACCATTAATGATATGATGTGTCTTCTAGGAATTTTTTTCAGTACATTTAATTTAACAATTAATTTAATCAATGAGTATTTATTACTATTTTATACATATCTGTCATGTATCAAGCACTGTTTTGGGTGCTAAACTAGTTTATTACAGTGACTAATACAAACTAGAATATAATTTTGCACTCTACTTTCCCCACTGGACATTTTATTTTGAGTGTGTTTTCCCACCTTATTAAGTATCCTTTAAAATTCCTGGTTGTTAGTGACTAGATCATAATCCTTTCCATGGCTGTTCCACGATATAACCAGTGTTGGGCATTTAGATTATTTATTATAACTGTGCCAATCTTGGAAATAAAACTTAAAGCATGTTATTACAGAAATTAAAAATGTTGCTCCTGTATTTCACCTGGCTCTATTTCTACCTTCTTCTGAACTGGGGCCTAAAACTCAGTCACTTCCCCCAATGTCCATGGGGCTCCTTCTCATTGCCTTCAGTGTTCACTCAAGCTTCACCTTTGCAGTGAGGCCTTTCTCTGGCCTCACTTCCCATGCGCATCCTTGCTTTATTGAACTCTGTAGCATTTGTCATACTGCATATGTTACTTTTTATATTTTGCTTATTATTTATGTGTGTCTACTTGAATGTAAACTCCACAAGAGCAGAACTCATTCTTTGGTTCCAGGTACTACTATATCCCTGGTGCCTGGATCAGGTAGTTGCTGCATTTGTCACATTTGTCAGAGAACATTCCCCACAAAGCTGAGATCCTGAGAGCTAAATTTTCTGCATCAGCACTGGAGCCTCTCTTTCCTCAGAAAGTGTGATCCTCTTTTTTCAGTGCGTTGTCCACAGTGATTGGTCCAGCTCAGTATCCATGGATATAAGTAACTTTTAAGAAATAAATGGCCCTGGACAGACACAAAGGCCTGGGCTCAAGATGTCAACTGTTTACAGGAAATGTTTAATATCAGCCAAGTGGAAGCCTTTGTTTTTTTTAGCAAACAAGCTCCTGGGAAGGATGACTGGTGTTCCCTGTGTCTGAGTCTGGCAGACAGATCAATGAAATTCATTCTCAATTCCTAAGCTTCGTTAAGCTGTAGCTACAGCGCAACGTAGGACAGAGGCTCTGAATGAAATGATAAAAAGATAGGAAAAGGGCAGGGAGGTAACCAGTAGTTATGATGTGTCTGCTAGAGCCAGGATCTGATATATTTATTTGTTTATAAAATATAACTCAAGATAAATCATGCACACACACACACACACACACACACACAGTTTAAAATAAATCAAATAATGAAAAGGATTTAGAGTGGAAAGTCTCCCTTTCATGGCTATAAAACAGCTTTTTAGCTCCTAGCTTTCCCCACCCAAAAGCAACCACTCTTACCAGTCTTCGTGCATTCTTTTCAGAAATGTGTGTGTGTGTGTGTGTGCATGTTTATACAAATGGCAGAATACTACACCTAATTTTCTACATCTTGCTTTTTCTTAACATATCTTAGCAAATGTTCCATAGCAGATCAAATAGAGTTTAATTTTTAAGCGCTTCATCATAGTCTATTATTTGACTGAACTATAATTCATTGAACTAACTCCCTATTGATGGTGTTTAGATGTTTTCAATTTCTGCTATTACAAAAATTGCTGTAGTGAATATCCTCATGAATGTTTCTGATAGTCTTTTTTCCCAATTATATTAAAAAAATGCTTACCTGTGTAGAGAACTAAAGAAATATAAAAAAACCCACAAAGAAGATAGTAATATTCACTTAGAGATCGCCTTCACTAATATTTTAATGTGTTTCCTTTGTCTTTCTTCTTGGTACTTTATTTTGATATAATTATGTATAGTGTAATTTATTATCTTTCACTTAGCTTTTACTTATTGTGAGCATTTTCCGTGTCATTAAACACTCTTCAAAAGCAATATTTTCAAGCACTAGAGATTTACCTATCACATGACTATACTTTGATTTATTTAACTATACTCTGCTGTTGGGCATTCTGATAGTTTGGTTTTTGGTCTGTAGATACAGTGCTTCAAAATATATTTTATTCATAATCTTTGTCGGAGTTTCTGCTTCCTATGAGAAGGTTACCAGAAGAAGAGAATGAACTTCTCTGTAGACCCTTAACACCTGTTCCCAACTTGCTCTCTAGAGAATCTGTGCCAATTTGTACTGCTACGAGAATGCTGTGACTCTCCATTTCACCTAGCTCCTGCCAATACTGTATGCTAGTACTGGGGCTGCTAACACATTTTTTTCCTTCTCCTCCTTCCAAGTATTTCCCTATTGGCTTAAAGTTGGAAGTGGCTGTGTGACTTGTATTGGTCACTGAAATGCAAGTGAAATTGGCATGTATCGCTTCCAGGTGGAAGCTTATGAGGCAGTATAAAAATCACTGTTTGCCCCTCTGCCACAGCAACCAAGAACATTCTGGATGGTGGAGGCACAATCTGTCTGGGTCTCTGAGGAGACATGGAACAAAGCTCTCAGCTGATCCTCATTGGATACTTTGCATGAACGGAAAATAAACCTGTGTTTTTAAGAGGCACTAAAATTAGGGGGTTGTTTTCTGTGGTTTTCATCAGGAGAACTAAGCTTTAATGCACCCAGGCATCTGTTGTATGCCATGATTTGCCTTTTGCCTATGTATTTAAATGGTACTATGATGTACCATTCAAAGGAGCATTGAGAAAACTGTCACTCGATAAGAAAAATCCCACCCACTCTCGTTGCTATAGAAATTGTTTCTGATAACCCATCTCTAAGACTGTCATCATGTGTATTTACTTGGACATAGACATTGATGTAAGAATGGATGAATAACTTAGTTTGGGCTCATGAAATGTGATGAGAAATTTGCTGGTAGCACTGGAAAAGAACATTCTCTCCTAGCTGAGCCACCAAAAGCTAACTCTTCTTTCTTCTAAACACTGTTATGTCTGGATGTGAGTCCTGAGACTGCTGTGGTCTTCCCATGACAGCCATCAGACCCACAGATCTGCCCAAGCTCCACCCGATCACTGCCCCACCTCTGGGTTTGTTTGATTCCACTACTTTTCAATTGCTTGCAGCCTACCATGTGCTAATTGATATTTTTAAAAGCATTGCTTGAGGTTTGGCTTTTCCTACTCAATTCCCCACTAGTTATCCAAGGTGTCAATAAGGGCAGGACAACCTGCTTCCCACCTCTCCCTGGCTTTCCTCTCCTCACTTTGAGTCTGCTCTTTCCTTATCTCTTTTGGCAAAACTCTTATTATAGTGACCAGTACAAAAGCAGAGGCTTGACCATTAATAGTTTAGAAACATAGTTGCTGAGCCTTGCACCCAGCCCAGACCTTTCACATGGAACCCAGAGCAGATGCCATAGGCTTTCCCAGAAAATAACCTTTTGAGCACTGTTTTGTGGGTTGCTTGACAAGTTCAAAGTCATGAACCTTTTCGAGGTAGAGTGGTGAGGCTCCACTTGAATCCTTACTCCTAGCATGCAGGGATTGAGAAACAGGGTTGGTGCATACTCAGTGGAAAGAAGTATAGGGCAATTGGTCTTCTTTCAGATCCATTGACTCACACTCTGCTCTTTTCTATGCTCACCTGTGTCCTGGGAGACTGGTCTCTGCAGATGGCACCACACACTTGCTCTTGCCTTAGGGCTTCTAGCTTAGTTTGGCCGATGGGATGCAGCACCAGGAAACTAGAAGGAGAAGCTGTGAGGTAGGGTGTCCTCTCCTGCTCCCTCCCACCTCATTGCAGTGCTGGCAGGGGTGATATTCCTTTTGGACAAGTGCCTTCATCCACAGCTCTTTCACTGGACTCTGGTAACTGTTTATTCCTTTTCTCCTGCAGGCCAGGTTTATTGGCTTTCCAATATTTCTAGCCTGAGTTCTTCATGAGCTTTTATGCATCTCCACCCTCCACACCTCCCCCCGCCAAAAAAAACCCTGTCTTTGCCTCTATAAGTAGAATGAACTCCTTTATTTAAAATCTTTGAATGTTCATGTATTTCCTGTCAGGACCCTGACAGTTATAACAATTAAACATATATCATGCTATTATTAAGTACTAGGCATGAATGCTATACACCTATTTTTTATTGCTTAATGTAACCTTTTTATGGTGTTGTTCCTCTTTTGTGGTGAAACTGAGACTCAAGGAGTTTAAGTAACCTGCCTTTAAAAAACAACTTTTCCTACTCTGGTAGAAAATGGTGAAGCTAGTTTGGACCATGTGTTTTGGACTCCAGATTTTGTAGTTGACTAACTGCACTCCTCAATTCCCAGCATTCCCCACTGGGCAAGAGCAGGAGTCACAGGCAGATGTCTCTCAGACAGGACCTGTTCCTCAGATGAGTTTAGTTCAAGTTGTTCCAGGTTTTAAAAATTGGAGAATTTCACAGAAATCTAGATTTCTGGCTTCTACTTACAAACCAAATCTGGAAGCAATGGAATTACATTGTTATGTGGGAAAAATTGTCTGGAACCAAACAGCAGCTTCCTCTTTTTGATGAAGTGGGAGATCTCTAGTCTTCCCAGTCCTCACCCCTCCCTGTTGCCTTGCAATTAGATTACACTACTCATGACTGTGACCCATGTGGCCTCCAGAGGCAATGAGTTTGTGAATCTTGACCTTGAATCTCAATTTGGTATTGTGCTTTAGCCAAAGAATGCCTCACTAGAATGTAAGCTTCTCAAAGGCAGAGATTGATGTCTGTTTTCTTAACTGTATCGCCAGGACTTAGAACAGTGCCTGGACTTGGGTTCTAGACTTGCAATTTCTAAAAGAATGATAAATCAATAAATAGATGATGTCTTTATGTGGCCCAGGTGTTTTGAGGCTGATGGCTTGCAGAAAGTGTTGGGTGGATCTGTAACCACTTAGTAGCAGCAGTAGTCAAAAAATCCCTCTGACTGAGAAATATGTCATCTCATGCTGAATTTCTCTTCTTGTCTGGCTTTATATGATAAAGATTCCAGCTTTTCCCCTTGCTGAACTTGCCCTTGTGGACAGATGCCCTGAATGTTGCAAACTCCACTTCTCTGACTTTCCTGCTCATTGGAACATTTTACCCTATCATTCTGAGGCTGCTATGAGTATAAGCCCTTAATGCAGTGGTTCTCAACCTTCTGACCCAGGGGTCCTCAAACTATGGCCCGTGGGCTACATGCAAATACAAATATTGTATTTGTTCCCGTTTTGTTTGTTTTTTACTTCAAAATAAGATATGTGCAGTGTGCATAGGAATTTGTTCATAGTTTTTATTTTAAACTATAGTCCGGCCCTCCAACAGTCTGAGGGACAGTGAACTGGCCCCCTGTTTAAAAAGTTTGAGGACCCCTGTTCTGGCCCTTTAAATACAGTTCCTCATGTTGTGACCCCCAACCATAAAATTATTTTTGTTGCTACTTCATAATTGTAATTTTGCTACTGTTATGAATCGTAATGTAAATATCTGATATGCAGGATGGTCTTAGGCGACCCCTGTGAAAGGGTCGTTCGACCGCCAAAGGGGTCGTGACCCACAGGTTGAGAACTGCTGCCTTAATGTGTCTGGATCACAGATAATTTTCATTGTTTCTCAGGAGCTCTTTCTTCCCACTATCCTTAGTGAGATTCTACCAACCAAGATACCTGCTTTACATTCAGAGATCCAGATGCTTGGGATGGGTTCTTGACAAAAAACAACAACAAAGGAACAAAAACCCCTAGCTGGTTCAGCTCAGTGGATAGTGTGTCGGCCTGTGGACTGAAGGTTTCCGGGTTCAATTATGGTCAAGGGCACATGCCAAGGTTGCAGGCTTGGTCCCCAGTAGGGGGCATGCAGGAGGCAGCCAATCAATGATTCTCTCTTATCATTGATGTCTCTGTACCTCTCTCCCTCTCCTTCCTCTCTGAAGTCAATAAAAAAATATATTTTTTTTTTTAAAAAAAGAACACACCACAAAACATTTGGGCCTAGATGAAAGGTGTTAGAAATTAGTGAGCTTAAAAATCACCGACTGCTACATTAGTGGAGATAGGATTTATTGAATCCAGAGACAGGGACAGAGATCTTTAGAGACTTTCCCCTCCTCCATGTGGAGCCTAAAGAAGGTGAATTTCATCCTTCAGTCGCTGCTGTGACTCCATCAGAGAGGAGTCAGACACATAGGGACAGTGGATTCTCTACCTCACCTATACTAATGACCTGCATAAAATATTTTCCTTGAGCTGATGTGTGGTGCTCAGTCCTCAGCATCTGCTGGTGGAAATAAGCTTTGCTGCAATTTAACTGCAAGTTTGTGTGGATAATACAAAGCCTTGCCTGTGAAGAAGTGAGCCCCCCGTCACTGGAGGTTCTCAGGGCTTGTTTCCCCAGAGCTACATATTGTGGAATGAAGTTGGAGTTTGTAGGAGAATAGCAACTCTCCACAAGCACATGCTACCTGACTGGCACAGAGCTAGCCACAGATCTGTTAACTCTTTTCATCTTTACCCTAAACAAGGAAGCTGAGGCTCTGAGCGTTTCAATGACTTGCCCAAAGTCACATAAACATTAAGTAGGACAATCAGAATTTGAACCCAGAACTCCAAGATTCCCTCCTGTAGAGGAGGTAGAAAAGCCATCTGGGAAGAGACACATGTGTACATAAGACAAAGGTGTGAAAGGAAGGCACATTGTGAGACAGTGAGGAGATTCAGCTAGAGATCAGATTGCAAATGCATCAGGGTACCTGTCATGGGGAGTGAGGCCAGCTGTTTGTTTCCAAGGCAACTTTTATTATATTTTTAGAAATATGAGGAACAAATACAGAAGCTGTTCTTGGGTGGGTATTGCAGTAAAAAAAAGCTGAAAGATTTTAAGAGCTAGACAATGAATAAGGAGCCCATGTTCACTTAACATTTTCACCACTTAATCCTTAAATCTTCCCTCACACGCCCACACTCAGCAACCAGGGCCAAAGAGGACTTGGCTCCTCTTACCCAGAAACTGGAGCTGCTTCTGTGGTGAGCCACAGCTCCCTGGGGCCTGGCCTCTGATGGGGGTTAGTGACGTCATCTTCAGCAAGAGTGTCAGATGGAGAATTCTCTAAGGACCTCACAATCAATACATCTCCTGCCCTCATCACCTTCCCAGCCAGAAAATATGTCCATTCCCAGAATTTTATATGCTATGTTAATATCTCAGCTTGCCACTAAGCTTGACATCTCTTACTCTCACTGACCCCCCAACCCCATTTCATCAAAGTCCAGCTCAAGCCTGGTGAATTTCAGTACATTTCAGCAATAGAAATGCCCAAAGTTGGAGCAATTATTTTCCATTTGTCTTCTGTGGTTTCTTCAGTGACCAAGAAAGAGGGGTTGGGGGCTCCAGTGTAAACCCTCTAGCCCCACCTCATTTTGAGGACAGCAGATGCCCTTTTTCTGTTTTAGGTTTTGAGCTTCTGCATATCATTTCTGAACTGGGACTGAAAGAATTCAAAACCTACCTCCTTTTGGAACCTCTCCACAGAGGTGGTAACGGTGCTTGGGAACCTTCTGGTAATACATTTCTCAGTCTTCCTTTTCCTCCTGTTTTTCCTTTCCTGGGCAAAGCTGTATTAGACCCATCTGGCAGGGCGAACGGGGGTCATGATGTGCACTCATGGTATGAACATGAATAATTGTCACGTCCCAGCCCCACTTTCATTACGAAAATGTGGATGGAGGAGAATTTTTATACATCTCATTAAATCCATCTTTTATTTCCTCCCTGCCCCCAGCTACACTCCCAGCTTTGATCTCTTTGCCTCTGGAGCAGAGCTAGACAGGTGACTTTCATGATGCAAATGAGGGTGACCTGGCTGTCTGCCCAGGCTTTGATCATCACCTACATAAGGAATAGGCTGGTAGGGAATGCCATGCACCCTAGTCCCTGCTCACCCACTGCTTCTCTGTAACCTTGGGTGAGACGGAGCTTGTGGGAGGGTTTTCCTTTTCACTCTGTAGAAAAGTAACATGAGCCCTAGCAGCATTCCTCAAACTATCCGAGATATGGTCATTTACACCCTTCCAGGCATTGGAGGGGCTGGGAAGAAAAGGTATGTTGTTGAAAAGATTTTATGTTTACTTATTTTTACTCAAATATAGGTTAGGAAGCTGAGTTTAGAGCAAGGCCAAGGGCACTGAGCAATAATAGATTTTTCTACCTGTTTCATATTGGAGGCTGCTTTTAACAAATCTGATGAAAGTTGATGAACCATCTCCCCAAATGTTTGTACTTCCTCTAGCCCCTCTTACTTTATCTACCACTGATGCGTAGCCAGGTGTCTTGTGCAGGGAAGAAGAAGGACATGGCACAGAGAAAGTGGGGAGTCTGAAACCACCTTTCCCTAAGGGAAGTGCAGGTTGTTCAGGAAGGGGAGCTAAAAGCAATTCTCAACCTTTTCAATCCTGAGGCTTTTGGGGGAGAGAAGAGAGGCAGACGGAGGAGAAGCAGACATGAATGTGCCCATCTCTTCATGATCAAGAATTTGATAATGAGTGCTGGTCGGGTAGGAATTTGATTCTCCTGTTCCACCTTTGAGGCTTTGTGATTAGATCACTTCACAGGCTGCCTTCATTAATTTGAGTAAATTTAGGTTCATGAACAGAAACTTCTACACTATCTTTATATTTCTCATTACATTATAAAGTTTTTGAAAACCTCATTAGCCTAGACTATCACTAGTCTCTTTCCATTTGGATTTTAGTTTGTTTAGATTATAAGAAAAAGAGATCTTAACTTGGTTCAAATAAGAGAATGGGACTTTGAAGATAGATGTGTCTTTGTTGAGGACTAGAAATCTTGGACAACAAGGCAGTCTTGGGAAACAATATCTCTCTTAGAGGTTGTATTTCTCTGTCTACCTGCTCCTTTCTCTTTGACCTGTTCTGCTTATCTATTGCTATACAACCAACCATTCCAAAACTTAGTAGCTCAAAATAGCAATGATCATTGTCTCTCTTATTTCTGTGGGGTGACTTATAATCTATAGTTCTCACTGGGTATTTCATGTTGTTGCAGTCAGATGGCAGCTATAATGATCTAAAGGCTCAACTGGGCTGGACTTCCAAAATGATTAACTCACACAGGCAGCAGTTGTTGCTAACTGCTGATGCTGAAAGTTAAGCTACAGCTATTGACTAACTATATGTGGCCTCCCCATGTGGCTTAGATTTTTCTTCACATGGTGTCTGAGTTCTAAGAAAAAGCATCCCAAGAGCCAGCATTCCAATAGACCCAGATGGAACTTTGTCCTTGAAAATCACATCTGTCACCTCCACCATATTTGACTGATCACAGAGTCAGTCCAGATTCAAGGAGAGAAGACTACAAAAGAACATGAATATCAAGATGAGTGGTTGATTTGGAGGACAATCTTTGAAGACCAGATATCAATTACTTGCTTACTTGAAGTTTCTACTCCCTTATAACTTTAATTTGCTCATGATCTATCCTGACTACTCTCCCTAGCCTCTAGACTTTTTTCTGTGACACCCTTTTAAGTTCCTCTCTTCACTCTTCCTGGCTTAAACATTCAATTCACAGATTCCAAATTCTTGATGGAACACCCTGTTTGGCCCAAAGTTTCCTTGGATAGCTGATTGCTTGCTCAACTCTTGTTCTGTCAGTTATGGCCAAATTTTGGTAGGGCCCAATGGTACTAAACATAGCAGCCTAGATTTGCCCTCTCATTAGGATCTTGGGTAGGACAGTCCCTCAGAGAGATATGTCTTGTACAAATTATTTTTGCTTTGTCCTTGCCAATGGGATTTGGTAATTAACTAGTGTCACTACAAAGGGACCAAGAGTCTGGAGAGGTCAGTTCCAGAGCCCCTGTCTTACGTGTGACATCCAGTTTGTAGCTCTTAACTTCTGCCAGTAATTTTATTAGAGCAGCCTCTATGAATTCTGGCATTTAACCTTGGCTTGCTTGAAGAGTATGTGGTCATGAATTCTGGATCCCTCACTTCAGAGATGAGAAAATGGAGAGTTCAGAAATGTGTTGATTAAAAATAAGTACACGTAGGTAGTATGTAGAAACAGACCGAACAGACCAAACTCATTGATCAAGACTCCAAATCTAGAACTTCCCACTGCACCATGTGCTTCCCCGGGAGGCCAGCAAATGTGGAGACACAGAACACAAAATATAGCAGGTGGCCCAGTTGACATCAGCAGGCCCCATTCAGACAAAAAACACTGTCCACTTTCTCCCAACTTAGCCAGCAGGTTTCTACTCCTTGGTTGGCTGCTGATGACATCTGCAGGTTCAGCTGACCCTCACTCTAAGTTGGTATGCAGGTTTTATTCAGGCCAACTTTCTACCCTCAAGTGGCCAACATTGGCTCAGAATCTTCTCGGAGGGAAAGAGGTCAGCATCTTGGCACATCTCTTTAAAGCCATTTTCACATGCTGCTATAGGTTCTCTAGGGAGCTCGATAATATTCTGGGCTCAGTGACTTCAACCCTAATAAACTCATGGAGTATTTACTTATATGGGATTTTTCAACCCCACTTTTCAATCTGGGCTGAAGAATCAGGCAAAATGCCTTGAATTTATCCTGGGAATCATAAAATGGATTCTGCAGAGTGGTATTGGTTAAAAAATAGTTCTCCATCTGGAAAGTAGAGAAGTGCTGGAGAACCACCTTCCTTAAAGTTAAAATGAAAACAACGCTTTTAGTTTAGGGATGAATTGAGTGAGAGGAGGAATAGGATTTCTCCAGGTTCTTCCCAGGTGCAGCTCTGAGAAAGTAACATTTTTTCTTAAACATAGTAAAGAAGAGGATGATACTATATTTCTCAATTGGGGATTTTTTATTTAAGTCCTTGAGGCAGATCTGTGGCATTAAGGTCAGCCAGTTTCAGGGTCTATTAGACAAAATCAAGAATTCAACCAATCTGTTTTCCTTATTTCCTCATTCCTTTTGGCACATTTTTGCTCCTGCCATGGAAGCCTTCTCCTCCCCCAACCCCCCCTTGCTTCAAGTAAAATACTATTCCTTTATTCTGCTATTAAAGCCTGCTAAATGGCAAACATAACCTAATGTGTATTGAGTAACATTCATTGTTTAATATATTAATTAACCTAAGAGAGGGACTTCACTGGTATTTATAAAATGATGACAGGCAAGAAGTCTCCTCTTCCACTTTATTTCTACATTGACCCTGGACCTTTGTTTCTGGCATAGTACCCTGGAAATAGCATGGTCTGGGAAATAACACCCAGACAGCCTCTGGATGACCTTGAGCAGCTATCACTTCTTGGGCCTCAACTTTCTCCTTTATAAAACAACTAGAGGCCTGGTGCACGAATTCAGGCATGGGGTGGGGGGCGCTCGGCCTGACTGGTGATCAGGCCAATCAAGGTGTGGGAGGTTGGCCAGCAGGGGGGGAGGGGCTGCAGAAGGTTGGCTGTGGGAGTGCACTGACCACCAGGGGGCAGCTCCTGCATTGAGCTTCTGCCCCCTGGTGGTCAGTACATGTCATAGTGATTGGTTGTTCTGGTTGTTCCAGTCATTCTGGTTGCTTAGGCTTTTATATATATAGATAGCTATGAGGGTGAACTCTGTGGAATTGTCATTTTAGTTTCTCAACCTAATATCTCTCAGTGTTGTCATGAGGTTTAAATGAGATATCATGTGCAAAGTGTGTAGCACATACTCAATCACGTTTCAGATGTTCCTCTACTGTTAGTTTATTCCCCTTGCTTATTCAGTCTACTTCAATGCCATAACAGTGGTATTCCTCTTTCATTCTAACAATGAAAACCAGGTCACCACCCATTTTCCATTAAAAGTCCTTTTATCTTTCACTTCTGTTTTTGGTTCACATGTTGGAACATTACTCATCTAAATAACGGAGAGCTACTGAGCTGTAGGGTTTCTTAAAATTTTCTTAGGGTAACTGATAATGGCCCCTTCCCCTCCTCCCACTCAATCTTTTTTATATATTTTTCCCTCCAAAAAATGCTTTGCCCCAGAAACTGGCTATTTATACTACGTATGTTCCAGAAAGCCCTTATAATGAACCATACAAATCTATTTGCCCTGCTGCTACTATAATTGCCTATATCTTATTATAACTTAATATGTAACAGATTTTTTTGGCGAGGCTAGAAGCAACTGAGCATTCACTGAAAACGCAGACGCTGAAGGTTGTTGAGGAGCCAGTGAACCCACTAATTGGATAAGGGGGGGCGGTGGAGATGGTATGGAAATTTAATTAAACTGGCATTTGTTCTAGCTGCTGAAAATATTAATCAGAAAATGAGTTACACAAAAAAGTAAAAGGCAGGGTGACATGAAAAAATGCCATTAGTGCCATTCTTCCTAGCAAAGAGGAGAAAGTGATTTCCTTTTTTTTTTTTTTCTATACGGTGTGGGTCATCTGTCCAGTGAGCTCTGCCTACAGCTTGTTTGGGCAAATTTCACAAAGAAAGGCACTTGGAAAGCTGTGATTTGAGAGGAGGAGTGTAAGATTCTTGATTTGGGGACCAGATGCATCTCTTGGCAGTTCTTGATACAAACATAAAGATAAAATATGTGTCTGAAAAAAAAAGAAAGAGAAAGAAGAAAAAAAGCCATTTTTCTTCCTTCTAAAGAAACACTCCTCCCAACAAGAGATGAGCTGAACATCTGCATCCATTCAAACAATACTGCTTAAACAATTGTCAAATTTGAGAGGGGTGGCTGAGGGTTTTGAACCAGGCATTTAAATACATTCCATAACCGAGGAGCCATTGGGAAGACATCGCCCTCCCTAGGCTTGCAAACAAGAGTGGAGGAGGGCAAACACAGATGGGGACACTTGTGTTTGGTTTGAGAGCTGCTTTCCTAGCTTTGTTTAAGTGCTTTGAGTGGCCTGATAGTCGTTCCCCTATAGATCATTGCCCCCTTCGCTACCGGGGACAGCTTAGCCCTGCAGGAAACTCTGGGTTAATGGACTTATCTGAAGAGCCTGGAAGGCAGAGGAATATAATTATTTATGCAGGAGGCCAAAGGCCCCTGAGCTCTCGCTTCAGGATTGGCCATTTGGACTTCAGCTTCCAGAAGAGCCTTTCTTGGTCAATGGGGGTGTCGAGGAGGAGGATAGAGAGGGGGCTTGCTTTAAGAAAACCTATTATACAAAGCTGAGAATGTACAAATGCACAGTGTTCTTGCTTCTTTGTCATGGTTGCTTTTTATTTATTTTTTAAAATTGATTTGGAAAACTGATGACCAAAGCTGATTTGGCACAAGATGTGTGACAATCCTTTTACATAAAATTCTCACTATTTGTGAGTGAGAAGAGCCTTGAGAACTGAAGCTCCCACATGAGGAACTGCTGAATTGGACACACTTTCCTATAACCTCTGATGTCCAGATGCCCAGGCACCTCCCCTGCTCTTTCCTTGGCCATGTAGCAAGAAGGTAGAGCCAGCAACTAGAAGAGGAATGGCTTTTCCTTTACTCCATTTAGTTCACCCAGAATAGTCTCTGCATTCATTTCCTATGGCGCTGTAATGAGGTACCACAAACTGGGTGGCTTCAAACAAGAGAAATGTGTTGTCTCAGTTCTAGAGACAAAAAGTGCAAAATTAAGGTATTGATAGGGCCGTGCTTACTCTGAAGTCTCTAGGGCAGAGTTTCTCAACCTGTGGGTCGCGACCCCTTTGCGGGTCGAACGACCCTTTCACAGGGGTCGCCTAAGACCATCGGAAAACACATATATAATTACGTATTGTTTTGTGATTAATCATTATGCTTTAATTGTGTTCAATTTGTAACAATGAAACTACATCCTGCATTATCAGATATTTACATTACGATTCATAACAGTAGCAAAATTACAGTTATGAAGTAGCAACGAAAATGATTTTATGGTTGGGGGTCACTACAACATGAGGAACTGTATTAAAGGGTCACGGCATTAGGAAGGTTGAGAACCTCTTCTCTAGGGGAAAATCCTCCCTTGCCTCTTCCCAGCTTCTGGTGGTTCCTGGCAATCCTTGGCATTCCTCAGCTCGCCTCCAACTTCACCTGGTCATCTTCCCTCTGGATTGGTCTCTGTGTCTCTGTGTGTGCCCTTTGCTTTTCTCTTATAAAGGCACCAATCACTGGACTAGGGACCGCCCTCATCCAGTATGACTTTATCTTAACTTGCTTACACCTGCAAAGACTATTTCCAGATCACGTCACATTCACAAATACTGGAAATGGGACTTGAACATATCTCTTTGGGGGACATAGTTCAACCTACAATAGTCCTCATCAAAAGACTATTATTTCTATTTTAATCTACATGTCAATCTGGATTTTAAAGAAGGTCCATAATAAAAATAAAAATGGGATGATTGAGCTTTAATTTCTGTCCCTCTGTTGAATTTATATCCCCAACGTGACCAAACTTGTACCAAAATAAATTACAGACAAAATAACACTGCAAATTAAAATGTATCCTGCAATTCTTCAACACTTAAAAAAAGTTTTAAAATGTCTATTTAAAAATCAGTGCACTACAGCCAACTGCTGTTTCTTAATTTATTGTGGGATTATAGCTTTCTTGCATTTTAGTGTTTCAATGTCCCTCCTATTATGAAGTAATAGATAATTCTAAATGCTATTTATTTTAAAGTTGTTTATAATGTCCTCACTTAGTAAACTAAAATGTTGACAATCCTATCAATTCCTAAAATATTTTGGGCCATTTTATTACCCAGTAAAATCTAAAAGCATGGGAATCACTATCATAGGAGATTTCTATTTTCATCCCTTATGCCTAAAGAGTTTCCTTTATAAAAATAATATCTTTCCCTAGTTGGTTTGGCTCAGTGGAGAGCATCGGCCTGTAGATTGAAGTGTTTGATTCTAGTCGAGGGCAGGTACCTAGGTTGCAGGCTCAATCCCTGGCCCTGGTTGGGGTGTGTGAGGGAGACAGCCAATTGATGTGTCTCTCTCACATCAATGTTCTCTCTTTGTGTCTCTCCCTCTCCCTTCCACTCTCTCTAAAAATCAATGAAAAAATATCCTTGGTAAGGATTAACAACAACAAAAAAGAATCTCTTAAATAGAGGCCATCACTAGTTCCATAAAGTTTTGACTTTTATTCTTATTGTTGTCCATAAAATTAAGAAGTTGTATAGGGATGGGATAGGATGAGCATTTGGAGATAACCCAAGGCTGACCACAGTGAAACAGAAGTTGGGGATTTTTAAAATGTGGTGACAATAGATAAAGTTAATTCTGGTTTATATAAATTCTCTACATTCCTGGCTTTTCAGAGGCCCATTTTCTACATCAAACACAATGTGTCATTTTCAAATTGTGATGCTGATGCCTGAATGCATGGCAGTGATTCAGTATTTGTCTGCAAGAACCAAAATTCCATGAGATTTTGTCTAAGTGATCAGATCATCTCTCCCTATTAGTCATGAGATTGGGAGCCCCAGGTTGGTGATAGTATTGATGCTTCAACAGATTAGCAAGTCATGGGTAGGATAGCAGAGTGAATAATTAGTCTAAAACATGGATTTCTAGGTGTGTGGGGGGGTTTTGTTGTTGTTGTTGTTGTTGTTGTTTTGTTTTTTAACGTAAAAAACTATTTCAGACATACACATTTCAATAGGAACAGCTTCTGGTAATTTGAAAGAAGTTATCCAAGCATTAGATCTGATGATTAGACAAGATTGACTCTGGGTAAAATCACTTAGCCTTATCAAAGCTCTTTAGAGCTCTCAAAAGAAGTTGATTAATTATTGGCAGGCAGGATATGAGAAAACCCCACTGGACTGTGGTTACCTAGTGTCAGAAATCAAAGCTGAGAAATGACTTAATAAAGCCTGTCCTAGGACCTGGGGAAAGGAAACACATTTCCGTTATCTCTGGGAGGACAAATGGACAAACTTCCCATGAGGACCTTGAGGAGTTTTCATATGAAATTATTATGTCCTTTCCCTAGAGATTTTGATGTAATACATTTCTGAGATGAGTAGGTAAGGGGGCTGGGAGCTCAAAGTTCTTCTTTCTGTGTACTTCCTTGGCCCCACCATGTGATCCTGTGAGTGAAGGGAATGAGGATTTGGCTCTCTCCACCAGGACTTGCTCTGTCAAGCTACGATCACAGAAAGAGAAGGTGCAGATACATCATTATAATGTAGATACACCCTCCTTGCCTATACACAGTCCAGGGTCAGTTTTAACTTGGTGAATGATCCTTTCTAGATTAGGTCATTCTTAAATGGAGTAGGCTTTTTGGGGTATCCTAAACTAAGGAAAGGCCTTTGATGTGGAAGAGAACTTTCACTCCTCTCCCTCCACAATTCTGCTTAAGTCCAGAGGGGAGGAAATTCTGTTCCTCTCCTCTTCTCCACCTACATACTCTATCTTTCTCAAGGAACTCAGCTGACTCAACTGGTAGAATGAATAACATTAACTGGGCCACCTACTGGTCGGGGAGTTACCAGTATCAGACTTCAGGTATGGTCTTCCTTTATTTCTGTCTTTCTGTCTGCTTATGCTATTCTTGCTCCTTTTTTTTTTTTTTTTTTAACCCTCACCCGAGGATGTTTTTCCATTGATTTTTTTTTTAGAGAGAGTGGAAGGGAGAGGGAGAGACAGAGAGAAACATCGATGTGAGAGAGTGAGAGAGACACATCGATTGGTTGCCTCCCAACTAGGGCCAGGGAAACTGCAACCAAGGTATGTGCCCTTAAATGGAATCAAAACCAGGAACCTTCAGTCCTCGGGCTGATGCTCTATCCACTGAGCCAAACTGGCTAGGGCTAGGGCCTTGCTCTTTCAAGGCTGGCTGGTTATCCCTGGCCACACAGATTATGGGGTTAATAGATGTATGGTCTGCTCTACAAACCTAGCCAAATCTATTAAAGGAGGAAGTAGATTAAGCCACATTGTCTAGCATTGTTTACCAGATTTGTCCCCAGTTGTGGTAGAGAAAGGGAATGGAAGATGAGAAGGAGATTCTGGCTTGAGAATACCACCTTACATTCCTCCCACAGCTTTGCAATTAGTTCCTCTGTAAATAAACCATCTTCAATGAGTGTGCCCCTGGAGCCCTAACTGATAAGATAACCTTTATATAAAAGTCACTATAACATGAAAACTAACTTTTGTAAATTATGTTACTAATTACTTTTCAAAGGAGAGCTATTTTGAAATTTGGCTTTTCTTATATTTGAAGCTCTGGAATGCCTCACCTTTTCCCAACTGTAGCTCTTCGGGTTCCTGAATGGTGAATACATTAACTGATTGATAGGCAATGTTAGTGTTTTAACCCCTTGACTTTGGAACTACTTGGGAAATAGATACAGAGGGCAGAGAGGAATTAAGATTTTAATTGTATTGCCTGTTGAGAATGGGGTTCTCCCTTTCCACCTAAAATTAGACTGACGTGCCCACTCATATGCAAAGTGAGGAAATGCTGCTCAGGTGAGTTTACCTTCCACGGCACTCAGGAAGAGCAGAGAACACTGACTCTGTGGACAGTCCCAGAGAGTCAACCCAGAAGGGGCCGAGCCCTGCAAGTTCTGCTCCAGTTTTCAGCTCACAAATCAGATAAATCACTCCTTATTCCTTGGCAAAAGGTCGAGAGGGACATAAAAGGAAGGGAAGCATATATTTTGGAAAAGGGAGAAGTTTCTATTTTATGGAACAAGGAAAGATTTACAAAGAGGATTTCTTCTACATAGAAACAATCTTCTAGAATCAAAACCTTCTTCTGTGCTGACTATAGATTGGCAATGGTATGACTTTTTTTGATGTTTTAAGGTGAAAGCTTCCTTCCCTGTTAAGTCTCCATATGGTGTGGGAGAGAAGGGGAATGAATGTATCCTGCACTAGGTTGGTATCATATTCCTATTCTTCAGACACCTCTTTAATAAATTCAGTATTATTTCAACTAGAGGCCCAATGCACAAAATTCATGCAAGGGGCTCGGCCCTCACAGCCACAGTGACAGTGCCTTGCCTCGGCCCTTGCAGCCCCAGCTTCCTCTAGAAGGTCGTTCAGCTGTCCAGTCTAATTAGCATATTATGCTTTTATTATTATAGATAAGAATGAATGAATAAAATCTTCTTTAATTTAACAGACTTTATGGAGTGTCTGTCATATGCTGAATTCTATGCTAGGTAGTGATGCAGTAATAGAAGACAAGAACTACTAGTATATCCTGAAGATATTCAAAGATCAATAAGAAAGAGGTACACAAGAACAAGGTGACCATAACAAGTCATAAGAAATAATAGTAACTCATTTATCAAGTGTGGAATGTGCCAGATATTGATGTATGCACTTTACATGTATTGTATGATTTAGTTTCATAGCAGCTCTACAAGGTATGTACTTGTATTATCCCCACTCTACAGTTGAGGAACCTGAGGCACAGTTATTAAGCCACTTCTCCAAGGTAACACAGTAAATGGCCGAGTTGGGATTTGAACTCTAGAAGTTTGCCTAATGGCCTGGGCTGCTGAATGATGCAAACATCCTGTGGTGGACTTCACCTCATAAAAAAGGGGGGGGAGACATATGTAATACTCTTTGTAATACTTTAAGCAATAAAACTAAATTTAAAAACAAAAAACATCCTGTGGTAGAAGTAAGCATGGGTAAGTGGGTTTGCAGAGAAAGCATTCCCACCCAAGACCATGGAGGTTTGAGGGATTCTTTTAGGAGAGTGCAGGGGTTGTAACCTGTTTCTTAGGTCTTTGGGAGCAGCAGGAGAATATTACCCTGTATAGCAGAGCCTCCTATTCATTCTAATTCAAGGTCCAGGAGAGTCAAAGTTCCCTCTGAGACCCACTTGGCCTTGTCTTTACTCCCCTTCTGGAGATAGGCCCAGGGACTGGGCCAGAGGAACCAAGTTCCTCTTCCTTCAGAACATCCCAGGGCTAAGTCAATGTCCCTTTACGGATCCAGAAACAGACTTAGCAACCTTTGTCATAAAGAACAGATCCATGAGTGATTCTGGCCACTTCTTGCCTAATGTTGTAGTTATGAGCATCTCCCTATTGCAATCAAGTGTGGGCTTCCTGTGGTTAGATGGGCTCATACCTTTCTTTGTAAGATCTCAGACAGGCAGAGCATTTTGGAGAGACTCCCATTGTTCTGAGATGCTTTGGAGATGAGTTGGAGTCCTGTGAGGAATTCTAGTCAAATTCCCCCATGGAGTGCAGAGTAAATGTTCTGTGTGCTGACACCCACAAAGTGACAGATGTGGTTAGCACCTGTATAAGGTCTTTATTGACTCCTGGCTCAGCTTCCTGGAATCCCTGCAGGCCAAGGCTGTTGATTATCTCCAGGACACATTTGCTCTTCTCACACTTTCCCTTAACACCCAGGTGAAGAGAGTCCAGTAACTCAGGGCTCCAGCCCCCTTTTCTCTGCTTATGTTGACTTGTAAAACAATCCTATAGGATTGGTGGGAGGGAGTTGAGCTAAGGCAGCCTATTGTCAGTTCCCATTAAGTGATGGCTAATATTATTATTGTTGTTGTTATGATTATTAAGTGTTAACAAGTGAGTGTATTAAATATTCTAAATTGAAGACACAGCATTATCCTATGGAATTCTCTGAAGCCTGACTCTCTCTCTCTCTCTCTCTCTCTCTCTCTCTCTCTCTCTCTCTCTCTTTAAAATTGATTTCAGAGAAGGAGAGAGAAGGATAGAGAGATAGAAACATCAATGATGAGAAAGAATCATTGATTGGCTGCCTCCTGCATACCTCATGCTGGGGAACAAGCCCGCAACCCAGGCCTGTGCCCTTACTGGGACTCAAGCCTCCACCTCCTGGTTCATAAGTCAATGCTCAACCACTGAGCCACACTGGCAGAGCTAGTCTCTCATTTTTTTTCATGGCTATAAGATAGGCAGGTAGGGACCAGGTTACCTGGAGCCCAGCTAGAAATGGGTTTTATATACCTGTCTTTGGTTCTTTCC
This sequence comes from Myotis daubentonii, assembly GCF_963259705.1. Taxonomy (NCBI): domain Eukaryota; kingdom Metazoa; phylum Chordata; class Mammalia; order Chiroptera; family Vespertilionidae; genus Myotis; species Myotis daubentonii. The sequence continues at coordinate 104,282,226 of NC_081844.1, read as the reverse complement.
TACACAAGTGGAGATGACTATTTAAAGAGCCATTTACACATATCTCTTCTAACACCTTTGGTGTCCTATCAGAAGTGAAAGAGTCTGCAAGTTGGATTAGCTTCTTATGAATCTTAGCTCCACTCTTGGTTAGGATGCCTACATCCCAAAGGACAATCTAACCTAATGACCAAACTTGTGCTTTACTACCCAGGTTCCTTCAAGCAGCGGCAGCATGAATTCTCCAACCACAGTTGCTTATCTGTAAATGGGAATGACGAATATTAATATTAGTACCCATAGCCTTGCAATATTCTCTGTCTGGGTTCGCCCTTCTACTGTGTTTTTTTGTAGACACTTCAAAATCCAATTCAAATGTCATCTCTTCTCAGATAGCTCTTCTGCTGTCTCAGGTAGAAGTTAACCATCCCTCTAGTACCTTCTCATTTTCTCCATTGTAACACTGATCCTTCTAAATGCCATTCATGTTTTAATGAGTCTATCTCTCCTGCTAGACCAGTGATGAGACACATGAACTCATTTTTTTGGTTGATTTTTCTTTGTTAAATGGCATTTAAATCTATAAAATAAATATCAAAAATATAAGTCTTTGTTTTACTATGGTTGCAAATATCAAAAAATTTCTATATGTGACACGACACCAGAGTTAAGTTAGTGTTTTTCAAAATGCTGACACGCCGAGCTCAAAAGGTTCGCCATCCCTGTGCTAGACTGCTTCCTGAGATTGGGCACTGGGTCTAGGTCATGTCTTCGCCACTGCCAGAGAAGCCAATAGAGATGGCCCTCCTTAAATGCTCTCTGATTTGAAAAAAACTGCAGAGGCTGCCAAAGAGATGACCAGACCCAAAAGTGCCCAGAAGTGTGAACCCTCCACCCCAGCTCCTCTGTACAACTCCTAGACAGTGTTTCTTTTCACAGGTGCTGGGCCAACTGTGCAGGGTTAGGGGCACATCAAGGAAATTTCTGAAAGTTACACCATGCCTCTGCCTGTTCAGAAAGAGAGGACCTCGCGAGTCACTCTGCCCTGTCATTCTGTCAGATGCAGTGACAGCACTGGGGCATGTGGCAGGGAGTGTGCAAAGGAGGCACATCACTGAAAACTTGTTGGCATTGCTTATTTATTTATTTTGTGGAAAGGAGGGTTGAGTGCTTCATGCCTGTCTCACTCCTTCACTTGTATTCACGAAGTGCATCTTCTTTCTTGGTATTTATTACTACGAGTCACTCCTCTGTGTGCCAGATGGGAGATGCAGAAGCTTTGGCTCCTGTGAAGAAATGTGAGGTTTAGGGTAGGGAATCAGGCTGACGGTGGGGATCAGACTAGCAGTGGGGAAGGGAAGTGAGCTGGGCAGGGGATATGCAGATTTGTTTTTTAGATAGAATTAAGCTCTCAGTCCCCTCCATTTAGATGGAATTAAGCTCTAATCCCACAAGGTTTGATCTGTTCTCTAGAAATGGTTGTTCTCATATGTTTTCCTGCTTTGAGCCCATCTGCACATTTGCTAGAGAAATTCAATCCATATGGGCTCATTCATTTAACTCATTAAGCTGTTGTTTAATGAGGACAATTTTGTGACTGCAAATCCTTCATAGTTTATTTCTGGCAGCTATGATTTCCTGTTAGCGAAGAACCTGGGTTCTCAGGTCTTCAAACCTCCTGTTCTCACACTGAGACTTACCTTCATTCATTCCATAGAGGGCTGGAGAGGGTTACCAGATGCAATACTGCCACCATATCTGTCTTTCTAGGTCGGGATAACAACATCCATCTAGGTCTGAAAGCTTTTAGAATCCTAAATGCCATGGTTTTTGGATTTATTGCAAGTTACATCATTTCAATGATGCTGCTCCAATAATCCTGCTGGATATTATCTTTTCCTTGGCTTGATTTTCTTTCTGCCTCTCTTATTTATATCACTGTTCATTTCTTTCTTGTATAATAGATATAGCTAATGGTCTTATTAGATGATAACTTGCATATAGTGCTGTAGAGCACAGGCTTTAGGGTTAGGGAGACCAGGGCAATCTTGGGTTGATGGGCATAGCACCTCAGAAAATGCAATTAAAATCACTGAGCCTTGGTTTCCTGTCTTTCTTTAAAATCTCTTTTAAAACTGTATAAAGTGAAATAGATACACAGAGAAGATGTGTAAACTATATACAGCTCAATGAATTTTTTTAATCCTCAACCAAAGGTATGTTTATTAATTTGAGAGAGAGAGAGAGAGAGAGAGAGAGAGAGAGAGAGAGAGAGAGAGAGAGAAAGAGAGAGAGTGCAAAAGACAAAGGTGAGAAACATTGATCAGTTGCTACCTGTAAGCACCCCAACAGGTGATTGAACCCACAACCTCCTAGGTATGTGCCCTGACCAGGAATTGAGTCCACAATATTTTAGTGTATAGGATGACACACTAACCATCTGAGCCATTGGACCAGGGCTTAATGAATTCTTATAAAGTGAATACACTAGGTCACACCAATCAAATATAATATACAACTTTACAAAGACCTTGGAATCCCTCTCTGTGCCCTTTTCTTATCACACTTCGTTTCTCTCACCTAAATGTAACTACAGTTCTGAATTATATGGCAATATCTTCTAAGATTAAAAATATCTTATATTTTTTTCCAATTTTACCTCCTCAATATATTGAAATACTGTAGTTTGTTTTTTTCTGTTTGGGCTCTTGTTTAATTGGAAATCTATAGTATATATTTTTGTACATGGCTTTTGTTCCTCAATATTATGTTTGTGTGATTCAGTCACCTTGTATGTAGCTGTGATCCACCCATTTTTATTACTGTATAGCATTCCATTGTACAATTATAACCACAGTTTGTTTATACTTGTGATGGACATTTGGGTTATTTTCCATTTGTGGCCATGACAAGAAATGCTGTTATGAACCTTCTTGTTCATATCTCTGAAACACAGGCACATGCATGTTGGGTCACAATCATGTACTATCTTCAAATTTAGTAAATAATGCAAAAGTGTTTCCAAAGTGTGTCAGCTTATAATTCTACCAGTGGAGTATAAGAATTCCCATCCTTGCTAACACTTGATCTTCTCCACGTTTTTAAGTTTTAGCCATTCTGCTAGGTGTGTGATGGTATTTCATTTGCTTTTAATTTGCCTTTTCTTGATTGTTGTTAGGTTGTGTACCTTTCCTTAGGAAAAGGTAGAGAGTTTTTAGACTTTCTCTTTTGCAAAGAACCATGTGAGAGTGTCTTCTCCATTTTTCTTTTATTTTTTTACTTTTCTTTTCTTGCCTATTTTTCTGTTGAATTGTATATCTTACTTTTTTGATTCATAAGAGTCCTTTATGTACCTAAGATATGAGCCTTTGGGGGGGATATATGTTTTACTAATATTTATTCACACTGTGGTATTCCTTTTCATTTGCTTAATGGTACATTTTGAGGAAGTGAAATTCTTAATTTTAATGTGATCACGTTTATCAACCTGGTAGCTGTCTGTGTTTTTGTTGTTGTTGTTGTTTTTGTAGCATTTAAGAATTTCTGTCTCAAACTGAAGTCATAAAGATAATCTCCTCTACTATAATATAAAATGCTACTGTTTTCTTTTCATTTTTAGGTCTGTAATCCACCTGAATTAATATTTTGTTTATGATGTTAAGGTAGGAGTCAAATTCATTTTTACCATCAGGCCCAATTGGCCCTGATTGCCAGCCAGGCCTAGGGACCCTACCTGTGCACGAATTTCATGCACCAGGCCTCTAGTTTTATAATAAACCTTGATATCCAACAGAGCAAGTTTCCCTATTTTGTTTTCCTTCATTAGGTTCTCTTTGCTATTCTTGTCCCTTTGCATTTCTACTTATATTTTTGAATCATATTGAAAAAATCCAATATTTTGAAAATATTTTGAGGTTTTTTTTAAAGGGAAAATGAATCTGGAAAGAATTGAATACTTTTGCAATAGTGAGTCTTCTAATTCACAATCAAGATATATCTTTGTCTATTTAGGACTTTAAAATTTTTTCTCTTTATGTTTTATAATATTCTATGAGAAGGTTTTGCACAGATTTTGTTAGATTCATTACTAGGAATTTGATTTTTTAATCTAATTTTAATGGTATCTTTTTATAAAATTTATTTTCAAATTGCCACTTAATTTAGGGATGTAATTGTTTTTTTCTATATTGACCTTGTTTATTTTAATTTGCTTAGTCATTTAACTTAGATTATTTCCCATTTTAATGTTCATTGTTCTTTCCTGCCTCTATTTTTCTTCTGTCTGAAGAACACCCTTTAATATATCCTTTACTGCAGAGCCACTGAGCAAATTCTATCAGTCTTTCTTGATCTTAAATGACTGTTTTAATCTCCATTTTTCCCCAGTTCATTTGTTTGAATTGGGGCCCTAATACATTTTATACATGGTAATTGCTTAAGATTTTTAATTACTTTTAAGCTATAGTTTTTATCTCTTCTTTTTTTGAGACTACCATCTTTTCTTCTGCAGAGTTTCCCCATAAACTTATTTTTTCTGATATCATCTCTGGAGTATCACTTATCATGTTCTTCTCTCCCTGTATTTCTCAGAAATTTGTAATTAATGTATTTATTGCATGTAGAGTCAATTATTTGTTAAGACTATTCAAACATTTTATTAAGTCCTTTCATCAAGAAGCATATTTTTTTCTGATGACAGAAATTATTAATCAAATGATTAACTGTATTATACCAATAATTCTCATATGTCAGACAAATCATTTGGTTGTCTGAAGCCTCTCATCTAGTAGTTTAAGAAAATTAGTGCTAATGTGAATAATATGCTCACATGTTCATGGTTTACTTGGGCCCTTATTCTTGAAAGATAGTTTGAATGACTAATAAGCTTACACTCTCTTTTATGGGAATTTTAAGATGTTACATCAATATCTTCTGGCATGAAGTATAGCTATTAAAAAGTCAAGTGACAATATGATATTTTAAAATGAGTTACTTGGTAATTTTGTGTGGGTAATTTTATATTTCTATAAAGTTCTATTGCTTTTCTAGGATATATTTGGTATTGGTTGTTCTGGTTTGTTTTTCCCAGCTAAGTATTGTGTCTTTTTAATATGTACTTCTGTTTTCTTTCTTTTAATTCCTACAAAGTTTTCTTGAATTATAGTTCAATTTTTTCCATTGCTCTGATTTACTTTTTTTCTTTGGATACTCCTTTTATAACATTCATAGATTTTTGCCTACCTTCTCTCTTTTATTTTCTCTCAAATTTTAGTCTCTTTATTTCAATTTGATTTTTTATTTCTCTTAAAGAATTTTTTATTTTGTTTATTCCTGTGTTTCTTCTAGTTTAATTTTTATTTCTGAAATACATTGTCTTTTGAGTTTTTAAATTTCTGATGTACAGTAGTGACCTTTCATTCATAGGAGATATGTTCCAAGTCCCCCAGTGGATGCCTGAAACCATAGGTAAGACCAAACCCTTTTTTTCCTATGCATACATACCTATAATAAAGTTTAATTTATAAATAAGGCACAGTACAAGATTAGGAACAATAACTAATAATAAAATACACCAATGATAACAATGTACTATAATTAAAGTTATGTGAATGTGGTGAAAGTGGTCTCTCTCTTTCTGTGATAACCAAGATGGCTACTAAGTGACTAATAGGTAGGCAATGTATATAAGCTTGGATCTGCTGGACAAAGGTATGAATCACATCCCAGGTGGGAGAGCAGGCCAACATGAGATTTCACCACACTACTTAGAACCATGGGCAACTTCAAATTTATGATTTATTCCTGGAATTTTCTATTTAATATTTTCAGACTTCCGTTGACTGCAGGTAACTGAAACCATGGAAAATGAAACTGAAGATGGGGTGTGTGTGTGTGTGTGTGTGTGTGTGTGTGTGTGTGTGTGTGTGTCAGGGGGGATTACTGTATGCTACTCTTTGATATCTTTATTTTCTTAATGTCTTTTAGATTGGTTTTATATATTAGGGTACAATCTTTGTGGACATGTCTTCCAGGTGCAGTTTCAGTGTCTATGGAGATGTTATTCTGCTCTTTATTTTCTTTTTTCTCATGATAACTTCATGAAATGTGTTATTAAACGTTTAGGAAGGAGGCTGAATAGTTTTTCTAGCTTTGTTACTCAAGAGCTCCTCCTATTGTTCTTGTAAATGTTAAAAAAATATGGCCTCATTATTTTATGAGACTGGCTTTTTTCCTCTTCTCCATTTTTATTTGGTTCTTCTCTTTTGTTTGACCTTATTAACACTGTCCTACTAAATTTTCATTCTTTTTCCAGCTATTTATCTTCAGTGGAAGGCTTCATTTTGGAAGGAAAGTTGAAGTGTTTAGTTTTGAGAATTTGTAGTGCCGCAGCTGCCCCAGTCATTTAAACCTTACTATAGATCTCTTGCCTTTAATTGTAAATTAGAATGTGAAAAGTTTCAAGCTTCTGAATTTTAGCTCCTCAATCTCAAATAGCTCTCTTACACTTTCCAGGGAATAACTGTTGAGGGTGTTATGGTTCTCATTTTAGGACAATCAAATGCCCTGCTGCTTCCCTCTGCTGTCACTCACATACATGCTGACACCATATGCGTTGAGTAGCTATTCGTCTGAATCATTTATGTTTGGGTAGGTGGGGATACCTTAATTTCTATTTTTGTAGTAGGTATTATTCTTGGTCTCTTAATTTTTCAATCTTAGTTGCTCTGTGTATTTTTTTTTGAGTGATTCATAGAGAATAAAACCATTAGGTATGGTTTTATTTTTATACTAGAGGCCCGGTGCACAAAAATTTGTGCACTCGGGGGGGGAGGGGGGGTCCCTCAGCCCGGCCTGTGCCCTCTGGCAGTCTGGGACCCCTCGGGAGATAACGACCTGCTGGCTTAGGCCTGCTCCCTGGTGGCAGAGGGCAGGCCCAATCCCTAGGTGCAGCCCCTGGTCGGGCTCAGAGCAGGGCTGATTGGGGAGTTGGGGTGCCGCCCCATCATGCACAGAGCAGGGAAGATTGGGAGGCTGTGATGCCACCCTCAGTCACGCTCAGGGTAGGGCCAATTGGGGGGTTGGGGCACCGTCCCCTGTCACACTCAAGGCAGGGTCGATGGGGAGGTTATGGCGCCACCCCCTGTCACGCACAGAGCAGGGCCCATCAGGGGGTTGGAGCACCGCCCTCTATCACCCACAGAGTGCTGGGGTCCCACCCCAGCAGGTCCAGGGGTCCCCAAAGGTGTGGACGGAGTCGGCGAAGAAGGAATGACATGGAGACAGCGTTCAGTTGATCAGCAGCCTAGCCAGGATCTCTAGCCAAGTTCTGGTCAGGATCTCCAGCGAAGTTCTGGTTAAGATCTCCAGCCAGGTTCTGTGTCCAGATTCTCTTGCTAGGTTCTCCAGCTAGGTCCTCCAGGTTCTCCAGCCAGGTTCTGTAGCCATGTTCCCTCACTAGGTTCTCCAGCCAGGTTCTGTCACCAGGTTCTAGTCAGGTTTTCTTGCCATGTTCTATCCAGGTTCTGTAGCCAGGTTCTGTCTCTAGGTTCTTCAGCCAGGTTCTCTCGCTAGGTTCTGTCCCTAGGTTCTGTGGCCAGTTTCTGTCCAGGATCTTTTGCCATGTTCTCTCCAGCGAAGTTCTTCTGTCTGTAGGTTCTGTCTTCTTGGTTCTGTCTTCTAAGTTCTGTGTCTTTCTGTCTTGTTACATCTGTATTTATACCAGTTGATTCAATCCTATCAATCTCTATTACAAAGGTTAGGGGGTTTCTTATCTCCATTCCAGGGAGTAAAGATTATGTAGCTTAAGCATGATTGTTCGTAGTTAAAGTGATTAATTACCCGCCTGGCACTTAGTTAAGGGGTTTTATTCCCTCCCTAACTTCAGGGGAAAATCCCTACCTGGGGAAACAACCTTTCTCAGAGAGGAGACCTTGGTTAAAACACATAGTGCCAAGAAGGTGATCAAACATTTTAAGAACAGTATGCCATATATGCCAGGTCCCTTGAAACAGCAAGCATGGACCGGCTCCCGGCAACAGAGCAGGGCCGATCAGGGGGTTGGGGCGCCGCCACTCTCACACTCAGGACAGGGCCGATGGGGAGGTTATGGCTCTACCCCATCACACACAGAGCAGGGCTCGTGTGTGGGAGGTGTTGGGGAGCTCCCCCCTATCAGGCACAGAGAAGGGCCGCTCAGGGGGTTGGGGCCCTGCCCCCTGTCACACACAGAGCCGCAGGGCGATCAGGGGATTTGGGCGCTGCCCCCTGTCACGCTGATCCCGGTGCCGGGAGGCATATTACCCTTTTACTATATAGGGTAGAGGCCTGGTGCATGGGTGGGGCTGGCTGGTTTGCCCTGAAGGGGGTCCTGGATCAGGGTGGGGGTCCCCACTGGGGTGCCTGGCCAGTCTGGGTGAGGGGCTGAGGGCTGTTTTCAGGCTGGGAGTGACTGAAGTTCCCAACCGCTCCTTTTTTTCTTTTTCTTTTTTTTATTCTGGGCAGGCTTGGCTCCAGCTCTTAGGCCTCCGCGGCTGAAAGTAGGTTTCTGGCCTTTGCTTACAATGTTGCGAATCTGCTGGCTAAAGTCCAGCGGTATTTGTTACAATGTTTCTTAAACTGCCCGTTCAGAGGCCTGCAGCCCCAGGCGGGGAACATTGGTTTCCTCCATCACTGAGGCAAGCAAGCCTCATGTTAGTTTCAAGCTGCCTGGCTGCCGGCCGTCATCTTGGCTGACAGTTAATTTGCATATCTCGCTGATTAGCCAATGAAAAGGGTAGCGGTCGTACGCCAATTACCATGTTTCTCTTTTATTAGTGTAGATTATGCTTAAGATTTATTAAGTTATCTAAAACCTGTGAGTCAATATCCTATCAATTTTGGGCCATTTTCAGCCATCATCCCTTCTTTTCTCTTTTTTGTCTTTAATCCTCACCTGAGGATATTTTTCCATTTATCTTTTAGAGAGAGTGGAAGAGAGTGGGTAAGACAGAGAGAAATATCGATGTGAGAGAAACACATCCATTGGTTGCATCATGCATGTACCCGACCAGGGCCTGGGCTGGGGAGGAGCCTGCAACTGAAGTACATGTCATTTACTGGAATTGAACCCAGGATCTTTCTGTTGCAGGCAGACACTCTATCCACTGAACCAAACAGGCTACAGCCCATCATCCTTTCTTCCCTATTTTGTCTCTTTTCTCCTTCCAGTTCTCCTGCTTCTCTGGTCACAGGTATGTTAGCCCTCTTCATTATATCTTCTGGGGTCCTACTTACCGTACTGTACTCAATACATTTTTCTCACTATGATATTTTCTGAGTAGTTTCGTCTTCCCTCTCTTCCAGTTTACTTTTTCTCTCTTCAGTTCTATTTTATAAGCTATTGACTCTAACCAATAAGTTCCTCTCTTAATTCTAGGATTTCAAGTTATTTTCTAAATCTGAAAAACTAGATTTAATAATTTTTAGTAGTTTGCTGGAGATATTAAATTCAACTTTATATCTATGGGAATAGTAAGCTAATTGTTTTCACAGTCTATGCCTAGAATTTCCACTACTGGGGGTATTTGTTATATTTTAAAGTTATTTTTACTGTGTGTTTTTTTATGTTGTCATGTTTCCTTTTGGTCTAGTTATTGTTGACTATGTACTTGCTATTACATATGAAAATTCATTTGCAAAAATAATTTTTTCACCATCATTTTACTATCTTTGTCCAGAGAGGTTTGCCATTTGCTTTTTTTAGGTGCCTAAGGGAATAATTAAAAGTATTCCAAAATAATGTGATTTCATCATTAGTTCTAGGATCTAATTCTTTCAGGTTTCATTACATAGTGTACCATGTTTTCTGAGGACCTTTAGGTTTGGAAAGCCCTATAATTCATCTTTTGTTTCCCTAAACCTATATGATGCTGTAAAAGGTACTACTCAGGCTCTCACTCACTTCTACTGCATTAGTAAGTGTCCTCTGGCCTAAACGGCAAACAAAATGTAGGCTCTCATCTCTGGATGTGGGCTTTTCCCAGACCTTTGCCTAGTAATCCCACTTCAATTTGATCACTCTGTGATGCTTTTAGAGAATATTTTACATATTATAGAATTTTTAAAATTATCTTCAGCAAGAAGGTTAGTCTGAATTAGCTAATCCACCATTACCCAATACTTGATATCTTCATCTGTGAAATAGAGTCCATAAATATTGTTGTGAGACCCAAATGATATATAAATAAATTATGTGGCAAAATATATGGCATATAATGTCCTCTCAATTAAAATGGCTATTATTATCATTATGTTATAGGTAAGGACTATGTCTTACTAATTTTTATACCTATGCAGCAACTATTAACCCTTTCTGGAGGAGAAAAAAGAATCATATAGATCGAAAAGATGGCGGCTAGCAGGACGGATGTGAGGGAAAGGATGTGAGTGAGTGAGGGGATGAAAGGCGAATGTGTGGATGTGTGTGGTGTGTGTGTGAGTGAGGGAGGGACAGTTAAATCCAGCAGGAGCAGCAGGGGCTGGCAGACAAGGCTCTCTTAGACATGGAGAGACTATCACCGCTGCAGGCACTCCCAGACTGTGGGACTCGGGCACGGAGTCCACGCCATCTTGAAGGGGAGAGCGGCCTCTTCTAGGAACTCATCATCACCACCACCCAGACAGGCTTTGGACACTGTCCCCGACCCAGCAGTCACTCCAGCCAAAATCCTGCTACCCCACCTGCAGACCCAAGGACCCTGGGACCTACACCTTCAAAGGTGCACTGCTCCCACAGCTGTAAGTGCAACTTCCCCCCTCCCCAGCGGCAGACCTCTGGACACCACATACAAGCGTTTCCAGTGCACAGACTTACAGGGCATAGGCAGCTTTTGGGAGCTACTGTGAGCCCCTGTGGGTGTGATTTTGTACAGACAAGGGCGCACTGCCCTGCAGTAGAAATTCTGAATTATCTCTTCCTGAATAATTGCCCACAGACAACCCAGCTGCGCAACTTCAGCACCAGGGCCCCTCAGAGCGCTTCAGAGCTCTGCACCAGCAAAGGCTCTGCCACAGTTGCACATTTTCAAGGAGAAGGCCGCCTGAGCCCATCTATCCACAGGGTACTCTGGGGAGCCGCTGTGAGCCCATGCTGGGTGTGATTCTGTACAGACAAGCGTGCACTGCCCCGCAGTAGAAATTCTGAATTCCCTCTTCCTGAATAACTGCCCACAGACAACCCAGCTGCACAACTTCAGCGCCAGGGCCCTTCAGAGTGCATCAGAGCTCTGCACCAGCAAAGACACTACCACAGTCGTGTATTTCCAAGGAGCAGGCCTCCTGAGCCAATCTATCCACAGGGTGCTCTGGGGAGCCGCTGTGAACCCCAGCAGGGTGCAATCTTGGACAAACAGGGATGCACTCCCCCGGCAGTAGAAATTCTGAATTCACTCATCCTGGATACCTGCCCATAGACGCCTCGATTATGCGGCTTCAGCGCCAGGGTCCTTCAGAATGTTTCAGTGCGCCGCGCTGGCAAACACACCGCGGGTGCCCCTGTGAGCCGCCAATGGGAGTGCATGCCTAGCCGACCACAGGTGCAGCAGCAAAAACTGAGCCTTCCCATCCCACAGCTACAGAACTCTGGACACTACAGTTGCACACTTTTCCAGCACACAGGCCTCCCAAACCCACCCCTCCACAGGCAGCTCTTGGGTGTTTCTGTGAGCCCCCGCTGGGCACACACAATTTCAACCAAGGATGCAAGACAGCAAAAATTGGGACACCGCCCCTCCAGGGCTGTTGACTTCTAATCACCTCAGTGGTGCTTTTCCAGTTTGCAGGCCTACATCAAGAGAACCCAAATAGCTCAAATGCTAGATTACCAAGCCCAGGAGACTTGAGAGATCACACCAGTAGCACCATCCCCAAAAGAACCTGGGAAGCAAAGCAAACGGATCTACAATTAAAACATTACAGCAGAACATGGGAAGACAAAAAAGCAATCCCCAAAGGAAGGAAAATGAGAAATCACCAGAAAGTAAATTAAATGAAATTGAGGCTAGTAACATATCAGAGAAAGAATTCAGAGTAATGGTTGTAAGATGCTCAAATGGCTGGATGACAGATACACACAACTCAATGAGAATTATAAGGAGCTGAATGAGAATGTCACCAACATGAAAAGCAACCAAGAGGAAATGAAGAACTACATAACTGAAATAAAGAACACAATGGAAGGCTTAAACAGTAGACTAGAAGAGGCAGAGGACCACATCAGTGAATTAGAAGACAAGGTAGAAAAAAGCACACAAACACAGCAGCAACTGGAAAGAAAATTTAAAAAGCAAGAGGAGAGCCTAATGGAGCTTTGGGACAACACAAAATGAAACAACATTCACATAATAGAGCTACCAGAAGGAGAGGAAGAGAAGCAAGGAATAGAAAACCTGTTTGAAGAAATAATGACAGAAAACTTCCCTGATACTGGTAAGAAAAAAACTACACAAGTCCAAGAAGCACATAGAGTCCCAAACAAGATGAACCCCAAAAGACTGACACCAAGACACATCATAATTAAATTGGTAAACACCAACGACAAAGTAAGAATCTTAAAGGCGAGAGAAACTAAGATGGCGGCATAGATAAACACCGGGAAATTGCTGCTTCCCACAACAATTGATAAATGCATCAAAAACACAAGCCGGACTCATCCAGAACTACAGGAGAGCTGGCTGAGTGTAAATTCTACAACTAGAAGGAAAGAAAAGCACACTGAGAGCCAGAGGAGCTGCAGAGGAGTGCAGAGGGAAGCAGCCAAAATGCGGAGACAAAGAAACAGGTCACAAATGGCAGAAATGGAGGAAAGCAAATGACTGGATATAGAGTTCAAGGCCACGTTTATAAGGTTTTTCAAGAATTTTATGGAAACCGCGGATAAATTTAATGAGTCCCTCAATAAGTATAGTGAGACCATGGAGGACATGAAAAAGGACCAACTAGAAATTAAGCATACACTGACTGAAATAAAGAATAATTTACAGAGATCCAACAGCAGACAAGAGGATCCCAAGAATCAAGTCAAAGATTTGAAGTACAAAGAAACAAAAAATACCCAACTGAAAAAGAAAAAAGAAAAGAGATTCCAAAAATATGAAGATAGTGTAAGGAGCCTCTGGGACAACTTCAAGCGTACCAACATCAGAATTATAGGGGTACCAGAAGAAGAGAGAGGGCAAGATATTGAAAACCTATTTGAAGAAATAATGACAGAAAACTTCCCCCACCTGGTGAAAGAAATAGACTTACAAGTTCAGGAAGCGCAGAGAACCCCAAACAAAAGGAACCCAAAGAGGACCACACCAAGACACATCATAATTAAAATGCCAAGAGCAAAAGACAAAGAGAGAATCTTAAAAGCAGCAAGAGAAAGACAGTCAGTTACCTACAAGGGAGTACCCATACGACTGTCAGCTGATTTCTCAACAGAAACCATGCAGGCCAGAAGAGAGTGGCAAGAAATATTCAAAGTGATGAATAGCAAGAACCTGCAACCAAGATTACTTTATCCAGCAAAGCTATCATTCAGAATAGAAGGTCAGATAAAGAGCTTCACGGATAAGAAAAAGCTAAAGGAGTTCATCACCACCAAACCAGCATTATATGAAATGTTGAAAGGTATTCTTTAAGAAGAGGAAGAAGAAAAAGGAACTCTTACCATTTGCCACAGCATGGATGGAACTGGAGAGCAGATAAATACCACATGATCTCACTCATTTGTGTAATATAATGAACAACATAAACTGATGAACAAGAACTGATCCAGAGACGGAGAGGCATTGATTGGACTGTCGGGCTTTGGAGGGAGGGGAGGGGAGGGTGGGGGAAAGGGGGAAAGATCAACCAAAGGACTTACATGCAGGCATATAGGCCTAACCAATGGACACGGACAACGGGGGGGGGGGGTGAGGGCACGAGCGGGGGCAGGGTAGAGGATAACGTGGGGACAAGGACACATATGTAATATCTTAATCAATAAAAATATATTTTTAAAAAAAAGAATCTTAAAGGCTGCCAGAGAGAGACAGAAAGTTACCTACAAGGGATCTCCTATTCGAATATCAACTGATTTCTCAACAGAAACACACCAGGTCAGAAAGGAATGGAATGAAATATACAAAGTGATGCAAAGCAAGGGACTGAATCCAATAATACTATACCCAGCAAGGCTATCATTCAAAATTGAAGGTGGAATCAGGACCTTCACAGACAAAAAAGGGCTAAGAGAGTTTATTACCACCAAGCCAGCAATTCAAGAAATGCTAAAGGGACTGCTGTAAAAAGAAGAAATAGAAAGGCAAGAAGAAATACAAATATTAAGAATAAAAATGACAACAAACAAGTACTTATCAATAATAACATTAAATGTAAATGGATTAAATGCTCCAATCAAAAGACATAGGGTAGCTGAATGGATAAGAAAACATGCACCATATATTTGCTGTCTGCAAGAGACCCACCTCAGAACAAAGGATTCACACAAACTGAGAGTGAAGGGATGGAAGAAAATTTTTCAGGCAAATGGAAATGAGAAAAAAGCTGCAGTTGCAATACTTATATCTGACAACATAGACCTCAAAGTAAAGGCCATAACAAGAGATAAGGAAGGCCATACATAATACTAAAGGGAGCAATTCAGTAAGAAGTTATAACTTTAGTAAATATATATGCACCCAATACAGGAGCACCCAAATACATAATACAACTTCTGGGAGAGATCAATAGCAATGCAGTCATAGTAGGGGACTTTAATACTCCACTGACACCACTGAATAAATCCTCTAAACAAAAAATCAGCAAAAAAACAGCAATCCTAAATGGACTCACTAGATCAGATAGACTTAATTGACATCTTCAGAATATTTCACCCAAAGCTACAGAATATACATTCTTCTCCAGTGCACATGGGACATTTTCAAAGATATACCACATATTAGGACACAGGCAAAGTCTTTACAAATTTAAGAGGATAGAAATCATAACAAGCATCTTCTCAGATCACAATGGCATAAAACTAGAAATCAACTACAATAAAAATAATGAAAAAAATCAAACACTTGGAGGCTAAATAGCAGGCTATTAAACAATGATTGGGTTACCAAAGAGATCAAAGAAGAAATAAAAAGCATCCTGGAAACAAATGACAATGAAAACACAACAATCTAAAATCTATGGGACACAATGAAAGCAGTCCTGAGAGGGAAGTTCATAGTTCTACAGGCCTACCTCAAAAAACAAAAACTAGCAATAAATTATTTAACCTTGCAATTTAAAGAATTAGAAAGAGAGCAACAAGAAAAACCCACAGTATCTAGAAGGATGGAAATAATAAAGACCAGAGCAGAAATAAATGACATAGAGAACAACAACAAAAAAAACCCCACACAATACAAAAGATCAATGAAATCAAGAGCTGGTTCTTTGAAAGGATAAACAAGATTGATGAACCTCTAGCCAGGCTCACCAAGAAGCAAAGAGAGAGGACCCAAATAAACAAAATCAGAAGGCCTATAGAGGGATTTTCAATCCCAGCAACAACACAGAGTGGTGCCTGGTACACGGTGCCTTGTTGTGTTGTATTTTGTGCCTTTAAATCAATGCAGCAGATCCAAACAACAGCAGCCTCCTGAGCACCACACCCTCTGTCTGAGGAACAGCAGCTGTACGTGAAACCTCCCCCTACCAGCCAGAAGAGCTACCACAGCTGTGAACAGCACCCACCAGAGGAGCTGCTGCCAACTGAGAAGCAGCTGCTACCGCAACTGCCCGAAGAGCAACCACAGCCCAAGGTGTCACTGCTACCAAGGGAGCAGCCACTGAACGACTCAACATCTAGATATGTCAGTGAGATCAAACATGGGTAGACAAAGAAACCCCCAAAGGAAAGAAAAAGAGGACTCACCAGAAAAGCAGCTAAGTGATACAGAGGCATGCAACATGACCGAAAAAGAATTCAGAATAAGGGTCCTAGAGTTCATAAACTGGACGGAGGAAAAAATCAATAACATATGCAAGAAGCTAGAAGAAACAGATGAAAAAATCAACAACTTAAGTAAGACCCAAGAAGAAATGAAGAGTGATATAGCTGCAATAAAAAACACCATTGAAAGTATCAACAGTAGACTAGGAGAAGCGGAGGACCGAATTAGTGAATTAGAAGACAAGGAAGCAAAACACACCCAAACTGTACTGCAATTAGAGAAAAAAATTAAAAGACAGGAGGAGAGCCTAAGGGAGCTTTGGGACAACATGAAATGAAACAACATACGAATAATAGGGGTGCCAGAACAACAGAAAGAGGAACAAGGATTAGAAAACCTACTCGAAGAAATAATATCAGAAAACTTCCCTGAGGTGGGGAAGAAAAAAGTCACACAAGCCCAGAGAGTCCCAAACAAGGTGAACCCGAAAAGACCCACACCAAGACACATCATAATTACCATGGCAAATGTTCAGGACAAAGAGAGAATCTTACAAGCTGCAAGAGAGAGATGGAAAGTTACATACAAGGGATCTCCCATTAGATTATCAAATGACTTCTCAACAGAAACACATCAGGCCAGAAAAGAATGGACAGAAATTTACAAAGTGATGCAAAGCAAAGGACTGAATCCAAGAATACTCTATCCAGCAAGGCTATCATTCAAAATTGAAGGGGAAATAAGAAGCTTCACAGACAAAAAAAGACTAAGGGAGTTTATCACCACCAAGCCAGCAATGCAAGAAATGCTAAAGGGACTGGTGTAAAAAGAAGAAATAAAAAGCTCAGAAAGAAAACAGCCACACAAAAAAGAAATGGCTACAAACAAGTACCTTTCAATAATAACTTTAGCCGAAACCGGTTTGGCTCAGTGGATAGAGCATCGGCCTGCGGACTGAAAGGTCCCAGGTTCGATTCCGGTCAAGGGCATGTACCTGGGTTGCGGGCACATCCCCAGTAGGAGATGTGCAAGAGGCAGCTAATCGATGTTTCTCTCTCATTGATGTTTCTAACTCTCTATCTCTCTCTCCTTTCCTCTCTGTAAAAAATCAATAAAATATAGTAAAAAAAATAAAATAAAAATAATAACTTTAAACGTAAACGGACTAAATGCTCCAACCAAAAGACATCAAGTGGCTGAATGGATAAAAAAACATGACCCATTCATCTGCTGTCTACAAGAGACCCACCTCATTAGAAGGGACTCACACACACTGAAAGTGGAGGGATGGAAAAATATCTTTCAGGCAAATGGAAAGGAAAAGAAAGCTGGGGTAGCAATACTTATATCGGACAAAATAGACCTCAAAGTGAAGGCCTTAACAAGAGATAAGGAAGGCCACTTCATAATACTAAAGGGATCAATACAACAAGAAGATATAACCCTGGTAAACATATATGCACCCAATGCAGGAGCACCCAAATTCATAAAAAAACTCCTGGAAGATATCAAAGGAGAGATCAACAACAATACAATCATAGTAGGGGACTTTAATACGCCACTGACAGCACTGGATAAGTCCTCTAGACAAACAATCAGCAAAGATACAGCAATCCTAAATGACTCACTAGATCAGATGGACTTAATAGACATCTTCAGAACACTTCACCCCAATGCCACGGAATATACATTCTACTCAAGTGCTCATAACACATATTCAAAAATAGACCATATATTGGGTCACAAGCAAAGTATCCCCAAATTCAAGAAGATTGAAATCATAAAAAGCGTCTTCGCAGACCATGATGGCATAATATTAGAAATAAACTACAATAAAAACAAACCAAAATACTCAAACACCTGGAAGCTGAATAGCATGCTATTAAATATTGATTGGGTTACCAATGAAATCAAAGAAGAAATTCAAAACATCCTGGAAACTAATGACAATGAAAACACAACAATCCAAAACCTATGGGACACAATGAAAGCAGTCCTGAGAGGGAAGTTTATAGCACTACAGGCCTATCTCAAAAAACAAGAAAAAATGGTAGTAAATCATCTAACTCTACAACTCAAAGAATTAGAAAGACAGCAACAAGAAAACCCCAGAGTGAGCAGAAGGAAGGAGATAATAAAGATTAGAGCAGAAATAAATGACATAGAGACCAAAAAAACAATACAGAAAATCAATGAAACCAAGAGCTTGTTCTTTGAAAGGATAAACAAAATTGACAAACCTCTAGCCAGACTCACCAAGAAGCAAAGAGAGAGGACCCAAATAAACAAAATCAGAAACGATAGAGGCGAAATAACAACAGACCCCACAGAAATACAAATGATTGTTAAAAAATACTATGGACAGCGCTACTCCAACAAACTAGACAACATGGAGGAAATGGACAAATTCCTAGAAAAATACAACATTCCAAAACTCAATCAGGAAGAATCTAAAAATCTCAACAGGCCAATAACTATGGAAGAAATTGAAGCAGTCATCAAAAAGCTTCCATCAAACAAAAGCCCAGGACCAGACGGCTTCAGAGGGGAGTTTTACCAAACATTCAAGGAAGAACTAAAACCTATCCTCCTCAGACTACTACAAAAAATTCAAGAGGAAGGAACACTTCCAACCTCATTCTATGAAGCCAGCATCACCCTAATACCAAAACCAGGTAAAGACAACACAATGAAAGAGAATTACAGGCCAATATCCCTCATGAACATAGATGCCAAAATCCTCAACAAAATCTTAGCAAATCAGATCCAGCAGTACATCAGAAAGATCATACACCATGACCAAGTAGGATTTATCCCAGGGATGCAAGGATGGTACAATATCCGCAAATCAATAAACGTGATACATCACATAAACAAATTGAAAGAAAAAAAACCACATGGTCATATCAATTGATGCAGAAAAAGCATTTGACAAAATTCAACACCCATTTTTGATAAAAACTCTCAGCAAGGTGGGAGTAGAAGGATCATACCTCAACATAATAAAATCCATATATGACAGGCCCACAGCCAACATCATACTCAATGGACAAAAACTAACACCATTTCCCCTAAGAACAGGAACAAGACAGGGATGCCCACTCTCTCCACTCCTGTTTAACATAGTACTGGAAGTGTTAGCCATTGCAATTCGGCAAGAAGAAGAAATAAAAGGCATCCAAATTGGAAAAGAGGAAGTAAAACTGTCCTTATTTGCAGACTACATGATATTATACATACAAAACCCTAGAGACTCCACCAAAAAGCTACTAGACTTAATACATGAATTTGGAAATGTAGCAGGATACAAAATTAACCTCAAGAAATCTGAGGCATTTCTATACACCAATAGTGAACTTTCAGAAAGAGAGATTACAAAAACAATCCCGTTTACCATCGCACCAAAAAAATTAAGCTACCTAGGAATAAACTTAACTAAAGAGGTAAAAGACCTCTACTCAGAAAACTACAGGACGTTGAAAAAAGATATAGAGGAAGACATAAACAGATGGAAGAACATACCGTGTTCATGGATTGGTAGAATCAACATCATTACAATGTCCATACTACCCAAAGCAATCTATAAATTCAATGCACTTCCCATTAAAATACCAACGGCATACTTCAGAGATCTAGAACGAACTCTCCAAAAATTCATCTGGAATAAAAAAAAACCCCGAATAGCTGCAGCAATCCTGAAAAAGAACAAAGTAGGTGGGATCTCAATACCAGATATCAAGTTGTATTACAAAGCCACTGTTCTCAAAACTGCCTGGTACTGGCACAAGAATAGGCATATAGATCAATGGAATAGAATAGAGAGCCCAGAAATCGGCCCGAACCAATATGCTCAATTAATATTTGACAAAGGAGGCAAGAACATACAATGGAGCCAAGATAGTCTCTTCAATAAATGGTGTTGGGAAAATTGGACAGCTATATGCAAGAAAATGAAACTAGACCACCAACTTACACCATACACAAAAATAAACTCAAAATGGATAAAGGACTTAAATGTACGACAGGAAACCATAAAAATTCTAGAAGAATCCAAAGGCAACAAAATCTCAGACATATGCCGAAGCAATTTCTTCACTGATACAGCTCCTAGGGCACTTGAAACTAAAGAAAAAATGAACAAATGGGACTACATCAAAATAAAAAGCTTCTGCACAGCAAAAGAAACCATCAACAAAGCAACGAGAAAACCCACTGTGTGGGAAAACATATTTGCCAATGTCATATCTGATAAGGGCCTAATCACCAAAATTTATAGGGAACTCATACAACTTAACAAAAGGAAGATAAACAATCCAATCAAAAAATGGGCAAAGGACCTAAATAGACACCTTTCAAAAGAGGACATTCAGAAAGCCAAGAGACATATGAAAACATGCTCAAAGTCACTAATCATCCGAGAGATGCAAATCAAAACAACAATGAGGTACCATCTCACACCTGTCAGACTGGCTATCATCAACAAATCAACAAACGACAAGTGCTGGAGAGGATGTGGAGAAAAAGGAACACTTGTGCACTGCTGGTGGGAATGCAGACTGGTGCAGCCACTATGGAAGACAGTATGGAGCTTCCTTAAAAAACTTAAAATGGAACTCCCATTTGACCCTGTGATCCCACTTCTAGGAGTATATCCCAAGAAACCAGAAACAACAATCAGAAAGGATATATGCACCCCTATGTTCATAGCAGCACAATTCACCATAGCTAAGATCTGGAAACAGCCTAAGTGCCCATCAGTAGATGAATGGATTAGAAAACTGTGGTACATCTACACGATGGAATATTATGCTGCTCTAAAAAGGAAGGAACTCTTACCATTTGCAACGTCATGGATGGAACTGGAGAGCTTTATGCTAAGTGAAATAAGCCAGTCAATGAAGGAAAAATACCACATGATCTCACTCATTCATGGATAATAGAGACCCTTATAAACTTTTGAACAATAATAGATACAGAGGCAGAGCTGCCTCAAACAGATTGTCAAACTGCAGCGGGAAGGCCGGGGAGGGTTGGGGGGCAGGAGGTAGGAGGGTAAGAGATCAACTAAAGGACTTGTATGCATGCATATAAGCATAACCAATGGACATAAGACACTGGGGGATAGGGGAGGCTAGGGGACTGTCTAGGGCGGGGGGATAAAATGGACACATATGTAATACCCTTTGTAATACTTTAAGCAATAAATAATAATAAAAAAAAGAAATGAAAGAGGTGAAATAACAACAGACCCCATAGAAATACAAGGGATTGTTAAAAAATACTATGAACAACCGTATTCCAACAAACTAGACAACCTGGAGGAAATGGACATATTCCTAGAAAAATATAACCTTCCAAAACTCAAACAGGAAGAATATAAAAACCTGAATAGGCCAATAACTATGGAATAAATTGAAGCAGTCATCAAAAAGCTTCCAGCAAACAAAAGCCCTGGCCAGATGGCTTCACAGGGGAGTTTTACCAAACATTCAAGGAAAAACTAAAACCTATCCTCCTCAGACTACTACAAAAAATTCAAGAGGAAGGAACACTTCCAACCTCATTCTATGAAGCCATCATCACCCTAATGCCAAAACCAGATAAGGACAACACAATGAAAGAGAATTACAGGCCCATATCTCTCATGGACATAGATGCCAACATCCTCAACAAAATTCTAGCAAATCGAATCCAGCAGTATATCAGAAAGATCATACACCATAACAAGTAGGTTTTATCCTGGGCATGCAAGGAAGGTACAATATCCGCAATGATACATAACATACAAAAATTGAGAGATAAAAATCACGTAGTCATATCAATTGATGCAGAAAAAGCACTTGACAAAATCTAGCACCCTTTCTTGATGAAAAACTCTCAGCAAGGTGGGAATAGAAGGATCATACCTCAACATAATAAAAGCCATATATGACAAACCCACAGCCAACATCATACTCATTGGGCAAAAACTAAAACCATTTCCCCTAAGAACAGCAACAAGACAGGGATGTCCACTCTCACCACTTCTGTTCAACATAGTACTGGAGGTGCTAGCCATTGTGATCAGACAAGAAGAAGAAATAAAATGCATCCAAATTGGAAAAGAAGAAGTAAAACTGTCCTTATTCATAGATGACATGATATTGTACATAAAAACCCTAAATACTCCATCAAAAAATTATTAGGCTTAATAAATGAATTCAGCAATGTAGCAGGATAGAAAATTAACACCAAGAAATCTATGGCATTTATATACACCAATAGTGAACTTACAGAAAGAGAGACTAAAATAGCAATCCCATTTACCATCGCACCAAAAAAATTAAGATACCTAGGAATAAACTTAACTAAGGAGGTAAAAGACCTGTACGTGAAAAACTACAGGGCGTTGGAAAAAGAGATAGAGGAAGATATAAACAGATGGAAGAACATACCATGTTCACAGATTGGTAGAATCAACATCATTAAAATGTCCATACTACCCAAAGCATTCTATAGATTCAATGCACTCCCCATTAAAATACCAACAGCATACAATAGCATAGTTCACAGATCTAGAAAGAACTCTCCAAAAATTCATCTGGAATTAAAAACAAAACAAAAACAAACAAATAAACAAACAAAAAACAAACAACAACAACAAAAAAAACGAATAGATGCAGCGATCCTGAGAAAGAAGAACAAAGTAGGAGGGATCTCAATACCAGATATCAAGATGTATTACAAAGCCACTGTTCTCAAAACTGCCTGGTACTGGCACAAGAACAGACACATAGATCAATGGAATAGAATAGAGAACCCAGAAATTGACCCAAACCACTATGCTCAATTAATGTTTGACAAAGGAGGCAAGAACATACAATGGAGTTAAGACAGTCTCTTCAATAAATGCTGTTGGGAAATTTGGTCAGACACATGCAAAAAAAAAAAAAAAAGAAACTAGACCACCAACTTACACCATACACAAAAATAAACTCAAAATGGATAAAGGACTTAAACGTAAGATGGGAAACAACAAACATATTAGAGGAATCCAAAGGCAACAAAATCTCAGACAGATGCCGAAGCAATTTCTTCACTGATACCACTCCTAGGGCAATGGAAACTAAAGGGAAAATAAACAAATGAGACTACATAAGAACAAAAAGCTTCTGCACAGCAAAAGAAACCATCAACAAAACAACAAGAAAGCCCACTGCATGGGAGAACGTATTTGCCAACGATATTACCGATAAGGGTTTATTCTCCAACATTTACAGAGAACTCAAACAACTTAATAAAAGGAAGACAAATAACCCAATAAAAAAATGGGCAAAGGACCTCAATAGATACTTTTCGAAAGAAGACATAAGGAAGGCCAAGAGATATATTAAAACATGCTCAAAGTCACTAGTCATCTGAGAGATGCAAATCAAAACGACAATGAGGTACCATCTCACACCTGTCAGAATGGCTATCATCATCAAATCAACAAATGACAAGTGCTGGCAAGGATGCAGAGAAAAAGGAACCCCCGTGCACTGCTGGTGGGAATGCAGCCACTGTGGAGAACAGTATGGAGTTTCCTCAAAACTCTAAAAATGGAACTACCATTTGACCCAGTGATCCCACTTCTAGGAATATATCCCAAGAAACCAGAAACACCAATCAGAAAGGATATATGCACCCCTATGTTCATAGCAGCACAGTTTACAATAGCTAAGATTTGGAATCAGCCTAAGTGCTCATTAGCAGATGAATGAATTAAAAAACTTTGGCACATCTACACAATGGAATACTATGCTGCTGTAAAAAGGCAGGGACTCCTACCATTTGCAACAGCATGGATGGAGCTGGAGAGCATTATGCTAAGTGAAATAAGTCAGTCAGAGAAAGATAAATATCACATGATCTCACTCATTTGTGGATTATAATGAATAACATAAACCAATGAACAAAAATAGATCTAGAGACAGAGAAGCATCAATCAGATGCTCAAACCTCAGAGGGAAGGCAGGGAAGGGTGGGGCTAAGGGGGAGAGATCAACCAAAGGATTTGTATGCATGCATATAAGCATAACCAATGGATACAGACACCGGGGGGTGAGGGCATGAGTGGGGGGATGGGGGCACAATGGGAGGATAAGGACACATTTGTAATACCTTAATCAATAAAGGAAAAAAAAATAGAAACAACACAATTGAGAACTTCAAAGTATGTAAGTGGAAAGAAAACATTTTTCTAGTTCAGGTTTACTTCTGTGGCTAAGATAATTAGAAGGGGTTGAGAAGAAACTGTTAAAGAGTTGTTAGAATTTATTTCTGCTTCTTAAACATTTCAGCCAATTTTTCATTGATTATGGAAGAGATACTGGTTAGTATTTTTTTTTATCTTCTTTGTGTTTTATCTTCTGCATATTGCTGGAAAATAAATCCTGTTGGCTTTTCTAGTCTTCATCTACTTAATACTCTCTAATATTATTACATGGACTGTAGAAGAAATAACACAGTGCATTAACTTCTCAAAATATAGAATGAACAAAAGGTCATGAAGCCTATGAGGTAATTTATTCCTTTAATATCTTTCTGCAGAAAGTTTCCCATTGACAGGAATGATTGCCAAGTTAGTGACACTTGAAATGAGATATCAGTTTTGAGTTCCCGAAGCCTGTCCTACCATATCCAGTGGCTCTATGGCTTTAGTTTTACTGTTCAATGGAAATAAAGGTCACCAAGCTCTCTTCAGTGCTCTTCTTGTCCCATTGTGTGTGAAGTCAAGGCACTTTAAAAGAAGCATACCAGTGTTTCACTTTCACATCTACTGAAAGCTGTACAATAATGACAGTAATAAAATTATAATCACCAAAATGAATTATCAAACACTTTTCATGTTTTAACTCAGTATGATCATCACAAGAACTCAGCCTTGGGTGCAATTATTATACGCATGAAGAGATGTATGTAAATAAAGTTTAATTAATCATCCAAAGTCACATATTGAGTAAATTTCTACTAACCTTTATAACTTTATATTTTCCACCAGCAAAATGATAAATAGTAATTAGCCTTGATGGGATGATTGGATAAGGTAATCAATTATATAATACTAGAGGCCTGTTGCATGAAAAGATTCATGCAATAGGCCTTCCCTTCCCCTGGCTGCTGGCTCCAGTTTTCCTCTGGCACCTGGAACCCAGGCCTTCGCTCTGGCCGGAGCCGCCTTCAAGCCTTCGCTGCTCCAGCTGGAGCTGCCTTCAGTTTTCGCTCCACCGCTTTGCGCCTACGTATGCAAATTAACCCCCATCTTTGTTGGTGGTTAATTTGCATATCTTGCTGATTAGCCAATGGGAGGCATAGCAAAGGTACAGTCAATTACCATGTTTGTCTATTATTAGATAGGATGCCTGGCATGTGTTAGGCATTAAATATTTTTAGTTGCCTTACATAGGTAGAGCCATTTCTTAGAATTTTACATTTCATGGAATTCCACTAGGTTGCTTTTTCTTTGGGTAAGTTATTTTGATCATTATAGTATCTCAGTGCCTAACACAGTGTCAGGTACAGTATTGGTGCCCAATAAGTATCTGTTTAAATGTAATCACATAAATCTTAGTGTTAAGAAGGGATTTTAAAAGTCACCTATTCCAATCTAACTCATTAAAGAAACCCTTTTTTAGGGAGCCTCTAAAGAGAGAAGGCAACTAATTCACTGTTTTCACAAGGCAGTATACTC
The DNA here is from genome assembly GCF_963259705.1 of Myotis daubentonii. Classification (NCBI taxonomy): domain Eukaryota; kingdom Metazoa; phylum Chordata; class Mammalia; order Chiroptera; family Vespertilionidae; genus Myotis; species Myotis daubentonii. Next base: position 104,256,579 of record NC_081844.1, on the reverse strand, counting down.
CATTATTGAAAAAAAATCTTATTCTTAGAAAATTCTTCCTTTATATTATGGCAAATAATCTATACATTTAGGGAATTAGCTCTGGTTCTGTCCCCTGGAAGTACGTGGAATAAAGCTTTTTTATTTTTGTTTTTCCTTTATTTGCCTGAGTCTTTCTTCACATATTGCACTATTGTTATAGATCCACTTGGTACCTTGGTCCTTGGCATCTTGGCCTGGTTTATTCTAAGCCAGATATGCCCAGTAACTTCCATCATTCCTCATAAAAAGGCAATGTGAATCCAGGACAGTTTGTCCTTTGAGATTTAAATAAAATTGGCTAGAGCTTTCAATCCCATATCCCATCCAAGGCCCAACCCAAGGTTTCTGGCGATTTATGTTGTTAAGGTGACCTTTGGCTTTGAGTTCCTAATTCCACAGAGCTCTGTCTCACTGATATTTCTTTGCCTTAGGTCTTCTAAACTCTTACCCAACCATGAGCTTGACATCAAACTCATCCTCTTGGGCCCTTCAACCACACACATGTGGGTGCGTGGCAGGTTTTACTGATAGTGGTAATAGAGGCAATTTCCATTTCTAAACACACACAATTCAAAAATAAATATTTTATATTATAGTTCTTCAAATCTCTCATTCATTCTGACACCAGAATGAAATTATTATCTATCCCCCTTTTTCTTAGAGTATGTATTCTAGCATATTGCTCTAGCTCCCTCTCTTCATTATTCTCCCTACTTCCTACTCTTTTTATTCTAACAATATTCAAATTCCTGTTCATTACTCACTCAGAGCTCTCTCCTTCAAGCTATGTCCACAGAGTCTTAACTTCCACACCAAAGCTAGTTATCAAAATAGTTTTCTAAACAACTGTCTTTCTAAAAAGACACCTGCTATATACTCATGATTCAATTTCAACCCTTCTCTCTTCTAGATACCCTCATTAAACAAGCTTTACATGTTAATGCCTGTCTTAGAACAGAGCTCCCATAAGGAACATGGTGCGGTTGGAGAAAATAGCTTTAGTAATATAAACACTGTGAGTTCCAGAATGTTGCCTAGATAGGGCCACATGTAATATAAATGCCAGGCATGAATAACATGTGTCTGTTATTTCTTCTCCCTCAAGGAGTTTCAGCCAGCTAGAGATTAATTTACATATGTATGCATCAGTAGAATCCTTAGTTGTTAGATTCTGCACCAGGGATGTGATGAAGATGCCCTGGGCACATGGCTCTCTTTCTGATTATGAAGATGTTTTCTTAATCTGTATGTATCTGGGGAAAGTTTCATTAATATCGCTTGGATACTTTTAATCTGCATTTGATTGCTTATGGATGTCAAGATATGACTTGGACTTTTTAAAGCATAAGAAAGCTATCTGAGAGATCCAGAGTGATAATAGCAATTTGGGAAAACCCCAATTTTGAATCACCAGTTATCATTTCTTTAGTAATTTTGGAGTTCCCTAGAGTGCTAAGCTGAGGTTGTATCCAGTGAAGGCTTGAAGGACAGAAGAATGAGAGGTTCTTTCCATTATAATAGTATGTATTTTCTAGGTACTTACTTTTAGGCCAGGGACTGTGCTAAATGCATTATACCTATTATTTAATTTCCTTATTCCTGAAACCCTAAATTATAGGTAACATCATCTTCCCATTTTACCCATGAGGAGACAGACATAGAGAGATGAAACAGTGTGCTCAAGGAGACACAGATAAGGAGCAGAACAAGTTCAACTCAGACTGGCTTGAAAGCCAGTGTTCAGAACCACTGCACTGTTCTCTCACCCCTTCCACCCAGAGAGGCGGGAGAAAAGAGACCAGCTGGAACATTCTTCTTTTTAAATTTTTTTTTTTTTTTTTTTTTTGCAGGGTGCCTGAACAGCCTCCTTTTGAGTCTGCAACATACCATTATTGGCAAATCTAAACCAGGTGGCTGGTCAATTTTTTTTAAAAAGGGAGGCTGGGAGAGGAATTGCTTCTTTGTCTTTCCCTTGTGGGAGCCAGAGCTGCATGAGAAGCAATGGGCAAGTGCACTGAATTTTAAAGAAAAGTAAGGCAGTGGGGGCATGAAGAGGTTACCAGGGAAATGCAGGGGTTGACAGCTATCAGAGATGAACTGGCCCCATCTAGGTCTCTGTGGAAATGTCAGTCCCTTTCATAGAGGATTATTTTGCATCTTGATTAAAGTGTCTCAGGAGATGAACCTCATTAAACAGAACCAATGCGTTGAAAGCATGTAATTAAACTAAACCATTTTTGTTCTTCTTAATGCCTTAAATACTTGTTTGTGTGGAGGCCTGAACATCAAATAGCTTCCTCAGGCAAAAGACAGTGGGAGCCATGGAGTTACAGTAGTGAAAATTCTCTGGATGATTAATAGTCCTCATATTTCCTCAGGGGCTGAGTTTGCCCTCCAAAACTTTCTACTCCTACTTGACAGAAAACATACACACACACACACACAGAAACTCAGTCTAAAATATCAGAATCAGAGACACTTTTTAGGACATCACCTACTTCATTGATTTGCTGATTCATTCATTCATTTTTTTCATTCATTCATTCATTCAGCATTTAGTCTGTGCTTAGTGTGGGTCTGGCACTAGGAACGAGGAGTGAATAAAGTATATATTCTTGGCCCCAAGGAATTTATATTCTAATATGGAACATAGCAGGTTTCTTTTAGTGTTCTGTAGGGATCTATTCTGGATCCCTTTTATTTCCTTCTATTTTTACTTTATATTCTCACCTAGGTGAGCATAGCCATTCTCATAAATTCACACCATTTATATGAAGATGATTCTCAAATATATTTTACCTATTCAGTCCTCTCTTTGGAGCTTTGTACCCATATACTAGCAAAAGTGGTCTTCTCAATGTATAAATTGGACTGTCCTTATTTGCATAAATTAGCATAATGATCAAAATAATTACAGTGTTCTACAAGACTTCCCAGATACAGTCTCTGCCTGTCCCCAGTCTCTCCTTAGAAATCTCAGCTCTCACAGACTTGGTTTGGCTTGATGTTAGGTTGCAGTGGGGGAGAATATGCAAGAGATTCTAAAGTCCTTATAATAATAGCTACCATGTGGCCAGCTATTTTTACTTCTAGACTTTATAATCCCAAACCACACTCCCCTGCAAGACAGGCATTAATATGCCCATTCTACAGATGAAGAATTATAGATGCAAGGTCACCCAGACAGAATTGAGAAGTTTTCCTGGTTTGGTTGGAAGGAAGCAGCCTGATTCAATTTGAGATGATCCTCGCGGGCTGTTTCTCCCTTTGTAAGCCTATCAGCCAGGCCAGGTGGACAGGCAACTTCACTGCCTGGTTGCGTGGAGCCTGGATGGCATTCTTGGACAAGAGAATACTTTGAGAGGCAAATATGATAAAGGGGATTTCTAGAGTTATTTGGATTCACAGGATCATGTGAACAATAATTTCAGATCTCCAAAAATCCATTTAATGCTGAGAATTCCCTGAGAAATGTAATCCACATCTCTTTTCTTATGATCCTCTGGCAATTTCTTTTCAAGTAGGAGATAAAGGGTTCCTGAAGGTTGAGGCTCCATCTATCTCTAGGGGCTTCCATAGCAGCAACTTTGCAAGCATGGTTCAGTTCTATAGGAAGTTTGGGGAAGGATGGGAAGTTAAGGATAAAAGGTTGGATATGAAAGGAGATATGAATAAGCTCTCTGGCTTTTCTCTCACTTTCCCTATTCTACGAGCTGCCCCTTGTGCAGACTTCAGAGGACCCTTCCTCAGTACGTTGAACTGGGAGTGAAAACACACTTCTTTTCATTTTGAAGAACAGGAATAGTAACCATATTGTTTAGTCTTCAGCCTTACACTGCAGTGTACAGATTACCTTTGACAATAGCTCCCTGTTCTTCCTTATCATCATCACATCATCATTGACTCCTGTTATCTGTATCAAAATAATTGCAGCTCCATTTACTCATTTTATAATGGTAGGACTACAAGACTGAACTCTGGAGCTTGATTCTCTGGGTCCTGAGAATCTGCCCCTTACTTTGCCACAGTTTCGCTATCTATAAATAAGGCACCCTAATATATTCGTATTAAAAGAATTAATATGTGTGAAGAACTTACAATAGTTCCTGGTACTTAATAAGTACTGTATGAATATTTGTTTTAAAAATATAAAAATACAGCTCACAACCAAGTGGATTAACTGTCATCGTGTCTAACTCCTATAAGAAATACAGGTGAATATTTGTTTAGTCTTTGAGTTTGGTGGTACTTCCTATTTTGAACTCAACCTATTTTGAGGTAGAGAGTAGAGAACACTTCTCTATGCTCTTCTCTCCATCTTTCAGTTCATCAAACAGACCTGGGGTAGCATGGTCTCCTAGGGTGCTCCATGCAGCATCCCCCAGGGACAGCAGAGCACTCCACATCTCTTTCTGGGCGCTGCTTTCTTCTTCTGCTCCCACACTCTCTTAATCCTTTCAATTCCTTTGTTTCCTGCACACTTCACTCCTTTCTCCCCACCAAGGTTCTGCCTAATCATTTGCTCAAACCAGCACAATTTCTCTTTTATACAGCTTTTTTGTTTCCAACACTGCTTAAAGGTAGGAAGTTAGGTCTGGAGAATGCAGGGAGGGAGGCAAGAAGAGGCCCTCACCATGGTTTTGCCATAGAATGAGCCTCTAAATGATAATCAAACCTTTTATTTTATCAATATTAAATCTTTTCTGGTGTATTTTATTATTTGGTATTATGCAAAAAGTCCTTCTCTGTCATTTATTTTCTTTGTCTATCATGTGCCAGCTTCAAAGAAAAATATATCTATCTCACCACAAAATCATAGCTATTTGTTGAGCACCTAACATGGGACACACACTAATTATATTGGTGCTGTATATACTAGTGCCCCTCAACATAGGCAGGTATTATTATCTCATTTTAGAGTCAAAGAAATCAGGGGCAGAGAAATGTCTTCCTCCATGTGATGCTGCTTTTCAAAACATTAAAAGGTGAGTCACTTCAAGAACCGCAGGCACTGAAATAATGAAAGACTGCTTTAACCGCATTTTTACATTTATTCTTTGAAACTTCACAGTGAAGCATTTATTATCTTCCTCATTTTGCAAACAAGGAAACCAAATTTCAGAGGATTTAAAGGGCATGCCCTAGGTGACACAGCTAGTACAAAACTGGGACCAAAAGCCAGGTTTTCTGATTTAAATCCCACATCCTGCCCACTGTACCAGTTGCTGTCATTACTCTGTGGCTTTTCTTGTGCAAAATTGGAGCCTGGCATACACTAGGTGATCATCATATATTTGTGAATGGATGAATGAAAAAGTGAAGGCTGTCTTTAGTTCTTTTTTCATCTCTTTTCTGTGTGCCACCTAGATGGCTAATATTGGTCGATAATCTGGAAATTTGAACACTGTGACCTCCAGGAAGCTTTCTATTCCTGAAACCTATAAAAACTTAGCTGTCTTTTATCCCATTCTTTCTAGGTTATAAGGACATAAATTATAAAAGCAGTTAACATTTATTGAGAATGTACTATGCATTAGGCACTTACATTAAATCCTCATAGAAAGTTTAAGGGTTTAGAATTATTATTCCCACTTACAGATTACAAAAACCCAAGACCTTAAAAATTATATGACTTACAAAGCTAGAGAGTGTGGCATCTGGTACTCTATCCCAGATTTATATGATTTCTAGATTTGAGGGTCATATTTGCTGAACTCTCCTACCTCCACAAAAAGCTGATGGTGACTGCCAAGAGTTCATATTTTACCATCGCTCTCAGATGACATTTGCATTTTAATAAGATCTTTCAACACTTTAGCCCAACAGCCCTCCAAGTGCAATCCACAGGCCTCTGGGGGTCCCTAAGAACCTTTCAGGAGGTCTGCAAAGTCAAAACTATTTTCATAATAATACTCTGATGTTATTGGCCATTCTAACTGCGTTAACATTTGCACTGATGGTGCAAAAGCAACTGTGGACATAATTGCTAGTTCTTAGAACAAATCAAGGCAGGGATGCTCAACTGTCATTGCATTCTTCAGCACCACACACCCATGGGAAAAACTAAAAGGCAGTTTTCTTAAGAATATTTCTGAAGAAGCAGTATTGTTAATTTTCTTCAAAATCTCAACCCATGAGTAGATCTATTTTAAACATTTTCTGTGATGAAATGGGAAACACACATAAAACACTTGTGCTGCTTACCAAATTCTCAAGCAGCAGCACATGGAAGCTTGTTTGAGCTGTGAACGGAACTAGCCACTTTTGCCTGGAACACGAACACCTTTTTTTCCTTGAAAAAAATGACTAACAAACAAACTGGTTTTTCAGACTTGAGTATTTGGCAGACATTTCCTCAAAAATGAACAAAGTGTGTCTGTCACTTCAAAGAAAACAACTGACAGTATGTGATGTCAGTGATAAAATCTGAGCTTTCAAGTGAAAATTAGAATTTTGAAAAATTTGTATCTGCCACTGTGAGCTTGACAGGTTCGCAATACTTGAAGATTTTTTTCTGATAAGATCACTGACACATGTGAGATTTTTTTAATATTGTAGAATGAAATGTACCAACATTTGGAAGATCTGCATAACTCAGTGAATCAATATTTTCCAAATGATGAACGTCTGATTAGAAAGCCACATTAAGAGTAAAAGATCTACTCAAAGTGCGGGACAGATCAATAGATTTCAATGTAATAGAGTAAGAAAAGTTCATTGGTATGGGGTCAAGTTCCATACTAACTCACCTGTTTTGGTGAAGTAAGAAAGGAATCACCAGTTTCCTTAAAGGGGCTGTTGAAATACTTCTCCCTTTCCCAATTACATACTATGTGAGGTGGAATTTTCTTCGTAACCTTCAACCCAAACAACATCTCACAACAGATTGAAAGCAGAAGCAGATATTGGAATCCAGCTGCCTTCCATTAAGCCAGACATTAAAGAGACTTTCAGAAATGTAAAACAATGACAGTCTTCTCATTAAATATTTTTGTTTTAAAAAATATATTTTTTAGGAAAAAAATTAACCTATGTTAGTATATTGTTATTTAAAAATGAATTAATAAATTATTGTTTTAAATTCTAATTTCAAATGTGATAAATATTGTGAGGTATAAGTCCCATAAAAGCTCTTTGGGATCCTCCATAATTTTTTTCTTAAAGAACCCCACATAACATCAAATGCAATGACTGGTTCCTTCTCCAAGCCTCCTACTGGGGATTGAGCCCACACCAGGGGCATGTGCCCTTGACCAGAATCTAACCAGGACCCTTCAGTCCGCAGGCCAACGCTCTCTCCACTGAGCCAAACCAGCTAGAGTGGGATCCTTCATTGTCTTTAAAAAAATAAATGGGACCTGAAACCAAATAATTTGAGAACCCATTGCTTTAACCCAATGTAGTGATGATTTGAGTGTTTCTGATAACCAGTGAGTAGAACACGGCGCAAGAGGACTTTTTTATCCTCCCTTCCAAAGCCACATGGACAATCTGTGCATGTTCCTCTGAGAATATTTGCTCCTAGGGAACCCCCCCCAGTCAAGACTATCCCTACATTTCCTGTTTCAGAGCACCAGTTAAATATGTGCTCAGGCAAAAGCTTAGTATGGCATGCATTGAATTCAGAGTTTTTCATGGATCATAACCTTAAAACTAGGCATCAGCCACAGGAGGGGATTTTAATACAGTTCCACTAGGAGGGTATCTTTCACCCCGCTCCCCCAATATGAATCTTAGTCTGAGAATAGTTCTTGGCTGGGTCTGAAAGTCTGTATCCAATTAATCACCTCTCAGTCACTCTAGTGGACAGCCCTTGGGGCAGGAAGGGAGAGGCCTGGGAGGCAGAGCAGAATAAACATCTCAATCCAAATCAAGACTGAGGCCAGCTGTCCAGGCTGTTCCTGTGACCACAGCTCCCAGGGCTGCTGCCCACGGCTGTCCCTACTTTTATTCTATTGCCCCTTGAAGGTGCCTCCTTCCCTATCCTTCCCACACAAGCCGCCAATCCAGCGCATGAAGTTGTGGGTTGGACTCTAATTGCTAGCTGTGCTGAGAGGCCCGCCTCCCTCTAATTCAGTCTTGACACAAATAGCTAGAAAGTTCACTTGCAAAGCCACAACGCCCACAGCAATGCACTCAAGGGTCCCCTTCTAGAGAGCAGATTTCAATTCCATTCAAGTCAACAGCAACTTACTGAGCACCTATTTGGTGTTTAGCACATCCTGAGAAGAATGAATTGGAGGCCCTGGCCCAGTAGCTCAGTTGATTAGAGCATTGTCCCAATAGGCCAACTTTCCGGGCACCTGGGTGGGAGCATGTACAAGAATCAACCAATGACTGCATAAATAAGTGAAACAATAAGTCTCTCTCTCTCTCTCTCTCTCTCTCTCTCTCTCTCTCTCTCTCTCTCTCATCTTTCCTCTATTTCTAAAAAGAAATAAAAATAAATACATAAGTAAATCTCAAAAATTGAAAAAAAATTAAGCTTGAAAAAAGGAATTTGAAACGAAAAAAAATGCTTTAAAAAAAGGGAATTTGAAAGGAAATTTGACAGAATCACAAAGGCTTGGAGTTTTCAGGCATCTCAGTCTATGGCTCTGCCTTCACAGGGACCATTTCAGAGATGAAGAGCTGACTGTCTCTTCAATAATTTTTTGAGAACTTTAGTTCCTAGAAAATTCTTTCTTTGGAAGAGAAGGCATAGCACAGTTGTTAAGCCACATAGGATTGGGTTATAATCCTATCTCTGTTATTTATGATCTTGAGCAAGTTGCTGTATTTATCTCTGCCTCAGTTTCCTTATCTGTAAGGAGGGAATAACAATTCCCATCACAAGCCATTGTTGTATGAAAATGAACTGTGCTTGTAAATTAAGTGCTTTTTAAGCCTGTTCCTCCATGTAGTCACCATTGGCCGTTAGCAAATTTGGTACCTCAGGTTCTTTTGTAACTAAAATAATACCTACAACATAGGGATGTAAAGATACATTACTGCTCAGGAACCTACTAGTTTTAGAAACTTGGGCAAGTTATTTTAATTTTTCTAAGCTTGATTTTTTAACTTACAATATGAAGGTAGTAGTTCTTGCTACTTAAAAGGCTTTTGCAAGTAGTAAAGAAGATAAGATACATATTAGCTCTGTGCTTGGTAAATGGTAGACTTCATTATCATTCACTTCCATCCATTGATCCTGACAGATATCTCCCTTGAAAGGTCTTTGGTCCCCTTTTCGTATCTACTGGTATACAGCCTAATTCAAATCTTTCTTCCAGGTGGATTCTTCATTATAATGTCTCCCAGGGGTCATTTTTTTTCTCCATTGTAGACTTCCCTAGCATCTCCAAGGCATTTCTTACTTATTGCATAAGTTTTTGAATACTTTTCACCATCCTGGAAAGTTTCCCAGATGCCCTTCAGTTTGTCAAGGTTTTTTTCAAAATATGATGTTTAGATTTAAATGTGCAATTCCAGGTACAAATTGACCAGCCTAGAACACTTTGAGACAATCATCTTCATTGTATATGACCCTCAGTTTCTTTGACTGCAACCAAGGTTAAGTGATAGATTGTCACATTATTAATTCATATTTTGCTTGTAATCACCTTAAGTCATGAAGTTGGTTTTACATTTGTTATGGTTGAGCCAAGTCTCTCCAATGTCATATTGATGAGGTTTAATTTTTTAGAACCATAAATATAGGATTTTATCTTGCTCTCTGGTAATAGAATTGAACCCATAACACAGCTCATGGTTTGTTCTCATCTTCCGGTTAACATGGGGCCTGCAGAAAACATTCCTTGGTCACTAGATTTCTTGAATCTTCAGTTTTCTGTGTGGATCTGTAGAAGTGTAAGTGGGCCTTACAGCTCCTGCCAGGTACTATCTCCTGCAGAGAAAAGCCTTGAAGTCATCTTCCTAGAGCTGTTGACAGGCAGCTGTTACACAGAAAAGATGTAGCTATGGGAGGGGGTCATATGGTCATATGGTCATTTTACAGAGGATTGGACTAGGACTCAAAATGCCATGCTTGTTTATTAATTTCCTGAATATGTGCATGGCATAACCAGTTGCAAACTCAGTTTCCTCATTTGATGTCTAGCACTATCCTACTCATTTATGTCCAGCTCAGTATTATACCAGGCACTATAAGGGAATCAAAGGAAGTATAACATTTCATCAAGTTAAAGATTCTCATTAATCACATTTTCAAATCTTTGGAGTAGATGTGCTATTTTAATCAATGGCATATCCAGTTGTCAGCATTTTTTCTTTTTTAGTGGAATGCAGCAATAAACATGAGGTTGAAGAAGTAGCTTCAATTTTCAAGGTGTCTCCTTCTCATTAGGAAGATGATATTTTGTCATTTGATGTCACAATAAGCAGTGTAAGACAATATAATTAAGAAGTTCACATTAACAGCTTTGGCTATAGAAGGCAAAACATAATAATAATAATAACAAATTGAAAATTCAAAACATATCACATCCCTATCACTCCTTTTTCAAATCCTTCCAATGGTGTACTCTTGTTCTTAGGAGGAAGGCAAAACTCCTTGCATGGGGAGAAGGCTTGGCATGTCCTGGCCCTTCCTAAGTTTCCATCCTCATTTTATATCACACTCCTCTACTCCCTCCACAGTAGTCCTCTGTGAGTCCATCCTATCATTATGCCCCTTCTCTCCACAGGAATTTTCCACATGCTGCTGCTTCTTCCTGGAGTGCCTGCCTTCCATTCTGCGACCCAATAATTCTTAGTCCCTCTTCTGATTTCTTTACAAGGATAGCTTCATTGAGGAATACTTCACTTATTTCCTGAATAGGTCAAATAGGTTTTTTACATGCTCTCAAAACATATGTAAGAAATTTTTCTTTATAGCCCTTGCCATGGACACATATTTTTCTATATTTGATCATTTGATCATTTGCATAATACCAGATTCCCCCATTAGACTTGAAAGTCCTTGAGGATATATTCCTATCTATTTTTCTTATCACTGTATCATATGACCTTAGCATAAATTCTGTACATAGAGGATGTCAATAAATATTTGTTGATTAATGTATGTATGAATTAATGAATGAGTGAGTGAATGAATGGTGAATAAGCACATGTTTATAGAAGATTTCATGGTGGCTGCATGATTTGACCTTCATCTTGAAAAATGGTAGACAGTGAGCACAGAGAATAGCATAGTCATTGGGTCACACAAACATAAAGTAAAATCCCAATTCTGCCTTTAATGGAATCTTTGAGATCATTAAAAACTCATAGCCTTTATTGTTAGTGTTACTTGCTCATCTCTAATGGGCTGTTTGGGGTAGGGGTCATGCCTGATTCAATATTTTTGTACATTCCTAGTGCAAAATTCTTCCTACCATGTATCCATAAATGTCCATTAACTGAATGTTTCAGAGGGCAAGTACAATGATGATTTAATTCTCTTTGTACCCAGATCCACATAAAGGTAATAACTGTAAAAGTCTCCTTTATGTTTTTCAAGTAATTGTTTATGAATGGGAGGGGATCATTCAGAATGATAGGGAACATTTACCCATTCCCCCTCTTAGTGTCGATATTGTTCATATAGCATCTGTGATTTAGCAGAATTTTCAGGTTTGTTCATTGTGAATGAACTACCTAAAACAAGTTGTGTGGGAGGGGTCCCTCAATGCCATTGGCCTGTGAGTTTCGACTATGACCACAGCTGCTTCATCTGGCTGTTTTAAGCCTCATGATAAAATTTGACACAGTGTGTTTAAGAATGTATTTTTTTTTCTTTCATTATACCCAGATTTTGGTAAGTCTTTTAAATCCATGAATATTGGCATTTTCAGCATAGAAACCTTTTTAAAATATATTTTTATTGATTTCAGGGAGGAAAGGAGAGGGAGATAGAGATAGAAGCATCAATAATGGGAGAGACTCATTGATCAGTTGCCTCCAGCACGCCCCACACTGGGGATCGAGCCTGCAGCCCAGCATATGCCCTGACCGGGAATCCAACTGTGACCTCTTGGTTCATAAGTAGACATTCTACCACAAGCCATGCCAGCCAGCTCAGCATAGAATCATTTTAATCTATTTTAACCTTTGATCATTGCTTTTAGTTCCATTTTATTTACAAACACTATTTGTCTGTATTGGATCTGTAATCTCTTGTCTCTAATTCTCCCTTAATACTTTCTATCTTTGTTCTTTTTTATGTGTGAATTAACTATTTTGAGATCATTGTAGATTCATATGTAGTTGTAAGAAATAATACAGACAGAACCTTTGTACCTTTTATTCAGTTTTCTCCCATGGTCATATCTTGCAAAACCATAGTATAGCATCATGCACAGGATGTTGACACATATACAATCAACCAGTCTTTTCAGATTTCCCCAGTTTTACTTGTACTCATTTGTGTGTGTGTAAGTGTATATATGTACTTAGTTATGCCAAATTTTATTACTTATGTTGTTCCACTTCCCACCACCACAGTCAAGACACAGAAAAGCTCCATCTCCACAAAGATCCCTTATGTTGCATTTTTATAATCACACCCAGCTCCTTATTACCCCACGTCCCACTTTGTTCTTTTTCTCTGTGTTAATTTAACCTTCATCTACCACATTACTGATTTGATTTTCTGAAATATCAATTCTACTTTTCACTACTTCCAGTGTAAATAATAATTCTCTAGTCACACTTTGTTTCCTCACAATCCTTCAAAAAACCTTATTAATATCTCTGGGTGTGTTATTCTCGTTTCCCCTTGTAGCTATTTTTACATGAACATAAAATAATGTAAGAGCCTGGAGAATCATCTAATCCAGGGAGGCCAATTCTTGGAGGCCGACACACTCTTCTCTCCAGTGGTAGACAGGGCTGGTCAAGTGCAACTTGTGGCTTTAAGTTCTCCGGGCAAATACAACAAATTAACTGTATCTGGCCTGCAAAAGCAAATCTTCTGGCCATTCATGGTCTTTCCAGTCTTACATTTTATAGATGGAGAAAGTAAGAACAAATATAAGAGAGTCTGCGCCAACTTGTGCAGGTAAATTAGTGTTAGATTTGGGACTATATCCTCACCTGAAAATGATGGCATGGAAAGCCAACGCCATGCACATCCTGATAGTTCCAAGTCTTCGCTTCACCTCAGGGATCTTTTGCATCTATGCTGGATATATGGTACTTTCCGGAAGGCAAAGAGCTCTCAGAAGGGATCTGATGATTAAGCTATTTTTCAAAAGTGTTCTCTGCCTGAAGACTCTCCTGCCTAAATAAGAGAAGGAAGGACAGAGGCTTTCACTTCTCAAGTTTTATTTAAATCATTTAAGAGTTCTCTTTCCACCTTTCTTTTCAGCTAGTCAGCTCAGGCTATAAAAGCAAGTAGGATTTAATCTGGCTGCATGTGACTAAAAATATAAAATACCACTGGTAAAATGGATAATGGGGACAGTTTACAATCTTGAACACAAAGGTTACTTCCATATATTGTAGACTTCTCTTCAGAAGAGAGGCAATATTGCCAGTAGTTAAGGTCATACACTCTGGGCCCAACTACTGAGGTGTGAGGCTATCCTCAGCAGTTATTAGCTGGGTGACTTTGAGCAAGTTGCTTACCCTCTCTCTGGCTCAGCTTCATTATACCGTCAGAACCTACTTTATAGCGATGTCATGAAGATTAAATATGTCAATGTATACAAAGCACGTCAAAGGTTTCCTGGTATATAGTAAGTGATCTATGTGTTGGCATTGACTATTTTTACCATGCCCAGACATAATGTTCATAATGACCTTATGATGTAGACATTATTTTTTCCCATGAAGGAAAAAAAACCTCAGAAAGTTATATAAGAAAAGCAAATAAGTACTAATTTTGAATAGAGATGAGAAAGCTTATATTTCCAGCTTGGGGAAGTCATGGAACACTTCTTGGAAACAGACAGATAAGTGCAAATAGAAGGAAAGAGAGCATTAAAACATGAATAGAAGGAGGAAATTGCAAAATGTCCTGTCCTGGGTGTCAGGTCTCCTGGGGGAGGATACCAGATGTATAAGACCTAGACCGCAACACCAATCCATTCCTTCCCCATTTATTAGGTATTAAATACACACCATGTTGCAATTATGATGAGAAACATAAGACAATAAAGAAAATATAGAGCCAGCCTCAGGTGTAAGTACTATGTATTCTGCCAGGAAAGAAATAGGGAGTAAAGATTGGTCATTTTCATGTCCTTTTATTATATTATTTTCTAATAGATTTCTCAACATTGAGCAGGTGAAATTTTCCAAAGAGATATTTTAAGGTCCTTTCTTCTGTTACTGAAAATGTTATCAGAGTTTATTCTCTCAATGACAGCATCAGAATAGGGGTTGCAAACTCAAATGCCCACAGTGGCCAAAACCAATAAAGCATTGTAAACCAGTGAAGCATTCTGGGTATAAGTACAGGGGCACCAAAATGAAATGTTTGGGGCATGAACCATGGAAACCTGGGAGCACATAGCCTGTATAAAGGGCACCCGTTCTTCACTTGCAATGGGTATTTCAAATATTCACTAGCCAGGTATTTCAAATATTTGAGAGAATCCAGAAATCTAGAATTCAATACAAAAGCTCTTTATTTTTAAATACAGCATTAAATATTGTAAACAAAAGTAGGTGTGCCAAACAAACATGTTTAAATGTCATATTTTAGCTCTTAGTAACTAGCTAGAGTTCAAACAAGCAATGACATGTAGTGGGTGCTGTTGTCTTTCCAGCTCTCTGAGAAAACCCAAAATTCCTGCTCCAATTTCTTCTGCCGCCCCAATAACCCTAGTCTATCCTCTCCCACTGGCTCCCCAGACAATAAGCTGGACAATTTGAACCAAGAGAGTTTTCCTGCCAGGGTATTGCTGCTGAGGTTTTCAAGTTTCAAGTCCCTGATTTAGAGTGCGTCATCTCAAATTCAATTAGTGGAGAGTTCCTCTGGGTTCTGCCATCATTGGCAGAGGGGGAAATGACTCAGACAGTGGAGTATGCAGTGCCTAATAGGTCCAGCATGTGGGGGCTTTGGAGGTTGCTGGGTATGGTTCTCAAGGTGCCCAAGGGGAGCACAGAGGAGGGCTACAGGTTGCAACATGCTCTCAACTAAACTCATTGCTGGCTCTTTTGGACTAAAAAGAATCCAAGATGCTTGCATCTGACCTCAAACATAAAGTAGGCCCAACACCTCAAGCAGATGTATTATTATAAGTTCCCTGGCTCCTTCCCTGGCCTTGTTTTCTTCTGCTTGCTCCAACTGTGCACTTTGCGTCTGGCATCGCCAAACTATTTGCAGTTTCCCCAACCCCCTTTCTTGCTTCTGTACCTTTACACATGCCATTTTGTCTTTCTGGAATGCCTTTGCCTTTGTATTTATATTTTGCCTTTATATTTCACTGTTCCATGTGCATGGGCACGTGGTCAATAAGGGGTCACAGAACTGCATTGAATTGAAATATTATGTAGGTCTGAAGTGACCGCAGCATGAACTGTCTCAATCCTATGGACCTAATACATTGTTAATTCGGGCTCTGCCATCTAAACCCATTTGAGATATCCATGAGTGGCGTAGAGTGGTTAGAGCAGGAAAACAAGAATGCCCAGATAACTGAAAAGTCAATCATTTTACCCTAGTGATAGCATTCACTTGAATTCAGGAATACTTTATCAGGCATTGTTCTAGGCACTTGGAATACAGCAGTCAGTAAGACAAACCTATTCTCTGCTCTTCTAATGGTTATATCATATGTGGTGGTGGAGGAAAAATAAATCAGTAAATGTAAACAAAAAATATCAGGTAACATCCAATGAAATAAAGAAAATCACTAATGTGATAGAGATGTTTGAAATGAGTGGAATTTCAGGTAGGGTAGCATTGTTCAGTCTTTCTAGGATAATAGTATTTGTGCTGAGTCATAAATGATGAGTCAGCAATAATAAGATGTGAAAAAAGAAAGGATATCCTAAGAAGAAACAATACTGTAAATGTTCAGAGTGGAGTATGAACTTGGTGTGTTCAGAGAAGTAAAAGGCCAGAGTGGCTGGAGCAGAATGGGAGAGCTCAAGAAATAAATTCTAAGGTGTAGTCAGGTGACACAGATTCAAAGGGCTTGTAAGACCACAATAAGCAATCTGAATGATTTTGAGTGTGATTGGGAAACCAGTAGGGTTTTATGCAACTTTATTTTATGCCATGACTTTCCTTCCGTTGGGATGGGTTACTTCATGAGAACAGGAGGAGAAACAATAGAACGGAGTAACTGAAGCTGAGATTGAGCATTGGATGGTCCTGTGTTTATGGACCTAGCTTCAGACCAAAAGGCCTTTATTAGTAGTACTGAGGGCAAGGCCTTGGCAGTTCTGTTAGGAAGTTGTAGACTCCACAAAGTACAGTATTATTTAAAATAATTAACCTCAATGGGCAGTGTCCTTTCTGAAGGACACAGACATCTTCATGGGACAACATCCCTCCTTTGTCTATGAAATCTCTAGAACATTGTTCCTCAAACCTAAACAGGCACATGAAACACCTGCAGATCATGTTAAAATGCAGGTTCTGATGTGGGAGATTTGTGGTGCTTTATTTCTGATAATCCCCCAGACTACACTGAGGCATGCAGTCAGATCAGATAGTCTGAGGACTATATTTTAAGAAGTCAGAGCTAAAGCCTCTTTGATCAAGATGCAGTCAAGTTCCTTGAACTGCCTTCAGTTTACCTATTCAGATGAAAAGAGACCAGAAACAATTTTAAGTCATACGTAGGCCCATGGAACCCTGAATTAAGCAATGAAGCCAGATTGACCATGTCAAGTCATAGTCCCATATGTATTACGTGGTCACTCCAGACATCCTCCTGAGACCACCAGAGACATTCGTTCCAGAATTTCTTTGATGAGAGAAGGCAATTTGTAATCAAATCTGAGCCTGAGGACACAGGGCTGGCCAGTGGGGCCAGTTGACCCTGATTGAATGGCACCCCATTTCTGTCTCATAGAAACACCAGGCTCCCCCAGCCTGCCCCTTCACGAAAGGCTCTCTCTTTGCATTGCTTCAAAGTATTGCACAGGATATTAGCCACTTCCTTCTCTATAATTCATCCTTCCGCTTTGCCATCTGGAATATTTCTCCTTTATAAGTGCCTAAGTTGTTACAGTTTGAGGCAGCTGAATCCTAAATTTGCTATTCGGGGTAATTTATTGTTTTTAATGCTTTCCCAAATTCAGATTCTGTACAGTATTTTGAAATAGACTCCAGCCAGGATTTCTGCTTCCTAGTTGGACATCTGGTAGTCTGCCCTGTCCAGGTCTTCTCCGGGAGTGTTTTTCAGCTTCCCACAAGTGACAGTCAGAGGGGTCTTCAGATCACTCCTGCCATGGCATCCATTCATTCCCCCTACCCCCCCACTGTCTTGAATGCCTTGGTCACCCCCCTTATTGAGGGAACTAAGATAGAGTTAGTGGGGACCAATAGGCTGTCATTTCAATTGCAGCACAAATGTCTCACTGTCCCTAAAACATGTCTTCTTACTAATACCCCAAATCCTATATTTAAAAATCCTTTGGATTACTGGTCACATAAACAACAAGTGGAAGTAAATACAAGGTAAATAGTGAGATTGGGGAGAAAGAGACCTCACAATTGTTGAGTATTTAATGTGTCAAACCCTGAACTGATATAATAGGTAATATCCTTTCTACTTTACAAATAAAAAGCCAAGGCTCAGAATAACTCTTCCAAGGTACCTGAGTGGTGGGGTCAAGACTTGAACAAGCTCTAACTCAAAGCCCATATGTTTCTCATTATTTGATGCTATCAGGTTAGTAGTACTAGAAGGTTAGATGAACAGGACACCAGGCGGAAGACGAAAACTGGTTTCTAGGGGTATTCAAGGGTGGGTAATTGAGCACAATCAAGCCAGCAGACAGATGGGCCCAGAATTTCTGGAACAGGAAACCAGCTACTAGATAGAGGCTCCACACTAAACTAACCTTGGCATTATTACAAGATTTTATGAGCTTCTTATTTATGGCAAGAGCCACACTTCTAATTTGGCTACACTGAAGCTTGCAAGTAAAAATGAATGGCAACAATCTGCTTTATGGAAATTTTGAGTAGGTGTGGAACAAGATTAGTTCATCCCTGGAACATCTTCCATGGTTCTCTCTGCTGAAGTGTTTTTAGGTAACAATACCCTAATGGTTCTCAACCGTGGGAACTTTGAAATAGTTAGTATATCTGGGACCCATCCAAGACCAACTGAGTTGAGTTTCTCGCTGTGGGGCCCTGGCATCTATGCTCTCTTAAGTTACCCAGTGCTGATGAGCAGCCAGGGTTGAAACCACGGCCCCAGGATAAGTGAGCTTACTATTTTTCTTTGCCCTGAGAAGGAGGACAGAACTAAAACATGATACAATTCAAAGGGGCAGCAGAGAATAAGAAAAGGTTTCTGGTGGTGAAAGTTAGAAAATGGATTTTTTTTTTTTTTAATTTTGAAAGAGAAAGAGACAAGTATTA
This sequence comes from Myotis daubentonii, assembly GCF_963259705.1. Lineage (NCBI taxonomy): Eukaryota > Metazoa > Chordata > Mammalia > Chiroptera > Vespertilionidae > Myotis > Myotis daubentonii. The sequence continues at coordinate 104,238,026 of NC_081844.1, read as the reverse complement.
GCCACTTCCCAATGTTGCTATAGGACCAGCCACCCAGAGGTACCACCTTCATCCCATGTTCTGGTGAGTCTAACCTCCAATGTCTAACCTTCATGGAGTCAAGGTCAGGATTGACCTCCATAGTATCTGACACTCACTTTAAAAGCTGTTTTAAAACTCATTGCATTAGTCTCCTAGTTGTCTAAAGGACTGGCAGTCAAGGAAAATGGTGCTTTGTTTTTTGTTCTTGTTTTTGTGCCTTTTAAAAAAATTTATTTTTATTGATTTCAGAGAGAAAAGGAGAGGGAAAGGGAGATAGAAAGATCAATGATGAGAGAGAATCATTGATTGGCTGCCTCCTGCATTCCCCACATGGGATCGAGCCCGCAACCTGGGCATGTGCTCTGACTGGGAATCGAACCGTGACCTCCTGGTTCATAGGTTGATGATCAACCACTGAGCCATGCCAGTTGGGTGGTGCTAAGGAACAGAGTTCAAACTGTTGAACTCTGCTTACTAAATCATTAGGGAGCCAAAGCTAGGTCTCTGCCCTCCCAGAGCTATCTTTTTAAGTTGGAGCAGCATTTAAGATGCTCCTGGCATATGATAAGAAATACAATTATCCCTATAAAATTAGCAACAGAGGATTCTGAGGGGTAACAGTCTCTGTGTACCCAGCTCAATTTAGTCTCATAATGGCTGCCAGAGGATCCATGGGGCATCCTGGTTACTGTCCCAACTTCTTAACAACTCTCTTAATGGAATTGCTGCAAGACCCCAAGAACATGAATCAGAAATAAACTGTAATAGATGATGGAAACTTCAGAGCAAGAGGATCCCAGCTAGCATTTACCCTTTCCTGATTTGTCATGGGTCTATTTTTTGTAGGGGGGTTATTACTACTCAGAAGAGAAGAAATTAACTAGATCCACTATATATAAACTGGAGGCCTAGTCCATTGATTCATGCACTGGTGGGGTCCCTTGGCCTGGCCTGTGCCCTCTTGAAATCTAGGACCCCTTGGGGGATGTCAGATAGCCAGTTTCGGCCCAATCCCTGCAGGCCCAATCCAGACAGGAGGGAGCCTGACCCTGTGTGTTGAGCATCTGTCCCCTGGTTGTCAGTGCACATCATAGCGAACAGTCTACTGGTCGTTTGGTCATTCAGTCACTTAGGCTTTTATATATAGAGAGATACTCTATTTGCCTAAGAGAAAATATGGCCAGGGGAGAAAACATAAAGGTCCCATAGAGTTGAACTAGGCTTTTAGAGATCTTTTAAATCATTGTACCCATGAAAATGGCTTCCCCATCTCACATGAGTACATCTAACTGGTAGAATAGAAACAAAATACGGAACCCTAGCTGCAAGGATGCTGAAAAATACAGGTTTTGTACCCAACCTCTCTAAATAGAAGGATGGTAAGAAGACAGTATAGAAAACCAACCCAAGTATTGGCCTCATCCAGCATTTTTTAACCTGTATACCATAGAATAGCAAGATTTGGCTAGATGTTATTTTTTTAAGATTTTTTTTCTCAAATGAGTTTGAGCTTTGCTTGGCAAAACAAAGTTAAACATGATACTTTACTGAAATATATCTCAGTCGTTAATATTCACACATGCATTCCAGTCTTTATATTTGGGGGAATTATGAGTTGGATAAACATTTATCTGAGCCCATATTACAGATGAGACTGAGGACCACAGAGATTAAATAAAATGCCTAATGTTGAATATCTGAACTAGAATCCATGCCTCTTGACTAGTTGGGAGTGTTCTTTCTGCTAAGGGGGGATGAAAAGAAGGTAAGGGAGACAGGCAAGCAAAACAGAAGACAGATGAAACTGATAGGGTGGTGAGCAGGGCTAGAAATATAGAGGAAGGCTCTGCTTCTCTGTCTGCCCTAGTTATTGAGAGTAGCAAATACAAAAGCACTCTGCATGTGTCCTGACCCAGAGCCAGAATGAATTCATTAAAGAGGTCGGAGCCCTGAACCCACATCCCAATCCCCTTCCACATGTGCCTGGAATATGTTGGGGCCTTGGCCTCTAGTAACAGGGAAAACTAGTTCTGTGGAATATGTCATCTTTATAAATAGAACCAGTCCACTGGTTTCTCAACAGTCAGGAGACACTCTTGTCTTCTGGTGTCAACTATTTACTTGTATTTCTTCTTCATAAAACGCATCTTCTCTGGGTCTATGCTTTCCCCCAAAAGACATCTGCTCTCCTGCCCCAAAATGTGTTGCACAAATGATTCCTCAGCCCCTGGACTCAAACCACCGGAGGCGGGCCAAGGGCACTTTCTCCTCAGGTCCCTGCCAAGGTTGACACTGTGGTGACGATGTTAGTGTTCATTGAGAAGCTGGAGGACTTTGGGCTTCGGTGGTATTCCTGTGCATTTAGGGGAAAGAGGAAGTGGAAGAATACCCTCCTGCACAGCCCCGTGTCAGGCCACATCTCTTTCTCTCAATCAACCTGCACACTTGTTAATTCTTTTTAACAAAATGTTTGGTGTGTCAGTTGTTGTTTTTCTGGTTTGAGTCAATCTTGTCACTCACCAAAAATGCAGAAAATTGTTATTCTGAAATGATACTTTAGGTCAAACAAATCCAGCCTTTATTGAAAGCTTGCTGGGCAATCTGGTTGATATTATGGTTCAGCTTCTCTTCCTCCCCTCTTGCCGTCCTTTCTTCCACATGCACTCTCTGCTTCAGTAAGAGACACAAACTGTAGCCTCAATCAGCAAGGCTGGAAAGGACTTAGGGCTCCCCCGTATTAACTTTTCTAATAGACTTACCCTGACTTTGCAGGAATCATTCTGCACATGGAGAACTCATGAGGCAAACAACTCACACTCTAAATAGCTATTCATCTCTATTAGTCAACACAACGATTGGTTGCAAGTGACAGGAAAGCTAATTAAAACTGGCTTAAATCCCACCTCCCCCTCCCCCCAAATAATTTAAAGATCACCCCCTTCCAAATAAAGAAGAGAAAGGAATAGACCCACTTCTTATGTTGCTGGAATCAGGAGCTAAAATAATGTCATCAGGACCCAATTTCTCTCTCTCCACCTCTTAGTCCTGCTCCCTCTATGTAATTTCACCTTCAGGCAGATTCTTTCAAGATGTCCCCAGATGCCCTAGGCCAGTGGTCCCCAAACTGCGGCTCATGAGCCACATGCGGCTCTTTGGCCCCTTGAGTGTGGCTCTTCCACAAAATACCGACTTCTGTGCATGGGCCACGAAGTTTCAATCGCACTGTACGTGCATGCCCGCATGTGGTATTTTGTGGTATTTTATGGAAGAGCCATATTCAAGGGGCCAAAGAGCCGTATGTGGCTCATGAGCCGCAGTTTGCCGACCACGGCCCTAGGCTGACATCCTCACAGCTCTAGGTCAACAGAAAGACTCTGTCCTTGCACTGTTCAGCCAAGTCCTGAGATGAGTCTTGTGGAAGTTCAACCACATCCGCACTTCTGAACTAATCACTGGTCAGGATCTGTTCCTTATTTGATTACCACCACCTGCGTCACAGGTCCAATTCTGGAGCCAGAGGTGAGGTTCTGTTCCAGAATCAAAGGTAATAGATGCTGAACAGGAAAAAATACTCTGTTAAACTATGTTTGTTTGTGTATTATTCATTAATTTTGCAGAGATGAATTGAGGACTCGTTTTGTACTAGAAACTGGGTATAAAATCCTGGATAACTTCTATTTGTCTTTCCTGATGCAGCTCAAGAGTTATCAATTCTGTGATAAATTCCTTCACTGTCACCCCCTCAGCAGAGTTAGGTATTCCCCCCTGGTGCTCCTGTTTCTCAGTAAATACCTCAATAATACATTCAGGAATGTGCTGCTCCTCATCTTTCTCCCTAATTTATTGTGAGCTCCTAGAGAACAGGTATTGTGTCTTATTTATCTTGGCCTCCCCAGATGCCAATAGCAGAGACAGACAAAGTACTCAAAGCAACTGTTGTGGAATAAATACGTGAGCAGTGAATTAATACATGTGTTCCCACTCTTTGGGCATTTCACGAACTACCAGGGGGAAATAAATTCATAAATAACTAACTGGAATAAAGTGTGGTCCCTGGGGCAACAGCCATATGAGCAAATGGCTAAGAAGCATATTGGAAGGTGATGTGCAACAGAATAATTGAACAATTTTAAGATGCGCTTTGTTATTACAAATCTAAATCTATTTCCCTATGACTTCTACCCACATATTCTTAAGCAACTCCAAATATGTCTACCTGTTGTTCTAGCATCTGGGGTAATTCCTGACAACACATAGGCACTCAATTAATATTTCTGAAAATAATTGATCACATTTTCTCAGCTACATAGCAGTATCAGTTGTGAAATGGTAGGTATCTTATGCTGTTCTTAGATATTCTCAAGGTTATTTTGAAGATTCATGTTGATCTGATTTTACATGGAAATAAATAGGAGTAAAAAGAAAAGGTTTAGAGTGCAATTTATCTGGGTCCTGCCCCTTCACTTCCCATCAGCCCTATCCATGTACCCAGCCCAGATTGAGATATTGACATGTCAGGTGAATAATTCGAGGCCTATCTACACTATTATTCTATACATGTCTGTTTTATACATAGTAGGAATAGACAAAATAATAAAGGTAATTTTCTGTGCTCAAAATAAAGATTTAGCCATAGCCAGTTTGGCTCCATGGGTAGAACTTCGGCCTGTGGACCAAAGGGTCCCAGGTTTGATTCTGGTCAATGACACGTACCTTGGTTGCAGGCTTCTCCCCAGTCTGGGCCCTGGTTAGGGCATATGCAGGAGACAACCAATCGATATGTTTCTCTCACATCAATGTTTCTCTCACATCAATGTTTCTCTCTGTCTTTTTCTTTCTCTTCCACTCTAAAATATTAATGGAAAAACATCTCGGGTGAGGATTAACAAAAATAAATAATATTTATTTTTCATGTACATATTACATATGATTTTATGAATGACACAGTTTCTGGAGAGGCATATTAAACTCTTTAAATATAGGCAAGTCTAATAAATCACCCCCAGGAAAGAGCACATACAACATTGTGAATTTTTCAGTTTCTGAATTTCAGCAGGCTGGGCTGTTGCAGAGAACTCTCTGAGGACCAGTCTCAAAGTTAGTGGTGAGGCCTTATACACATGTACTTGCCACACATAAAAAATTCACTAGAGATAAGCTGGCAGGAGTAGCAAGTGTTTAATTGCAGCTAAACCAATTTATGTCTCACCAGTTTTGTCAGCAGTCACGTGTGGAGACCTGAGTTAAATGGCTTCTACCCTAGATTTTACTCCAGTGACATTTCATTGGCCCCTATTGATTGGTGCTGTGGATAGCTGCCTACTGTCTCACCCATCAATCTGGCCTGTATCATCCATAGCCTGGGATATAGGACAGACTCATCCTGAAACACCACAGCATGTCTATAAAATGCCCTCTGGAAAGCTTGAGTGCCATCTGGCTGGGGGAAGACTGGGGAGAAGGAAGGCTGGTAGAAATACATGAGGTAATGCTGTGCTAGTCATGCAACTGGAAGGGTGACGGACGGGTTTTGCTCAGCATCCCAGAGGAAAGTCTTCAGAGCAGAGAAAGAAGGAAGCAGGTAGTGGTATTGAACTAGGGGTAATTCTGACTCTCCCTGACACCTCCAAAGCATTTGGCCATGTCTGGGGACATTTTTGGTTGTCACAATCAGGGCATCTAGTGTCTAGAGGTCAAAGATGCTGCTAAACATCCTATTAGGCACAGAACAATCCCCACAAGGAAGAATTATCAGGTCCAAAATGTCAATAGTGCTGATGTTGAAAAACCCTGCTATCCCCAGGCTTTAATATAGTCCTAGGCAAGGATAATGTATGGGTGGCTTCTTTCCTTTCTGGGATGAAAGCTTTCCTGCAAGGCCCACATTGTCCTCTGCTTCATTCCTGGTTGTCTACTTCTCATCTTGAGTCCTGCAGCTCCTAGAATCTGTCTCACATCCTCCTTCCATACTGGTGGAGAGTATGTGTGGCCAGATCTGGGAACAAGTGGAAGCAGAGAGCTATAATCAAAGATGCTCCCATCTTCCCTGCTCTCATTTGTACACTGAGGCATTCACAGGAAAGGAAACCCCTGCAGACTAAGGAGTCTGGGCTCCAAATTAGTGAGGTCCAGGTCTGTCGAGAGGAGGGAAAGCTTCCAGGAAAAGGGCTCCTTATCAATAATTGCATAGGAGAGGGAATGTGTAGAATGCTTAAGTTCCATTTGTCTAAATATTGTTTCCATGGGGTCAGTGACCTTACCTTATGTTCTGACTATCCATGAATGTATGACAAACTATCCTTAAATTAAAACAATTTAATATCTCTTACAATTCTTAAGTTGGCTGGGCTCATCTAGGTGGTTCTCAATTGGACTTCTTCCATATAGTTGTAGTCAGATAGTGACTGGGGATAAAGTCATCTAAAGGCTTGATTGGCCTGGACATCCAAGACAGCTCACTCAAATGGGTTGCATTTATTTTTGGTTCTTGGCTTAGCGCTCAGCTGAGGCTGCACCTGGAATATCTACATGTGACCTTCCCATGTATCTTGGGCTACTTACAGCTTGGCAGTTGGCTTCTAAGAGGGAGTGTTTTTTGTGACCTAGCCTCAGCAATCCCATATTTCTGTCGATTGAAACAAAAAGTCACTGAGACCAGCCCAGATTCAAGGGAAGGGAAATTAGACAACTGTTGTTTTTTTTTTAAATTGTTTTATTGCTTAAAGTATTACAAAGAGTATTATATATGTCTCCTCTTTTTTTCTCCCCTTGACCTTCCTCTAGCCTCCCATACCCGCCCGTGTCTTGTGTCCATTGGGTATGCTTATATGCATGCTAGACAACTGATCTTGATACAAAGAGGAACATGTACACATAGGAAGGAAGGGATTGATGGTCACCATCCTTGACTTTTTACCGCTACCTTCTCTTTGATGCCTGGAATGCTCCCTCCCAATCCCAATTCCCCAATCAAGAGAGCCTACACCTTGCTATGTCAAGTAGGTGAGAGGCAGTATAGCGTTATGGTTAAGACCATAGATGTTGAGAGGCAGGGAGACCTGGGTTTGAGTCTCAGCTTTTCCACTTACCAGCATTGGATCTTGATCAAGTTGTTTCATATGTCTGAGCCTCAGTTGGCTCATTTTAAATTTTGATTTTGGAATTTAAATATTGTCCGACATAGAATAAACATTCAAAAATTGTTCACTATTAGAAATGTAAAAAGTGATTATTAGAAATGTAAAAAGTGACCATGCTTTGCTTTTCCAGAATCCCTTGTTTATCCTGATCTAGCCATTGAGGTGAGCTCAAGGTATACAACTCTACAAGGCTGCTAAAGTTCAGGTCTCCCTACCAAGGAGGTCATGGAGTTGAAAAAAACTACAGTTAAGAAGATAGATTAAAGTATTGCTAAGTGTGAATATTGATAAGATTACCCTCAGGGGCCTTAAGAAGGAAGGACTTTGTCCTGGGGAATAAAATGAAGGAGCAGGGTCTATTCCAGGCACAGCACGTGGACAGAGGCAGTATGGTAGAGAGGGTGGAAGGTGTGGGAGAAAACTCTGCCTTTGGCTCAAATCCTTTCTCTTTTATGAGCCTTAATTATTTCACAGCAATGAAAGAGTGTGATTTGAAGCCTGTGGAGTTTCTTCCAGTCTTGGCCAAGCTCTGCTCTGTTAGAAATCCCTAAATTGGTTCACTTCTCCCTCATCAACTCAGTCACCACTCTGGCTTAAGCTACCACTTATTAATGCTCCTTTATTTAGTATAGATGCCTCATTAAGGCCCTCTCACTCTTAATCTTGACCATTGGTCTTCTTCAGAGGAGTTAGAATAGTCTGTTTTGTAATACAAATCTGATCATGTTGCTTACAGGCTAAAAAGCCTTCTGTGCTGGTTATTCTCCATTTCTCCTCTCCTCTCCTCTCCTCTCCTCTCCTCTCCTCTCCTCTCCTCTCCTCTCCTCTCCTCTCCTCTCCTCTCCTCTCCTCTCCTCTCCTCTCCTCTCTCTTCTCTTCTCCTTTATTCCTGGTGGTGGGGGATGCTGATCTTAATGGATTCCTTGGGCTTTCTGGCTTCTGTTTGGGTTTAGCCAATGAAAGATCCAGCAGGAGACTGGAGGGCAAGAGGCAAGAGGGTTTGAAGTATTCATTCCCACTGGAATGCTTCAGTTCTGTTGTTGTCTGTGATTTTCCATGACCACAGCTCCTGCATGGTAGCTCTCCAAACTCCAAAATATTGTTGCCAGAGGTTAGAAAAAATGGGTTGGTGCTTCCAAGGTCATTTTAAGAAAGTAGAGTTTGTGATGAGGGCTTGAGTCACCAGATTTCATATAACTTAAATCGCCCCTCTGCACCTTCAATTCCTTTTGGATATTTATAGAAACCCTTGTCCAAACAAAGCTCTGCCAGGAAAATTTATACCCCCACCACCATGTGTGTGGTATGCAGTGGAGCAGAAACACAATCAGAAATGCACTTGATGAAGGAGAAAACATCAGAATGTGAGTCCCTGGGCAAAGCATCTTGAAAAAGCCAGCCCAACAGATGTCTGCATTAAAAATAATTGCTTTATATTTATGGTGGACAGGCAACAATAAGCAGTTTATAGCCTATAATCTAACACAAATGACTTGTGAAAATATTCTTAATAGTTCAGCTGAGTGTCCCAGGATGTTAGGAAGCCCTATGGGGAACTCAGAATTGGCCCTCATTGATCTGACAAATCCTCACCAACTGGCTGCATGTTGAACCATTTCTCTGAAGGATTTTATATTCTCCCACTTAAGGAGACTGCAAAAGACTCATCAAACTCCCAAAGGCACAGACCCCAGCAGATACTCAGCTCCTAGAGTCCCTTCCTACTGCTTCTTAGAAACCAAAACCTATTCCTTAGACTGCATCACGCTGGGGGAAATGAAGCGTGACCTTGAAAAATATCAGTTTCTAGCCCCCCCCACCCTAATTGTGGGGATGTTATCATGGCAGAATAAAAATATCATTTTCCGAACTCCATTCTGGAAAATGATATCCACCTGCGGGAATGCTGAGCAGGCATGACTGCTGGGGCCAGGCATGGTATCAGGCTGAGGAAGAGTTTGAGTTCTGTGAAGGATCAGTGGGAAGAAAGGAAGTAGGTTCTGGGGGAATTCACATTCTCAGTGCCATTTCTTCTGGCCCTCTCCCCCAGTGTCTGGGGCCATCAGTGATGCCCATTTGAGCCTGGAACAGCATCTAATATTGTCGGTTCCTGTATTGCACTCATGTATCCTTAACTGGACATAGTGAGAATGAGGTTTCAAGAGAAGGCAGCCCTTGCTGGGAGTGCACAGCTAAGGCTCTTCTGTGCTCTTTAAATAACAACCAAGAGATAGTGTACATGTGTAGTGGTTCAAATATAAATTGTAGCCCTGTTTGTATGATGCTTTCTCAAAATTAAACCTTACAAGTTATGGTAGAAACATTGTGCAATGTTTTTGATAGCTTATAGGTCTTCCATGTTAAAAAAAAAAAAAAAAAAAAGCTTCCAATTCAGTGATCCTGCATCTAAGCACCATTTCCAGTTTGTGAAAGGACGTTTCCCACAGCTACTAATAAGTTCTTGCTAAAATGATGATGTTTTAGGCCTCCAATCTTTTTAGTTTACATTTTTACAGCATTAAGTGAAGTGGCTCCAGAAGATCTACAGTGGCCAGAGAACCCTGGATCCTCCTGGCAGTCAGGAGCCCCAGAGACACAGCTCAGTGAGGAAGTCAGCCCAGCTTTAAGAGCAAGATCTGCATGGGTCCTAGAGGAACATGGAAATGCCACCTACTCTTGGGGTGTCCATGCCACAGTAGAGTAAGGTGCAAAAGCATGAACAATACATTTTAGCAACAGACTCCATAAACGTCAACCAAGTAAGGATTTCTTATGACTCCAGGAAAGGCCTTCAAGCCACAAACTGGAAGGAAATACTATTCACAGAGCTGACAAAGAATTACATCCAGAAACATAAAAGTCTCTCATAAATCAATAAAAGACACATTAATTTATAATAGACAAGTGGAAAACTCACAGAAGAAACATGAAAAGTCAATAATCATGAAAAAAAAACTCAATCTTATAGTAATCTTATAATTGCAAATTAAAACCACAATGAGATAACATTTATATCTATCACATGGAAAAATGTTAAAGATCTAACGAAACCAAGTTTGACTTGGATATTGAAAAGCCAACATTATATTGTCTATCAAAATGCTTATAAATATAAATTGGCACAACTAGTTAGGGTAGTAATTTTTTAATCTTCAATACATTTAAAGATATCCAAATCCTATTGTTATAGAGGTGCCCAATACCTCCATAACAATTATACAGCCCAAATACTCTTCCACAAATGTGTACAACGAATATTCATGCAGCATAATTTGTAATAGTGAAGAATTGGAAACAACCTAGTTTCCATTCACAGAAAAATGAAAAAATAATGTTGAGTTTTTGAGGGTATTTTTAATAGTAAAATACTATAGAGCAATTAAAAATGAATGAGCTTGATATTTCTATTTATCAGCATATTTACATCTTGAATATATGCTTACTGGGGGTAGGGGGAAGGGACAAGTTGTGGTGAATGACCACAAATATGAAGGCATTCATATAAATTTTAAATGTATATATTAAACATATATTTAAATAGTATATATATTTCAATAATATATACTATTTTAGATACACAATTAAAGTAAAGATACACAAATGGGAAGGATGCAGACCATCTGTAGGATACCTGTTATCTCTGGGAGGCAATGAGATTGAAAAAAGGACAAGAAAGTCTTTAACTTAATGCCCTGTGGCTCAGTGAAGTTAGAAATTTCCCATGAGAAATCAAATCCCCAACCTTGTGCTTGGGTGAATGTGAGTTTAAATTTACCCTACTTATGACATAAAAATCTCCAACTGAGAAACTGATGTTTGGGGGGATAAAAACATCCCTGGACTGGTGAATTTCCTGAAGCAGTTTGCAGAAATACTTTCATATGACTGACTACCACACTCATGCACACATAAATCCCTGCTGATGATCAGCTCACAAACAAAAATTACAAAATACACAAGAAGGTAGAAGTAGTCAACCATGAGGAAGAATTAGTGACACTGCTAACTGGAAAATAAGCCTTCCAAGAATCTGATATTATATAACATTCCTAAAGAAACTGAATAATAACCAAGACATTTCTATGCCTGTTGAAGGGGCCCTCACAACATCTGCCCAGTGCCATTTCAGCATTGCTACCGACAGGTGACTGCTGTGCGTCTCTTTTGTCCCCCTTTCTGAATGGATGGGTGTGTTCACTGAAATCCTGCTGGTGTTCTGCCACTGTGTTGGGGAGAGGGGCAGATATTTGTCTTTCTGGTTCATAGTCCTTAAGGCAAAGGGAACCATGTCCTGACCTGATGGAGTTTCAACTGGATGAAATGACTGATTCTACATTTGTGTTGCTTCCCTTGGAGGGAAGGGAGGGCTTGAATGTTTTCTACAACTGGGAAGAAAGGGGCAAAGGGATGTTTATGATTAAAAAGCAGAAACATTTACTGCTCACCAAATATTCATGTGCTCTCCTGCAATTTCCAGGTCAGTTGCAGTTAGGGCCATGTGACTTATTTCTAAACAATGGACTGTAAGTGGAAGTTGACACAGGTCACTTCTAGACTGAAGCACAGAAAAGAAGGCATGAGATGTCCTACTTTCCCTTTTTCATTCCTCAATGACAGTGGCAGCTGCATTTTGAGGCAGTTTAGCCACTGCATAGAAACAGCTGGATTGCTGGAGCACTGCTTTGAAGGCAGCTTCAGACTTTGCATGAGAGAAAAATAAACTCTTATGTGTTAAGCCCAAAGTCATCTTGCATATTTTTTGTGTGCGCACACCTCCCCCCCCACCCCCCCACACACTGCTCACTGAAAAGAAGATTGCATACAAAAAATAAAGCTACATAGAGAAGCAATCCACTATGAGATCAGCTGACATAACAAAATGGGAACTACTGCTCCACACGTCTGAAATAATGGAACTATATGATAGAGACTATATTAAAAAGTACCTTTTGAATATTTGAAGTAATATTTACAGAAATATAGAGCACTATTTTGGAAATTTGGGAGAAAAACTACTTGTAAAATAAATTGGCAGATCTTTTAAAAATTAAAAGCATTGCATTTCAAAATTTTTCCCACCATTAACCCCCAAACCCCTCCCCCCGACTCATGTTCTCATCCCCCTGTTGTCCATGTCCATTGGTTTGGCTTATATGCATGCATACAAGTCCTTTGGTTGATCTCTTCCCCTTACCCCATCCTCCCCTACTTTCCCTCTGAGGATTGATAGTCTCATTGCTGTTCCTCTGTCTTTGGATCTGTCCCTGTTATCAGTCTATGTAGTTCTCTATATTCCACAAATGAGTGAGATCATGTGGTATTTATCTTTCTCTGACTGGCTAATTTCACTTAGCATAATGCTTTCCAGTTCCATCCATGCTGTTGCAAATGGCAAGAGTTCCTTTTTTTTTTTTTTTTTTTTTACTGCAGCGTAGTATTCCATTGTGTAGATGTACCACTGTTTTTTAATCCACTCATCTGCTGATGGGCACTTAGGCTGTTTCCAAATCTTAGCTATGATGAATTGTGCTGCTATGAACATAGGGGTGCATATATCCTTTCTGATTGGTGTTTCTGGTTTCTTTGGATATATGAAAACATGCTCAAAGTCACTAATTATACAAGAGATGCAAATCAAAACACCAATGTGGTATCATCTCACACCTGCCAGAATGGCTATCATCAACAAATCAGCAAACAACAAGTGTTGGAGAGGATGTGGAGAAAAAGGAACCCTTCTGCACTGCTGGTGGGAATGCAGACTCGTGCAGACACTGTGGAAAACAGTATGGAGTTTCCTCAAAAATCTAAAAATGGAACTCCCATTTGACCCAGTAATCCCACTTCTAGGAATATATCCCAAGAAACCAGAAACACCAATCAGAAAGGATATATGCATTTCAAATTTAAAAATCAATAGAAGACACACACATACATGTTTACTTATTTTATGACAGAAGTGAAACTGAAATGCAGTAGGAGGTGAACTGTTTGTGCAATGAATTAATTTTTTATCAATTGGATAGCAATATGAGAAAATTGAATTTTGATTTATACCTCACATTATATAAAAAATCCCAGATGTAGTGTAGATCTAAATACAAAAAATATGGTTTCTAAATGAAAACATGGAAAATATCTTTAAGCAAGTATTTCTTAAATAGAATAACCATAAAATAGTACACTGAAAGACAGTTGGACTATGTTAGAATTAAGTACCTCTATTTGTCAAAAGGCACCACTATGAAAGTGAAAAGGCAAGCCACAGAGTGGGAGAAGATATTTAGTGTACATATATTTGACAAGGGTTGCTACCCATAATATCCAAGGAACTCCAACAGATTAATAATAAAGAGAAAAACCCAATAGAAAAATGGGCGAAAGATTCAAGTCAGTACTTCATAAAGAAGCTTTCCAAAAGCCAGTTAACACTGAAAAAAGATGCTAAACCTCATTAGTCATCAGGGAAATAGAAATTAAAATTTCAGTGAGATTACCAGTATAACACCAACAAAATAAAGTGGAAAAAAAAAAAGCCCAGGCAAAGATCAAGCAATTGGAATTCTACTCCACTGTTCTGGAGTCTAAATTAGTATAGACACTTTGGAAAAGTATTACACAGCAAAATGAAGCTGAACGTATGCACATCCTGTGTGGTACGCAGAGTAATGGCTCCCAAAGATGTTCATCTCCCAATCTTCAGAATCTGTGAGTGTGTTAGGTTACACGGCAAAGAGAAATTAAGTTTGCAGATGAAATTAGGATTGCAGATCACCTGACCTTAAAATAAGATGTACCTGTGCGCAATCTAATCACAGGGGTCCTTAAATGTGGAAGAAAGAGTCAGAAGCGAGAACCAGAAGAGTGAGGATTCGGATAAAAGGCAGGCATGAGCCAAGGAAAGTAGGCCTCTGGAAGCTGGAAAGGGATTATCTTCTAGAACCTCCAGAAAGAAGTACAGCCCTGCCAACACCTTGATCTTAGCCCAGTGAGATTCATGTTGGACTTCTGATCTGTAAGTGAAGAAGTTTTTGTTGTTTTAAGCCGCTAACTTTATGAGTTTGTCACTTACCTTTTTATTTTCTTTAAAGTATTTATAAATGACAGATTTTTAAAAAAGGTTTGCTTAAGTTCAACTTTCCAATTTTCTTCTGTTATGGCCTGTGCTTTATAGACCTTATTTAAGTAGTCTTTGTCCAACCCAAGTTCGAAACAATCTTCTAGTCTTCTCCAAGATTTTATGGGCCAATTCAGGCTAATTTTGTATAGAGTGCAGGAAAGGATTAAGGTTATTTACTTATTTAGCATATAGATCGCCAATTGTCCCAGCACCCATTGATGAAAACATTATCTTTTATTTATTGAAATACCTTGGCACTGTGGTAGAAAATCAATTGCCTTATATATGTGGATCTATTTCTGAACTCTTGATTCTATTCCCTTGATCTATGTGTCTTTCTTTCTGCAAATACTACACTGTTTTGATTGCTGTATCTTTATAGTAAGCCTTTTTTTTTTTTTAATCCTCACCTGGGGATATTTTTCCATTGATTTTTAGAGAGAGTGGAAGAGAGAGGGAAAGACAGAGAGAAATATCAATGTGAGAGAAACACACTGATTGGTTGCCTCCTGCACGAGCCCCGAACAGACCAGAGCCAGGGCCGGAGAGGAGCCTGCAACCTAGGTATGTGCCCTTGATCAGAATCAAACCTGCGACTCTTTTCTATAATCTTTAGAATTCCCCTGTCAATTTATACCAACAAATTTATGTTGGGAATCTGATTGGGATTGCACTGAATGTACAGATCAATTTGAGGAGAACTGACATTTTAACAATAATGAATTTTCCAATCCATGAGCACAATTACATCTACCCATCTATGAGGTCCTCTTGGTTTCATCTCATCAACATTTTGTCATTTTCAGCATTTAAATCTCCCATATATTTAGTTAGTTTTGCCTTTAAGTATTTCATGTTTTTAATACTATTGTAAATGATAATGCTTTTGTAATTTCTATTTCCATTTATTCATTGATAGTATCTAAGAAAACGATTTTAATACATTGGCTATATATATATCCTTCAACCTTACTAAACTTGTAAGTAGATTATTTGGGATTTCCTATGTATATAATCATGTCTGTAAATAGAAGTTTATGTCTTTCTTTAAAATCTGTGTGTCTTTTACTTTTCTTATATTACTACATTGGCTAGGACTTCCAGTATTGTGTTGAAAATGAATGGTGAAATCAGACATCCTTGCCTTGTTCCTGATTTTATGAGGACAGCATTCACTCTTTTATCATCTATTAACTGTAATTTTTGGTAGATGTCCTTTATCAAGGTGAAGACGTTCCCTTTTTTCATAGTTTAATGAGAATTTGTATCACAAATAGATGTGAAAATTTGCCAAATGCTTTTTCTGTATCTACCGAGAAGATCATAGGCTTTTTCCTTTTTATTCTGTTAATGTAGTAAAAGACATTGAATAATTTTCAAGTATTAAACTAACTTTTCATACCTGGTATAAATTCTATTTTATAATAATGTATTATCCTTTTTATTTATTACTGAATTTCATTTTCTTATATTTTGTAAAAGATTTTTAAAATTTAGGAAGGATGTAGATATATAATTTTTATTTTTAAATAATGTCTTTGTCTGGTTTTGGTATCAGAGTAATTCTGACCTAATTAGTGAGTTGAAAAGTGTTCTCTCCTTTTCTATTTTTTGGCTGTATAAAATTGGTCATATTTGCCAGGGAAACCATCTAACCTGGGTTCTCTTTATAGGAAGGTTTTTAAAGTATGAATCAATTTTTAATAGGGCTAATTTGACTATTTATTTCTTCTTGAGTGAGCTTTTGTAACTGTTGTCTTCCAAGGAATTTGTCTATGCCATCTATATTATCAAATGTTTGGCATAAAGCTTTTCATAATAGTCTATTAATATTAGTTGGCTATATAGAAATATCCCCTATTTCATACCTAAAATTGATAATTTATGTCTTCTCTCTTTTTATTTAATATATTTTTATTGATTTCAGAGAGAAAGGGAAAAGGAAAGAGAGATTGAAACATCAATGATGAGAGAGAATCATTGATGGGCTGCCTTCTGCATGCCCCCCACAGGGGATCGAGTCCACAACCCTGGCATACGCCCTTGACTGGAATCGAACCTGGGACCCTTCAGTTCACAGGCTGACACTCTATCCACTGAGGCAAACCAGCTAGGGCTGTCTTCTCTCTTTTTAAATAAATATTATTTTAAAAGTATTTTTTTAATTTTATTTATCTTTTCAAGGAAACAATTTTTATTTATTGGTTTTCTCCATTGCATTCCTGTTTCAATTTTAGTGATTTTTGCTCTTTATTTAATAATTTCCTCCCTTTTATTTATGTTGGGTTTGACATGTTCTTCTTTATCTAGTTTTTAAAAGTGGAATCTTAGGTTATTGATTTTCAACCTCCATTCTTTGGTAATATAAGTCTTTAATGACAAAATGTTCTCTCTAAACACTGCTTCAGCTTCATTCCACAATGTTCATAATTTGTGTTTTCAGATTAATTCGCTTCAAAATATTTTCTAATTACTCTTATGATTTCTTCTTGCTTTTTAAAATATGATCTGACAAATTTCTGGCTTTAATTTGAAAAATTTAAAAGCTGTGAACAAATGTGATGCTGCCTATACAGATAGCTTTAATACAAATCTCCTAATTAGTTTACCAGCCTCCTTGTATGCAAAAACCCCTGGAACTGCAATAGAATCGATGTCAGGTCAGATTAATCCAAGAGTTTAGGTTTCTCTTCATACACAAATCAAAGCAGTAATATCACTCATTATAACATTTCACATAGACTGGGGTCAATACAACAGTGAAGGAGAAATAATTCTGACCTTCCCAGAACAGGTATCCCTCATATTCTAGGATTCACCCATAGCACCCTCCCTTCTTTATGTTCCTCCAACTAGCCCACTCATACTGTAGGATCCGTGCATATGCTGCTTTGTCTCTTGGATTGGTGACCTACTGACTCCATCCCTTATTACATCATTGCTAGCTTCTTATCTTTTGAGTTTTTCCCCTGATCACTTTTTTGAAACTTTGCCAGACTCAATTAGTCTTTATTACATCACCCTATTAATTGCCTTCCTAAAACTTTATAATTAGTAACTAGAGGCCCGGTGCACAAAAATTTGTGCACTTGGGGAGGGGGGGTCCCTCAGCCTGGCCTGTGCCTTCTCGCAGTCTGGGACCCCTCGGGAGATAACGATCTGCTGGCTTAGGCCTGCTCCCAGGCAGAGGGCAGGCCCAATCCCTAGGTGCAGCCCCTGGTCGGGCTCAGAGCAGGGCCGATTGGGGAGTTGGGGCGCCGCCCCCTGTCATGCACAGAGCAGGGCGGATTGGGAGGTTGCGATGCCACCCTCAGTCACGCTCAGGGTAGGGCCGATTGGGGGGTTGAGGCACCGCCCCCTGTCACACTCAAGGCAGGGTCGATGGGGAGGTTGTGGCACCATCCCCTGTCATGCACAGAGCAGGGCCCATCAGGGGGTTGGGGAGCTGCCCCCTGTCACCCACAGAGCAGGGCCAATCAGGAGATTGGGGCGTCGCCACTGTCACACTCAGAGAAGGGCCGATGGGGAGGTTATGGCTCTACCCCATCACACACAGAGCAGGGTCCGTGGGATAGGGGGCGGGGGTTGGAGGGGTTGGAGCACCGCACCCTGTCACACACAGAGCCACAGGGTGATCAGGGGTTGGGGAGCTCCCCCCTATCAGGCACAGAGCAGGGCTGATCAGGGGGTTGTGGCGCCTTCCCCTGTCACGAACAGAGCAGAGCGGATAGAGAGGTTGTGGCCCCACCCCCTGTCACACACAGATCCGCAGGGCGATTAGGGGGTTTGGGCGCTGCCCCCTGTCACACTGATCCTGGTGCTGGGAGGCCTCGTGGCTCCGCTGATTCCGGTGCTGGGAGGCATATTACCCTTTTACTCTATAGGATAGAGGCCTGGTGCACGTGTGGGGGCCGGCTGGTTTGCCCTGAAGGGTGTCCTGGATCAGGGTGGGGGTCCCCACTGGGGTGCCTGGCCAGCCTGGGTGAGGGGATGATGGCTGTTTGCAGCTGGTCACACACCCTTCAGGGTGGGGGTCCCCACTGGGGTGCCTGGCCAGCCTGGGTGAGGGGATGATGGCTGTTTGTAGCTGGTCACACACCCTTCAGGGTGGGGGTCCCCACTGGGGTGCCTGGCCAGTCTGGGTGAGGGGCTGAGGGCTGTTTTCAGGCTGGCGGGTGACTGAAGCTCCCAACTGCTCCTTTTTTTCTTTTTTTTAATTTTATTCTGGGCAAGCTTTAGCTCTGGCTCCAGCTCTGAGGCCTCTGCTGCTGAAAGCAGGTATCTGGTTTGTTTGGGTTCTATAATCGAAACACTGTATCAACTCCAGCTCTGAGATTCCTGCAGGCTGAAAGCAGGTTTCTGGGGTTTTGTTTAGCTTCTATATTTGTAACAATGTTTCAAACTGCAAGCTCAGAGGCCGGCAAGGCAGGCGGGGAACATTGGAGTCCTCCGTCACTGAAGCAAGCAAGCCTCATGTTAGCTTCAAGCTGCCTGGCTGCTGGCCGCCATCTTGGCTGGCAGTTAATTTGCATATCTTGCTGATTAGCCAATGGGAAGGGTAGCAGACGTACGCTAATTACCATGTTTCTCTTTTATTAGATAGGATTATATATTTACTTTCTTGTTTAATTGATTGTTATATGTCAGCTGCCCATAATCAACTCCATGAGAGTGTAATCGTTTACTTTGTCTCATTGTGTCATGTATAACATTACCTGTACCTAGGTTGTAAATATATGTTGAATGAATAAGCAAGAAATAAATTAAGGGAAGATAATGAGGGTTACTAATTAAAAGCATTCTCTCAATTAACCAATAAGAGGAGGTATTATTTGGGGGAGGAGAGAATTTCCTATTGTTTCTGAAATCATACCACATAGAATAGTAGCTTTCTGCAAGGTTGGTCCTTTGTGATTTGGGAAAATATAATTGCCAAGATTACACTGACATATCAGCCTAATAGTTATAATAAACAACCCCCAAGTCTCAAAGGTGAGTTTAAGTTTGTCCACTGCCTTCTGTGTATTGATTCAGGAATACTAGTGTCTTCCTGTCTGTGGCATTACCATTATCTCAGGGCACTTTCTGATCCTTCAATGGATACCCTGTATTTGCCCAGCCAAAAAAAGAAAGCAGGCTCACCCTAGCTGGTTTTGTTCAGTGGATAGAGCATCAGCCTGTGGACTGAAGGGTCTGGGGTTTGATTCCAGTCTAGGGCACATGCCTAGGTTGCAGGCTCAATCCCCAGTAGGGGGCGTGCAGGAGGCGGCCAATTAATGATTCCCTCTCATCATTGATGTTTCTCTCTCTCTCTCCCTCTCCCTTCCTCTCTGAAATCAATAAAAAAATATTTTTAAAAAACCCACACACACACAAAAAGAAAGAAGGCTTGCCTGATTATGTAAGACCAAGTCTGAAAGTGGCATGCATCACTTCTGCACAAACTTCATTGGTCAAAATGAGGCACATGGCCCCAACCTAATTGCAAGGGCTGCTGGGAAATGTAGTCGTCCTGTGTATCCAGGAAGAAGAAATTGGATCTGTGAGCATTCAGCCGATTTTGGCCACAGTAGGGGCCTTCTTCATTTGGTTGTTGTGAGGATTAGAGAGTTACTGTATGTAAAACACTCAGAACATGCCCAAGCACATCAGGGACATCCATGGAGTTGCAAGAGGAGTTTTCTGAGTTTGCACTAATCATTGCTTGCTAAACAAGTCTGGCATTCTGAAGTTTCTGTCAAGCCTAACAGCTGGCTAGAGAGTTTTGTGAACCCCAGTGCCAAAGAGGCCAGCCAAGAATGCAGATGCCACCACCAAGTCTGTGTGGCACATCCTCACACTTTGTTTAATTTAGTTTCCTGGGTGGAGTGAGTTTTATGAGCAGGTGTTCTGGTTAATTAGGTACTTAATATTCCTCAAATTGAAGAGCCATTTTCTCAGTGATAGTTCTTGCTTTGCTCAAATATGAGACAAATCTTCATTGCATAGTTTGGAGAAGCCCATGACTGCACTTACCTGTCTGCCAGGCCTCTCAGGTCAGCACTCTGGCACTGAGGACCAGGAGCCTGACCCCACATCTGGCAAGATCATGTAAAAATAAGAAAGTTCTGAACCACAGTTACATGGTTGGAGTAAAGACCAAGTAATGCTTGTTCTCTATAGGTGGATCTGGATTTTGGAAAGTTCTGTAGCCCTATCTTCTTCTCCAGGATCGGTTATATATTTTAAAATTGTGTATTAATTTCTCAAATATATATCTAGTCAGAGTAGACCCTGCCCCTTGGGGAAGCTCAATAGTTTAACTGGCAGTAAGCTTTTATTATTTCCTTCATTCTCAAGGGAGAAAGAAAGAAGCAATTTGCATTTTAAAAAATTGCCTCCCAGGTACATTTCCCTTAACCCTGCTCTCCAGAAATGACCTAAAAATTCATGTACATGAGTTATTCTCTCTGCCAGGAGGACTTAATAGAGATCACAGTTTTAATCTCAAATTGGAGTTTTCATAGGTTCTCCTTCCTCTCCCTCCCTGTTCACCTACACCTCCAAGATCTGCCTCAGTGGCTCCATGAAGTAATGTACCAGTTTCAGGGTCCCTAATAGATGACATAACTGAAAGGAATAAATGAAGAAAGTTAGTGAAGGGACTATTTAGAAAAGTGAGTCAGGGTTAAGGAATCAATAAGGGATGGGGGTCTACCCCAGGTTTAGCAACAGTGGGAAGCTGTACCTGCTTCTACCTTCTAAGAGATAAGGGGGTGGGAATGGTAGCTGGAGGACATGAACTATGACCTTCAGAGGAAGTAAACCACTGTCAAACTGCTGTCCTTGTGGAGGAAGTCCTGGCCTCTACTCCAGCTCTCTGAGCTAGTTCCCCACATGGCCAGACCCAAGGGAGAGCAGGTGATGCAGCCTGTAGAGGTCAGCCTCCTAGGGATAAATAGGGTGACCGTGGGCAGAGAGTGACCTGGATAATCCACCAGAGAATGACAAGCACAAATGGAAACTGTCAATGGGCGGGAGCAAACAATCAGAAAGGAGTGGGGGGTGGGGTATAGTTTTCAACCCCCCACCCCAGAAATTCTGGAACAACGTAATCTCCTCCTCCTCCTCCAAAAGATCAAGTAACACTCATCAAAATAAGTAAAACTGCAACAACAGGATGTCAAATAAGCTAGCTGACTAGGAAGGTTATTCATTCACATATTTGTTCATTTATTCATTCATCAATCACCAAAGATTTTTTTGTACCTCTAGGTATCAGGCATGCAAAAATGGACTAGACATCTCTATATACTTGAAGTGTTTATAATAAAATGTTGGAGTGAATGGATTGGATAGAGCCACTGCCCTTGAGAATCTGAGAGTCTGGACCAATGAGATTTCCTGGAGAAATGGCCAGGTAAACTGAGTCTGGGCTCGCCAGATAGGAAAGAGCAGAGAAGGATGATCCAGGAGAGACACTGAGTGGTGGCAGAGACTGATGGGAGATGAGGTGGTAGAGGCAGAAATCTACTTCCAAGTTCAGGATTACATTGTCCAGGTTTGCATATAAAAAAAAAATCCTTTGATCATTAGAGTAAGGATGGATTGGTGAAACAAACAAAGTTAGAGAATGGATGTAGGTGCCATGTGAGCAATAGCAATGCCTGAAGAATCTGAACAATGGCAGGAGGCCCCAAAATGAAGAGGGACAAACTCAAGAGACAATGATGGGGAGACCTGACAGGGCTCAGGAACTGCATGGCGATGGTGTGAGGCAGAGGAAAGTACTTTGGTACTGTTTTGTCTTCTCATTCCCCTGCTTTGTTAGCCGACAGCTCCCCAATTTTCCTTTGCGAGTACTGCTCCTACCTGCCAGCTGAGTGTAGGTTCCGTGGAACTGTCACTCATAGGTTCTCATCTTCTCTGGCCAAGGCAGTGATCATGTGGCCTAAGTCAGGCCAAACAGTCTTTCCCTCCTGGGAGTTTGGGAATCTTGGGCTTGGCACCTAGATCCTGCCTTGGTTCTTATCTTTTCTAAAGTGTCCTTCTTCATTTTTCCCCTTATAAATGTTGTATGCCACCCAAAGGCCTTTTTAACGTCAATTAGTTATTCTCTGGCCCATGAATGATGGTGCCTTTTACCAAGGCACAGAAAACAGGTAGAGGATTTATCTAGAGAGAATGGGTGGGCAGTTTGCTTTGAGAAACCTATGGGGGAAAAAGAGAAAAATCTGAAAGTTGGTTCTGGAGGCTTCTGTGGAACTCTGAAAAAAATCACATCACAGAGTGTAAAAACATCTTTAACACTTAGACATAAAAAAAAAAAAATCTGACTCAACAGCCTGACTTCCCAAGGATTTACCCAGACCTCTCTCCTCTCTGAGACTCAGTTTCCCTGTTAGTTCATAGAGGGTTTAATGATATTGAGGGTTCTCCAAATAGTCCAAAAAATTTTAAGTTTACATGTAAAGAGGTCAGCTATCCTGGAAAAGAGGGTTAAACAGGTCTTAATCCAATCTCCTTACCACAGTACTTCTTGGGGTCTTGAATTCACTCGTCTGTGATGCACATCTCTGAGATAGGTGAAAATGAGCAGCATTTCTCACTCTATGTTTTGCCCTAGGAAACAGCCCCCACCCCATGATGAACCCATGAAGAAACACACAGAACTAGTAGTTGTCAGAATGCACTTGCAGAAACGCTGGGTCAGGTGATTTCTGAGGTTGTTCCAGCCCAAACAGTCCCTGATCCCGTGGAGCCTGTGTCTTGAATACTTCCTGTTTCTTACACTTGCCTCTTCCTTGGGGATGACTGACCCCTGCACTCTGTCCTCCCAGGGAAAAGCACGTTTCAATGCCTATGAAGTCACCTAAAGGTATAGTGGCTCATGAAACCCCCAGCAGTTTAAATGGAAACACAGCCTCCCCCTCTCCACTATGCTCAGAGCACAGACCCAGGCCCAGCCTGAAGGGATTTGGAACATGCTCTAGGGTGCATTTGGGAAAACAAAGAAAACCCTACTCTTTTCTGCTCCAGACTGTCTGAGATGCTCGTGTGCCCTTGGGCCTTTGCCCAGCTCTCTCATCTGCCTCAGACCTGGTGCTAAATTGGTTCAAGGTTTGGAGGAAAGCCTCAGAGGAAAGGATGGTTAGAGTTCTTAAATGCTGAAATCACCCCCAAGGACCAGAGGCCCAAAGACCTCTATGGCCACCAGAGGGCGATCACAATAGCATCTGTAGGGAAAGCTGTTCCCAAGAATAACAGCTGTAAATTGCACCTAATGTGTTTATGAATGATGGAGGCTGAAATGTGCATGTGTGTATGCACATACGTACAATTAGGTGCCTGGAACTAAGACTTTGAAAATCTGCTAAGTACAATAAAATAAAATCTGCACCTCTACTATATATTCACAAGATGTGGTCAAATAATTGAAAGTTTCCTTATGGAAAATGAGGTAGAAGGAATCAGAATAGCATTTCCATGAAAGAAAAGGAAAGAGTTCCCAGTGGCGTAGTTTTCGTCATTGGTACATGTGATACTGTGTTTGTGTTCTGAGAATGCATGTGCATGTGTGTGTGTGTGATTGAGTATGAGTGTGAGCTCGAGTGTGTGTAAGCATGTGTGTGTATGTGTGAATGTATGTATGAGCAGGGCTCATTCAGACTTTTCCAGTGTGAGCAGACCCCAAGGAAGTCTGGGCAATGCTTCCTCCAGTTCCTGCTCTCTGCCTGCAAACAAACAAACAAAATCATTCCTAGGAGTATTTATGGAGCCTCTAACACATGCGCTCCTCCCCGCAGGCATCTGGAAAAGCTCAGACCTGGCCAATTCAGGGCAGGCACTGAAGTAGGAAGGCGCTGGGGGCAGAGGCACTGCCTCCTCTGTGAATGGCTGTTTTGCAAAAACACTTTCTCTTCTTTGATGCTCCACACTACCCAGTGAGGTGGGCACAGGGCTGCGGCCCCCTTTCTTTGAGGAAAGGATGCCCCAGATGTGGCACGGTTGGCCCAGGTCACCTTGCAGAAGTACAAGGACTATAGAGGCAGCATCACTACTTTTAGCAGCACAGCAGACACTGGGTCTGGGCAAAGCAGGGCAGGCATGGGGGTGGGGGGGTGGGTAGGGTTTGTCATCAACGACCTGAACAACACAGACAGCCATATTCTGTGACATGTGTGGCTGCGGAGTGCATTCGTGTCAATATAGTAGGTCCTTTAGGAATAAGTTGTGGATCTTTGTCAAGATTAGGTGGGATCTTTGAGGATCTTTCTGATGAGGTAGCCATGCAGCTTTGATGGACTGTGATGTAAAAACGTGGGTGAAGTGGAGAGTGCAGCGGTTTGGGGTTCCTAGTAGCTGTGTGACCTCTGGCAAGTCACGTCACTTTTCTGAGCTTTTTTTTTTTAAACTATAAAATGGGGATAACTTAAATGCCCCCTTGCGGGACGCTGTTGGAACCGAAAGAAAAAATATGAGCAGAGTGCCTAGCTCAGTGCCAGATTAAAGAAAAAGCGTCACCAGCCTGATTTGTCCTTGGTGAATGAGTCCCAGTTCTGGGGCTCCGCTGGCGGAGACCCTTTACTTTCCTTCCTTCTCCCTCCTCTCCTGCCCCCTCCCTCTGGGCTTCGGTTGCTCTAGCAAAGTTCTCAACTTAGTCAACATGACGCGCAGCGCAGCCAATGGGAGGCGGAGCTGGCGTTTTTTGTGGGGGGCGGGAGGGGTGGGCCCGCGTCTCTGGTGTCTGCCCTGCTCAGTGAATGGAGAGAGCAAGCGCCGGCCAGCTCACCCGGCTGCCCTGTGCCCAGGCCGCCACTGCCGCGCTCTCGAGCCCAGCTCCAAGGCGGACCTCCTCGGGCACTGTGCCCCACTGCGCTGCCGCCCCAGGTCCCCGACCCGGTCCGCACCCCAGGCAGCGGGCCAGCGGGGCCAGGGGGCGCTCGGCACCTGGGCACTCCAAGCGATGTGCAGCGGGGCAGCGTCGGCCCCGCCGATGGAGCTGCTGCCTTCTCCCTCGCCCGGCGCGCCCCGCTCCTCCTGCGCCCCGTGCGCCTGAGCGCCGAGCTCGCTCCTCCTCCGCGCCAACTCCACCGCCTGCTCTCCAGGCCGTCCGTGCTCCCCCGCGTCTCCCCGGGCTCTACGCATCTTGCCCCACGGAGGCAGCTTCCTCCGGGCGCGGGCCCCTGCACACCATGGCCCCCGGGCGGACAGGGGCCGGCGCCACCGTGCGCGCCCGCCTGGCGCTGGCCTTGGCGCTGGCGAGTGTCCTGAGCGTGGCCCCCGCCGCCGCCTGCCCTACCAAGTGTACCTGCTCCGCCGCCAGCGTGGACTGCCACGGGCTGGGCCTCCGGGCGGTTCCTCGCGGCATCCCCCGCAACGCCGAGCGCCTGTGAGTACCCCTGCCCCGCCCCACTCGGGCCACCCACCTGGGTCCCACAGAGAGGCCCCCAGGCGCCAGATTCTGCCTTTTCCTTTGGCCAGGCTGTCTGCAGTCTCTGCTCTCACCCTCCTGGATGGGATCCTTCGCTCTCTGACAGGGGTCTGTGGCTTTGGGCAGGTCTGGGGAAAATGGTCCCGAAGCCCCCTGCGGTGGGCAAAGAGCAGTGCCTCTCCAGGGGCGAGGGCTGCAGACACGGCCCGCTGACAGCTTCCAAGGAGAATGCTGGCAGGAGAAGAAGAGAACATTTCAGTCAAGGAGGTCTTAGGGTGAGGATAAGGGATCCGCGCTCCTGAAAGAGGGGCAGAGGAGAAGGGGTGATGGGGCTGCATGCGCGAGAGAGGAGAGAGGAGAGAGGGCCCAGTCTGTGACCGGCTTGGAGATCAGAATGGGCCAGCCGCCGTCTGGCTGCCCTTGCGAGGAAAGTTGAGAGTGTGTGTGAAGGTCTAACTTCTGAGGAACCAAACGAATTCAGAGAGGGTGCTCGCAAAACCCGCCCTGCCTGGAGCGCAGCCTCGGAGATGCCAAGCTGCAGTCAGGGTGAATTTTTTATGGCTCGCTTATAAATGCCTACCCGAAAGGGCCAGAGAAGGAGAATGGAAATGCTGACAACCCTTTAAATGAGACCAAGCGCTATAATCTTATAAACCGCACGCAGCCTCAGGTCCTGGGCTTGGCAGCGGGAGGAGAGCCACTCCAAGAGTGGGGTGGATTGACCCTCGTTTTAACCCCAATTGTGCAACCAAATATTTACATTTCATATGTCAACGTTTTGGAAACATTTATCATTTTGATCCTCAGACCAAATTCAAAACTTGGACTCAGGGTGGGCTCTTCCTAGCCTGCAGTTTGGGGAGTAGGGAAGGGGGGAGAAAGGGTGGAACTGGCCTGGGAACACAGCCCAGAAGTGGGTGAGAGTTTGCTCTGGTGTGGCAGACTTCCTCTGTGTCTTGCTCTCCGTCCATCCTCTTTCCCCACATGTCTTAGGGTAGATGCATTCTGCCTTCGTGACTTTAGGCTGGAAGAGAACGGTGCTAAGTCTGAGATGAATTGTCCTAGAGCATGTTATTCCTGGTCATCACCCCCTGCCACCTCATTTCTAATTTTCCTCTTTATATATCCTTGGGTGGAGACACAATAGAACTACCTTCCTTTTTCCTGGAGCTTTCCTGAAAGCTCCAAATGAGTTAGTGAAAAAATAACTGTAGCTAATGTTTGATGAATGCTTTTCCTGCCTCAGTTTGTTAGCATGTACTATCTCATTGTCTCCCTACAACAGTCTTATTAGTTACTAGAGGCCCGGTGCACGAGATTCGTGCACTGGGGGGTAGGGGTTCCCTCAGCCCAGCCTGTACCCTCTTGCAGTCTGGGAGCCCTCGAGGGATGTTCGACTGCCAGCTTAGCACAGCCACAGAGGTGGGAGAGGCTCCCGCCACTACCACTGCGCTCGCCAGCCATGAGCCCAGCTCAGGGCTTCTAGCTGAGCTGCGCTCCCCCTGTGGGAGCGCATTGACTATCAGGGGGCAGCTCCTGCCTTGAGCGTCTGCCCCCTGGTGGTCACTGCGTGTCATAGTGACTGGTTGTTCCTCCATTTGGTCGATTTGCATATTAGCTTTTATTATATTGGGTTATTATATTGGATACTGGTAATGCTCATTATTTCACTTTACAGTTAAGCCATCTTGTCATTTGCTCAAAGTCATGTAGCTAGTTAAGTGTTCCAATTCGAACATGTCTGGTTCCTAAGTCCACACCTCTACTACTCTGCTGTACCTCTTGGAACAAGAGTCAGTTTAGGCCAATATCTATGAACAGAGAGTTCTGGGAGGGTTCTGACTGGGCTTGGGGCTTAGAATAGGCAACTGCTGCTGCTGCTTCAGGTATGTGTTACAACAGCTAGCTTACATTGACTTGAGCTCTCCTTTGGGAGTCTTGAGACTACTTCTCCCCTGACTTCAAAATCCTGCTGCATTTTGGGCAACAGAGGAGAATGGACCGTTTCCTCTTGACACGTAGGACGTCTTCACGAGCTTCATAGGTGCAGGACTGCAGTGAGCACCCACCCCAGAGGACTCATCTGCTCTGTAACTGAGAGAGTTGGGCGGAGACTGGAGTCCTTGGCATTTCCATGGGCCCCTGCTGGAGTCATGGTCACTGGCAGGCATTGGCAGAGTAGGAGGTGCTTTAGAAAGCCTGAGTCTTGGCTGCCTTAATTCTGGACACTGGTGCCACTTTGGGGTGCAATGGGGTGATGCAGCAAGGCTGGCCTCATTCTAGGCTCTGCCCTCCTGGGGAGAAGGGGCAGCCTTTAGAAGCAAGCTAGGTCAGGATGAATGTAAGGGTTAGGAGCAGCCATAGTCCTTCACCACCCTTCACTCTCAGTCAACTCAGATATAGCATTTTAAGTCTGTAAACTTCTGTGGAGATATTTGGCATATCTATGCAAAGGATTTCTTTAAAGAAAAGTTTCTCATTCCTTCATTCATTCAACAAACATTACTTGAGTATCTACTGCATTCCAGTAACTGTGTATAAAAACATTGCATACACAGAGAAAAAAGCCTGCGATTCAACTTAAAGAATGTAAGCAAAGGAGGGGGAAGGACACATCTCTTCGTGAGCCCTCTGAACTTCTCAGGGCTCAGTTTTTTTATGGGCATATGTTTTGTCAGCATTGCTGTCAGATGCTTGGGATCTTCCTAAAATTCATTTTCTGATCTCACACGTTTACCCTGTGCTTTATAACAAAGAAAAAACATTTTTCCCTTCTTCATTCCTGCTGCTCTACCCCCCAAAGAGGCTTTTCTGAAGGGGAGCGTGTGTGCGTGTGTGCGTGTGTGTGTGTGTGTGTGTGTGTGTGTGTGTGCGCCCACACGCGCGCGCACACTTGTGCTTTGTTCTCTGGGTATTTTTTAATTCTGAGGCCTTGTCTGCTTGTGGTACACCATTAAAGAAAACCTGTGTGAGGATAGTGTGGTCACCATTTGGACTTTGCTTCAGGCCTGTAATGGGGCCTGTTGAATTGTTCGTAATTAAGCTGCTATCAGAGTTGGGGGTCTATGTTCCAGCTCCTTCTCCCTAATGTCAGTACAACTCACAGAAAGAGAAACTCTTTGTCGTTTATAAACTACTGACAATTTTTCCCCCTCAACGAGGAGGTGACACCCACAAGAAAGTTAAATAAACGCAGAGGGGAATTCAATGTAATTTATTATCCGTGTAGCAAAGATAGAGGACAGGAGGAGAGGAAGTGAATGGTGGTGCCTGAAACAAAACATTTACCGTGGAGCACAGGGTAAACAGATGTTGCATTTACCCTTCTGAGCACAAAAGGAGCTCACAGATGTAATTCTTCTCCAACCACAATCTCGGCCTGGAAAAGAGGAGACAGATGAAAATGAATTCTCACGTGGGGCCTCCTCTCCCCATCCTGTCTAAAGGCAGGCAGAGCCCCTCTTCGCACCCACAGCGAGGTGGTGGCCTGAACAGTTGAGCGGGGCAAGAGTGGACATCTTTGGTTTTTCACTTGGCTCCGGAACATGCTGGAGACTGCTGTATTTAAATAAACATTTCCTGTTTGCGAAGGAAAACGGGCGAAAGGCTGAAACGTGAGAATGTGGTAACTTAATTTTCTCCATCACTCCAGATGACGGCAAGCTTCGCCAGTGGTTGGGTCCAATAAAAACCCACACTGTGTCATAGGCTTTCCCTCACTTGACCACAGAGGTCCCAAGGTCAAGTGGGAGACTTTCCAAGATGCTCAACAGCCAAGCCCTGTGTCCTGGCATTCCCAGCCCTCAGGGCCAGCTCAGAGGGCCAGGGGCACGCTGGTGATTCACGATGAGCCAAACACGGCCAGGTGGCCTTTCAGGGAAGCACAGTGCTTTGCGACTCTGAACAGATTGCTTTACCTCTCTGAGCCTCATTTTCCTGATAGAATTCTAGAATAGCATTAATGGTTTTCCATTTATGGTTATCTAGTGTCTGCTCTAGTGTCTAGAAAGGTCCCTGGCACATAGTAGGTTTTCAACAAATATGTGTTGACTAAGTGAATGATTTCTCTAAAAAAAAAGAAAAAGTCTCTTTTAGTTGTTACAATGAAAGATGGGCAATTATAGATTTGTATTTTTATGCGTGGTTAAAGACAACTTACTAGTTATTGTAACTCATGAGTTATTAAGGTTTTCTAAAATTTGACTCTTGTGAACTAAAATTATTCCCTTACTAGAGTTATCAAAGATTCCTAATGAGTGATTCACCCCAGAGTCTGGTTGCCAGGCATTGCTTAGCAACCTTACAAAACTCCTACTGTGCACATTCCTGTGGAAAGAGCTAGAAATCCTGAACCCTTAAATCATATCACCTTCTAATCAGGAACTCGTCAGCATCATCCTGCACTCTTTGTGGTTTTTGATTGCTGCACTTCTTCTATTAATTGGTGTATTTGTAGGATCATTATTAAGTGTTGCTTTTGCAGATCATCTGGGTCTTACATTATTTCTGCACTTTTGCCATTTTGATTATTATATTGTTTCTCTCCAGTTCTGTTTGTTGTCACAGGGTTTTTTTCTCCCCTGGATAGTGTGAATGATGGGTCTGAGAGTTGTGGGATCTTTTTGGTCAACTAAAAGGGCAGAGGTAGCCCTAGTTGGTTTGGCTAAGTGGATGGAGTGTCGTCTTGCAGACTGAAGGGTCCCTGGTTCGATTCCAGTTAAGGGCAGGTTTCTTGGTTGCAGGCTCCTCCCAGGCCCCTGGCCCTGGTTAGGCGTGTTCAGGAGGCAACCAATTGATGTGTCTCTCTGACATCGATATTTCTGTCTTTCCCATTCTCTTCCACTCTCTCTAAAAATCAATGGAAAAATATCCTCAGGTGAGGATAAAAAAAAATTTAAAATAAAATAAAAAGGCCAAGGCAAGAAGATTTCAGAGCCCAGTGCCTAGGGTTTCAGGATTGGGCTCTTGGAGATGGCTCTGGTTTGAATTCTGGCTCTGTTATGTCTTTGCTGTTGTACCCTCTCCGCTCTTGGCTGCAGGCTATTTAATGCCTTGGTTCCACATGTCCACACCTGCGATACAAGGATGATAATTGCACTGGCCCCGTGGGATAGAGTGCACGTGGCCCCAGGTGATCGAGTAACGCGCTCAGCACCCTGCGCA
The DNA here is from genome assembly GCF_963259705.1 of Myotis daubentonii. Lineage (NCBI taxonomy): Eukaryota > Metazoa > Chordata > Mammalia > Chiroptera > Vespertilionidae > Myotis > Myotis daubentonii. Next base: position 104,207,170 of record NC_081844.1, on the reverse strand, counting down.
GTGCAGTGCCTCGTCAGCTCCGGTTCCTTTTTCTTGTAAATTGTGCATGGCGAGCGTTCCTTTTGGGGAGGATTAGCTGAAATAATGTACAGGAAGGGCTTCACACTGTACCTGGCACGTAGTTCTCCACAAGCTCTTAATGATGGTGGCCATGGCTGGGGCCCCATCCAGCTGGAAGATTTGAGATGCCCACTCTGAATGTGGCCCGTGGAGGTGACTTCCTCACCCGCACGTAGGCGGTGCCCAACACCCTCCCGCTGGTTTCCTCCCTCTCCTCTCTCCTAAGCCCAGGTTGGCCTCCCTTCCACAAAGAGGGGATTAAGGCTGAAGTGGTTTCTATCTTTGCCATGGGCTTGCTGCTTTGTGGTCTATTTAAATAAGGAATGCAGTTTATTTATTTATTTTGGGGGATTGGATTTTCATAGGGAATTTTTGGCCCTGACTTTTTTTGTTTTCCAATGTTCGTTCCTCCTGTCTTTCCCTAAATACCCCCTTGTACTGACTTCCCGGGTCTGCCTCCATGGCTGCTTTTACTTGAAACAGCTGCATTTACTAGCATGCTCCACCCTCATTATGCAAGGTGGGCTTAACCCTTTTTGGAACTGCTGGAAAGCAACAACAAAAACAAACAAACAAAAAAAACAAAAAAGGCATGGAAGCTTTTCTGAACCGCCACTAATTCCGGATGGGGGAGAGGCAGAGGGTGCCCTGCCTGGTGCGTGGTGTTGACTTCTCAAGGCTCTCCTTTGTTCCGGACTCTCTGGCCTGAAATTTAAATCAGCCTCGCCCAGGTGGAAGGAGCTCCTACTTAATAGGAAACCTCTGATTCTGTTTGGAAGACCTGGGTTGTGTTTTGTAACAACTGCTATTGCAGCTCTGCCACAGGAAGTACTTTCTTCCCCACAACTGTGGTCTTCGTGTTCTGTTGCCAGCATCATCTCCATACAGCTCTCTCCTGTGTAATTTGTGGAGAGGTGAGTGACTAAAGGGCCTCAATATGGGGGATTAGGGAGGGGGAAAAACTAAGGATATTTGTGGGTAAACGTGTGGACGCCAGACCCAGACAGGGCTCCAGTTCTGGTTTGCCACTTACTAGCTGGGTGACCTCAGTTTCCTCATTTGTAAAATGGGAATAATAATACCCCCTTCATAGGGTGCTGGGAGTATTGAATGAACTTACACTGACCGCTTCAATCACAGTACACAAGTGTTCCTATCGTAATTTCATTGACTGTGGTCTTCCCTCCAGAGAATGCTCAAGATAAAGCCTGTTTTGGAAAAATAGAGATTGACAGGGTTGAAAGGGATCCCCCTGTCCAAGTTCCAACCATGTGGGTGTTGCTCTTCCACCAACATAATTTTGGAGAAAAATGGCCATTCTCCTTTGATTACATGCAGTGGTGAGGAACTCAGTTCTTCCTAAAGGAACTTATTCCATTTTTAAAAACAGTTCTAAGAATAATTTTTTTCTTTGTCTGGGGCTTGAACCTATCTGCCACTGCTTGTTGTTACACAGAGCAAGTATAATTCTTTTTCCAAATGATAGGATTTCAAAAATCATATTGCTGTTGTGTTTCTCACCACCCACTTACCCAAGGCTTCTCTTTTCTCCCAGACATTTTTAGAATTACCTCACCTATTCTGTTAGACTTGAGATAGGTTCTCTCCCCATTTCTAGTTATCTTCCTCTAACTGGGTTCCCATCTTCTTTGCCTGTATTATAATGAGTCTGTCCACTCTCTCGCTATCTTGACTTTCATCAGTGTGCTTTCAAGGGACATGTTCACTTTGGACAGCCATCCCCTGGCTTGGCTCATTTTAACCAGGCTGTTCACTGCACCCCCAGTGCCTGCCAGCCCTCCCTGCTGTGGATCCTATCTTCCCCACCCCAGACTTGTGCAGTTGACTTTTTAGAGTCTAAGTGCAACACTTTGCATTTCTCCTAATTAAATTTTGGCAAATAGCTTCATTTCATCAGCTTTTCAGGAACACTTCCCATTTTGAGTTTCTCATGCAGCATATTAACCACTCCTCTTCCCATTTCCTCTGCAATCAGTGAGCTTGCTCTATAGATCTTTATCCAGGTTGTCATAATCACAGAGTCCTCTCTGCTTTTTTTTCCAAGTCTCTCCATGTTCTGGGGTGTGGATTCCCTAAATATGTTGTCCTGTTCTTTCTGGCTGGGATGGATAAAAGTCTCGAGGTTTTATTGGCCGATAGCATCTTCTTTCCCTGGGGTTCTGTTCATATTTTCTCTGGAATCAATTCCTATTAATGCTTAATTCCTCTGTTTGCTGAATTTTCTATAAACTCTTTGTTTCTCATGACATTTTTTCCATCATAACTTTAGTTTCATCCTTGACCTATTAGGCCGGTGCCAGAAGCCCTACCAGTATAAGATGTGTGTGTGTGTGTGTGTGTGTGTGTGTACATATGTGTGTACATAGGTGTGTGTGTGCTATTCTCTCTTGAAAAATACTTTAGCTTGAGAAATTGGGCCCTTTTGTCAACAGCAGAGCTCATCTGAGAAGACTCAGTTTCTCACAGTAATTCCTTTACCATCTTGAGTGCCCATTGGCACTGGGCTTATTTGCTTGAGTAGTGCTGGGACTGAATGAGAGAGAGGATGAAGCATAAAGGACCGAGGCCTACAGGCTCTCCCCAGATCTCTGTAAAGAACCACCGCCATCACTATAGCTCCTGCTTAGAGAGCCCCTCTGTGTGTGTGGCACTGTGCTCACACTTTACATGCATGGACTCACTTAATCTAGCAGCCATGTAAGGCACGAACTCATGCTGTTCTCATGGAACTTCCCTAGGTAGGAGCAGGTGAATCAGCATTCATCCAGTCAGGCTGGGCTCAGGTCTGTGATCCAACCACTGGTCATGTCATTCTTCTCAGATCTTTTAAGTCAGCCCCTTCTCTGACATATAAACTCCATTCTCAAAGAACAACCAGAGGAGAAAAATGAGTCCCAGTTGAATCAGCACCTGTCTGATGCAAGGCATCTAGAGAGGAATGCCAATGCGAAGTTCTGGACACCTGGCAAAAGAGCCATCATGGGGAAGTAGGTGCTATTTGACTTGGAGCTTGACTAGGGTTTGCATAGGTAGAAATGGGAATGTGATAACATGCACAAACGTTCATGGTTAACTGGAACCTATTGGGCATGAGTCCTATTTTAAAGGATGGGAGCTGCACTTTAGGAAGTTTTATCTAACAAAGGCATTTGGAACAGAATGCAGAATAGTAATCAGTATCACCATGGTTATGTGGCTAATGCCTATGATTTTTTTTTAAATTTTGGAATTTGAGGGGCTAGATCCTCCAAGAACAGTTATGCTGAACCTGCTTGACCAGCATTTTCCTCCACAAGTGCCTGCTTACTTTGGGCAGAAGCTGCCTTCCATCCAGTGAGATGTAGCACTCGCAGCAGTGACCTCCAGGCTCCCCCAGGCTGAGATCAGGTCCTACTGAAACAGAACGGAAGTGAGGTGCATCCTGGTGGGAGTTCACGTGGCTTCAGTCTTCATGGCTTATCACTGCTTGTGTGGGCTCAGACTCCTCTTCTCTTGTCCGGAATGCCAGTCTGGGTTCCTGACCCCTGGTGCATTCTGCAGTTTGGCAGCAGTGTGGGCTGTGGTTCCTGAAAGTCTGCCAGCACATTGAACCACCCACCTTGCCTCCCTCTTGAGTTTTTTAGCCTCCCTAGTTCCTGTCTGCCCCCTAGTTCCTCCTTGCTCCCCATCCTCTACAATTAGTGTATGCCCTCACTCAGGCTGGTCTGCCTGGTGGAGAGTCCATGAACTGCTTCTCATCTGAGGTTTGTGGGCTTGACCATGGACTTCTGCATTTTGAGCATCTCTCCTTGAGCCTGGCTGGACCCTGACCCCTCCCTTGACCCTTTCAGCTTGGCTTCTTGCTCTCTCCTGCCCTTCATGTTGCTCCATAGCCTTGGTAACTGAATTTGGACTTTCACCACCTAAGCCTCTGGTCCTGAGATGGGATTGCAGGAAGATTTTTGTAGCAGAGCCCTTCACTGGAAATTGGATACTCCCAGCTATTGGCGGAGTCCTGAAAACAACTTCAGACTTCATCTTCATGGCCATCTGAAGCCTCGTGTGATGCCCAGGGTGGTGTGTAGAGGTACTCCAGGGCTGGGTTCCCTGCATGATGAGGTACAGCACGCTCCTGAGCTCCCTGCAGCCTGTGCAGAGATAAGAGCAGGTTGTTCTGTGGTCGAAAGCTCAGTGATGATGATTTTGTTGGAGAGCTGTCCTGCTCTAAAATGTGTGGCAGAGGTTTCCAGATGATCTAGCACTTTCCTGACATCCTTTCCCCCTCCCCCAATCTCTGCTCAACTCTAGAATGTAGCTTGAAAACTATTTTAGATGTGGGGGTTTCTAAGTAGTATTAATGGGGACCAGTGGGGAATACACTTTAATGTAGCCTTAAATGAGTAAGAAGGCCTAGGCAGAATCCTGATTTTCACCATTTCTTGAAAAATTGTGGGGCATTGCAGGAGTATCTTTCTGAGTCCCAGTTGTCCCATTTGTAGTCTTTAGAATAGTAGGAATGACACTTCTCTTATGGAACTAATGCAGTGTTTAAATGAGATCAGATATCTACATATACCTCCTAAATTTAGTGCTTTGCAAATACCTTAATGAGTCCACCTAAAATTTTGAGTGACTTTAACCACTAAATCCTGTATCTGAAAGATGATCAGGGTTCATTTTAGAATCTTGCATTTACAGATAAGGAAACTCAATGCTCAAAAGCCTTGCCCACAGTCAACAGGTCTTCGAACTCTCATCAAGTTGAATCTTTCACAACTGCAAAGATAGCCTCACACCAGCCATGTCATCAACCCAACCAGGTGGAGTTTAGTGGACTTTTTGCCTGAATGAGTTAATAATTATTTATTAATTAATAAGCATCAATTTCTGAGAAAGCACAACCAAAGAAGGGGTTCCATGAAGGATGGAGTTTTTTAAAGGAGTTATTTGGCCCTACTATGTCCCAGGAACAATGATGAATAACAAGAGAAATGTTCTCATAATTAGAACAGCTCAAAATAATAGGAAATCAGTCTGGGCTGTACCTTCCCACCAAAATGACTGACAAGCTGAAGGCCACCATGCTAGGTTCAGAGAGGAGATTTATGGGATGGCAGGGGAAATGCTAGAACAATGACGGATGTAACACCAAGCCCTCAGGAACCACAGATGAAAGCAAGCCCCACCCAGCCCATTCAGTGGGTACAAATATGTAGAAAAATTCACACCTCATTTAAAAAAATAGTACAAATAGAATTAAAAAACTCATGGGGAAATATTATTCTGAGAACAATTGTCTCTGAGAAAGCATTCAAGTATGTCTCCGAAGCAAGCTGGCAAACAGCACAGGTCTGTGTTTTATTAGGATCCTAACTCTGTAGAGCACTGACCTTATTTGAGAAGCATTTCATAAACACTGACACACAGCACTGCAGCCTTTGAGGCCATCACAAGATACAAGGCCTTCTTTGGGAGGCTGCCTTCCCCTCTTGGGTTGTACAAGCTATAACTAGACTACTGGACACGGTTTCCCTATGGTGTTAATTCCTGTATTCTTCTCGCTTAGCTTAGAGCAGGTAGGAATATCCACAGGGGGGAATGAAGGAAGGAGCTTTGGATTAAAATTGGCTGCATGGACAGGTTTGCCTAGGAGTGGGATCGGCTGTGGGGGAGCTCAGCTTGGAGGGGAAGGGTCTGAGAATGGTCACTTGGCCCAGTTTCTTTTTGGAGATCTTACCTTGTGCCTGGAGACCTGTGATGGATGCATGCAGGAGGGTGTGATTCAGGCAGCATTCACCTGGCCTTTCAGAATGGAAGGCGTGTGGCTTGCAGTAGCCCTAAGGAACACATGCACTACATCTCCCATTAGACGTTGGCATCTTTCTTTCCATCTCTGCCAGCTTGCAAGTCCTGAATTTCTAGCATGGAACTCAGTCCTGCCCCTCCCCCTCTCATCTTTTTCCCTAGTAAAGATGCTCCTGGGCTTCTGATGTCTCTCTGGAGATCATCTGGTCTACCCCTCCCCACTGATCTCAGCCTGCCTGGACAGACGAATGTCTCAGAGCATCAGAGGAGGGGACCTCCACTTGGTGGTGTGAGCTGCTCTCATGAGAAGTCTCCCCTGCTTTCCTCTCAGCCTCTTTCACAGCATTTGGTCCTAAATAAAGATCTCTCAGAGTCATAGGAAACTTCTGCCAATCCGGGAAGGTCAGGAAACAAGAAGAGGGACCAAATGTAGTGTGTGTATATATATATATATATATATCTAATGTGGAGCCAGAGTGGGTGACTTCTGATTGCAGATCATATCCTGAGAACCCTCAGCACCAAGGTAGCTCATTTAGGGTCTAGAATGGGAAGATCTCTATTAGGGAAACTGTAAGGGAAGGAATGCTGGAAACCAGGATTGGAGCAGGAATCGAAAATGGGGAGGCCATTTATTTCATGAAAGTTTTTCATGACCCTAGTGCTCCCCCCACCCCCAACTCCTTCATACCACTGATGGTAATAACCAGTGTGCTGTTCACTGTGGTTAGGCATACATGTTAATACTTTCTGAAATGTTTCCCATAAGCTTCCTCCTGCTACGGATCCTCCTTATATGTTCTAGAAATTTTGCAAAGACTTAAATCTCCTCCGGGTTCTCTCCGACTGGAGCTGCATGCTGATTTGAGCCCTAGTCAGTCAGGAAGCTCTCTTCTGCCTCTAAAACAGGAAACATCTCCTTCTGAGAAGACTGCACTCCAGTTTTCTTTGTCTGTGTTGCTAATGAACAAAGAGGCCCCATTGCAAAACAGCATTTCATGAGCAGAGTGGGGCTGATAGCACCTCCTGCCAAATGTGACTGTGTGTAGTTGTGTGTGTGTGTGGGGGAACAGCTTTGTGGAGAGGAGGGCTGGAGGAGGCAGCTTGGGGAATTTTTAGCAACGGCAGCATGGTGTAGTGGAGAGAACACTTGCCTGGGAATGTGGAGACCTGGCTGTACCTCTGACATACCGAGTGACCTTGGATGAGTCCCTTGACCTCTCTGGGCCTCAGTTTCCTCCTCTTTAAAGTGGATGAGGGGAGTAGACTGGAAGATCTCCAAGGATCCTTTCAGCCCTATGCATCCTCACTTCTGGGGGCTGGGATTTGGAGTTTAGACCTGAGCCAACATTCAACCAACCCGAGGGACTTGCTAGAGGCAATAGAGAGGCCAGGACAGCTGCTTCAGGGAGGGGCTGGTCCTTGATTAAGGCTTAAATAATTAGCTCAGCTCCACAGTAAGCCTTCTGAAATTAGGAAAGAAAAAGATGTTTAGTTTCAAAAATAGCAGTCGGTGTATCTTAAAACTGACTGGCTTCGGGCTTTGTAGACTTTCAGAACAGACAGAATTTCCCTTCCTCTGTAGCAGACCAGTTTAGAGAATCAATACTGGAGTTAGTGTGACCTGGGCTTGAATGCATCACAAGCCAAGCAATCTTGGGCATGTTCTTTAACAATAACCTGCTTCATTGGGCTGCTGGGAAGGTCCAATGAGGTAGTAGATGTCAAGCTCAGAGGACAGTGCCTGGTATTAAATAACCACCCTAAAAGCCATTATTCCGATTAGCTATCCCTGCTTAGCAAACCACCCCGAAACTTAGTGCTATAAAGCAATGATGATTTTATTATGCTCCGTGATTCTTTGGGTCAGGATTTTGGATATGGCTCAGTAGGGATGGCTTCCCTCTGCTCCCTGATGTCTGAGGCTTCAGCTGAAGAGTGTGGGAATGACTAGGGGAGACTTGAATGGCTGGGTGTTCAAATCACCTGCACACTGTTCGCTCACGTATCTGACACCCAGGCTGGCTTGACTTGAAGGCTGAGCGCAACTGTGACTGTTGACTGGAGTGCCTCCATGTGACCTCTCTGTGGCTTGAGCTTGCCTGCAGCATGGTGGCCTTAGAGGTGTCTGACTTCTTGAGGGGAGGCTCACAGCTCTGAAAATAGTTGTGCCATCATGTTTTGAAACCTGCGCAGCCATATAGCTATCATCTGTATTTCCTGTGATGTGTAACGCGTCTTTTAACTAGAGCAAAAGCTTCTTGATGGCAGGAGCTGTGCCTTTCTCTGTGGCTTAGTGCAATGCCTGTGAAAATAACACTAAGTCAACACATTTTCAAAAAGTAAGTTGAATAGGATAGGTGGATAGACCTTTAGCTTCAAAGCCAAAAGATTCAAAAAAATTTGTGTTTAAAATGTGCTCTTTGGCAAATTCTGTGGTCTTTCTAGACTCAGTTTTCTGATTTAAAAAAAAAATAGAGACAATAAAACCCATCTCAAGGATTGTTCTAAGAATTAGGGATAATACAGGCAAAGTGCCCAGTGCACACTTGATGCTAGTGAACATTGTGAGGCATCATGGCACTGTGGTCAGCACAGAGATGCTCAGCCTAGATCCACCTGGTTCGAATCCCATTGTTACTGTTCTGTGACTGCGAAGTCCTTTCGTCTCTTTGAGTCTTAGGATCTTCATCTGTAAAATGGGTATAGTAGTAAGAGCTTTTAGGGTTGTTGTGAGGATGGGAAGCCCATCATGTAAAGCTTCTTGCTCAGTCCTTCACACACAGTAGGGACTTTACCTGTAAACTGAGTAGCCTCAGCTAACAATTATAATTCTTTTATATTGATTCACCCATGAATTTATGCACTGAGCAATTATCTACTTAATGTTGATATCTCACAGTTGCCTAATTTCTCAAGTCACTACACGCTAGGGTATGTTGATGCCTAGATCTAGGAAGACACCCTCCTGGGATAAAGAGCCTCGCATGAAAATGCACTCACAGGCCCAGGCCAGCAGCTTCGGACAGGGCTCCATTTGAACACATGAGAAGTGGGTGTTAATTACCCCAGTTGGCTTTTGACCCTAGAGCAGTGATGGTGAACCTATGACACGCGTGTCAGAGGTGACACACGAACTCATTTTTTGGTTGATTTTTCTTTGTTAAATGGCATTTAAATATATAAAATAAATATCAGAAATATAAGTCTTTGTTTTACTATGGTTGCAAATATCAAAAATATTTCTATATGTGACATGGTACCAGAGTTAAGTTAGGGTTTTTCAAAATGCTGACACGCCGAGCTCAAAAGGTTCGCCATCACTGCCCTAGAGTAACCATTTTGCTCAGATATCCACATGGCTTGTCTCCTCTTTGAGTCTCTCCTCTGTTTTTCTGCTGTGTAACTACAGGCAAGCATGCTAACTCAGACCTTGTGTCTGTTTTCCTTGTTGCCTTTTTTAAGGCATTATTTTCCTAGCTCAAATTTGGCCAACTATACTAGCCTTGTCTGTGTGGGGCCAAGCCAGGACACCGGATTTAGTCTCTCTAGGTAGTTTGTGGGATCTGAGGCTGTTAGGAACCATTGACTAGAGCTCCTCCTTTTCTCCCCGCTAAGATCTCCCAAAAGCCTCAGAGGCTGTCATGTCTTCTTGCTTTTATAAGTCTGTCCATCCCCTCCATTATAGTAGGCATGTGTTATGTTTCGGTTGCCCAGAATTCAATTCCTAGAAGAATATTATCTCCCGCATTCATGGAATATATTCAGGTGGATTTGATCAGAGACCTTACCCTCTCCAAGTCTAGGGATGGGCTTACGACCTAAGTCGTGTTGATTGGATGCTTTCTTCCTGGACTTGGAAATCTTGACCAGAGGGACAAAGAGGTTGGACTTGATGGCTTGCCATTTCATCTAAGCACTTGTGAAATGACCAGACATGCCCACTTTCCATTTCTCCAGACCTGTTCTTAAGATTCCCATTGAATCCAGAGGTCCCTGTTAACTTTCCTGGGACTAAACAACTCTGAGAGAGCCACAAACAACAAACTTCTGGGGAGAAAGTGGCATAATGAGAAAGATTATGCCTGGCATTTGGAGAAAGGCAGACCCGGATTTGAATCACAGTTTTCTATTCACCAGCTGAGTGCCCTTAGGCAAGTTCATTTTTCTCTTAGGATGTCAGCTTCATTGTAAAATAGGGATAATGAGTTCCAAAACTCCGATTCTCAAACTGGGTTGCACATTGGAATCTCCTGGGGAGATTTCATCTGCAGTCATTCTGATGTATTGATTTTGGGGTACTTCCTGGGTATTGTGATTCTGTAAGGCTCCTAGGTATTTTTGCTGTGCAGCAGTGTTTGAGAAAGCTGACCTAAAGATATTCTTCAAATTATAGAGAACATTAAAAAAGTATGTAAAATGTTGGCATGATGTAGAACTGACAAAGGCTACTCTGTTTTCATTTCCTTTCTTAAGGTGAACCATAATCACTTGCTTTTGCTTCTAGCACAATTTTCTTTGTTTGGGGTAGTCATAGTGATGCAGGACAACCGCGATATAATACAACCTCAGTTACTTATACCATTTGAGGTGAAGGCCAGTCATAAATGTAGCCAGAATTATGGAATACACAAAAATGTGATTACTTTCACATCCATGGAGTAACTGCTTTAATGGGTAGACAACATTGATTTATAATTACCATGGCAACAACAAATTTGAGTGATGTCTTTCTGAAGGACGTGGACCAGGACCCATGAGGATTCTCCCCCAGATCTTCCCTGCAGCTTGCTGAGTGACCTTGGCTCAAGCAGTTCATCTCTTGAGTCCTCAGGTTCCCCAGAGCCCATTTTCCAATTGATGAAGGTTCAAAATCAAAATCATTTTTTAAGGAAATGTGTTGATGTGACAGTTGTTAAGACAATGAGAAGATTCTATAGGAAGCAGAGTAAAAGTGGGGCCTTGAGCCTCTTAGAGGAGATAATTATAGATGCTGGTTCTCTCATCTCCCGCCCCCCTTCTCCCCTTGCCCATCTTCTCTTACCCCTCTTCCCTACCCCTCTCCTACATCTTACTGTACAGGAACCTATCCAACCTCTATTTTTATAAAGGTTTTTTTTTTTTTTTCTATAAAGGGGATGCAAAGAGAAACTTCCCCCTAGCCCAGTGTTTTTCTACTTTACTACTATTGACATTTGAGGCTGGATTTTTGTTGTTGTTGTAAGGGGCCACCTGTTCATTTAAAAAAATATTTAGCAGCATCCCTGACCTCTACACACTAGATTGCATCCCCACTCCTCTCAGTCTGACAACCAAAAAATGTCTCAGACATTGCCAGATGTCTGCCAGGGGACAAAGATCACCTCTGGTTGAGAGCCACTGCTCTAGCCTAATGTCAATGAAGTGTGTTTAAATTAATAAAGACCATTAATGTTGTGTATCCACTGTGGTTAATCTCTGTAGTGCCCTCAGAGATTTTCTTACATGCCTGAGCGCTAGACAGCTACTGGGAATCCTTACATCCATTGTTACAGTTGAGGGTTCTGAGTTACAGTGAAGTTAATGGTAATAATAATAACCAGGGCTATCCTTTATGGGGTGTTTATTATGTGTCATGTGCATGGCTAAGTGCTTTATGTATTACATTGTCTCAATTAATACTTACATTGACAGAGTTTGCAAACCAGTGGCTAGGAGGCCAGATCCTACATGTTTTATTTGGCCCATGTGATATTGGCTCACATAATTAGTTTTAGTTTTTTTACATGTCAGTTTCTTGCCAACATTTTCAGATTGGGTGAATTCATATAAAAATCTATTTCTAGCATTTTTTCAAAAATTGGAAAATTTGGCAACAGGGTTCAGCTTGACTCCATGGCAGAAATGTACTGGCTTTTAGATGAGGTTTGTCTCCATTTCACCACAGTCCCCACCTCTCCCTTAGTGACTCCAACACTGACATGTGTGTCAGCTGCCAGTTGGTGTCATGCTATTTTCTTTTGCTCAGTACAGCTCCCCTCATTGATATCATTTCCTGGCTTCTCTAGGCTGTTGTATTTGTGGCTCTTTCCTCACACCCACACTGCGTTGCATATATTACTGTTCTCATTTTAAAGATAGGAGAATTGAGGCTCAACCAAAAGGAAAGGCTTGGCCAAATTTCCACAGAAAATAAGCAGCAAAGCGGGGAGAAAACCTGGGCCTTCTGGCCTCGCCTGCATCTCAGAGTAGCTGCTGGTGAAGACTCCCTGCATCCTGGGATGCTCCGGCCGGATCTTCTGCCTCTTAGGGTTTCCCCCGAGAACCAAATCTGTGTCCCCTTTGCTCACCAGGAAACCCACATTCACCGGGATGGGAAAAGTGTCTTCTGAGTGTAGCTCCCAAGCTGCGTTTTCCTACGTCGGTGCCACACGTTGGTCTGTGTCCAAGGGCTGCTCGCACACTCCCACGTAGCCCAGGGGCCAGCTGGTGTGTGTGTTTCTGCCTGAGACAGGCCGCTTGCCTGCGGGGAAGATGTGATTGCTTTAGGAAATTAAGTGGGAGTGATTAATTGGGAAATGTACTGAGAACTCTGGAAAGAAATAGCAGGAAAGAAAAAAAAAAAAGGAATCCTAAATACAGAAATGCTTCTGGCCACATGGCTAAGGAGCTTCATTTGGTGGAACAGAAAGCATTGGATCCTGTTTTTCTGCTGCTGCAGCTTTGATTCTGCTCCCTTGTATGGTGATGCTGGAAGGAACCATAGAGTCAGCCTGCCCGACCTTTCCTCCCACCTGGAGGTAAAGGAAGGTGCGGAGAGACCACCGGGAGAAGCTGGCAGCTCTGAAGGAGCAGCAGGCTTTGAGACTCGGAAAGACCTGAGTTGGAATTGTTGGTGCGTTCTTGCGAGACCTATAATCCCGGGCCAATCTCTGACGCTGCGCACGGGCTTCTCGCTGTGAAGTCAAGGTAGCATTGGCTATTGCCAAAGGCTCTTGCAAGGAATGAGTGAACAGGATCAGGCGCAATGCCTGCTGATAGGTGGTATGTGCCAGGCACTGTTGCAGCACATTGCTTGTGTTCTCTCAATTTTTACAACATTCCTATGAGGTTGGTGCTATTATTATCTCATTTTGTAGAAGGAAAACAAAGGCACTGAGAGTATACATGGTTTACTCAATGTCCCACAGCTAGTGGGTGGCAGAGCCAAGTTTCCTGTGCAGTCAGATTCAAGAATCCACATTCTCGACCACTAAGCATTGTGCCTCTTAGGCAGTATATAACTTATAGATAGCATGATACTATGTCAACAAAATAACATTTATGTGTGACATAATTTATATATACTTTAAATATATGTATATATTAATGTATGATATAATGTATATAAAGTTTAATATGAATTTTTACTATATCTAAGGTGTTAGATTAAATTGAATCCAGTGGAAATGTCACTGTTGTTGGTAGAAAGGTTGAATAATAGTAATTTTATAGAGTTCATCCTAATATATGATACTTAAGTCGCAGAATTTTTTCTTTCTCTTACCTTCTCTATTTACCTCTCTCTCTCCCCCTTCCTCTCTCCCTCTCTCTCTCGACTCAGTATGTATACAAATACCTGCACAAGCTCACATTTTTCTCCTCCATAAAATGGAGCTAACACATGATGCTGCTGTCCCATGTCAGTCCGACAACAGGTGTGGAAAGCACCTAACACGGGGCTCAATAAATAGGATCCATTGTTATTGTCCAGTCACCGCTATGGCTCCCACACACCTGCAGGGTCCTGCTATGTAATACTCCTTCTTTTGTCCCTAGTGGCTTGGCTTTTGGTTCGAGGGTCTCCATGTACAATAAAACTTTTAAGTTACAGGTGAAGTATAGAGCCCAGGAGCTATTTTTCATTCCATGGGACTTTGATATTTTCAATATGCTTCAGTCTGCTACAAAGCTTCCTGTCAGGCCACGCTGAAGGCCGTTGCCTTCCACGCATGTAAGAATGACGGAGCTGCCAGCATGAAATACCACCCTGCCCGGCCTCGCAGCTCATTCCTGCTGTGTTTTCTCCTGGGTCCTCATGGTACAGTCCCTTGCTGTTCTTACTGAATTTTTGGCTTGTCACTCAACCTTCTCTTTGGAAACTCTACCCAACTCCAGGCCCACCTGTAGGTTTTGATACATTGAAGGATCTTTTTGACCTCTTGGGTGCAGGTTCTGAGGCCCTGCTCTCTCCCCAAGCCCCTTGCCAAAATGAGCTTGGAGAGAGTGGTGGACCAGCTGAAGAAGAACCCAGGCTGACTGCCTGGTCCTCAGCCCTGGCTGTGTCAGGATAGGCACCCTCAGTCCTTGCGGTCAACCTGGAGGGTCACGAGGAGAGAACATGACTGTGTGCCCTTCTGAAAGAGCCCCCTCTGCTTCCCCCGGGGCAGGGTGTTGGGGTCTGTAGCTCCATAGTAACCATAAGAGCTGACTGTTATTGAGACTTGTGTTGTTTCAGGCACTATGTTAAGTGTTTCTTATGGTTTCTTTTAATCCTCACAAGAAGAGGATTAAGTCCAAGTTGAGGCACGGAGGATAATTAGTTTGCTGTGGTTACACATGTGACAAAAGGTGGAGCTATGATTCAGGCCAGTCCCTTTGACCCACAGCATTGGTTTCTTTTGAGGCTTCCTTGATTCTAAAGCATCAGGTTTTACTCGTTCTTACGTGTAGAAACAAAGGCAGAAATGATACAGACAGTCCTTCAGTGAAAGTCCGGATATACCTGTGAACTCAGTTGCTCCCTGGGTTTCTTTTGTGGAGTGGGGCCTCCTGTGAAAGTTCCAGATCCTATCAGCATGAGAGCCAGGGAAGACTTGGCCAGGACATCAAGTCCAAGGGAGTGATCATTTCTGTAAACAGGAGGCCCATTCATGCAGTCAGTCATTCACTCAGCAAGGCCACACTTCCTCCACCCATGTGCACCTGTGATGTTCTGGTGAACAAGCCATGTCTTACCTCACTGATCTGCTCTTACAAAAAAAACAAACAAAAAAAAAACCTTCTCACACCTACTACAATGGCTATTTTTTTTTTCCAAAGTCCAGAAAATCACAAGTGTCAGTGAGGATATGGAGAAATTTAAATGCAATATAAAATGGTGCAGCCTCTGTGGAAAGTAATATGTTGGTTCCTCAAAAAGTTAAACATAAAATTACCATATGATCAAGCAATTTTACTTCTAAGTTTATCTAAAGAATTGAAAGCAGGGACTCATGCTTATGCCAATATTCACAGCAGCATTAATCACAATTGCCAAAAGTTAGAAGCCACCCAAATAAGCAAAATGTGGTGTGTATCTGTAATGGAATGTTATTCAGCCTTAAACAGGAGTGGAGTCCTGATAAATGCTATATTCTAGGTGAACTTTGAAAAATTGTTAGGCAAAATAAGGCAGACACGAAGGATAAATATTGTATGATTCCACTTACATATTCAGAATTGGCAAATTCATAGACAGAAGGTAAATTAGAACGTATCAGGGGCTAGGGGAGTGGGCACTGGGGAGTTAGGACTTACTGGGTACTGAGTTCCTGTTTGGGTGATTAAAAGTTTTGAAAATAGACAATAGAGATGGTTTCACAACATTGTGGATGTACCTAATGCCATTGAACTGTGCACTTAAAAATGGTCAGAATGGTCAATTTTATTATATATATTTGACCATGATTTAATTTAACAAACCTCATCACAAGAAAAACAAAAAGTTTGCTTTTTAAAGGGGCAAAATCTTATCTAAATCCCTTTCTTATTCATCTCAGCACCCAGGCTTTATGCCTAGCACAGGGCCTGGCATATAGTAGATGCACATTTCTTTTTTTGCTGAACCAAACTGGGAACAGCTAGTTTCATTTGTAGTTGAAAATGGCAGTGAGATTGTTGAGTGTAGATTTTACTACCATGGCAACTGTGGAACAGAAAGATGATAAATTTTGAAAATGCAGTCATATTTTTGGCAGGTGGGGTTAGCTGGAGGTAACATGGCCCATTGCAGGTAAAGATGAGATTTGAGAGGGAGTGAATTGTTAGTGATTGTTTTACAAACTCAGAGTCCCAACCAAGCTGTGTCCTCTTTGTTCTGGTTGAGAGCATCCAGGTGGCTCTTTGGACCAGTTGAACCCAAGGAGGTGAGAGGATGAAGTCTCAAGTTTGTATTTGGACTCCAGGAATCTTGGTTAGGATCTCTCAAGGGAAGACAGGAAGCCAGCCACATCTCTCTCCATTTAGTGACAACGCAGTTCAGATCTTCAGGAAGAGGCATTGTGGGTCTACAGATCTCCCTGGACATTAGCAGAATCACAGGTGGTATCTGGGAGGAAAAGAGAGAAGACAGTTTTGCATTTAAGGAAATAGACCTAGGAGGAGATAAAAGGGGCCCATCTTGCTGTGTCATTTCACAGCCAGAATGCTTCTTTTAGAAGAAGAAAATGATTTCTAAAAGCGGATGTGAATTTTTTGTTTTATTCAGTTGTTCTCCCTCTGTGTTTAGGTTTGTAACTATTTTAGGATTGGAAAGTCTTTGCCTCCCCTCCCTTCTACAATCCTCCCTTGATCAACACACAGGTATGCAATATGCATACTTAATCATTATTAGGAAGGGGGGAGCAGTCTTAGAATCCAGGAGCCTGATCTCCTGCAGGTTCACCATCCTGTCCATCCTGTCCCCAGCCCACCTGTGACTTGCCTCTTCCTGACCCAGAGTGCTGAGTTATATCCCTCTGGGGGGAATCTGAGGGTGGTTTTATGGTAGTAGAATGACCATGGGTTCGGAATTAGGGCTAAATCTTAACCCAGCCTTTGACACTTGAGAATTGTATAACTTTGATGAGTCACTAAACTCCAGTTTCCTCATCTGTTAAATGGGCAGTGAAACCTGTGTCCAGGGTTCATGTGTAAGCACCTATAAATGCGGAGCACCTGCACATAACCTTCACATAGGCAGCTGCCCAGTACCTGGCAGCTATTACTGTTATGAGGAAACCAAGTAGTCACTTTGTTCTTTGGACCTGGCACCAGAGTATACTAATGCTGGTGTACTTGAAAAATACCTGCCACCCACAAGTTAGCAGAGTTCAGGATAGCACCCAGCTGTGTACCATGATACAAAGAGCTAATGATTAGAGATAACTCATTATATTTAAAGCACCAGGCTGACTGCTTTAGACACATTGTGTTCAATTCTCACAACTCTTATGATGTTGGTACTTTTATATCTATATCATCTATATCTATATCTATATCTATATCTATATCTATATCCATTTTTCAGAAGAGAAAACTAAGGCTTAATGAGGTTAAATCACTCACCCAAGATCACTCAACTAGCAAATACTTGAACCCAGACAGTCTTACTCCAGAGCTCAGGTGCATAACCAACACACTGGCAGCTGTGGCAGGAAAGCCTTCCTTGAAGAGGCTGTGGAGGCAGAGCCAGGAAGATGCCAGTCTCAAGATCTGCCAGGTGTTCTGAACCCTCGTCTGGGAAACCCTTTTCCTATCTTGAACATCCCCCCACTTGCCCATTGAATGAAGTTCTCATTCTTTGTTGCTCTTCCAGGTTTGCCAAATCCAGTCCCATCCATCATGCATTAATTAGTTCACTCATTCATGCAGTCAACATTCATTTGCTGAACAGTTTCCCTGTATTATGACTGAGTTTCCTTACCAGGCCCCAGGCACTGCTCTGGTGACTGGTACACATTATCCTATGTACTTATCATATGATTTTACATGGTAGACCTCATTACCTCATTCTGCTTATTATTACTTTAAAGTTGACCAAATAGAGGCTATAAGGAGGTTAAAATGGTTACCTAAGGTTCCCCAAATTATGTCAGAACCAAGATTCAAATCCTACAAGGCTTTCGTCAATCCTAGACCCAAGGAAATATGTCTTCCCTTTTCCAACTCCTGTAATGTTAATTGGTCTTCCAGACCAGTGGTTTTCCAAACTTGAGCAGATATCAGAATCATGTAGAGGGCTTGTAAAGCACAGATTGACGGGCCCCATCTCCACAGGCTCTGATTCAGTAGGTTGGGATGAGACACAAGAATATACGTTTTTATCAAGTTTCCAGATAGTGCTGATGATGCTGGCTGGGGGAACCCACTCTGGGAATCACTGCTCTAGCCCAAGCTCTTTGAGCACAGGGATCCTCTCTTTATTTTCCTCTAGTGTTATACAATGCCTGGCACAAAGTTGTTGTTTGATATGTATTTGTTATTTTGAATTTTTCAATTGCACATTTATTTCTCCTTTATATATTATGTTGTGTTTTTATTTCTCAGTGTGCTAATTCTTAGGCTTTTCCATTTGGGGTTTAAATTCCTGGGAGGTCAGGAATTTCATCTAGTATTTCTTAGCCCTTTTGCAGAGCTTTGCACCCACTGGGTGTTAGCTAAGTGTCCACTGGTTGGTTGCTTGACTCAGAGGCCAACCTTGCTAAGAACTAAATTGCAAGCCAGTTGATCTCTGGAAGAACAGCTCTTGAAACAATCTCTAGAAACCTAGGAGAGGGCCTAGTATATAGTTGGTGTTCGGTAGTGTTTGTAGAATGAATATCACGTTGTGGCTCTGTGGTCAACAGTTTCCAGGTCTGCCTGATATCTTGAGCCCAGTTCCAGCTTAGGATCTCAGCCTCAATTTTCCAGAGCTTTCAGTTCACCTACAGCAATGATTCTCAATCCTAACTGCATGTTGGAATCACCTGGGGAGCTTTAAAATAATATTGATGCCTGATATTTACACCTAGAGATTCTGATATTGCTGCTCTGGAGTGTGGTCTGAGCAGCAAGACTTTACAGGCCCCTGGTGATTCTGGAGAGCACCTGAGGGTGAAAACCCTAATCTAGAGCATTTGGCTGCATGATTTTTTCTTGCACATTTACAGAGGCACATATGTACATGCATAGGGGTGCACGTGTGTGTGGAGAAGTGCAGGGCTATGTGCTCCTTCTTGAGTGGTGCAGAGTGAGCATCTCTGCCTCTAGTATGAGGGTGCAAGGATTGGAAGTCAAGCCTCGGTTAAAAACTTGGCAAAGCCAGAGGGCAGGTGAGAGCATTGAGCATGCCTGCCTTCCTCCCCTATGCCTGCCTTTGGCCGACTGCTGGTTGCCACATTGCATAGCCAGGGGGGCTCAGTTTCAGGGCAGAAGGTAGGAGGTGGTAGGCTGAATGCAGGTGGTGTGGCTGCTGCAAGGCTCTTTTGTTCACCCTCAGTTTAGAAGGGGCCGTCCTCCCAGAGACTGAGGTGTGGGGTTTAGCGTTTGGCATCATGTGCATTGGCACTGAGTATTCTTGGGTTTCTTGGTGGAAATGCACACGGCTACTTGAGACCCATGAGCTGGCTGAGAGCAATGGGAAAGGTCATGCCTGGGCCCCTACCCCAGCAGGTTGCTTGACTCAGCACAATCCTGGTGTAATTAAGCATGACAAGAAGCAAAAGGGGAAAGGACTGGTACTTACCAGTGTGCATTCAGCCCGGGCCCCCAGGGATCAGGGTATTCAGAGGTGCCAGCTGTTCTCAATTTTATTGGAGCCAAGGTTTGGCTCACCTAAAGCCATCTCCATCAATTTGTCTCTGGGCAGTTGGGGTGTGCTTCAGTAGACTTGCAGGATCAAGTCACCTAGAGAGATAGTTGGGTGAGTAATTCTCATTCCCTTTCCTTCTCTTCTCTCTTCTCCTGTGGTCTCAGAAGCTGTGTGTAAGAGGTATGATCACATTCGTACATTCAAATTGTTCACTGTTCTTTGAGAAGTAGTGTTGGGCAAGGCACTGTTCTGGGCACTGGAGCAAGGACTGGTACATAAGACTCGGTTTCTTTCCTAACACATCTTTTTTACTAGGTGGGAAAGCATTTGGTCGTTATAAAATTGGGAGTCAAATTAGTCACCTACTTAGGCCAGACTGGTAATATAGATAGGTGAATTGGGCAGCCTATGAAGACAGGGAGTAATGAGGCTAATAGGATCCACAGTGAACTGGGACCACATGCTGAGCCAAAAGTAGTTTATAAAAACCCTCTTTGCTAAGCCAAAAAAAGCAAGTTCTGTACAATGGGACTCAATGGTGGGCAGCCAATGTGACACCTACTTTTAGCCACTTAGTGTGGTAAACATTTAGCTAAAGGGCTCCAGGGTCCCTCATGGCTATGTGAGGGTCTGAAGAATCAAAGCCCACAGTGGACTCATGATCCTGGAGATGTGCTCTTCCCGAACCAGCTTCATCTGCATTGCTAGTTAAGAAGCCCACCTTGAGCTTTAGAATGAAGCTAGCCAAATTGGGAATTCACCTGGGCTGGTGGGCCAGTGTGGGCGTCTGACGAGGCTGCAAATGCTATAGGGAAGAAATTGTAGTGACTCTGCCCTCCAAGTATGACTTGAAGCTCATCTCTCCCTTTCTGTCCCTTTAGAAACACATGAAGTGCGGGACAGAGAGAAAGAACAGGGTGGGAACCTGAGCGCTCTTGTCCAGCTTTCCTCCAGCTTAGATAGAGAATGTTGACATGGAGAGCTTGGTGGGCTTCTGCCCTGCTCCCACCCTGTTTTTTTCTGGTCTCCATCTGCCCTCGCCAGCTTTATTTAGTCCAGTGATGCTCATTTGCCCATCACTGGACTATGGGTCCAGATTTCAGGGGCAGACCCTGGAAGCTTTGCCTATGGTCTCAACTCCTGAGCTCAATCCTGCAATGCTAGGGTGTATGGCAATGTTGTGATATAGAGGCCTGTTTTAGCCTCAAAGGCTCTTTCTTCCAGAGGCTGATGAAGAAACGCAGGCTTGGCCTCATGGAATTAAAGTGGCAAGTCTCTTTCTTCAGGATTTGTAGCACAACATAGCTTCTAGTTCTTTCTTCCTTCTGATGTGGTGTCATCCTTCTCCAGATGTATGGGACTCTCTCATTGTTTTCTTCTTTTCATTTGTCCATCCATGTGCTTGTGTTTCCCACAGTGTGTTGCAGTGAAATGGTTTCTGCAAAGCCCCTTGCCTCCTTCCTAAAACAATTTTCCCCTTTGCAGTGCCCCACACACCAGAGCCAAGGCCCCAAGCCACGTCAGAGTGAACAAACCACAGACTGAAATTGCAGCCATTCAGGAGAGAAGAGTCTTTAATTTGGGCTTAAAATAGCCCACAGCCTGAGATTTTGAGGGATCAGGAGCAAGGTGTAATCGCAGGAAAGAGTATTGGAGACCCACCCCAGGATGATTGAGCAGGGGCTGTGGGCAGGGAGAAAGACAGGCATAAAGATCGGGAGTCTGGGCTGGAGTCCCCACAGCTCATTTGACATTATATTCTTGAGTCTCTTTCATAATTATAGAGTGAATCATGTGGCAATAAAAATACCTGGGACCTGCCTGCTCCATCTGGAATGGTGTGTCTGCTTCCCCTCTTTGCTGAAAACTCTATGCAGGTATCATTGTCATAATAGCGAGAACCAGGTCCACCATGTTGCTGAACTTCTGAGCCACTATGCACTGCACATGATATGTTCTATTCGTACTTTATCTCTTGAAAAAATATCCGCTGTAGTTGTATAAGCAGCAGGGATAGTAATAAGAAGAGCAAGGAGGTGTGAGCACTCATGGGCTCAGCATTGTTCTATCATGTTGGCATGTATAAACTTGATAAATTCTCAGCCCAACTCAGGGAGGAGGACATTGTGATTATCTCTTTTTCAATAGGGAAATAGAGGGTCATGGAATTTAAATAACTTCCCAAATCATGACACTAGATCAGGCTACCAAGTGCACAGTAAGCTTCAGTGTGACCCTGGTACCCACACTTAACCATTATGCACACATCACCTTCCATGTTAATGTTGTGGTTTTTATTATTCTTGTTACTGTGATTACTGCCTGTCTTAGTTAGCTCAGTCTGTTATAACAAAACTAGAGGCCCGGTGCACGAAATTTGTGCACAGGAGGGGGGGGGGTCCCTCAGCCAGGGCTGCACCCTCTCATAATCCAGGACCCCTCGGGGGATGTCTGACTGCTGGTTTAGGCCCGATCCCTGCCTGTCTGATAGCCCCTAACTGCCTCTGCCTCAGCCCCCGCCTGCCGTGGCAGCCACCTCTGACTCGCCGCCACCACGTGGCTTCATCTGGAAAGTTGTCTGGAAGGATGTCCGAATGACAGCTGGAAGGTCATTCGGCTGCCTGGTCTAATTAGCATATTATGCTTTTATTATTATAGATACTGCAGACTGGATGGGCTAAACAACAGATACCTATTTCTTAGAGTTCTGGAGTCTGGACATCCATGATTGAGGTGCCAGTATGGTTGAGCTCTGGTGAGAGCTCTTTTCCTGGCTTACAGACAACCGCCTTCTCTCTGTGTCCTCATATGATGGAGAGAGTTCTCTGGTGTCTCTCTTTCTTATAAGGACACATCGCATCCTGAGGCTCCAATCTCATGATCTCATCTAAACCCAATTACCTCCCCAAGGCCATTCCTCCAAACACCATCACATTGGGGCTTCAGTATCTGAATTTGGGGGGAAGACAAACAGTCATAACACTGTCATTTCTTGTTTTTTACCCTAGTGGACTATATAAGCTCCTAGATCAGAGGTCAGCAAATCACACAGTAAATATTTAGGCCCTGGGGATCATATAGTCTCAGCCACAACTATTCAACTCTGCCCAGATAGCACGAAAGCAACCACAGTCAGTCTATAAACGGATGAACATGGCTGTGTTCCATGAAAACTATTTATGGGGACTTAAATTTGAATTTCATATACTTTTTTGTGTCATGAAATATTAGTCTTCTGAGTTCCTTCTACCATTTAAAAACATAAAACCCATTCTTAGCTTGTAGTCAAAACAGCCAGTGGACTTGATTTGTCCATAGTTTACTGACCCTGGTCCTAGAGCCCAGGGATTTGGAGGGTCGTGTATTTACTTTAATCCATGTCTTCCCAGGACCTCAGTCCTGGCAGTCAGTCTACATCCCTAAATGCTGATTGAATGAGAATTCCGTGGCAGCTCTCACAGGTATGCTGGATGACCTGGGGATACTGCTGATTTTCAGAGGAGCCAAAAGTCGCCCTTGCTCCGAGCAAGGGGTGGAAATTCGATCTTTGTCACAGTGGCTGCGAAGAGAGCAGGAGCCTCCCACTTGTGGGTCTTCACAAATGTTTGTGGGAGAGGGAAGAGAGAATTTCTTTTTCCACAGAAAGTGTAGATTTATTCTTTGCAAATAGACCTACAGACGTGATTTGTAATGGGAAACAGATTTCCCCCCTGAAGATAAATGGAATGTCCCCACCTCCCAAACTGAGAAGAGAATTGTTTCCTCTTTACAAAGGGAACAAATTGGATTCTCAAAGGAATAATCAGAGAAGTTTTTAAAATTGTCATAATAAGTAAGATGGTTTCACGAATGATGAAAGGGAGGGCTGCCTTTCTCTGGTCTGGACATGTAGAACCGGTAGAAGAATCACATGGGTCTCTCTCTCTCTCTCTCTCTCTCTCTCTCTCTCTCTCTCTCTCTCTCAATGTTCCCTGTCCCTTGCCCTATCAGTGTCACATGAAGAGAGTGGCTTCTGCCTGAATGGGGTTGATGGGGCCATCCTGGTTCAGTGTCTCACTATACAGACATCATTGTCTTCCTTTCATGCCCTTCTTCTTCAGCACATTGCTGAGCTGGGACCCCGCTCCCCAGGCAAGCTTCCTGACCGCTGCAGATCATTTTGGTCCGTGGGAGAGGGCATTACAGATGGGAGCTTTGCCCACGCAAAGGGATGGTGCTTGAAATGAGCTTGGTGGCCTGGATGGACAAACCACTTGGAATACACTTCCAGGCAGCCAGGAATCAAGGCTCAGGCTTCTGACCTTGGTGCAGGTGAAAAACCATTATGGGTTGAGGGACCAGTGCCATACACCTGGACAAAAGTCAGCATCAGCTGTGCCCTTGGCCAAATGCAGCTGAGCATGGATGCTAAGAGCTGGTATATAAGGAAGAGTGGCTGGGAGAGGAAGAAAGTACAGCCCTTTACTTTGAAGAGCCTTAACTCCCCATGCCTTTGCTGGATATGTGGAGGAGGCTTCCACACTGCGCTTGCCCTCCAGGTGCTCATAAGAAAGTATACAATTAGTTATTTCAATTCTCTGGGAGCTACAGGAACAAAAAGCATGGAGCCATGCCAATCCAGCCTTGCTCTCTGGAATCGTTACCCTGTCGATCGTAGAACATGTGTAAATAAGGAAAGTTACTTAATCTCTCAGGACCTCCATTTCTGTCAATGGAGATAATAATAGTATACACCTCATAGGAATTTTAAGAACTTGAAGGAGATGAGAAGTGCCTGATAAATCATGAGGCCTCAATACATGGCAAAACTGTTTTACTGTTATTGTTCATCATTATTATACTTTCCCGACAGCAATAACTTCCTACAGTTGTATAACTCTTACTTAATTTCTAAAGCCTTTTATCTTATAATACTTCATTTGACCATCTCAGAAAATCTCAGGTTCAGCAAGTGCTATTACCCCATTTTGCAGATGAGAAGAATGGCTCACCCAAACCATGTGATTAGTGAGTCATGGAACTGGCCCTGAGCCTTGGTTGGTGCTGCAGCCTTTGGTCTGGTTGTCATCGACTGTGCCATTCTGCCTTCTCACAGGTGCACGAGGCTGTGTCAGCCTGTGCATAAGACATAAGTTCGATGTATAGGAAGCTTTATCTGCTCTCAAGGAGCTTCTAGTCCAGTTGAAATTCAAAGAACCTGGTCTAGGAAACGGAGAGTCCACATGCAAGTGAAGGCACATTTGCTGTTTCCAACAGAGGCAGGCCAGAAACCGCCTAGCCAGGAGTCTTACATGGCGCCATGAGATGACATCCAGAATTTTCTTATGCTTAACCTGCAAAGACCTGTCTCTGATTTCCTGCATGTCACTCCTGCAAATTCCCTCCATGTGTGAAATGTGCAAAGAAGCCAACTCTGTGGCGGATGGTGAAGCTCCAAGTTGCATCACATCCCCTCCACCACTCCTCCTTCGCAGCAGACCTTAACATTATTCTGTGATTGCTTCGCATCATCCTTCCCAAATGTGCATCAAATTAAAGAGTTATTAGGGCATGGCAGGACATGTTTATGGGGAAGAATTTCCTTTAAAGTCACAGCTCAGCCTGAACTTACTTTATTAGTGTTTATACAAAGTATGTAGTGTGTTCCAACGCAATCCATATTTATGTTCCTGCAACCATTGCATTCCTTGGGCTGCCCCTTCCTGTTTTCTTAAAGTGATTACTGCACCTAGATTAACAGTTAATAGTGTGTGTGCTGTATGGCTGGTCAGGCTTGGAGACCTGCACCTTTCAGAGAATGACAACCACAATGTGTCCTACAAGAAGAATAGATTTTATTTTATTTTAAAAATTCTTACCTGGGGATATGTTTTTATTGATTTTTAGAGATAGAGGAAGGGGGAGAGAGAGTATGCACCTCACCCAGGGATTGGAACCACAACCTAGGTATGTGCCCTGACAACCTAGCTATGTACCCTGACTGGGAATTGAAACTGCAATCTTTTGGTGCACAAGACAATGTTCCAACCAAATGAACCACCCATTCAGGGCCAAATAGCATAGATTTGAAAGTGGTCTGATCAAAGTGGACCAAACGGGGGGCGCTCCATAAGAATAAGGACATGGGGAACAGGCCCCCTTGTTTGTCCACTCACTTCTATCATGGGTATTTTGTGGTTCTAACGAGGAACACTATTTGCCCAGGACAGTTCTAACTTTGCCTGTTTTCCTGATATAATTACTAAAGGCAGTCTTTGATGTGCAAAGCATTGCAGTTTGGATGTTAAATTACATGGTCACTGTAGTTCGAACTGGTGCCCAGATTTACTGGTGTAAATGAAATATGAACATCAACTTTGGATCTGAATCCATGGTCAATGAGGAACAAATGTAACTCCGATAAAACCATCAATAAAAAGCTCAGGTTCAGCCCAGCCGGCGTGGCTCAGTGGTTGAGTGTTGACCAATGAACCAGGAGGTCATGGTTTGAATCCCGGTCAGGACACATGCCTGGGTTGCAGGCTCAACCCCCAATGTGGGGTATGTAGGAGGCAGCCAATCGATGATTCTCTCTCATCATTAATGTTTCTATCTCTCCTTCTCCCTTCCTCTCTGAAATCAATAAAAACATATATTTGAAAAGAAAAAAGCTCAGGTACAGATCATTCAGTCATTCAACAGATATTTATTTATGTCTTTTATGTGCTAGGCAATGTGCTGAACCCTGAGGATTCAAATATAAATAAGATATGGCCCTGATGCCCAAGAGATTGGAGTTTATTATTTTAGCTAAAATTTTTAGTATGTTGCAAAAATTGTGTGATTAGGTCATGTCAGTTGGTCTCTCACTCTTCAGGACTCTGTATTTATTTCTTGAAGTTGATTGCTAAAGTCTCAGGCACTGACACCTGAATGCCTGGATATAGTTGCTCATTGGTCATTATCAGCTTATGACCATACATATGGGTATCAATCTCCCTGTGCTTCCATTTGCTCATTCATGAAATGGGAATAATAATAGCACTGCCCTCACGGGCTGGTGGTGAGGAGTATAAGAGGCACTGAATGTGAAGTGCTTAGCATAGTTTTTAGCACATGGTAAATACCACGTGCACGTTGGCTCTCGCATGGTAATTACTCATTCTGCAGGATGAGTAATTTAGACCCTAATGTGGGCAGGATGCAGGTTCTGTACCTCTGTTGATGAGAACTTAGATGGCATTCTTTAAAAAAAAAAAAAGCATAGTTTAAGGTAATGTTTGTTAATGGGGCTCAAAGCCTATGAGAATTATTCTGGGGAATAATTCAGGGTCAGTGAGATTCTGACCCTGGGGATCAGTCATTATATTTTCCACCTTTTAAAATTGGGGCAGGTAGTTTTCCCAAGGCCATGCTATAAGGTAGAAACAGCACAGAGAAAGATCATGATTGCTTAACTTCTGGGCCTTTCTTTCCCACTCTGCTGTATAGCCATGTTCCATCAGTCAGCACAGACCAGGCTATGCTTCAGGAACAAAGAAACCCAGATACGTCTGTGGCAAAACACAGTAAGCCGTGCAGTTGCTGTGGGCAGTGGTTGTGGTCTGTACTCCACACTGTCACTCCGGAACCCAGGCTTCTTCCGTATGAGGATACCACCTTATCAAGGAACACAAGGAAGGGGAAGAGCGGATTATGCTGTGTGAGATGTTCTATGGTCTTGCCTGGAAAGAAATCAGGCTCATGGTCCCACCTAGATACAAGGGGCACCAGGAAATGTCACCTCGCTGTTTACCAAGGAGGAAAATGAAAGTGTGGTGAACACATAGCCGTGTCCTGTCGTTCTATGCGCCTGACGTTTCTTGTCACATTTCCAAAGGCTGACCCCCGTCTCTTCTGAGGTTTCTGTTTCCTGACTTCCAGGGATTTGAAGAACCATATTTTCATGTGCTCTACATGCAGTGTAGGGAAGGTTTTGAGAACAGGCCTTCTGAGGATTGTTTGGAAAAGCTTGAGATTTCTGTTCATGATAAAGTGGGACAAAAAATGAACTTTTTTGACTGATAGGCATCACCTGGCGGTCATTGCTCAGAAAGGAGTAAGTTGCCATTCTAGAGTCACTTTGTCGTATCCTTTAATCCTCACAGCATCCTAGGACAGTGGTCAGCCAACTGCGGCTCACGAGCCGCATGCGGCTCTTTGGTCCCTTGAGTGTGGCAACGAAGTCTCAATTGCACTGTACGTGCGCACCCGCACGTGGTATTTTGTGGAAGAGCCACACTCAAGGGGCCGCAGTTTGCCGACCACTGTCCTAGGAGGTAGCTACTGTTACACCCATTTTATAGATGAAGAAAGAGAAGCCTGGGTATGGGTTAAGAACCTGCCCCAGATCACACCACTGCTAAGATCTGAGTCCAGGCTCTCTGATTCAGGCCTGCTTTCTTAAACACTGGGCTCTGGGGCAGGGATCTCAGACTGACATGCCTGTAAGGACCAAGGAGGTCCATCAGTTAGGGAAGCAGACCAGGTGGACTGATGGACCACTGAGCACATGCCTTATCCAAAATGGGCAGTTGCTTCTTAGCTCCACTTCACAGTGGCCCCGAATTTTTTGGGAGACAACCCAGGATTCCAGATTTATAAGTTACATTCTCCCAAATTGGCAATTAAGTTACAAATCTTAAACCCATACTGAGAACCAGACTAAACACATCTGCAGGCCAGAATGGGCCTGTGGGCCACCAGTTTGCAAGTTCTACTCTACTGCCTCCAGCAAAGAGGTAGGTATGCCTCAGGCATGCCCTTTCCTGCTGGAGCATGGATGGAATGAGCAAGGCAGGCCAGCAGGGAGCCCTCCTGCAAGAAAGAGCCGTCAAAACAGAGACCCAGCCCAGCCCTCCTCCTTGCAGGGCCCTCACCGCCACCACCTCCAGCCATCCAGGTTGCCCCTCGCTCTGGACCGTTCTCCTCCCTGCAGGTAGCTGTCTGCACAGCGCTGGCTGCAGACTTTTGCAGGTGTAAAATTATATATGCAAGCGTGTTGCCAAGCCAGAAATTTAGCCGAGGGAGGCTTAGTTCCCAAACAACTGAGGTAGTCTGAAGCCAGTTTTTTAAATCAAACTCAGTCATTTCTCTCCCGAATGCGTGTGTTTTTGAACTTGTATGTGGTTATGTAATGGATGAGAATGAAGTGCAGAAGTCAGAGAACAGTCAAACGATGCCTTCTGTTGTGCAAGTTGGGAGAGGTAAAGCATGAGACGGGAGCTCTGTGAGGGTGATCTGATCCGCAGGGACATGCGGCTGCCTGACCTGGTGGACGGCGATTGGACGGTTCTTGAACGCATGCTGTTTCCTCTGCACCCTCACGGAAGATGGATGGCATCAAGCGCTTTGGGCTGGGAGAGGACGCGAGGACAGGAAGACACCCATAGGGCAGGACAGTCTGAGCAGCTTCAAAGAACTGCCCTCGGACTTATCAAGAACATCTCACTTTGGCCAGATTTCCAGAGCCTGGAGTGGCCATAGCTTCAACTGGATCACACATTTTCAACATTTTTTGGTGGGGAGGGAAGGGTGCATGAGTAATACATATTTACTGTGGGAAATACCAACCGCCCCAATAAGCAAAATGCAAAATGTTTTTAAAAAAAACTCTTCGCCCAGCGTCTAGAGAAAACTAATGTACATTTCTCTGAGTGTCTTCAAGGGGCCACCTCCCTTCATCTGAGGTGTCTGGGAGGACAGGAGGGGAGGATAGCCTGTGGTCTTGGCTCCCACAGAGCTGCACACTCCTTTGGGAGATGAGGCACACACACAGGAAGCAGGCAGCAGCACACGTGGTGGAAGGGAATGTGATGAAAGCCCGAAAGGAGTTGTGTGGAGGCTAAATGATGCAGACGTTTAGAGGGTCAGGGAAGGGAGAGATCAGCAGAGGATGGAGAGGCTGCGAAAGCTGCCGGGAGGAGGCTGGGAGGCCTCACAAGGTCTGAAAAGAGGTTGTATCAGTTTCCTGGGGCTGCCATAACCAAGAACCACAAACTGGGTGGCTTCAAACACAGAAACATATTTTGTCATAGTTCTAGAGGCTAAAAGTCTGAAATTGAAGAGACAGTAGGGCCATGTTTGCTCTGAAGTCTGAAGGGAAGGGTGTTTCCTTTGTGTTACCAGCTTCGGGTGGTGGCTCTCAGTCCTCAGCAGTCCCTGGCTTACCGCTGTGTCACTCCAGTCTATACCTCTGCTATTGTGTGGTTCTCCCAGTGTGTCTCTGTTTTTTTCATCTTATGAGGACTTCATTCATGCTGGATTAACGCCCACCCTAATGGCCTTATTTTAACCTGATTACATCTACAAAGGTCCTATTTCCAAGTAGGGTGACATTCACAGGTACCGGGAGTTAGGACTTCACCTTATGGGGGAACACAATTCAACCCATGATATAGTGGTAGGGTCTGGATGGAGAAAGGATGTTGGTAGCTTTCAAAGCCAGCCAATAGCAGGAATATATTTGTTGATGGAGTGCCTAGCATAGTTCCCCGATCTGGTAGGTGCTCAGTAAATGTCTGTGGACCAAAAGAAGAAAATATTAAGTGAAGCAGGCTAAGAACAGCAGTGAGCCCCACCTGCCTGCTGTTGCACGGTGAAAGAAATTGGCAATTGGGGGAAATGAATCTGGTTGTAGGGAGCAGGTCTGATGTCAGGGGAAAGAGGCTGAGGGCTGTTAAATCAGGCATTTCCTGCTGGACCCCTTTTTCCCTTCTGTCCTTTCATTGCTAAAAGCTTGAAGTCTGCCTCAAGGATGCTCCACAGTCTGGGTGCCACCTGACTCTGTGATCCTATTTGGTGACACTTTGCTCCAGTACCTGACTTCCTTTCTGTTGCTCAGATCCTCCAAATGCTTTCTCTACTCAGGACCTTTATGATTCTGTCCTCCACTTGGAAAGTTCTCCCTTCAGCCTTTGCCCTTAGCTAGCTCATTCAAAGTATTACAAAGCTGCAATTGAGTGTTGGTTGGGACTGAGGTCTCATATGAAGGCTCAACCGGGGACAGATCCATTTTCCAGCTCTCGAGATTGTTGACAGAATTTAGTCCTTTGCAGCCTGTTAGACTGAGGTATTTGGGCTCTTGCTGGTCATTCTTAGGTCTTTGTTGGTTGTCTATGGAAGCTTCCCTCAGTTCTTGCCTATGTGCTTCCCTAATGTAGCCACTTGCTTCATCACAGGTAGCAAGGGAGAGTCCCCTAGCAAGACAAGGCATTATAGTCGTGTGTGATGTAATCACAGAAGTGACATCCTACCACCTTTGCTGTATTATATTGATGAGAAGCAAGTCCTACCCACACTCAAGGAGTGGGGATTGCTCAAGGTGGTAATACCAGGAAGGAGGACACCCTAGAATCTGTCTTCCATTCTTACCAGGAGAATAAAAGTTCCCTGAAAGAAACCCTGTATTTGTTCAACACTCTATTCCTAGCTGCCATCACAGTGCCAGGTCCAGAGTAGTGTTTAATAAAGGTGCATGATCAGAAAAAAGAAAGGATAGAAGTGAGGAGGAGAAAGGGAGAGGAAGGAAGGAAAAACAGACGGAAGGAAAGAAGGAATGTCTTGCTTTCCTCTGCAACATCTTCTGGGTTTACAATTGAAGCCCTTTTCTCCACGCTCTGCTAACAGCTTCACTAGGGGATGTTTTTGCTGCTCCCCTTTCCCACATGTGCCACAGCAAAAAAAAAAAAATTGCTGGAATGCCACAGAATGAATCAAAAGAAGGGTATGGATACATATGTGCCAAGATAGGGACAGTGGCCTAGCCTAGAACATTTTTGTTTCATTTTTTCCGATGTTGTTCTAAATTCTTCTTCCTCTTCCACCCCACCCAAGGTGTCAAACAGATGTGAAAATACCACAGAGCTGCAAGTCACAGTGTTGGTTTATGATTTATGATTGGGATGGGGGAAAATAATGCAGGAGATTACCATGGTGATGCCTGTTTATGGAGGCAACATGGCAGATGATGAGGAACATGGCAGAAACCAGACGCTGGCCAACACAGCAAGAAAGCACTTCGGCCTGGAGCTTGCAAAGGGGCTCAGCACTCCCACAGGCCCAGAACTCCCTGGCCAACAGACTAGGAAGTGTGCCGTCTTGGCCATAGTGGGGAGTAGCAAAGCCACTGGGAGTGCCCTGTGCTTTCTTCAAGACATAGGGATGGGGGATTCTGTTCCATTCTATTCTTTTTTTTTTTTTTTTTAGTTAGCTGTTAAACTGATACAGTGGAAAGTACTTAGACACTTAGACGCTAGTAGCAGATGAGCAGCATGATGTGATATAAAGCATGAGCCTGAGTTCACATCCCAGCCTTTGCTGCTTATTGGTTGTGTGATCTCATGGCAACTTGTTTTATTGGTACAATCTTCTAAGTTGGGGTGTAGGTAGGGGAGACTAAGCTTCAGTTTCCTCATGTGAAAAATGGGATAATAATAGAATCTATCACATAGGATTGCTCTCTAGATAAGAGAGAATGAACATAAACTTTTTAGCACAATGCCTGGTGTATAGTTTGGGCCCAGCAAATGTCAACTCTTATTAAGGCTGATCTTCAGTATTTTTATTTGTTGAAGGATGTCTAATACCTACCTTTCAGAGCAGTTGCAAAGAGAAGAAAGAAAAATAGGATGAAGAGCTACTGACTCAAAATTGTTGTACTTGTCAATGTACTAGGCTGCTGTACCCAATAGTTCCAAAATTTCAATGTCTTAAGAGTTATGTCTGAAACATGCCTAAGTCTAATGTGAGTAAATGGGGAGGCAGGGAAGGGAAGGTCTCTGTTCCATGCAGTCATTCAGGGACCTAGGCTCTTTCTCTCTGCTCACCTTGGGCTGGAGTCAGTAGATTCTTGGAGTCCTCCACTGGATCTACTGACTCCAGCCCAAGGTGAACAGGATGTTTTATGGACCAAGGCCTGCAGGCAGCATATATTGCTTCTGCCCATGTAATTGTGAGAACTCAGTTACATAGTTGCCCCTACCTGCAAGGGAAGCTGAGAAATGTCGTCTCTCTGTGTGCACCAGCCAGAGGGAAATGGTTTGGTGGACAACTTGCCTGTCTGCCACAATATTTAATGAATGGCACCTGCTCATTGTGATTACTGTATTACACCAGGGTGATTCCCATGGCATCGCAAGCCCCACTTGGAGGGATGGGCAGCCCTAATTATGCAATCTTACTCCTGAGAGCCTGAGAACAGTGCCAATTCTCACCTCATTCCTAGAATGACATGGGAGCCTTCAGCCCCTGTGAGTTATTGCTGACCATAAAGACACCACTGAGAGTTTCAAGGGTGGCAGGCAAGCCTCAGAAAGGACGTGTGAGAGTCATGTGAATGCAGGTCCATTGTTAATGCTAAATTAAATATTTGGAAGGTGGCTTTCCTTTCTCTTTCATCTTTCACAAAACAAATCATTCCAACACTTAATGGTTTAAGACATAGCACTCATTTTAGTATTCTCTACTGCAGTTTCTGTGGGCAGGAACTCAAGGCCATTTAGCTGGGTGATCTGGCTTTTCATAAGTTCTAGCCAGATGGTAGCTGCAGCTGGAACCGCAAAGGTGTCTGCTCTTACGTGCTTGACCTCTAGGCTAGAAAGATCCAAACAGCCAGGGCTGGAGCAGCTAGGGCTCCTCGGGCATCTCTCTCTCTCATTCCCTCTCCCTCCTTCTCCCTCCCTTCTTCCCTTCCTCCCTCCCTCCTTCCATCTCTACCTCTCTTACTTCCCTGCCTCTCTCCCTTCCATCTCTCTCTCCCTCACCTCCCATGGTCTTCTGGTCTTTTCACATGGCAGCTCAGGGCTCCAATGCAGTTGCTCTGAGAGACACACAGGCAGTCACTTCTTGTCAAAGAAATCATTTGCAGACATGTTTTAAAACTACTTCGCCTCCCCACCCCACATCTAGACACTGTAATGGTTTCCCTATCCAGGATCACTCCAGGTGGGACCATGCCTGCAGATGGTTCAGAACTCATCCTAGGCTGAGCTCTGATTCCCTCAGAGGTGAAAGGTGAAGGCTGAGAAATCTAAGGGTCCATAGGAGCCTGGACTGGGACAATGGGGTTGGGAGAAGGATGGGCACATGAAGTAGTGCAGCCTCTTCTCAGGGGCAATTTAATTAATTCCCATTTTTAGCCAGGCATGTTTGCAATCCAGGCTTCGTATGTCTCACCATTCCAAGGTCTGCACGTAGGAGAGAGTTACAGAAAGAATGGAGGCTCAGAGAATTTAAGTGAATTATTCAAGCTCACAGAACGGGGAGTGGGGGGTGGACAGAGATTTGAACCCTGACCTGTCTCACCTCAAAGCCCATGTGCTCCCTGCCCTTCTCCTTGGCAGTCTGGCAGTATTGTATGGATCAGGGAGGAGAAGCTACCATGGAAATAACCATGGAAATAGGTGTCATAGAAATGCTTCGAGGGAGAGGCAGTGTGAGGGGCCACTTGTGGTGCTCCCTTCCTATCAACCACAAAAATGCCCCCTCTTCACCTGGAGGAAGATAGCATGCAAACCAAGTCTCTTGAGGATCCCAAGATTCATCTCTAAGCACAGAGTTTGGGTGGGGCAGTCAGCTGCTCTGGGTGCACTGAAATTTCAGAGTGGAGGTGGGGGTATTCAATTCAACTAATTATAGTAACAATAGCTGCCATAATTGAGTATTTAACAAGTGTCAGATAAGTGCTATGCATGCATCATCTCATTTAATCCTCCTAAAAACTGTTGAGGTCAAGGTTGTCACCCTCATTTGGCATATGGAGAAACTGAGCCTCAGAGATGCAGTGAACTGCCTTTAGGTCACTCATTATGTGGCAAGGTGAGAATTCACACTCAGGGCTGCTTGCCTCTGAAGCTCTGCCTCCCAGACACTGACTATGTTCCCACGGCAGCCCCACGGTCCCCATCACAACCCATCCCCAAGTCCTCAGCATCTCAGCAGCACACTGTGTCCCCCTTCACATAATAAAAATTAATTGAAGAATATTGGTGCCACAGCCACTGGCATTAGCTGCTGAGATACCATGCTGTGTCCCGTAATGAAACCCTTAGTTGCATTGTCATATTCACAGTTGTAAAGGCCCCCAAACAACCTTCCCAGTTGTGATGGGTGGTGAGAAAAATACTCAGGGCGATTATGAGCATGCACCGATCCCTGTTTGCATGCTGGTCCCTAATCTTTGCGTGAGCAACACTTTTCTATTTCCCTGTGCAGTTCTTGTTCTTCCTTCACCAGCACTCACCTTAGTCTGAGGAGTCTACATACTGCCCTTCTCCACTGTAGGCGAGTTAAGAAACAACTTTGCTATTTTAGATCGTGGAACAGTGGATGGAGTGGGGAGTTCCCAGGTGAGGTTCCTCAAGGATCCACTTCATGTTTCTTTCAGTATTATTTTTATATCAGGAGAGTAATCCCTTCCCAAACTTGGTTTTTCCTCCTGCAAAGTGCGAGAATCTGAAAATTGTTTCCTCATTCTTTTTATGCAACTGCAGATCTCACAAGTCTCACTGAGGTCCAACTGCAGGGTGACAACCTCAGGACCTGACTGGGAAAACCAAGGAAGTGCAGTGGTCCCTCCTTATCCACAGGGCATATGTTCCAGGCCCCCACGAGTGCCTGAAACCATGGAGTACTGAACCCTCTGTGTACTTTTTTTTCCTGTACCTCATACCTTTTCACTCAAAGGAAGCACTTTACGGCTTTTCTTGGCATATCCAAATTGCCAGCATCATATTTGTGCTTTGGGGGCCATGAGTAAGTAGAATAAGGGTCACAAGCCCTGTGATTCCATGGCAGTCAAACTGAGTTGGCTGCTGAGTGACTAATGGGCCAGTAGCATTCACACTGCACAAAGGGATGATTCACATCCTGGGCAGAAAGGAGTGGGAAGGCGTGACATTCCATCACACTACTCAGAGTGGTGCACAATTTAAAACTTATGCATTGTTTATTTCTGGAATTTTCCATTTACTATTTTCTTATCGCAGTTAACCATGGGCCACTGTAACTGCAGAAAGTGATGCTGGGAAAAGGGGGGACTATTGTAGAGAACATGTAGCTAGGAACCCATCACTGGAAAATGTCCTTTTAGCTACAAAGCAGAGCAAGATCGTTTACATGTACCTTGTTGAAGCTCAAACTTGGCCAAAGCCCCGGAAAGTTTCTCATAAGGAAGGCATGGAAAATAGAAATTAATTGTTCAGCATTCATTATTAAGAATTGGAATGCTATTTATGGTCCTTTTTTGAGTCCAGTCTTCTTATATAGTTTTAGTGAACACATTTATACAGGTTTATTCTTGACTTTGTTTTTCCCTAATCCTGGTTTTCTAACCTCATGGTACTCCCTTCTCCCCAACAAGGCCACCTTAATGCTTTCAGTTCTCCTATAATAAATCCTTCTCTTTGGGACCATTTTTAGGATCTTAAGCCTACAAACTGAGGCAGGATTAATCCATGTAGCTGTTGTTACCTAATGTAGGAAATTAACAAAGTTACCTTGGCTCTGTGCCAAGCACACAATCTACCTCATTGGGCTATGCTGTTAAATGAGATATGGTCTTTGTCCTTGGGAAGTCCTCAAACTAGGTGGGAATAGTCAAGTACCTGGCTAGGTGTCAAAGTCAGTCAAGATTCTTCTGGTTTAAAGTGATGGCAAATTTAACTCAAACTACTTTAAGTCAAAATGTAAGAGGGATGGGATAGAGTGGCTCCACGTAATCTCCAACTACAGAGGTGTCTGGCTTCAGGCATGTGTATCTCCAGAGCCTCATAGGATAGCACGAGAAATCAATCTTTTTTTATCTCCTAACTCTGGAAAACTCTGTCTTCATGGGAAAGATGGCTGCTGGCAGTGCTGAACAGCTTAGCAGCCCCAGTACAGAAGAGCCCACTGGGAATTTGAGTCATATATGCATTCCTGAAACAATGACTATGGTCAGAGGGGCAAAGATGCACATGATCTTGGTCTGCTGAGGAGCTTATCCCTGGAGCTGAGACGAAGGTTCAGCCCCACTTATATGACGTGATCTGTCAGTTGGGGGTGGGGAGTTTCCAAAGAAAAATTTCTGACCTGATGAAGGGGCAACAGAAGCCAGGCAGCTACATATAACAGGCTCTACTACAGACATAATGGATAGCTTATTCCATACAATACCCTTAAGGTTAGTTGGGCATGCTCAAGGGATATCATTAATCATTGGAATTGCCTTCTTCTTGACAAGCAACATCCCTCCAGTCCAAGCCAGTCTGGGTTGAATAGACCATAAATGTAACCTGAAAAAATCTTACCCAAATTTTCTCTCCATTACAGTGACCTGGACAGAAATAATATCACCAGGATCACCAAGATGGACTTCGCTGGACTCAAGAACCTTCGAGTCTTGTAAGTAGCACATTACTCTCCAGCACATTTTTATATTTAGCTCTTCAGCCTTATGAAAGGGTTCCATTGCCCTAACATTATACACCCTAGCACTGGGCAACAGGAATTTGACATTCTGTGGCACAAAACCCTTCATTAGGTACCAGGTTTTCACAGGTATCTCACTCTGTGTCTCACTGCTGCTGGCTGGGCTAGGCCAATGGAAGAATTCTGTCCCGTGACAGGGAAAACAGAAGGCCATACATGAATAAGTCAACATGCCCAGCTTCTAGGATGACAGCAATGTCAGACTGACTAACCATTCTTCCCTTCCAAAGAGATTATAATTTCTTCTCCAGCATGTGCATTAAAAGAGAAATCAGGACAAACGTTATTTATCTTGTTGTTTAATGGAGAGGGAAGGGGAGGGGAGGGGAGGGGAGGGAGAGAGAGAGAGAGAGCCAGACAGGGTCAGAGCCCTTGCTGAACACTGAGCTATGCAGACAGGTAGCAGAATGTGAGATGGGCATTTGCAAAATGGGGGAGCAAGGAATATGAGGTCTCATTTCTAAATAGTGATGCCTCATCTCAGTCTAAGCTGCCTCCCACACACACCCCGACCAGGGCCAGGGGTTAAGCCTTCAACCAAGGTACATGCCCTTGACCAGGAATCAAACCTGTGACCCTATGGTCCATAGGCCAACTGGCCAAGACTGAATTCCTTGGCTTTTAGATGGTTGTCTTCTCCCTGGGGACCTTTCCACTGTCTTAGCTCAATGTATGTATGTCTACATTTCCCCTTTTTATAAGGACACCAATCATATTGGACTAGGGCCCATCCTAATGACCTCATTTTAACTGGATTACACAGTACAGACCTCATCTCCAAAAGAAGGTTGAATACACTAGGGGGAAGGGCATCAACATTTGCATTTGAGGGGGAATACAATTCTACCCATTTAAATAAAAGTCCTTCTAACTCTCATAATTGCACATATGATGCTTTTCGGTTTTAACCTTCTCATGAATAGTCTGATTAGTCTCCCTGCAGCTTATGGAGTATTACTTGTATAACACTGTTTTCCTGATTGAGAATTCATAGTCGTAATGAAGATGACAAGCTAAGGTATATGTGGTACCTTCCACAGACCAACTCTATGTTATATAGTTATTAACCCCTACATGTCCAGAGGAAACAGGGGCTCAGATAGGTTAAGTGATCCCAACTCCACAGAGCAGGTAAGCAAGGGAGGAGGAATCCGAACCCAGGATGCGTGCTTTCTCACCTCCGCGCAGTGCCCCTTGCGTTATAGGGAGTTTAGAAAACCAGTAGTCTACCTGCTGGTAAATGCACCACGGATGAGCAAGCTGTTTCCTGAGTGTCCCTGAGCACCAGCGTGTGAGGACACTGGGATCCGAATGCGGGGCCTCCCGCCATCAGATGCTCTCCCCTCGGCGTGTTCTCCAGTCTTCGACCAGCACACGGCCTTCTCTCCATCCTAGGAGGGAAGACCCAGTCCCTGCCATGTCTGTCTTTTGCTCTAAGCAGCAATATGTCTGTCAGGTGACTGGCAGTTCTGACAAGTGTGTGTGCTCAGAATTGAGGCTGGGAGTGAGGGAATTCCAGGGCTCAGTGTTAGGGTGTTCTTATTGAGGAGATACAGGCAGTAAAGACCCGATTCCAGGTAATTGTTCTGCTTACAGAACAGGCATTTAGCTTCTCTCATTTTCCCCCCGATTTCTAACCCCCCGGCATCTGTGAAAGATTTCCTCTCATACAAGTCAGAAATTTCACCTACTGCTTCATATTCTAACAGAGTCAAAAATAACCCTTTGATTTTCTTACCATTATATCAGAAAGACTAATAAAAATTCCAATTCCCATCTCTTCTCTCTGCAAATAGAAAGTTTAAAATAATCACATAAGATCGTGTTAATATCTTCCGGATGGTCTACAACATTCCTTTGACTTTGGTTTGTTGGTACATTCTTCTTATTTTGTTTCAGTTAATGGGTACAATCTTACTTTGATAAGCGATGCCAAAACCCTCTCCCTTCCCCCACATTATAGACTCTATCAATATAATATGTTTCACTGTCTCATCAATTCATAGGCAGTCCCATTCAAGTGGCCCATTATTGCTCTACAAGCATCAAGCAGGTGGGATAATGGAAGTGCTTTCTAACAAACACCAATAAAATACCCAGACATATCAACTGTATTTTTCCTTAATCTTTGCTGTTTAGCAGAGTAGCCTAAATAACTATCTTTTTTGAAAAGCGTTCACCCCACCTTGGTATCTTCCCTGTATCTGTTTCTTATTTACGGTTTATTGTGAAACCAGAAAAGAATTAATGGTCTTGAATAATTTGATCTTGCCACCCATTTCCTAGCAGAATGGGTTACACGGTGCTAGGAATGGGCAAAAGCAGAAAAAAACAGAGATTGGGGAACTTTGGCCTCATCCAAAGGCAGTTTTCCCAAATAAAGTGCATTCAAAGAGAAGATGTAAGAATTACCCTTCACAGTTCTTTCTCCCAAAGAACTCCGCTGTGCTATCAGTTAGTTCCCTTTCTCGGTAGTCTGTTGCAAGAACTCTGCTATGCCCACAATGTGGGAAACAGCTTTCTCCCAAATGAGGCCAATAAAGAGCCAAACTCCACCCAGCCATCATCCCATGAGCGATTTCCGATTCTGATCCAATGTTAAAACTAAAAAAATTACAATGCTGCAAATGAACACAGTCTGTGTCCTCCTAACTCAGAACAGACAGGAACCATGGATGGTCCAGCTCTTGGATCCCCTGACCACCTACCTGGTCAGTAACATGAGAGTGATATAATCGGCTTTAGCACAAGCTCCCAAACTGGATCTCAGTGCCTAGAAGTGAGGGTGGATGGTTCACAGCTCATTGATTCATTGATTCATGAAATATTGATTATTCATTGAGCCCTAAGTGCCAAGTATTAGGCTGGGACTCTAATAGACGTAGGAAGTGGATCTAGAAGGGGCCCTCAGCACCCTATCAGTTATGATCCCATTAGGAAAGAGATGATGCTCACACAGGACAAATGAGAGTGAATAAGGAATTATTGGCAAAGGTGTGGGAAAGAAGAGATGGCATAGTTCCCTGGGGCTAGCAGCAACAGGTCTCTAGGCCTTGAGGAGCAGTGGGATGAAGTGGTTACCCTAGCAAAGGTAGAGACTGCCTGACAGCACCTGTGGTCTTGGGTAGAGAGATGAAGTCAACTTGAGGTGAGCTGGAAGAGAGGGAACTGGGAATAAGTCTCTTAACCTCACTCAGTATCCTCTATCCTACTGTCTCCTGCTTGGGACTTCTGCTGGCTGAACCCAACAGGAAGCCAGAGTTGAGGAAGTTTCTGATGTGATGAAGCTGATAAAAGTTAGCTTCCCGGGGCCTCCGCAAAGTGGGAAGGGGCAGCTATCTACACAGATGTATTTGCATTTTTCTACCCCTCTTTCTGAAAGCGGCTGGCAGTGTTAGATTAATTAGTACAGAACTAAGAGATTCATCGTAGGGGTTTGGAGTTTGATTCCTTCCAAACCCAGAGGGGCTGTGACACTCAGCCTCCCTATGTTGCTCCTTGTTATAATTGGGAAGTAATGACAACAAGCCGTGTGATGGATTGATAGATGGTAAAAACCCAGCTGAACAAACCACCCGTCACTAATATTGAACTGGTTCCCTGTTTAGCAAAATGTGCTAGCGTGAGTCTATTAGCATTCCAAGGCCCTCGTTGCCATATGGCGGGGTGGAAAAGGAAGAGAAGGGAAGGAAAATAACATTTATTAAACATCTAATTATACTCGAGATCCTGGGCTAGATAATTTATATACTTTGCTCCATTTTTATTTTCATTTATGAGATTTTTTTTTTTAAAATCCTCACCCAAGGATATGCTTTTATTGATTTTAGAAAGAGAGGAAGGGAGAGGAAGCAAGAGAAAGAAAAACATTGATGTGAGAGAGAAACATTGATCCATTGCCTCCCGTAGGCAGCCCATCCAGGGATCTAACCTGCAACCTGGATATGTGCCCTGACCAAGAATCGAACCCCCGCAACCTTTTGATATACAGGATGTGTGTGTGTGTGTGTGTGTGTGTGTGTGTGTATTCATTCCAATCAACTGAGCCATACCAGCCACAGCTCACTTATGAGATGTTTTTAATTTTTTTTCCTGTTTTACAGGAAAAAGTCTTAGAGAGGTTGACTAGATAGCCCAGTGTCATTACCATCAGCTGGTAAGAAGGAAGAAAAGGAATCTAAATCAAATCTGGCAAGCACACTGTAGTGGGAGTTAAGAGTCCACCCAAACTAGCTGTGTGACTTTATATAAATAATTTTTCCTGGACAAGTCTCTTAATCTCTCTGCTTCATGGTGTCCATATAAAATGGGGAGCCTATCAGAGGCCTGAAGTAACGTAAATGTATGAATCAAAATGGATGAGGACTATGGCAAAGTGGGGAGTCTGTGTGCCTTGCCGACCCATACTCAGTTCTGGACAATTGTTGATATTTGGACATGGGACAGCTGAGTTTTCAAAAGGAGTTTCTCTCTCTCTCTCTCTCTCTCTCTCTCTCGAGAGAGAGAGAGAGAGAGAGAGAGAGAGAGAAATATCCTGATTCCAAAATACCCCCTTCACTCTGAGAGTCTAAATGAGAAACTTCATGTGGCCTAGACTAGCCTTTTCCTTGATATAAAATCAGTATGTGCTGTGGCCCTAAGTCCTCTTTAGGTTTTCATCCATTCAATAAGCCTTTATCAAGTGGCTGCTGTCCAGGCAAATGTGAGGCCTGGGAGTATGATGATGAGCCCTCCTGGTCCTCATGCATATAGATGGACTTGAAAATAAACGTAAAGGCCCAAGTGTGAACCCTAAGAAGTTTGGGGCTTGGGGGTGGTTATGAAACATCTCAGAGGTGTGCGAGGTGGAGGCTGTCATGGAAGGAATCCGTCTGAATGGAGAGCTAAGCCTCTGCAGGCTGCTCTGCCTTCCCCCTGCCTTCGCTTCAGGTGCTTCTGGGCACTTCTCCTCCAACCTGATCCAGAGGAGCCCAGGGCCCTTCCTAAATGCCACCCTCCAGAGAAGCTCACGTCCATCTACACCAGTGGTTCTCAACCTTCCTCATGCCGCGACCCTTTCATACAGTTCCTCATGTTGTGGTGACCCCCAATTTCATTGTTACAAATTGAACATAATTAAAGCATAGTGATTAATCACAAAAACATCATGTAACTATATATGTGTTTTCCGATGGTCTTAGGTGACCCCATGAAAGGGTCGTTTGACCCCCAAAGGGGTCGCGACCCACAGGTTGAGAACCGCTGATCTACACTCATCCCATTCAACCACCAGCCCTGGATGGAAACTCGGTAGTTTCATTGCTTCCCTTCCCACCCGTCCAGCTAATCCGTTTTAAGCTGCCATGTATTTTTTTAAATTCGGGAAACAAATGTTTCATTGTATGCTCGATTCTTAGGATATGCCACATGCACGAACCTAATTCACTTTAAGCAGAGTGTTTAGTTTTGTAATCACCTGCATGGAAGACTTTGGAGGTCAGCAGAGCCCGTGGCTGGGAGTCCTAGCTTTTGTGACCATCACGCTCCTGATGGGCACAGGCAGTACTGAGAAAGGAGTTCCTGGCACCAGGCTGGTTTTCCTTCGTTACAGGCAGGCGTCCAACAATAGCTTCACCCTTTCTACTGGCTGACCCTGAGACAGTGAGCAGAGAAGGCCCTTTGTGGTGAAGTATTTTTGAATCCGTGAGGGAGGAAGCTCCAAGGGAAGAGATGCTGATTATATGTGTAGTTTTTATAAGAAGCAGCTTTTACCTCTTCCTTTTCTGTGCAACATCCTGCAGTGCTTGGGGGGACATTTGCTGAGAACATTCTTAAAATAGAGGCATGGAAACCAATCTGTCAGGTAGAAGTGTGCAGGCGGTGAAACCCTGGTTACCGTGACACCAAGCTGGGATGTGAATTATCTTGTCCCACCACTCTGGTCCCACCATTCTGATCCCAGCTGGGGGCCCCAGGGTCGTGGGATGACCATGCCTGCATGACCTGTGCCTGGCCTGAGGATCCCTGAGCCCTTCTTGTCCTTGACCCTCACTGCCTCTATGGTTCTAGGCATCTGGAAGACAACCAGGTCAGCATCATCGAGAGAGGCGCCTTCCAGGATCTGAAGCAGCTGGAGCGATTGTAAGTACAGCACAACCTCCTTTCTTGAAAAGTCATCTTTTTTCTCTTTTTTTGGTAAATTGGCTTCATTGCAACCTTGCTAAAAAAAAAAGGTCTCCAGTGTTTAATAAAATGTTTGTTATTATATTTAAAGCACATTAGATGCATGTCACAGAGACGCTGAAATTCACATAAACACTTTTTCTTTAAAAGATGCTAGAACTGGCACCTGGGTTTGTTTTTCTTCTTCTCAGCCTGAACTCTCTCTTGGCATTTGTATGTGGGGTTAGTTCTGGCCCGCCTCAGCCTTCACTTTCAGGGAGGAAGGAAGCCCACAGTTAGTTCCCCGTTATGGAAACCAGTGTCAGATACCCCCTGCTCCTCTGTACAGGTAGTATGCTCCCCAGTCAGGCCCTCTCCTCCTGCCTGCGCTCCTTCTGCCCCATTCTCATGGGAGAGGAAGGACAGCACATGGGCGACGCCTGTGGAGGGCCCGTGTCTCTCTCTGAGTGCGCATTAGCCTGTGTCAGGGAGCCCACACATTTCCACGGCAGAACACATTGCCAGTGGTTTAAAAATAGGCCGCGGTTCTGACTGCATCAGAGCGGGAGAGGGAAAGGGGCAAGATGGGAGATGGATGGAGCCTCCATTTGTTTTGTTGATTAATGCTTTTGCAGAAAAGTCTGGGGTCACTTTGATGAGGGGAGCTGCTCAGATGGTTAAGTGGGCAGCTTCACCTTTCTTCAGTTAATCACATCTGGCAGCTCATAACATCTGGATATTTGCTTTCTCCCCTCTGAGCGGGGATTGTCCCCAAGAGCACTTAGTCATGCTGGTGGGTGGCTCTCTTCCTCGCTTCCCTCCACATCCTGGTTGACCTGACATTGCAGCCTCCTTCTCCTGCAGTTGGGTACAGGGGGGTTGCAGCAGCTCACTGCTCTGCCAGTTTATCTGGAAGGATGTTCCCTGTTTACCCGTCCTGTTTTCAATTTCATCTACAGAGATGGGCTTGGGGAAAGGTGAGGCCTTGCCACCAACTCGTTAGCTTTGTGATCATTCCATCTGGGATGACAGGGGAATGGGTAGGGGTGTTACCCTCAAAATCCATCACTCCCTCTCTGTTGTGTAAATTGTCTCATTTTTGTTCTCTTCTGCTGGGTCAAAGGCCAGCGTGTGTTCTGCTGCTGTGGTTTGGAAATATGACATTTCATTCTTATAAGGGAAAATAGTTATAAAAGTAATGAGTGTTGCCTCTGTTTATGTTTTTATTTTTAAGTTTCTTAAAGCTTAAATTCTTCTCCTTGTTTAGACCAAGGAAAAACACATGCAAGTATTTGTTGGACCTGGTTTCTTTCTATGAAACAGTCAACATTTCTATGGAAGGATAAATATACAGTCCTTAGTGAAAAGGCTAGCTTAGCTCTTCCCTAGTCCTCTGATTAGAAGGATAAATAAATTTCCAATTCATTAATTTCATGATTGTCAGAAGGGAGCTAATTGAGTACCTTGGAAATGCCAGGAACTGTGCCAGTGTTTTATATGCTGTTATTTTATCCTCACAAAACTCCTGTGAGGTGTTATTACCCTCATTTTACAGATGAAGAAACAGAGGCCCAGAGAGATGGAGCCAAAGAATTGTCAGGGGGCAGCCAAGATTCAAAGCCACATCTGTCCAACATCAAAGCCCACGTCCTTTCATGCTTCTGTGCTGCAAACTTTAGATGAAGTGTGATCTTTAGCAATGGCCCTGCAAATAGCCTCCTACATACCCATTTCCCTCAAGGGAATCTCAGAACTGAAAAGTTCTGGCCAAGGCACTCCTCTTTGGCTTGGTGATCATGGATGAAATACTGTGCGTGTCCAGGGGCGAGCGGGGTTACAGTTGCAGGGTTAACCTGCCTCTTTCTCCACTTTGGCTTATTAGGAGGGTAAGGCTAGCTGC
Source organism: Myotis daubentonii (assembly GCF_963259705.1). Lineage (NCBI taxonomy): Eukaryota > Metazoa > Chordata > Mammalia > Chiroptera > Vespertilionidae > Myotis > Myotis daubentonii. The sequence continues at coordinate 104,162,228 of NC_081844.1, read as the reverse complement.
TGTACTAGATAAACCTTCGAATGTCACGGCTTAACTCAGTGGAAGTTCACTTCTTATTCATATCAAGCCCAGGAAGGGCATTCCTCGTGGTGGGGCCTCTCTCCCCAGGGGATTCTCAGGAACATGGGTTTCCTCCACTCCTCAGCTCTGCCATCTTTAAATCCTGCCTTTTACAGTATCAATGTTTGTCTACATCAAGCCCGTGGAAATGAAAACAGCATGAAGGGTTGCACATGGGAAGTTTTCATGGGCGAGACCCGGAAGGAGGACATGTCACTTTCACTCATACATGCCTTGGCCTAGAACTCAGTGGAGGTTAGGAAAGACAGTTGAGTGATATGCCCAGGAACTAGAGGAAACAGGCTTAGTGGACAGTTAACCAGTCTCTGACTTACACTGCAGGCAAGCTAAAAAAGCGCTTGGCCAGCAGGAAGAATGGAAGTATAGGCAGCTGACTAGTATTCGCAGCTGGATAGGCACCCTCATTTAAGGCCTTTCTGCGTCACCAAGGAGTGTGTGTGACATTATCCTAACTGGGTTAATCTTGTTTCAGTTATCCAGTCTGACCCCACACAGACTGAGAGCTAGAGAATGGGAAAATACAACAACTGAAGAAGTAGATGGCTGATTGTGCCATTTTTAGCTCTCACTCCTGGCTTACTTTGTCTGTGTCTGTATACTTACTAGTAGATTAATCTTTATTGGTCATACCCTGACATACAGCCTGGGAATTATATGGGTTTTTGATCATTTATTTCTTAAGTGATTATTTTCATCCACAACAGTCATTACTGGTTTGATCTCTTGAGCCTTAATGGGAAAGGGGAGACAGTTCTGTCCTGTGGATCTCAACTCAGAAGTCTCTATTCTTTATTCCTCGGTGAATGAATCCCTGCTCCAGACTGAGTTAGGTGCCCTTCCTCTCATAGCACATGATTGTCTCTGTTACAGCACTTACCACACCATATTTTAATTTCCCATTTGCCTCATTATCTTTCCCTAAAACTATGAGTATGTTGAGATCAGCATTCATGTTCTATTCAGCTCTTAATCTCAAAGCCTTGCACAAGGCATAATAGTAAGTGCTTATGGAATATTTATCAAATACTTTTAGGACAATGCTCACTGCACTGAATTATCTGGTCCACAATGTTAGTAGTGCTAAGGTTGGGAAACTGTGCTCTTTACCGATAATGTGTCAGATAGCATCTTAGGCACTTGACACACATCCTCTCATTTAATCCATCCAACAATATTATGAGGCTAGAATGATCATATCCCTGACATGACAAAATATAAAATTCAGAGCACTGCCTATGAAGTGTTATTGCTAAGTATGTTTAACCTAAACCTATTTTAGCTAAATCTCACTTCTGGTTTCCAGAAAATGGACAGGATAGAGGAACAAGTTAAATAAAACTAAGAGGAAACAAATACTGTAGAGTGGGTCATTTTATAAGATAACTGCCCTGGCCTCTTCAAAAAGAATGCCATGAAAGACACCACATATGAAGGTTGTTGTGACTCTAGTCATAAATAGATAAAACAGACTTTAAACAGGATACTTTATTGGCGGTAAAGAGGGATATTTCATAATGAGAAAGGAGGAAAGACACATAAAGCAAATAATGACAAAAGCAACCAACTGAAGAATAAACAGTCTTTTTAAGTGCATATGGAACTTTTATCAAATACTAGAGGCCCGATGCACGAAATTCATGCAAGAGTAGGCCTTCCTTTCCCCAACTGCTGACAGCAGCTTTCCTCCGGCCCTAGCTTTTCCAGAAGAATGTCCGGAATGACATCCAGAATGACATCTGGTCTAATTAGCATATTACCCTTTTATTATTATAGATAGTCTAGAAAGCAGGTCTCAACAAATATCAAAGGATTGAAATCATGCGGATTATTATCTGTGACCACCACAGAAATATTTAAGAAATCAATAAATGATAAATATAAATTTTCAAATATTTGGAAATTGAGTAATATACTTCTAAATAACCTCTGATTCAGAGAATATCACAGTAGAAATTTTAAGATATATTTTTTCTGAATCATAAAATATATCACAATATGTAGATTACAGTAAAAGCCATGCTCAGAGGAAAATGTATAGCCTTTTAGCTATATTATTCATGTATGATATATGTTATATATAGTATATATTTTAAAAGAACTAAGGCTAAAATTTTGATGAAAATATCTATCTTAAGAAGCTAGAGAAAGAACAAAGTAGAAGAAAGGAAATCAGTAAGAGCAGAAGTATATGAAATATAAACATATATTTATATATATTAGGAAAACTCTAAAAAGTCAAACTTTAAAAAATAATTAATAAAATTATAAGAACTGGAAAGACTTATCAGAAACAAAAAAGAAAGAAGACGAAATTACCAATATGAGGGATCAAAGGTTGGACATGACTATGGACTTTACCAAGATTGAAATGATAATCAGAGGAGATTTTGGACAGTGTTATTTCAATGATTTTAATGATTAAGTGAAATTGAGAGCTGAAACAAGAAGAGATAGAAAGTCTGTATAATACTACATCTAGTAAAGAAATTAAAATTTTAATTAAAATATTCCACCAAGAACATTTAGGTTCAGATAGCTTCACCAATAAATGCTACCTATATTTTAATTAATAAATATCAATTTAACACAAAAATCTATAAAAAAGAATGGATATTTATAATTTAGACAGCATAACTTTTATAAGAAAACCCAACAAGGATATTTCAAGAAAAAATATAAGCCAACCAATTTCATAAATATTTTTACAAATTATTAGCGAAATGAGTTTGGTGATACATTAAAATGATGTATTACAACCAAGTTTGGCTTATTTGAAGAAGGCAAAGTTGGTTTAATATTTGAAAGTCCCCCTTCCCAAATAAAAACATACGGAGTAACTAGGATAGCAAACCCAAAGACACACAGACAGCACTACTATAAAACTAGTTGACAGTGTCCCAGGAAATCCCCACCCCCACCCCTAAGATAAGCAGGTGGGGGAAAACAGTGTATGGTTACAAGACCATTGTGTTATCTCATCTGTGTGGGGAAAAGCAGAGGGAAAGCAACTGAAATTTTTAAGGCCCTGAGAACAGATCGCTTCAATTACCAGTATGTTCTTACTGTAAAGCACAGTGGTCAATCTGAGAAAAGCTGCCAAATTGGAAGAGAGTTTGGTTAGGTCCAGTTCATGGGACAAAGAAATGGCAATGTGATAATGACTGTTGGTATTAAGAGTATTCTGGGCCCTATAAACTCTTCAAACTAACAAATACACGGTCCGTTTTCAAAGAAAGGTCTAGCCTTGAGAAGAACTTATGAGAGTAGTTAATTAGAACAGAAAAATAGTAGAAATGAAAAGAGAACGTATTGATGAAAGTGTTAGAAATTACCAGAAGATTCATAATTTAGAAAATACGAGGCCATGTTTTTCATTAGTTTGCAAGAGAAACCAAGAAGGAGCTCTAAGCTCTTGAAGGTAGAAAATCTATCACTTTCCCACCCCTCCCTCATAAAACTAGAGGGAATTTCTTTTATTTAAGAAAAAAAAACCCAAAAGGATTATGATTGAAGCTCATACAAAATTTTTTATAACAAAAATTAAAAAGAAAAACATAATAACCTCCATAGAAACAGTGAAAACATGCAAGAAAAAGGCACTCACAAAACAGATGAAAACTATAATAGAATAGATAAAACTAGCTACACACTTTGAAGATCACATAAACTATGAAAGAACAACATAAAATCTGAATTTTAAAAACTCAGAAATTAGATGATTAATAAAAAGTAGGATTTGAAAGGAGGAGTGAAGAACTCAAGAAACAATTTAGAAATAAAAAAAAAATCATGTCAAAATAAATACTGCCGATACAATACTGAAAAAGAACAAACTTGGAAGAATTATACTATCAAATTTCAGACTTACTATAAACCTGCAGTGATCAAGACAGCATGGTGCTGGTGGAATAATGGCTATAGAAATTAATGGAACAGAATAGAGATCACAACAATAGACCCATTCAAAAATAGTCAACTGATTTTTAACAGGTGGAAAAAAAATTCAAAGGAAAAAGAATAGTCTTTTCAATTAATGACACTGGCACAACTGGAGGTTCATATGTAAAAAAAGACAAACCTGAATTTAGATACAAACCTTACTTCTTCCACAAAATTAAATTCAAAGTGGATCATAGTCTTAAATGTAAACTATAAAACTTCTAGAAGACATAACAGAAAAATCTACATACCCTTTGATTTGGGGGATGAGGTTTTTTTTATATATATATAACACAAAGTATGAAAAATAATACATTGAACTGTATTATAATTAAAAACTTCTGCTTTGCAAAAGGCACTTTTAAGAGAATAACAGACAAGCCACACACTGGAAGAAATTTTTTTGCAAAACACATCTGATAAAGAACTTACATACCAAATATAGAGAGAACTTACAAAATTCAACAGTAAGAAAACAAACCGTCCTAGCCCCTAAAGAAAGAAATGGGCAAAATATCTGAACAAGTACTGCACCAAAGAAGATATATAGATGGCAAATAAGCAAATGAAAAATTCTCGCCATCATTTTTCATTATGGTTATGCAAATTAAATGAGATACCACTGCGCACCTATTAGAATGACTAAAATACTACAAACTGACATTATTAATTGCTGGCAATTAAGCAGAGTTACAGGAACTGTCATTTATTGCTGTTTAATAATGCAAATGCAAAATAGTACAGCCACTTGGAAGGCAGTTCAGCAGTTTCTTACAAAGCTAAATGGAGTCTCATGCAATTCAGATCAGTGGTTGCTAGGGATTGGGGAAGAGGGGGTGGAGGGTTGAACAGGTGAAGCATGAGAGAGGAGGGGCTTAGAATGGTGAAACCATGCTACAGAATACTGAAGTGGTTGATATGCGTTTATCAAAGAACATAGAATTTTACAACACAAAAAAGTGAACCTTAATGCATGCAGGTTTAAAAATTTTTTGGAAATTGGAAGATCCCAAAATGGAATGCAGACTATAATGGCTGTATGAGTCAACCTTATGGAAAGTGATGAGGGAAAAGGTAGATTTGGAATGTGTAAGACTAAAAGTAAAAGGAACAGCACATAAGAACTGTACTCTAGTTGTTCAGTTGTTTCCCGCAGGGGTACAGGTTAACAATTCTGACATCACTGTGCATGTATATTGCAATTGAACAATGGATAGTGGATGGTGGGGACAGGTTTCTCACTGTGGAAATGGTGGTTATAGACAAGCAATGAAGATAGCAATAAGGATACATGTGGTAATGGATTAGAGTCAAGGACATCAGTATGAACCAATGTTTAGCTTAATATATGATACCATCACTTAATATAGATGAGTATCTTCTATAGATATAAAAGCCTAATATGCAAAGTGTGCCCTCAGAAGTTCAACCAACCAGGAGTTCGATCTCTGGCTATGACGTGAGATGATCACCAGGGGGCAGAACATAATGAAGGAAGGCCCTGTTGGCAGCTGGCAGCCACTAGGGACCCTACCTATGCACAAATTTCATGCACTGGGCCTCTAGTATACAAATAAATATAGGTTTATTTGCAAAAAAAATAGGTTTGTTTGCAAGCAAATATTTCCTTGCTTTATCAGCAAGTGGGCCTAGAAGCAATGCACAGTGGTAGCAATGAGCATGCCTAGTGCCAAGTTGTGGTTTCTAATGCCATGCTCCAATAAAATGGGACCAAGGCGTCTTGGAGGAACTGGCTGCTTCTGGGGCTGGGGCATGGTATCTGTTGTGCCAAAAAGGAAATGCTCAACAAAAAAACCAAAAATAATAATATTAATAATAATACCACAACACCCCCCCCCAAAAAAAGAAAACAAAACAAAACAAAAAACAGGCTTATGAGGACTTTGGCGCAAACTGAAAGACTTCCTAATGGCCAAAACTCGAACAATTTGGACAACAAAATAAATTAGATTATAACCAAAGTATAAAATAAATGACTCCATGAGTCCTTAGTGATATAAATAAATGATTGAATAAATAAATCAGTGGGGAGATGAGAAACCTCCCATGCCAAAGAATTCTAAGTAGTTTATGTAGATTTCCTGCCCTCAAGGAGGTGGAACATAACTGCTCACTCCTTAATTTGGGGCTTCGAATAAGGCCTCCCTTCATGAGTATGAAAGGAGAGGAGACGGTGGGGATAGCAAAGGGGCACATACTACCTCAGCCAGGTGATGAAGGTCAATATGATAAGTAATGTCATGTTGAAAGTATGCATCTTTGATATGATGCAATGAAAATAGCAGTTTACATCCATGATCTTCATCTCAAAAGCCTATAAACCCCAGGATCATGAGAAAAACATCAGACATCCCAACTGAGGAACATTCTAAAAAATCTCCCCATAGAACTCCTCATACTAAAGTTATAAGCAGTCACAGCCAACAGGAGCATAAGGAGCCATGAGGACTAAATGCAATGGGGCATCCTGGATGGTGCCCTAAAACAGAAATAGAGACAGGCTGAAAACTAAAGGAGCCTGAATAAGTATTGGTTTGCTGGGTGTAGGGTACATTACTCTGCATTATCTTCCCAACTTTTATGTAAATCTCATATAAAAAGTTTCTTTTTTAAAATAAAAGGTGACTGTGCCAAACCCTACTTAAATTACAGATTCGTGAGTGAAATAAATGTTACTGTTTTACATTAAAAAAATACATACATACGTTCCAATCTAGGAGGAATTTAAGAGCAAATAAAATGGATAATGCTTTAAGAGAAATGGAAAATGGCAAGTAACATGTTTTAAAAATCAACAATGTATTAATATAGAGGTAAAAAGAATTTATAAGAAAATAAAAGATATAGAAATCAAATACGTTCTAACATATGAATCTCTGAGGAAGAAAGCTAAGGCATCTTAACAAAAGGAAGATAAACAACCCAATCAAAAAATAGGCAAAGGTCCTAAATCGACACTTTTCAAAAGCGGACATACAAAAGGCCAAAAGACATATGAAAACATGCTCAAAGTCACTAATCATCTGAGAGATACAAATCAAAACAACAATAAGGTACCATCTCACACCTGTCAGAATGGCTATCATCAACAAATCAACAAATGACAAGTGCTGGTGAGGATGTGGAGAAAAAGGAATCCTCGTGCACTGCTGGTGGGAATGCAGACTGGTGCAGCCACTGTGGGAAAAAGTATGGAGTTTCCTCAAAAAATTAAGGATGGAACTCCCATTTGACCCAGTGACCCCACTTCTGGGAATATATCCCAAGAAATCAGAAACACCAATTAGAAAGGATATATGCACCCCTTTGTTCATAGCAGCACAATTTACCATAGCTAAGATTTGGAAATAGCCTAAGTGCCCATCAGCAAATGAATGGATTAAAAAGCTGTGGTACATCTACACAATGAATACTATACTGCTGTTTAAAAGAAAGAACTCTTACCATTTGCAACAGAATGGATGGACATAAAGAGCATTATGCTAAGTGAAATAAGCCAGTTGGAGAAAGATAAATATCACAAGATCTCACTAATTTGTGGAATATAGTCAACAACATAAACTGATGAAAAAAAAATAGATCCAGAGACAGAGAAGCATCAAACAGAAAAGCATCAAATAAGCATCAAACAGAGAAGCATCAAACAAACCTCAGAGGGAAGGCAGGGGAGGGTGGTGGGTGGGTAAGAGACCAACCAAAGGACTTGTATATATGCATATAAGCATAACCAATGGACACAGACAGTAGGGGGGTGAGGGCATGTGCTGGGGAGTGGGAGTGGCCAGGGAGAGGTCAATGGGTGGAGAAGGAGACATATGTAATACTTTAAACAATAATTTTTAAAAAGAAAGAAAACTAAAACAATGGAACAAAGCAAAACTAATAGTAATGAAAATTTCCTGAAATTTAAGATGATTTGAAGGTACATATTGAAAGGACACTGAATGCTTAGAAAAATAGATCCTGAAGGTTTAAAACCAAACATATTCTAATAAAACTACTGGATTTTAAAGCTAAAAAAGTCCTTAAGCATTCATCAGTTAGACACTTAAAATGGAAAGAAAATCAGATTTCCAGAATACTTTTTTCACCAAAGCCAGAATATAATTGAATAACTTTAAGGAAATAAACTTATTTTTTTAATAAAATGTGAAGCAGAACTATACATATATTCAAGTGTAATGGCAGCAGACTATTATGAACACTCAGATCATAATTCCTAAGGACATCATGATTCCTATGGACCCTTTCCCACGGCGTCTACCAGAGAAAAGTTTCATGCAACCGAAAGAGTGGAGAGACATTGGCTCAAGGACAGATAGAGTCTGCACGGTCAAAACTCCCTGGGAGACAGGTGTGACCTGTGACTGAGTTTGAGATTCCATACAATGAGAGAAGGGCTGTGCTCTCTGTGATTCTCCATGCTTGCTCTCCTTCCCTCTGCTGGCTACGTCCACAGTACTCTAAGAACTTAAAGGATGTAGAAACACAAAATCAATGAATTCTGGGTCCCTGCTAACATGTATGTTACTGTAACACGAAATTTGTGTAAGGGGCTTGGCCCCCACCACCGGCTACAAAATGAACAAGAAATAAACTTGTTATTTCAGAAATAACAATGAAATTCATCTCATGAACAGAATAAATGAGAAATGTATTTTTATCTCCATAAATGAAGAGCAAAATATTTAATACAATACTAATTCATGATTTGAAAACATTTAAAATATTAAAGACAAAATGGAACTTTTAAACATAAAACCTAAAACAAACATCATAGTTAAAGGTGAAAATTTGAAAATATTCCTCGGTGAGATGCCTGTCATCATGATTTGTAGTGAGCATTGCATTAGAAATTGGTCCTGGCAATGAGAAAAGAGGGAGGGAGGGAGGGAGGGAGGGAGGGAGGGAACAGATATAAAGATGGAATAGAAGAAATATATATATAAATGTCATCATTTACAGATGACATGATTGAATACACAGAAAATACAAAATAATCTACAGATAAATTATTAGGATTCCTAATTGAATTCCCAAGGCCATTGGACACAAGATTAATATTTCTCTATCTTTCCCTCTCTCTTCTACTCTCTCTAAAAATCAATGGAAAAAAATATCCTCCAGTGAGGATTAAATAAAATAAAAATAACTGGAATTATAAAAACAAAACACAAAACTGAAGCCTTCAAAAAAAAAAAGCAAGAGAATGTCTATATATCAGCGACAAATAATTAGGAAATTTTTAAAAATGATGTTTACAGTAACACCAAAAATATCAACTTCCCGTGAATATATCTAATGAAAGACGTGTAAGACCTAAGCACAGAAAATGACAAATTCATTGGGAGAAATGAGAGATGACTCAAATATATGTATAGAGAGATGCATTATGTTCATGGCTTGGGCAACTCGGTATTTCAAAGATGTCAATTCTCTCCAAATTGATATAGAGTCAGTGAAATCCTAATCAAAATGTTAATAGCTTGTAGAAATTGTTAAGATGGTTCTAAAGCAGCGGTTCTCAACCTGTGGGTCGAGACCCCTGTGGCGGTCGAACGACCCTTTCACAGGGGTCGCCTAAGACCATCCTGCATATCAGATATTTACATGACAGTTCATAACAGTAGCAACATTACAGTTATGAAGTAGCAACAAAAATAATTTTATGGTTGGGTGACAACATGAGGAACTGTATTTAAAGGGCCAGAAGGTTGAGAACCACTGTAAAAAGTTTATATGCAAACTCGAGGCCTGATGCACGAAATTTGTGTAAGGGGCTTGGCCCCCACCTGCTGCCGTGGCCGGGGCCTACTGCCTTGGCCCCCACCGCCGCAGCTTCGTCCAGAAGGTTGTCCAGAAGGACGTCCGGTCTAATTGGCATATTATGCTTTTATTATTATAGATGGCTAAGAAGAACAAGATAGTCTTGAAGACACAGATAGGGAAGGAGACTTGATTTGTAACCAAGGTGGCACTGTGAAGCAGCTTGGGACGGATCTGTCTATAAATTGGAGATGCATATGAAAACCCTACCTCAGACCATTCACAGAATCACTTACAAGTAGATTATAGAATTATACATGAAAGATAAAATAATAACATTTAGAAAATAAAATATCTTCATGGTTTGGGGTAGTTGGTATTTCTTAAGCAAGATAGAGAGGGCATTAAACTAAAGGAAAAAATAGATAACTTGGACTACATTAAAATAAATTAACGCTTTTTAAAAAAATAAATCTTTATTGTTCAGATTATTACAGTTGTTCCTCTGTTTTCTCCCCATAGCTCCCCTCCACTCGGTTCTCATCCCACCCCATGCCCTTACCCCCCTCATTGTCCTCATTCATAGGTGTTTGATTTTTGTCCAGTCTCTTCCCACACTCCCCACACCCCCTTCCCCCTGAGAATTGTCAGTCCACTCCCTTTCTATGCCCCTGATTCTATTCTATTCACCAGTTTATTCTGTTCATCAGATTTTTTATTCACTTGATTTTTAGATTCACTTGTTGATAGATATGTATTTGTTGTCACTTTGTTGTTCATAATTTTTATCTTTACCTTTTTCTTCTTCTTCCTCTTCTTAAAGAATACCCTTCAGCATTTCATATAATACTGGTTTGTCAGTGATGAACTCCTTTAGCTTTTTCTTATCTGTCAAGCTCTTTATCTGACCTTCAATTCTAAGTGATAGCTTTGCTGGGTAGAGTAATCTTGGTTGTAGGTTCTTGCTATTCATCACTTTGAATATTTCTTGCCACTCTCTTCTGGCCTGCATGGTTTCCATTGAGAAATCAGCTGACAGTTGTATAGGTACTCCCTTGTAGGTAACTAACTGTTTTTCTCTTGCTGCTTTTAAGATTCTCTCTTTGTCTTTTGCCCTTGGCATTTTAATTATGATGTGTCTTGGTGTGGTCCTCTTTGGATTCCTTTTGTTTGGGGTTCTCTGCGCTTCCTGGACTTGTAAGTCTATTTCTTTCACTAGGTAGGGGAAGTTTTCTATCATTATTTCTTCAAATAGGTTTTTAATATCTTGCTCTCTCTCTTCTTCTGTCACCCCCATAATTCAGATGTTGTTATGCTTGAAGTTGTCTCAGAGGCTCCTTATACTATCTTCATATTTTTGGATTCTTTTTGCTTTTCCGGTTGGGTGTTTTTTGCTTCTTCATATTTCAAATCTTTGACTTGATTCTTGGGATCCTCTAGTCTGCTGTTGGATCTCTTTATATTATTCTTTATTTCAGTAAGTGTATGCTTAATTTCTAATTGGTCCTTTTTCATATCCTTGATGGTCTCACTAAATTTCTCAGAGGTTTCTAGAAGATTCTTGAGTAACCTTATAACCATGGTTTTGAACTCTATATCCAGAAGTTTTCTTTCCTCCATTTCTGTCATTTGTGACATATTTCTTTGTCTCCACAGTTTGGCTGCTTCCCTGTGTTGATTGAGTGGCTTTGTGTGCTAGGTGTCCTATAGGGCCCAGTGGCTCAGCCTCCCTAATTGCCTGAGGTGGACACTCTTCATGCACCCCTTTGTGGGTTGTGTGCACAGTCTTGTTGTAGTTAACCCTTGATTGCTGTTGGTATCACTGGGAGGAATTGACCTCCAGGCCAACTGGCTGTGAGGACCAGTTGTGTCTACAATGGGAGAACTGCTGTGCTGGAAACACCCTTATGGGGCAGGACTTTCTTCAGTGGGGCTTTGGTGCTCACTGAGTCTGCGCCATGAGTGTGTCTCTTATGGATCTGAAGAGTTGTAATCTGGTATGGTCTCACTCTGACCATTGGGTACACTGGCTCTTGGATCTCCAAGGAGGTGCAAAGTCAGCCACTGCCTGAGGCCACCCAGCAGGAGCTGCAGAGAGATCTTCAGATTCCTCCTCTTTGTTTGGGGTTTGGAGGTGCCCAGATGAGGCCCAGCTGTAAAGCAATGCAAGCTGCTGTTCAGCCTTAGGCCTTCTTTTGGAAGCTCTGGGGCTCTTTAACCCAGCTGCAGTTTGTTAGGTTTTAGATTGTAAAGGGCCAGGCCATTCATATACAAAAGCCTCTGTGCACAGATTGGGTGGGGTTGTATTGTAAATTGGGTGGGGCAGGGTCTCAAGGAATCACGCGGCGGAGCAAACAGCAATGGTTGCCCATCAGCCCTGCCCTGGAGAGGTCCCTGGGTCTCTGTGTCCTGTGGCCCCATGCAGGAACAATGATCACTGCGAGCACCTCTGAGAGAAAGCCGCCCTCATGTTCCAGCCTGATGCCAGACAGTCCAGTTTCTCCCCATATGAGTCTGGGTCCCCAGACTCTCACCCGGAACTGGAGTTCAGAGCAGTCGGGAGCTTGTATCTCCCTCCCGATTGAAAAAGAGCACAGCACACCCAGTTGCCAGCCTGTTTCTCACACCTCCATACCTCCACTCTTCCGCACCTCTACATCTCCTACCAGTCTCGATGCACTTTTCTCTTTCCCTCTAGTTGTCAAACTTCCACTCAGCCAGCCTTCCTGTGGTTCTGGTATCTGTTTTGTCTTTTAGGTGTAGTCTTGATGTGGTTGTGCGAGACAGCAAGTTCAGGTGTTTACCTATGCCACCATCTTGGTTCCTCCTCAAAATAAATAACTCTTATTCATCAAAATACATCAAATGAATGAAAAAGCATGTCACAGAGTAGATGAAGATATTGGCAGTGCATGTAACTGACAAAGGGCTTATATTGAGAATATGTAAATAACTCTTACCAATCAAGAAGAAAAAGACAAATGACCTAGTAGAAAAATGATTAAGAGTTTTGAATAGGCAGTCTATAAAAGAATCATTTGAAAAGATTCTCAGTGTCATTAATCTTCAGAGAAATGTAAACTAAAATCACACCGAAATACACCACATACTCATCAGAATAGCGAAAACTTACAATGTGTGGGTAATGATGGGAAACAAACTACATTCATCATAGACTTCTGGGGGACTCATTGATACAATGAGTGTGGAAAACTCTTTGGTGGTGTCAACTAGAGCTAAACATACACATACCCCATGGCCCAGCCATTCCACTCCTGATCTACACCTCACACAAGGGCAGGCACAAGAATGTTTGTAGCAGCACTATTCGTAATAGCCCCAACTCCAAACAAGCCAAATGCTCATCAACATGAGAAAGAACATATTGAAAATTAAAACAACAACACAGAAAACTGCTTCATGTAACAACATGATAAATCTCAAAAACAGAATGAGTAACAAAGGCTACACACACCTGATTCCATTTCTATAATCTTCAAAACAGGCAGAGCTGACCTATTATTTTAAAAGCCAGGGTAGTAGTTACCATTAGAGGCTGTAAAGAGAAAGTGGCAGGAAAGTTTTTGAAGTATATCATTTTCAGTTTCTAGATATGGGTAGGGGTTTGTGGGTCTGGTCACTGGACACAGAATGCTTCAAGTGTTAACAGTTTTGATGTGTGTGTTTTTCTGGATATGTTACACTTCAAAAATAATTTATTTTCAAAAGAGACTTTAGCGGCAGATATAACAATCAAATCCAGTGCATGGCTCTTAATTGAAGCTTAGCTTAAAGAAATGAATGTATAAAATAAAATGTTGGGATAAATGGAGAAATATGAAATTGGACTGAATATCAGATGATGTTAGGAAATCACTTATTTTGCTAAATGTGATAATGGTACTCTAATTATATAAGAGACTCTCCTTAATTTTTTTGAGATGCATGCTGAAGTATTTAGGGATCAAGTGTCCTGATATTTATGATTTATTTTGAAATGTTTCTGTAAAATACACACATAAATACATACATACATGCATATATATACATAAAATAAATATAGCAAAATGAAAGCAATTGTTGAGTCTGAGTGGTAGGCATAGGAGAACTCAGAATACATTTCTCCTTTTGTGTATGTTTAAATATTTTTCCATAAAAAATATTTTAAATGTATATTTAAAAGTTATGTGTCCTAAAATATGTCCTTTTCACAGAGAACAAAACTGAAGCTTAGAAAGTTAAAGTCACTTGCCATGCTGAGATTTGAATTCAGGACTATTTTGAATTGAGGAAAGCAACCACCAGGAGCTGGAAGGAGGTTGAGATATTATAGGATCCAGTTTCCTCATTTTGCAGACAAAGAAACAAGCTGGCGAGGGACTGGACTTCCATGAAATGTTAGCGCAGCGTGTGGTGTTTGAGGGGTTGAGTTGCCTTGACGTTAGCTCAGTTTTTCCAAAAAGCAGAACACAATGGCTTCCTTAGCTCTAACCCACAGTTCACATTTACCCTTTAATTAGATGTAAAGTAAATAATTATATTATATATTTAAATGCATATGTGTGGCAAATATATATATTTTTAAATTATTGCAAGGTTTATTTTGTTCCTTGGTACATAGAACCCTGCTTGTCCTGCCAGCGCTAACATGTGTTATGTTCCTTGAGCTGATCATTTAGAGGCCAGACCCTCAAACAGCCCATGAATGTGGCTTTTTCTTCGTTTGGCCTCATTTGTATCAACATCAAAGCCTGACCATTGTTATTAACTCAGAATCATGGACAGAGTTTTCTTTGTGAAATTTATCGCCTGCGGTGTCTACACTTAAATTACTCTAAGTCCTGAAAAAAAAAAACCCACACCCACTGTCTGTGTGGGTGTATAAGCTGCCAACACCAGAAACATCACTGTTGACAGATTTTCAATTGGTTTATATTATTATTCCTTATATTTAAAAAAAACACACATAATTTCTATCTGGGAATATATTCTCCATTGGTTCCTTAAGGATTGCAAGACAGACTGAAGGGAAGCCATAAAACTAGGGAAATATTAAGGAGAAAAATAAACGCTGGAGAAGGTTTCTGAGGCCCTCAGAAGACCCAGGCAGGACTGTGGGCCTGCAGTCATAGACCAGCCTGGTCCATTCTCTCCCACCAGGCTCCTCTGCTCTGGTTGCATTAAAAGGGCTATGGCAGACGAGGAGGAGGTTGTTGGAAGACTTAACCCTAAAACCTTCAAACTGTCACGTGGACTGTTTCCCTGGAGAACAAAACTCAGGAATGTACATTTAGTGATGCCAGGAATTTAATCAGATAAGGAAGTAGAAAGGATAGCAGTGTAGTGAGGCACATGAGCTCTTGCGTTGCGGACCACATTTACATGCTGTGTGACTTTGGACGAATTGATGAACTCTCTTAGCCTCAGCTGTCTCATCTATAAAACATCTCTATACCTTGTAGAGTTGTGGGGAAAACGAAACAGCATCCATAGGAAGAATGTAGGATGGTGTCTGGCTCATTATAAATACTCAGATGCATTTCCCTGCAGCCCTGTTAGCAGAACTGGGGAGAAAATGACTGATAGGTGTTTCCCGAGAATCTCTGAGATGGGGGTTGCTCAGGATGGAGGCAAGCACAGCAAGGGCCACTTTCTAGAAGTTTCCACAGGCCTTGAGAACTGCTAATTTAGTTAGAGTGAGTGTGTGGCTCTTACAGACAAAGAACATAGACTCTAGAGTTAGGAGAGGCCTGGGTTTGAACCTGTAAATCTCATTTTATTTACCAGCCATGAGACCTTGAGCAGCTTTCTTAATAGCTACAAGTACTATCTGTTAATAGAGATAATCACTGTTGAGTTGAGTTGCCTTTTAAACAGAGGCTTGTTTCTAATGTTGGCACAGAAGATAAAAATAGACAATATTCAAAGTTATTGACAATTCCATTTCCCATAAACAAAACATGTAGGGACCATTTTCTACTGAAAAGTACCATTGACCCCTGGGATCCATCAACAGAATGTTCACCAGGAGCAGCACGTGAGGACTGAGATTGAGGGAAGAGGAGGTTCACATCTTTCATTCAAGGTCATTTGGGGGCACAGGTTCATTATGCAGAATGGCTGGCAGGGCCTTCTGCATCTTATATTTCTCATCTTCTCCGCCTTTAATTTTTACAGGGTGCTTACACTTTGGTTCTCCCAGCAGTTAAATGCACATGTGGCACTTGACTCCATTTCCCCACTTCATGGGGCTCTCATGAGCTTATCCATGTGAAGGGCTTTACAGTGATTGGCAGTTATTACTCCCTATACTTAGCCATCCTCCTGAACCCCCCTTAGATTCCCTGTCTTCATCATCCTCACAGACCAAGAGTGATGAAAAGAGGGCAATTCATTTGAGCAAGTGGGCCAACTGACTACACTTTACTCATTGGCCCTTTCCATCTCTTAGGCCGAGCATCCATGCCAAATATATACCAAATTGCCTTTCAGCCCTTGTTCTCCCATCAAATGTGTCAAACCATGTTTCTTTGTGTTTGTGTGGGTTTTGTTTTTTCATCAGAAGAGTGAACGTAATAGTATTTTCTGTTTGATAGGAGTGAGGGCATTGTCAGAAACTATGTATCTACTAACATACTATAAAAAGGCAAACAGACAAAATGATGCAAATTCTTATTAATATTTCTGTGTTATTATTCCAGTGGGAGCACTGCCGCATAACCTGTTTAGAATTGTGCCCAGTTCTTTCTCTCAATGCCTTGAAGATCAAAAGAACCAATTCTCTAGGTTCATCGGTTTTATTCTCTTTCTTCGTCTCATTTCTTTTTGCTAGATTTTAAAGAATATCTGAAGGATCACTTTTGTCATTTCAAGAAGAATTTGCCTAGGAATATATGTCAGCCAACTTTAAATCTTAAAATGCTTATGGATTTCTCTCTCTCTCTCTCTCTCTCTCTCTCTCTCTCTCTCTATATATATATATATATATATATATATATATATATATATATATAGCGTTCTCTCTCTCTCTCTCTCTCTCTCTCTCTCTCTCTGGTGTGAGACTTCTTTAAGATGTGGAGTTTGGAATAAAAATTGTAATTTACCTTTAACGAGAGAGCTGAGAGAACTGCTTTTGTATATTACATGGCTGTGAGCTGGATTTTAAATGTTTGATTAAGTTATTAGAGTGTTTTGCTTTGGCATAATGTACTATAAATTCATGATTGCCGGCCAAAATAGTTAGTCAGTGGAGAAGAATAAATTGTTTTGAGAGGTGCTTCAAAACCTGGATTTTATTCTCCTGCAAAGACAGGGCTTTAAATAAATCATGTAATTCAAGTGAGAATTTCCATAATTAAGGCTCTAACTAGGAAGCCCTAGGAGCTGTAAAGTGGTAAATGCAGGGCTTTCCAGGATCTTTCTTTTTCTTTTAAAATTTATGTTTTGAGCACGCTGCTTTGTTTTGAGGGCCTGGAGACCCAACATCACAAAACAGTATAAGTTGTTAAACAATTTGTCTTGGCGATGTGAGCTCTGTAGGGAGACGGCTATGTTAAATAAATTTATTTTTTTTAAATGGTTCCATGACACTTTGCTTTACAGGGCTTCAGGTTAGAGGCCCCCGTCGATGGCACCCGTGTCATTACGTAGAGAATTTCTGTTTGGCCATTCTCACTTCTGTCACCCAATAATTTCACTCCCTGGCAGCTTTCGTGTTTTCAGAGCATGTCCTCCTCCTTTGGTCATTTAGGAAATACCTCTTAAAGGGTAGCACCCCTCTCTTGTGGGCTCTTTAAGGCCTCATCCCCTCTCCCCAAGATTTCGGCAGCTGTTTCCTCCCCGTCCCATAGCTCCCTCGGCCCTGCTAGGCTCCTCTCCCAGGAGCGCCTGAACAAATAAAATGTAATTAAATGTATGTGATTGGTTCTTGTACCGCTTTATTTATTTGATATGTACATGCTAGAGAACTGCCTACTGTACAGAGTGCACATATGCCATTTATAATTGATTAAATAGGGCAGTCATGGTCATTTCCAGACCAGTGTGCCATCAGGCCCTCTCTTGGGAAGCTGGGCACATGCTGTGACATTGTTTCTGTGGAATCAAATGAGATCATATTGGGACTGTAGCCCTTTGCAGAGGGTTGTAGAGGGCTACCCAAGTTGTGTTGCTAAAATGCTGGTTTTTGTTAGAAGTGAATTTAGTGATTAGGAGCACAGGCTGTGTCCTCAGGCTACCTCCCTGGACTCTCTGGAGTTCTCTGCTGGCCAGCCATGCAGCTTAGGCAAGTCCCTTAACCTCTCACATATAAAAAGGGTAATAGATTTACCGTCTCTAGAGTTGTTGAGGGGATTCAATGAAATAGTGCATGTCTATGTCTAGCAATGCATCTGACACAAAACAAAGTAACAGGTTAATACATATTAACAGTTAATTATATCATCATCATTACCATCAGATTTAAGCGACATCATTTAATATATAAAAATCTCTTCCAAGAATGGAAGCAAGTATACATTTGAAGATGGACTAGTCAGCTATTCCCTAACTCATGAATGCTCCAGTATGTGCATCCTGTATATCCCAGTGGACCTCCCGGGAGGCTACCCCAGTGCCCTATACAAGGAAACCCTCCATCTGCCCAGGGGCCTCCATGCCTCCCACTTACCCATAATCTTGTAGTTGTGCTGTTGCTTGAAATCCACCCTTTTCTAAGTTGGTCTTTCTATAGGGTGGGGGCTGTAGTAACAGGACTGAAGAATGCAGAGGGATGTGGGGAGATCAGATAAAGCCACTGCCACTCCTCCAGTCTTAGTGTCCATCTCATCGAGGCGTCCCCCCTGGTCTCAGAATGTTAAAACTCCCCCTTCAGCATCCACATTGCGAAATGTCAGAGGGAATCTAGGCCCAGATCGTAGCAAAAACTGTAAATGAATCTTCCATGAGTCTCTGAGCATCCTGAGAATCACCATTACCACCTCTATAGATTGTGAAAAAGGGACTGAGGATAACAGGCTGGCATATTTTACTTTGGCCTTAACCTTCCCTTAGAATAACGAGGAGCACAAACATTTATTAAGCACCTCCTCAGTCAGACACAGTGCTTGGAGCTTTCCAGACATTGTATGGCTTTATTCTCTGAGTTGTCCTGCGAGGCAGGGATCATTATCAGCATCTTACAGAGGAATCTCAGCAAAGGTGAATGCTTTGATTTCAGCCCCACCGAGCAGGGCTGGCACCTGGGACCAAAGCGTAGGGCAAAGCAAGTGCTCCAGATCTCTGTGGGACTTTGGTTTGGGGCTGGGGACCAAGTAGGGAGGAAGTGGTTTAAGGCCACCTCATTTTCCATCCTGAAGGTGGAGATGGGAAGAGAGAAGACAGGAGCTGAGGATGAGTCAATCCTGTCTCCCAAAGGCCTACCTAGGTCAGAGATTGACCCCACCAAAGCCCAACCATTAAGCTCGTCTCTAGCCCACCCCATAAGAGCCCTGGGTTTGCCCAGCTCTGAGTCACCGGAGCCCCCATTGTCCAGCTGGGAGTGATTAGTTGACATGAGAGTGGAAATTCCACAGTGACATTGCCATATTCAGTGGGTCACTGGGACTGGATGGGGACTGGAGAGCATGAGAGTGGGGGCAGCCTTCTAATTATGGCCTCTCGTTTCTCCCCTTGTCTCCATCCCCACTGCCACTGAACTCGTCCATGCAATCATCATTTCATGCTTAAAGGACCACAGAACTCCTCTTTCACCTGTCTGCTTCCACTCTGACTCCTGGAAAAGTGTTCTCCACACCAGAGCAAGTGAAGTGAGCTTCTCAAATACAGACCAGGCTTAAAATCCTTCCTCGGCTTCCTTTGGCTCTAAAATCAACTTCAATTCCTTGGCATGGGCCTCAGGGCCCCATGTAGTTTGGCCCCACCTCTCTCTCCAGCCTCTCTCTGCCCTTCCCTCTCCTCCTGTCCCTCCCTGCTCACCTAGTGACCAGCATTCATCCTTCAGCCCTCAGCAACAGGGTCACTTCTGCGACTCTATGGGCTGTCAAATTTCCCTCTCTCACATTCCTATAGGCCTCTGACCCTTTGCTCACCTCAGTCTGTATTTATACATCCCTTAGTGATGCTGACATTTGCTTCCCTCATTAGACTGTAAAGCCCCCTGAGATGAAAACCGCGTGTTCGTGCCCAGCACAGCGTCGCTGGCACCTAACACTGTGCCTGGCCAGATCCCTGCTTATTCATGTCGGCCATGTGCTCACGCAGTGTCACTGGTGATTCCAGTGCTTTGAAAGTGCAGGTAGAACACTGATGGAGGTATGGCCAAACCCAACTGTCTTATGGTTACCTCTCACCATGTCCCTCCCATCTCCTGGTAGGTAAGCTCTACTGAGCTCTCCTTCACTGCACCCTCAAGGGGAATGACAGCTATTTAGAACTCATTCTGAGTGCCTACCTGTTATAGTCCTTACCTTGTGAGGTCATACACTTACCCAGTGAGGAGCCCATTGGTGAAACACCTCTTCTAGAACTGCCCTCACCTGTTCCCAGACTGGGATGGAAGACCTGGCACATAGTAGGTATTCTTGGAATGTTTTTGAATGTTCAGCAGCATATTATTTTGAACATCCTTCTTAGTAATAAATATTTTTGTTGATGTATAATTAATGTAAAATAAAATATGTGAACTTTGAATATTACATTACTTTTTAGAGTGTGCATTTCATTTTTAAAATGGGTAAACTATTTGGAGCCAAGTTGAGTCAGTAAAGTATGTTGGTAAGCTGGGCAATCTCCTATCACAGTAATTTTCTATATACTACCTGATTTTTGTAGTGATAGCCTATTGTGTGATTGGCATTTTATACATCTCTTTATTTTAATCTTTACTGTAACCTTATGAAGTAGTGATTATTATAGCTTCCATTTTAGCAGTAAGGAAACTGAGGTCCAGCAAAGTTAAATGATTTGACCAAAGTCTCTGTGCAAGGTTTGAAAGCAGCTCTTATTACCTCCAAAGTGGATGATCTTGCTGTTGCCTGGTCCTATGCATCTTCTTAACACCTAAGTGGCAAAGATGAGATGTGTTTACAAAGTCAAAAGCCTGATTATTCTGTGAACTTTGTGAACAGGCTCTGAGGGTAACCCCAAAGGCGGAGGCCTTGCAGCCGCCTGTTTTGTGCAGCCTCTTCCCATCCCTCTTAGATATCTCTGCAGATGGCCTGGGAGACACGTGTGCAGGCATTGCTACAGAAATGGATCTCTGAGTCAGCTCTTGGGAGAGAGAAAAAAAAAAAACCTCTTAGCTGGTTTTATTTTTCTCGGTTGATTTATTTGACAAGGTCCCATTTTGTACCTCATTTTGGAATTTCAAAATCTTTTTTATCTCCAAAGGTCTCTCTTAAAAACACCAAAGGAGAACTAAAAGAGAGGCTAGGTATGTTACTCCCTGCAAGATGCTTCCAGAACCCTGAGCTCTCTGCCTTTATACTTTATTTTCTGACCTTGAGGTCACACAGGTTGCAGAATAGGGGCTGAGCTGAGCTAAATTCAATCAGGTGGGAGTCTGATTTGCACTAATCCCTAAAGAGACATCTCTTTCACTGCTGTTTGACCTGTCAACACACCCACGTTGCTAACCCCGCAGAGGACGAGCACAGGAATTACTCTCTAACAGGGCTTCTCTGGGAGATTAGGTGTTGCAAGCAGCCAGCAGAAGGAGATGTTCCAAGCTATGGCTGGCTGCAGGCTCAATTACTGCAAGTCTTTACATGGAGGTCCAAGCAGCCCCACTCCAAGGCCTTCTGCAGCGATCCCAGGCCCATGTTCCTGGGGTCTCGGCTTCAGCAACAAGTCATTTGCAGAAGCATCCCCACCCTGGCCCCTGGCATGTCAGAAGCAGTGAAAACAGGCACTAAGCCTCCTAAAATGGAACTTTTTCCACTGTACCCTGTGTTTCAGCTGTGGGAAAAGCACGGGGGTGCAGGGGAGAACCTTGGGCAGAATTCACAGTTGCCTTTAATGGCCTATGCAGCTAAATTTATTATGTCACAACGCCCCTTTGAACGGTGGCCTGGCTTCTCCAGGCACAGTTGGGTTTCTTCGGTGAGAAGCAGACCTTCCGTTGGGATTTGTTCATGTCCTTGTTGACTGAGCACCCATGCCTCGGCCGTTTGGGTTAAGAACCAGCTTTGATGCAGGGTGGGCTGGGGGATTTCTCCATGGCCCTGATGACAGCACTGGCATCCACCTGTGTGGTATGGCCATGCACCCACCAGCTCTACAGGAAAGGTCTGGATCTGCAGACCTCTCCCTCCTGAAGATGCTTCCCTCGAAGTTCTGTGTCACTTTTTGCAAGCTCTGCTTTCCTGAGTGCTTTCTTGTTTTGCTAAGAATAAGTCATGACATAACTCTGTCAGTTTCCTTAGACCCGGAGTGGGGAACCTTTTTTCTGCCAAGGCCCATTTGGATATTTATAACATCATCCGCGGGCCATATAGAATTATCGACTTAAAAATTAGCCCGCTATATTTGGTCAAATATTTAATTAGTTGACCCCTAATGCCTTGGCAGGGCTGGACCAAAGGATTTTGTGGGCTTTATACAGCCCTTGGGCCGGACATTCCCCACCTCTGCCTTAGACTTCTAATTGAACCAAGAAGTTCATAACTAAGATGTTTTTCCAGTGGCTTCCAAGTCTGAAGACTTAGAAAGCAGGGAAATAATTTGCTTAGATCGTGGGAGATATATATATATATATATATATATATATATATATATATATCCTATCTAATAAAAGAGAAACATGGTAATTAGCGTACGACCGCTACCCTTCCCATTGGCTAATCAGGGTGATATGCAAATTAACTGCCAGCCAAGATGGCGGCCGGCAGCCAGGCAGCTTGAAACTAACATGAGGCTTGCTTGCTTCAGTGACGGAGGAAACCAACGTTCCCGCCTGCCTTGCGGGCCTCTGAGCCTGCAGTTTGAAACATGTAACAAATATAGAAGATAAACAAAACCCCAGAAACGTGCTTTCAGCGAGCCTGGATCTCAGAGCTGGAGTTATACATTGTTTCGATTATAGAACCGAAACAAACCAGATACCTGCTTTCAGGAGCGGAGGCCTAAGAGCTGGAGCCTCAGAGCTAAAGCTGGCCCAGAATTTTAAAAAAAAGAAAAAAAGGAGCGGTTGGGAGCTTCCGTCACCCGCCAGCCTAAAAACAGCCCTCAGCCCCTCACCCAGACTGGCCAGGCACCCCAGTGGGGACCCCCACCCTGAAGGGTGTGTGACCAGCTGCAAACAGCCATCATCCCCTCACCCAGGCTGGCCAGGCACCCCAGTGGGGACCCCCACCCTGAAGGGTGTGTGACCAGCTGCAAACAGCCATCATCCCCTCACCCAGGCTGGCCAGGCAACCCAGTGGGGACCCCCACCCTGATCCAGGACACCCTTCAGGGCAAACCAGGCAGCCCCCACACGTGCACCAGGCCTCTATCCTATATAGTAAAAGGGTAATATGTCTCCCAGCACCGGGATCAGCGGAGCCGCGTGGCCTCCCAGCACCGGGATCAGCATGACAGGGAGCAGCGCCCAAACCCCCTGATCGCCCTGCGGCTCTGTGTGTGACAGGGGGTGGGGCCACAACCTCCCTATCGGCCCTGCTCTGTTCGTGACAGGGGAAGGCACCCCAACCCCCTGATCAGCCCTGCTCTGTGCCTGATAGGGGGGAGCTCCCCAACCACCTGATCGCCCTGCGGCTCTGTGTGTGACAGGGTGTGGTGCGCCAACCCCCTGATTGGCCCTGCTCTGTGTGTGACAGGGTGTGGTGCCCCAACCCCCCTCCCCCCCACGGGCCCTGCTCTGTGTGTGATGGGGTAGAGCCATAACCTCCCCATCGGCCCTGCCCTGAGTGTGACAGTGGTGGCGCCCCAACCCCATGATCGGCCCTGCTCTGTGGGTGATAGAGGGTGACGCCCCAACCGCCCCCCCACGGGCCCTGCTCTGTGTGTGACTGGGTAGAGCCATAACCTCCCCATCGGCCCTGCCCTGAGTGTGACAGGGGGCAGTGCCCCAACTCCCCTATCGGCCCTACTGTGAGTGACAGGGGGAAGCTCCCCAACCCCCTGATGGGCCCTGCTCTGTGCGTGACACGGGGGAGCTCCCCAACCCCCCTGATTGGCCCTGCTCTGTGCGTGACAGGTGGTGGTGCCACAACCTTGAGTGTGACAGGGGGCCGTGCCCCAAACCCCCAATCAGCCCTACCCTGAGCGTGACTGAGGGTGGCATCGCAACCTCCTGATCCGCCCTGCTCTGTGCATGACAGGGGCGATGCCCCCACTCCCCAATTGGCCCTGCTCTGAGCCCGACCAGGGGCTGCACCTAGGGATTGGGCCTGTCCTCTGCCACCCTGGAGCAGGCCTAAGCCAGCAGATCGTTATCTCCCGAGGGGTCCCAGACTTCGAGAGGGCACAGGCCGGGCTGAGAGACCCCCCTCCCCCCCGAGTGCACAAATTTTTGTGCACCAAGCCTCTAGTATATATATAATCACAATTCAGACAAGTTTGGTTAAGTGGAACCTGAGATCAATTCAAATCAGCAGGTTGATATTGAGCACTACTGTGTGCACTATTCCTTGCTAGCATTGGTGGGGACTGGAAAGTGTTACGACACAATTGAGTCTATTGGCTTCCGACTGACAATTTTCCTTCCAAGTGCACCGCAACGTGACAGAACTAACATTTTCGTGGATTTTTTGTGTGATGTGTATTAGATAAACAGCTCTTCAAAAACACTGAAATAGCATGGCCTTATGAGTATTTTTGCTTAGAATGAGAGTGAAGCCGGCATTTAAGTAAAATACTAGTAAAAAAGGTGAGTTAATTTACAGAAACATATTAATTACATAATAATACAAATGATACCTAGAAGTGATAAGGTTGTGTGTACATGATTAGAATATCAAAAGCCTCTATTCTGGATGTACTTAAATACACATCCCCAAGGAAGTTTGTTATCCAGGGAGGTAAGCCAAGGGCCTTTGAATATTGGACAATGCCTGGTCATCAGCTTGCATGGCTCACTGCCCAGCTAGGCCATAATGGATGTTTAATGAAATTGCTCTCACACACATCCTTGTGTACTTCCCATTGTCTGCACAAAAGTGAGACTGAGATGTCAGCCACTCCTTACAACCTTAACTCTCTGCATGATGAGGAGACAAGGTGAGGAATCATGAACTTCCCATTAAACTTTGCACATCCACCCCACTCTGTGCATTAGCTTTGAAAGGAGGATACTGGGGACATGGCGAAAGGCAGACATAGCACCATGAGCTGATGGCAAAGGTCAGAAGAGCGACAGGGGGAAAAGGCTGTCTTGAGGCATGGGAGTTTCTGGTCTGATGGCCCATCCCCCATCACAGGGGCAGTGAAGAAACCTTGCCATGCACCCCTCTGAGAGACCTTAAACCCATTCAGATGCGTGATACTGCTGAGTGCAGCGAATAGACTAACATTGTCTTTGCATCTCTGTAGTGACTAATTTGTGGGCTCCCTGATTTTGTTCTGCGTTAAGTGGTCTTCATGTCTGGCAGTGCTGCACAGTGATATATTGTGTCCACAATTCTTCCCAATTTATTGGTGCTCACATAATGACAGCCTGTTGAATGGGAAGAAGTAGTGCGTAAACAAACCAGCCTGGGCCAGAGGGGAAGCACTTATTTTCTTAGCTCTATTTGCTGAGTTAGCCATGAGATTTTTTTTCTGTCTGTGTGAGCCAGGATTTTGAACGCTGATCTGTACATGGGTTCACTTTTCCACTTGGATCTCCAAAAGAGTTCAAGCTCGATTACACAAGGTAATCAGAAGCTAGCACAAAGCATCCTCGTCTGATGGAGAAAATAAGTCCAGGACCCTGACCCCTTCCAGCGACTGGGGTATGACCCACTGGGTTTGGGACCCAGAAGTCAGCACTCTAAGGAAACGTGTGAGGCAATGTCCTGGGCAAATTCCTTTGAACCAAGAAACCAGGTCAGTGGATTAAAACAAAGAGTGTGAGTAGAGTTCAAGTGCGGGATTGGACACCAGAGGGGCTGGCACAGGAGGGGAGCAATTGTGGGTGGCGGGTTTGAGGTAGATGAGGTATGTTTATCCTGAAGGGCACTGTTCCTCATTGTGGACATGTGTGCACTGTGCTTTGGGGGGAAGAGGTTGGTTTGAAGAACCAGTTTGGTATGGACATGACATATTCACATTTTTTTAAAATATATTTTTATTGACTTCAGAGAAGAAGGGAGAGGGAGAAAGAGATAAAAACATCAATGATGAGAGAGAATCATTTATTGGCTGCCTCCTTCACACCCCCTACTGGGGACTAAGCCCTTGACCGGAATTGAATCTGGGACCCTTCAGACCACAGTCTGACACTCTATCCACTGAGCCAAACCAGGTAGGGCTGTTCACAGTTTTTAATCATTACTATTGACTATTGTTGAAATTGAGAATAGCATTTACTACATATTTATGGTACAAAACTATTAAGGATTAGAAGTCAATAAAATGTAAGTGTCCCTGCTTTATGCTTTACGTGATTTCTGGTTATCCTTCCCAAATGTAGCCATTGTCACATTTTTTTTGTATGCTTCCAGAAATTTGTCTTAAGTAAACGTATGAGTGTGTGTGTGTGTGTGTGTGTGTGTGTGTGTGTGAGATCTCATTCACCAATGGGAGCTTTATCCACAAATGGAGAAGATAATCATTTATTGGGTGTGGTTGAAGTAAACCGGAAGGTCCCATAGGCAAAAAACGAAACAAAACATATCCCAAAGGCTTTCATGGATCCAATTTTTTCTAGCCATTTGAAAATTATTTTTTACATTTTAAAAATTTATTGTGATTATTTTTAGAGCAGTTTTAGATTCTCAGCAAAATTGAGAGTCAAGTACAGAGATTTCCACTATACCCTCTGCCCCTCCACACCCTCCCCCATTATACGTCCCCCACCAGAGTGGGGCATTTGTTACAACAGATGAACCTACTAGTACATTGACATGACATAGTCACCCGAAGTCTGTAGTTTACATTACCACGTATTCTTGGTGTTGTACATTCTGTGGGCTTGGAGTTAGTTTTTTAAAACCTCCAAAGTAAGATTTTTCTTGTACTTGGCTGGGATCCATCTGCCAGTTTGTGAATGAAGAGGGCCTGTTGGCAAGTGGGTTGATTTTAGTGTCTTTTCTCTGCCTGTGGGGCCCGGGGGCATTGGCCACACAGGGCGCTGTGGTGTCCAGAGCAGCATGCAGTCCCAAGGACAAGAAAGGGGCAGAAGGAGAAAACCATGAGTGCGGAGGATTCGTGTGAGAGGGATGCCGTGTCTGAGGAGGGAGCCAGGACACATTTGGAGAACGGGGGCCGGGCTAGGAGCCCCAGGGTCAGTCGGTTGGCTGCCTGGTGAGTGAGTGAGCTGCCTGGGTTGAAAAGGCAGGCACAGAGCAGGAGGCACAATCCCCACATTTCCCTCTGTCTCATTCTTAGCACAGAGACACTGCATCTCTGCAACTGGAGGTTTTCTGACAACCTGAGGTCTCCAAGGGCTTCCGGGAGCAGCAGGGGAAGGAGCCGGTCAGTGAGCACTCACCTGTAATCCTGTTGACGATTGTTGACAAATGCCTGTCTTTGCACTTCTGGTGACAGACTGCTTCTGTGATTTCATCTTTTGAATTTCCATGTTGCTGTTTCTCAGAATAGGAATAGGCGTCCCAGAAAGTGTCACCGCTTGCTTGTAGCTGAGGCTGAGTAAGATGAGAAGCCCTTAGGGGGGTTGGAAACCCTCCCTCCCAAGGTGGGTGAGCCCCTTGCTCCTGTCTCAGCCTTGCCTCTTCTGGGTGGCACAGAGAGCTTCTGGCCATAGGGGATGGACAGATAGCAGGGCACCTGTGAGTGGTCAACGAAGACACAGATGAGATGAGATGAGATGAGATGAGATGAGATGAGATGAGATGAGATGAGATGAGATGAAAGGTGCATTCAGCACCCAACCTAAATCCTAGTTCTGCCCTTCCTGATGGTGTGAGGGTCTGTAGCAAGTAACTTCTCTTCTCTGAGCCTCAGTTCTATCATCTGTTAAATGAAGTTAATAATGGTCTGGACCTTATAGAGTTGTTGAGAGGATTCAATTGGTTAAAACCTATAAAGCCCTCAGAAGACTTCTGGTTAGCACTTAAGAAAGGTTGAGGTTGTATTGCTGCTGTTATTCTGGAAACGTATTCTGCCTCTGTTGTCAACCGAAGGCACAGTCTATGCTGCAGGTCGGCCAGTCCAGTGCTATGGGCTTTCTGTTGCTTCTGGCCCTAAATCACTGCTGGGCAGAGCCTGGGCTTGACCCCATTCATGTCTGCCTCTGTCCTCGGGGAATGTATCCTATGTAGCCCTCGTGTGTTTGCTGATCTAATCAGGGGAGTGATTCGGGACTCATTTCAATGTTTATGTTGGCTCCGGGCCTAATCTTGTCTGTCTTGAACTATAAGTTCAAGAAGATGGGCCAGATCTGATTCAAGTGCTCTGCAGAGTGGAGCCCCAAACATTGGGGGTGATAAATACATGCACCTGGGGAGGGTGGCTGGGTCGGTGGTAGATTCATCTTAGTTTTACTGTTTCATTTCTTTGGAAACATTCTATAACCTAAAGACCAATCAGTTGGACCATCACTCTGCTTCCCATCTTGGGTGCTGAGTTTTTAATAATCATTGCTGGCATTAATTGGGCACTTACCAGTTACAAGCTCTGTGTTAACCACTTCCATATGCATAATCTTGGGTAAGGCTCAGAACTACTCAGTGAGTCAGTTTGATTGTTTTTCCCTTTGCCTGGAAGAGGAATTGGATGCCTGGGGATGTTAAATCATTTGCCTGAAGTCACAGATGCAGTAAGTGCTGAACCAGAAGGTAGGCAGCCTGTCCGCAGAGCTCTAAGCCCTCAGACCTTAATGTTCACGAGTCATCGGGAGATGTGGCTACTTAGGCAGAGGCAGGTTCAGCAGACCTGGGGCCTGACCTCAGACTCTACATTTCTCAAAGCTCCCAGGTGATGCTGATGAAGCCAGTCCCTGGACAGTGCTCTAACTGACTAGGCACCAAACCAGGAAGCCACACAGCCATAGCTTGGTGTGTTATCTGTGTTTTGCTGGGTCTAACATTTGACCTCATGCATATTTGCCTGGCAGCCATCAGCTCACCCATTTTTGGCAAAGACAGTGTTCTCTGGGGCTCTCAGCAAGTGAGACGCCAGTAACTCTGCGATGCTCTGGGCAGTTGTTCTGCTCCTAGAAAGGCAGGTTAGCCCCTCTGTCGTTTGTCTGGAATCGGTCTACTGGACAGAGAGGGGGCCTTGGACATGCCTGTCTATATCCCTAGTCTCGCTGGGTTCCTTCCTGGGTGCGGGGCCCAGGGGAAGTCACCATGGCCTTTATTTTACACCCAAACCTCCTTCTCTTTTTGCACCTCCCATCTCTGATCATGGTCACATCTAGCCTTTCCTTCTCCCCAGGCTCAAATCCTTCCTGGAGTATTTGATTCTTTCCTAGGCCCCAGCTATCCTGTGGTTATCAAGTCCCAAGGTGGTTCAAACATGCTCAGTATCTCTGACATCCCTTCCCTCCAGAACCTAGAGAAAGGGACAAGGCCCTGATCACCTCTTAATAATATAGCCATTGTTTACATAATAGCTGATACATGAATTATCTACCTCATTAAGCTCTTACCACTGTCAAGTGAAGGTACTATTATTATTGCCACTGGTCAGATAATGTACACAGAGTCAAGAGACTCACTCAAGGTAACCCAGAGAGTTAGTTTCCTCTCCAGGACTGAACTTAATGCTCTCACTTCTAACCTCTCTGCAGTCCTGCCTCTCTCCTTCTGTCCGTCTCTCCTACAGCTGGAGGCACAAACCATCAAATCTGTTTGGTCAGTTTTTTTCTTTCTAGTATGTTCCAACACTATGATAAGTGCTGACAATACAATGGAGTGAGACAGGCATATCCCTACTTTTATATAGCTTATTTCAGTGATCACATCATTGCTACTTGTTAGCCACATGGCTTTTATCAGGTTATTTAACCCATATGAGCCGAAATGGCCCATATGAACCTTAGTTTTATCATCTATAAATGGAGATCATTATAGTACCTACCCCAAAATGATGCTTCAAATATCAAATAAGGCCATGTATGTAGCACTTAGCACTGACACATAATAGATGGACAATAATCTTACCTGAAATTTCATGTGAATCAAGCGCATGTTTTTCAGTATGCCATTCCAAGTCCTTCCTTCTAAACCTCCTTGTAGGCTCCATGATGAAATATTGCTCTTCCCCAGGCATGACACACTTTCCTGATCCCATGGCTGTACTCAAGTGCTATTTTCTTTCACTGTTTACAATACCCTACCTCTTCTCTGCTGTCAAAATCTACCCACTCTTCTAAGCCCAACACAAATGTTGCCTCTTCTACTGAACCTTTAGAGTATCACTTGTAAGAACAACCCTTTGTTCCATGATACTCTTGTCCTCTGGGCTCCCATGTTGCACAGAATAATGCTGCCTTGTGTTCTATTCTTTTTCCTTTGCTCAGTCATAATGTTTCTCACTCAGACAGCAAATAGTGCATGAGCAGTCACTATATGGTAGGTCCTGTGCCACTTATAACAGCATGTAATGGAGGTAACAGCTGTCACAGTACCTGCCTTCATAGAGTGTGCAGTCTAGACAGCAATGCCCAATAGAAGGCTCTGCAGTCCTGGATATGCTCTGCCGCTGTACTGTCTACTATGATAACCATTAGCCACATTTGGCTATGGAACACTTAAAATATGACCAATGTAGCTGAGGGATTTTAATTAATTTTAATTTAAATAGCCACATGTGGCTAGTGGAATACTGTATTGGACAGTACAGGTAGTATGGGAGAGCTATTAATCAAATAATCACAAAAATTCAATAGAAAATAAGTACTATGCAGGAGGAGTACCTGGTTGCATAAAGGCATCCTGGGGAGGTCTAACCCAGTCCCGTGGGATGACGGTGAGGGAAGTCTTTCCCGAGGGAGTACTGATTGAGCAAAGGTATGAAGCTACTCAAAAGAATGAGGGGAGGTGCAAGGGTATGCCTGCAAATATTCAAGCAACATGTGCAAATGGTCTGTGGTAGAGAAGAGCATGGCCTATGAGACCATCTCCGAAGTCCAAGAGAAAATAACATCTCCCTCCTTCTCTTGTCTTTGAAATCTCCAAAAACACTTAGCACTGCCTACTCTGCACTTAGTAGGCACTGAATTAAATTTCAAGTTTGGATGTGTGACACCAAAGTCTCACTTCCTGTGTAACCTCACCAAATTCCTCCTCAGATCTGCCCAACCTGGAGACCCAGGATACGAGCTCCCATTCCATCTCTGCTCTGTGGGTCCAATGAGTAAGGAGTCTTCTCTGTTTGTCTCGAGGAACCTTCTTTACCATATGGCTGGTGACCTCCCACCCCTCAGGATTATGAGAAGAGATGTGGTCACAAGTAGGGTTGGAATCACTGTAAAACCTGTGTATTGCATTCATTTGTTCCTTCATTTACAAGCATTTGTGAGTGCCTACTACAAGCAGATGCTCTGCTGGGTGTCGAGGATGCAATGAAGAACAAAAGAGAGAGTGCCCCAACTTCATGGAGTTTATAATATATTGGGGGGGGGGCGCTAAGCACCCCAGGTTGTACTAGAGCCACTAGCTCTTTCTGGGACTGGCAGACTGTGGCAATGTGTCATATTCTAGGTCACTGCACAACTCACCTATGCATCCCAGATCCAGTCAGCCTACAGTGGGGTCGCAAATACCTTGGCCACAGGGTCCATCCCTAGGATTTCTGGCTGTGGGCTCCTGGGAACTTTGTGTAATCTGCTGTGTTCTCTCCAGGAACTCTGTTCTGCATACAAGTGGGTAGTGTATGAATTCCTCGGAGACATTATCTTTTAATAAGAAGAAACAAATAACTCCTTGTTTACATCCAACATGCGTTCCCCACACCAATTCCTTACTCACACCATTGACTCACGAAAGAGCTTAAACAAAGTTTAGTTCCCCAAGGCTAGGAGAAGAGTGGAAAGTCTAATTTTTTTTAACCTACTCAAGGTCTTGTCCAAACGAGTTGTCACCAAAAAATGAAAGCCAGATGTTATCTTAGTGAGAAATAAATATGTGGCCAAGCTGCGGATTGAACCTGAGGTCTCACTGGATGGTTTCCACGTGTGTCGGTAGCTGGACTCACAGGTATCGGCGGCTGACATTCTCTCTCTTGTCTGTTAGCCGAGGCGTAGCACGCACAGATGGCTAATGAGCAATTAACATCCAAGCCGAGCATCCTGCCATGGCGATGCCTACCTGCTCATAAGTCAGATTCAGACCAGCTCTGCGAGCTGCTGAGTTCAGGCTGAGAGGCAGAGACCCATGTCCAGAGTAGGAGGGAAAACAAATTCAGGCTGAAAGTGCTGCCTCCAGCTTCTCAATGAGGGGTCTGCTTTTGTTGGGAGCCCTTACATTCTCAAGGGAAGCATACTTCAGATAATCATCGAGGAATTACAGATGAAATCAGGGCCTCAGAGCAAAGAGCAGCCCTTTGGGGTTTAACATTACAGCGTGTTCTTCCCCGAGTTTCATTCAATGGTGAGCTTTTCAGCCAAAGAAAGTCTTGTCAGTAATTGGCCGAATCTCCGTAGGAAGACCGCTGAGCTTGCTACTGCTTCTATCACAGCATTTCTCATCTCCTGGATTTTTCTCACACATTTCAAGTTCTAGATACAATCAATTGTGTGTTGGCCTTTGAAACATGGCATGCTGGCATTAAAACTTCCTTAAAAGGGCATAAAAAAGGTGAGAAAGGAAAAAGTGATAGGATGAGCTCACAGGGTCAGAGGTGCTCAGAGCAGACAGAGAAACCCGTGGGGAAGAGTCAAGCATTGTCAGACCTAGAGATTGTGTGGATGGGAATCAGAGGGTCAGACAGTCAGTGAGCTGGGTGCACGTTGTATAGGCAGAGCAGGTCCAGGGGAGGCATGGCTTCAGGCCAACCACAGACACTGGGGGAAGAAGCCCCCAACCAAGGGGCTGGATTGCAGGCAGGGCAAGGGTCTCCGGTGTCGGAGCGGCCTGCCAAGGGCAAGGCAGAGCCCCATCACTGAGGAGCCTTTCTGATGTTTCCTCCTAAGGAAATGGAAGGTAGTAGTTCATAGCTTATGGGGTTATTTTGAAGATAAAATAGATTAATCATTGTAGAGTGTTTAACACGTTAAGCGCCCAGTCAGTCACCGGTGACTGACACTATACTTTCCGTCCAGAAGACAAAACAGGCTGGGCGCTTAATGTGTTAAAAGAGTGGCACTCAATAGATATTATGTGCAGGCTAGGCTTTAGACATGAGTAAACAAGAAGAGACAGAGTTCTTAAAGCATGAGTTTGATCCTAGGAAAATAGTTTTTTGAAAAAGCTTTAGCTTGGCTTTTGATTATATCCATTCAGTCTCCTTCCTTAGTCAAGAAATCTTTATTGAGCCCCTTTGATGTGTCAGCTACTCTTCTATCCCCAGGGGAACAGTGACACTCTAGAGCAGGATTGGCAAACTGCAGCCTATGGGCAAAATCCCACCCACTGCCTGTTTTTGTAAATAACGTTTTATCAGAACATAGTCATACCTGTTCATTTATGCATTGTTTATTAAAGGCATTGCTATGTTGGCCGAATTGAGTAGCTGTGACAAACCAGCTCAGGGACCACACGGCCTAAAGTAATGACCACCTGGCTCTCTGCAGAAAACATTTCCCCACCCTGATCTAGAGAGACCTTTCAGTGAAGCCCTCCCTTTCTAATGAAAGGGGCAAGTCAAAAGTGAAGTACAGTTGAATAATTTTAGAGGATCATAGGAGTAGAGGAGAGTCAAATGGGTTTCCTAGAAGATGCTGTCAGCTCTGCTGAGACCTGGAGTTAAAGAAGTAGAGATGAAGGGAACACATTTGTAAGGGCTCAGAGGTGAGAGAGAGCAGGATACATTCAGGAGCCGAATGAAATTCATCATAGTGGGAGCGACAGAGGATAGATGACACATAGCTTCGCAAACAGGATGAAAAAGTTTTGATGATTTTCTAAGGGCAGTAGGAAGCTATGGAAGGCTCTTCAGCAGGGGAACAACATAATTAGGTTGTATTATAGGGAGATCAGTCCACCTGGAATATGCAGGTTGGACTTAGGAGTTGAGAGGGAGGGTGAGGAGCAAGATTAGAAGCAGGAAGGCCAATGGGGAGTCCATTTTAGTTATGCAGGGGAGGACGATGGTAGCTTGAACTAGGGAAGTGGCATCAGAGTTGGGAGAGGAGATTGCTTTGGAGATATACTAGTAGTCAAGAGGCAATTTTCCTAGTTAGCAATTGATTGCACATGAAGAATTTCAAGTGAAAAGGAGTGAAGCATGGAAGAGGGCCATACCCATGTTAGACATGCCTGTGGGACATCACTGAGGAGACATCCAATTGGATTCTCACCAGAGCAGCCCAGGGTATTCATTCTATGGCTTTAAGACAAAAGGTGAAGGTGTTAGCCATTTGGATATCTGAAGGACTTTTTTTCTGGGAAGAGGAAAGCAAGGAAAAGACCCAGGGGAGGGTACACCCAGGTGTGTCCCAGGGGTATCAGAGAAGCTTGTGGCTGGAGCAGAGGCAGAATGTGGGAGAGTAAAAGGAGGTGAAGTTTGATGGGTAAAGGAGAAGGGTGATGAATAGATCCTAAACGGACATGTGGCCCATTGCAAGAACATTGATTTTCACTCAGTGTGATGGCAGAGCCATTGGAGGGTTCTGGGCAAAAGAAGGACTTGATTAATGTGGGTTGTTAAAGGATCACTCTAGCTGCTAGTGGAGAATAGGATGTAGGGGGTGAGAGGAGAAGCAGGAGGAGCAGTCAGGAGACTATTGTAAATCTGAACTCAACTTCTTCTCCTCTCTATTAATCAATTTCCTCTTCTATCTAAACAACCCCAGAATCCCAGTGCCTTACAAAAATAAATATTTATTTTCCTTGCTTACAGATGATGGATTGGCTGGGTTTAGCTGATGTTCGCTGATCTCAGCTAGTCTTGTTTGGGGTTGGATCAGCTTGTAGATTGGGTTCTGGATCTTACATGAAATTTCTCTTTCTTGTTGGGCTGGTGGCTATCCATGGTATATTTTTCTCATGGAAGATGGAAGAAGAGATGAAGTAAAGGCAAGTCACAGGAGCATATTTAAAGCCTCTGCTTATATCTCCCCACCTATCTTCTATTGGCCAAATCAAGGTACATGCCAACCTCAACATCAGTGAGGCAAGGAGATATATATGCAGCCCACTTTAATAGGAGATGCTGTAAAGACACATGGCCAAAGTATTGGGTATATAATTCCGCAGCAGAGAAGGAGGGAAGAATCGGAAATAAACCCATCTACCATGTTCTCTATTACAACTGAACTCATCCAATGCCATTAAGTTTGACCCTGTCATCTTCTTGTTTCTTTTATCCATTCCTATCTATGGTCCCCTTAAACTCACATACTGCCTCACAAAATGGCCTCCTTCATATTCTCCCACCATCAACTCTTGTTTTTCCCCAACAACACATCCTGCATACCCCACCTGAGTTTCCTTCCTACAGTGGTCCTCTCTTCATGCTGATCCTGCTGGAGAAACTTCAGTGAACAGCCCTTTAGCAATACAGGGTTCTCCAAATGCCAGTAATTTCTCTACCCACATCATAGTTTGGCCAATCTGTGTTACACCTGTATTATTATTATTTAATATTTTCTTTAATTTGACTTTATGCTAAGTAACTTTTTTTTCTTAGCCTCATCGTAAGTAGTAATACCATGAAAGTTATACATCTTTCTGAAAACAATAATATATGCTGATTAAACATACTTGTGCATTTGCCTCTGAAGTCCCCAAGGAGTATGATAATTGCATTTGGGGACATACTGGCCTCCCACAAGTCCCTGCAGCTTTGTCACCTGTCTAGTCTTATTCTCATCTCTATTTCCATTACTGGGAATAATAATGGTCCCCTTGCTATTTGTGTATCTTGCTTTGCTCATACTTCACTCCGAGCCTGGGAGATTCTATCCCTTTCTACCTGTCCTTCAAGACTTGGTCCTCCACCAATCCCTAGTGCCTAATCGGCCCTCCCTTCCTGCTTCACTTACAATCAAAGCCCATTGCCCAGTGTCCCAGCTCATGATTCTCTCATCATTTCACATGAATCATGAAATGGTCACCAGGTATTATTCTCTCTGCCCTTTCTCTGTGTCTCATTCCCTGGCTCATCCCTCCTTTTTATTAACAATAGTAATCAAATATTGCCTCCTCCATGACTCCTCCCACAGTTGCTGTATTTCCGTCTCTCTAAGTACACATCGCGTGTGCATATGGTCATTGATGTACTTATCTTTCTCCCCCACTAGGCTGACCATCAGCTCCTGAAGGAGAGGGTCTTGCTGGGTTGTGTGCCGCACAGCATGACACAGAATAGGAGTTTAGTTATCATTGAATGTTTTAATCAATTTCAGTTCAGTAACTTGAGCTTCGCTGTTTCAACAGGACTCTTTGTTGTTTCTTCTCTCTTTTTTCTTCTCAACATTGTTTGCTTCATGTAGGCAACCAGTAGGTGCTTGTTAAATTTGCACTAAGATGAGTTGCATAGGAAATCAGGAGGTGGCTAAGGTTCACAATGAAAATTGGTGCCAATTAAGATAGTGTTGCAGTTCTAAGCTCTATCAGACCTAAGCTGATTTTGAACACCAAATGTGTCATGATTTTGATTAGAGGGCAAAGGGGGGTATGTTTGGAGCCCTTTGCCTTTGTCCATGATTCAAAAGATGTGCTTCATCTTAAATAACTAGTCCTGGCATCCTACATCAGATCTACATCTGGAGATGGTGTCAAATTCTTTTCAGGGTAGAACTGGTATCCATGAGTGTTGTGTGTGTGTGTGTGTGTGTGTGTGTGTACATGCGCACGCATGTAAAACAGAAAACGAGAGATAGCAGTCCAGATGCCAACACACCTGGAATCTATTTGTGAGGATCACTGGTTCAGTCCACAGCTTGGGCCATTCATTTATTTCTCGCTAAGCGAACATCTGGGGTTCAGTTTGAGATGCCAACAAGTCTGGATGGGATCTCAAAGCTGTGGTGGGGATGGAGGTCTGTTCACCCAAAGTGGGAGCGAGAGAGGTGAGCAGAGGCTGTTAAACTGTTCTGCAGACTTCAGTTCAAATGTCATAGCCAGAGGGTTGAGAAATTCTTCCAGGCTGGAAAAGCATTCAAAACCAGGAATTAACCAAAGGAGACTCAATCAGATCAAAATGCAAGTACAAGCTGAAAAGTGCTCCTTTGCTTGTTCACTGTGTTCCTTTTCCACCCTCCATTCTAAGGATATCCAGGTTTGCTTCCTTTTCCAGGGAAAAAAGAAGAAGAAAAAACTTGGACCTGAACCAGGAAGGAAATGCTATGAGAAAGTAAAATTCTAATTAGTTCTAGATGAGAATTGGTCACAGATAATTAGTCTACATTCCTTGGCTCATGCCTGAGAAGGCTTAAAGGATCTTTTGTTGCTAGATATGTAGACATATATCTAGATACCTAGATAAACACCCGGAGAAGCGCGCCATCATTAACAGAGCTCGCTGAGTGCGAGTGTTTAGAACAGAAATGAAAGGAGAATTTGTCATTTACAGGCTAGGAATGTTTGAATCCTTTTGCTGTCAGGACTTTTTCTTTCTTTCTTTTTTTTTTTTTTACTTTGAACTTTCTCAAAACAAAAGAAAAGGCCAACGGGTTCAAACAGGATCATTTTAAACCGTACACTTCCAGGAACATTGTGCTGAGTCACACCTGCCCTCTATGACATCTACCAGCCAGAGGCTTTCTCCTTCAATTTGCATCTGTCACTTTCCTACCTGTGGGTCAGAAGGTTGGAGACCCAGATGAGGGGCCTAGAGAACATGGCAAGTCTGCGGTGGGCTGTGCACATGCCTTCCACTTTAGAACCAGCTGGGTCACTGCTTGGGGGACTATAAGTGTGAAAAATCCAGTTGCCTAAAGTATTTTTCTCTTAATTCCTAGTAGAAGTGACTGGATATTAACCATAGGTTGCTAAGGCATGCTCTGTGTCTGCATGGACTGGGCTTTTGTGGAGCAATACTAACTTATAAGGAATTCTCCATCCTCCCCCTTCCCTCAACTTAGCTCTCCTGTGTTGGTTCCCAGGCAGCACAGACATGAAAGAGTTAGTCTTTGGGGGCCTCCTTTTATCACCCCTCCTGTTGCTGATATGGCAACCTCACCCTCCTAGTGGTATAGGGACCTCACCCTCCCACTGGCTTCCTGTAGCTCAGAAGCTGTCCCTGCTTCCCCTCATCCCCTATACAAGTGAGCTTGTGTGTGCCTCGTGCCCCATACTCTCAGGACCTCCATCAAGCACTGTGGCAACATGTTTAGTCCTGACTGTTACCATTGCATCCCTCCAGTAACTGATTGCAATACTCTGGGAGGTCCCTAGTGAGGTCCTTGGTTTTAATGGTCAAAAGTGAAGCAGCCAGCACCCTGGTGCTTGAACAGCATTGCACAGCTCTATAGACTTCAAGTTTTACACAAAGTTTACCATCTTCATCCATTTGTTGCTCAGTAATTCTGGGGGTTGGTGAAGTAGGTATTCACTTCTTCATTCATTCATTCATTCATTCATTTATTCATTCATTCAACCAACCAACCAGCAAATATTTATTCAGCACCTTCTAGATACTAGAAACTATTCTAAGCTCTGAGTTGCAGTGAACAAAACAAACAAAAATCCCTCTTCTCACAGTACTTCACATTTGAATGGATGTTCTAATAGGTGTCATTATTCCTGTTTTTCACACAAAGAAACCACGAAGAAACCAAAACATGCAGAGGTTAAATCTTAAGGACACAGGTCATGTAGAGCTGGATTTAGAATCTAAGTATTCTATCCAACTCTCAGAATAAGGAGAATAGAATAGAGATCTTGGGGATCAGCTCATCCAACCCACTTATTCTTTTTAATTTCCACAGAAACAAAAGGCTCAGAGAGATGCTTTGTTTTACACATAGCCCAGCCCCAGTCCACCTCATTACTTCTGTTTTCGTCTGTTCTGGGTTCTTTAACAAAATACCACAGAGTTGGTAGCTTATAAACAACTGATATTTATTTTTCACCCTTCTGGAGGTTGGGAAGTTCAAGATCAGGAAAAAGGGGCAAGGGAGCTCTCTGGAGCCTCTTTTATAAAGGCCCT
Organism: Myotis daubentonii; assembly: GCF_963259705.1. Lineage (NCBI taxonomy): Eukaryota > Metazoa > Chordata > Mammalia > Chiroptera > Vespertilionidae > Myotis > Myotis daubentonii. The sequence goes on along the minus strand of NC_081844.1, from coordinate 104,123,060 downwards.
GATCCCATTCTTGAGAGTTTTGCTCTCATATCCTAATCAGCTCCCCAACGTCCCACCTCTTACTACCATCACTTGGGGGTTAGGATTTCAATATACAACTTTAGGGGGACACAGACATCCAGACCACAGCAATTTCCCTTACTTTCTTTTTTAAAATATATTTTTATTGACTTCATAGAGGAAAGGAGAGGGAGAGAGAGATAGAAACATCAGGGATGAGAGAGAATCATTGATCGGTTGCCTCCTGCACGCCCCCTACTGGGGATTGAGCCGGCAACCCGGGCATGTGCTCTGCCCGGGAATCCAACCATGACCTTCTGGTTCATAGGTTGATGCTCAACCACTGAGCCATGCTGGCTGGGCCTCCCTTACTTTCTTAACCAACATAGATTTCATGGCCCTTTTAAGTACTACATTCCCTCAACTCCCTTGTCCCTATCTTCCTCCATCATGCTTACCTGGAGAAGCCCTAATCTTGGTGCATTCAATCTTGGGTTGTTTGCACCCTGTCACCAAGGCAACCTTGATGTGGCTGGAGAATAAACACATGCTTATGTGGACGAATCTCACAGCTCACAATCACTACCTTCAAGTGTGACTTGGTGCCTCCCGCCAGCCTTTCCAATCAGTTTACTATCCTCCTCTTTCCTAGACAACTATTTTTCACTTTCTCTCCACAGTCATCAAACACCTCACTCACCCCCCTCAGTTTCTCCTGAGGATCTCGCTTCCTTCTCACTAAGACAGTAGAAGTGGTCAGAAGAGACTTCCACAGATCCCCACAAACACATCTGCCACACACTGTCCCCTAGCCTCGACCTCCCCTGTTGTTGCCACTGATGACCTGTCTGTGGCCTTCTCAGAGGTCATTGCCATTCCTGTGCACTGGAATTTCCTGTCACCTATTCATGAGCCTCACTCTAAATGTTTTCCGGATCCCTCTCTTCAGCATATCATCATGTTGCAATTTCCCTCATGTTAAAAAAGAAAAACAGCCCTGACCAGTTTGGCTCAGTGGATAGAGCGTCGGCCTGCGGACTGAAGGGTCCCAGGTTCGATTCTGGTCAAGGGCATGTACCTTGGTTGTGGGCACATCCCCAGTGCACGAGGCAGCTGATCGATGTTTCTCTCTTACCAATGTTTCTAACTCTCTATCCCTCTCCCTTCCTCTCTGTAAAAAGTCAATAAAATATTTTTTTTTTTAAAGAAAAAACAACAGAACCTTTCTTGACCCCCATATTTCCTGCTGGCTATCAACCACACCCTTCAAAATTATTTTCCCTTGATCTTCTCCTCCCACTCTTCCTTGAACCACTCCAGTTACTAGCTCATGTCTACCTCTGTACCAGCCTACTCTTCCCGGGTCACAAATGAACTCCACATTGCTAGATCCAGTGCCATCCTCATCACAGCGTTCAATAACCAACCACTCCCTGCCTCTCTCCTTGGGGCCTTTCTTACTTGACTCCCATACCTCTATTCTTGCTTCTCCTCTTACCATACTGGCAACTGCTCCCTCCAACCTCTGGTCTCTAGTGCAGCCCAGGACTCAGTCCTTATTCCTCTTCCCTTCTTTTTTCATGTCCCATGATGCCCACATCCAGGTTCGTGGCTTTAAGTACCGTCTACATCTCTATCTTGGTCTTATCCCTGAAGTCCAGATTTGCCTATCCAATTGTCTATGAGGTCTCTACTTTTGGATGATTCTAGGCTTATCAAATATAACGTGACCCCTGAAACCTGCTCTGCCCACAGTCCTCCTCCATCTCCGCAACAATCATTCCAAAGTTTCATTCCTAAGCATCAACTCTTAATATCCCTCTTTCTCATACCTCACCTCCAGTCCATCATCAAAAATTCTGTCTGCTCTACCTTCAAAATACATTCATCTTAACACCTCTGCAGCTGCCACCCTGGCAGTAGGATAAAGAGAATTCCCAGAGAAGGGAGGAGTATGTGCAAAACCCTGAGGCAGAGAGAGATGCAAGATGAGAGTACCTCAGAAAAGGTCCAGGACAGACAGGGGCCTGACTCTTGTGTCTGGGCAGCTGCCTGTCCTATTGGCCCCATTATGAAATGTGGGGTGAAAAGATCACCTGGGGATCTGGAGCTTTGGCCACAGCCAAGTGGTCGGCGGTCTGGAATGCATCTGGCCAGCTCTGAAGGACATGCATGACTCTGTTAAGTTGCATGTGCATTATGTTTGCAATGTATGTTGCATATGTCTGTGCATTCACCCACATGCATACATATGTGTTTTCTCCCACGCTAGACATGTTTTCCTAAAGTCTGAGCTCTCGGTATACTACTGTAGTTCATGTACAACCCAATGGGGGATCCCTAGAGACCCCTGCTCATACTTTAGTCCTAGATAAAGTAGCCTGTTGGTCACAGCCCCTGGGGTGCCCTATATTGTTTTAGGAAAAAATGACTTAGGGCTTGTGTCCTGGAACAAGAGAACACACAGGGCCATTGGCTCATTCCCTGCAAAGCCAGTAGCGTCCAGCTGCAGCTGCCCAGACAGGACTCCTTCCCCTCTTCCCCCACCCCCTGCTCTCCTCCTGGAAATCAAGGTCTTCTGGATCGTGTTTGGGCATACAGCAGCAGCTGGGACAGGGGTCAGAGGCAAGGCAGGCTTGGGCCACTGGTCTGCTCTGCATTCTCCTTAACAACCGTGTAATTGGAGGAAAATTGGTCCAATGTGAGGTGCGGGAAAGTTCAAAAGGGTTGTTTAGAGGTCTTTGTGTTTGTTTTCTTTTCATGCCTGATCGTGTGTTGGATTCCAGCAACGTGAGATCCCTGGCAAGCCCCGGAGCTCTCTAGAACTATGTATATACAGCTAGGAACAAAGTCACCTGCATGGGCTGGCTGGGACTGAGAATACCTTTGGTGAAGTTTTGCATGGACTGACCCTTTAGGTTCGAGAGGGAAACAAAGGTAAATGTTCTTAAGAGATGGGTCAGGATTCCTCCTCCTGCTCTGGGACAATAATTTTCAGGGGCTTTCAGAGCCTTCCTCTGAAACCATTAAATGGGCTTTGGATAGTGAGGAAAAGGGGACACAGATTCAGTTTTCTAGTCTGCTTTGACTCAGTTTCTTTAGCTATAAAATGGGCACATATTCATCGTTGCTGGTCTTTCTCCTAGAATTGTAGCAAGGCCTCCTGGTCAACCAGGCACCAAAGGGTTAAGGAAAAAGAATGATGAAGATGTTCAAAGCACAGATTTTGGTGTCAGAGAGAACTCTATCTAAACCTTATCTATTAGCTGTGTGAGTTCAGACAAGTTTCATACCTTCTCTGTGCCTTATGTACATAATCTACACTAATAAAAGAGAAAAATGGTAATTGGCGTACGACGATACCCTTTTCATTGGCTAATCAGGGCTATATGCAAATTAACTGCCAACTATGATTGGCAGTTAACTGCCAACAAGATGGCCGTTAATTTGCATATGTAGGCACAATGCAGGGAGGCGAAAGGGAAAGCAGGAAGAAGCCCCCTGCCACTGACAGTGATCGGAAACCCTGGGGGGAGCTAAGAGCTGGGGGGCAGGGCAAAGGCGGCCCTGGGGCCGCCTTTGCCCTGCCCCCGAGCCATGATCGGAGAATCAGGTGCCTTTTCCGCCCTGGCCAGTGATAGCAGGAAGTAGGGGTGGAGCCAGCGATGGGAGCTGGACACGGTCGAAGCTGGCAGTCCCGGGAGCTAGGGGTCCCTTGCCTGGGCCTAAAGCAGAGCCCACGATCGCGGGGCCGCTGCAGCTGCGGGTCCCCGCTGCCCGAGCCAGACGCCTCAGCCAGAGGCGTTAGGCCTGCGCAGGGGCGGAGCCTGCAACCGCGGGGAGCTCGGGGTCCCCTGCCCAGGCCTGACACCTCTGCCGGAGGCCTCAGGCCTGGTCAAGGGGCCGATCCGGTGATTGGTGATCGGAGGGTGATGAGGGTCAACTCCTCTGGCCAAGGCATCAGGCCTGGGTGGGGGGCTGAGCCGGGGATTGGGGGGATAGGATGGTCCCCTTGCCCGGGCCTGAAGCCTGGGTCAGAGGCATCAGGCTTGGGCGGGGGGTGGAGCAAGCGATCAGAGGGAGATGGGGGTCCCCTGCCCAGGCATGATTCCTGGGCCAGAGGCCTCAGGCCTGGGCGGGGGCCAGAGCCAGTGATCGGGGGGAGATGGGGGTCCCCTGTCCAAGCCTGACACCTCTGGCGGAGGCATCAGGCCTGGGCAAGGGGCCGATCAGGTGATCAGAGGGTGATGGGGGTCTATGCCTCTGGCTGAGGCATCAGGCCTGGGCAAGGGGCAGAGCCAGCAATCGGAGGGGTCTGGGGGTCTCCTGCCCAGGCCTGATGCCTGGGCCAGAGGCATCAGGCCTGGGCTGGGGGCAGAACCAGTGATGGGGGGAAATGAGGGTCCCCTGCCCAGGCCTGACGCTTCTGTCAGAGGCGTCAGGCCTGGGCAAGGGGCCGATCCTGCGATTGGAGGGTGATGGGGGTCAACGCCTGAGGGCTCCCAGTATGTGAGAGGGGGCAGGCTGGGCTGAGGGACACTCCCCCCCCCCCCACCCAGTGCACGAATTTCGTGCACCGGGCCCCTAGTGTAAAATAATGACAATAACAATGTTTACTTCAAGAGTCGCTTTAGGGTAAATTAAGATAATGTATAAAACATCTCACACAGCACTTAGCACACCATATGTGCCCTATATTGACAGAAAAACACGAAAGGAAGAAACAAAAAGATCAATATTATTGCTTTAATGCCAAAACAAGTAGGTTATTATGATAGTTCACACCAAATATTCAAGTGTCCCTGTGGATTTCCCAGCTTCCTTTGCAGTTAGGTTTGGCCATGTGACTAGTTCTAGCCAATACACGGAGAGCAGAAGTGACATGCATCACTACTAGGTCAAGGAAGTTATGAGCTGGTGTGGTTTCTTCCTCCATCTCTTCCTCAGGCACTTTGGCCTTGGAGGTCACAAGTTCTCTGCGGCATCTTACCAGATGGAGCAAGTGTTTTATGTGAGTGTGGAATCTGTATCTACTGTGTTAACCCAATGAGATTTTGGAGTTCATTTGTTACTGTCAATAGTCTTGCTGACCAGCATAGTCATCTATGAAGGAGGAATAAATCTCCAGTATTTCTGACCTCCTGGAGCATCTAGGGATGATGATGATGATGATGATGATAGCAGCTGCAACAGCTATCATTTATTGAGTCTTTGAGAAACATGAAAAGCTCATTGTAGAGGTTAAGCCATTCAGCCCTCTCAGGTATCTAATGAGATACTGTTTTGCTATTACATAATAATTGTGTTTCTAAAATAAACTTTAACTTATTTTTAAAAAAGATTCTCTTAAACAACTTCAATGAGGAAAAAACTGCTTAGGGGCAAGAGTTTTGGACCATGACATCCAAGCTATTTCTCCTACAGAAATGTCAAAAATAAAGGTTTTTAATTGCTATTAGGACATTTTTTAAGTTACTAATTAAAAATAACAGATTTTTAGAATTGGCATAAGCCAACCTAAATGTCATTGAGCAAATGCTGAATTCCATGAAAGACAAGACTTAAGTCAACTTGCTTCCAAACCATCAAAATAAATTGTGGCTTGGTGCTATTAAAAAGAAGCTCCATTAGATCTCAATAAAACTACTATCAAAACATAAAAATAAAATTTTTAAAAGGAAATCCTAATGGCAAAGAAGAACCAGTCACCCCACTAAAGTGGTCATGGGTGTGGAGGCAAACAGGCGTTCTTCTCACACATGTGGGGTTTTTTTCCAAGACCCACAGTGGTGTAAATCAACAAGCATCACTAATCAGGTTTCCTACTAGATTGATCAGGTTACATCCCATTTGCATTATGAAAATTTTCATAGCAAGAGAATAATCTGATTTTGACTTATTTGACTGGTGTGGAAACCAAGAAAATATGAGGCTGTCAGTGGCTAAAGCAAGCAACTGTGGAAACAGCCCCAAATTAGGGTTCTCTGCTCTTCTGACTGTGCTCACAGAGTTCCCCAGATGTGACAACTGTACATCCTCATGGATGATGGCACCACCTGTGCTGGGATTTGAGGCCTCTGCAGTTTGGTTCCGTCCTTGTCCTGAACCCTACCATCATCCCTGGGCCTTCCTACCAGGAGTCCCAGCTCACAGGAAGCCTGGGGCCTCTCCATTCACCCATGAAGGGGGTGAGGGGAGGGCAGAGTTTCTGCTCTGAATAACAACGTCAACTGGGCCCTTGCTGCTTAGACAGGTTGGTGTTTCTGAACGTACCAGTAGACCAGGAGGTCATTGAGGCTGCCTAGAAGAGTTCCTAGGGAAGGAGACCCAATTGATTTCATTACTAAAGCAAACAATTCTGGTGACTTTGGGGAGTCGGCACACTTTGACTTTCTCTTTCCCTCAGGCCCTAGAGAAAAGGAAGGGACTTGCTGTGCATGTTGTGGTGCTTGGCCTGCTGCTGACATAACATGTCTCTTTCTATTCTGGAAGCCTCTCACCTGACCCTAACCTAGTGAGGGGAAGGCATTGAGCCCTGCCCTCTTCATGCCTGGCCTGTCAGTAAGGCCGATGGGTCTGGAAGCCCAATCTCCAAGAAGATTCTGGAGGTTGCAGACAGACTCAAGCAAGTGAGCCCTCTGGGAGTCCTATTCATCTCCAAAGAGCTGGCTCCCCTCACGTAGCCCAGGAAGGGTACTGACTCTTCAGGCTCCCTTCTACTTTATGATTTATTCATGAAATTCAATGGGTCCTATTAAAGCAAGGCTCCCTTGCTTGCCGAGGGCTGTGTGAGTTGAAGTTGGGACACCAAGCAGATAGTAGACGTATTTCCCACTCTCAAGGACCTTAAGAATATAATGGGAAGATGACACCCACAATTAGGTCATAAATTGAGACAGTGTATAGGGTTAACTCAAATATCATCATTATCCATAGTAGTTAAGAGCACAGGTTTAGTATCAGGTGTCTGGGTTCAAATCCCATCACCACCATTTCAGTCAAGTTTGACTATGGGCAAGTGCCTTAACCTTCATAGGTCTCTGTTTCCTGATTATGGGGTGACTGAGAGTACTAGCTCAGAGTGTTTCTATGGGAAATTAATTGAGGTAGTAAAATGATTAAAAATCCCTGGCTCATGGTCTTAGTGTTATTACTAGCTATTGCTATTAGTTGTCAGAACATATTTGAGAAACTCCTGTGACATAAAAATCTTGACTCTTCTGCAAGGTAGTCCTCCCTTTTCTGTTTCTTTCAGCAGTGACTGGTAATTTCAATTGACCAGTTACCCAAGCAGTAGCCCCAGGGGTCACTTTTAGCACCTCCAGTTCTGTAACTCCCTCACCCCTCATGTGCATTCTGTCACAAAACCCTGTTGATTATGCATCATGTATATCTCCTAAACTCCAATACCATTCTCATCCTAACCCGGTCCTCACACAGTCACAGTGATTACTCAAGAGCTCTCTTAACTGGTCTCCTTGCTTCCACTTTCACCCTCTTTCAAAACAGGCTTAACTGCTACTCAAGAGAACTTTCTAAAATCCAAACCAGACTGTCATTCCCTTGCTCACACCTTTTCTATGGCTCTCAGTGAACAGCCAAGCCCAGATCCTTTGTCATGACCCATAGGTGCCCTCGTGATGTGACCATTGTCTAGCTCTACAGCTGCATCCCTGTGTTTCTCAAGTCACCTGCTATTCTAGTAATGCAGGCCTGTTCCCGAATGCTCCTCAGTCTCCTAGCCCTCCATGCATGCACATACTGCCCTTGAGGTCTAGAACCTTCTTCCTTTTCTCCAGAAGAGTCACAATCATGCCTCATAATTAAACTCTAAACCACTATCTTTGGGAAGCCTTCCTTCACTCAGGTCTGGGTTAGCCGCCCCTCCTCTGTGCTCCCACAATAACTTTCCCAACAAGATCATGGTGTAACTTCTTGTTTTCATGTCTGTCTTCTCCACTGCCATCTGACATTCTTATTCATCTTTATTTTATTCATGCAGATGCTGGAAGGGGCTAAATTGTATTAATCTTATACATTTATATTGAAAATGACTGCAGAGATGGATGGATATTAGATAGATAGATAGATGAATGAATGGTTAGATAAGTGGGTGGGTGAGTGGATGTATGAATGGATGGACAGATAGTAGCTGGTTAAATGGATACATTAATGGTTGGATGTTGAATGGATAAATAAGTGAATGAATTCAGCAAACCACGTGGCATCAACCTCTAATTAGATCTTACACCCAGGCACCTCCAGGAAGGTCATCAGCAGTGCTGCAAACACAAGGCTCTGTTTCTTGAAGCTTCACAGTTCAGTCTGAAAAGCAGTGACCTTGCAACTAGCAGCCCGTGGGTTTTTGACGTTGTTCCAGCAAGAAAGCTGAGGAAGAGTGTTGACCTTAGAGGGAGTTGGGAACCACCCCTCCCCCATGGGCTTCATCCCATCACTGACCTGACTTGTGGCCCCTCTCCTGACTTCCTGAAGTCTGTCTTCATACAGGTCCCTTTCAGTTCTCTTCTCCATCCAGGCATCACAGGTTTATTTCCAGCTTGAACTACGGCAGGAGAATTCCACCTCTGGGCCCAGGATGACAGAGGAGTAGATGGCTTGAGTGATGGAAGGTGCCATGGCCAAAGCTGCTGTTGGCAGCCCAGTGATCACCTGTCCCTCTCAGGAGAAAGGCACATTTCATTCTGTTTATTTCCCTGTTCAGGAGCTGTTCTTAGAGCAGCCACGTGAAAAGTGCACCTTATACAGCTAGGAGCCCTCATCAGCTCTTCAAGGAAGAACTTCCAGACCGGCTTGGTTCACTGAGTAAACATGAATTACTTCTGGAATGAGCTAGAAATGAAAAGGGGTGTGGAACTCTTTGTGATATGGAGAATCTCCTGCCCACACTGAAGTGGAAAGACCCTGAGGCTCTAGGGGGAAGAGCCCCACCCCGCCCCCCCACCCTGGACTCCTCATTCAGGGTTTACAAAGAGGCAGACAGAGCACAAGCAGCTAAATTTGGTTGTGTTTTTATTTTTGTCCAGCCACAAATACCAGCAAAGAACTGAAAACGATTCCTTCCCTTCCTAGAGCCAAGCTGGTTTTATTTTTAGCTTCAACTCTGGTTTTGGGTTTTTAGCACACAGGCAGCAGTGGGCTGGATTTTAGGATTTTTGCCTAGACTGGCGTTTTGGTTGCCTGAGTGTAACTCCCACCAGGCTTTGTGTGGCTGTGACAATAGAGGGTGGTTCCAGACGAAGCCACATAGAGACCCAATTCTGGCCTTAGGGACCTCCCTCCTAGAGAGTCCTGTTCAGGGAGGGAAATGCACTCAGGGTGGATGGATGACCAGGCTGGGATGGAAGAGGTGGCAACCCTGGATAAATGGGGAGGGGTGCGGAGGAAGAACAAAAAGGAAAGGGGAAGATAGCTGTGTTTGTTGAGTGGTTCAGAACCAGGGCACTGGAGGCAGACCACCTTGTGCAAATCCCACCTCCACCACTGCTGAGCACTGGCCTTCTGGAATGTGCTCAGATTCTCTAGGCCTTAGACCTAATCAATGAGATGCTGATAATAATGACTCCTACCTCAGAGCTCTGCTGCCCACGATCCTGCCCATCCAGCATGCAGTGTAGCATCTGACATGTAGTTAGGACTCCATAAGCGCCATTTTGATTGCTACCGCCTGCTAGCCACTATGCATGCACTGTGTCATTAAGACTTACTGCAACCTTGCCCTGACGAGTGTGATTCAGTTGGTTGAGTGTCATTCCACATACTGAGAGGTCGCAGGTTCAATTCCCAGTAGGGGCACATGCCCAGGTTGTGGGCTCAATCCCGGGTAAGGGGCATATGGGAGGCAGCCAATTGATGTTTCTCTCTCTCTCTCACTCTCTTTCTCCCTCTCCCTTCTCTCTCTAAAATCAATCAAAAACATATTTTTAAAAGGCTTACAGGAACCCAGTGAGTAGGGTTATTTTTCAGGTGGAAACCAAAGCTCAGTGGGCTAGATAACCTTTCCCAAGTCCCATAGCAAGGACATGATATAACCAGACGCGAACCCTGCCCTAACCATTCCGTCATATGAACATGCCCTCTCCAGCACCAGAACTCACACGTGAATTAAAGGGACCTACCACTGACTCTATGGGCACTGCTCTAAATAAGTAACTAGATTCCCCTCATTCTGCTCTTATCTGGTCTCCCCCTTTCTTTACACTTTAGTGAGAGGAACACACAATGAGCAGGTACCAGGAGTGATCCAAGAGCTCTGGTCCAATTTACAGGGACAGAAAGTGGGATGGTGGCTCCGAGGCACTAGCGGGGGGAGAATGGGGCCTTGTTTAATGGGTATAGCGTTTCAGTTTTATAAGACAAGAAAGTCCTGGAGATCTGTTGCACGAGAGTGTGAGTATACTTAACACTACTAAACTGTACACTTAAAAATGGTTAAGATGCTGAACTTTATTTTCTGTGATTTGTTTTGTTTTTTTTACCACAACCTACAAGAAAACACACACACACACACACACACACACACACACACACACTCACACATTTAAAAGAGCCTGGATTGGTGCCAGGTGGGCACTGGACATGCTGGGGGGAACGCTTTGTAAAGTATATGATTGCCTAAACACTATGCTGTACACCTGAAACTATGCAAAATAATATTGAATGTAAACTGTAATTGAAAAATAAAATTTAAACTTCTTGAAAAAGAAGAGCAGCGGCACAGGAGTCAGGCCGCCGATGGGGCAAGCAGGAATGTGAGGGTTTCCAGTCCTCCTTCAGTCAGGAGCCTGGGGACAGCATCGCTGCTGCACACCTGCCCCGCAGAGCGTGAAGCCCCCGGGCTGAGCAGCGCACTGCTGACAGCAGCCCTGTTCTTTGAGGTCGTAAACGCCCCCCCCCCCCCCACATGCTTGGCCCTTTGTGACCTCTTTCTAGTCCCCTGTCCTTCTGAAGTCTTCAGCCATCACCTGGGATGAAAGGGGGGAAATAGCAAAATACCACTCAGGGGATATATCTGCTTGGTGCAGTGGGGGGAGCATGGGCTTTGGGGTCAGTAGGTGAGAAGCCGTTCATTTTTTCATCCCTTCCAGTTTGCTTCGCTGGCAAATGGGAGACTACTGTTCCCCCAAGTAACCAAATATACACTGTTCACTCTGAGTGGAGGGTTCAGCCAGGCTATGAACTGTCTTGTCCTCCAGGGGGTCCTGGGGGCTCAGGGGATGGAAGCTTAGGGGACCCTGTTGAGGCATTCGCAAACTAGACTGTGTAGAGATGCTAGGGCAGAGGCAAGCAAGGTAGGGAGCAGAAGATCGGGTCTCCTTGGGCTCATACTCTCAGGAGAGCAGCCTGCATGGAGGTCACCACAATGCTCAGCGTCCCCCGGAAACTCAAATGCCTTATTGCCGGGAGCCGGTCCATCCTTGCTGTTTCAAGGGACCTGGCATATATGGCATACGGTTCTTAATATGTTTGCTCACCTTCTTGGCGCTGTGTTTTAACCAAGGTCACCTCTCCGAGAAAGGTTGAATCCCCAGGTAGGGATTTTCCCCTGAAGTTAGGGAGGGAATAAAACCCCTCAAGTAAGTGCCAGGCAGGTAATTAATCCCTTTAACTACGAACAATCATGCTTAAACTACATAATCTTTTCTCCCTGGAATGGAGATAAGAAACGCCCTAACCTTTGTAATAGAGATTGATAGGATTGAATCAACTGGTATAAATACAGATGTAACCAGACAGAGAGACAGAACTCAGAACACAGAACTAAGGAGACAGGGCTTGGAAGACAGGACCAAGAGAGACAGAGCCTAGGCACAGAACCTACACAGAACGTTCTCTAGAGACAGAAGAACTTCGCTGGAGAGAGCATGCCGGAGGATCCTGGAGAGGGACTGGCCTCGGAGCCTAGAGACAGAGCCTAGCGGGAGAACATGGCAAGGGATCCTGGACTGAACCTGACTACAGAGATTGGCAGGAGAACCTGACTGGAACCTGGACACTGAACCTGACTGGAGAGCCTGGACAGAACCTGGCTGGAGAACCTAGCGAGGGAACATGGCTACAGAACCTCGCTGGAGATCGAGACCAGAACTTGGCTGGAGATCCTGACTAGGCTGCTGATCAACTGAACGCTGTCTCCGTGTCATTCCTTCATCACCGACTCCATCTACGCCGTTGGGAACCCCTGGACCTGCTGGGGTTGGACCCCGGCACCTTATTTTCTGTGGCGTTAGCGCGGACGATTCCCAGGGGAGAGTGTAGCTCCTCTGCCACCATCCAACAAGGGGCATCCCGCCTGGGCAGAGTTTTACCTCCAGCCACACTGCCACCTGGGCCATGGTCCCTGACCCAGGGCCAGCTGTGTCAGGAGGCACGGTGGGGACAGTGCCCAGGGCCAACAATGCTTTTAGGGGCCCATGAAAATGTTTTAATTTCTTCTAAACTTAGAAGAAAAAATAAATATGAGCTTTCAGATCAGAGTACATGTTATAATATAGAATATTAATATATTTGTTTTTATATTAACAGTAGCAAAATATTATGTGTGTGTATATATATATATATATATATATGTGTGTATGTATGTATGTATGTATGTATGTATGTATTTTTTATGGAGGAAGGTGCCAACAAAGGCAAAAGTGCCGAGGGCCCACAACAGTCAAATGCAGCCCTGCCCTGCTCTGGTCCGAAGAGCCAGGCTGGCAGGGATTCCCTTGGGCCCCTGAATCCATGGTGATCTCCCTCATCCTCTTCACTGTTCTGTAGCAACTGCGGTCTGTCCCTCCCCCCTCACCACTTAGGATCTGGAATATTTTCTCTTATGTTATTTCTTTTTAAGGACCCATTTCACATGCCAGTTCTGTCACTTGGCTATAGCTATCTGGAGCACGTGGTGAGAAAAATTCAAGAGGCTTGTCTGGGGTCCGTGGGAAAGAATGTTGTGATCCATTAGTGATGTCTCTCCTCAGCTTGTGATGGGGGGAGGGGGGAGGGGCAGGACGCATGCTCTGTCCTTGCTTATAAGGACCTTTGCCTTATATCTCCAACTGGATTGACCACAAGCTCTGCAAGGTAGAGTTTGCCTTACACATGCTGAGCATCCCACATCCACTGATCTAGAAAGTCTCCTAATACCTATTGATTTATTGATTGATTGATTGATTGATTGAAGTAATGTCTGTGAATAACACATTTGATCCAATTGAATGCCCCTTTGACATGCTTTCATTCTTTTTTTCCCTCTTTAGACGTCTGAACAAGAATAAGCTCCAAGTCCTTCCAGAATTGCTTTTCCAGAGCACACCGAAGCTCACCAGACTGTGAGTAGAATGGAACTATGTTCTCTTGCCTGGCTTTGGTTATGTGGAGAATGTGGCTGCCTTCATGCGCAGAGCCCCAGGCTGCTCAGAACCTGGCGATTAGGCCTCACTCAGGGAGACTTGGGTAACCATGGGCTGTGCCCCACACTCCCCTCCAGGCCTGATTTCCTTACCCCCTTCCTTCAGAGGTTGGCGGCCGGTGTGGCCAGTGGGGGCAGGCAGCAGCGGTAGTGTCCCAGAGGGCATGGGTTTGGACTAAGCATTTCAATGTCACCACCTTGCTGGCTAGACCAGTCCTACCTGCTGCCTGCTTCCCACCATTACCAGTCGGAGAGCCCTGGGGCTGGAGGCCTGTGATTTTGTGGGAAAAGAAACACCTTGAGTTTTGCTTTGTCTTCTGGAATGGTCCAGGATATCCTGAGGAGGGGAGAGTTGGAGATGCCTCTGTGTGAGTTTGGAAGCTCAGAAGCCAGAGACACACATCAAGAAGGGGGTTGTGATTCACGTGCAGTGTGTGTGAGGCAGGTGCTAATTATTGGCAGTGAACAGCTCCATGGCTTTGAGCTCTAAGTTCTGCTGGCATGGACTAGGGTATGTTATAGGGTGAACTGGGTTGCCCAAGGCTTGCCTGTCTGAATGGAGCTGCGCCATGTCTGGCTGCTTAGCAAGCAGGCAGTGAAATTTACAGCCTGGCTGGGGAGACTCTAACTTTACTGGGGAGGTGCCAGAGTGGTGGCCACCGTTCCCATTTGCAATGGCTGTATGTTTAATACCTACTTATGCAGTCAAACAATGCATATAGTTTCCGGGATAAATTGGGAAATATGAAACATATGTTGGTGTGTGCACTTAAGAATGAGTTCTGAATTAGGAATCTGTATCTCCATCTCTATCTACATGTTACACACAGCAAGACTATATACATAAATGTATTTTAAAGGGCTCTTTGTTGGAACAAGAGCAAGCTTTGGCTATGTGTCATTGGTACAGCGACCTCGCTTGCCTTCTCTGGGATACGCCATATACTTTGTCAAGGTACCTCTTGCTGTGTATTCCATTTCCCTTGCTCAGTCCACTTGGCCGACTTAGCTAAATGTGGGGAAGGTTATGCCCCTCTTTCTACTCTTCAACTCTGAATCCATTTTTATGGGTGTGAGGGTGGACAAAGTGCAATGTGTGTCTAGCAGGACTGAATGAGCAATACCAAGTGGGCACACAGCAAAATCACCCTGATTTTGAAGTTCCTCTTCTCCATGTAGTTCTTCCCTGAAATGCTCCCCTGGTAGCCATCTCTCCACCAAGCACCGCGTGGTGCCTTATCAACCTGCCCTAGCTAAATAGTGCGGACTATCTGCCACTCGCCTGTAATCTCAGCATCACTTTCTAGGGAAACAGAAGGTGCCCTGGCGGGGGCTGCTGGGAGGCTTTGAGCGAGTGGGGCCTGAGTGTTCTAGTAACTGCAGGATGCCGGGCGCTGGTTCTTGCTCACGGGACCTGTAATGTCCACACCATCAGGTGATGCCCATATTGTGCAGGGCTGGTCTTGATCCGGGCAGAGAAGGCACTGTGGGCAATGATAACTTGTTTCTGAGCTCCTGGGGGCCACACCCAGGCAGGCAGCACAGGGTGTAGGACAGCCCAGGGAACTGTCCTAACTGCCGCTCTCTGAGAGAGGCTGGGAGAGTCACTTTCCCTTCTGTGTCTAAGTATGCTCACCAGGAAAAAGGAGACACACCCTCCTCTTCTACCTACCTCACCAGGAGCTGTAAGTATCGAATGAAGTAATGGTGTGTGTGTGTGTTTTCAAGGGTTTAAAGTGCTGTATGAGTGTAATCACCAAGATAACTATGGTTCCTCCTACAACGCCCATCTTCCCAGCCTCTGTTTCTGACCTTCTTTCTTGGGAAGCAGTGAAGAAACTAGGAGTTGCTGTGAACAGTGACAGACATTGCACTGAGCTTTTTCTTCAAGCCAGAGAGCCGCCCCAGGAAGGCAGGGACGATGTCTGACTCATTTTGGTATCCATCCTGCTCCAGATGCCGACCTGGCAGAGTGTGGCATACACAGGCACTCCTGAATGGTGGGCGAACAGATGAGTGCTACGGCCTTAGGATATAAACAGTGCTCTTAGAGAGCTCTGGCTCTTTTATCTGCCATTCACTCCCGCACTCATTCATGTATTCAGTAGGCTTTTCCCGGTGCTTCTTCCAGCCTGGCGTCGGCAGTGGGTATTGAGCTGGGGGCATGAAGGATGCCCAGCTCTCTGTGCCCGTCATGACACATTCTGAATGGCTGCCAGAAAGCTAAGCGCTAAATAAATTATTTTTCACTGAAGCAGCTATATTAACCTGGGTTTGGGCTAGAATCAGCAATCCCGATTTCTCTCTGGGCTTGATCTTTGATTTTTCTTAATGGCCCTATTGTGTCTTTGTCTTATTTTGTCAGCCACTCCAGGGCCTTTTTGGAAGTAAGCAGGGTACAAATTATAAATCAATAAATGTGCAATCATGAGTGTGTATACATATGCCACTGGCTCTGTTGTAAAAGAGCATTGCCTCTCAATAGCCATTTTCTGGGGATGCTAAACGTGGACACGGTGTGGCTGTCTCTTCTGTGTGCATGTGAGATATGAAGCAATCCGGACGCACCCTTTCTTTTTAGACCTATAGACAAAAGCTGCTTAGTACTCAATGTTTTTTTTAAAAAAGCCTTTTGGAAAGGCTATGGACATGCAATTAGACATGTTTTGAGTGTTGATAGTAAAGAGAAATAATCTCTATTGAGAACCTTTGCTACTATAACAGTAATACTAACTAGTAAGTGTCAGAAATGTGACTAAAGTTAGTCTAACCCACAGAGGAAATATCTCAGTTCATATGCCTGAGGAGTCCACTGATAGTTGGGGGGGGCGGACTTTAGGAACAACTGGACCCAGGGGCTCGATGATGTCATTGGACTTCACCTCCCTCTCCCCACCCTTGGAACAGCACACATGACTGCAGCCCAAAGCAGAGACTCCGAGGGGGCCCACCTGTGCCCGGGATGGGGAGGGTGCCCGGGGGAAGAGTCCTGCAGATTGCTTAACTTGGTCACATGTCCATGTTGCAAGGAGATGCTGTGCTCTGGGTGAAGAAGTCTGGGCCACCTTGTTTCGGGGAGAGAGTGTGCAAGGTCCAGCAGTAGGTTTCTTGGAGGAAAGAATGATTCTGTTACAGAAGACAGGGGTAGGGATGCACCCTTGAAAGCAACAGACACAAGTTTGCTGAATATCTACTCTGTGCAGTTCCCCAGGCTTTAATTGAGTGCTCCGGCCCCTCTCCACAACTCTTCATGATAATAATTACAGCAAGCACATTGAGTGCCAGGGGCTGTTCTGAGCACTTTACATCTCACTTATTTGATACTCCTAACAACCCTGTAGGGTAGGTAATCCCATAGATGTGAACCTCAGGCTCAAGAGGTTAAAGAAATTGCCCAATATCATACACCTCCTTAGTGACAGAACCAGGAATCAAATCTAGGTAATTTGACTCCAATTCTGTGCTTTTCTTCACTAGAATCAGCTCCTGCCTCCATACTCCCATATCATAGATGAGAAAACTAGAGCTCAGAGTTTCAATTACTTTCCCAGATAGCCCATATTTCTAAGAATCAGCGCTACCCTGGGCACTCTGCCCCAATGCCGAGACTTAACCTTCACACCAGTCATGCGAAGAGAATCATTATTAAATCTCCTTCCGAAGCTCACATTCCTATATTCCTATAGTCCCTAAGTTGCTATAACCAGATACAGTGGAATGAGGACTTGAGTATGTGCCTGTGTCACTGCAAAGCCCTTCAGTCTTCCACCAGGCCACATCACCATGCTGACCACCGTGGAGAGCCAAAGTTAGGCTACAAAGGATTGATGATGGATGGAACTGTCATAAATCTCAGGGCCCCTGTGAGACCTTGGCTGGTTCCCCCCTCCTCACACCCTCAGACCCAGCGCCACCTGATCCGTTGACTCCTGTGTATATTAGTGCATCTCTGGCCATGGAATGAGAGAACATGGGAGTGCCCTGGGACTTAGGGACCACTGTATGACCAGCCGGGTCTTGGTCATGCCTCAGGCACTCATTAGCTCCCTCCCATCCTGAGTTAGATCATAATGTTCTCAAGTGTGGGGACTGTGCTTCTGCCCTTGCAGGTTCGCTACCGGCTCCTGACCAAGAGCTGAGCATAAGAGAGGGCAGCAAAGTGAAAGGGTTAAGGGGCTGCCAATTATGTGCTGTGAGACTGACCCTAACCTCTCTGGGCCTCGGGTCCCTCATCAGTGAAACAGACAATCATAGAACCTACATCTCTGTGTTGCGGTGAGGATAAGTGGAAATAACCATGCACAGTCTGTACCAGAGCGTGTAGCACATAGAAGTGCTTAGGGAGAGAGGACTGTGGTTACCTTTCGCTAGCTGGCAGATGGAGCGGTGCGTATGCTGGGGCTTTGGCATCTGTGCTTTCAACATTTCAGCACCTGGCAAAGAATCCAAGCTCCCAAACAGATGAGGGTTGAGGGAAGCACTGCACTGGGGGTGGGGAAGTTCCTGGTCCTTGTGGTGGCTCTGCCTCCCACGGCTGTGTGTCCTCAGGCATGTTACTTCACCTCTCCGGGCCTCCGTGGTCTCATCTAGAGAGGACGGACTGGAGCGTGATCTATTACATGGGCTATCGGTTATTAATTGTTCTGTGCATCCCCTTCCAGCTTTCTTTTTCACCTGCACATGAAAGAGGAAGGGAAGGACTGCTGGTTATTTGGAGGTTAAGCAGTTAACGTTGCTAGAAATACTTTAGCAGGAGCAGAAGACAAGGTGAAAACAGCGATTAAAACCCTTCTGCATCTCACCAGATTAGAGAGCGTGGGCGGGGATGAGGGACACAGTGGTTCACAACTGTTTTTTAAGAGTCTGACTCTGTCATCTGAGGACGAGCAGATCACCAGGGTCCTTTTGGCACAGCTCTCCTGGATTCGGGTCCAAAGAGTCCGTTAAATACTTGGCAGTGGTTGAAAACCTGGGGCTGGACGGGCAGTTGTGCAGCAGTGGGACGGACACCTCCAATTATTCTCTACTCAGCCCTACGAGGCATTTGACAGCTTTTAGAAAATGCCACTGGGGTTAAACCTGCCGTCGCTCACTTGGGTCAGCAGAGTTGCAGAGACTTGGGAAGTTAATCCCCAGGCAGCTGAAATCAATATGAAATGTGGCCAAGCAACTGAGCCTAAGTCCCCAGCCTCTGATCATGGTGGAACAATGTCTCCCTAAGTGTTAAAGGGTGTGGTTTCCAGGGAACGGACTTCTAATGAGTGAACCTTCCTCTCAACTCTCACTTCTGCCTACTCGTACCTTTTCTTGTATTTACTATTTTCTGCTCTTATCACAGCCACATGTGTATATGTCCTATATCCCCAACCAAACTGGAAGCTGTATTCAGCAAAGTGAGCGAATGTCTCTTTGAGGGAGCCCAATATTAGAGCAAACAACAGGGACCTGGGGACCACGCAGACCTGGGTTTAATCTGACCCTCTGGTGACCCCTGGACAAGGACTTCACCTTCCTCAGTCTCCAGTGGGTTAGCTATCCAAGAGGAAGAATAATCACAGTCCATGTCTTCGTTTGCTCAGGATGCCCCAACAGAGTACCTCAGACTCCGTGGCTTAAACAACAGGATTTTTTTTTCTCATCATTTGGGGCCTAGAAGGTTAAAATCAAGGTGCTGGTAGGGTGGTTTCCTGGGGCCTCTCTCCTCATCTTGCTTGGCAGTCTTCTTGTTGCCGCTTTGCAAGGTTGTCCCCCTTGGTGTTTCTTCCTTTTTTCATAAGGGACAGTCATATAGGCTTAGGGCCGCACCTCAATTGCTGCATTTTAACTTAATCACCTCTTTAAAGACCTGATCGCCAAATACAGTTACAATCTGAAGTACCGGGGACAAAGGCCTTGACATATGAATTGGTGGGGGTGGAAGGGGAGGGGGCAAATTAGCACATAATAGTTCCCAGGTGTGTATGCACATTTACTGTGGGTCAGGTGCTCTGCGAACTGCTCTTACTAGTACATATATTCTCTTCCTCAATCTCAGGTTTAGGAAGCTAGATACTATATTACCCCCATTCTAGGACCTAGAGATTCAGACAGCCTGCCCAGGCACAGAGCCAGTCACCGGCAGGATCAAAATTCAAGCCCAGGCTTGCCTCACTCCAGAGCCCACATGTCTAGCCACAGTTTTTATACTACCGTTGTCAGAGTTAGTAACCAGTGCCAGGCACCTGGTGGAAGCTCAATCCCTGCTAGTTCCTTTATCCCTTTGCGGCCCTAGATGAGCCCCGACTGTTGAAGGACTGGAGCCCTGGTCCTGTGGGGAGTATCTTCTGCTGCTGGCAGGTTCTTTTGCAGCCACCTTAGTCTTGCAGTCCTGCACTGCACTTTAAAACATAAGTACATGCAATATGTGTCTCCATAAAACTCCGTGTTGATGTAAAATGGTGCTATAAAAGTGAAAAACCAGTGCAGAAAACAAAAACCATGCTGCTGGGTTTTCCAACAGAGTTGTGATCTGATGTGGTGCAATGATAACAGGACAATGGGAAACCACTCCCTCAGGGTGGAGAGGCCTTCGGAGACTGCCTGCCCGCCTGGAGCTGGAGCGCAGACACCTGCTCCCATGCTATGCTGGCCCAGCCTTCAGAGGCCAGGACGTAGATGGCGAGACCAGCCTCACTGTCGCAGACATGGGGTCACTTTTTCCAGGGGCACAGCCACCTAAAGCTCATGGAAAATGTCCCTGCAAACGGGAGCTCTTTTTTCCCCTCCTTCTCCATTCCCCCAATCCCTGATACTACAGTGAGGCCAGCCTTCGGTTTGCTTTACGGCACGCTTCCTCAATTGCAAGTTTCATCACATGCTGGACGACAGGCCTAGCTTTAATCTGCGTGTGGACAGGTAATGGATCATAGTGGGTGCCATGTCACTCTTGGGGTTTCTGTTTTATGTGAGTTGTACTCTCTTTGCAGTGACAAACTGGAGCCACAAGAAAAGGCATGGAAGGTTGCTTTCCCCTCTCCTTCATTTAAGCTTTATCCAGCTGAGCATTGGAGCCTGTTGTCTTACCCACAGAGTTGACTACAAGGTTAATCCTTAGAATTGTTTTGTAGATTCATACCATAGAATTCCAGAGCCCTGAAATAAAAGTTCTCTAGACTAGCGTTTCTCAAACTTCAATATGCAGCTGGATAGCTGGATTCCTGTGGAAGTGCAGACTCAGGTTCTAGAGTCCTGGGGCGGGACCTAAGAGTCCGTCTTTCTAACCTATTTCCCTATGATGTTTCGGACCTAGGACCACACTTTGCAAAGCAAGGATAGAGGCTACTGTGGTTCTCAAACTGAGCAGAGAGAAAAAACAACCCTGAGGTCCTGGTTAAATGCTGATTCCCAGGCCAGGCACCCCCCAGAACTCTAGTTTGATAGGTCTGGAATGGACCTAGGGCTTTGACTTTGAAAAAAGGTGCCCTGGGTGACTTCAGTGTGTGTCGTCCATGGGCATATTTTGAGAAACACCAATCTAGTACAGATCCTGTTATTTTATAGATTTGGGAGCTGGGAAGGAATCAGGTATTTCTTGAGCACCTACTATGTGCTAGACACCTTATGCATATGCCATGTTCTTTGAACCTCCTGTGAGGAAGATATTTTTATGCCTGCTACACAAATTATGAAAGTGAGGCTTGAGGAGTTTAACTCACTAGGAATAAACCCTTGGTCTTTCTGAACCCCAGTTTTGTTTTGTTTTTCTACTTTATCATGTGCCTCCTGTGAAATAAAGGGAAGAAAAACAGCCTTTCAAGGCTCCGTATTTGTACTTTTATGCTCCTATGAACGTATGTGAACACGTGCACATATCTGAGATCTAGGGTATTAAGACTTGAAGCATTAAAGGAGAGAAATTTATAGACTTAAATGCATGTTTTCAAGTAGACCTTTCTAAATTCCCTACAATTTATCAAAAATAGAGTTGGGTTTTACATTTTCAAATCCTTTAGCCCTTTGGGCCAGCAGAACGACTCTAAAGCGATCAGGCAATAGTTGAGCTGAGAACGTTCTGCCAGCTTGGAAAGTTTTACTTTACTTTGTGTTTTTTTTTTTAAGAAAGAAAGAAAACCAAGCTGTGACTTTACAATGCTTTGGAATTACAGAATGTGCTTGTAATTTTTACAATTCTGCACAGACTTCTTTGCCACATCTGGTTGATATTACTGGCAGGGATATATGAGGGAATAAACCATGGGCTGGAATGTGAAACATCCCACAAAATGAGTTTCTTATAGGTTGCTGCATAAAACATTTTGAGTCTCCCTCCCTTTGGAGGTGTGGCTTAAGTGATTTCATGGACTTAGGTGGGTTTTGTTGTTGTTTTTGATTCAGAGGTAAGGGTTGTTGCTGGTCTACTTGGTGGGGGTTCCATGATAGTTTTCTGAAGATGAGTGCAAAGGTTAACCCTCCCCAGTCATGCTATGGATCGGGTGAGACAAGCCATCCTTGAAGGGAGTCAGACCAATCTTTTGAAAAGCACTGGACACTGATGGTCACGGTGAAACGTCAGCACAGAATGAACTGCTACAGAAAAAGGAAGAAAGCAGGGACACAGAGTGAGATGGGTGTGGGCTCCAGGAAGCCTCCTGAATCATAGCTGGGGTGGTGCATTAAACTGCTGATAGCAAGAAGAGTTCAATTCCTCAAGCATGCCTCCAAAAGCCTGGCACACCGGGAGTTCTCTGTGCTCTACACAAAACAGGAAGTTGGTAAAATGGAAAAATAAAACAAACACCCATCTAATACCTGGAACTCAGTCAAATCCCAGTTGGGGACATTCTTGCCCAAATCTCAGGAAGAGAGCTGTATGACCAGGGACAACTAAAACATTCACTGAATGCCTACTGTGTGTGTGTGTGTGTTGCTGCAACATGCTGGTGGTTAGGATGCTGAGTATAGAATGCAGGCATGTCTAATCTGAGCCCAGAGGGTGTGAGCATGGGCTCCTCGCCACCTGGCTTCTTCTCAGACTTCGCTTGGCTGGGACCCACCTGCAGAGCTGGAATGTTTCTGCACAAAACCATGTGTTGCTCTCAGCGCCCTGTGGCATGTGGTAGAGTTGGCCAGCCTCGGGCAGAGTGTGTGGCCATCACCAAGGATGCTCAAATAAAGACTGTGCTCTCCAGTGGCAACACAGCCCTCTGTTGAGGATGGCAACCAGGGGCCAGCTTCACCCACACCCTAGGGCCCTCATTCTCTTTATCTGGAATTAGAAACTGTCAAGAGAACTAAAAATGTCAGGGAAATACCACATTGTATATGGAAAAGTATCAGCCTTTTGAGGTGGGCAGTCCCTAAACACACATTCTCCAATTGCCTGAATGATGCAAATGTACCCGCATCTAATAATCTTGAAATATTTGTTCTTGAATCACATTCAGGATCAACAGAAACATTTCTAAAGAGCCTAATCATCTCTCATTTTCAACAAACATTTGGGAATCTCTTGAGACGACAAATAGCATTTTAATTTGATGCCCCAAATACTAGCGTAATTTCAAATCACACTCACAAAACAGTCTGTAACTTTGGCTTTCTTCTGGCTTTCCTATGGGCTCACTATCCTGGATGTTGAACATTAATTTCCATTTGTAAGGTTTACAGTCCATTTACAAAGTCCTGGAGATTGAAGCTTGTAATGAAAGTGTTGACACTGTATTAACAACAGCAAAACTATGATAACACAGCACTGTCCAAACCAAATAGAAATGGAGAAGTTTAAGTAAATTTCACGCTCCTTGCCTGAATGTGGTGTGCTGGACCTGAGTTTTTGATTCATGGTTTAGAATAATATTTTAATGTTTTATTCATGATGTTTCTTTTTTCCCATCATTCTTTCTCTAATTCCCCTCACCCTACTTAGGGTGATGAAGCCTGCTTGGAAGGCTGGCCTCGTCTTGATTGGCACTGCCTGGTGTATAGCCAGCAACTCTCCCCGTGGTTGGCTAAGTGAAGTGTTCGGCTCTTGCACTGATGCTTTGGCCTCTCATTGGCGTGTCTAGAGCTCTGTTCAAAAATTTTTTGTCAGTGAGTCAGCTTTTGATTGAAATATACATAGAATCATGCCAACATGCTCCCTAGTGAAGGGAGCACCTTGACTTCTAGAGGTCACAGTATTCTAAGGGAGAAGATGCATTTCTGAGAGGGTGAAAGGCTAACCAAGGACTTATCCCCTCCATCTCCATTTCATTTAACTTGGGATTCCAGAAACTCCAAGCTGTGAATCAAGATTCTGAGAGAGGCCTAAAGGTAAGAATTGCTTTTAAAAATGGAAATCAGTGGTAACAACATAGAAAGAGATGCTGGATCATTGATTTTACTAATATCATGGCCATAATCATCTCCCTTCTGTGTCTCCACATCACCTTCTGTCCTATTTTTTAAGCACATGCACTTACACATAACATATCACATACATACACTTAAAACCTTCTCTCTGTGAGAGAATCCCAAACAGATACAGAAAGATTGATCCCTTCCAGGCTGCTGAGTCAAAGCACAGACATAATTTCACTCTAGTGCAAGATACCGACTTTTAATTACCTCAAATTCCTGAGCAACACGGTGCGGAGATACCAGGGGTTGGGAAGGGTGTAGCAGCCATGCAACGGGGAGGAGCTTTGTCTCCGTGGCACATCATTGGCGTTTTAGGTGCATAGAGATGTTAGTGGCAGATCTGTGTCAGAGACCATAAATTATTACTGTGAATGGGTTCTAGTTCCCAGAGAGAGCATCTCTTTTCCCTGGAAGAGATGTGCACGGCTCAGGCTTCTACCCGAGACCTTCGGGGACTTTTATTCCATTTCACCACACAGGGGCTCAGCCACTGAACAAAATTATCTTAGGGAATAATTGTTATGGCCTCCAGTGCTGATGGTGTTCTCTGAAGACCCTCTTCCCCTGTGCAGGGCACTCCTTTATTTAAATGAGAGTGAAGGATGGGAGATCATTAAGGCCTAATGAGATTGGAAAGCAGCAGCAGCAGAGAAAGAAGAGTTACCAAGGGAGTACACGACTCACCAGTTTCTCTGCAAGTGGACAGTCCCCAAGTGGAGGATCACACAGGGGTAGTGGGGAGATTGGGTGGAATTTCTCAGCTCTACCTATAACATGCATGACCAGTTTGCCCACCACCCTCCGCCTCTGCTGCCATCAGCCTCGTGTAAGGCACCATCCTTTCTTGATTAGGTGACTACAGGACCTGCTCACTGATCTTCCTGCTTTTATGTGTATTCCCTCTTCACCCGTCATCCACCCCATAGCCGCCATGATCGTTTCAAGACAAATCAGATCTCTTACTCCCCCATTTCAACCACAGTGTTCTAAGAATAAACCCAAGCCCTACATTACACAGTCTGGCCCCTGTCACTTCCTGGTACCATCCTGGTCCTCTCCCACATCCACTCACAGGAGCCTTTCGGGCCTTCCTCCTATGGTTCCAACACTCCCATCTCTTTCTCAACGCAGGGCAGTGGTCTTGCTATTTTTTTCTGCCTGGAACACAATGACCCTAGATATTGGCATAGCCAGTTCTCTCTTAAAATTCAGGTCCTGGTTCAAACCTTCCTCCCGCAGAGGGCTCTCCTGACCACCCTATGTATAGCAGCATCCCTTCCTTCTCATCGCTGTCTATATCATGACCCTATTCCATTTTCTTTATAGCACTTACCGCTTCTTGAAATTCTTTTGCTCATTTGTGTGTGTTTTTTTATGTGCTTATTTTCTGCTCTCCCACCCACCAGTAGAATGTAAGCTTCTTGAAAGGAGGGCTTTTGTCTGTTTTGCTGACTCTATAATTGCCTATCCTGCATCTACCACAGAGTGGGCACTCAATAAACACTTAGTAAATGAGTGAATAAGAGAAGGAACTTGGTCTCCAAAATCTGCTTTTTCCTCTCAATCTATGGTCAAAGGCACCTTCTGTTCCAAACCAGAGCTCAGTCCTCATTGCCCTGAAAAAGCCCCCAATGACTGTTTAATGGCATATGTGCACCCATGCACATACACGTGCGCACACACAAGGGTGAGGATAAATTGAACACACTAGATTTTATTCTCCAGTTTCCAACCTCTATTTCACTCTTTGCAAGACAGATTACTTGGGTTTACAATGTAGAGGGACCTGCTCTGGGATTCTGAGAGGACCTTGGGGGGATGAGTCCATTTACACAGGTGGGCCATGCAGCACAGAGGTGAGCTGACTTCAAGGGCCATGGGTGTTATTTCACGCTCCCACCGAAGAGAGAGGAGCAGCCTGTGCCAGGACTCTCTGCTAGTAGGTGTGAGCAGTGCCCAAGACTGAGAGCTGGGGAGGGAATGTGGTTTTTGGATGCTTATTTCAAAAACCTGGGAATAATATTCTGTGATACAATGAAATGAATAGATAAACTGTGTTTCCTTCAACTCCAGGCCTCATTGGTTTTCTCTTTTTACTTTTAATGGGCATAAAAAGAGATTGTCTAGCTTGAAAAAAAGAAGAAGATTTGTGGGGACTCAAACAAAAACCAAACCTTGGTCTGAAAAGAAGAATATGTTACACTAATTTACTGAACATTGACCTAACATTCCAAATTATTTTCTTTGTTGATCTGAGATCGAAACCAGAGGTTGTTTGAAATACATCTGGTGAATGAATCCAAACCTGAAGTGAACCGTGTCTTCTAAAATAACTGAACCAGAGCCACACTGGAACATCAAAATATTAGTGTTTTCCAAACTAGTCCTCTCTAAGGCTCTGGCTGGTGTACCTGCAACACCAAGCTATTGCTTGTTCCCCTTCTCCCCCACTTAGCCCCTGCCCTGTCCTCTCATCTCCTTTCTGCAAGCCGGTGGTCATTTAGCAACGGGCCCTCACCCAGGTGGCCTGGGAGTGCAGGCCTGTGAGGCTCTTCTTTGCTCCCGGGACAGTGAGAGACGCTGCTGTTCTGAGCACTCGACACAGTCCCCACCTTTAAACCCCTGTCAGGACGAAAAGAGGATGTGCCTTTCAGTGAGGGTGCACCCTTTAGATGAATGGGGCAAAGGGAAAGATCAGGAGGAAAGAAAGGAAGGAAACCTGGAATGAAGAAGAGAAGGAGGGAGGGAGGAAGAGCAACAACAAAAGGAAACGTGGAGCGGAGGTGGTGAACACAGAGATACAGAGAAGGAAAAGAAAGAAAGAAAATAGGACTCCGTGGGGGAAAATATATCTTAGGTTTGTTTTTGTCTTTTTCTGGTTCCTCCCGAGGCAGATGGAAAACGTTCTCATCACACATGTGCCTCTCCATCCTGTGCCAAGCTCTACGTAAGCGTTTGTCTGTACAACGTCCCCTCGGGAGGCAAGAAGCATCATCTTCATAGATTGCCAGAGCTGAGTGGTACCTTTTAGAACTTCTAGACCAATGCCTTTATTTTCTAGTTAGGGAAACTGAGACACGGGGCTTTGGGGAACTCACCAACCCCAGCCCTCGGATTCCGGGTCTGGTGCTGTGCGCCCAGTCCAAAGATTCCTTTCCTACCTTGACCATGATTTTTCATTAAGTGACAGGCAAGAGAAACCATGGAATGAGGATTATTGGCTTACAAGGGATTAAGGGTTGATGTTTCCAGAGGTCAGGCTGACTCGGGTAGCAGTTTATCTTTTAAGAAAAGGGATTTTCTTTTGAAAGAGGTAATACTGGCTATAAATTTGCTCATCCCAGGAACGATGAGCAAGTTTTGCCTATGGAGGTTCTAGGGGAGCACTATGTGGTTATTGTCATGACATACCGAGGAGGGGAATTGAAAGGGCAAGCCT
Organism: Myotis daubentonii; assembly: GCF_963259705.1. Lineage (NCBI taxonomy): Eukaryota > Metazoa > Chordata > Mammalia > Chiroptera > Vespertilionidae > Myotis > Myotis daubentonii. Next base: position 104,095,827 of record NC_081844.1, on the reverse strand, counting down.
CACATGAGAGCCATTCCAAGGAAAGAGTCAACAAAAGAAGGAGTAGGGGCTACTCCCGGAGGCTCCCATCCGGTGTTGGAAGAATGGAGGCGCATCAGTGGGGAGTGGGGAGTGGGGAGAAGAGGAAGTCTTGGAGTGTCTGATGGAGGCTACTTCTCAGAGCTGGCCGCCCTCCGAGGGACAGGCCCTGGCACACCTGAATCTCCACCCCCTGGGAATTTCAGAAGTTAAATAGCTGATGTCAGCTTGGTGCCAGCATCAGCAGCGGCTTCCTTCCCAGCCCAGCCACATACTTTTCTGAGGGCACATCCTTCATAAGAAGCCGGTGCATTTAAGGAAAAAGACCCCAGCCTGTTTCTTATTACCCAGCAGCCACTAGGAACTGACCAGGTTTGCCTAGCACCCTGCTTACCTGTCACATGTAACCCATTTACCTGAAGCTAATTAGCCAGACCAGTGTGCGGTCCCAAATTGCTATGCTGATGATGGCAGCCCTCTCCTCTCCAGAAATGCCGATTTCTCAGCTCAGCGTGAGGGACTTCAGCAATCTCTCTTTCCAATGATATAATTTGATTCCGCCATGGGAGGCTGCTCTGGTCCTAGCTCACTTAGCACTAAATCTCTCCCTCGATGCTCTCATTACTTAATCTTCTCAGGCCCCAGACCAGCCCCGGCTTCCTATTTATTTATCTGGGACCCTGTTTACTTCCCCGTTGTAAATTACTTTTGGCTCCTAGCCCTCTGATTGCTGCAGCGATAGACTAATAGCTCGGAGCTACCACATTTGCCTTGTGTGATGAGGCAAATAATATGCTTAACTTATGGGAGAGAAGTGCACCCTCCATTGATTTCAGTGGGGGAAATATTACTCAGGGGAAAGGACCAGACCATTTTCCTAATGGCTGCTGGTGGAAGTTGGTGTAATTATGGACAGAATTACGTGAAACAAATCGGCAAGCCCATAAATCTAAGCCTCCCGTTTCTCAAAGGCACAGAGGGAACTTTGGAGCTGGCATGGGTTCCTCCTCTCTAAGGGGTGGGTTTCTAAGAGGGGAAACAGGAAGGTGTTGGCTCTCTGGTTTGCTTAGCCAGGGGATGCTCTTTCCCGGCTTTAAATTCTCTGAACATCTCCGGTCTAGGTGGGCAAATGCAGCCCATGGGCCCATCCAGCCCACTGCCACCAGCTATTGTAAATGAAGTTTTATTGGAGCATGGCCACACCCCCTCATTTACATACTCCAAGGCCCTATCTGTGCTAAAATGGCAGAGCTGCAGAATTGTGACAGAGGCTGTATGGTCCCCAGAGCCAAATATGTTCACTATATAGCCCTTCATAGAAAAAAATCCGCCAATCCTTGCTCTACCAGAAGAGCCTTCAAACAAATGTTTTCTATGGACATGGAGACATTTATTTGATCACTTCCCTTAACTTTCTTCTTTCAGGCAATTCAATCCCATGGGAACTAGCTTGGTTATCATGAACTCTGTATCGCACCTGCATCTATTTATATGGCTTTTCAACAACCATGTGGCTTAGTAGGTTTTCTGAGCCCATTTGACAGAAAAGAGAACTGAGACTCTGAAAGGTGAGGTGTTTTACCCAAGGTCATTCAGTGAGGAAATTGCAGAACTGGGATTCCTATCTTGCCTGTCAGGCTCCAAATTCTGGGGTTTTTTTTGTTTGTTTGTTTGTTTTTTCAGCTAAACCTCTCTGCTTCCCAAGAAAAAGAAGGGAGCAGGCATTGGCATGGGGGAGGATTTATGTAGGCCTGGCCTCTTTCCGCAGAAGGGCTGCTGAAAGGGGGCAGGTGAGCAGCCAAATCACAGGAAACAGAAAAGCTAGAGGAGAAGCGAGGGGTCTTGTGTTCTTTAACACACACTCATGGTGAGGTAGACGGTGGAGCAGACCCAAGAGTAGTTTATTGTGTTTGGAAACATAACAGTTGATTGTCAGGCAGTGAGAGAAAACCAGAGAAGACCTGTCTGAGAAAAGCTGACTCCAGGGCCTTTATTGCCTGTGCAGTGCCCATCTCCAGAGAGAGAGCGTGGTCGGTATGGCTTCCTTGTGGGGAGGTGGATGCCACCAGCCCTGCTGCAGTGGGGTGGGAAGATAACCTTGGTTATCACACCCTCTGGGAGCAGGTCTCTGAGCTTTGGGGCAGCCTGGAGCCGACACTGATGCCCTGAACATCTGCAGTGGAAGTGGGTAAGGTGATGTATCCACAGGCCTGCTGATGTCACCAGGTTGCCCTCTACAGCGTATAAATCTCAGGTTAAAAACAGAACCAAAAGCACCTTTTGCAAAATAGCCTTTGGGCTCTGAACCTGGAAAGACAGAGGGCATATTGGAAATAATACAACTGTGTAACAGCAGCTACCATTTGTTCAATGTTTACAAAGCAGCAGGCATTGTTCTAAACCCCATCATCTTTCTCATTTAATCTTCATCATCCTGTGAGGTGGGTATAACTATTCCATTTTACTGAAGAGGAAATGGAGCTCAGAGGTGATAAATAATTTGCTCAAGCTAATGTGTAAGTGGTGGGGCTGAGAACCCAATCTGCCTGACATCTGAACCATTCCCCGTACTAAGAGTGGGAGGAGGGGAAACCACAGACATGGAGTCACATGGGTACTTCATATTTCTTTTCTGAGGCTCAGTTGGTACCCCTGCTCTCTTATCTTTTCTTATAAGGGCACTAGTTTTAATATGAGGACCCCACCCTCATGACCTCACCTAAACCTAATTATCTCCCAAAGGTCTTACCTCCAAATACTGTCACATTGTAGATTGGGGCTTCAACATCTGAATTTGGGGCTGGGGGTGGGGACACAGCATTCAGTCCATAATACATGGGAAGAAGTGCCATAGGGAAGATGTTGATTTTATGGAACTCATTACCTTGGAGGTAGTTGAGGCAGAGGACATGAAAATCAGCTTCAACATCTTAATAGATGTGCAGTAAAGAAAATAAGTATCCTGGGGGATGTGCTAAGGGAAATATGGAAGGCTTCTTGATTGCAGGACTTTTCAGAGCCTTTACCTTGTTAATATACATTGTGAATTTCTAAGAGATGAAAATACCTATACAGCTAGTTTTCAAACATTTTTGACTATGGAATCTATGTTCATGACACATTTGGTGGGATTTGAGTTTTGTAGAACTGGTACTGAGAAAATGTGAGGTTAGAAGTTTTTAAAATTAGGTTAAGTTGTAGGTAAAAGAGCCATAAAAAGATCCAGAAAAAAATATATCTGACCTCTCCCATGCCGAGGTACATCCAACAAAAAGATCGCTCCTTTCATAAAAAAAAAAAAATACACACACACACACACACACACACACACACACACACACACACACTAGAAGCCCAGTGCATGAATTTGTGCATGGGTGGGGTCCCTTGGCCTGGCCGGCAATCAAGGCCTATGGGGGTGGGGGCAGGCTGGCTGAGGGGAAGGACCCCAGGAGGTTGGCTGACTGGCCTCCTGATCAGGGCTGATGGGGTGCCAGCGGGCCAGCGAGAGGGATGGCTGGAGGTTGGCCGGCCACGGGGAGGGGCTGCAGGAGGTTGGCTGTGGTAGTGCACTGACCTCCAGGGGGCAACTCCTGCATTGGGCGTCTGCCCCCTGGTGGTCAGTGTGCATCATAGCGACTGGTTGACCAGTCGTTCCGGTCATTCCTGTCATTCAGTCAAATGGTCACTTAGGCTTTTATATGTGTATATATGTAGATGTGTGTGTGTGTGTGTGTGTGTGTGTGTGTGTGTGTGTGTGTGTATGTGTATACATGGATATGTACGCCATGGTGATCAAAATGGACCACATATTGGTCAGTCCAGGTTGGTGATCCTGAGGCCCCATTTAATTTTAGTCTCAGCATGGCTCTCAAGAAGAGCCTTGTTACTATTGGTCCTGATACAGTGTCATGGTCCCCCTCCATTCTCTTCCTTCCCCTAAAGTCGAGAAGCATTTCAGGGGCCTTCTTAACACCCCACCTCTTTCTCAAAGCTTCCCCTGATTTGCCAATAGAAAGGTGGCATTTCCCCTCCATGCCTGTCCTGTCTGAACTTGCTGGTTCTCTCCCTTGCTCTCCTGGCCCAACACCCTCAACACTTGCCCTTTGATTCTGTCTTTGGGGAATTCCTCTGGCCCCAAGGCATTCTGCTGGCCCCTGAGGTATTCTGGGTGATGGGAGCTACAGTCCACTGGGAACAGGAACCTTTCCTACTCTGTGGTCTGGCCCACGTACCTCCTGTGGAGGGGCCCCCATCATCAGCTGAAATCTTTGTCCTGAGGCTTCAGTGAGGGGGGCACTACTCCAGCCTCAGGGCTGCCGCCGCTTCTGGCTTCCTGTGCTGGACCCTTGCCCAGCACACACAAACACAGAGGAACCCAGCAGCATGCACTCAGGTTCCCCCTGCTGCCCCCAACATACCTGTCAGACCCATCACCAGTGCTCCTGCCATTCCCCTGCCTAGCATGCCTGCTTCTCTTCCAAGGCCTGGCCACGTCTGGAGACAGTGTTGTGTGGTTCTTACGAGTGAGGGCTCTAAATCAGAAGATTCTTGCAAACTTTCAATGAAGTAATTCTTGTAAAGCATTCAGCATACTGCCTAGTGTTCAGTAAACATCAGTTTCTCGTGCCTGGTCTTCACGCCTCAGATCTTCCCCGTTCAATGAGGACTGTGTGGCAGTCTCACTCCACATTGTCCCCTGAAAGCCTCGGCGTGATCGTCAGCACCGCACTGATCGCTCCCGGCATGGTATTTTTTATTGTTTTCGTGGATGGCAGTTTATCATCGGTGTTATGAAACAGGAGGCTCCCCTGTTTCTCTGCCCTTTCTACCAAGTGTAACGTATCTGCGATGGTAGAGCACATGGAAGAGCTGCTTAATTTTCTTGTCTGTTTAATTAGCTAAATTCAAGTATTTGAAAAAAAAAATTAGCCCTTTTCTTTCTTCTCTTGCAACTGCCCTTTCATTTAAAGAAATGGCAAAATGGTGGCCCCACATTGGAGTCCTGCCCACAGGTATATTGTATTTGGCCTGCATAATTTTTAAAAAACGAGTTGACTATATTTAAAAACTGAGAGATCTCACATAAAATCCAGATTGCTTGTTCCCCCTCCAACATTGGGAGTTCTGGCAGCAGCACTGAGCCCTGACTCGCATACAATTAACAGGCCTCAAAGCAAGCATTGGGTGACCATTTTGAGGAGCCTGTTTTCTCCAGGGGCTAAAATTCCCATCACTCTCTGTCCACGTGGGCCCTGTTCATACCTTTTCATAATCCTTGTAGCCGTTTGAGTTTGAGGACAAGACCTTCATTCCCCACTGCTCAGAAGAGATGACGCGGCCCCCAAGGCCAAGGCCAGCGTCACTGGTGCTGGTAGGACCCCTTCCAAGGCTGGCCAGCAGGGCCTCTTTCTCACTCCCCTGGATGAAGAGCAGCCCCGAGCACAGCTCCCTTTTCCTTTGTTGGGTTTGGAAATTGTTGAAAACTCTCCTGGACTTTCTTTGATGGTTTGCACAGTCTTTTCACCCCTGAGGAGTCAGCAGGGCAGACATCCTGACCTCCGTCCCATAGAATAGGGTGTCCAGCAACAGCAAGGGCCTCAGATGCTCTTTTTGGGACTCTGAGAGCCAGGGCACATAGAAGCAGAATAAGCCTTTCAACGTGGGATCCACACACATTTGCCACCTCCAGTCCAGCAAGGCCAAATGCCCTCATGTGGGTGTAGTCAGGGAAACAGACAGGATTCCACCTTGGATGCCCCAGGAATCCCTTTGCCTGTGTAGACCGTGTTTTTTCCTGGGAAGGGCATGCCTGAGCTGCCTGCCCACATCACAGGCCTCCCGTCGATGGGAAGTCGGTGCAGCCTCCGGCACCACAGGGTCAAGATCAGGCCTTGAAGCTCCTCTGCCTAATGGGACTTTGCAAATAGGGGGGTTTAGAGAAATGCATAGCTCTGTTTTTAATTGAAACAATGACTTCATTTCATCTTGGAGCCCCTTGGTCAGAGCCCTGTTTTTGTGGTGACACAGCTTCTCTCTCAAGTTTAGGGCCCTCTGTCTCCAGGTCTTAATTGTATTGTTGCCAGCAAGTGATTTGGGGTGTGCTAATTACCCCCTAAACCAAGCAGCAATTCTCTGTTAGGGACCAATTTGTGGTGCGGAGACTTCCCTGCCAGGCATCCCCTCCCTAATTTTCTGCCCCATGAAAACATCTTCCATTCGCTCGCATTTGACATCTCTAGGGCCCTGGGCTCAGGATCTTCTCACATGGAAAGGTTTAGGAGAAGCCAGCTAATTTATTTTCCCGAATTATGTCATTGAAAGATGATTCCATTATTTATTCCAGAAGAATGTGTGTTTTCATACACTTCGTGTGTAGACATACTAGGAAATGATATGTTAATCTGGAGGGTCCTTGGGGACCTTCTATTTTAGGCATTTTTAGGCATGGCAAATGGATTACATCTTGAATGCCAACCGTGGTTAGATAAACGGTGCCCAGGGTCATTTACTGAAAAGGGTTCTGAGGCCCATCCACGCTCAGGAAGGCACCCTGGGTATGCTCTGCGTGGTTGCCATGGACCTGGACCGAGAGTGGCAGCACCTTCCCTAGGCACAGCCACCCCGATGGAGCTCAAACCCCCCATTTTACAGATGAGGGACCTGCCCAGAACCTGAGGCAACTAGCATGCGACCAGCCCTTACAACACCCTGTGTGTGTTAGAAAAGGTGCCCCCTCTGGGCTGATGGGGTCCCAGCGTCATAGGATTTGGGATGAATCTTAAGTGAGTGACTCCTAAGAGGGTCAGTGTAATCTCCAGTCGCCATTTCCCACTGTTCCTCCTGAGGGATGCAGGCGGGTCAGACATCGGTGGTCAGCTGTTAGGCACATCCCTCATAGCTAAGAGCTTGAAGGGGATTCTGTATAGGGTGGTTTAAGACTGAAAGCCAGGTCTTGGGGTTGAATCCTGACTATGCCACTTTAGGGCCCTTAGACAAGCTATTCCACTCCCAGAGAGGCCCTTTTATTGTTTTGTTTGGAAGTCGTGTTACTAAAGCTACTCTTGGAGCGGTTGTAAACATTAAATGAGATGATGCATGTAAAGCTCCTAGCACGGTGCACAGCATTTAATTAACGCTGCTCGGTAAATGTTTGCTGTTTTATCCTCTGACTCCGCGGGATGCATTTTTCCCATCAAAAGGGGAGAGAATTTACCATGTTATTGAGCAATCCCGGGACTCTGGGACTCGTCAGTCTTGGAACAATAGAAAACAAGATAGTAGAATATTTCTCCTTTTCTAGAAAGTTATTTTTCACCTAACTAAAAACGATTTGTGTGAACAATTTTGGGAGTAAGTACCAACTCACGGTTTCATGAGACGCATCGCCTCCTCTCGGGAAACGGTTTTCATTACCATGAGTTGCAGAAAGGGGCTGACCCGTGGCAGAATGAAGGGCCCAGGGGGCTGTGAGGGATTTGGGCTCTGGGGACCTTCGGTGTGGGAGCAATGCTTGGAATGACGAGGAGCTTCCCCAGCATGCTCCCTCCTTCATGCCTGGCTCTGTGGCCAGGACCCTCACCAGAGCATTACTCAGGCCCTCACTGGGGAGAGGCTAGGAGCTCCTCAGGTGGTGTTCCAGAGAGCTGTGTGCTCCCCTCCGCCTGGACCCGAGCACTTCGCACCCTCTGCCCCTCCCTTCCCTGCTCCATTCCCACTTAGTGCCACAGAGGATGCTAGGAGGCAGCCCAGTGGGCAAAGGACAGTGCCAGAAGCCGGCCTGCCTGGGTTTGAATCTTCTGTTGCTTACCTTGGGCAGATATTTAACCTCTCAGGCTCTCGATTTTCTCGTCTGTGAAGGGCCCTGATAATAGTACCTACCTAACTCATTGGGTTACTGGGAAGATAAAATGAGTTAATGCACGTAAGTGCCTAGAGCAGGACCTAGAAGCAAGTACATATTCCTGTTGGTCAATATCACTGTTGTTAGCATAGAGATGGGGGAAGAGAGGTGGGAGAGCCTCTTTGGAGAATATTCCAGAACAGGCACAGACATTCCTGGATAGGAAGCATCGTTCTTCTCATTTCTACCATTCCTGAGTTTCTCTCACCTGTATTTTCAGTGCTGTTACTGACATAAACCAGAGACTGGGAGAGGTGAGACCTGTAGCATTAGGGAAGGTAATATTGGGCAGGGGGGCAGAGGAAGTCATGGAAATAATATGTTTGGAGCACCTACCACATTCCCAGCCCTCTGTTAAGTGCTTACTGAATTAGCCTAACCAAAATCCACCAAGTTTTTTCTCAATCGGTGAGGAAACGGATGCCGGGAGAGGTGGACTGACTCGACCACAGCTCTGTTGTTATAAAGTCTCAGGAGGATTCAGACTGACGTGTGTGTGGCTCTGGGATCCAGGTTTGTGCTACCACCTCACGCTACTGTCCTGTTGCTTAGGATCTCCGCAGCCCTGCCAACGATAACACTGCTGCTGTGTACCTTGATGTGTCCACTGCTACATGGAGCATCTGAACGTGAATATGCTTAGTGAATCATCTACCAGGCAGCAGTTTTCTCATTAATAACGTGTAGGCAAAGGAGCCTACATCTTGGCATGAGCAAGTCCTTTAGGGAAGTCATTGGTCTCCACAGAACTAAAGCAGTGACCCCAAAAGAGGAGGAGGAGGAGGAGGGGGAGGGGGAGTATAAAAGATGGTAGCTTAGTGCAGACTCTGACCTTAGACTGAAAGGTGAAAAAATATAGTGTGTGAGTCCTGAATTCAAATCAGAACTTTGATCTTTACTGTGTTTCCTTGGGCAAGTTATTTTTTTAAAATATGTTTTTATTGATTTCAAAGAGGGGAAGGGAGAGGGAGAGGGAAAGAGAAATAGAAACATCACCTAATCAACGATGAGAGAGAATCATTGATCAGCTGACTCTTGCACAACCCTTTAGCTAGGGATGGAGCCCACAATCCGGGCATTTGCCCTGACCGGGAATCAAACCGTGACCTCCTAGTTCAAGGGTTGATGCTCAACCACCGAGCCACACTGGCCAGGCTTGGGCAAGTTATTTAACCTCCCTGTGCTTCAGCTTCTTCATCTGTAAGACGGGCATGATGATGCTAATAGGACCTAACCATAGATTTCCTTCACCCAGCACGTATCTGTTGGACACTTGCTCTGAGCTGACACTCTGACACTATTCTGTCCTGGAGATGCAACTAGGAATGTAACAGAGTGCTTATATTCCAATCAGGGTACACAAGATAAGCAAGGTTAACATAATATGTTACAGAGAGTGATGCGTGCTAAGAATCACAGAGACAATTACAGGTGGCGAGGTGCATTATAGATAAGGTAGTTAGAGAAGCCCTCACAAAGGTGACGCTTGAGTAATGACTTGAAAAAGGTGAGAGAAAGTGCCACGTGGACATCGGCGAAAAGAGCACTACTAAGTGAATGAATGGCGGAATGAATGAGTGGATTGGGTTATGTGGATGAAACATAAGCATAAGAAATGTAAGGGTGCCCCAGCACCGTTTCGAATAGCCCCCTTCACATCATAGATACTCAATGTTAGTTTAGCTATGCTTACATTTGGCAGATTAAGCAAAGAAGTTGCTGCCACTCCCCCTGCTTGTGGCTTTCTGAAAGTCATGTTCAAGATAAGCAAAGGGGACACTGCAGAAGCTTCTTTCTGATTCGGTTAGCAGACAGTGTATAATAACTCTCTCTTTCAGGTTAGCCTGGGCACAAGTTAGAACTCATAATACATCCACGGGCCACATGTCTCCCCTCCCTTTGCAGGTTTTTCGTTCTTTGGAATACTTTGCATTACTTGTTTCTTCCACCAGCTCTGGCGGGTAGCTGATGCAGTGCTTTCCAGGTGCCTCCCAGGTGCTCATCTACCGTATACGGTGCAAAGGGATCTAGCGTTCGCTGAGCAGCTACTGTGTGCTGGTGCTCACAGTTGTTGCACGTGCGTATGTCGCCTTCCTTAATCCTCTCCGGAGTCCAGGAGGACCTGCGTTGTCACTACTGTTTGAAAGGTGAGACAACCAGGTGCCTCTGAGGCTGGGGTTGGCACCCAGGCTCCCTGGAGCCCAGCATCTTCTCTGAGTTGCACAGTGAACCTGCCCCCATCTCTGTCCCTGTACGAAGCTTTGGGCTGCCACCTCAGGGCAGCCAGCCCTGCATGGGAAGCCAGGGCCTGTGGTCTTGAAGTTGAAGTGAAGTGGAAAGCAACCCAGTGAGACAGGCGCAGATCTGCTAATCCTGATCTAGGAATGCCCTGGATAAAAGCCTCCGTGGACTCAGGGAACAATAGCTCCGCATACCAGCAGGGAAGGGCACGGTCACTGCCCCCAACCCAAACAACTGCTCTTCATCCAGCAGAGCCAGGGCCCAGAAACAGGCTGGCTCACAGAGATGAGAGAACACCCCAGAGAGAATGGGAAAATGCAGAAGCCAAGTTTGTCCCCAGTGCCATATACTTTGGGGCTGAGTAATGTAGCAGACAAATCACTCTCTTCACCATCCCACCCAGAGTGGAAGCACAGCCGGAAGCCACAGAGATAATTTTTACTAAAACAATCGGCAACAGGGAACCACGACTCCACTGCTGCTTCAGGAAGAGATGCTGTGGTCCAGCCCCCACCCTCCAGGGAGATCCTTGGAAGCCAAGCTCTCTCCAAGGGAACTGAATTAGCGGGAAATACTTAAGGTCACATTTCCCTCCCATTGACTTGTGTTTACTGGTCATGGTGGGGAGTCTGAGGGTGGTGCCTAGAGGGCCTTCAAGGAACATTCTAAAACAATAGGCTAGACATTCAAATATGTGATCACGTTGAGATGTTTTTGGTTGCTTTACCCTGGCTTTGAAAAGGAGCCACTAAAACAATATCTGACTAGCTAAAATTCCTCCAGAACAGAAATCACCGGGGGGCGGGGGGGGAAGGGGGCGGGCGGTCTCCCATGGCCTCTCAGTCGCCTTCCCTGCTCTGCCCAGGGCTGCTCTCAGCGTCCACAAGCACCAGGTCTGCCAGGCCTGGGAGGAACCCACAGGGTGGAAGTCTGGGGAGCTTGCCTTGATGAGCTTTAATGGAAAACTGGCCTGCAGGTCGTAAGATTGGAAGAAGACAGGAGTGATCTGTCACCCATCTTCCTGTTGTCCAAGAGATTGTTCCTGGACATCTTTAGTGTTCTCTGATATGTCCTGGGCAAAGAGAAAATGAAATTTCTAGACTTTTTGCCCTTTGATGAGGTTTCAGACCTCCGCAACGGAGGAAATGTGGGAGAATAAGAACTCGGGGTTTTTCGGTTACTTTTCCCAGAACATGAGTTATGTCTTGGATGTTCCAGCAAAGAGTGTCCAGAGGAAGGGAAGCCACAGTTATACCTCCAGCCCTCTTCCTACACGCCCAGCGATGAAACAGCCTGGCTCAGAGAGCCTGTGTCTGCGATGCTGAGTGCAGTTAGGATTCCGTGAATTTGAGTCTCCTTGTTCAAGGTGAAAGTCATGTAAATAAGACTGCTTTGACATACTGACTGTAGCCTGGTTACATGCTTCTTGGTTTCCCTTTTTAATAACCCATGGCACCATTTTCTTCTTTTCTACCCATCTCTAAGAGCTTCACCCTGTGTTGAAATCGAGGTCAGGTTCCCACACTCTGAAGGTCATATTCCCTCAGAGCCATCTCCCCACCCCCTCCTCACCATCCTATCACAAATAGGCAATAAAACTTGTATCTAGTGACAAATCTTAATGATGCCCCCAGCCACTCTGTAGCTAAGCCCTGTACCACGTGCTGGCCACCATCCAAGGTGCTTGCCGTAATTTCATGTCATCCTTAGTGCAGCCTCACGGGGAGGTGAGGGAAGCCAGGCCTACTGAGGTCAGGGGATGTCACTGAAGTTTCAGCTGGGAAGAGTGGAGGCCAGAATGGGCAATCAGCTCTGTCGGATCCTCAACCTCTGCACGCTGATGCTTTTGACTTCTAGCATGGTCTTGCTGTCAGATAACTCTGTGCACATGCTTGTCTGGGCTCAATGATTACGGAATACACCCTGTAGGCAGGAAGCTCACATTTGTGTGTGTCCCCATTGTGTCTAGCACAGCACTTCACACCCAGAAGACTGTGTTTCTGTGTGTGGTTTGAGAGATGTGTGCAGCTTGTGCTCACCTTGTACCAATTCCCAGGGGACAGAAAGAAAGAGTCGCCTGCTGTGAGGGGAGGGGGGAGGAGGGCGAGAGTGCAGCTCCACCTCTGGCATCACGCCCTCCCTCCCGCATGGCTGCTTGAAACATCACTGGGCCCACCCCAGGGATTTCTGAGTCAGTAGGTCTGAGTGGGGCCAGATAATTTGCATTTCTACCAAGTTCTTGGGTGGTCTGGGACCTCGCTTTGAGAACCACTGTCATCATGGCAAGTACAACCCAAGTTCAAATCCCAGATCTCCCACGTATTGTCTGACCATGGGCAAGTTTCTACAACTCTGGGAGATCCAGTAGTGTTTTCTCTACAAAGAGAATAATGAACTCATCAAGCTGTTGTGAAAATTAATTAGCATCACAAAAATGCATAGTATTTACCAAACACAGATATTGCTCTTGCTATGTGCTAAGCACTTGCCAGCATCCTTTCCAAATATAAACTCACGTAATACCCATAACAAGCCTAGGAGGTGGTCCTCTTGTTTTCTTCCTTGTACAGAGAGGTCCTGAGAGGTTCCATGACTTGCCTGCAGTCCCATAGCTATGAAGTCTGTGGAGCTGGGCTGCAATCTTAGCAACCTGGCTACGTACGGACTACACACGCTCCGTACTATAAGGGTTGTTGGAAAATAGTCTCTCCCATTTCCAGGGAGACTAGGAACGGACGCTCCAAAGAGCAGAGACTGGTTTCCTGGTTTATAGAAAAGACAACTGTTTCATGATTACAGCTTGAAAATCACACGCTCGACCTCTCTTCTGATAACCAATATGGTCAGTTGGGAGTAGCTGTTTCTCTTTAAACTTCTCTGGCACCAGGGTTTATCATTGCTCAAAAGGAGGGTGCTTGAAAGAGGCCTGTGGGCTGAAGGCGTGTAGGAGGTGGGTTGCGGGTCAGTAATAAAAGTGGAGAGAGGTTTGCAGCTCCCTCGCTGAGGGCCTCAGGAGTCTGGCAGGCGGGCGGGTGCGCAGGCACAGCCTAAGGAAGGGGCAGTGATGGACAGGGCGGGAGGGAAGCAAATAGTTTCAGGCTGGCCGAGTAACTGAAGCCGAGAGGGCAGGCAGTGGGAGAATTCCAGCTATGTCATGGGAAATGGCTATGGCCAGGGCTCTGATTAGCAGCCGACCACAAATCCCCTGGGACCCAGCCAGGGGTCAGGAGACTGGGGCGCCACTGGGATGCCAAATGGTTGCTGTATTTTATTTTCAGAGAAGAAGGAGGCGATTTCGACTATTATCCCTTGATGTGAGTGCTGGTACTGCCAGGAGCTGGGAGCTGGGTGGGGATGTGGGAGTCAGAGGGAAGCTAGAAAAATCCACTTTTTATTCTAGGGAATGTAGAGGAAGGACCAGGCCGTCCTTGTGAGGCTTGGCATGATCTCAAAGCTTTTTTGGCCATCATCTCTGAAGCGATTCTGCCCTTTCTTCTCTCTGTGAGGTGAGACATCAAAGTCTCTGGTTGCCATGTTAGAGATAGAAAAGGAAAAACTGACCTGGATTCCACAAAAGTGTACATGGGATGGAACAGTGGGGCTTCTGGGAGACCGGAATTCACCAGTGAACCCCCACAGTCTGCCTGTTTGACATCTTGAGCTTGGAGTTGAGCGATCAGATAGAGAAAAATGAACTTTCGGAATAAAAAAGTTCAGTGCCATCCCTTAATTGGGATCTCAGGAAGAACAGGGTCAAGTCACTTGATTCATTCTTCTAGCATATCTCAAGGCCTGGCCATGAAGCCTTTATAAATGTTTGTTGAATGAATGAGGGTTCTCATTGATTTGTCCAAAAGGATAATAGATTCAAAAAGAATCTCCACTAACTCTTTAGAAATGCCTGATGAATACAAGCTTTCTATCAGCTCATCATGGTCCCACGTGACTGTGAATGGAAGCCTTTCAGCCAGGTTAAAGGGAATGAGAAAAGCCTCTTTTTTTAGGGATTTCATTGGGTTTCACAATACACTGCTGAGGTACACATCCCAGGCCCTAGAGTTTAATCAGATTTGCACTGGGAAGATGAGATGTGTGACCTTGGGAAAATCACTTAACTCCTCTGAACAGTAGATTCCTTACCATTATATAATGAGGAAAATGATGGTACCTTCCTCCCCACTTCATTCAAATAATATCTGTGAAGGGCAGCGCACAGTGATAGAAATAGTAAGCATAACTCTGGTATCAGTGAGGATTATGTTCAATTGCAAGGAATGGAAAACACCACAGTAACTAGGTTTCTCTGAACCAAGAATCCATGGGGAGGAAGTCCAGAGTTCGTATAGCAACTCTGCTGTAACAAGTACTCAGAGAGACTGGTTGCTTCAGCTATTTATTCCATTATGCCTATGTAATGGCCTTACTCTTGTCGTCTAAGTCAATGTGGCAGCCATCAGATACATTTTCCAGGAGGAGGCATGTGCCAGTGCCTTTTAAGGGAAGTAGTCACATAACACCCCTGTTTACATCACATTATTCTTTAAAAAAGAAAATCCATCAATCTCTGTCTTTTAACTGGTATACTTAGACCATTTACATTTAGTGTAATTATTGATCTATTAAGTCTGCTGTTTATATTCTGTTTGTTCTGCTTTTCGTTTGTTTCTCTGTTTTCTTTTGCCTATCTTCTTCTTGGTTATATGAGCTTTTTTTTTTTTTAAGAATTCCATTTGATTCATCTATAGGGTTTTGAATGAGTCATTTCATATAGCATTTTAGTGGCTTTTATAGGTATTGATTATATATACATATCACATTCTACTGCTGTTGACAATTTACCAGTTTGAGTGAAGTGTAGAAACTTTATCTCCATTTACGTCCCTTTACCTCTACAACTTATAATTCTTAAATACTTTTCTACATACATTGAGAACCATGCCAGACAGTATTATAATTGTTGCTTCAACCACTAAATGTAACTTAAAAACCTTAAATGGAGAAGGAAATAAATTTAGTTATATTTTTACTTTACCCATTTTTTTCTGAAGTTCATTTCTTTTCTGTTTAAATAATTTATTTAAGCCATTTTTAAGGATATATTTGTTAGTGACAAACTATCTTACTGGTTGTTGTTGTATTTTTAATCTAAGAATATCTTGATTTTTCCCTTTATTCTGAAGGATATTTTGCTCTATAGAGTTCTGGGTGGACAGTTGTTTTATTCGGCCTTTGAAAATATCAGTTCCACTTCCTTCTGGAACTCATGGTTTCTGATGTGAAATCATCTGTCATTTTATTTGTTTTTCCTCTATGGGTAAGGTGGTGTTTCTTTCACTTCTTTCAATATTTTTTTTCCCCTTGAGTTTTTAAATGTTTCACTATGATGTGTGTTGGCATGGATGTCTTTGGTTTTATTCTGTTTAAATCTGCTTTTCTTGAATCTGTGGATTTATGTGTTTTTGCCAATTGGGGACGTTTTCAGCTACTATTTCTTCAAGTACTTTTCAGCTCTGCTGTCTTTCCTTTCTTCTTCTGCATCTTCAGTGACACAAATGTTAGATATCTAAGGCTCTGTCCATGTGTTTTTTCAGTCTACTTCCTCTCTGTTCATATCTGGTCATTTCTATTGTCCTATCTTCACACTTGCTGATTCTTTTCTCTGTCAACTGCATTCTGAATTTTTTATTTTGATATTTCTATCTTTCAGTTATGAGATTTCCATTTGGTGCTTCTTTTGTCTTCAATTTCTTTGCTGAGACTTTCTAGTTTTTTATTTGTACCAAGCATGGTTTTTATTGCTCATGAAAGCATTTTTATGATGGCTGCTTTAAAGTCCACATCAGCGTTGGCACATTTTGTTTGTCTTTTCGAATTTAAGTTGTGGCAATTCTTGTTCATGGAAAGATGAGTGATTCTCTATTGAACATTAACATTTTGACTATTATATAATGGGACTCTGGATCTTATTTAAGTCTTCTGTTTTAGCTGGCTCCTGACACTGCTTTGGCAGTGAGAGGGTGGCACTGCCTTGTCACTGCCAGGTGGGGGTGGAAGTCCTGATTCCCCACTTGGCCTCCATTGGTTCTTGGGGGATAGGGCTTCTTGTATGGCTGGATGAGAGTGGGAATTCCATCTCCCCACTAGGCCTCTATTGATGCCACCTGGTTGGGAGGGCAAGAGTGCCTCATTACTGCTCCCAGATGCCTCCCCAACGCCATGGGAGGCCTCATTACTGCTGGGCAGTGGTGAAAGTACTGACCTTCCCTCTGACTCCTCTGACATCACCCCTGTGGTTAGGTCACTGGTGGGGGGCACCTTGTTATGCACTACGAGGTGAGTCTAGAAGACCAGCTTCTACACGTTGTTTCCGCTGACAGCATGGAGAGAGATTGCATTTCCATTCAGCAGGGATAGGTGACCTTTTCTGATACTACTCCAGCAAGGGGTTTAGGTGCCTTGGTAGACTGATGGGGATGGAAGTCCAGGTTCCCCACTCAGCCGGTGCTGGTAGAGTTATGACTACAAGTTCTGTGGTCTTTGATAGAGTAGAGCAGGTATTGTCCGGAAGGCTTCTATTTGCTAGGCTGTCTCTTTTCTGCTCCTTTGACTAGTAAAGCAGGCTTTATTTGTCTGTGTTCATTAGCATATCAGGGCTGCTGGCTGCACCAGCATGAGTTCTGGAATGGACAAGAAAAACAAACAAACAACCCAAGGAACACACTACCTTGTCATTCCTCGGGTTCCACGTCCCCAGCCAGATTTTCTTCTCTCCACCTTTTTAGTCTTCTCATATTTGTTTCATAGCATGTCCAGGGCTGTAAATTGAACTATGTGGGAGGAAGAAGGGAAATAGTGCTTCTATTCCACTTCCTAGAAGTGGAATAAAGAAGATAGTTCATCACCCAGGCTAGGTGACTCAGTTGGTTGGAGCATCGTCCCAAACACTGAAAGGTTGCAGTTCTATTTCCAGTCAGGGCACATACCTAGATGGTGGATTTGATCCCCCAGTCGGGGCATGCACAGGAAGAAAACAAGTTTCTCTCTCTTCTTTCCCCTCTCTCCAAAATCAATAAGCATGTCCTTGGGTGCAGATTTAAAAAAAGAAAAAGAAAATAGTTACTCTAGTCCATCATCCCAGAAGGTGAAGTCCTCTATGCTGGTACTTCATCAGGAACCTCTATGGTTCTCACAGGGAAGATCCATTTAATATTTTGGGCCAAGGTTTGTCCATATGTAAATCCACTTTAAATTCCCTAGCGGTTATTTGTAAAGATTCTGCCTAGTGCCCATCAGAATAGAGATGGAAAAGGCTCTCCACTGAACTATTAATGAAAAGCTGCTCTCAAGAGGAGGACACAGCCCAGGACAGGGCAGAGAAGGGATGTGGATGGGCCACCCCACCTCCACAGCTGAGAATCTTCTCCCCCTGCTGAGGCCGGGACCAGGCTGCTGGAGCTAGAGGACTGCTGACAGGCTGAAGCAGAACACTTGTCAGAGTAGCCACTGCGGGTGGGGATCAATCAGGATGTCCTTGATTCAGGTCATAAAGGCCATTAAATGGGATGCAGGTTGGCCTTCTGTGTGCGTGCGTATGTGTACTGTGGCCTCTGTCTTAGAGGAAGCCATGTTTACAGAGGCTCCCCTTTGCCATTGTATTGCTTTTTCTCCATGTCAGGGGGAATGAGCTGGGGTGAGTCATTGGTTTCCCACTTAGCAGTCAGAAGAAAGACCTGGGCACTTACAGTAATAAGCCCGACATACCCCGCAATGCTTCCTGAAGCTTGTACGAGCTAATAAATTAAAAGGTTCTATAGTCAATAACATTTGAGAAATACTAAGTTAAAAAATTAACTATGTTTAACTTCTATGAACCTTTAATGTGCGATGAGCATTGTATAATCTGCAGTGTTTCCCAGATTCACCTGGTCATAGTTCCATTTTGTTATGGAGTGTATCCTGGGGAGACAGCTTGTGGGATAGGCTGCCATAAACAAAGTTGAGTGTTTCACAGCTTTGAAGAGAAGTCACGATGGTCCTTCTAACCAAAGTGCACAAGCCAACTCCCTCCCCATTCATGCCCACCTCGGGGCCTTCGGAAAAGGCAACACCCATTTGCATCCGTCACTTGGACAGTTGGCTGTCTTAGTCAGATCTATGTCCCTGGAAAACCTTTATTTTAAAGGTGAGGAAAAGTCCAAAGACTCTGCCTTGGTTTCCCCCAAGAGTCAAGTCCCCCAAGTTACACTTCCCACCAAAGTGAAGACTAAGACCAATCTGCTTTCTGCTTTCTCTCAGTTGCAGCCCTGTACCCGCATTAGAACTGAAATCTTTACTCATTTACAGAACATTTGCTTTAGTGATTTGATTTTACCTGAGACAAAAGGTTTTTACCATTAGCAGTCTGTGGGGCATTGAGGTTTTCAATAAATTAATTTCAGATCCAAATTGTTCGTGATGTTGCCTTATGTAAACGTGACTTGAGCCGGGAGAAAGGCTCCGATCGCTATCAGTTGCAGACACTGAGGTGTTGACAGTGGTTGGAACAGTCTTGCTTTGTCTGAGTAGGAATGCAACCTCCAAAGGCTGGTCACGTTGATAGAGAAGACTTGAGTGCATTGTCCTCTTGTCGAGGCAAATATGTGGACGTGCTTTATAATTGGTCCTTATCTGGCTCAGAGACACAAGGGGTGAACCGCTCACATGCCAGCCACCAATCACTAGGTTACCGCTCATGCACGCTGTAGTTACTAGGTCTCGATGAAGTTGCTCGGCCAAAATGTCTGTCTTGAACTTTCTCATACTATTTAATTCTTAGAGCTGATTTTTAGATGACTTCCTCTTTTAATGTTCCTAAGTAAAGCACCTTTTTTCCATGAGGAATGGCCAAATGATTTGGACTGAGATTGCCTTGAAGGTTAATTTGGAAAAGCCTTGCTGAGTGTATATATTCAAAAAGAATATTCCAACGAATCATGCTCATTTCTTCTGATTCTCATTGGCAGTTTGCTACAGATTTCAAAATAAATTTTAGAATTCCCAAATGCCGACAGCACGTAATTAGTATAATAGTTAATATTTATTGTGTACTTTAAGGCACCCTATCCTTTCTATTCATTATCACATTAAATCCCCTCAGCAACACCAAGAGGATATCTTGATCTTGCAGTGAGGAAACTGAGTCATAGAGTGACTGAGGAGCATGGTCAAGGTCGCACAGCCAACTGAGCCCTAGGGCTGGGATCTGCAGCTGTCATCCTAAGCCCAGAGCCTGCGCTTCCTCTCAGGACATGCGGGCCTGGCCTCCTTCCCAGCTGTGAGGTGAGACAGGCAGGCGGGGCTGGACCTAGGGACCTGGGGCCAGGCCAAAGAGGCAGAGGCATGCTCAGCGGTGGGTGACGGCAACAGGCAGAACCAGGGGAGTGGAAGCAATGGCCTCAGGTAATGCCAAGGAACTGTCAGCCCGGGGGCAGAGGTGGGTAGTAAAATTGGGAGTAATGGGAGCAGGACAAAGGTATGAAAAGTGCGGAGTCTGTGTTACCCAGAGGTCTCAAAATCTGGCACCGTCAGGGGACTTGGTCAAGCTGGTGGGTAGAGTCAGAGGCAGAGCCCCCAAGTGAAGGGACACAGGTGCCGCATCATTCATCTTGATGAGGTCAGGCCAAAGGAGAACTTTGAAACCAAGAACCAGAGTCCAGGATGGAGATTGAAGGCCAGGTAAATGATGGGGAGTCCCAGCACATGAGGCAGAAATCCCAAGATCCTCTCTGCCCAGTGATAATTCACTACTAACATTGATTCAGGACAAGCCCCCAGGTAGAATGCAAGCAAGCCTTGCCCGACACAGCCTGTCCTGAAGCCAAAGAGAAAGCCCAGGCCGGGCCATTTCCAAAAAAATGCCAAGTATCTGAATACTGTCTGATAGTCTGTTAGTGGAGATGGGAAAACAGCAGACTTGGGTGTTGCAATACCAACTAGCCCTTCACTCAAATGGAACTGCTGCCTCAGTTTACGGAGTACAACATTTGTCAAGAGATGGGAATTCACCAAGGGTCCTGCAAATTCCCCAATATAATGTCCATGGCTTTGTAAAGTCTGGAAGTTGGATGTGAAATTTTTGGACTTCAGGGGCTATTCAGAGAGAGAAAAATCATTGTCCATTTTCCAAATATTGGAAACTTGCTCTGAGTCAGAGAAGGGTTAGGGTCCTCCTGCCCCCCTTCTGGGTCCAGACGAAGGGGTGGGCCATGTAACGTGATTGGAAGCAACTTGTCAGTATTCAGCTGTGAGGTCTGAAACCTGGCGCACATCAGCAAAGTGAGGCCTCACCCAGCACACACCGGGAGGAGGCGGGAACTGGGTTGAAATCAGAGCAGGGAAGACTGGGGACCTCAGTGCCTCAGAGGTATTTTTAGAAGCTTTTAACCTGGAAAAGGGAAAGTGCCACCCTTCTGGAGACATGAAGCTGAGAATGGCAAAGAGCTAAACCAGGCTCATACCTAATTTGGGGGGGAGGGGGGGGCTGCTCCCCTGGGATTCTGGTGGGAGTGCCTGTTGCTATGCTCTGGGAATGTGGCCTGCAGGGGATGACTGTGATCCTTGCCGCCCCACCCCTATGTTTAGCCTGAGACCAGGACACCAACAGTGTCAGGGAAGGAAATAATTATTCCCTGTATTTGTCACTGTGGCTTAGAAAATGCACAGATGGATTTCGTATCTTTGATGGCACTGGATACAATGGGCAGGCCTGTTGCCCTCACTGTCCTGATGAGGTTCACATCACACAGCAGTGCAGGAGCCGCTCAGCCCTGCGCTGACACTCTCAGCCCCTACACCAAGCATGTCAAACTCACAGCCCACGGGCCACATTTAGCCCATAATGAATATTTTTGCAGCCCAGCCAATATAATGGTATGTAAGAAACATTTTAATAAAAATTTAAATTTTGTAACTTAATTTTTACATTATCTTGTTATACATAATTATTAATAACGAACTACAACGTTCGCTAATGACTGATTACTATGATCATATGGCATTCATTTCCCTTACGTGCCTTATGCGCAGGCACACCATTTCTCTCCACTAATACTAGCAGCAAATATTTTAGCAGCCGATTGTCACGTCACTAGTCTTGTACTGACTTGTTTGGTGTGCACAACAGAAAATATTTCGCTTTCAGAGAACAATAAAAATAGGTTTATTTGCGTTATGCTTACTCATTTGTGCAGTGATTCAGTGTCTGGCAAGTTAATGTTCAAGAAAAAAATAGTAATTTTTATTAAAATGTTCTATTATTTTATGTTAACGATGACTCATTTACTTTAGCCCTTTGTATTCAGTATGTCTCTATTGAAATAAACCTGTTTCTACGAAAATGGAAGCTTTTGCTTTTTTGTGGCCCATGTAAACTTAAACCTTATTTATTTGGCCCGTGTTAGCCTTTGAGTTTGACATGCTTTGCCCTACACTCAGCACAGAAGGTAAAAAATAACAGTCAAAATGACTCTGAAAAATAACACAACTCGCCAACCCCCCCGCCAAGCACTGGGCCCCCCCAGAATTGGAAGAGGTCAGTTTTTTCAGCGGACTGCCCCCTCAAAGAGTATGTTTGCGTGTAGAGGGTATATTTTATGAAAAGAAGGAAGTTTCCTGATGCTTGGTGTGCTCAGATGCATGCACGTGAGAAGCCGGTAGGAGTGGCACCTTGGGTTTGCCTTGCACGCTCACCACGGCGTTGCCTTCTGAGTGGTGTGGCAGGTGACTATTTCAGTTGTTGGCTTTCTCTCTCCTCTTCTCTGTGATAAATGCATGTAGCTGAATCTGCCCAATTTGAATGAGCGTGCACTGTAAGTTGCAGAGCCCACTTTCCAGCCAAGGCCCCCTGACTTCAAACCGAGGGCTCCTCATACCGCTATCATGGGGCCTCCTTGGTCCAGTGTTGCCTGGCCAAGGGAAGTGCTGTCTGCTGGCCATTCAGTCATAATAATGGCAACAACCACAGGTACCGAGCTGTTTGTTACACATGCTTTATCTGCTTTGTTCCTTAAACAAGTCCCAGGGAGGACCTTTGATGATCCTTATTTTGTAGATAGGGAAACTAAGGCACAGAAGATTGAACAAGGTCACTCAGCTCATAAGAGCCACAGGCATCTCCCAAGCACATGCCCTTAACCACTGCTCGTCTGCCGCGCTCTCACCCCTTTTCCTGACCACTGGCATATGCTGTGAGGGGGGCTAGACCTTCAGAGACTAGAAGGAGCAGACCTGAGCACCTTATCCTGGGCTTCCTGGCTGGCCCATGGCAAGATCATGACCCTGGGAAGTTTGCAGCCAATGACCCTGTCATCTGACTAAATAAAGTTCCCAAGGAGGATGACCCTGATACCAAGTGAAATACTGGCCAGCCCCCTTCTGCCAGGGCTGACAACATTCAGACGCTGCCCCATACTGTACCTCCGAGAAAGCTCATGCAGTCCCTGACAGGAGGGCTGCCCCGGCATTGATTCTCCTCCTGCCAAAGCTGTTATTCCAGGCTGACTGTTAAAGTGAGCTAGCTCTTTGGAGTGCCGCACCTTCAGTGCAATGGGCCATTAGAACCCGTGCCCAGTGGGATTGTGGATGGAGCTCAGGGAAGTGTCAGAAATGAGGGCAAGAGGTTTGATCCCAATAAAAGGGGACACACAGCCGTGCAGGGTGGAGCAAATACACTCCCAGGCAGTGAAGGGCTGCAAATGGTGCATTTAATGAAATGACCACCTGCTGTACTGAGAGAGGTGGCCTCAGCTAGGCAGGGAGCCACCGGCTCAGTGGGAAGCCGGGGGTGACTGCTGCCTCCATTTAAAACATTGATCCCAGTGTCTCTCACACTTAACCTTCTCCCGCACTCCCAGCCCTGACTCCTCGGCTGCACCTGGCTTCCAAGTCCCAAGTTGTGTTGCTGGGTTTCTTCTACTGCTGGACGTCTCACATCCGGAAGTCCAGCTGCAGAATGCTCAGGCACCTCTCTCTTGAGGGCAGGAAAGGTTTGAGTTTTGCTTTCTGCAAACTGCTGGGAACTTAATTTCAGTAGATGTTTCCAGCACCTCTGGCATGAGTTCAAATTGCCAATTCCCAATGCCATATGCAAGGGTAGTTCTTTAAGAATGACCAGTAATTTATGGAGTGACAGCTGGACACTGCTCTACATCCCCAGGGCCTTCGGAGAAGGGTAGATCGGACCCGTCTTGTTCAGAGGGGAGCTCTTTTCAAGGTCACAAAGCCTCAGTAATGACCAAGAACAGAAGCCAGGTCACCTGATTCCCAGGCCAGCCCTCTCACTGACTACATCCTGTTACTTACATAGGCACAGAGGCGGCAGAGTGGCTAGAAGAGGCACTACTGCTCCACCCAAGCCCTTACCTCCCTATGTGGGAGGGTGTGCCTTTGGGAAGAAAAAGTGTATGGGGCGGAGGGGGGGAGGGGGGGAATGGGAGTACCATAGGAAATTTTTCTTTGAACTCAGCCTGGGACAGAGATAACTTTTCTTTCCTTATTTAGACCTTTGTTTAGACCCAAGTGTCATCTGCTTGTCCCCAAGAACCTGCACAGCCTCACAGCTTTATCTTACTTTATATTTAACCTCATTAGCCATTTGCAGGCCTTGCCTGGACCAAATCATAATGGCAGACACACAAGGCCAGGGGCCCTGATGTTTATCTCTGCGTGGAGTGTCTGGTGTAGTAATTAACTTTGAGGTCTTGAATACAACAGGATGTGGGAGGAAAATCAGAAAATCCCTTGCTAGTTTGCAGAAGTCTTTATAAAACAGAAACCAGTTATTTATTTGTTGCTTGTATGAGGGATATTTACAACATACAATTGCACACTAACATGTAACAAAAAAGAACCTGGTTTTGGCATCTAACTGCCAGGTTTGGAATCTGAGTCCCTGGCTCCACGATCCCGGGCGAGTAACTTCATCTCTCAGAGCTACAGTTTCCTCACCTGTAAACCAGGAATGACAGAGTGAGTGTTATATGAGAGCTGCCGTGAGATCACTTGGCACTGTCCCTGGAGTACAGGCAGGTCAGCAAGAGTAGGGAATCCTGTCTAGCCTGCCGCACCCTTGTGCCTACAGCTCCGATTTCCTGGTGATCACCCCTGACTCAGGAGAGAGTCTGTTAGTTTCCGATTGTAAAGGGAGTGCCCCAGGACCTTCCTATGCTGGGGCATCATTGCATAACCATTTTGCAGTACTCATGCCCTGGATCGTTCAGGTTGTGCGGTATCGGACAATTTGCTCCTCTTCCCTTTCTCAGACACAAGCAGAAGTTGTTAAAACTGGCCCCTTGGAGCTCCCAGTTTCTTTGATTCTAAGGACTTGTGCTCATAGCCACTAGAGGGTGCCCCAGGGGCCTCTGGGGGCTGGGCCTCCCACTGATGCACCGAGAACTCAAAAGTCAGTGACTGCAGAGCCCTCCAAGGGAAGAGCCAGGCTGCAGCACAGATGACAGGAACAGAGTTTCGGAGCTGGAATTAATAAAGGAGTCTTACCCCATGGCCACAAAAAGCCTGTGCTGTATTCCTTTGTGAGGTTAGGCAGTATCTTTTTCTAACAAGACCAGTTAAAGTGATTTTACCCCCAAACAATCATTGAGTACAAAATGCCTTTCTTTAAGCAATCAAATAAAATCTGTTAGTATCATTTCCTCTTAATTTGTCATGAAATTAGCGTTTGATTAGCATTTCCCAGGCTATGTTTTTTTATTCTGTTTTAGGAGGCTAGATGGCTGGTGGCTGAACTTTAGAGTTCGAGCTGGCTGACTTCAAATGCTGCTTCCTCCACTTCCCAGCTATTTAGCTTCCTGACGGTCGGTGTTCTCCCCTATAAAATGGATATAAAGAGATTCCTTTGGAGGACTTTTGTGAATAGTAGATGTATGGTGATACCGTGTTGGGCTATAGTAACTTTCTAATAAATGGCAAATATTATGATTAGTTGGGTTTTTATTAAATGGCAATGTTAGTCACAAACTCCTTGGAGAGCGGCAACTTAGGATTTTAAGAATATAATTAAATGTGTCAGCTCTGCCACTGCCACAGTTTAAATTTGATCCATCCTATTTCCTTGTTAAGCGGTTATTAGACTGCTTAAGGAATATATGTTTTATATAGAGCAACAATGCCAAATCACAATTAGTGACAATTTTTATTCCACACAAAACAGAGGTTGGGAACTATTTATGCAAGATGACAACAGCCACTGAACTGTGTACAAAGAAAATATTGTGCCTTCCTGGCCATTTTTAACATTCAAGTCAAGGTGTTGCATTTAACTAATCTCTGGAAGGTTTAATCTCAGACTTATTAAGAGCATTATTTTGTGAAAGCAAACAAACAGCTCTGCTGGCAGCACCAAGCATGTTTATTCAAAATCGTTAATTAAGTTGTGTCAGTTCCTGCCCTGGAGCTTTCAGGCTATTCTGTTTTTCTACCCATGTGGACATTTTGTCATCACTCATTTTTATTTCCTCTCTGGCCTTTTAAAAAAAGAGAGAGAAGCTGAGCAACAGCCCAAGCATGTGTGTGGTTGGAGCATTTTGCAAAGTTAAATACGGGCCCAGGACTGGCTGCAGGGATCATCTCCATTTTTCAAAACCTTTTGGGGTTTTCCAACGACATCAGAACACGCCTAAATGATTCTGACTCTGAACATGGGTGGCGGCATGTCCGAGGCTTGGGAGACCCTGGCCGTCCCTGGAGCATGGAGCTGTGTGGAAGCAGGTGCAGAGACTGGGACCTGGGTACCAGGAGATGTGATGGTTGTCGATCAAAGCTGCTAACCCACATCTTTTCCTGTTTCACTCTGATCTGCAAAAACAGGCAGGATGTACCAGCTGAGGGTTTTTCTCTAAGAAACACAGGGCTCTCTTCTGGCTTTAGGGTCCAGGGTGCCAGCCCTGGGTCAGGGAGGACACGAGGCAGAGGGGAAGGCTCATGGCTCTGCTCGCTGGCTGGAATGGATGGTAAGTCAGTATCGGGAGGACATCCAAGGCCGGGGAACACTGGACTTGGGGTTGGCTGGACCAGACACCTCCGCTAAGAAGCAGGAGGCTCCGGGTCTCTCCACTCTCCCACTCTGGCTGCTCCAAAGCAGGTTAGAAAGAAAAGGGCAGAGGTCCAAGGACTCTCAGGCTAGTCCACAGACAGATACGCACTTGTTATTCGTACTTGCACACGGGCATCGGACATGTGTCCAACCTCAGGGAGCTGTAATCCAGATGGATAATAACAACTGACAGTTACTGAGCACTCCCTATGAGTCAGGCACTGGGCTAAGCAGCTTCCCTGTATTAACTGCAAGCAACTCTGTGAGGAAGGCGCCATCATTAACTCCATTTTACAGACAAGAAAACTGAGGCACAAAGAAGCTACGCAAGTTGCCCGAGTCACACAGCTAGTAAGTGGCTGCTCAGGGATCCTGCTGCAAAGAAAGACAATGTATTAGTGTCATGCATTAATGTATATACATGTATATGTATTTTTAAATACTAGCTTTGCAAATGTATGTGCCAAGTTAGGTCTGAAAACCCAGAGGGCTCTAGAGGTTTCAAGGAAGAAATGGTCTCCATGAGGTGGGTGTTTGGCACAGGTGTCAAAAGAGGCGGGGTGCACCAGTTGGGTTTGGAAGAATTACCAACATGAAGAAACGCAGGGAGAGAGTTGGAGAGAGTTGTGCCGGTGGCTGTGGAGGCAGGAGGAGCTGGGGTGGTCCAAGCAGGTGGGCAGTGGACGAGGGTAGGTGAAGGGCAGGAGAAGGCTTGGGCCCTGTGGAGGGCCTTGAACTTCCAGCCACTGTCAATCCAGAACCAGGGGAAGGGAAGTAATTAAAGCCCTGAGCTGGCGGAGTCCTGCAGGGCCCGGGCTCCATCAGGGCAGTAGATGCCCGTGTCCTGAGACGGAGACTGCCATTAGTTAGCAGGGCCACGGGCCACCCACTGCGTCCCTGGGGCTTCCACAGCCGCCAGTGTGCGCTGGAGAGGGAATGTGGTTTGGGGGTAGGAGCCAACGCCCGGGTTTGTTCCGATTCTGCCACTTGGCTGTGTGTCCTTGAAGAGCGGCTCCGTCTCTCTGTGCCTCGGTTTCTCTGTGCTGTGGAGTGAAGTGGCTGCATTCCTCATGGGGCTGTAGGAACTGAGCTCCCGGGTGTAGTAGATCTTCATTGTCATCTGTGACCGCTTCTCTTGTTATCCTTGCTGTTGTTGTCATCTCAGCTTTGAGGCGGGAACGTTATTCCAGAGCCCAGAGCAGACTGCTTGGGAGTGTGCAGGTGTATCCCGTTCCCTTTGTTTCTCAGTCGTCTAAGATCATGTGCTCTCCTAAAGGGTGACAGGGAACCCAACCCACGTAGCCCGGCCGCTTGGCTCTGAAGAACTTGTCGCAGCCTCGTTCCCACAAAGCTGATTACAGGTGTGCCTCTTCTCACCCAGCGACACTGGGCAGGGGGAGGTCACTGCCTGCAGCTCCGGGCTGTGCGACATCTGCGCACGGTGCCTCAGGAGCGCTGCTGCCCGGGGAGGGTTGCCACACAGCGCGATGGCTGTCCTGGGAAGGCGCTGGGCCTGGTGGGCATGGAGCAACACTAAATCGTATTTCCTCTGCTGTCGGGGAGACAGGAAACTCCAAATTGGACTCTAATGAACTCTGCAGGAACGATGGGTTTCTCCAGCCTGGCAGCTCGGATCAGGGCTAAGGAGGTGTCACACAGCCTCGGAAAATAATTACAGCCCTAACGACAATGCCTGCAAAGTCGGGCTCCTGACGGTGCACCTCAAACAAATGTGTTTCTCCTTCCTCACAAGGTTCGCTGCCCTTAATTGCTACCCTGCTTCATTAAGGGGCAATTAATTTTGCAACTGGGTTTAAAAAGGAGGTAATTATAAGGCAAGGGCACAAAGCCCGTGGTTAAACATAATCAGCTGGATGTAAAAGGTGTTCCCTGGCGGATTAAAGAGGGAGGGCGAGAAGGAGCGTGTGTCCTGGGCGGGCAACGTTCTCCTCCTTGGCTTCTCTGTTACAGGGTCCTGTGTGGGACAGCCCGTCCTTCTGGGCCCAGGTTACAAGACTTGGCATCTCATAGGTCTTCGATTTTGCGGTTTTGGCGAGTGGGCCGTCTCCTGCCATAGAAGTCGAGGAGGAGACTCGGCCAGGCTCAGTGGTGGTGGGCATGGCTCCCCAAAGGGACCAGACCCCTCCTAGGGGTCTTACATGTGAGGGGACCTTTCATTCCAGCAGCATCCTTGGTGCACATTCATTCATTCTCTCCTCCTTCATCAAATGCGTGTGTGTGGAAAGCTTGCCAGACACCGTGTTAGACTCTTGGGATAAAATAGTGAGCCCGACAAGTATGTCCCATGCCTTTGGAGTTAGCATCAGATGGGCTAGGGCAGTGGTTCTCAACCTTCTGGCCCTTTAAATACAGTTCCTCATGTTGTGATCCAACCATAAAATTATTGTTGTTGCTACTTCATAACTGTAATGTTGCTACTGTTATGAATCATAATGTAAATATCTGATATGCAGGATGGTCTTAGGCAACCCCTGTGAAAGGGTCGTTCGACTGCCAAAGGGGTTGCGACCCACAGGTTGAGAACCGCTGGGCTAGTGGGATGTGGGTGAAATAATAACCCAGATGTGTCATTAGAAGCAGTAAAACATGCTGCACAGGAAAGGGTCTCGGGCAGCGGAAACCGGGGCCATCAAAGAGGTCAGGGAAAAGGACCCCAACAAAAGGACTTCTGAGGTGAGATCAGGACTGGACCTCCTTTAGCCTGGTCAGTGTGGCAAAGAGGAAGTAAGGGCTCTAGTCTCTGAGACAAGAGTGAGCGTGATACCTTCGAAGGACAGAAAATGCAGGACCGTGGACTGGAGCGCAGAAGGAAAGGGAGTGAGTGTCCCGGTAACGGGCAGCAGCTGGGAGCTCCCCGGACTTCGGTTTTCCCACCCACGATATGGAAATGATACTGCCTTCTCTTGTCTACACCACAGAGTGAGAGATCGGCTTTGTGGCTGTGTTGTCTGTGCAAGTGTTGACTGAGATCCTGCCGGGCACCAGGCTCCTTCCCTACAGTGAGGTCACAGTCCTCGAATGAATGCTACTATTTAATGCTGGCAACATGAGATAGCAGGATTGTCTGCTTTGATACGTCTGTATGATCTCCCCATATTTTACCATGTACTTATGTGATTCTGCCTGTGAGCCCACTCTCTCACACAGACATGCACACGCACACGCACACGGGTGCACACACACATCCGTATTGTTTATGCAAACAAAATTGAAATCATACTGCCGCAAGCGAGTGGTGGGGTTAAGGCATGGGCTTTGGTGTCAGACTGAGTTTATATCCTGGCTATACTAATCGCTAGCCACATAACCTTGACAAAGGTACTTAACCTCTTTAGGCCTCAGTTCCTACATCCGCAAAAGGAAGGGGAGAGTGCCTGCTCATTGGTGGTGTTTGGATTAGATGAGACAATGCACAGAAAGCCCTTAGCAAACTGTAACCCCTCAGTAAATAGCAACAACAACAATATCGTGCACCTAGTAGGTGCTCGATAAATGATATCATAGTTACTCGAAAGGGTGTTAATAAGAACTCTTTGGGATAAAGAAGCAGAGAGATACAAGTTACACAAAAATGGAGACTTACTGGCTATTAGGAATCATTCCCTCTTCCTTTCTGCTTCTTTCTGCATCTCGGCTTCCTTCTCCCTGGGGAGAATAGACTTTCTTTTCTCCTTTTCCTTTATTTTTTTAAGACCTTATATTTTAGAGCAGTTTTAGGTTTATAGCAATATTGAGAGGCAGATACCGAGATTTCCCATCTACTCCCTGCCCCCCCCCACACAGCCCCCCCATGATCAACATCCCCCACCAGAGTGGGACATTTGTTACACAGGATGCACCTACATTGATATGTCATCATCACCGGAAGTCCATAGTTTACCTTAGAGTTCGCTCTTGGTGCTGTACATTCTGTGTTTGGACAAACGTACGACCTGCCCCCAGCAGCATGGGGTCATTCAGAGGATTTTCACTGTGGATGGGCTTTCCCTGCATAGCAGGAGAGGCAATCTCCTGAGCCCCCAAAACATGTGCTTCCAGCTCCAGTTTGAACAGTCTCCCGTTTGGGCTCTCATGGGCCCTGCTGGGCACGCATGCCTGTCACCTGGACCAATTGCTATGGCCCTTGGCTGGGTGGATTGAGGGGTGGGTGTTGGGGATGGGAGCAGTGTCTTCCATGGAAGGTGGGTGGTGTAGCAGAGACGCCCCCTGAGGGCCCATGGTCAGCGTGCCACGCAGGCTCAGCCCGAGGAGAAGTGCTCCATAGTTGACTCAGAACCTAGACAGTTCATGAGTCCCAGTTTGCACTGTCTCAGAGCTAATGAACTGCTTTGCCATTTCTCTGTCTCTGGGCTGGATCCAGTGGGCAGTGACCCAACACCCCAGTGATTTGTGGGCCTGAAGGAGGAGGGGAGAAGCTGATTATGGAGTCAGCAATTACTCTGCCCAAACCCATGCCTGGCAGGGCCTTATCTTTATTTATAGCTGGCTGAGCCTCCCAGAGCCCAGTTTTTGCCCTTGAGTGACTAGTGCACTGCAGTTTTAGTTCATAAAACACTGTTTGTTTATAATCCTTAACGGATTCTGTTTTATTAAAAGAGAAGGCTCCATCCAGAGTATAAATAAAGTTAACTGGTTAAGTTTTAGTTTACGTTCACAGTGAATGTGCAATGGATGGGCACTCACCACAGAATTATGCATACTCATGACCTGACTTTATTACAGGAACTTTTTAAAGGTCTCTATGGCCTGGACAAAAGCTTTTCCAAAGAGGGCAGAGGGTGGAGGTGGAGGAATTTAAGCTCCTAAACTCAGCTTTGAGATTTTTTTTGTTTTTGTTTCTTTTTGGTTTTGTTTGACAATATAGCAGGCAGTGCAGAGTTCTGTGATCTGGGGGATGGAATTGGGGTAGACCTGAGTCTACTTGTACGAGAGAGAGAGAGAGAGAGAGAGAGAGAGAGAGAGAGAGAGAGAGAGAGAGAGAGAGAGAGAGGTGTTACAACTCAAGGGAATCGTGAAGGTTTCTGGAACAGGTGGCATTGAGCTGAGCCTAAAGGGATGGGTCAGGTTCTAACCAATACAGAAGCAAAAAGAAAGGAAAAATGTAATGAAATTCGTGGTGAAGGGAAGGATTGGGATTGCCTAGGATATTGCAAGAGGCTCAGTTTGCAGAGGACATGAGGATGACACAAGGGAGACTGGACTCGAGGGTGGGCTCCTGCCGGACGCCATGGCCAGAGCCAGAGGGTGTTAGACTTGACTTAGGAGGCAGCGGGAATGCTGATGTTTTGAGTGGGGGAGGGGGATGGTTGAAGTAACCTTTGGCCTACATGACTCTTCCAGCTGT
Organism: Myotis daubentonii; assembly: GCF_963259705.1. Classification (NCBI taxonomy): domain Eukaryota; kingdom Metazoa; phylum Chordata; class Mammalia; order Chiroptera; family Vespertilionidae; genus Myotis; species Myotis daubentonii. The sequence continues at coordinate 104,064,213 of NC_081844.1, read as the reverse complement.
TACTACCCCTCAGAAATGGGTCTTCCCTGAACCCTGCAGAACAGCCCCGCATGGCTCTCCCGTCTGCCCCTCACCCCACCGCCCTTCCCTTCCTCTGGTCTGGGGGTGGCTCCAGCCCAGGTGAGGTGCCCGCAGATTCCTGCACCAGGAAGGAGAGCCCAGTGCTGGCACTGAGGAGGGCGGTGGGCGGTGGCAGCGGGCCAGCCACCTCCCTGCTGAGGCATGCTCACTGCACTCACAGTGTTTGAGCTGCGGTTAATATATCAATATTTGCTCGGGAGGGTATTTGGCTCGGAGCAGGTCCCTGGGACGCCGGCAGATAGATTCTTCCCTGTAGCAGTGTTCGATTTTTGGCACAGCCAGAGGGGTTGCTAGCTGCTGACAAGAGGCAATGGGAAAAAAAGCCCTGCTTCTCCCACGAGCACTTGAGTCTCACGACTTGGCACGGTATGACGTTGTCAGTGCCTCGTGCTGTCCCCATCACTCACCGTGGACCGGAGTTGCTCACTCACTCCACCTCCTCTAGAATTTGCTCCTATTCCCACCCCTCAGCGGGAAGCCCCTGGAGGTCAGGCTAGTGCCAGGAGGGGGTGGAACTTAGGAACTGAGAGCATGGGCCCAGGCTGCTGGGATGAGCCTTACTCTCTCTGGCAAGAGGCACACCCTGAGCAGGCTCCCTGCCCTCTCAGGGCCCCAGACATCCCTCTGGGGAGGGAGGAGGAGGAGGACAGAAGAGCTGTAAGGATTAAACAACGTCATACATGCAAAGCAGTTAGCAAAACGCCTTGTGCGCAGTAAACGCACAGTAGAGATTGGCTGTTAATCATTGTTTTCCTCTTTCAATAAATATCTGGTGACTCTTGGATCCTATCACATGCCCCAAGTTTCTCAAGGACGGGACTGCGCCCCTGATTTCTTCTATAGTTCTTTGTCTTCTTCTAACAGCACAGTGGGGTGTGGGCGACAGGGGGTGTGGGGGAAGGGGTGGCTCAGGAAAGACTCCCTAAAATCTGCACTGCGTTGCAGAAAAAAACTGATCTCCCTCTTTCTGCAGGGTGTCCATCTAAGTGTGCTGCATCAGAGGCTGGGGTCTGGGACAGGGCCCGTCGATGAAAATGCAGGAGGACGCTTCTGTCTGTGATCTGGTTGGGAAGCAGCTTTGCGGACTAGAGGCAGGCAGCAGTTCTAAGTGATCAGTCCATCAGTTGTGAACAATGTGTTCCTTAGAATACTATCGAAGCTTTCAAATGGTTAGTTTAAAAATTAGAACAATTTCCCCCCGTCACGGTGTCACGTAGGGCCCTTTCCACCTGGAGCATTCTCTTGACTTGCAAGCCAGGGACTGCATAGCAGCTGGGGTCCCCAGCTTTTGACGTAGCCCTGGGTATGCCCATGCAAGTGTGTCATGCATAAGGGCATTCAACAGCAAGTGTGGAGCCACGTGGGTTGGGAAGGGGAGGGGCATGCTCTGCAGTTCACGGGACAAGACTACCGAGCACGGGTCAGGACGGAGCAGCCACAGTACAGGACCCTCGGCTCCAGGCTCTGCTGTAAGCACTTGGTGTGCACGCCCTCATTTAATCTTGTCAGCGATCCTGAGAGGCAGGTGTCTTAGCTCACGTTCCCTAGAAGCAGAGCCAGAGCTTTTGCAAGCAACTGGATGAGGAAGTGCCGCAGGAGAAAGCCTTCAGGAAGTGAGGGAAGCGGGCTAGGACAGGGGAGGGAGCCAAACAAAGACCTGGCTGCAAAAAGCTAGCTAGCCTCGGCCCCATTCACGGGAGTACTGGCATGTGAATGGCACCACAGGCCTGTTCTCACCAGTGGCAGCGGGGCTGGGCTTCCGTTCTCTTGTGTCAATCAGTCATTGGCCGTCAGTCACACCCCCCGGGAGAAGGTGGGGCATAACTTCCCATGCCTTTCTAGGAGAGGAACTCCCCTATCCCAAGGCAGCCTTGAGCTATTAGCACCCAAACCTCATGGCATCTGGAGGACTGTAAGGGAGGATTGGGTGGGACACCAACAGCCTTGATAGGTACAATTCATAGACCCATTTTACAGATGAGGAAACTGAGGCCTACAGTGTTTATGTAATCTGAGAGGTAGGTGTCTTAGCTCATGTTCCCTAGAAGCGGGGCCTGAGCTTTTGCACATGATTGGCTGTGTAGGGCCAGGAGTCAAACCCAGGTGTCTGTCTCTAGTGCCTTTGGTCTGTGCCCCAGTCGAGGGCCAGTAAGAACAAGTAAAGCAGAGATAGAGGAGACATGAGCTCAGGAGGCCTGGAAACAAAGTTAAAGGTCATGAGAGGAGCCCAAGGGGCAAGATCATAGTTTAGGCTTCTGTGGTGTAACCAACTCATCCCACTGTGCCCAGGACTTTCCCCATTTTGGCTCTCAAAGCCTCACATCCAGGGCTTACTTAGGGGATGTGAGTGAGAGGAAGCAAGCCAGAAAAAGCCCCTGGCAGGAGGGTATCCTGGCTGGGAGCTGAGCAGAGAGGGTGGTCTGAGATCCAGGGTGGGCTAATGAGAGGCGAGGCTTGGACGGGTTGGAGAAGGGGAGGGGAGTCAGTTACCAGCCCCCTGAGGCCTCCTCGGGGAGCCTGCCAGAAATAGATACCCTCCTCCAGCCTCCTGCTTTGAAGCAGGCTGTTTTGCTGTGTGTGCGCGGAGGGTGGGAAAAGGGCAGAGAGAGAGAGAACGTTTGTTTCAGTCCAATGAGTAAATGTCTTGTTCGGTTCCTTGCCCATCCACAGATAGGGCTGGGCAAGGTGAGGTGGGCTCCTGAGCTCTGTAAAGAATCTATGTAATATATCTATAAAATAAACATATGTATATGTGTATATATACATGTACTCATGCATGTCCACATGCATGTCCACACACACACCTTCTAGTCAGAAAAATAAATGTGATCTCTACCTTCTAGATCAGCGGTTCTCAACCTGTGGGTTGCGACCCCTTTGGCGGTCGAACGACCCTTTCACAGGGGTCACCTAAGACCATCCTGCATAGCAGATATTTACATGACGATTCATCACAGTAGCAACATTACAGTTATGAAGTAGCAACAAAAATAATTTTATGGCTGGGTCACAACATGAGGATTTGTATTTAAAGGGCCAGAAGGTTGAGAACCACGGCTCTAGATGCTTAGAGTTTTATGAGAGAGGTAGACATTAAAGAAATAAAAACACAAACTGACATACAAAATTTTAGTAGAGTGTGACCGATGCTGTGGGGGATGCAAGCCCAGAGCTCTAGTAGAGACCTGCTGGGGCAGGGGTCGGGGCAGGGCCTACTTTTTATGGTCAGAAAGTCTCCCTGAGGATGCAAAACGTAAGTCAAGAGAATCAGCCAACTACAGAGGGGTGGGTGTTGGAGGGCAGGAGATGGAGGAGTGGAGGAGGAGTGTTTTGAGCAAAGGGAACAGCAAGGATAAAGACATTGGGTCAAAGAAGACTTGAACCTGAACGGAAAGAAAGCCAGTGTGGCTGGAGCACAGGGCGGGGAGAGGCCTGAGACGGTCACAAAGCCGCACAGGGGCCCATTCCGTTAGGCCTTTGGGCTTCATTCCGAGGTCAGTGGGAGCCACTGGAAGATCTTAACACAGGTATGTGACACGATCTGATTTATGGCTTAAAATGTCCTCTTGGCTAATCTGTGTGGAGGGGATGGAGGGGCCAGTGTGGAAAGAGAGAGGTCAGGTGGTTGTTGTTTTTTTTGTCTGCAAAGTCTCTGGAGGGAGACCAGTGGATCTGCCTTCGCAGTGGCCCAGAGCTTTGCACACTTAGAGAGACTGCATTATTAATGAAACATTTGCATCTTAGAAAACAATAAAACAGGCTGCTACATGTAAAAATTAAGTAACCCAATTTGTTTTAGCAGCTTGCGCTCTAGTACAGCAATTTGTTTGGCACATACACGGGACTCCATCTGAACAGTAATTACGCCATGCTAATTATTTTACTGCATTGTGTACATCTGACATTTAATTACGGGAAAGTATGTGCGGGTAGGTCTTCTCCCTCCCCCTGCCTGCCTGACAGGTAGTTTTGTTTCCCGTACCTCTTTTCCACCTACATGGTCTTCATGCCAACTTGTCATCTGCGACAGAATTGTGTTTCCATGACAGCTTTGCTCAGCCATGTTGCCTGCAACTTGCAGGCAGTCACCAAAATAAACAGTTGACACAGATGTCATTCTCCCCTCCCGTTCTGCCTCTCCCTCCCCCTTGATTTAGCTTCTGCGACAAACATCTCCCTTTTTTTTTCCTTCCACTTTAAGAAAAGAAAGTGACCCCTGTCAACTGTGAGCATCCTTTGATACATTGACATGTCTCTCTCGGTGGCTTCTCTTGTGACCTCTGACCTTCTCCATGGAGACCGCTCGCAAGCTGACTCCCATGGCCCTGGGCATAGATGACACAGCTCAGCAGCCTTGGGTGGTAGACAAACAGGCTCCAGGCTTTGCATTCACAGGGAGATGGCAAAGGTGGGCTCACCACTCAGGAGTCCAGGAAGCTGGACCAAGGCCACGGCGTGTTCTTAGGAGGATGCCACAGACAAGCCCTGTAAAGCCATGTCGGGCGTGGTGCTGGCCATGCCCATAAAGACGGACCTGAGGGTGGAGGGCTGGGGACGGGCACAAGGAGGGGCAGGGAGCTCCTGTCTAGAGGCAGAGATGCAGATATCTCCACTGGGATAAGGAGAGGAAGAGGAGGGTGCCTGACAGATCAGTGCCTCCTGCTGGCCTAGCATCTCCCTGGTCTGTCTAGTGGCCACTCCACAAACAGGAAAGGGCTGTGTGAGGTCTTTACAAAGGAAAAAGAAGGTGTGAGAGCAGGAGAAGACAGAGGGAATGGCTTGAAAAGGAAAACTACCAGAATACCAAAGGGCATTTGTCTTAAAATGTGCCATGCTGCATAGGATTGTGTATCTCAGCATCTAGCAAATACACATTAAAATGCACACGCCATTCTGCTCAGGGTGTAAAATGAATGTCCTGGAGGGTTGGACGTCTCAGAGCTTTCCCGAGACTAGAGCCTTTCCTCCCCCTTTGCGTTCATTGTACTTCCTTGTGTACTTGGGGTTCGCAGGGAAATTTGGTGCAGCTTAGGGAAATAGAGAGCAGACATAAAGACCTCCAGCCTGATACAGAATGTGCTCTCGGAGAAGTACTGGTTCCTGCTAAGTCCAAGCAGTCTTAGATTTGGATCTTTCCAGGTTCATGTTGCTGTTTTACTAGACCTAAAGCGGCAAGCACTCTGGCCAGGGCTCCCCGTGAGGGCCAGGGAAGCCCCTATGGCTTCACAAGATGGAGGATTTTTGGTGGCACATGGACCAATATATATTTTTATTTTAATGGTCACATATCCATTTTAGTGTGCATTAAAATATGCACAACCAGCACATCAAACTGGTGTTTTAATGGCTGTAGTAAAGTTTCTTGTATAAATACAGGTGTGATATGCCTTCTCTTCTCTTCCAGGCCTTTTCTCACTTTACAGACTTGCTCAAAACTTACTCCGTTTAGGAATCCGACCTCGGGAATTCCACCTGGCTCTCTTAAGCCTCCTGACCCACTTGCCCATGTCTTCCTCTTTCCTGGTTTCCTCTCCCTCCTTCCCCTTCCGTCTCTGTTAGCATCCGCAGGCTTTCCTGGCAGCCTCGGGTGTGCTGGGCACACGGGGGCACCTCAGCTGCAGGAACACAAACATCAGGCGGTGACTTAAAGATATAGTGGCTTTTGAAGTCCTGAAGGAGCTGTTTCAAGGTGACGCCAATGTCCTCCTGGCCTCCTGATTCTCTGTCCTTCCCACTTTACGTTCATCTTCATGTTTGCAAGAAGGCTGCTGCACAGAAGTGACACCGTGAAGGGCCTCCTTCCCTCTAGGCTGTTTTCATTTAGGAAGTGAGATCCTTTCGCTCACATCCCAGTGGCCAGAACTGCTTCACAGGGGTGTACCTAGCTGCAAGGGAGGTGGGGAGAGAGCACATCTTAGTTTTACCATCCCAGTCGGAGAGGAAGGCAACGGAGAGCCGTTGTGGATGGTTTGGGGGTAGCTAAGCTACAGAGTGAGCAGAAGGGGAGGATAGTAAGAAGTAGAGACTGTGATCTCTTTCCTTATGTTCTCCAACTTGAAAACATATGCATTAAAATTAGCCTTATAATTTTATAAAGTGGTGTATGGCATAAACTTACAGAATTGAAAAAGAATTTAGAGATCATTTGGACCTGATCCATATACAAATCCCAGACTTTCATATAAGATAAAGAGTCACTAAGTAGCTAAAGCTAATTCTTATGCAGGGGAATATGACTAACCTTTTTCCAGGCAAATTTAGGTAATCTCTATATATGAAAGGCTAAGTGTCTGTCCATCTGACAGTTGCTATGATGCACACTGACCATCAGGGGGCCGACGCTCAACGCAGGAGCTGCCATGGCGCACACTGGCCATTTAAAAATAAACAGCAGTACTGACCTGGCACTGACAAACCAACACTCAGCTTTCCCCAAGTGGGACACAGGCCCCACCACCACCCCAGACCAATACCCCACCAAATCACAGCCAATGCTGCCAAGACCCCATGGCACAAAATGCGGCCCACAGCCCAGCCCGGAAATGGTGGCTGTGGGTGCTGGGTAATGACATCATGTAGCAACGCCCGGCTTTCTCTCCCCATTGACAACTAGCCCCCTTGTAGTTTCTTCAGCCCAGAAACATGACTTGCTTTATAGCCAGGTGCAAACATTTCACACTTTAACCAAATGTTTATGAAGCATTTTCCCATGCCTCATCTTATTTAAACTTCACAGAAGTCCTGGAGTAGATAGATAGGAGACTCAGTAGAATCCTATTTTCTTTTCATTAGCCGGAAAATGGAGATTTAGAAAGTTTAGAAACTTGACCCAACTGAAAAGAAGTAAGAAATGGTGGACCTTGAAAATGACTTCAGATTTTCTTACTGCACAGAATATAGTCAAACACTGCTGCAGTTAAATATTTTACCCTTTGTTCTCCTTGCATAATCTACAATAATAACCTGCTTCGTGTTGATATTTACTGCTGTGTTGCTGACAATTACCTGAAAGAGAAGTTGGGGTGCTTCACTGGGCTGGAAAAAGGTTAGCTAAATCAGAAAGCAAATCTAATTAATCAAGTTTATCTATATATATAAAAGGCTAAGTTGCCCTGGCTGGTTTGACTCAATAGATAGAGTGTCGGCCTGTGGACCAAAGGGTCCCAGGTTCTATTCCGGTCAAGGGCATGTACCTCGGTTGCAGGCTCCTCCCCAGCCCAGGCCCTGTCCAGGGTGTGTGCAGGAGGCAACCAATCAATGTGTTTTTCTCCCATCGATGTTTCTGTCTCTCCCTCTCTCTTCCACTCTCTAAAATCAATGAAAAAATATCCTTGGGTGAGGATTAAAAAACAAACAAACGAACAAATAAAAGGCTAAGTTGACTCGGGCATGCATAATACATATAAAGCTCTCACCAGACACACGCGTGTGTTTTGATCTGTCATTGTCAATCGTGAATTTGGTTGACACTTCTATTATAGAGAAAGGACGAATAGCAATATTAAAATATTTATTCTAATTAATTTCCTTTCAATGTGCACGAATCCGTGCACTGGGACACTAGTATAAAATATACATTAATACTAATTTAACCTCAACTATGGCTATCAGGTTTATTTTAATGGCAAACGTGATTTTATTTATTTTGGTTTTGTACAGATCAGTAGCATAGGAATACAACTATCTGGTGTACCATAAGTTCTATTTAATGTCCTTATTAATGCATAAAATAACAATCATCTAGGAAAAAAGAGGTAAAGAAACAAAGTCAAACATAAAGGGACTTAATGAAGGCTCAGCAGGACAGGAACCCTTCTCTGCAGACTCCGCTAATCCAGGGGTTCTCCTGTGGAATAAGTATTAGAATCACCTGCAGGACCTGAGAAAATACCTATTGCTGGGCCCCGCCCCCAGAGTTCAGAATTCGGTGGGTCAGGGGTGGGGCCTGGGAATTTGCATTTTTATCAAGTTCCCAGGTGACCTTGATGCTGCCAGCCCAGGAACCCCCCACCTTGAAAACCACAGTGCCAACCAATTGCAAGCATGCAATTTAAAGCCAGTATTTCTTCCCATGGCTGATTTTTCTAAAGTATGCCGTTTTAATATGTGCTTCTTTGTGTGTTTCTTAGCAACTAAATAACATAGTAGCAGATAATTAATGCGACTAACAGGCCAGCTAACTTCAACCTTGGAATTGTCAGCGGTTGCATTGTGTGCTAGCCAGAGGCTCTGCTCCTGTGACCTGACTGTGCCTCAGAAGGGAAGGACAGTGGTCTGTCTGTCCTCAGTCCCCGCTATTGCCTCGAGATGACCACTGTGTTGATTTTTTTCACTATCTATAAGCCATATATGGCAACCTTTGTATATTTACAAAAGTTTCACATAAACAGTATCATACTGTATATTGTCATGTAACTTACTCTTTTTCATTCATCATGATGTTAATCATGATGTTAACTCTGATGGTGGTGATGCATTTCAGCCCAGTTTATTTGTTCTAGCTGCTTTGTAATGTACCACTTTCATACACTATAATGCATTCATCCTTTCCCCATATTTCAAGCTGTTTTCAATAGGACTTATAAGGTTTTGACGTTGCTACTAATAGCAACAGTACATTGAAGCGGGATACCATTTTGAACTCTTTACACATATTCATTCTTGTAACAAGCATTTGTCAGGCAGCTGCTTTGTGCCAGGCCCTGTTTTAGGCACCTGGGATATAGCAGCAAATGCGATACCTCCCTTCCTCATTATGTTTTCATCAGATACTTTCAACAAATCTATCAAACAGGTTTTGTTATTCACATGTTACCGGCGAGGAAACTGGAGTGCTGTGAATTTAATGACTTCCCCAGGCTCCCACTGAAAAGTGCAGGGGGTTTTGAAACAAATCTGCTCACCCTAATTCTAACACTTTCTGCCATTTCAACAGGATTTCTGATATGCCAAATATTCAGTGAGCCTGATAACAATGACCATTTCTTATCTTAAAACCATCTCTTTGGAGGCCTTGATATATTTGTTTATTTTTTGGAGTAACAGGTTTACAGAAAAGTTTCAAAGATAATACAGAGAGCATCTATATACCCCCCATCCGTAGACACTTCATCCACATCATTGTTAACAGTTATCACTGTGGCACGTTTGTCACCGCTAAGGAGCTGACATGTGTGTATTGGTGTTAATGAAACACCAGGCTTTATTTGGATGTCACCAGTTTTTCTATTAATGACCCTCCTGGACCAGGATCCTGTCCAGGGCACCCCCTGCATTTAGTCATCATGTCTCCCCAGTCCCTATGATCTGTGGCAGCGCTTAGTCTTTGCTTGTTTTACATGACCTTGACAACTAGTGTATTGATTCAGTTTAGTTCATCACAAATGTCCAAATGAGGTCATATCAAGAATTTGAGAGCCATAACCAACTCACCTGAGAGTTAGTTAGGGTTTGGAGGTCCTAGCAGTGAAGAGAAATTGCCGTTTCAGCGCATCAGAAAGAGCAGCACTGCTGGGTGGGTGCTCCCTGGGTGCAAGGACACAGGGAACCGGAGCGGCATGCTGTCCTGAGGCTGAGTATGGAGAAGGGCCGGTTCAGTGAACACACAGCTTACCGGGAGCTGATAATCTCCTGCCCCCATGTCCAGTTCCAACCCCAGTGTCTTATAACCACAGTTTGATGGTGCTCCATCGCCTCTAGTTTTGCCTTTTTCCATGAACATCTGTGTCTCCCCAATGTCAGGCTTTACTTCTGATGACTAAATAAAAACCCTAGAGGGATGAGCGTGAGCTTCCACCACCCGGTTCTGTGACACCTAGAGAAATTTGTCATTACGTTTGCCAGCCCCACTGTATGTTGATGGGCAACATGGAGGGGTCAGAGAACTCTCTGAAACAATATCCAAATGGTTGCCTGGAAGTGTTATCAGGTTACAACATGGAAGAACCCAGAAAGGGTCAATTCTTAGAGCATAGTAAATTGCCAGCTGTTTTCGTAAAAGGGTGGTGTTTGGGGCACTTTCTTTTTAAAATTTAAATTTAGTTTGAGTTTATTTTTTAAATATATTTTAAATACATGTATGTACATACATGTAATTATGTGTATTTCCATCCCATTTGAAATTTTTCAGAAAATAGCATCTATCTATCTACACTAATAAAAGAGAAAAATGGTAATTGGCGTACGACGATACCCTTTTCATTGGCTAATCAGGGCTATATGCAAATTAACTGCCAACTATGATTGGCAGTTAACTGCCAACTAAGATTGGCAGTTAACTGCCAACAAGATGGAGGTTAATTTGCATATGTAGGCACAATGCAGGGAGGCGAAAGGGAAAGCAGGAAGAAGCCCCCTGCCACTGACAGTGATCGGAAACCCAGGGGGGAGCTAAGAGCTGGGGGGCAGGGCAAAGGCGGCCCTGGGGCCACCTTTGCCCTGCCCCCCAGCCATGATTGGAGAATCAGGCGCCTTTGCCGCCCTGGCCAGTGATAGCAGGAAGTAGGGGTGGAGCCAGCGATGGGAGCTGGGCACGGTCGAAGCTGGCAGTCCCAGGAGCTAGGGGTCCCTTGCCTGGGCCTAAAGCGGAGCCCACGATCGCGGGGCCACTGCAGCTGCGGGTCCCCGCTGCCCGAGCCGGACACCTCAGGCCTGGTCAAGGGGCCGATCCGGTGATTGGTGATCGGAGGGTGATGAGGGTCAACTCCTCTGGCCGAGGCATCAGGCCTGGGCGGGGGGCTGAGCCGGGGATTGGGGGGATATGATGGTCCCCTTGCCCAGGCCTGAAGCCTGGGTCAGAGGCGTCAGGCTTGGGCGGGGGGTGGAGCAAGCGGTCAGAGGGAGATGGGGGTCCCCTGCTCAGGCATGATTCCTGGGCCAGAGGCCTCAGGCCTGGGCGGGGGCCAGAGCCAGTGATCGGGGGGAGATGGGGGTCCCCTGTCCAAGCCTGACACCTCTGGCAGAGGCGTCAGGCCTGGGCAAGGGGCCGATCAGGTGATCAGAGGGTGATGGGGGTCTACGCCTGAGGGCTCCCAGTATGTGAGAGGGGGCAGGCTGGGCTGAGGGACACTCCCCCCCACACACACCCAGTGCACGAATTTCGTGCACTGGGCCCCTAGTACATATATATAAAAGCCTAAGCGACCGTCTGACTGTTCAACTGTTCAACTGGTAGCTATCATGTGCATTGACCACCAGGGGGCATGGAAACATGGAACAGGCTGATGAGTCTCAGAGGGAAGGTGGAGAGGGGGAAGGGCAGGAAGAGATTAACCAAAGATCTTATATGCATACTAGAGGCCCAGTGCACAGATTCATGCACCTGTGGGGTCCCTCAGCCTGGCCTGTGGGGATCAGGCTGAAACCAGCAGTTCAACTTCCCCTGAGGGGTCCCAGATTGCGAGAGGGCACAGGTCAGGCCGAGGGACCCCACCAGTGCATGAATCCATGCACCGGGCCTCTAGTATAAATAATTATCCATGATTCACTTCCCAGAGTCAATTATGACTTATATTTTTCCTGTTTCCTTCATATAGATTCAAAAATCTTTATGATTTTTTCAGAATACATTATATACTTTTAAATACTTTTTATGTAACACCATCATAAGGATTTTACTTGTTTTTTAAGTAACTCTTAAATAAATACATAATAGTTTCTCACCTAAATAATCTTTTAGGTCATTTAATCATTCTGTGATACATTTTGTTAATTTTTAATGCTGAGAGAAATATTTTGAAAGTAGAGCTCTCCTCTCCTTATATGTTAGATTATTTCTATAAAATAAAATCTAGAAGTGGAGTTATTGGATCAAGGATTATAAAACAATTTTAAGGCTTTTGATACATTTTGGGGTAGAGGGGGAATCCATTTTATCAAACACTAGTAATTTTCTAGCTTTGTCCAATGTCACTGCTTGCTCTCTGGACTTACACTTTGACTTGGCCACAACAACGAACTTCTGCTTTACTGATTTATTCATTTATTCACGCATTCATTCCTTCACTCACATACGCGTAGGTGTTAGGCATTCTACCAGATGCTGAGAATAAGATGCTAAGCAAAACCAGAGCTCCTACTCTCATGTCCAGAACAGCATCTGGTTTGGGAAGACCCTGATTGGTTGAGAAGAGAGTTAGATAACCCCTTTGGATACCATCTTTTTTCACCAGCAGCTTGATGGTTTAATGCCAACTGTCTACCTCCAGTTTTGTTTCTCTAACTAAGCTGTTCTGATTTTAGAGAAAGTTGGCCATTCCACATTCGATTTGAGGGAGATTTGATTTGAGCCCAGGAGACAAAACTAAAGCATTTTCTCTGTGCGTGGGCAAGCCATGTGGTTAGGCAGCAGATGCTCATGGGCCTCGCTGCTACTGCCGTCCTTAAGAACTGACACACACTTGGATTTCTGATCAGAAGGGAAGATGCAGTCTGGAGTGTGTCTCCAAGGGTTTCATGGAAAGTGCCTGTTTTTCTGTTCTCTGCCTTGGAGTCCCTGATTTATGACTCTACCCCTTCCCATCTTCCTCATTGGTCATCTTACCCTCTTTATTTTGATAATGATGGTGTGTGAGAAGCACCATCTTGAAATGGTTTTCCAGAAGGTTTAGAGGAACAAATGTGTGCCTCTGAGCAGCCTGCCACTGGGGTCAGCAGGAGCAACAGACCAGCTCTGAGGATGCAGCCATGGCCACTTGTCTGGGGAACATTTTGTCTAAATCACTTGAATGGTTGACGTCAGTGCAGACATTTCATTGTAATTATGTGGATCGTGAAGTCCTGACGACTCCCAGTGGACTTCAGTAAAGACTGACTAATGGATCATGGGGTCGTTTGGGTAAGTTGGGCAGAAAATCTGGCCAACCAAGGACAAGACCTGAGGCACTCCCCATCTGACCCACCTCCACAAATGCTGCCTCCTCTGTCACCTGGGGTCCCTGACTCCTCGGGGCCTCGCTCCCACCTGGTTAGAGGAGAGCTCCAGATGCAGGCTCACCCAGCTCCACTCTGCCCCCTGCCCCACACCTCAGTGGCTGATATCACCGTGCCAAGCAGAGCCTGTGTGTGGGCAGAGCTGCCATGGTTGCTTGTGAAAGGCAGTGCCCTGTGTCAGCCATGATGTCATCTGCGAGGGTCATCCCAGCCCAGGCTGTGCTTTTAATAACGTCCACACTAAAGTTCCTTGGCTCTAAATCATGGTTGTTTTTCTTCTGTTAACATATTGTGCTCATTGGTGATGAAGGAGGGATGAGGCTCTAAGAACCAGTAAATATTTTGCGTTTAGCCACATTCTGGTGTTCCCTGGACGAGGTCTTGCATCCCTCCCTCTCCCTCTTTCCCCTTCCTCTTCCTCTCGCCCACTCCTGCTCTCCTTCTTTCTGTCTCTCTCTTCTTTGTTTGGATACTATTGCTTTTTAATTGTTTGGGGCAGTAAACAATTCACTTCAGAACATAAATAGGATGCCCCCAATTTTTTTAATAAAAATTTATCATGGGTTTTTGCATGAGAAAATATTCCTACAAAGTCCTTTAACGTCAAATTGTGTACCACTGGAGAACTGGAATCTAGCATGGCCTCTGCTACCATCTTCCTACGGTAAACATAGTGTGTCCCGCTATAATTCCATGGGGCCCCTTCTTCCTGTGGGCCTAATGCAAATGTGTTGTTGTGAGATGCGCTCAAACGCAAGCGTTCCAAAATACAGTCCCTGAGGAGTGTGAACTCCGGGACACCAGTTGACATGCTCTTCCAACAGCCAGGCCAGAAGGGTATTTCATCTCTTAGCAAGCTGGCTTCATCTCTGCCTGAGGAAAGATAAAGAACTTTGCTCAGGAAATATGAGCCTCCGTACCCCAGCCCTGTTCCTCGCAAGCTGATGGACAGGTATGGAAGGAATGCATTTGTTGGTAGGAATTCGATGGTGCCCAGGCATAAATGGAAGTCACGTTCTGATCCGTCCTCTCTCTGCTTTGGGGAAAACACGGTGGTGGAGGGGGACGCTCTGCAGGGAGGGGCTGCAGAACAAGCTGTCTCCGTTTCAGCCAGCTGCCACTTGTCAACAGACTCCAGCAATGGCATCTGGCTCTGTGAGTGTGGAAGCCAGGAATGTGCCTAATGGTGGAGGCGGAGTGACCAGTGGGAGGGGAAGTAAACCTTCTCTGCAAGTCCGGAACAAGGTGCAAGGACTTAGCTTGCCCTGATACCTTCTTCAAAGAAGAACGTTTCCCACCCTACACTGGTAACCAGTCATAGCACATTTCTGACTTCAAGGCTGGGTGTTCCCTTTGCTTCTGTTTCCAGCCAGATGGCTTTTCACGGCAAGCAGATGGCGGAGACAGGCAGGGAGAAACCTAGTTAACCTGTAGTTCCCACCGTAGGCTTGGTCAAACGCGTTACAGTTCCAGAGAATGCTGCAATGCTGTTGCAAGTAATGCTGGGGGTGTATTTTAGCTCGCATGCAAAGATAGGCAGGAAATAATAAGCAAACAGCAAAGGCCATAAAACAGTAGGTGCAGTACATTGCCACAGTGGAATTCTCTCTCTATGTGGAGAGAAGAATGGGAAACTGCACCAGAGGTTTAAATGGCCATCATTTCTCAAAGTAATGTTACTGGTGATTATTTCTCCTTGGAGGTTTTTCTGTTTTCTAAACCTTTTCCTTCCCTAATGACTTTTGATCACTCTAGTTCTAGCAACCTCTACCTATAGCCAGGTATCCAACCCATTTATATTTTTCTCTAGGGTTGCTCTAGACCAGCGGTGTTCAATTGGTGTGCCGTGGCCAGCACACTGGTGCGGCGCAAGAATTTTTAAAACATTCAACACCTGACCACTTAGTCAGGGGCACTGACCTCTTTTCCCCTGAATTGCCAAGTAAAAATAAATGAAAACAGCCACGACAGTAGCCATCCAGTCTGCATGAATTAAAATTATACCTATTTTTTCTCAGATCGTCCAAAAATATATTTTTGGGGTGCCACAGAACATTGGTAACTACTAGTTCCTGTGTGCCATGAGATGAATAGGACTGAAAGTCGCTGCTCTAGGCAGTGGGCTAGGTTGGCACTGTGCCGGCTCTGGTTTAGAAGGGATGAGTGGGTCTCCATTTATCTCTTGATCCACTTGCCAAACCATCCCTGGACTGTGTCTTCCCAGAGGAAGGGAGCCTTTTCTAATTACTTGCCCAGATATGCCTGTTTTTTTATTCATGCAGTGACCAGCAGCTCTGCTTCTCTCTCTCTCTCCCTCCCCTTCTCCCTCTCCCTCCCCTTTCCCCCACCCCCATCTCTGGATTCAAGTTAATCATTTTGGCCATCTTTCTAACCACCATATACTATTACAAAGGGGAATTATTTCCCAGTCTAAATGTAGCAAGATTCTTCATTCTCACGTTCAGATTTTAGAAATTGCTTTTGTAGGGATGGGTGAAGCTCACAGATTCTTCAGAAGGACCAGTTTTTTGGGGGCCTTATATGTGCTTATGTCCTAGGGATAGAAAGGGTTAGGGGAAGAATATTTGACTTTGAAATGTCACCAGTAGACCCTGACCAATGAAAGACCTCAGCTAAGTAACACCCTCCCGCCCCTGTGCAAATGGGATGTAGGCCATCTTCATTGTTCCAGGGGGTGGTGATGGTGTCACCAGGGGCCTAAAGAAAGACGCACCATGACCATGTGACTGTCCTCTTGGTGGAAGATGGCCAAATTCTTTCACCCTCTTTCCAATCTACATCTCTTTGTATGGTTTCTCCTTTGTTATTTGGGGGAAACTGATGTAGCTTAATAGAGAGAGCATGAGCTATCCAGTAAGCATGCAATAATGGAACTGAATGGCTCCCGGAGTTCTTCCCTCAAGTCAGAGTAAAGCTGTGATGAGCCAGGAGGATGCTGGGTTATGGGAGCCTACGGCTTTGATGCACCTGCATGTTCCAGAAATAGCTTTTCTGACCCCAGAGCCTGGGGGGGCCTTGTTTTAATTTCAGGGTTGCAATAATGACAGAACTGCCAAATAGCTATTCCAGGTTCTCCCCTTGAGAGTGTGGTCTGAGACCTTGACTTGTGTAGTCAAAGCGTGTAATAACTGATTGGGCTCCCAGTGATCCTGCGACAGCCTTCACTTTGATGTCTATTTCAGAACACCCTCCTATCTGGGGGCACCTAAACCTGGGCCCCAGGGAGGCAGGATTTAGAAGCAGCATCGCCTGCAGGGCAGTCTGGGGCCAAGCTGGTCAACTGCCCACTCTCAGCTCAGTGGTAAGCAGAGGGAGTAGCCTAGGGTGTCTCATGTGCAGCTCTAGAATTCTCTGAGAAATCAGTAGAACTGGAGTGTCAGGTAATGGTGTTGTGGGGAGGGGGGAGAGGGTGTAGAGAGAAAGCACTAAACTAGGAAGCCGGGCAGCTCCTGGGTAACGTCAAGACATCGTTGTCTTTGAAAGGACTCTATAGGTTATCACCAGGGGCCCTTTCACTATGATGCCCCATAGCTCATAGCTCTGTGATGGAAGCACTAGCTAAGGATGCCTTACAGAAACATCGTTCATAAGCAGAAGCCTTCAAACCAGAAGTATTGATTGCTTCTCCCCGCCACACACACATACTTTTTGCAGAAGAAATGTCTTCGATTGTTACTGACAGTGGGGTTTTTGGGAATATTAATGATGAGATTGTGTTTAGCTCACAGACATGCCTCCAAAAGTAAATATAGTAGCCCCTCCTCATCTGCAGGGCATACACTCCAAGATCCCCATTGGATAGTACCGAACCCTATATATACTAGCTTTCCTATATATACGTACCTATGACAAGGTTTTTATTTTATAAGTTAGACTCAGTAAGAGATTGACAACAATAACTAGTAATAAAATAGAACAGGTATGACAATATACTGTAATAAAGGTTATGTGAGTGGCTTTGAGGCCATTAGTAAGTAAAATAAGTGTTACCTGAACACAAGCACTGCGATACTGTGGCAGCCCATCTGATAACTGAGACGGCCACTAAGTGACTAATGGGCGGGTAGTGTATGCAGCGTGGAGACTCTGGACAAAGGGATGATTCACATCCCGGGCAGGAGGGAGCAGGACAGCACAAGATTTCATCACACTACTCAGAAATACACGCAATTTAAAACTTACGGATTATTTATTTCTGGAATTTTTCACTTAATGTTTTTGGGCCACAGTTGACAGAGGGTAACTGAAACCTCATAAAGTGAAATCGCAGATAAGGTGTGACTGTTGTACAGAGCAGCAAGGGATATCAAGATGAATGATCTCCCTGCCCTGGCCGGTGTGGCTCAGTGGGGAGCATCCCCCATGCACCAGAAGGTCGCCGGTTCAATTCCTGGTCAGGGCACATGCCCTGGTTGCAGACTCAATTCCCCCAGTTGGGGATCCTCTCTCTCCTTCTCCCTTCCTCTTTCTCTAAAATCAATGAAAACATATCTTTTAAAAAGAAGATGAATGGTCCCTTGAACATTGATGACTGTGTAAACCAGTCTTTTTCAGTTCTGAGCATTGAATGTTGACAGGATAGGATGGCCTCAGTGTCAGTCAGTAGTTGGGGTACACAGGCCATCAGGGGTCATGGGAGAGGTCTCCCAGTAGAAAAGTCAGGTGTTTTGGACATTAACACAGCAGACACGAGTCCATGGGGGCAGGAAGTTGGGAGTGGGGAAAGTTTTTATGTCACTGGTTAATGAATCTAAAGCTATACAAAGTATGCCACTTGATAACTTAGATTTGGATTTGCTCTCTCTAATGAAATCAAGTAGAGATTAAGTTAGTTTTGACTTTTATCAGGAAGATGTAGGTATTGGAAGTCCTAGGCTCTGAGTCACAGCTCCTGAGGCCTCCCACAGGGGTGGCTAATGAGCATGGCTACGTTGAAGAGACCTTGAGAACATAGACTTTGGAGTTGGACAGATCTGGATTATAAGGGCATAGTAGCAATGTAAATTTGGGCAAGTTAATACCTATCTAATTTTAGCTTCCTTATTGTTAAATGGGGCAGAAATATAGTATAGTGAATAGTTATAAGAAGAAAGAGATCTAGTAGTAAATTCCTAAGAAATGGAGGCTAGGGTTACCAAAGGTTATCCTATATCAATCTATAGACCAGAACACTAGGATTAGACCCAGCAACACTGAAACAGGCAGAAGGGCGCTAGCTGGATGCTGAGAGGTGGGTGGTGGGTCAGAGGCAGGTAAACCAAGAGCGTGGTAAATAGAAGACCAGTGAGAAGCTGTGCACAGATAAACACAGCTATGCTGTTAGACACAGAGCAGGTATGTGTGCAAGTTAGGAGAAGTCTTGGATTCCATGCTGTATTCGTTTCTTCCTGCTGCTGTAACAAATTACTACAAATTTTATGGCATAAGGCAACACAGATTTGTTAACTTTCTGTCTCTGTTGTCTCACCACCTCCTTTCCTCCTGGGCTAGGGGTGGAACTCGGATAGAAATCACTTCCCTCGCATAGGATTTCTCCAAAGCTTGTGTTCTCAGAGTAAGTGTATGGGGAAGATGTAGAAGGCTAGAAAATTAGGTCCCTGTTACTTCTCCACCTTTCATCGTCTGCCATCACCCCCAAGACAAGCACTCTGACTTTATATCTGTGATCAGATGTGTTTCTTCACATATCAAATGAAGTCTAATTTGAAATGGAAAGAACGGTAGGACTCGCTTAACATCACTACTTAAAAAGATATCCTTCTTGTCTCGGTTCTGTTCCTGCACACGAAGTCGGGTCTTAAATAGTCAGAGCCAAGGCCGGGTTTGGAAGCTGATGAGTGGTGCAGCTACGAAGAGCTTTATGTTGCAGGCTTTTCTAGGCCTCCCCTGGACACTGACTGTCATCTTGTCAGCTGTTTTTTGTTTTTTTATTTCTTTCTTTCTTTAAATAGCATGACAAATGAGTGTTCTGACAAGGCTGTCTTTGGTGTGGTCTCATGAGTTGATATAATTAAGGGCCAGTTCCACTTGGCAGTGATGCAAGAAAACCATCCAAGTCTGATGAATAAGGGAATTACTTAACAATTCAGGTGAGCACTGGCTCTGGAGAAACTGGAAGCTATGATCGGAGGGAAGGCAGGACACCCACACTGGCAGCCAACCAAGGTTGGGTGGTCAGCCAAAGGCATGTCCCCCCTCCCTTTCCTGCTGCCCCTGCGTGAGTCTTTGCCGACTGTGCACCTGAGATGGGATACGGATGGGCTCTGATTGCTGTTGCTGCCTGCCCATGGGCTGGACGGAGCATCGAAGTCAAGGAAAATGATTGTATCTTTGATTCCCTCCAGTTCTCACGAAATAAACATCACCTGGGAGCTCTTTT
The DNA here is from genome assembly GCF_963259705.1 of Myotis daubentonii. NCBI lineage: Eukaryota > Metazoa > Chordata > Mammalia > Chiroptera > Vespertilionidae > Myotis > Myotis daubentonii. The sequence goes on along the minus strand of NC_081844.1, from coordinate 104,044,802 downwards.
GAGAATGATTAGTCACTATTTTATTCCCTTGGGTCCTACCTGCTGGGTTAATCATTTTTCTAAACAATGGCATCATTAATCAGCATGATAACAGTTTCTAGTCGTTTCCAACATAACCAGATTTTGTGCTTAGTGGAGGTCCCTTTATCAAACCGTCACTTAGATCAGAAATTCATTCTATAGCGGATGCTGTTTCCCAGGAGAGCCGCACGTGCCCACACAGAGGAAACGTTCCTGTGGGAGATTTAGTTTTGGATAAGTCCCAGGGGTCATCTGCAAGGCAAGGCTGAGCAAGTCTGTTCTGGTGGAACTCCAAGACCTTTGCTCTGGGTCAGCCAGTGTCTTTGACCTCCATATGTATCAGCTTTGATGCTTTTAATAGCTGCAGAGGCAGGCCAAGTACCATGGTTTAGTAGACAAGATCTAGACAGACGTGGGTTCAAATACAAGCTCCGAGCACTAACTGGTCATGGGGCCTTGGGAAACTTTTAACTCAGAAATAAATATAATCTATGTGGAATGTCCTACCATGATGCCTAGTGTATAGTAAGTGCTCCTAAATGGTAGTTTAGAAACTAGGAACACCACTGGAATCATTTTAAAAAGTCGTGAGACTCCAGTCTGTTTTCTGGGACAGAAGCAAACTGAAGAATATCATAAAAGCCATTCAGGTGAAAAGGTGGCTAGAATGTCCCCTACTCTCAAAACGAGTCACTATCAGAGTGGCAGGTTTGCATACAACAGGATCCTGCAGGTACCAAATGACACACCCACGCCTTTAAAAATCTGTTCCATCTCCTAGTGATGTCCAGGGTCCTGAATCCCACAGACCACCACCATCCAAGTTCCTGGGCCGTGTCCCTCCAGTGGTCCAGGGCAGGCATTTGGGAGACTCGTCGTGTAGCTCTACCCTAAAGTGTAGACTGAGCTCTGCTCCTTGACCCCGCTGGCCTGGGTCAACAGCCTGGTCCTGCCTAGGATTTCTTTTCCTTTCTTAGTCTCACCTGGCATCTCAGAGGTGAAGAAACCCTCAAAGATTGAAGGGAACATTCAGGCCAGAGGCAACTCTTATAGGAGAAACAAACTCAGAGAAAATCAATATTCGGTCTTAGCACCATTTGCCAAGTGCTCATCCCAGCCCACAAAATCCCCCATGGAAGACGTCATTGTACACGTCATAGAACTCATCTAACAAATTATTGGGGAATTAAAGGCTCTGTTATATATTGGAAAGGTACACATTTCAAAAATATTAAATTGGACAGCATGCATCCTAGAATCAAAGAACCACAACTTTTTTCTGAGCCCGTATCAGAACGTCTTTTTCCTGTCCTGTCAATTCATGCTTAAAACACTCTGAAGGACTCTCAAGTGCTATTTAAATGGGCAACGGAGAGAACCCCAGAGGTTCAAATCTATTAAATCTATTTCTGGCCAGCAGCGTTCAGAGCTCCTTGTGCAGGAGAACATGAGCCTTCTCCTCCTGAGAAGAGAGACCTCCGGGTGGCATGGAATAGGAGTCGCCAGACATTTTCAGGGTATGGGAACCTTGGCTGTGGTTTGGGTCAGATGTTTTAAACAAACAGAATTCTGGCTAACACCACCCATCAGTGCCTAGAAATCCTCCATCCTTCCTTCCCACATCAGACTTGAGGTGAAGTTCAGTTGGCGGCAGCTTGGCTCTGCCATCATGTCCAAATTCTACTATTTCTGGCACGAATTTGCTTTTCCTGGCAGACTTGAGCCAAGTCCCAACGAAACATATCCATGACTTTCAAAATCACTGGCAAAATTGGGCTGGCAAGAGGTGTGGGGGCAGAGGAAGGAGGGGGGGCGGGGGACCATCCAGGGTAATTGCTGTGAATGGCCCAGTGATGAGAATCTGCATCCAGGAAGTAATTTCACGAGATCTCTGCTCACTCACTTCCAGTCTGGCTCTCCCCTCCCTGAGGCCGGGCACAGAGCTCACCTTTTATGGACTGTAAGTTCATTGTGAAGTTATATATCCGGGCAGTTTATAGGCAGTGTTTTCTTTCTTTTTATTGGTGCCCCCGGACAGTGCAGGCACTCATGCTTGTTGGTGCCTTCCCCTTTCACGCTGGCCCTGACTACAAAGGACTTCTCCCCACCCCCAGCCAGTTCTTCATAGGAAGCCATGTCCCTCCTGCACCCAGGACAGCCTCTGATTGGTGGTGTGTCCTGGTCCGGGGTCCTCGAGTCCATCCTGGATGCTGTGGGAACGCCAGGGACAGGAGGATGCAGCCCTCCCCGAAAGCTTATGTAAATCTGAAAGGCTCCGTGGACTCCGAGGCCAATCCAGGGAAACCTCCACAAATCAGCTCCCTTTTGCTTTCCTTAGATTCCCTATCAATAATCAGGCTGTGATTGCCGTGGGAATCAGAGGATGGGGCCGTTTCATGCTTGAGGACTTTTCTCCAGTGCGGTGCCAAGCAGTGGGAGCCTCTTCTCATACTTAGGCCTTGATTAGAATGGTTTCCCTCCAACATCAACATTTTATTAAGGGGAAGAAGTGTGTGTGGCCCAAGGACATGTAACCCACAGAAAATCATGCACATTGACTGTCATCTTGTCAGTGATGATAACAGGTCTGGTTGCCTGTCTGTTTTCAGTCGGCCACGATGTTCTGTCAGCATGGCCTTCATCGTTCCCTTCCACTCCATCATTAACGTCTTCTACTCTTTCCCTCCTCAGCTCCATCCTGAACACCTTAACCAGGTTGGTCATTCTGGAGAAATATCTCGGCACCTTGCCCCCAATATCCAATAGCTCCCTAGTTCCCCTACGGCAGTGGTTCTCAACCTTCCTAATGCCGCGACCCTTTAATACAGTTCCTCATGTTGTGGTGACCCCCCAACCATAAAATTATTTTTGTTGCTACTTCATAACTGTAATTTTGCTACTGTTATGAATCGTAATGTCAATATCTGATATGCAGGATGTATTGTCATTGTTACAAATTGAACATAATTAAAGCATAGTGATTAATCACAAAAACAATATGTAATTATATATGTGTTTTCCGATGGTCTTAGGCGACCCCTGTGAAAGGGACGTTCGACCCCCAAAGGGGTCGCGACCCACAGGTTGAGAACCGCTGCCCTACGGTAAAGTCCTCTCTTTGTTTTTGACATCCAAATCCCTAACAGCATGGTCTCAACCCAACCCATGTTTATGGCCTCACATCCTACCCTTCTTCTGTGGTAACCAGACCAGAAGGCTCACGGCCCCTCGGACACCTGCTCTACCACATCTCTGCTCAGAATGGCCTCCCTTGGCCAACTGCAGTGACGCTGCATTCACGTCTGTATCCCTCACAGACCATCCCTGACAGCCCTGACCCGAGGGTCTGTCTCTGTCTCTCTCTGTGTCTCTCTCTTTCTCTCAATCTGTTGTCCTTTGGCACTTTCAGTCCGGGGCCCTATTTTTCACTGCTTTATAGAATAAAGCGAAGAAACTCTCTCAGCCTCGCCAGGGCCCACTGTGCCTGTGTGCTGGGTGGGCCTTGGCAAAGAGGAGGTGGGCTGGCATGGAGGTCAGGGGCACTGGCCCGGATCAGGAGGGTCAGCAGCGTGGAGGCTGGAGTCCCGCCACAGTGTGCAACCCTGGGCAAGATCCTCATCCCTCTGGCCCAGAATCTCCTCATTGGCAACGTGGGGGAGTGGTGACTTATTTGACAGAAATAGTTGTAAGGATTAAATGAGATATTCTGGGTTAGGCACCTGGCATGGTGCTCAATTCATGGTTATTATTGTCATTCCCATTACATGGATGTGTTGCATAGGCTTCTGGCGCTAGGACCCAGGGCCTTTCTGAGGTGTCGGACATTCGGCTTGGTCTATGTGTGGAACTGCTGGCCTGGATTCGATAAATTTGATTAAGTCTCCATTTCCCAGGTGAAAATAGGGAAGAACAGGGGGACCCACCTCCCAGAGTTGTAAGAATTAACTGGGATGATGGGTCTGAAATGCCTACACACAGGAAAGGCTCTGTTGATGAAGAGCCTGGGATTCTGAGCATCCCTCGAGAATGCTGGCCTGCGTCACGCCTGGGACTCTCCCTGGTAGGCCTCAGTTTCCCCAGCCCCGACGTTAAGTCTGGTAGGGTTAGGAACAGAAGCCTCCTCCGGCTCTAACTTCATGTATTTCTGTCTTCTGCTCCCCCTCCCCCCTTTGCCCACTCAGTCCAGACCAGAGCTGGGAGAGCTTCGGGGTTTTAACGCTCTTTCCTGCTCGTAGCTGAGGAAGGTGGGGCCCTTGGAGTGGCTGAGGTGGACGGATCATGCGTTTGCCACCAAGCAGGCCCTCAGATTCTGCACACGCCTCTCCGTGAACACAGAGCACCCCTGGTCATATGTGTTCTGGGCTGTGGGCCTCAACACAGACAGATTAGCACCCCATCTCCCCCAGGCTTGCCCCTCCATTTCATCAGCTTTACCCTGGGGTGGATAATGTTTCTCTAACTGCCTAATTGAGAGAATTTAGCTGGAAAATCGCCACCGTGTTCTCTTTTAAAGGGTGCCAGCAGCCAGGGGCTGCCAGCTGTAATGTCAGCAGGTAATCCCAACTTTGCTGCCATGGAGCCAGGGAGCACCCCTCCTTCTCAGTCTGCGTCTCAAGTCCTTAGAGCGGGTCACAGGCTCTAGGAGAAAAGAGCACCCAAGAGCTGCACAGAGGTGGCTGGGACACTGTTGCCAGCCATGGTCTGTTTCCTTCCTGCCCCCCATGCCCCAGCGGGAATGCAATGCAATGAATGGAATGTCAGGCACTTTGGTGCAGTGTTTAGCACCATGAACTCCATCCAGGCGAGTCTGGGAATTATCTGGGAAAAGGAAATTATAATGGCGACTCCTTGTTCCTAACTTTAGGAGAGACACGATGTAGAGCAATACTTAGGAGTGTGGACCCTGGGGCAGACTGCTGCCTTGGGTTCAAATCTAGGCCCTGCTATTTGCTGGGCAAGTTACCAAATCTCCTGGTTTTATCATCTGTAAAACATGGACGATGGCACCAGCACACCTACCTCTGCTCCATACATGGAGGGACCCAGGCTGACGGCGGCTCTGCCACCTTTAACATGTGGCCTCCAGGATCTTCCTGCAGATCGGGAGTCTAGCCCACAGAAAGGGAGAAGGCATACAGGATGGGAGGGCACAGGGTTTAGAGGGGCCAGGCTTGGCAGGGGGTGCCCCATTCCAGTCACATCCCCTCTCCAGGATGCAGTCATGTTGCCCCGTCTAACCTGACCAGGGAGTGAGGTTAGCTGGTGCTCAAGATGTGGAGGCTCAGCCACCCAGAGAACCAGCCTGGTAACAGCAGTAGGGGCATTCACTGAGTACTCACTGTTCTGATATATTAACTCAATTACTCAAAACAACATGATGATACTATGTATAGACTATATATTCCTGAGGGTTTGGTAGAAGGGATAATTAAAGAGGGTGTAAGGATATTTGTACACCTGTGTTCATAGCAGCAGCATTTACAGTAGCCAAAAGATAGATGCAATTCAAGTTTCCATCGACAGATGGATATGCAAAATGTGATACACACATACAATAGAATATCATTCACCCTTAAAAAGAAGGAAAATTCTAGCACATGCTATAGTACAACATGGATGAACCTTGAGAATAGTTATGTAAAGTGAAATAAACCAGTCCCAAAAGATAAATGCTGTCTGATTCCACTCATAGGAGTAGAATGGTGGTTGCCAGGGGCTGGATGGAGGGGGAGGAGCAATGGAGAATTACTGTTTAATGAGTACAGAGTTTCAGTTTTGCAGGATGAAAACAGTTCTGGGTGTGGCTGGTGGTGATGTTTGCACAACAATGTGAATATTGTATATTTAATGCTACTAGCCTGTACACTTAGAAATGATTAAAATGGTAAATTTTATCTTATATATATTTTACCAATATATATATTTTACCTGTGGGTGGTGATGGTTAAGCACGGAGGGAGTAGCAACCACGGCGAACTACATCCACCCATAGGCCTGAGGGGTACGTGGAAGGAGGGGTTATCAGAACAATGTGGGAACAGTAGCATGGGAGAAGGGCCACCCAACAGGAGCTGTGGCTTTAGGGACAGAACTCAGCACCTCCAGACCGCAGCCTGGCAGAGAGGAACCAGGGGACAACTACCCTGACCTCTGTCCTTTGGCCCGTGATGCCCACTGGCAGCACCCAGCTGGAATCGGGGCAAAGGTGATGGTGATGTCCACTGAGTCAGCCTCCCAAAGGCTCAGAGGAGGGCCGGGGGGAGGAGGGGAAGAGAGGGTGGAGAACAGATCTGGGGGGTGACCAGAAAAGACTCAGTGAGCTACCATTATTCCCATTCTGTAGTGAGGATGCGGAGCTAAAGTAACCCACCCAAGGTCACACGTTGAACCTGAGGTGGCTTTGAACCTGAGGTGGCTGGCCCCTAGCCTCCTGAGGGAAAGGACACTGTGTTTTCTCCTCATCCCAGGAGTGGGAAAAGGGGGACTCAGAGAGCTTAATGCAGTCGCCTGCCCATGTCAGGCAGCTAATCAGCGGTAGATCCGGGATTTCAGACTCCAAAGCCCAGCTCTTTCCACCAGCTGCAGGGGCCTGCAGGCCGGCAGTGGGTCATGTCACCACCATTATCACCAGCATCAGGACGCGGGCACTGAGCAAGGGCAGCCGCGTGCCTTGTGTCTGGACAAAGGGAGCTACTGTGCACAGACCCCGTGACTCCCACCCCCCTGAGCTTCCAGGCCTGGGCACCTACTTTGTAACAAGCCACACTCAACACCCACACAAGGATACAACACATTGTCCATCCCAGTCAGCAGACACCAGCGTGCTGGAACTGAAAGAGATGTTTAAAGCCATGTATCAAACCCGCTCATTTTGCCTGGGCCAGAATGACCCCCGGTCCAGTGTGAGCTCAGCTCATAAATGAGTTCAGCGTGATCCCGGCATGCCAGGGCCTCCCATTTATCATCCTGAAGAGCCCTGCCAGGCCACCTGGCCGGGGCCATCACCCCTGGGTGAAGCTTTCACCACATAGAAACCCAACCAATCCTCTTTCCATGTTCAAGACACACAGCTTAGAATAACAAGTTTTTTTTCCAAGCCTTCAGAAATGCAAACCCATATGTACTTGGAAGAAAAAACCAATGTTACAACTCTTAGCACCAGTGCAGTATGCAGGGAGCAGCTCTTAGGAAGTTACTAGTAAAAAAAAAAAAAAAAAAAAAAAAGCTAACAAGTGCATTCAGGCCTGTAAAGAGTTGGGGGAGCTTGGTGTTCTACCCTGTTCACCCCCAACACCTTTGAGTTGGGGAATGAAGCTTGAGCTGGGAGGAGTGTGAGCTGAGCCGCAGGGTCATGTATGGGAAAGAGAGAGACAGGCAGGCAGACTCATTCGTGCGTTCACTGGCAGCGAGGAGCGGGGCCAGCCATATGGGCAGTCGTGAGGGGGCACTAATTAGAAGCAAACTAAGGCCGGCCTGGAGTGGCTGCAAGGACACCCAGTGGGGGCCATTTCCTGCACAGGGTGGGCAGCCCTGGATGAGGGGCCGACAGGTGCTGCCTCCTCTGAGTCTCTTGGCAGCATCTCACCTGCTCCTGCAGCTCATTCTGAGATGCGCGTGACCTTGGAACGCCCAGGGAAGCTGGGTTTGGCTAGAGATTCCGGAGACAGCTTTCTACAGCGAGCGGCCGTCTCCTCAGCTTTCTCTTTTGAGGATTTATCTGCAAAAGCTAAAGGACTTTTGCTTATCTTCAAGTTCAGCACAAGGATGGGTGATATTTTGACTTAGCGATTTTGACCCAGGGTCACTTCGACATAATCTAGACATCCAGCCAGGGGATTGCCAGCGTGTGTTGCAATGCCTTAGCATGCTGCAGGGAGCCTGAGGGGGTGTGTCGCGTGAGGAATGGGGGAAGCTCAGGAATGAGACAGGATGAGGAGAAGGTCGGAGACAGTAAAGGATCAGGGGCAAGATGACGGTTGCATTCCATTGGTTCTTTTTAAAATGGTATTTTGCATATTTGTTAATGTTGACATTTGTCAAGGTGACCATATCAGAATGACCCACTTTGCACCTGTGATGCTAAGGAGAAGGGTCCACTCAACAGAAATCTTCATCGCGTCTCCCATCTCCCCTCCCCTTTCTCACCCTCGTCTAGACCCTCATCACCACTCACCATACTCTTGCACCAGTCCCAGCCCTGGTCACTCTGTGGTCTCCTCTCCACGCTGTAGCCACAGGGATTTTTTCTGAAGCACATCTGTTTTAAAGAGCCTCCGTGGCCTCTGTATCCTGATACAAATGCAAGGCTGCTAACCCTGATGAGTGAATCCTGCTCTTCCTACTTCCCTCTGCCCTGGAACATGTTGGTTTATCCAAGAATGACCTTGGAGGGCATTGCCTGATGGATGAGTTTTATCTTCAGAAGCCTGGTGCCTCCCGAGGCTGCCCTCTAACCAGAGATGTCCTCAGCCTCCATAACACTTGGTGAGCCTTTGGGGGCCTAGGGGAGAGTATGGCCCTCCTGCATTCCTTTGCCTGAAAACTGCTTTTCCATGGGGATAAAGATGGGGCAGGAAGCCATGCATTGGGTAGTTCCTTAGTTTAAAGGAAAAAGAAAAGCGTCCTCAGTCCGTGTGAGCATGGTACATACATGTGCATTCGAATCCTTAATGATTCTTTGGAGAGAGGTTAAATTTATGTGTGGTTTATCCAAACGATATCTCTCCGGTGGGGAGAAAACCGCCCTGTTAAACAGCATTTGTGATGCATGGGGGGAAAAAGAAAGCAAAAAAAAGAAAAGAAAAAAGGAAACCCTGAACTCCGAGAGCGTGAGAAAACAAAGGGGAAATCGAAATTGTGGATCTGCCAGGAACCTGCCATTCACAGAGCCCACAAATCACAGGGAAACAAAGAGAAATAGAAAGATTTGGTATTAAAAACCCATTTTTCCCTGAACCTGTGCCAGCACCTATAAAACAATTACATGTGATCATATTTGAGGCTGTTCTGAGACACTAATTCTTCTCCTGACATTAAAATGTGCGTGTTGCTTTCAAAATGCCGCCCGCAGTCAAGAAGGGCCCCCCTGAGAAGGGCCGACAGGATTGCCAGGCGGGCAGGCCCAGCCTTCGAAAACTCTATGGTTTTCTTCCTTTTCTGCCTGGGAACTTCCCCGTGGAGCTGCTGATTTTTGACCACCACCCTGTGATATCTTTGTGTGGTTCTCAGATGGCACCCTGGTTGCCAGGAGACCAGACAAGGGGGTAGATGGTCTCCTTAGGTCCCCCCTCCAAAATAGGAGAGAAACCCACCAAAGCTCACGACCAGGAGAAGGCACTGAGGCTCCACGCGTGGCCCAGGGCGGAATGACCGCCTGCACTCAGTGTCCGCGGAGAAAGCCGACCGTGGGCCCATTTGGCCACACGAAGTTCCTCACCGCCTTCAGTAGGTCTTTGAGCTCAGATTCAGCAGGGCCCCTGTGTGAAATCGGCTGTTCGTTTTGAAAGCCTTTTCATTTTGACAGGTGAGCACCTCATCAGAATTACCCGGTGCAGAGATGTCAGGGAAAATGTACAGGAGGAAACGGGAAAATGTGAGGGAGCGAGCGGAGGCGTCCTGGGCCCTGGCCTTCCTGCCCAGGCGTCTTTATTTCCCGTGCATTCGCTCTGTGGGCCTTCCCCCTCATCCAGGCTTAGACGTAAAAATGCACAAAAGACAGGTGATTCCCGGGCTTTGGCTCCTTGCCGGCACGGCTTCAGGGGCGCACCTCTCGGCAGGGGGCCCACCTTCAGATCAAATGTGGGGTTATTTCCAAATTGAGCTTTGAGGGGTGGAGCCCTGAGAAGGGGAGGCAAGAAGAAGAAAAATAGGTGAATTAAGTGAAAAGCATGTTGTGGGCCAATTTAATCAGGGTTAATATATCAGGCCTCATATTGTTTTTGGAACTGGCTTCGGGAGTAACAAGATCCCCGACAAGTTGTAGCCAGCTGTACTAGGGAGTGACTCCGCAGTTCACACACCGGTCTGAGGAAAGCCCAGGGCCGAGCAGCAAGTGGCAGGTCCCCTCTGGGCGCAGGGTGGGCCGCGGGGCCAGCCATGCTCACTCCCTCCTGGGTCTTACTGCCCTGCTGCTGGTGTGTGACAGAGGCTGGGAGTCCAGGCCTCCGGGCAGCATGGCCAGCCCCAGGCCTGTGCAGGCCTGTCCCTGGCTGGAGGGGTGCGAGGGGGACACCTGGCCATGCTTTCAGAAAGCTCCCTCACTGCTGGCTGCAGGCGATTCCTCCTCCATCGGGGCCTAGAAAGGGGGCAGGGCCTGGTCTCGCAGTCTCAGCAAGGGGACCTGGGGAAGGTGTGTGATTTAATCCCCGTGTTTTGCCAATGGAAAACGAACGGCCCAGAGTGTGAAAGGGGTCTCACTCTCCACATATGCTACCGACCCCAGGGACGACTCAGGATACTGAGAGCCACTTGCTCTCAGAACGCGCCAGGCGGAGCCGGCCTTTCCCGTGCTGGGGACCGCAGGATCACGTATCCTTGGCTTGGTTTTCCTCACAGACTCTGAGGATCCCCTGAGCCAGGGCTTCTCAACCCCCTCCTCAGAGCTCCCCGTCCAGGGAGGAAGGGCTGCCCCTCGGCTTTTTTAGCACAGGCTTGATTTGCCTGTTGTACCTAGCAGGCTGGGGGAAATCCCATGCCTTGGGCTCAAATGCAGCCTTCCTGGTTACGAGCTGTGTGGCTTTGAACATGTTATCCCACCTGCTCTCTGCCACCAGTTCCCGCCTCTGTACAGTGGGGAGGAGAAGAATGGTGCCTGCTTCACAGGATTGCCATGAAGAGTCAGGGAGGTGATGTATGTACGCTCTGCAAAAAGGCCTGGACGAATCATCACTCAAAAATGTTACTGCTACCATTTACTAGTATTATCATGGGCATTATCATATTAGAGTTGTGGAAAAGATTCCATTTGAAGAAAAAGAGGGGAGCGGTTGAAAGATAAAACACGTTTGAAATCCACTGATTTGGAACAGAAGTGATCTGTGTGGTTAATATTATTTATCACCTTGACTTGGCCATGGGGGTGCCCAAATATTTGATCAAAAATTATTCTGAGTGTTTCTGTGAGGGTGTTTTACATTTAAATCAGTAGACTGAGGAAAGAAGATTGCTCTCTGTAATGTGGATGGGCCTCACCCAATCAGTTGAAGGCCTGAATAGAACAAAAAGGGTGGCCCTCCCTGACTTAGAGAGAACTCTCCTGTCTGATGGCCTTTGAATTGGAGCATTGACTCTTCCTGGTTCTCTAGCAGCCTGCCTGCCTGCGGACTAGAACTGGGACATCAGCTCTGCAGATTTTGGACTTGCCAGCCTACATATAATAAATGTGTGTGTATGTGTATGTGTGTGTGTGTGTGTGTGTGTGTGAGTGATACATGTGTGTCTAAATATGTGAGTATATTATTAAACACACATAATAATATACATATTGTATATCATCTCCTATTGGTTCTGTTTCTCTGGAGAACCCTGACTAATACATGACCTGTGGGCCAAATTTCGTGTGAGTGTGTATATATGTGTAGGCACATATATGTATGATTGTCTACATATTTTCATATTTTATCCAAATGTCTGAAGATTTGGCAGCAATATTCTCAAATTGACTGGAGGTGATTTTAACTGTCCCCATCAGACAGGGCATGTAATCTCCAGTTTTACCCCACCCCAACACATATATTCCCCTTTACAGCCAGTTCCGTGTAGACAATGGAGAAAAATTCCGAGGGATACTGGGAAAGTTGGCTGCTCTCCAGAATACAGGATTCATTCATGTAGTTAAGAGTCACTGTCGGAGGCAAGGTCAACGTGAATAAGACATGGGTTGCTTCATTTAAGGAGCTCGCCATCTATTGGAGAAGACGAGTGTGTAGGTGGAAAAGCCAAGTCCTGCGTAGTAAGTGCTAGGACAGAGGAAAGGCAGGTTCTCTGGGGTTATTGAGGCTGGGATAGTGAGGATGGCAAAGAAGGCCACTTGAAGCTGAGTATTGAAGGTTGCATACAAGGTTAGACAGGTGGAGAAGAAGATGAAAGATCCTCTAAGCAGAGGGAATCGCTTGGGCAAAGAAAGGTCCTGTGTTAAGCAGAGCAGATTGGTGAGAGAACTGTTTCCCATAGCTGCGGCACATGGTGGCTCTCAGATATTGAGGCCAGAGACATAAGGAGTGGCAGGATCATCAGGACCATTTTTCTTGAAAATGATTCAAGACCATTGGGGTTTTTTGTTTTGTTTTGTTTTTTTGGTTTTTTATTTTTTAGCAGAGAAATGACTTATGTTTCCACTTTAGGAAGATCTCTCCAGCTGTGCTGTGGAGAATGGATTGAGAGGGGAGGCAAGGCCAGGTGACAAGGAATCTCCAAGGCAGATCTGGAAGTCTAAAATTTCCTTTCAAGTAGCTAAAGCTTGGGTCCCTATATAGTGTATGTGGGATAAGAATTTAATCTCTATCACACTTCAATGTGAGTGAGTTCAGGGACTTTCCCCAAGAGCAGGTTTTCATGGTAGGAGGTGTGGAGGGCACTAGGGCATTAAAACAAACTTCACTGGCCTCATGATTTTGCCCAGGTTCTATCCTGTGAAGAGGGACCATGCAAGAGCTCAGTAATGACCTTGGGGAGGTTGTTGCTGTGCTTCTGTATGAAATATTGTGCAGCAAATCACAGGTCTTCTTCCCCCTGCTGATCCTGTTCACGGCTTTCTTCTTGGAAGGCGGCAACCAGATTTCCTTTACTCCCTAAGACCATCAAATTGAAAACAATAATTTCAGACATGCACAGGACTCGGAATGAGACTGAATGCTCAATATTAACTTTTCCTTTGTCCAAACAAACAGAAATCAAAACCAGTTAGCCAGGATGAGCCCCAGGGAGGAGGCCTCCAATTGTCAACTTTCACTCTGGCTCCCACGCTGGGCTGTTTGTTTATAAAACAGGAGGGCATTTAGAGAGGCAGCAACTAGCATGTTCTTGCCAGCAGGCTTCCTCCATAAGTGGGATTTCCCTGTGTCAGCTTGTCATCCTCCAAGGAACATGGTGAACACTGCTGAGTCACCCTGGTCTTCAACCCTGAGGTGTCCCAAGGCCCATTGGAGAGGGTGGAGGTGCCTGGACTTAGCCAAGGAGCACTGGGAGATGGGAGGCCTTAGTGTTGGCTCCAGTCTTTGCCCCCACCACGGCTCATGGATAGACGCTCAAAGGCAGATGGTCATGAGGAAGGTCGAAAGACTTGTTGGCCTTTGTCTCCCTATTCTCCCCACCCTCAGCCTTGAAAGGGGCCTCACACACCATTTGTTGAGATACCATTACTCTCCTGCCTAGTGGAGAACATAGCCCATATTCTGGACTCCCTTACACTGTAGAGCACCTTCCTGTCTTCACTTACAAAGCACTTTCTTGCCACCCTTTCCTTTATGCCTATACCAACCCCGTGAAGTGGGCATCTTATTCCCCATTTGACTAATAGGTAAACTGAGGCTCACCTACTTTGAAGGGATGAGCCTTCAAAGCTCATGTGCTCCTGCCAAGACTACACCCAGTGGTTAAGTCCACAGTGTTTGCTGCCCTCTCCCCGCTGCCCCACCTGTGGTGTTTATCTTTGTCCCTTGGACCCAGGAGGATTCACATTTGCATCCTTCCTGGTCTCTTCTTGCTTTGTTCTGGATGCCGCCCTCTGCTGGCTATACTCCAGGCCGGCCACCCCTGCTTCTATGGCCAGCGCACTCTACTCCGTTATCACTGCAGCTGAGCATCCGCAGTGCAGAGGAGAATTTGACAGTGTGATTAGGTAAGTGGAGGCGAAACAGAGGAGGATGTTCCAGGCCAAAGGCCAGTCATCTCCCCGGCATCTGCTTCCCAGGGCAGGGGATGTGGCTCCTGGTCAGGCAGCCTTCGTCCAGCTGAACCCAGCACGTGCATCTGGACCTGCCTCTCCCTGCTGCCAAATGCCTACTGGCCTTCAGGGCCCACCTTAGTCCTCTCCTTCCTCCCCTTCCCTTCGAGTCCTTCCTTCCTTCCCTTCAGGCAGGGATAGGAGCCCCTCCAGAACACTTGCCCCTACAGAGCGTTTGTCACACATATCTCAGCCTCCACACTACCCGGCCACCGTGCCCACTGCCCTGAGGTTGAGACAAGGTTGTGCGGCAGGCCATTGTCATGGTTAGGGCGAGGATGGGCTGTGGAGTCAGACTGCCTGGGTTTAAACCCCAGCTTCAGCACTTTGTAGCTGTGCGACCCACGTAGAGGGTCAGTTTCTACATCTGTAAAACCGGGCTAATAAGCATATCTCACCAAAATGTGTTTAGGAGGATAAACTGGCATAGTGTTCAAAAAGCATTCAGCCTTGTGGAGGGTACACAGTAGGGGCTTGGCATATGCTAATTATTATTATGTGTATACCCCCAGGGTGTAGTAAGTGCACAGGTAAGGGAGAACACCTGGGGGAGGGAAGAATTGATTGAACTAAGAAATGACAAATGATTGAATGGATGATGAATAAGTCGTACGAGAGTTTTAGTCAAGGTTCTCCATAGAAGCAGAACAGGGGCAGGGGAAGAAAGGTAATGATTTGTTATAAGGAATCGGCTCGCACACTTACAGAGGCCCGGAAGTCCCATGACCTGCCATCTGCATGCTGGAGACCCAGGGGAACCAATGATGTCAATGACTAGTGGCCTGAGAACCTGAGGGCAGGACAAGATGAGATGAAATGTCCCACCTCCATCAGTGAGGCAGAAACAGGCCCATTCCTCCTTCCTCCACCTTTTGTTCTATTCAAGCCCTCAATAGGTTGGATGGTACCCACCCATGCTGGAGAGGGCAATCCACTTTACTGAGCCCCTGGATTCAAATGCTAATCTTATCTGGAAACACCCCCCCTCAGAAATAATGTTTCATCTGGGTACCCATGGCCAGTCAGGTTGACACAAAAATAACTATCACATACAAGCATGAGGATAAGAACAGAGTGGGGCCCATAGTATCCTGAGTCATTCCTCCCCGCCAGGTTATGTGGAGGCCACTGTCTCTGGGGCTGCTGCATCTATAAATCACCTACTTTGTACAAACAAACTGTAGCCTCAGAGGCACATTCCATGTTGATCAGAGAATTCCAGAAACAAGGAAAGGTAGTCAGAAGGTGAGATGGCAAAAGACTGGGAGATGGGGGTGCGGGGAGTTGGGAGAAGATGCTTGCTTAAGTCTTCAAGCCATCCTAGAGTCGGTCAAGCAGAGGCGGCCAATTTGTGAAACCTTCACCAGCTCCTGAGAGTGGGCCCTGAGCTTCGGCTGCTAGGAGAGGGCAGGCATCCGAGCTCAGTGCTCTGGCCTTTTCCTGCTGCCCAGGTGCGACCCTCCCACCCCCTGGCATGTGGCCAAGCTGGAGATGTAATCAGCAGAATTCCTCTGGCTTCTCAGAAAATGCTCCTGTGAGAGGGAAAAGAGTAGACAGGTTGGGACCATGTGAGTCCTGCTTCTTGTGCCGGAACAGTTGCCCCATTGTAATGAGCCTGTGCAGCGGAGTGGCCGTCACATGCAACTCTTTTATCGTTGACGCATGCGTAGGTGGGCGCGTCAGTTTCACCCACTTTTGCTGCTGTTTGCTTGCTGAGCTGTTTCACGTCTACCAAACTGTATGCAGCATCTCTCTGCCTGGGTTATCAGAACGGAACATATCAAAAACGGGAATCATGGGAGGTGTGGAATCATAGGTGGAGAATCCACTGGCTGATGGAGTGCTCTGTGCCCGTCAGCATTTCTTCATAGTCTGCTTTATGTCATTAAAATTGTCTCTCCTAAGTCTCTGGCTCAGGAGAGAAAAACCTTCTGCATCTACAATGAATGGATTCACACTCAGGCCAAACGGTGCCTAAGATTGTTGCATGTGCAGGGGGAGTGTGCACCATGGGGGTGATTTGGGAAAGGGCTACCCCACATTAAAAAAGATGAGGTTCTTTTTGTACAAGGAAAGACACTTGGTCACTTGGCTCCGTGGGAAGGGAAGTTCTTCCTGGAGTAATTTGTGACTGAAAATGAACCCTAAGCCATGAGACACCATGTGTGAGGAGGAACCAGCTCTCCAAAAGAAATAAAACCAAGCTGGGCCCCGTGATAACCATCGGGAAGGGGCGGGCAGCTTGCCCAGAGTCAGAGGTTTGCTCTGCTCTGGGCATCTCTTCTGACAGGTTTTCCCCAAACTGGGAGTAAGCGCTTGTCAAGTATATTAAAAAATTTAGAAAGGAGGAGAACATTTTGAATGGCCCCTCATTCGGGCCCTTGGGGTTTCCCCACTTATATTTTTAACAGCTCAGGCCTTGGCAGGTCTAGCTTTCCAGTTGGCAGAGACGGCGTGGAAAATGCACTTCATTCTCCAAGTTGCGCTTGGGGATCTGGGTTTGGACCTAACAAAGGGCAGAGGAGAACCAGCACTGGGGACCTTTGGGGGCTCCAGAGCCAACTACAAGACACCAAGGGCAAACAGCGCCCCTGCTGCTGCGCTCCGCCTGCTTCCCCAAGGACGCCTGTGGCCAGAACTGCCCGTGGCGGCTAAGGGCACAGTGTCCCGTAACTGCTTTTCTTGCAGAATGAGCATTTCCCTGGTAGCCTGCCCTTGATAGTCTTAATCTGTCCCCTGTCCCTAAGAAATGAAAGCACATGCGGAAATAGGGAAATACTATTTGCCAAGGGCATATATAGCAGTTCTCAAGAAGTGTTGAATAAAGTGTGTGGGTGGGGTGGGGGGAGACTGTCGATGGGGAAAAAGAGGGACATCTGTAATACTTTCAATAATAAGGAGAAAACATTTAAAAAGGGCATATACATTTAACAATGGATTCTTTTTTTCCCTTCTCTCACCCTCCCCTTCTCCCTCCCTCCCTCACTTCCTCCTTCCCTTCTTTTCTTCTTCCCCCTCCCTCCCTCCTTCCCTTTTCCTCCCTTCTACCTGGCCCTCCCTCCTTCCCATCCACCTACTCAGCCCTCTATTCATCCACCCATCCTCCTTTCATCCTTTAGTGGGTGAACCACAGGCCAGTTTTATGGCCACTTCTCAAACTTAATGGACCAAGTGTGGAAGAAAAGCAAGGATCTCTATGCAGAGAGGGAGCTAAGAGTTACAGTGGCTCAGGGGTGCCTGCTGCTGGTAGAGCAGGCGGGAGGGGGCGGGGTGATCAGCACTGGATGGATGCTGGCACACTGGGTCCTATAAGGAATCCTAACCTGAGGTTCATGGGTGCCATTTGGGAGCTCTCTGAATGGCCTGAAACTGTAGGCAAAATGTATGTGCATGTTCCTGGGGAAATGGTCCACCAGAACCACCAGATTCCCAGTTGCCCAAGCCATCTGTGACTTGCATTTCTGTGTCACAGTAGTTTAAGCACGTGAACTCTGGGGCCGTGCTGCCTGGATAGCAAGGCTGGCTCCATCAGTTACCAGCTTTGTGACCTTAAAGAATTATTTAATATCCCTGAGCTTCAGTGATTCTGCTACTTCATGGGTTAAATGGGATAATATAGGCAAAACAGATAGCAATGGGCATGATACATCTAAGGGGCTCAGTAAATGTTAGGAACCATTGGTGCTTTGGTGTCTAGAAAGAGCCATAAAGCACCAGTGTTCTAGTTGAAAGGTAAGCTCTAAAGCAAAGTACAGCATCCATGGCCTGTGAGCCAAATCCTTCCCCCTAGCTGCTTTTGTAAATAAATTTTATTAGGACACAGCCACACCCATTCCATTACGTATTGTTTATGGCTGATTTCAAAACACCAGTGCAAAAGTTGAGTGGTTGTGACAGGAACTGTTGGCCTGCAGAGCCTGTAATATTTACTAGCTGGCCCTTTACAGAGGAACATTTGCCAACCTCTGCTGTAAACAATTAGAAAACAATAAATAACATATCTCCCCTGGAGACACTCGCAAGTGCACAGGAGGCATAGACAAGGATGTTTATAACATCATCATTTCCCTGTCAAATACCTGGGAACAGTCTGTCAATCAGAGGAGAAATGCTGGGGCTCATACTATGGCAGATTAAAAGAATACCCGCTACCCTATTGAGTTTTATAGATACGTCATGTGGAAAAGTCTCCAGTAGGGATTGTTGAGTGAAAAAAACCAAGGGTGTTAACCATTTGTGTAAAACATGCAAAACATATTGTATACTTCCTACTCGTTCATATGTGAATATGCAAATGCATAGAAAGGACTCTGGGAAAACATGCAACAAATGGATACTATTGCTCACCTTTGAGGAAGAATGGAGCTTGGAGGTTTTTGTCAATAGAGATTTCAGCCCTATCCATAATGCTCTACATTATGACTGGGAGAATGCATTCATGTATTTCTTGTTTAATTAAAATTGATTTAGGAAGTGTTGTATATAAAACGTAAGACTCTTGGGCAGAGCATTGAGGGATGGACATGATTCCAATAGGTGGAGCCCTGGGATAGAAACACGTTGCCAAGAAGAGGGACCGCAAGAGCAAAACAGTGGGGGCTGGGAAGGTACTGATGTCACTGAGTGGCTAGTGTGGCCTATGGAAGGCAGGAGAAGGTGAGGACTGGGGAGGAGAAGCGGGCAGTTAGCACAGAGGGAAGTCCTTTTTTACAGTAGAGGTCCTGAAGGGGACTTAAAGCCTTACACCTGTTGTCACACTGGGACACTCGAGAGAGGCAGCAGGTGGGAAGGTCATGGATATTTACAATGAGGCTGGACAGAGCTTGGGGTCCATCTGGCCTGCCAGACTAGCGGTGGAGGCTTACTCTTCTCAATCCCACCCCCTTGGGTCTTGCGAAGTCTTTACATTATGTTCTAGCACTAGGGGACCAGAGAACTGGCTCTGCTTCTCAGAGCTTCATAAAACCGGCTAGATGTGGTGTTTAGCTTTAGGAGAAAAAAAGGCCCGTTTCTAAAACAGTTGTTATAACATGTAAAAGTGCCAGTCAGATGTGGTTTGGGGTGAGACGACTCTGCATTCATATTTTTAACATGAGGAAATCCACCCAGTTGGAGAACTTAAAAGTGCTTCCCGGGATGAGCAGTAGTTGCACAATGTACAAGAGGAAACTGCAGACGCGGGCTCTGGTTTGGAACAAGGGTGTGCCCTGGTTTGGAGCACTTGGCAGACACAAGGAAATAAGGTTTCAAAGCAACAGAGATGACTGTCAGACTTCATCTCTTGGATCCGGCGGTAGGGAAGCAGCTATCCCTTGCTGTCTCTCTCCACCCCACGGTGGTCCCTGTGAGCATGAGCCACCCCGGGTCCTCTCTGGGCAGGCTGTGTTGGCAAGCTGTTTCTGTAGAGTCACACAGTAACTATTTCAGACTTGCAGGACATGTTGTTTCTATCACAACGACTCAGCTCTGCTGTTATAAAGCAGCCGTAGACAGTATGTGGATGAATAGGGATGGCTGTGTTCTAATAAGACTTTATTTATAAAAACAGTGGCAGTTTAGATTTGGCCATGGACCATAGTTCGCCAACCTCTGTTCTAAAGAAATGTTTCTACACCTTTATGCCTCGGGGTGTCAACACTGTTCTGTCCCTAGGGAATTCATAGTATGTTAGGAAGTAGTTAAGGACAGTGGCTTTGAATTCTGGCCCAAAAGTCCTTATTAGCTCTGTGACCTTGGACGTATGGTAGGATCTCATGAGCCTTGGTATTCTCCTCTGTAAGATAGAGATAAGCCCCGCCTCCCTGGGTTCTTTGAATATACAGTTGGGTTAACAAATGGAGGGAGGATCGCATAGTAGGTAAGAATATTAGACTCAAATCCTGGCTCCAGCATTTATTAGCTGTGTGATTTGGGGGCCAGGTTCTTTATGTTTCTATTCTTCAATTTCACCATCTGTAATGTAGGATTAATAATGACCCCAGTTTTGTAGTATGCCAGGACTATGATGGGAGTTCCCAGGTAGGAAGAGCTTAGAGCAGCACTGGGAACATAGTGCACTCAAGAAACATCAGATACCGGTAGTAATTACTTCTATTATAAGTTCTTGGTTTTAAATAATAATTGATTTTTACCTGCCTTAAACATTAATAAATTATAGCTGATTCAAGGCAGTCCTTATACCAGATCACTTTTACTCCCTTGCATTGCAATGTAAATTTTTTTAAGAGGATGAAAAATGAATGGAGCATCAGTTTATGATCAGCTAGCCTAGCCTGTCTCATATCTGGCACAACTAATGGGGGACACAAGTAAAGTCTACTAATAATATGTTAATTGTTGTTGTTGTAAAAGAATAAAAAACTTAAAAAGCATGAGTTACTCTATAGGAAAATTTTAATCCCATTAATTGGTAGAAAACACAGTCTCCCAACAACAGTTGGGATTGTTGGGGGGCAGGGGTGCGTGAGGGTTTCAAACAAAATCTGAGAACATTTAACCGAGTGATTGTCTTGGCTCCACAGCACAGTCCCAACCTGGGCCAGCCAGCCCCTGTTCCCCACCCTACCTAGCCCTGGCCACAGGTCAGAATAGACAGGTGGCCTGAGTTTGTCCAGTTATAGTCCATCCCAGGATTTTGCTGGGCTTTGGGGGGAAATAAACCTTTTTTTCCTACTGGGACTACTAAGCTGGCAGGATCCAAGCCTGGAGGAGGCAGAGACCACTGTAAGAACAGGGCTTGACTACGAATGCAGCCAGCAAAGAGGAAAGCGAGAGAGAGCAATGCTTGACATTACTCTCCCCAGATCCAGCTGTACCCAGATCCTGTTAACCCCCATACTTTAAAGTTATAAATAAATGTTCATTGTTCTTAAACCAGTTTCTGTCACTTCTACTTCAAAGAGGCCTGACAAATATATCCAACCTTTTATGCTGTGACAGAAAAAAAATGCAGATCATTTTTCAGAACTCTTCTCTGGATAAAACAAGGGAAACTTTCCTCACTTCCTCCAAACATTTCGAAATAAGCCAGTAGACACACCGGATCAGGCCAGGCTAACAGTTGCAAGGAACAGACATCCACACTGGCTGAGGTAAACAGCAAATTTATTTATAGAAAATTAATCCAGTGGGCCTCAGAATTGCTAGAGATCTAAAAAATGGGCTCCAGATAGGGATGGGAACAAGGGCAGTTGGTGCACCAGCACCACGAAGGGCCAGGATGGAGAGAAGGCCACTGCCAGCCCTGGATGCTGGTCCTGCCAGTAGACAGCCTTCTCTCTGGCACTGCTGCCCCAGAAATGGGCTGTGCTGCCATCCCTGCAAGCACTCTGCATGCCTACTGCTTTTTCATCAAAAGTGCAGGTGCTAAATCCCAGGCAGGCACATCTGATTGGCTGAGCCTAGGTCACCTGCCTGCTCTAGTTGCAAAGGAGGCTGGGAAAGTGATCTGGCCATTCTGACTTCTAGAGTGGAAGGCAGACTGCACCTTCCCCTGAGGTTTTGGAGAGGAAAGAAAAAATGAAAATGGAATGGAGTGGAGCGAGTGGAGCAGAGCGGAGTAGCATAGGAGTAAATAACATAAGGTGGCACATACCCCGTATGGTCTATCTTTCCTTTCCTAGAAATGCTGCCACTGCATGGGCATCTGCTCACCATTCTTGGCCTTCAGCAACTGCCACAGCTTACCTCCTGACCCCTGTGGATCAACCAGAACCTATATCCTCACCAACCCTGCTCACCTCTTGAGTCACTTTTCAGGTCCACTCAGTGATTTCCCTGGGACCTGTTACCTGCCTAGGCTGTCAGCCTTGGGTAATGTGATTTCCGCCAGGCGCTCAATCCAGCCCACTCCACCTGCGAGCAGACTCTAAATCCGCCCACTGAGTGATCAGTAATTATCAGGCCAGGGCAGCCTCGTGGCATGACTTTGCACATGTCCACTTTGCATTGTGGGAAGGAGAGTCAGGCAAGGAGCAGCACTGAGGAAACCGCAGGTCCCATCAAGCCTGCCCTCCTTGTCATTTTCCTATTGTCTCCCTAGAAACTAATCCCATTCCTCTTGATGACTGCACAGCGAGGTTGCTTGCTTCACTGATCCTCAAGGTAGCTTATTCCCCTTGTTAATTAACTACTTTGAAAAGTGCTGTATGACACTGGTGCTTGGCTTCTAGCTTGTTAACACAGGAGACTCCAGAGAAACTTTGACCTGGCTCATGGCTGTGAGTTGGATAACTCAAGAGAAAAAGAGGTGCTTTTCTCCCCTTGGCTTGTCATCACTTTCAAGGACTATAGGTAGGAAGAGTGGGAACACAGCTGTCATGGGACAGTGTTTGCTGCCACTTAAAGCAGAGAGAGTCCCTTGCAGGGCCTTCAAAGGTGGGGGCCAGATTTATAGGGTAGAGAAACTTCCAGAGTAGAGTCTGGGTCATGTCTAGAAATATTAGAATCTACTAACCTCTTCATTTGGTCGAAGATCAGGTGTGGCATAAAACCTAAATTCAATTTAATAATATGTATTTGTCTCCATTATATGCTGGTCACTATGCTGAGAACTAGGGTAAGACATAGTCCTGCCCTCACGATCAGTCTAACACGACAGTTAAGATAATGGAATAGACTACTTCAATGCAAAGAGACAGGCTACAGGGGTAAACAAGGAGTGCTGATGGGAACGTATGGAGGAACACTGTGTTAGTTTCCTAAACTGCTGAATCAAATTACTGCAAACTTATAACTTAAAACAACAGTCCCTGAGAGCAGCAGCCTGATATAAAGGCATCAGCAGGGCTGTACTCTCTCTGGAGGCTCCAGGAGAGAATTTGCTCTCTGCCTCCTCCAGCTTTGGGTGGATGCCCGCATTCTTTGGCTTGTGGCTGCATCACCGATCTCTTGTCTTCACATTATCTTTTCTTCTGTGTGTATGTCTTCCTCTGCCTCTATTGTAAGGATACTTGTGATGGCTTTTAGGGCCCATTCAGAACATCCAAGGTAAGTTCCTCCTCTCAAGATTCTTAATTGCATCATATAGGACATAAGATTGTCATGTAATATAATATTCAGAGGTTCTGGGAATTAGGAAATGAATATATCTTAGGGGTAGAAATTTTTCAGCCTACCAAGGACCCTAAGCCTAGATTCCATAGGAATTAAGGACTTCTGGCGCTAGGCCTGTTTCCATTCTCCATTTCCCCCCTACTCTGTGGATCAGGGGGCCAGTACCTGCCACCGAGGTTCCCAGGTTTCTCATGTGAGCTGGCTTCCATCTGTGTCCCAGCAAGGAGAGGCATGAGGTAGGAACTGGGAAGGAGAAGCCAGGATATTTCTTCTTCTCTCTCTCAACACCCTCTCTGGTAGTGGCTGTGTCTCCTTTGTGGTTGCATCTCCCGCCAGAGGGGTCCCTGGGCTCTGGCAACAGGGCCTGTTCCCTTTGTGCCTCCAGCCTAGGGGTGGGAACAGCTTCCTGCTGTTGCTTATCTATGGGCTAGCTCAGCATCCTCTCTTGGTGTCTCGGCTCCTCTATCACCACACAACCAATTCCCTGCATAAAATTCTCCCTGTAGGAAATACTTAAAGTGGTTTCTACTTTCCTGGTAGGTCCCTGACCTATGCCAAATCCAAGTTTAGACTTGAAGGATGGATAGTCTAGGAGAGGGTGGAGGAGTACTTCTGTGCCAGGAGGTGCAATGGTGAGCCACACAGACTCTTTGGAGCCCACTGAAATGGAAAACACAGACACTAATCAACTCAGCACCCAAATAAATATAAAAGTGCAAACAATGTTGGTGTATGAAGGGGAAGTAGGATGGATTTAGAAAAATACAATTATGGGACACCTGATCCAGGATGGAGGGTCATCAGGGCTCCCAGAGGAGCAGTGTCTGAGCTGAGATCTGAGAGCTGAGTGAGGAGGGAACCCAGCTACGCATCGCAGAGAGAGCATGAGGCATATGCACCAGCCCTGATGCATGAGATTCACTCTCAAGGGTCTGAAAGTAGATGTGAGTAGAGAACCAACAGCCCAAGTAAGGGGCTTCACCAAGAGAGGCATAGAGGTAAGAAGAAGGCAGGTGGTTCCGGGTCTTGTGAGATTGGGTTTGGGTTTAGAAAAGAAGGCAAGTGGTATTGTTTCCTTGGAGCAGAAGGCAATGTAGTCTGAGCTAGCAGCTGCCTAAGGTAGGCCTTGAGTTAGCCACTGGAGCCCAGGTGCAGAAGCAAAGCTGCTGCGGGGTTGAGCAACCAATTTCCTTCTCACAAAATGAAGTGGCACACATGGACACAGAGGCCACAGGAGAGAATCTCGGCTCCAGCAAGAGGAGGAGGTTTCTGGAAGTTTCCAGCCACACAGGGGCTAGCCCTTGAACTCAATGGCGGATAGCCAGAGTGGAGGATGGAGAAGATTGTGGCTGTGGCCAGGAAGGGGTCTAGTTCTCGGTGGTGGTATAATTACTGCTCCCTCCACACTACAGCCCTCTCTCTGGTCCTGCTCACTCTTGGGCTGGCTGTAAATCCCTGGTTCAGAAATGCTGGTTTTATGCTGTGATTCTTTGGGGGTTGGCTATTCCAATGCCCATTATTTTTGTTGTTGTTGTTGCTGTTTTTGTGGAGGCAAATAATAACTTTTAACAAAAAACATTGATAGATCTGTAGGGGGCAGAGGGGATGTCAGCATTTTGCAAATCCTGCTGGACCCTTTGTAATACATGTTGTGTCTTCCACATACCACCTGGCCAAGATGAGAACAAGTTAGGAGAGAGGACAGGCTTTTCTCACCTCCAATACCAGATAGACAGCCCCCCAACAATAGGAAGGGCAACTGCTTAATTCCTACCTCATCTAAAGCCATTTCCTTTGTTTCCTTCTGGAGAGCAGTCAGCCTGGAAAACAGCAGTAGGACCATCTACAAACGTACAAAGACATCTAAGGAACCTCCCTGCCCTCCTGCCTCCATTGCCCGCCTTCTTAGAAGCCAGGGGTGTCCCCTCTTGTAAGTGGCCTGTGAAGAACAGGATGCAAGAGAAGAGAAAGAATGTGGGGAGGGATTGAGGTGATACTAATCCCTTTCAGAACTCCAGACAGTGATTCTGGATTCCTGGGTTCTGTTCCTAGCTCTTTGCCCTCCTGCAAGTCATTTCTGTTTTGTTCATGTGCAAAACAGGGGGATTGGCCTGTGTAACCTCTAAGCTCAAAAGCAAGTGCCTGTGCTCGTGGCCTTGACCATCCTCACAAGTGAATAGCAGTTGATTGTGTAGGATGCTGAGCTTCTGAAGGACATGTGGCTGTGACTGGAGCCACCCGCAGCTTTAGATGAGGCCCGGTGTTTCTGCTGCAGAAGCTCACTACCCCAGTCTGAGCCTCTGACATGATTTGGGGAACACCCAAGGGGTAAAGTTGATGCTCACTCTCTGGGCTTCCAGCTGGTACTCTGTGGCCGAGTCAGCTGAGGTTCAAAAATGCCATCATTGGGCCATCTTCGAAAGAAGGCAAGAAGGTGCTGCCTAGCGATGCCCACGTCATCTCTGCCTGTGCCTGGGACACACTCTCTATCGAGCTGTGAAAATCACAGGAAGAATTCTCACAGATGTTTTATTATTCCAGAAACTGGAGAGAAGATGGCTTAGTGTTAGGATGGGCAGGCATTGCAGTCGCTGGCTGGTCCCTCTAAGGCTGTGATCTGTCTTGCTGAGCTGGGCAGGCTGTGTTTGGTTTGGGTGTTGACACCAGGCGGTTCTGACTCACAGCAGCCACCTCCTTCTTGTTTCTGTTTCATTAAGGCTTAAACAGCCATGCATGTGGCCTGGATTTGGGGGATTGAGGTGGATCTGGAAAACTGAAAGTCCTTTAAGTTTTGCAGGTTATCTCTGAGGGAAATACCAGAGAGAACAACTCTTTTTTCCTCCTCTGTTACTGCTGTGCTGCGTTAGTTGACAGGGTTTCAGGGGGATTAATTGACTACAGAATGATTTGCATTTTATTGCCCAGGCCTGCTCACTGGGTCAGAAGATGTCATAAATGCGGAAGGCCCAGGTTGTTGACAGCCTCAGAGACAGCGGGCCACTCCACAAAGAAATTGGACCGGCTGTTCTCATTCTCTGTTACTTGGTGGTGTAATAAGCCACATGTGTTTGCAGCTGATCTGCTCTGGCTCTGAGAGTCAAGGTTTATGTTTCTCCGGGACCCAGGGAAGCAAGTGACTCCTGAGCAGGAGTCAGGCTGAGTTTAAGAAAGCAAGAAACCTGGGGTCTAGCAAAGATTGGACTTGATGGCAACCCAGTAAGAAATTTCTCTAAAACCGGGGTAAATCTAATCTATTGTTGGTGCTGTTGAGCTTGTAAAAAGTTTATATCTGCACGTTTCTTGTTGTCTGTGCAGGGAGTAGACACTCCTGCTGTGAGTGGCAGGTAGCATGAATGGGTGAACTCGGTCAGGTGGCCAGGAAAGGGAACTGCCCCCCCCCACGCCCCCACCTCCCCCCGGCCCACAGGGAGCCTTTGTGTGAATTAGGAAAAGGGGCCCTTCTTCCCTGTGGAAGCCAACTGGCCCAGCTTTGACTCAGCCCTTTTGGGCCCCTGAACTGGCACTACCCACCCCACCAAATGTCGTGGCCCACCCACCGCTGAGCTCAACACAACGTTTGTCACGCAGGGGTATGGACCCAGCTTGCCAGCCACTTCTGATTTTATTTTTTCAAAATAAACTGGAAATCTAATTTTTGTGTGTGAAATACTCCGATTTTAAATGTAAGCCACAACTTCATTTTTTGTTTCCCCTAAAGAGTATTACAAACATCTATGAGGGTTTGGGTGGCCTGTAAGTTTCCAAACTCAGGTCTTAAATGGAAAAGGAGTTATACCACCTCTCCTACACACACACACACACACACACACACACACACACACACGAAACAAAAGCAGTGAGGATTTTGGGACTCTCCTTTTTGATTCTTACACCCAAATAAGCACACATTTGGAAAAGAACAAATGCCAGGCATGAGCATTGGTAAGATGGAGACTGCTCTCCAAGAGGGGCAAGTCCCAAGAAGCAAGACACAGGGCCCTTAAGAGATGGGGGTTATTACTTGAGGCAGCTGAGGGAACCAGGAGGGACCACTGTGCTCTGGGTGGGTATTTTCGGTAGCCCTCTGTGAGTTTTACCTCCCTCATTGCCCAGCAGACTAGAATTCTAGGTCTCTCCCGGAGGCATTAAGAATTGGGAAGGGAAGGAGAAATTCCTGGAGGGTGGCTGGCATGTCAGCTCCCTGGCACACAGGGCTCTGAGCACTGCCCTATCCTTGCCAGAGGCTGGTGATGGCTGACTCCAGCCCTGACAGTGTTTGGTCTTCCCTGCTGAGCCCAGATTGAT
This sequence comes from Myotis daubentonii, assembly GCF_963259705.1. Taxonomy (NCBI): domain Eukaryota; kingdom Metazoa; phylum Chordata; class Mammalia; order Chiroptera; family Vespertilionidae; genus Myotis; species Myotis daubentonii. The sequence continues at coordinate 104,017,480 of NC_081844.1, read as the reverse complement.
GCACAGAGATGGCTAAGTAAACTCTGAACTGACAAACACAGGGGCCAGGCTCCCCTTTGAAGAGCAGGAGCTCATGGGGCAATTTCCTGTTTGCCAGCTTGGGACTGTGTTAAGTTTAACTAAGGCACGTTGATGGCATTTAACGTTATCCCTCTTTTGCCGAAGTTATAATCTTTTCTTCTGCCAACTCATCTTTGGGTATATGTGCTTTGGAGGGGGAGAGGGATGTTAGATTGACCAAGCTTTAAGATCCCAGTTAACCCAGGGTCTTTCTCTATAAATCTATTCTATTGAAGAAACAGATGCAGGTGCCCCTCCTGCCCATGCATCTGTCTTCACACATATCTAGATCATCACATGTATCGAGTAGGTAAATGCAGATACACATAATGTATATGGGAGTAGGTCAATGATGAGCTTAGTTTGGTTCGGCAGCGTTGTGTGTCCCTTTCCCTCGCTGGGGTGATGAGTTGGTTCCAAATGGTACTGAGTGACAGGGCTTCTTACCAGCAACCAAAGGAGCCAGGTTCTTATTTGGTTAAGTTATGGCACATATGGTAGTTATTCCATAAAAACCAAATTATCTGAGTCTGTGATCACTCCGTTTGCTTTGGAGCTGGAAGTTGTGGGGGCTGAAACCAAATGCTTTTCCTCCCACCTTGTAAGTTCTTCTGGCTAGGCTAAAAATCAAATTAACAAATCAGATTAATAGGAGAAAATCAAATTTTAATACGTGTGCATGGGGAATTAACATAAACACGAAAATTCTAAAGATACTAGTAGTGATGTATAATTGAGCATGTATGTCACTTTGGACAATGTAGAAATGGGGGTGGGGGTGAAGGGATGGGGTGAAGGGAGGGGCCTGACATGTCAAAGGAAGCAGGCTTTTTACAGGCAGTTGAGGAAGAGTGGGAACCTACATGGCAGGTAAATTTTTGGACACTGATTGATCTAGTAAACAGCACCTCCCTATCTCCCATACTTGATTCAACTTAGGCTAAGGCAGACACCCTAAGATTTCCTCCCTGGAGTAGGCCTTGCCCTCTGACTCTCTGAGGCAGGAAAGGCTAGAGCATCAACAGTTCTTTCTGCACCTTTTGTTTCTTAATAACCAGCTTAAAAATCAGTATCCCAAAAGACAAAACTTGGGCCCCTTTCAAAGACAAACGGGCAAGTGCACATTGTGGATATGCCCTATACTGGCTGCGGGGAACACAACTCAGCAATGACTGTGTGGATGGTGTTATCCAGGCCAGGAAGGAGCGTGAGTAACTCAGCTGAAGGAGTAGGAAATTGCATGCAGTTGCTGATGAAGGTACCGATCAGATGGTAAAGATAAACAGCGGGTCTTATAGGAAAGAGGTGTTAAACATCATTACATTGAAAGTTTTCATTTCTCCATATTTCCACGGTTGCCAGGATACTCTGAACTGATTAAATGGCAAATTGTCCTGGCGCAGTCATTTCTCCCATTCTGCCACATACACACACACTTTCCCCAGACCCCGAGTGTTGCGGTGGGAAGAGCAGGACATAGAGACTCCATAGACAAACATCCAACCCTGTGAAGTTTATAGGGTGGCAGAAGAAGTCTGCGTGTTACTTTTAAAATAAACCACCGCATTACTCTTTTGGAAATGAGTGAGACATACAGTATAAAAAATAATTACTCCGACATTATCTTAGCTGGATCTTTGGCCAAAATGAAACCTGGAAGCTCTGTAGATTAAAAAAAAAAAAAATTCGGAGCCTAAAACATGAGCCGTGTATCTCCCACATCTGTGAGCGTCCCTTGGGGTATACAGGGAAAAATAAATGAAGCTGGAGGAGGAGGAGGGTTTTAATCAGCACGGAAGCAGTGGTTTGTTCAGCAGAGTGTTCCACTCAAGGACGGAGTTGCTGGAATGGCCACAGGCTGCAGAGTACTAGTAAGTACTCGCTGGGACAGTGACTGTGTGACTTTGGGCAAATCCTGTGCCTCTCTGGTCTCTGTCTTCATCTGCAAAATGCATCAGCAATTAGGAGCTGACAGAGCGTTGACGTTAAAAGGGAAACCTAATACATATTACTTTGTACACTACTCATTTCATGTTATGACGTGTGGCGTTCGGAGTCAGAGGGCTTGCATTCAAAGGCTGGCTCTGCACCGCTCCACCTGCGTGGCCTTGGGCAATCACTCAGCCACTCTGAGCTTCCGTTTCCTCAGCTGAGATCCTGAGCTGATAGCATGCTTTCGTGAGGAGGGAGACAGTGCAGGGTCTGGCCTAGGGTGAATTTTTTTTATAGATTTGGGGTGCTATTCGCTGCCTTGAATAAAATTGATTCTATTCAGCCTCTTACTGAGACCGCCTCTACCCACTCCGGATGCCCCCTCGAGCTATCTGCTGAACAGGATGTGTGCTGCTGCTGCTGGAGGAGTTTCTAGTGGCTTCTGAGATCTTCCCAGAGCAGGCCCTTCAGAGCAGCATCCCCTCTCCTGGACGCCCTGATGGAAGACGGTTCCTTCCGAAGCATTCAGTTGCTGCAAAACGGGCCATAAAAACCCCAGGAGGAAAGGACCCGTTAGCACCTGCACAACTGGGGACCTGTGTCAGCAGAACGGCCAGGAGCTTCCTGCCGGAACCCGAGGGCATGGCAGGTTTACAGAGGCCCTTCATTAAGATGAATTATGAACCTGAGGGTCTCTCTGGCTCAATTTGGCCCCGGGCTGGGAAGCCAGGCCCAGCTGGCCCCCTGCCTGCATGACATGAAACGCTCCTCCTCTCCTCTCCTCCCAGCTCCATCCACCCCACGGAGCACCTCCTACCCTTGTTTAATGAGAGAGAAAGGCATCGGCCCCTCCAGGGAGTCCCCAGAACAAGAGGTAAACTTCAACCTGAGAAAATTGTTTTCCTGTAAGTGGCAGGCACCTGGCTAAGCAGGCCTGGCCCAGGCCCTTTGTGACTTGTGCAGAGCCCTCTCCTGCCCTCCCCCTCTCTCCTCAGGCCATTTACAAGTCCACACAGCCCCCAGGGAGGGGAGCCCTTGTGGGGGAGGGGGCGGTCCAAGCCACAGAGCTGGCTGTGCATTCCTTCCTATCCTAAGCCACAGGTCAGAGGTTACCTGTCAGCTCCTCCAGGGTGCCTGGCTTTTTATGTTTTTGTGTGTTTTTTCTTTAAAACCATGAAATATGATAAATGGTTGTTCCAAGAATTCAAACCCTAATGGTCTCTAGTGCAGTGGTTCTTCAAGGTTAACGTGCCCCAGAATCACCTGGGGATCTGGGAGTAGCAGGGAAAGCCTGTGGCAGCACAAAGGTGACATTTGGGGGCAGCCGGCTGAGGACTCCGTGCTCATCTGCAGCAGGAGAGACGGACGTCTCCCCACCTCACCGCAGAGCTGGCTTTATGGTAGAAGGGAGAGATCTGTGAAAAACAACCTCCCCAGAAATGTTGTAAAAAGAGAGGAGGAAACTGATATTCGCTGAGCGCCCGCCACGTGTGTTACAGCTTTCTCCAGAGAAGGGGGGGGGGGGGGGCAGGGGGCCATGCGGCGCATGTTCAGGTTCTGCAGCCCAGTCCCAGGTCCGTCACCTGCTAACGTGGTCTCGGGCAAGTTATGTCACGTCACCCAGCCCCAGACTCCATGGGGCATGATGATGGTACCTACCTCACAGAATTGTTTACGTGGGTAAACGCTGATGTAACAGCGCTTAGCACAGTGCTTGGCACATAAAAGCTCAGTAAATGTTAAATGCTGTCATCATGACTCTCAGTAAGGTCGCCATCGTCTTGTGGGCCCTCAAAGCCTGGGATCCTCTCTGATCTGCTCCCTGACCCAGGTCAGCAGGAGTCTTCCTTTTAGCTGAAAGTCTCTCAGTTGGGAGACCAAGGGTGCGAAGTAAAGCTTCTTTGTTTAGCTAGGGGCTGTGAAAGCCCAAAACAGAACAGCTGAAAGGAGGCAGGTGCATGGTGACACGCCTCACCCTGTAATTCTCGGGTTTACACAACCACCTGGGCAAACCCCCGGCCTCAAAGCCTGGGGCCCCTTGAAGCCTGTTCCCTCCCAGCGGGAAAAGGAAGGAATTCACAGTGACTCATGGCCTAGGACACAGCGGGATGGGGGCCAAGGATCTGCTTTTCTCTCCCCCCACCTCTCCCTCCCTCGCTCGCTCTTTTCCTTCCTGTTTGTAGAGCTGAAGGTGAAGGCTGCGTCTGGGAGGCTGTGTTGCTGTTCTTTCCGATATCCCAGAATTCTGTGCCATTAGAAAGCTTGGAACCTGGAGTCCAAAAGAAGGATGCTGGGTGTGAACTATGACACTGAGGAGGCGAATCCATTCTTTATGCCTTAGTTTCTTTAACTTTTGAAAACAGATGATCATTGGAGTTGCTGCTAGACTATAAGGGACTTGAGGGCAGGAACTGGGTCTTTTTATTTTTAATTTATTTCACTCAGAGCACCTAACATGATTTCTGTCACACCACTAGCGTCCATTACCTGTATCTATTTGAGTGAATGCGTACGGTTTACCTTATTGAATTGTTGGAATTAGTTATTGAGATACTATGTGTAAAGCCCTTAGCCCAGTTATAGTCACTGTGTGTTCCCTTTTCCTTTTCTGTTTTAGGCATGCTCCTTAGAAGGAGAGGGCGGAAGGGTGAAGGAAAGTGATGGGAAGGGTGGCTGGAGGACAAGGGAGGGAGGACAAGGTCAGTGGTGGTGAAGGAGGAGGGGTTTGGAGGCGGCCAGCCTCCTGTCACACAGGGGTCTGTGTTTTCCGCTTGGCCATTTGACTGTTCCGAGTCTCAGATTCCTCGTCTGTAAGCCGGGAATAAAAACATTCATTTACTGGCTGTGTGTGTTCAAGGAGAAATCTATTTGTGAAGGCAGAGTTCCTGGCATACATGAGATTCAAAATGGTATAAAATTTGAGGGTGGAGATGAAAAGAGAAGCAAAGAAAATAGAAGAGGAATATGAAGTCGCAGAAACAAGAGGAAAGAAAAAGAGGGTTTTGGATTTTTTTGCTTCAAAATCCCACCTTATTCTGCTGTTTCTGGCCAGTTTGGGTCGGAACGGGGCCGCTGAAGTCATTGCACTTGGACCTCACGTACCCTGCACCTCGTAGCCTGACGTGATTCAGCTGAAGCAGTGGGTGCCTGGGGGCAGAGCAGGTAGTGAATGCACAGGACACAGTGCCCAGGGGAAGCGAAATGAAGAGAGGTCCCCAGACCATGCTCCCAGAAAGGAAGACGAGGTGGCCAAACATTCTGCGCCTCACAGACCTGCCTCCGTCCTGTGTGGGTGGGAGAACACAGTTGGCAGTTGGCCCAGCAAGCCAGGCAACAAACTTGCTGTGTGAACAAAGACGCGGCCTGAGAAAAGTACACCTGGGAAGTGTTGTTATTGTTTTAAATTACTTTTAATATTTTCACAGTGACACTTCCATTTTTAATAATTAAGTTGTGGAAAGTCATTCTGTCAACAGGTTCCCCTCCTTCCTCCCTCTACCTGAGTCACGGTTACTTTAGACCTGATTGTGAAGGAGAAAAGACGGCTGAAATGCCAAACCTAATGATCACCCCAAAGTGTCTGGTCCAAAATTAGAAGGAGGGCGAGACAATTAGTCACTCCCGGGTGACGATCATGACCCGGCCCGAAGCAGAGCCTCCGGGTGATGGAATGTGTTTACAGCCGACTTCCCAGCAGTGGCGTCCTGCGAAGGGCTTCCTGCATCAGAGAACCACTCGTTCAGCGCTCAGCCTACTTAGTCCATCTCGGGGTGTGGTTCAGAGGTCAGCAGTGACATTCCCAGCTGGTCCCAGGGCCCCAAGCCCCTCAGGTGGCTCTGGACGCAAGGACCTATGGGGCCTGTCCCATGTTGAGCCCCGACTCAAGCTGTTTGTCACAAGGCTGACCTAGGGAAAAGCCACATGCTGGTCCCTCTGGGAGAGATTTCAGCCTCACAGAGAACGCTTGATGGTGTAAATGTTTCCTCTCGAAGAAGGCTCACCCCGGGTCCAAACACAAAGGAGCAGTGAGGAGCCCCGAGCACGGGGACTGGAACCCCGAATCCCAAGCTTTCGCCTGCTCCATGGGGTGGGAGGGGGGGGGGCAGAAGGGCAGGGCGACTCTCGAGACCTTTGCTAAGTCCTTACCTCTCCCACCTGCCTCTTCAGGTAAAACTGGGTGACTGATAGCATTTGCTTCACAGAGTATTAGAAGAAAATGAGTTCTTACATAATAAACTTTGGGACAATGCCTGGAATGTAGACATATTCAATAAATAGTTACCATCATTATTATTTGGGTCATTTGTTGTATCACTCAGGATGCCTAGTCTCTGATGTTGGCAGAAAAGGAATGCTTTAACAATGATATTAGGGGCCTAGTGAATTGCTGAGACATGGAAAATGAGACCGAGAGCCCTCCCAGCCAACAACAATACCCATCACCCTGGAGACCTGCCCTTGAGGGCACCCTGCTACCCACCGCCCCCCCCCCCCCCAGATCCAGAGACTGGGTGGTGCACCCTACTGCCCCTGCAGCCACCACTGCCCTGAAACTCCATCTGGCTCAACCCCTGGAAAACATTCTTCCAAATCCCCACTTCTCACGAAACCTACACCTCACTCCCCAGGATCTGCCTGAGCCCACTTCTCACTCCCTGGGGATCCGCTCTGCCTGACTGGTCGAGCCTCAGGGCATGTCCCTACTGTTACTGCAAGGGCCTGTAGGCAGCACCTCTCTGGCATTGTCTGGTTCTCCTATAGGAAGGGGCTCTGTCTCTCACCAAGTCTCCAAATGCAGAGAGTTCCCCAAATGTTGGAAGAATGATGAGAGGCGAGGGAGGGGGGGCCGGGGGGGTGGTGTGCAGGGTTGCGCTTGCCTGTAGTGGTGCCCATCAAGAACACAAGCCCCGCCCTGCCTCTTACTGTGCTGGTCCTTCTGGAAGGAGAATTAGAAACCGAGTTCCTCACTCCTAGGGAGAACCAGGTGACCTGGGGGTCGGCCAGGGGCAGCAGTGTAAGAAAACGAGCCTTACAAGCCTAGTATCAGGTCTGAAGGATGAGTTTTTAGTGCCTTGCGTGCTCCCTACATGAGTGTTTACCAATAAGTATCAGGTGAATGCGCTGTAATCATTGCACAGGCCCTCTGGCCCCCTAGGACACCTGCGTGTTCCAGGTAGGCTGGGGCCTGCTGCGGGGACCGGCAGCGTTTCAGCCAGGGGCAGGCGCCCTTCAGGGGAGCAGTTTGGGCAGCTACTGAGTGTAGTTCCGCTGCACAAGAGAAAGGGTGATGGAGGCGGCAGGAAGAGCGTCCAGGTGCTCACACCAGGGTTGTGTCTGAGGCCAGCCAGTGACTCAGCTACGGAGATGACCTGGTGTGAGCTTTACCTTCCTGCTGCTCTGTGCTGACCCCGGCCCCGCTGGAATCTAGAAACATCCCTAACCCTCTCTCTGGGTGGCTGGGTCAGGATGACAAAACCTCTCCAGGCAGGCTGGCCTCAGCACGGTGGCCCCCCGTTTGCGCCAGACACTTTAGCCTTGAATAAGTCACATCTTCATTTGTACTCGCCTCTCATCACAGACCCGGTGAAGCAGGAGCGAGGAGATGTGCATAATGGGAGAGCTGATTCTACACAGAGGCGAACACTTGTAAGTCCTTCGCTCCCCTCGGCCCCTTGGGGAAGGACCAGCAGATATTTACAAACCTCTTTGGATACAAGAAGGAGGTATCTGGGGTTCAGGAAGCTGATGTGACTTCTCCAGGGTCACACAGCAGTGAGTCGAGGGCTCATCTCAGGCCTCCTGCCCCCAGGGCCATGCCTGTGCGGTTGTCACTCCCCTTGTCTGGACCTGTGCGGTGCGGGACGCAGGAGGGCACAGCGCCTGCCAGCCCTGGGGCGCACCTCGGCTGCCTAGGCTGCTGTGAGGGTTAAAGGGGGTGCTGTGTGCAGAACACTCAACACAGGGCCAGTTGGAGGACAGCTCTCAGTAACGTCCTTCTTTCCCACAGTTGTCATTCTCTGCTCCTCTCTGGCCCGCTCCTAAACGACTTGTCCCCACCACAGCCACGCCGCCATCACTGCAGCAAGCGCCCCCCGTCTTGATACAGTATTTTCATGCGAGTGCCGTCCGCCTCTCTCTCTTGATGTTTTCTGGAATCTGGAGGTAGTAATTCCAATGCCTATTAATAAAGGACTCTTTGGCTCTTTGGAGATCAAAACTGAGCTATTGTTCTAGCCCCAACTCAAGCCAACTTAGATCCAAGAAACATCAAAGGCCGCTTTTGTTACCTTCTAGTGTTTCCCTGCGACTTTCCAAGAACCTGCACCTGGCACATCCCCCCTTTCTCCTCTGACCATAATGACCCAATACCTGTCCTCGGCCTGCGCGGTCCCACCCTCCCACCCGCCCGTAGGGGAACTGAGAAGGCAGGACAGGCTCATTCCTACACAAGAAACCAAGTCAGTCATGGTGGTAACTCAAGAGCACACGGCCTTGGCAATGGGAAAAGATGGGACAGCGAGCTTCAGTTCCAATCCTGGATTCTAGGCTCACCCCCAGCAACGATGTGCTGTCACTGGGATGCCCCAGAAGGTCCCCTGATGTGGAGGACTGTGTAATCAGGGGGAATGAGCGTGTCCAAAAGGCATGCAGCTCCATCAGAGGGGCTGTGGCCTGGAGAAAACTTGAGAGCGAGAAAAAGCCCTCTTCCAGTACCTCCTCTAGTGCGTAGCCATTTGTCACTCTGGGCGCCTCCACCCGGTAATCAGTGCTTTATGAACTACCTTTCCCTCCAAGGCTCTTTCTTCTCCTTCATTGTACACAAAATAAGAGTTTAATTAAACCCTGGACTGCTCCTGCTGCGGCTGCTGTGAGCAGGGAAATAGAGCTGGAGATCCTGGGTTGTGCAGGAATGACTTTATCTGTTGCTTCTGTTTCTAAATAAGAAAAACAAGCACAGCCCCTGGTTCATGTCAGCTGCAGGGCCCCCGTCAGGGACTGACGCCAACACAGCACCTTCTCTGTGATTCCGTAGTAACGACTTTTCGATCGTGATAGCTACACGTATCAAAATCGAACTACCCAGCCCAGCCAGCACGGCTCAGTGGTTGAGCGGCAACCTATGAACCAGGAGGTCACAGTTTGATTCTCGGTCAGGGCACATGCCCGGGTTGCCGGCTGGATCCCCAGTTTGGGGCGTGCAGGAGGCAGCTGATCAATGATTCTCTCTCGTCATTGATGTTTCTATCTCTCTCTCCCTCTTCCTGCCTCTCTGAAATCAATAATATATATATATATATATTTTTTAAATCAAACTGCCACGGACAGTGATATCATTTTGGCCTTCTAGTTACCTTACCTGTAAGGTGAGTTCTCTTACTAGCCGCATTTTACAGACGGGGAAACTGGGGCTTAAAGAAGTTAAGGAGCTTGCTCCAGGATGCACAGCTGGGAAGTGGCAAAGCCAGGATTCAAACCCGGGCTGCCGGCTCCAGAGCCCAGGCGCCTCCCTGCTACACCCGCCACCTTGTAAGGAAGATGACCGGTGACGACTGAGGAGGCTCAGCAGCTCAGGGTTCCAAACAGTTTGTGAGGTCAGTTTGACAGTGAGGACCTTGGGCTTGTTTTTGGAGGAAAGGGGAGAGAAAGTCTCGGCCTGTGTTGGTAGACATAGCTCGCTGGCATTCACGTGACGGGTATGGGAACTCAAGTGATGAATCTGGCCTTTGCATCTTTAAATACCTCAGAAGGTCAGATTAGCACAGGAACCCTGATGCTGAACCGAACACTTGGTCCTCCCAGTCGGCAAACATTCTCTGGTTGAAATACTTCCTGATGGAAATACCGATAGCACGCTGACAAAGTTCAGACTTGTTTCTAAAGGTCATTCCGCCAGCGGAGCAATTAGTTCAAGTTTGCCTTTTGCTTTTCCCTGGTGAGAGTTTTAGGAGAAATACTCCAATTTGAGTCCTCTGTGGAACACAGGGTCAGTGACAGAATCCAACTGAGAGGATACCCAACACAGAATGCGTGGCAATTGAGTGTGTCTTCCCCTGGGCCAGAAGCAGAGTGAGACATCCGTCCTGGGCACAGCGGCAGGAGTCTCCTCTCCAGGGGCCGTCTCTGCAGGGTGCCGTGGTTACTCCCCTGGGATGCTCCCTGAACCCCAGCAACATGCAGTTGCCTCCTCACTGGATCACCTGGTTACACCGCAAGCCCCACAAACACCCCGTTGCCACCCCCTCCTCCTCTCCCTTCTGAGTCACTTGTCACCTTCAGTCAGTACCTAGGAATGTGCTCCGACCTCCCATCTTACCCAGCACAGCGTCTGCTAGAACCGTCCGCCCTCCTGCTGCCTTTCTCCTTTGTCCTTCCTTGTCTATTTCCATGGCTGCTGCCCGCGTTCATGCCCCATAACCTTTTGCCTGGCCTGTTCTGCTACCTGTCTCCATCCCACCTTCCTGTGCCTCCACCATGTGAAGGTAGAGTGACCTTTCTCAAACCCCAATCTGACCTTGACTTCACCCCACTTTAAATCTTTTAGAAGTTCCCCACTGCTCTCAGAATAAAGCCCAAATTTGTTTATGGATGCGACAGGTGTCTGCTTGCTTCTCTGTCCTCATGAGTTACACACTCCCCACACTCCTTTATTTTTTCTTTCACTTCATCTGCCTGTCTGTCTTGCCTCCTCACCCCGTCCCTGTTTTCCTCTCCCCTCTCCTCCTACAAAACCCCAATAGGCCATGCTCCATCACACCTTTGCCTCTACCTGTAATCATCTTCCTGCACGTACAGGATGCTCAGCCCCCCAGGCCCCAAGTCCACTGGGACCATTCCCACAGGTCTGAGTTCCTCAGGGACCGAGGGCAGGGGCCCCCTTTCTCCTGTGAAGTGGGCCTGGCAGATGGTCAGTGCTCGAAGCTGCCCCTGGGCCAAATGGGGACTGATGAACCTTCCATGCCACTGCTCCTCCTGCTGACGCTGGTCCCAAAGAGCCACTGACTGCACATCTCCTGCCTTTCGCTTTCTGGGCCTCCAGGGTCCTTCCTCTCCACCTGCCCCTCCTGCCAGCCGGGTGTCTGGGAGCGTCTGGCAGACAGTCCCTGGCCGTGTTGGATGGTGTCTGGGGTCAGGTTCGCATTCAGCTCCCGCCTCTGACACTGAGGATTTCTGTGTCTCTTCTGTCAGCCGGGGATGGTAGTTATAACTCCCTCTAAGGGTTGTTGTGAGGATTAATGGAGAGCATTTGCCTCAAACACATGGCCCATGTCTCGCTAGTCGGGAAAGGGTAGTGCTGGTCTTGTCATTTCCTCTCTGTGCCTTCTACGCTGTTGGAGCAGTGTTTGCGCCTCTCCACTCAGCCTCCTGTACGTTGTGGAGGCTAAAAACAAACCCAACAGACTTGTTAATTGAAATGGAACTTCCCCTGAGCTACTGCTACTTTAGAAGGTAACCCTTTCCTATGGGATCATAACAGAAGGATTCTGCACCCCTTTTTTTGAGGCTTTTAAAATGTCGGTGTTTACTAGGAGTTTCCCCATGGCAAAGCTTCTCCCGCTGGGGTGGCTGCGTGTGCGTCATACACACGTGCGCACGCCCAGGGGTGCTCTGCCATCGAAAGTCTCCTCCCTGCCTGTCTCATCAGACACCTCGGGACCCAGACCTCTTTCCCTCAGGCCTTTGCAGAGTAGCTGTTGCTGAACAAGGGCATCACAAGGAGCGTGACGTGCCCGGGGCGTCACAGGAAGCAGGCCCCTGACACTTGCCTGGCTATGGCCTCTCTAAGTGAATTGTCGGGGACATTGTTCTAGGGGGACTCCCTTTCTAAGACATTCCGGTCAGCCTTTGGTTGCCAGAAGAACTCTATTTCTATATAACAATTGGTATGTTTTGGACTTCTGTATCTGTCTTCGCTTTGGCCACTAGGAAGCTCAGAGTCTATATGACTTGTAGCCGACTTTAAACAAGTCCCTCTGGTGGTCAGTACTGACTTCTGACTTCACCCCAGGCCTCATGGGAGTGGCTGACCTTGTTTTCCTTTTTCTTCAATCTCTTGACCTCAGCATCTAGCTCAATGTCTGGCCCATTGTAGGTAATTTTTTAACCACAATCTGTTTCCAAAAGTCTATTACCAGCAGACTACTCTTCATCCTTTTTTCTATAGAAATACATATATGTGCCCTTTTTTTGAAAATGGCAAGATAATAAATGAAGAAACGTTATTAACATTTTTTCTCTCTCCCTCATTCTCCCTCCCTCGTTGTCTCTCTTCTCAAAACATAATGAGAGTTCCCTTAAAGCAAGATTTATTGCACTTTTAGAGCCGAACAGGGAATAGTCCTTACCAGCCCGACTGGTGGAAAATTTCCAAGCTGCACAGTTCACTAGTTTATATTACCTAATAGAGAGATAAATAAGCCATGATTCTTCTTAAGGACTGGCTTTTAATTAGATTTTTAATGGATCCTCTTTGACTTTCCCAAGCATAAGTACTGCTGTATTAGTTCATTATTGTGATTAAAAGCAGCTAATAAAGATCATAACTGAATAATTCCCCTCAAGTGTTCCAGCCCAGTGTGATGCCCTGCGTGTGAGCAGGAGCTGGCTGAAGCCAGCCCCTCTCCTCGTAGCGCAGGGCAGAGCCGCCATTCAGTGTTAGAGGCTGGGAAGCCACAGACACAGGAAAGCAGTGGGGACTCTCCGAGCTCATGCTTTATGTTTTATGGAGTGCTGCTTGCAACACCCCCCAGTGCATGCCTCTAGCATCAGAGGCTTCTAACAAGCTTAGGCCATTTGGAGTACTTCCCCAGCTATATGTAGGTCACCAGTTGGGATGTGTGTTGGGAAGCTCACTAGCTGGAGGCGTGCGAGCTTGCAAAAGGCTGGCTCAAAGGCTCAGGCGCATCCATATTGGCCATTGAGCTAACAATTAACTTCCTCCTCCTGTCTGCCAGCTCTTCTGCCTTAGAGGGACAGAGGTGAATGGATTGTCCTATACAGAATGAAGGAGTCCCGTTGCCTATTGGAGTCATTAATCTTCATCCTTCAAAAAAGTATTTTTTATATAAATAAAAATGTGGCTATTATAGAAATTTTTTAAAATGCCTAGAAGGAACAGAATAACAACCACAATTTGTTTTACTATTAATATTGCATGTTTGTCCTTCTTGCTTTTTTTCTAGGCATATATTTATCTCTCTATTTTTATTTTTTTCAGAAAGTGTTTCCTTAGCAATATGTCATGAACATTTTCCCATGTCATTAAATCATCCTCTACAAAATCATTTTTAAGGTCTACACAGTATGTCATTATATACATGTATCATAATTTATTAACTTATATATATTGTTATGCATTCAAATGGTTTTTGAGGTGTGTATTATTATAAGCAACACTATAATTAATATCCTTTTACAGATATTTGGTCACAACCATGATTATTTTCTTGGGTGAAAATTTTAGATGCTGATCAAAGGAAGTAGAGCATTTTAAGGTTTTTCTAATGTCCTCTAGCACTGGGAATTAGAATTTTTATGATTAATATTCTTTTCTAGGTTTCAAGATAGTAGGAATAGTAGCTGATTTAATTTGTGCTCCCCTCTACCCATCCCTATACAAGTCAGGTTGAACATTTTTTTCATCCATTGGGATTCCTTATTTTGTGGATCATCTCTTCTTGTCCTTTGCCCATTTTGTGTTATGATGTTCATTTTGGTGTTACTATCTTTTGAGTGGCTAGGGTAGTCCTACTTTACCAAAAAATATTCCCCCATTATCTGGCTCTATAATTTCATGCTAATGGGGAGGATAGGATCAACTCTGGGTTTGAGATTGCAATCACATCTAGTAAAATTGATGTAACAAATTCCAGCCTGCCCCAAAATATTTTTTAAACTTAATAACCAATTCTGGCATTATTTGTGTTATTATGGATAGATCATGCTCGAGTCCTGGCTCTGCGACTTACTAGCTGGGTGAACGTGGGCCAGGTTGCTTCACTTCTCTAAACCTCAGTTTCCTCATCTCTCAAGTGAGACAGTTTTCTCTACTAGCAAATGTGATGAAGCTTATAAAACACAGTGCTGGTTACAAAAAATGGCTTCCATTGAAAGATATCCTTATTATCATTCAAGATACTGTGCAAAATAATGTCCAATTTTCTACTGAATCATGTCACTTTGGAGCAGCCTGGATGTAACCGTTGGGGTCTCCCTCACCCTCCATCCCTCCCTCCTTGCAGATGGGACAGTGAGGAGAGGTGCATGCTGTGTTAGGAAGAAGTCTTCCAGCCTCCATGGAGCAGGCCCTCTTGGGAGATTTGCAGATATCCCTCCTCTCTCCCGGCCCACAGTGCCATGAGAATAAAAGTGCTCCCAGGACCTAAGGACACCTCGGGGAAGATGGCTTGGCCTCCACATTCCCCAGCAATGAGTGGGGTGCCTGATATGTTCAAGTCAAAGGTCAGGACAAAGGTCAAGTCAAAAAGAGCATCGCTTTGGTGGTCAGGCTCCTCCAATTCATTCCCACGGGACACAGGATTAGAACCTCTGGGGATACCAGGAGGTTGGCCCCACCCTAAAAACACTCCAGACAGGCCACTCAAGTGGAGGGAAATGGATTTATGAGGACTCTGAGGTGACTCTTGGGCCATGCTCTGTGCGATGGCTTCCACATTATCCATTTGGGATGGAGCAAGAATTTCTTCTGTCGTTTTTTATTCTAGCACCCTGCATTATACACTATTAACAGTAGCTGTTATAAAGGTGGGTGGTGAATGCTTATCTGGTAGTTGGAGAGGAGATGTGACTGTGTTTGAAGCTGGTTTGTGAAAGGCATTAATCTTACTGTTTATAAACACCCGAGACTCTCTAGCAGGGGTGGGGAACCTTTTTTTCTGCCAGGGGCCATTTGGATACTTATGCCGTCATTCATGGGCCATACAAACTTATCAACTGAAGAATTAGTCTGCTGTACTTGGTCAGACATTTAATTAACTCACCTCTAATGCCTTGGCGGGGCCAGACTAAATGATTTGGCAGTGCCCCCGCTCCAAGGAATCATCTTGGAGAATTCTGGGTAAGTATCTACAGGTCCAGTTTTGAGCCTTCCCACCCGTATTCCGAATGACGGTATAACTATGTGAACTTTGCTTCTCTGGGCTTCCACTCTTCAAGAGTGATAGTCATTTCCACACTTTCCTCAAAGGAAAAATTTTGAGGATAAAATTAAAATAATAGGAGTGAAAGGAGAGAACTCATAGTGTCAAGGTGAGCAATGCGGCTGGGCTCTAAAACTGCCAGGGAAACGCCCCCTGAAGCTTGTTTGTCACCATCTTTGAAATGAGAAGACTCAACTGAGTCCCTTATAGCGATAACATTCTGGGAGTCTATATGAAATGTCCAAAAGGATTCAACAGCAAAGCCCTAGAACATAGACAGTGTTCCTAGGATTGAGTCAACATCGAAGGAAATCCAGCTTCACAGGACAGGAGGGGTGCAAGGAGGGGAGGAATGGCCCTCGCTTTCAGCTGCAGTCAGGCATGGGCAGCGGTGACACAGCGTACAGGCAGCATTGCATACAGAGTGCATTCAATTCGGCAGCAAAAGACCTGGGTTCAAATCTTGGCTCAGTCACTTTCCAGCTGTGTGACTGGAAATGTATCATTTTACCTCTCTGACCTCAGTTTTCTTCTCTGTAAAAAAAGGTTAATACACCTGCTGGGTCTTGGGTTGGGCAAATCAGATCGTGTATCTAAAAATACTTGTCCATTATAGGGCCTCACACAGAGTGGGCATTCACTCATGGGACCACCATTGTTATTATTGGACTGAAACAGAGAAGACAGCTTCTATTTCAGCCACCCAGACAATCGACAGGCAGTGGCCCCGAGCCAAGAAATGTCTGAGCAGGCAAAGACCGTTCTGTCCTCCTGCCTCCCCTTCCCACTTCAGTTAGCGTCCTTCCAGGAGTCGCAGGTGAGCCAGAGGAGTGAAGTTTGACTTCTAATAATCCAGAAAGAGCACGTGTGTGTCTGTTTAAAGGAGAGCAATGGAATCCATTTTTCTGGCACCAAGCAGAAGAGAAGGTGTTCATCTGCAATGGGCTGGTTTTGTGCCTTCGACCCTGTCCTTATGAAAATAATTTACCCTGCTAATTACATCGCATTAACCAACTACTCCCGGTATAGATTAAAGGACTGCTTTCCCAAATCATTCCATAAATTAAAAGCAGTCCTCCCAGATACATGATTTCGTGGATAAATACTACATTTGTGTTGTCAGAATTTATGTTGAGAGGAAATGGAGGAAATGTATCCTTAAAGAAATATTTTGCAGTAGTTGTTAACACCTTCCACTCCTCTGCTCACTGCTTCCAGTACCACAATATAAATGTGCAAGCTGTTAGTGTGAGACGAACACTCGGGAGCGTCAGGGCCGCCTGCCTGCACGGCTGGCTTGGTATTTGAATTCCCTTTGCACTTCACAGGTTTAGATCCTGCCAGCGTTCTGGTTTATGGTGTCCACATCGCACACATAAAACTTTCACCGCAGCTCCCACTTTCTCACGCCCAGGAGGAAGTCGGTTGTGGCCCCAGGTGGAATGGTGTGTGGAGCCCATAGTCGCCAGCAGGGCCTGAGGACCAGAGAGAGCATCCAGCAGCCAGCTGGGATGTGGCAGTGTTTGGGAACCTCAGTTCTGACAAGTCCATCCCTACTCCTTCCATCAGCCACAAAAGAATTAAGAGAACATGGGAGGGTTGGAGGAACAAAGACACTGACAAGAAGAAACGCCCAGGAGTATCATCTGCTCCTGGTAGGAA
The DNA here is from genome assembly GCF_963259705.1 of Myotis daubentonii. Lineage (NCBI taxonomy): Eukaryota > Metazoa > Chordata > Mammalia > Chiroptera > Vespertilionidae > Myotis > Myotis daubentonii. Next base: position 104,000,669 of record NC_081844.1, on the reverse strand, counting down.
AGAAATCCACAGCCCCTGGTTCCAGAGATGGGTCAAGTGGGGTGCCGAGGAGCAGTCCTTCAAAAGGGAGGCTGAGCTAACTAATACATTGGAGGGTACAGAACTGGCCATCAGGGTCCCGCATCTGCCGTCATGGCAAGCCCAAGTCGTGGCCTCTGGGCAGAGCTGGTGCTGGGCTAGGTTGGCTTTTAGGATTCCAGACTTCCCCTTACGTCTGTATCTGCAGCCATCAATGTACTAATTTGTCCGAGTGTCACAGTTAAGCTGGCAGACAACCCAGCAGGTGCGTTTTTAAAGCAGTTCTTACAAGTGAAGTTCCCATTCCAAATGGAAGGAACATCTTAGCAAGGGCTGGATATTGAAGAGGTTGCTCGCGCGCGCGCGCACACACACACACACACACACACACACACACACACCCTCTTTATGAAGGTCTTGTTCATCTTCCTTCACCTCTTTCTTGTTCACAGTTAAAGGTTCTTCTCCTCTCTGGCTGTGTTGAGAACTTCTCCACGTAAGGAAGGAAGGGAGGGAACTTTAATGGGAAAATGATAGTAAGAAGAACACCTTATTGGGCCTGACTCTATGCCCAGGGAACTCATGGGCAACAAAACCTCCCAGATGGGGTCTCTGCGCTCATGGAATTTACATTGTCTTGGGAAGAGACAGACCATAAGAACCAAACTCAGGAGTAAATTGAATAATTTCCAAAAGTGTGAAATAATAAGAAAACAATGTATTAGTGACTGGTGGCAGGAGCAAGAAAAAGGGGCCAACTTGGCAAGTCCAAGGGACAGGAAAGAGGCAAGTGGGGCTGAAGCACAGTGAGGGGGGAGGGGAGTAGCGGCAGATGGAATCAGAGAGCGGAGCAGGCCAGATGGCAAAGGCCCAAGTGGGGAATCAGAGCTGGGAGTGTTACACCATGAAGGTAAGGGATAGGGTTAAGCATTCAGTATGACACCTGTATGGATTCAGTGAGCAATAATGTGGATTTAGTGAGCACTAAACCCATTGGATGGGTTCATCTTCCAGCAGTAAATGACAGATGAATATGTCTGCCTAGAACAGCGGTTCTCAACCTGTGGGTCGCGACCCTTCTGGTGGTCGAACGACCCTTTCACAGGGGTCCCCTAAGACCATCCTTCATATCAGATATTGACGTTATGATTCATAACAGTAGCAACATTACAGTTATGAAGTAGCAACGAAAATAATTTTATGGTTGGGTCACAATATGAGGAACTGTATTTAAAGGGCCAGACGGTTAAGAACCACTGGCCTAGAAGGACAACTGGCGAAGTTTCTGTACGATGAACTGCCTGGAGTTTTTTCTGGGATGACACAGATTCTGTCCTCAAAGCAAAGGGATAGACTCAGCCTCTCTGGGCACCTTCCTGCCAGCAGAGGGTGGCGGGTAGGGATGGGGAAGGATTTCATCAGCGCTACCCGGTGTCCAGCTGTAAGGAAGTGGGACATTGCTCAGGGCAAGAGCGAAGACCACAGGTGAACGATGTTCCAGCATCTTCCCAGGAGCTGGTGGCATCTCAGTGACACTTGCTTTAAAGGCTTCCTAGTCCTGATATGACAGAAATGAAGGCCACCCCAGGCTCCCAGCTTCCTGGGTGGGGCCCAGGCAGAGCTCTGTAAGGTCAAGCGGAGACGGGATCGACCAGGATCAAATGCTGCATCGGAGTGTCTCCGCCCTCACCTGTGGGTTAGCAAGATGCTGTCTGCAGCCAGGACTATGGGTGGACAATGGGGAGCCGAGTGAGTCTCCATCTAAGAAGAATGGCATTTATCATAGTGGGTGAGGGAGAGAAGAAATATGTAGAACTAAACATATCCAAGAGGCAAGCAGACCTGGGTTCTAATTCAGTGCGCAGCACCAGTCAACTTCCTGCCACATGCACATTATATGGAAAAAATAAATTCAAAGTTTTTCTGTCCTGGCTCCATGGACCAAGCTTCTGAGAAAGTCACCAAAGGTACTACTGAAGCCACACAGCATCCACACCCATGTTAAGGGAGTTTTTCTCCCTGGCCTGAATTGGAAATCCCTCCAGTTCCTTCCCAATGCTGCCTTTCCTGTGTAAACCGGCTCAGCTCCCGGGTTTCTCCTCGCTGGCCGGTGCCTCTCCCTGGAACTGCAGGCAGGGCAGTATAAGCAAGCAGGCAGCAAAGAACCTGCCTGGGAATGCTCTAGGGAACAAGGCCAGGAATGCATATGTGCAGGGAAGTATTCTGCCCCATCATATTAACATAGCGGGTGCCACAGGCTTGGGAGCAGCCTTTTGAGAGGGAGCTCTTTGCCAGGCAGAATGTTGGAGAGGCAGTGTGAGGGCCAGACCTTGTGTTCAAGAACAAGGCAGCCCCTACCTCTGACATCGAAGGAAGTTCCATTCCTCTACCTGGTGGAATGGGGCCCATCATTTAATTCACTGCACCGTGGGGCAAGCAACCGGGGTTCCTTATGATTTCCTGTAGCCGATCTCTAGCCCCATCCTGCTGAAAGGGGAGGGAGAAAACCCCCCACTTCCCAATGGGAAGGAATGCCATCTCTTTTGTGCTTTAGTGTCTTCGAGGCACAGAGGGAAACCGATGTACCTCTCACGGAAGGGGTGCAGGTAAGATGTTCATTCCTCCCGATCATCGGGCACCCGTGGCGGAAGCCCATGCCCGTGGAACCTGTGGTCTCTCCTCTCAGCAGTGGGGAGCCGTGATGATCCCACCCCACCCTCTGTGCCTGGTTCCCCCTACATTCCACAGCTGCTCTGTGTCTTGGACCTGTTTTCTTTCCATCCCTCTCACTTCCTCCTCCCTCGGGCTTCTGCTAACGGGTCCTCTCACCCCTCACATGACACCCTCCTCATGGACCCACCAGCTCTCTTCTCTTAGCCACCCTCTACGTCCCCAGCAGGACCTCAGGGCACTCATCAGACCTGCTTTTCTATTCTCCAAGTTCTGTTTCTAGATTCTCTTTGCCAACGCCCAGCAAACCACCAATGCCAGGCTTCCCCAGCTGTCCCTGCAGGTGCCAGGGCACCTACCAAGGTGATCTCCCCCCCCTCCCCTCCCCCCAGAATATGGAAGCGAGAGGAAAGCCCTACTATGCTCAGCCTCTTCCCAGTCCACTGGGGGATCGTCTCCTGGATCCATCCTTCCAGACCTCAGCCCAGATGATGGGGTACCATATCCCCTTCCCCCCAAGTCTCATCACCTGTGAATTTCTCCCCTATTGTCCAAAAGAGCACCTTTCCCCCTGCTGACTGGAGGGAACTCACCTCTATGCCATATCCTCGTCTCACCTTCCCTAGGTGACAGGAGCACACCTGCCCTTTTCCTCCCTGGAATATCAGACCTGAATGGCATACAGAGGGAAATAAAGCAGGGAGTATTTTTAAATTATTAACACCATTTCGCTTACAACATGCTTGTTCTTATCATCTTGGGAATAGGTAAGGTAGATAGCATTCTCTGAGTTTACAGCTGAGAAAACTGAGGACCAGAGAGGTTAAGAGACCCACCAAGGTCACACAGCTTGTGGGGGCCACAGCTGGGAAGAGCTGTGCGTTTTGACGGTTGAACGTTCCTTCTGGGGCACCATGCCGCCTCTCCGGCTGGGGCGCCCTTCTCCTCCAGGAGGCGGGGAAGTCAGCCATGGGGCACCATCAGCTCCGCCAATCTCCTCCCGTCCCTTACAGTGATTATAAAGTGGAAACCATGAAACCAGCAGCTGCAAGAACGGCAGGAACTCTGCCTCAAATAGGCACAAATCCTGGACGCCAGCAGTTAATGCTGAAATCACTGCGAGCCTCATTTAATGTGTTGTTTTTTTTTAAGAGATTGCCCGCTAAGAGTGTCTGGGAGGTGGCCAACGATCTGTTGTAAGCGCTAAATAATCTGTAAGTCAAACCTCTCTATTGATGGCAATGTGATGTCAAAATCACTCAACTTAATGCACATTGAAAAGACAAATCAGTTATCCCGGGGCGCGCCAGAGGTGGTTTGGGAAGGCAGCGCATGGCTGTGTAAGTATGTATTGACATGTGTATTTAATGGAGGACAGAAGGAACAAGAACTAGTATGATAATCAAGGAATCTCTTGGCCTCTACCCTTCTCCGTGCTGGGAAATCTGCCCAACCGAGAATCACACGTCCCCCGAATAAAGTAAGGCCCCTCCTCATCCATGGGCTTAGGGGAAAGTGAGACTCCTGCTGCCCCTAGCAAAGGCTCCGGAACCTACCCAGACCCCTGTCTGAGCAGTACTCTTAGCAGAGCAAATAATATTGGACACCCCCCACTCCATTGCCTCCTCCCAGCCCCCCGCAGCTCCCTCCTGGACTTCTGTGAAAGCTACCTCACCATCCTGATCAACTCCACTCTTCCCTCTGCAATTCACGCCCACGAAGAAGCCAGAGCATTCCGTTGAGAGCCAGAGATCACGTCTTGCCCCTGCTCAGCCTACCTCCCGTGGCCCACCGTATGGAGAAAATTCCAGTGACGTCCCATGGCGGATAGAGCCCTCCACGTTTTGGACTCTGCCTGCTTCTCTGGCTTTTTCTCATACCTTTGCCCAGCGCTCTCCCTAAGCCACAGCTTCTTCCGCTCGGCTTGCTCTTCTTACTTAGATCTGTCAAGACAGTGCTGCCTCCGGGCCTTTGCTCAGCTTCTGCCTGAAAGTCCTGCTTCTGACGTAGCACAGCAGCCATGTCTAATCTCAAATGTCACCTCCTCGGAGAGCCTGAGACGGGTTGTTGTATCCTGTTATGGTTCTTTTACCTCACATCTCTAGCTGAAACTGACTTAATCACTCAATTATTACCCATCTCCCCGTTTACAGTGGAAGGTGTCAGAAAGCAAGGGCTTTGCCTTATTCCCACATGTATCCCCAGTACCTAGAGTGGCTGCTTGGCTCGGGGTTGGAGTCTTCATGGAACTTGATGGGTCAGACAGACTCCTTTCCGCCCGAGCTGATGGTCTTCATTGTCAGTTGAGAAATAACCATGCTGAAGTTTACTAGAGATTCAGTCAGTCATTTTTAAAATTCATTTGTTCAACAGTCACTAATTCCCGACTGTTTGCCGGCCTGTATGCCATGTATTGGGCCACAGGGCAGTCTCTGACCTCAAAGAACTCAGGATCTAGAAAAGTCCCTAATAGCTATTGAACAAGGCCAGAAATATAACAGAAGTATGCATCTTATACTCAGAAGACGGGCCCTCGGTCAGGGCTTTCGAAGAAGGGTTTCAAAAGGAGCTAAACCTTGAGCTGTGTGTTGGAGGAAGTATAGGAGCTACGCAACAAGTGGTTGAAGTAGTCTAAGCAGAGGAAAAGCAAATTTTAAGAGACCCAACAGAGACTGACAGATGTCCCTGCGTGGCTGAAGTCAGGACTCCCAGGAAGGAGCAGCAGGAACTAAACAGGCTGGATTAAGGATCTTCATCATAATAAGGAGTTTGGGCTTTGTCCTGAAACACATGTAAACTTTCCGAAGGGGAGTGTAAGGTTTGTGTTCTAGGAAGGTCACTTTGGCCCCAGTGGAGAGGATGTGTCAGAGGACCCCCAATTCCCAATACCATCACTTTGGGCATTAGGTTTCAACATATGAATTAGGAGGGAACACAAATATTCCACCCACGGCACAGAAATTTGAATTTTAATATACCTTTTTTAGGGACATAATTCAACCCATAACAGGGAGTGAATGGAAAGAAGAGGAAAAAGGAGCTGAATAGAAACGGATTCAATAAGTCTTAGAAGCTGTGTGGGTGTGAAAGTTTGAAGGAGAGGGGTGACCTAGAAGGATTCTCATCTTTTGGGTTTATGCAGTCGGGTAGATGGGTAGAGCCATTCATTAAAATATGGGATACATCATTCAAGGCGTAGAACCTGAGATCCCTGTTTCTCTACTACAAAATACTTAGCACATCCTCCCAAGCCATCTTATAACCTGAAGAACTCCCTTCAAGAGAAGGTAATGGCAAAGGAGGCAACTGCGTGAGGAAAGCAAGAGGGAGCGTTCCCTTCCTCAGAATTCAGAGCAGAAGCTGAAATGGAAATCAACTTACAGAATTCAATTAATTTCTTATAAACTGGAGCCACAGACACAATCTGAGTTTTCCTGGTGGGGGAAAGGAAGGAAACCTGTTTTCCCAGCCTACTCTATTGACCCTTCGTTCATTCACTCAGGAGCCAGGGTGAAATCAATAGTGTCTTGTTTGGTTAGAAAACCTTAGAAAAGGGAGACTAGCGGTGGGCTTATTTCAGAAGAGGAAGCATTTCACTTGCACAGGAAGCAGCAGACTCTACAGGTAGAGCACCCTCGCCTGGGCCCCCATAATCCAGGGTCTTATTCTGACATGGTTCATCCGGTGCCTACAGCTGAGCCTCTTTGATGTCCAGACCAAACGCGACCCGCTTCCCCATGGGCATCTGTGCCTTTCAGCATGTTTACCTGCAGGCCGCGGTTCTCTGCAGCAGACTTTGAAATGGAGTGGGGCGGAGGTGGGTGGGTGATCCCCATGAAAAGGCCGATTGAATTTATAGGCACCGGGCAGAGGCGATGATACAGTATTTCAGCGGTGGCCTGAGAGGAAGCTTGGGTGGGGCAGCATGAAACCCACCTTCCTTCTACGTAAGACCCAGCTCAACCCCAGAAGACCTCAGCAGCTTGGTGGCTCATTGGGACTGAGACGTTGCCGGGTCAAGGCCAAAGAGGATGTGACCTGCCACATTTTACAGATCATTGACAGATGGGCTTACTGGCCATTTTCCCTCCTCTGGCTCTTGGACTATTGGGAAGTCCTGTCTGCTTCTCTGGCCTTGACTAGCTTTCCGTTGCCTAAATCGGGAAACCACCTCTGCTCTTAATCTGACCCTGCTAATTGGCCCCAATGAAGTAAATTATGTAGAAAGAAGAGCCACCTCCGACACTTGCCACATATATCTCCTAAGTGTAGGAGACACAAAGAGTGACCACGGCCTTCTTCCAACTCCGTTATGGCTTCTTGACCTCTGTGCAATAATAAATAGTATTCTCGCAGGCTGTGCTGGAGATATGAAGACGTTTTGTGAGAACATCTGGCATTCATTGACTCAGGAACAGGAAGAAAAAAAAAAATCACAAGGCCTGGGACAGAATTTCATTTTCTTTTCATGTTGCCATGTGGGTGAAGGAGCCCTCTCTGTCTCTAAGCAAATGTGTGTGTGTTGGGATGGGGGGTGGGGTGATAGGGGTGGTGTGAGCTCCCTTTCAAGTTTTAAAAGGGGCATAAAACTTCTCAAGCACTTCTGGGAAAAAGGTCTCCGGCAGGAGGGGCATCTTTTTGAAGGGGCCTGGAGATGTCCTGTCATTGTGACCTGCTGTCAGGATTCTCCTTTCCTTCTGTTCCTGTGGAGTTTTCTCTGTGCCACCGCCTCCAGGAATACCTGGGTCACGGATGATGGGTTCTGTAGGTTGCTTAGGGCACACTGGGAAGTTTGAAATGGACAAGGTCTCAAAAGGATGGAGTGTGTGCTCTCTCTTTCTCTCTCTCTCTCTCTCTCTCTCTCTCTCTCTCTCTCCTCTCTTTTCTCTCTCTCTCTCTCCTCTCTTTTCTCTCTCTCTCTCTCCTCTCTTTTCTCTCTCTCTCTTTCTCTCTCTCTCTACAGTTCTGTAGAACAACCTGGCTCAGACCCTCAAAACCCAACCAATTTAGCTTCTCCGTGGAATGCCATGGAAGTTCACTTCCAAAGAGGGATTTTCCTTTTTCCCACAGGATGAGCACTGCCTTGCTCCTCCCCTCCAAAAAAAAAAAAAAGAGTGGCCTCTCTTTGATCAGCAAGTTTAAATCAGAATAGGTCTTGGGTAGCCGAAGTGGCTTGAAATGTTAGCAAACAGTGGGATCCCTTTTAATTTTTAAAGGGACCTCTAATTCTACCCTTTATGACTTGCTTAATTATCCTGGTCCCCTGAACAGCTGTCTATTGATTCCAATTAACATGATTGACATCTCCTCTGGAAGGTAAAAGCTAATCAACTACAGGATCCCCCACTGAGAATTCATTTCCTTCTTGGAGTCACTCCTGGGCAGAAGGAAACCTAAATAGAGAATTGAGATTCGGCACCCACAGCTCTGATTTACTCTTTTATATACAGCCCACAGTGTCTCATGGAGGGGAAAAAAGGCTAGGAAAAAAATTGGCAATTTATTTTTTGAATCAAACTAGCATTAATTCTGTTGGCTTTCATTTTCCTTCCTTTCTTTTTTTTATGAATCTAAATTGATCCCTTGGATGTCTGATTCCCTTTTCCTTTCCTGTTCTGAAGGACCCACAAAGTCTAATCCTGATTACTTCTGACAAGTTCATAAGTTGACCTGAACTTTCTGGTACAGCCAACTTTCAATTTTCCCATCTTTTGAATGTAGATCCTGATGGCTTTCTAGTGGTACTTTTGGATTTAAAAGAATCAGATAAGACAGAGGTTAAGTCAGATTACAAACCAGGCTCCATAAAGGTAGCAGAGGGCTGGCATGACGCTGAATGGAAACATGAAACATAGAACACATGGTACCAACAAATTCATTTGACACATATTTCCATTATGTTCCAGGTACATGGAAACTTCTAGAAAGGGTAGGTGTGATCTGGACATGATGCCTGGGACATCCTCTTTCCCATGTGTGTTCCTCATAGTCAGAAAGAAAATCTAAGTGTTATAGTTGACATCAGCAAACTCAATATGAAAAGTGTTATGTGGTTGAAAAAAAAAATTGTGCTATTAAAGGCTGCAGGGTCTGCAGTTCAAAGGGAGCAGTGGTTAGGAAAATCCTGACGTTAATTGGCATTTTATTTGACTATAAATTTCATTAGTGCAGACACAATGTTGGCCTGCTTGATCACCACATTCCAATAGCCTAGCACAGTGCTTGGCCTGTCGCAGATACTGAATGAATACTTGTCGAATGAATGAATTCTCTGGGCACAAACCCAACAATAGCAAAGAAACGTGGGCCAACTTTGTGCTCAGAAAGCTGGTCAGAGAGAATAATTATTAGATGGATGGACAGAGGGATAAAAGAGGGGGGGCTAAGGTGAGATAAGAGGAAATGAGATGAGAACATAAGACAGCGGATAATGGGCAGATAAGGCTCAGTGTTCACTCTCCAGAAAGAGCTCATAGACTGGGTATTTGTACAGAAGGAGGTGCATGGCACTGCATCCCTCACAGTTGACTGGCTCTCCTTTGGTTAGGTTTGGCATTAAGTGGGAAGGATGGTGGGAGGGAGCCCTTGAATCCAGCAAATCCTGGGCTGTGTCTTTCTTGGTGGAAGAAAATACTCCCCTCTACACACCTCTTCGTTTATCTCTTGTTCGGGAGCCATGTCCTTTCCTGAAAGGTGGAAAGAAGGCAGGGAAAGAACCAGAAAGGGATAAAGGGCTCCACTCTGCCAGGAAGCCAGTGTCCAAGCCCGACATTGCGAGGCTGCCACCTCCCGGGTAAAGATGTCGTGACCAACATGGAAGTGACAACGGCAGACACAGCACCGCAAACGCACCTGGGAGCTGCGGGACACTCTCATGTTGTTTCTCTCTCACCCATTTCCGAATTTAAGTTTTTGTCTGACAGATGTAAGCATGTTGCCCAGTTCCAATTTCTCTTATCTCTGTGTCACTTCCTCTGACCAGGACAATAAATCTTGGGCCCGTTAGAAGCCTCCCAGCTTCCAGCAGGGAGTCGGGCCCTAGGCCGGGCTTCCTGCGGGGAAACAGGTACCTCTGCTGCTGCCATTCATGACATTGGGAAAATCACAGTCTCTCCACGTTTCGGGTCTTCCTGTCCGCGTGGCCACGTCCCTTGCCGGTTGGTTTCTCTTGCCTTTATAGCTTTTGGAGGGAGGCAGAGGAAGAGTTAATAAAACCTAAAGGCCAGCAGTCAAACAAAACAACACCTGCATCCAGGGAACGTGGGTGTCAACTCCCGGTAACCTGCTCCCCATCACCCTCCCAAGTGCAAAAGCCCCAAAGCTCTTATTTTCGAAGGTGTCCCTCCTCCCACCTCAGCAAACAGAGTCAAGTGCATTTCTGTCACATGTTCAATACCACCGATTTGCAGGAAAAGTAAAGCAAGTTTTATCCTTTTGCTTCCTACCATTTTGACTTCATACTGTTTTGTACACTGAGGCAAATACATTTTTCTTCAGCTCCAAACATCTTCACATCCCCTGAGAAAGCCCGTGTGAAATGGTCCCATCTGCCCCATCGGTTCCCCACACAGGCTGTTGGCTTTCATGAGAGACCCACCTGTCCGTCCTCTCTGTTCAGTCCACGGATGTCCGTCATCCACTAAGAGCCCAGCATGTGGTCGTGGTGTCACTCGACTTCCCGGCCCCGGCTCTGAGGGCTGTGCCCGGCTCAGGCTAGCTGGGGACTCCACACTTCAAGAACGATATCTTAACTAAGCGGGGAATGTTTCCGCACAGCGGAACTCGTGCGGTAAGGGAACCGGCTCCCTTTCCCAGATTGTGATTCCTTCTGGGAGAATCGCACGCCACCTGTAGATGTGAGCTACGGGTGGTACCTGTTACAGGATTATTATCTGAAGCAAAAATACGGTGCTGTGTAATGTGTATTATTATACTGGGACTCATCGCTCCTTAAACTCAAAGCTAAAAGGGACAGTTCTTGAACTCCTTGAAAGAAGTCTGTAGGCAAACTAAGTAGCTTTTGCTGTGAGCCAGCACGTTTATGGGGAATGCTTAAATTCGGATAAGCCTGGTTTAAGACTATGAATCTCCTTTTTTTATTGTTGCACCGTGTCTATCACACCAGCTAGACTACCAGCTTCACCAGGGCAGAGGTTGTCTTGTAGCTTGAGAAGCTGTATCCGGTAAGAGATCACTAGGGGCAAGAATAAGGAAAAATAGTAAAAACCATCATCCATTGAATGCTTTCTAATGCCTGGATCTGTTATCAGAACGTTTTGTACCTTATCCCACTGGCCACACATTAAGGCAACTCAGTGTAGACAAGCTGATGAGTCTCTGTGTGAGGAGGAGGAAGCTGGGGCTTTGAGAGGTTCTGCGAGGTTAAGTGAGACTGCCCAGGACCGAGTGTGAACATTCATACCTAGCTCCGCTGCAGAGTCTGTGCTTGGAGCCTCCTCCCTTCTCTTTTGTAGCCTCAACTTCATTCCAGGGGCGTTAAAAGAAACCAGTGGCGGTTTGGAGGCAATCTGTGGATCTTGCGAGCAGTGATGGAGCAGAAGTTGACATTTTCTACCATTTTGTTTCCTTCTTTTCCTTCTTTCTTCCTCCTCCTTTCCTCCTTCCACAAATGTGTATTAGACACTGTGCTGAGTTGACTGTAACCTGGTCCTGCTCTCAAGTTGCTCTCCCCTGGGAGTGCTAGGAGGGCCTATGACAGTGCAGTGCCACCTGCAGCATGGCTGAGGACCTTCGCAGAGCCATGTCCTGGTTTGCTACGGCACAGGGAAAGGAGCCCGAGAAGCAGAAGTGGGCGGGGAGCGGGAGCAAGTCTCCCAGCAGAAACAGACAACCTGGTGGGCCAAGGCCCAGAAACGTCCACGCACACATCATAGTCAGGGAAAGACAAGGAAATCGGGGAATTCCGGAGGAACAAATGGGTGGAAGGAGCATCATGGGAGATGATGTTCACAGGGCTCAAGGTGAAGAGCTGATGATCCTAGGGCTGCTGAAGGAGAGACCCCAATAAAGATGGGCCTAAGAGCCTCTGTTCGCACAGAAGGTAGCAGAGATGGGGTAAAAGTTTGGATGCAAAGACATTTCAACTGTAAAATCTAAGGACGTGGAGACACTTGAAAGGGGACAGAGAGGCCTAGGGGAAAAGGAATCTGTGGGGGTAGGGTGAGTGGGGATGTTGTTTGCAGGATCAGGATGAAGAAGTGGCCTGAGGAGGTGGTGGGGGAGTTGTCAACGAGTGTGGCTTCCTAATGAGTTTGCAACGCCTACAGGACATCCAGGTGAAGCATATTTTATCAGCGTGTGTGTGTGTGTGTGTGTGTGTGTGTGTGTGTGTGTTCCCAATCTACAAATAGAACTGGAATCCTCCTTAAAGAAGTGAAGTTGCCAGTAAAAACAATGTCAGAATTAGTGTGTCTTGACTGTGGCCAGAGCAGACTCCCTGTGGCAAAGCCCAGAATATATGGGAAGCAAATGGTGTTTTTGGCAGCCTGGGACGGGCACCCAGCGCTAAGCAGGGCTTAGGCCGGGAGCAGAGGCTGTTGGGAGAGGATGGAGACAAAGGGCAGGAGAATTATCTCCAAAAAGAAATCACTTTTGTTTTTAATTTTACACACATGGGGCTCATAATACTTTCAAGAACAGGGCTTAGTGAGGAGGAGAGATGGAGAGATAAGAGTGAGCCTGCCATCGTGCAAGGCTGAGGGCGCTGTTCCTTTATGTCGAACAGATTCCCTGCTCAGAGGGATATATTTCTGGTGAAGGGCACGGAGAAAGTGATTCCCAGCCCTTCTGTAGCTTTCTTCGTACTTTCCTACGCGTGCAGGCCACCTCTCAACGCTGCTCTGCCTGGAGTGCGCCCCTGAGGTTACAGATCTGGGGGTTTCAGATATGCAAAAGAGAAGGCTGCTCTCTTTGGAGCCTTATATTTCCTGACTTACCTACTTACTTTTAAAGCAATGTCAGAGGGAACCAGTGTATCCAATTCCGGGAGCCTCACCTCCCTTCTTGTATTAATTTAGCAATGGTTCATTTCTGCAAAAATTATGCTGTGATCTTTGCTTTTCCATGCATGCCTTTCATCTGGCGCTCACAATGTGCTGTACAGATGTTCCATTGCAGACCCTGGTGCCCCCTAATTTGCTTTGAGATCCCCGGTTAGTTACAGTCCCTCTAGGCAATACCACCCCTTTACCTGTAGCTACGCATACAAACAAGAGGCCTTGGGGGGTAGGGGCCTCCCTCCACCCACTGCCCATCTCATCCTCTGCCTTCCCTGTTCAGTCCGTATAACTCCCACTCATCAAGACATATTTATTCATTAAGTCAGTATGTCTGTGTTGAGTGATACACTAACTACTGTGTTGTTTGCCTAGGAATAGCAGTGAACAAAACACAGTCAGTCCCTGTACCCCGCAGCTCACAGTGTAGTGGGGAGATGACGGGAAAGTGAGCATAAACCTACAGTCTGCAGTGGTGGATGCTGAGAAGGGGTAAGCACGGTTGCTACGGAAACACAGAGTGTGGATCCCTCATTCACCTGGTTCCTGTGCTTCCTATAGGAAGTACGAGTTAGCCTGATACCATTTGGATCTGGGATCTAATCCTTACAAGCTATATTACTTTGGGCAAGTCACTTAATACCTCCGTGCCTTTAACACATGATAATAAGTTAAAAACTTAGTGAAGTACCCGACACATAGTAAATAAGCACATGTTCATTCATTCAGTAACTACCTATTGAGTCCCTACCATGTGCCTAGCAGTGTTCTTGAAGGTGTGTTCAGGTGTGCCCAGATACTGAAATATCGGTACTTCTGGGGAGTAACTTACTTCATCTCAGTCCTTTGCCTTCTGCATGGACTGTATTTGGAGAAAGTCTAAGAAGTAATATCAGTGCTGAGCTCTCTTTTGCTCGCTGTTGAAGCAGCACCCAGAGCGCTCTCCTAGGGCTGAGCAGAGGCCCGGCCAGGAAGCAGCTCGTGTAACTGCACTCAATTTGCACGTTTCGGGCTCCCCTTTCACTTGCAGCTCCAGCCCTGCCGGAGCCCTCCCCTCCCACCATCATCTCTTCCCCCACCTCATCTCAAGCTCAGCTCTGCGTAGCATGACAGGCACAGAGGAGCGCATTGTCACCCTCTGTTGCCGTCAGAAATGCCTAAAACCAATTAGGATGCCTTCAAGTTTTACAAGCACCCACTGCTGCCGAGTACCTGGAATTCTTGGAAATAAAATGCCCTGCTCCCAGGAGCCTTTCCCCAGGGAGAACCTGGCCACCGCGTGCATGGGTGCAGCTGCAGCTGTTTCAGACCCTCGCACAGAGCCAGGAGTGACTGGGAACTCTGGCCCCGCTGAAACCTTCGCAAGACCCAGCATCTCTGCCCCAGAGCAGCTCGGGGGGCCGTGGGGGAGCATCACTATTTTGAGCCATTCTCTTTCCAGGAAACCCCTTGCCCCCCCCCCCCCACTTTTTTTGAGATATAATTCAGGTAACAAGGGTATTTATCATCTTCAAGTGTACAGGCCAGTGGGTTTTAGTACATTCACTGTGTCATATAACCAGGCCCACTCTCTAATTCCAGAGCACTTCTGTCATGCCCAAAAGAAACCCACTTCCCATTAGCAGTCCCTCCTCTGTCCCCTCCCCACAGCCCTGTTAACCAACTAATCTACTTTTTGTCCCCTTTTCTGGCCATTTCATATGGAGGGAGTCATGCCATCTGTGACCTTGTATGTCTAACTCCTTCACTTGGCATAATGTTCCTGAGGTTCATCCAGGCTGTGTCTGTAACAGTGCTGCACTCCTTCTTTAAGGCTGAATAGGATTTCACTGTCTAAATGTACCACGTTTTGTTTTTCTCTCATCAGTTGATGGGCACTTGCGCTGTTTCTACCTTTTGGCTACTTTGAATAATGCTGCTATGAGCATTTGTGTACACGTTTTTGTGTGGATGTATGCTTTCAGTTGTCGTATTCCTAGCAGTGGGATTGCTAGGTCAGATAGTAATTCTGTGTGTAACTTTTGGAGGAACTGGCAAAGCGGCCATATCATTATATGCATACCAATGATGTGTGAGTGTTCAGTTTCTCCACGCCCTTGCCAACACTTGCTATTGTCCCCTTTTTGTTTGTTTTTGTTGTGTTGTTTTTTTGTGTAGCCGTCCTAGTGAATGTGCCCACTGTATGTGACGTGGCACCCTTTCTCATGTGTATTGATTTGGCCACTCTAGGCATTTTCTACTTTTCTCGACCCGTTGCTCCTATCAGCACAGGCTTCTTCTATCTAGGATCCCCTTTTTTCCTAGAATGGAACAAAAAATGGTGGGGAAATGTTAATATTTGGGTCTCTCATAGTTACATCATTCTTAATGTTAACCTGGCCAGAATCTGTGTCATCCCAATCATGTCTTCTCGGGATCAAGATCCCTCTTGATTCCTCATATTTCCTAATTCTGAGGCCTGAGTTTGATGCACAGAGGTAGCTGTTTCCTCTTAAATCAGCCACCCTTCCCGTCCAGGCAACTGGAGAGAAGCGAGGAGGAGCTCATTGCTTCCACAGGCAACCTCTTGCTTCTCTTTACTTGTAAACCCTGGGGGTTAATGAAATAGACAAAGAACTTGAGTTTGGAATGAAATAAAAGCAAAGCCTAATCACATCAAGGGTAATCTGTGATCCTTTGAGCGTAAGTTTGTGTAAAGAGTCTGCAAAAGAGAATGCAATAGTCAAGTTATACTAAACCAACTTAAGGAAACAAAATATTTCCATGTATTTTAGTTGTGTGTTTCTATCACGTCCATGTGTCGGGGTTGTCACGTATAAATTGTTATCATTAAAGTAAGTCCTGAAGGTGCTCCAGCAAGCACTGAACTCACCAGCTCCTGTGGATACGTGTGGATAATCTGTGCATATGCTGTCATTTAAACTTTTCTAGCAAATTTAAGCTGTCATGGATCTCCACCAGCACACTGATGAGACTTTACAGTACAGTGGTCATACGCTGAAGTGTGACCATTGAGTATGATTCTCCCAAGTGCACAGTGGCACAGACTTGGGCTTTGATTCCAGCTCCGCTTGGCAGTGTGACCTTGGGCAAGTCATTTTTGTCTCACGTAAAGTGAGAATCTGCTACGTGGGCTCCAGGGCTGTTTTGTGAAGTAGAGATTACTTATGTGACGTATCAGCATTCAGTAAGGGGAGCCATTAGTAGTAGGAGTACAATCTTTAATAACAGGCGTTCCAGAAATGGTGTGAGTAAACACTTTCCTACTTTTTTTTTTGTGGACAACGAAACCTATTAAGTAGAATAGGGATCTGACTTTTAAGAAACCCCACGGCGAGTCCTCTTTCTTAAGTGACTGAATCACTTCGAGTTTAATCTGGTTTATTATATCCTTTTTACTTTGGAATAAGTGGGTTTCTTAAAATGAGACACACCTGTCCAGAATTCTAAGTTTTTATCTCCTGCCTGTGCTTAAAAAATGTCAGTTTTATTCTCAGGTTGGCAAATGCGAGTGTGGCAAACAAACAACACCGCCTCCGCGCCCCACACACACACCCCCGCCCCCCAGCTGATGTGACCAGACTGTGTGTGAGAGGGTCCCGGGTCTCTGGTAAAAGGAGGTAGTTACTGGCTCCTGGGAGAAAAAAGACTGATTTCACTAATCTTGTTCTCCATTTGGGCTTTTAAGGGAAATCTCACCAAAAACGTTTAGGTTAAAATGAAAGCAGAAATGCTCCAACGATAATAAGGATCTCAATTATAACCCTGGGAGAGCAGATGGGCCCCGGGTTTGATGGGGAGGACCCTCGCAGCACATCTGTCTTTGATAACGGCCAAGGCGGAGCGTGGAGCCTTTGAAATTAATTGGTCACTCCAGAGCAGTGCTTTCAATAATGCAACTGAGAACTTTTTGTCATTTAGAACAGTCCTTACTGGTGCTGACTTTGAGGTTGAATTAAATTTTCATGAGTTCATAGTGCTTCGGGCGACCATCCCCACCTGCCTGGTTTCTGAGGATTTTGAATGTGCGGGCTGCCTTGTTTTAAGCAGGTCCACGTGGAGGTGTCTGAGCAGCTGTCTTCTCTCCCTGGTCCCTGTTGGGAAGAATGGTTCCAGAGAGTTTGAAAATTCTCCAGTCAGCCCAATAGGCTGGCCTATCCCACTTTGTTACCAAATAGTTTTCCTCCGTTTTTTATTTTCCTTGCACATCCCGTGTGTACTGGCAATATGCACAGTCATTGAACCAAGAAGGTGAGTGGAGCAGCCAGCCTCCCTCTAGGAGAGAGTGCCTTCTGTAGACCTGCGCGTTTTGAATGAGTGATGAGGTCCATAGCCCATTTATCCTGTTCACCCCAGGAAGGGGCCCAGAGGCTGTGTGCCCACCCACTTGGGTTCCGGGGATCTAGTACTACCCTCATAAGTCTGCTTGCTAGAAATGAAGAACTTGTCTAATAAGCGGACTTCACATTAGCTTATCTTAGAAAGTACGCTCAGCCTCCTCCTCTTCTGAAGCATCTCCCGAGTACTACAATCCCCTCGACGGCCCCGTCCTCCGAATGCCTATAGAGACCACACTGGCTGCAGCCCTGAGGACAGCATTTGATCACCCACAGCCACTCATCAATAATATATATTCATTCGTCACAGGAAAAAGATAAAAAAATACCTTTTAGCCTGCCCTCCTTTCCCAAGGCTTCATGGATATGTCATGTTTCACTAGATTGTAAGTGCAAGAATTAAGGAGTGGCTGACAAAAAGTAAAGGAAGGGAAGAGAAGGAAAATAGGAAAGAAGGAGGGAGGGAGGGAGGGAGGAAGGGAGGGAGGGAGGGAGGAAAGAGGGAAAGAGGAAGGAGAGAGAGAAGGGAAGATAGGCGAGGATATGGTTGTTCTATAGAAGACTTAGTCTACGTGCTGAGGCCACTGTGAACAGAATAGATCACAAGAAAAGCTCTGAAAAGCTGTCCCTGCTTATGCCTCCCAGTCTGATCTAGATGCCACTCTTGCCTGTCCCCACAGTCCCGGGGACTTGGTTCCTACCAGCACCGTTCACACTCAGTTGTGATTACCCATGTGCATGTCGGTCACCCCCATTCCCTGAGGACAGGGAACTTGTTCTATGCCTATGGCTTGTTTGCAGATCTGTCCCCAGCACTTAGCACCCAGGCCACACACAGCTCAGTAAATGTGGAATGAATGACTGTGTGACTGAATGAAAGAGCCATGTACATTAGTTGGGCCTCTTCTCAAAAGAAACGATATTGAGAAATCATATGTGAATATCCAAGATACTCAGAATTGATTTGGAGAATGATACCGTCCGTACTCCCGTAATTTATTTTGGTTTGGGCAGAATGTTAGCAGGAGTCCTGGGAAGAGTGACAAATATGAAATATTGTGGCCCAGTAAAGAAATGCTGGGAGCTGAATGTTTTGCCACCATCCTCATGTGTATTGAGAGCACTGCTATTCGTCACCACCCCATCTCTCTCTCAGCCCCACTTGAATGCATCCATACATTTGCAAAGATGGGGCGTAGGAGAAGGGAGCCACTGGGAGGAAGATTTCTGGGCTTGGAGTGGAGCTAATCAGTGGTCGGAAGCCTATTGATGGGATTCTTCAGGTCCTGATCTATGCACAGGACCTCTTTTTCCCCTTTGTTATGGGATAATTGATGAGGTCAGAAGTTTCAGAGAGTCCTGGGACATTTTAATCCTGTGCCATCAGGCAACGCTCACTACATCAATAAGACGGTTCCACAGGGGGACGGAGGAGTAATTGAGATGCCACACCAGCTGGGATCCAGATGAAGATACATTTGGAAGCTTAATCACAATCATGTTCTACACTAAATATTCATCCCCCTGTCTCCCAAAAAGGGCAGGAAATTAAGTTGTCAAGGGCAGGGGGATGAGAGTTTAGCCGACAGAAGAAGCCCACATCTCATTCTTAACCTCTAAACATGCAAGGCTGTCTTAGCTGGTCGGAGCCAAAGCCTCTTCTTTTCAGTTTTATTTCCTGGGAAATATTTGAGCTGTTTGTATACAATTTATCAGCATTACCGTTACCACAATGGGCTGTTACGAGCGCTCAGCCTCCTCACTGTGAGATAAATACAGATGAGAAAGGCCACTGCAGTAGGAAAAAAAATGCTTTATTGAGCCAATGTAGGAAAGCATTCGGTTGTGTAAACACGCAGGAAGGAGCAGGGGAATTCCTAAACAGAGCCAACGGCTGCGGTCACACAGCCTTGACAGACTGCATCCCGGAAGTTGAACTGCGTCCCGGGGGTCATCAGTAGGAATTACATTACATATTGTGGGATTTCTTTCATTTCTTTTTTAAAAATTTTTATTTCCAAGTTAAGTTCTTTATGGTCCAATCAAAGCATCTAAATCTCATTGCAAATTGTGATTTGAAAATGTATGATGCTGCCATAAATCAGATGACCGTTTCCTTTCAAATTCTAGCCCACCCATGTGCGTCAAACATTGGCTTTTATTAAAAGGGACAGTGAGCCCAGCCAGCGTGGCTCAGTGGTTGAGCGTTGAGCTATGAACCAGGAGGTCAGGGTTCAATTCCCAGTCAGGGCACATGCCCCGGCTGCAAGCTTGATCCCCAATAGTGGGTGTGCAGGAGGCAGTCAATCAATGATTCTGTCTCATCATTGATGTGTTTCTCTTTCCCTCTTCCTTCCTCTCTGAAATCAATAAAAATATTTTTTAAAAAGGGGACAGTGTGAATCAAACATTGGCTATTATTAAAAGGGACAGTGAGGTTCAGTGTCATATTGGTCAGGGGCACTGACTCTTTCCCTTCGACTGTCAAATTAAAAAATGGCAACTGCCAACACAGCAATAGCCATCTGGTGCGAATGAATAAAAATTATACCTATTCAGGTCGGCAACAATGTATTTTTTAGTGTGCTGCAGAATTTTAGTAAATTAGTTTATGTGCCATAAAATGAAAAAGGTTGACAATTGCTGGTGTAAAGTATAAGTGAATTGAATGTATGTGCATATAGCCATATCTGACATGAATATATCATATATATGTATATATGTAACATATCCATATTATGAATATACATATTATATATGTATATTCAGCCAACAGTTAACATAGTGAGGAGGCAGCCTTCGTTCCCCATTGCTCCAGGCCTTCCGGTGTTCAGGGTTAGTGCTGCTCAGTGTGGTCCACAGGTGGGTGCCAGTGCAGACTGTGTGACTGGTCCAGGGCTGGTAAGTACAGAAACGGAGAGTAATCCGTTAGACACACAGGAATCAGGTGCTGCTAAGACATCATGCCCATGTTCACTTTTCTAATACCAAATTTTTATTGTATTCTACAAAAATATCAGTACATGGCAGATTGCAAATTATAAGGGGAAAAAAAAACACCGGCCCTTCACGGGCGAGTGGAGAAGTCTGGGAGGATAGACACGTATGGAAGCCATCCCTTGCGTTCCAGGCACTGCGGTTTATTTGGAGTGAGAAGAGACCATTACACAAAGTTGTTAAACAACAGTGCAAGCACGACAGTGAGAAATAAGGTCATAAGGAAGTCATAGGCAAGCCAGTGCCGCATCAGTGGGCAGGAAAACGCTTGCCACAGATGTCCCCAGGAGGACGAGGCCACAGCGTGGCAGTCTTCAGCAAAGTCTTCCCTGAGCAGGTGGATGGCTTTTGAATTCCCCTGCATCCCGGGCTCCTGTCAGGGCCTGCTCCGTCCCTTTTCACTGGGCGGCCTGAAGGGTTAATCTCCTGGTGAGCGAGGGCCTGCGAATGAAGCGGAATGGAGTTATGTGTCAGACTGCAGCAGGCATGCACTAAATATCCCGCCCCATTATCCTTGACGGGGCTTTGATGTTGGCGCAAAACACGTCGGATTACAAGGGGCGTCATGTCATGTGTCAGATCAGGGTTGGGGCCCCATCCTGACACTTTAATTAGTACGGGTGGAGGGAAAGGGTGTATTATTATTATGTTTCAAGGCAAAGACCCTAACACCCACTGAGAACTGTTTGGTTATACCCAAGCCTGAATGTGGTCTTCTCTCCTTTTCAAAACAGCCTGCACCCCCTAGGACGATGGCCATAATGTCAGCTAATGAAAAGGTCTGTGGACTGGGAGGCATAAACCTCACCAAATCCTAGTCCCCGGGAACAACTTGTGGGAGCTAGCTGTACCGCCCAAGTGTCCCCATCTTCAGCAACGTAAATGCTCACTAGTTACTGACTCCAGGTTTCTCAACCTTTAAAGGTGGCTACTGATGCTTTTATGCATCTCCCTGGAGTATTAGTTGTTGAAAGGAGATGATACCGATGCCAGTGCTGGGTAGGCAGGGCACAGGGTAAGAGGGGAGACACCACCGGAGAACTTTGCTTTCCGGAACCCTGGATCAGTTAGCAGCAGCATACCCCCGGGCTGGAAACACCTTGCCTTGCTGATGCCCGGCAAGCAGGTGTGGGTGTCAGAGTTCAGGGATATATTCCACCCAGAAAAGTGTCCGGCCATGACCCTAGCCCTTTGCTATTTGTGAACGTGGCCTTGAGTAATGAGAAACCTGCACTTTGCTCTCTGCCCCCGGAAGAAGGTGGCCCAAGTTAATACTGAGTGAAATCTCTGAACGTCAATAAGCCGCATTCATTTTGACATCTAGACTCCTGTGTAATTAAGACCTCAGGCCTGGTGCTTGCTTTATCAGTGTGTCTCGATTCTCATTTACATGACTTTGGTTTTTCCCACATCTCTGCACAAGCCCTGCCAAAAAAAAAAAAAAAAATACTATTAACAATAAAAGGGCTGAAGATCAAGTTACACAGCCCATCGTGTCTCAAATCCCGGCTTAACATTTCCCTTAAAAAGAGCATTGCCCTATTCGGAATAAGCAACGTGTTTAGATGTTCTTTGTGGAGGGAGAGGGAGGTCGATTTTCCCCTGCTTTATTTTGTGCTCGAACAACATCGGAATCATGCCTCTTACTCAACCCTGCTGCATAATTGGAGGGTGGTGCCTCCATCTCTCTTTCAGAAAACAGCAGGCTCTTCTCCCCTCCCTGTAGCTGGATGCTAAAAACTGAGGCTGGACTCTGAGAGCCCCTAGGTGTTAATCTGGTCTTGTTTATTCAGACTGAAGTCTCTTCTGTGTAACTGGATCCTACAAAGAGAAGAGTGACTTGTGGGGCTGCTGGCTACCATCCTTCCCTTTCCCCAGAGTGTCCACCAGGGCAGTGAGCTGTGGGGACCCAACACTGAAGCCTCCTCTTCTCCCAACATGAAGGGCTTCAAGGCAGAGGGTTTGTTTTTGCAACTCAAATGAGGCAAGCCGAGTCCAGGAGAAGTTAGAGACTTCACGAGACCACACATGTGGTTGGTTATGTGACGGAAAATCATGCCATCTCTATAGGTCTTCCTTTCCATACTGATGAAATGTGCTCCTCTGTAAAAGGAGGGACGGGAGAGAAAACCTAATATAAAGGCACAGAGAAAGGAGATGGTGGAGTTTATGTGGCAGGACGCTAGGCTTTAACATATCTGTTTTAAGTAAGAAACGATAGAAACGGGTTCCTCTCAAGGAGCCTCCCATTTCAGCTCTGCCACTTTCTACCGTGTGACCTTGGAGAGCTTACTGCGCCTCTCTGGGCCTCATCTTAGAAATAAGTCATCACGGTGCTTCTTTGGCAGTGTTGCTGTGAAGGTTAAATGAAGTGTTTCTTACACAGTACTGAGAAGTGTAACTGACATAAAGTTAGCCCTCAATTAACGTTGCTCATTATTAGTAATATTACGACAGCACTATTATTATTTATCCAGATAGCTGTCCCTTTCTAAATGAGACCAAAACAGTGATTGACTCCAGTGATTGACACCAGGTCCTCCCCCTACAGTCTATCCTCATTATCTGCCCAGTCGTTGGAGGCCCAGACAGGCTGGGAAGGCATCCAAGAATCTAGGTCAGAGGTTCCCAGCCTTGAGTCCACCCGGAGAACTTCAAACAATACTGATGCTTGGGTCCCATTCCCGAGATTTTGATTTAATTGATCTGGAATCTAGCTTGGCATAAAGAGTTTTAAAACCTCCCTAGATGATTCAAATGGTAACAACCATTGGCCTTATTAATTTTAATATTTAAAAAGGACCTGAACTATGAATGGTGTAAGCTATTGTTTCCCAAGTATAGTGTTTGCTGCTGATGGTATGTGAGAGCCAGTTAGATAGTCGTTGATTTATACATTAATAGACCGGTAACTATCTTAATGTGGGTGAAAGGTAATCTATGTAAATTCAATTTAAGTAAAATATCAAGTTAATATTTTCACATTTGTAGTAAAAATTAAAACATTGGTACATAAGTGACTAAGGTTTGGGGAATGTAATTTGAAACAAATATCATTTTAATTATAATTCTGAGTAAATGTGATAATTCTAAAGAACAAAAATTATTTTATTCAATAATGGTACAATTTTCAGCATTTGAAAAAGTAAAGTTAGATTTATGAAATGTAAAATTTCTAACCAATCTAAGAAAACAAACATTTTTGGTTTCTGGTAACTTATTTTGAGGATGCAATCGGAGATAAAAATGTTATTCCACATTGACTCAGAACTCTAATTATAATTACTTTGTATACATTGACATGGTTGACGATAATGACATCCTGCATTTTAATAATGCTTTACCATTTACAAAGCACTTGCACTCGCATTATTTACTTGGCTTCCTAATAACTTGCTGATCTTGGATTATTAGCCCTTTGTCACACATGGGAAAAGTTGAGGGCAGAGATGGAATCACCCGAGAGGGGTTAGTTAAATGCCCTGTCCCACATCACACAGCGAAGACGTGGTGTTGGCAGGATTGGCACCTAATCACCGCCATCCAAGGTAGGACTTTGGAAGTTGATACCATTCTTGCTCTTTCAAGTGTGGTCCGTGCTGCCTGCTCTCTCCCCCACACTGAGTTATAAACTCCCTCAAGGGCACCCGTCACTGTGTGACTGCATTTCCTTTCTGGTGGCTTGTTCCACACTAAGAGCATCCAGTGTTACTTCCAATTCCAGAAATTCATGGGGCTGGTTCGATGCATCGGAGGAAGACCACCCTGATAGCCTCCGCATAGATCCCTTCCCTTATACTCTTCACCTGCCTCAATGTTTTTCTCCAGACAGTAGCCAACGTCGTCTTTGAAACCCTGTCCATCCACAGTGACACTCCTTCCTGAGGTCCCTGTGACAGCTATCCATCTTGCTTTGCATAAGGATGAGCCCTGCTCCTCCCGACCCATCTCCCAGCTCCTGGTGCTCTGGTCTTGCTCACTGGGCACCGGCAGCCTCGTCTTCGCGTGACTCCTCAAACAGACCACATGCTTGTCTTGTCACATCAAGCAAGGTTGTCCCATGCGACAGGACTTATCTTCAGGAGGTGGAATTCCCTGACTCCCTAATTGGATGAGCTCCCCCCTCGTTACGCTTTGTGCAGTAGACAGGTTTTTCCTTCAGAGCTTCATAGCTCTTAGTATGATTTGCAATTATTGGCGGGAAACTACATGAGGGCAGAGATGGAATCACCTTCATATTGGTTTTTCTGCCGCTCCAGTCCTGTACCCTAACACAGAACTTAGTACATAGTAATTGCTCAGCAAATATTTGTTGAAGTAATGAACAGAATAGGAAAAGGCGGAGAGGTAGCTTGCCCTCCTGCGGACAGGGTGCAGTTTTCACTGCCTATGCCGAGCACAAGCCAGGAGGTCCGTGCTTGCAAGAGCTTCGAGGCCCGTCAGCGCTGCCTGGGAGTGTTATCCTGTAGCTCCTGTCGCACCTGACTAGGCTTTGACTATACTGGGTACTCTATGCAGGAAATGAGCACCTGCCAATGGCTTCCACGCTGCTTCTTAAGAGAGCGAACATTCCAGTTAAACCCAGGGTAGACTCCCAGAGCCCTGCTGGCCCCACCTTCCCACTGCTCCCCCAGAAGTTCCGGGGGCAGTGTATAAGAACTCCAGGGGCTCTCAGGAACACAATTTTAAAACCGCCTATCTAGTAGATAAATACGGCACCATACATTATAAATCTGTCATCTATTCCCAGTGATACTACTTTCTACTTCTGAGCCAATGAGTTGCTTTTATTGGCCAAACTTCAGTTTCCATTAAAATAGGGGTAAAACTGCTTATCCTACTTGCTCATTGGATTGCTTTGTAGACAAAATAAGATAAAAATGAAAAAATTTTGAATAGGTAGAAGCACTTTACAATTATTTGAGCCTGAACTGCTATATTATATGATTTCTCCTTGAGGGCTTTTAAATGAAGGAAGAGGCACTGATTTTCAGTGATACAAAGACATCCCAAAGACATCCACACAGTGAGGGACAAATGCATTATTCATTAGCACTATGGATTTAGGTGGGTGGTCAGGAAGAGACTGGTTTCTCTAGCAGGAAGATCTTCGCCTGAGGATCAGGAGACCTGGGTCTGAACCCACCTTGTCATCCAATTACAAGCTGTGCGAGTTTCGAAGGCCAGGTAACCCCTGGAAGCCTCAGTGGCCCCATCTGCAAATTGCGGGGGGGTGGAGTGGGCGAGGAAGTGGAGAATGGTAATGACATGATGGTAATTGGGAGGATCAAGGGAAGCAGCATCTAAAAAAGGCCTTTGGAAACAGCCAAGTGTCTTAGCAATGCAAGGCATGAGTATTATCCAAGCACTTGCATTACTTAGCCAAGGGGCGGTCAAGGAGTTGTCAGGGAAGGCTGCCCAAAATAACAAGGAAGTATGAAGAATGCCTTGAATAATGACTGAGGGAGGGCAGGTCTAGGAGAGAACGCGTGCTTCAGGCAGGGTGCAGCTTGGGAGAGGGCATATTTCCAAGGGGCTGGCAGGACCCAGCCAAGACGGGGGGTAGCCCCCCCCCCACCCTTTCCAGGAGCTGAAGTGCCTCCTAAAAGCCCTGGATTACAAGGCAGAGGACAGCATCCAGGTGGGCAGAACGTGTTAAAAGGATCCCAAGTACACTCAAGGATGTTTGTTTTTGATTAGAAGATAAGGATTAACTGGATTAATGAAGCCTCATGGATGGAGAATGTGCAGACGCTAATTGCCCCTAAATTACGGTGGATTCCATTGGAATTGT
This sequence comes from Myotis daubentonii, assembly GCF_963259705.1. Classification (NCBI taxonomy): domain Eukaryota; kingdom Metazoa; phylum Chordata; class Mammalia; order Chiroptera; family Vespertilionidae; genus Myotis; species Myotis daubentonii. The sequence goes on along the minus strand of NC_081844.1, from coordinate 103,974,837 downwards.
GTATTCTCCTGCGCAAGTTTAGCCACCGCCCCCCGCCCTCCCTCCTCACACAATGCTAAATGAACGTGTCATTTTAACTGAGATGAAAGGCCTAGAAATTTATTTTCCACTTTCCTCCAAGATCCCTTGTTTGCAAAATACAAGAGGGCCTGGGTTACTAATCTAGTTCCACTTTATTTCATACCAAAAGAAATTTAAAAATGTATCCCAGGGATTCAGATTTCTGGAAGGCTTTCCCAAGTCCTTTTTTCTTGCTAGGTTTTCCACTAAAGGCCGAAATGAGTGCACCTCGAAGTTGAGTGCGTTTCAGAGTCACCCGGAGACACTGCTAAAGCACCTTTCTGAGCCCCATCCTGGAGTCTCTGACTCAGGAGGTGTAAGGAGGTCCCCAAAGCTCGCGTTTCTAACAAGCTCCTGGTACCATGATGTTGGTGCTCACAAGACACACTTTTGAGAACCAGTGAACTGGGGAAATAGCAAAGGATTTCCAAGAACCCGGGCAAAGAAAGAAAATGGGAACCTCCAGGTCCTAGGGCTGGAAGAGGAGGGTACAGCCATTCAGAACCTAAAAGATATGTCTTTCCTAAGTCAAATAAGCCTATATTCTCTTGGTTGTTACAAAGCTTACAGACGGTTCATGGGATAAATGTGCTTTGCTCTGGAGCACAGGAAATGCCAGGGAGTTTGGCCCTGGGGCCTCATCCATTCCCTCTTTTGGTTTGCAAACCCTCCTTTCTGTTGATCCTTGTTGTGAAGTAATTTTTAACGACTCCACAGACATCACACCTCCAGACCACCAGCATTCCCTCTGCCTCCACGCCACCAGTGTGTCTAGTCCTGTACCTCAGTTATTTACAGATCGCTTCTTCTGGGCAAGGCTGGGTAAGGCTTGGGCTACTTTTGCTGATGGTTCCAGAATTTAACAAAGCACTAAACAGTGAGTCAACGAATTTGGGGTTTTAGCTCTGGCTTTGCGTCTGTCCTACCACGTGACTTCAGAAAAGCTGTCCAAACCTCCAGGCCTGATTTGCCTCATCAATTAAAGGAGAGGGTTAGTCTAGCTAGATTTAGTGGTTCTTCCCCTTTAGGGAAAAATGAAAATGAAATGTATGGACCTCTTCCCAGGCAAATGCACATGTGCCCATAAATGCAAAACGCCACTTACAATTTTTTAGACCGCATAAAGGGTAATACAGCAATAACAAGCAGTAATAACGGCTGGTATCTATAGAGTGTCAACTACATGCCGGGCACTGTGCAAAGCAGGTTACATGCATTTTCTTATTTAACCCTTGCAACAGTCCTATGAAGTCATCAGGCCCAATTCCTAGATGAGACCCTCATGGCAGAAATGGGAAGGAATTGATCTCAGGTCGCCTGCTAGTAAATAGCAGAAAGGAATTTGAGGCAATCGACACTGTTCTGAAGCCGATAAATGGTCTCCTGGGCGGGTATGACCCTGAGTAAGGAGTGGACCCTCTTCTAGCTGACATTTCAAGTTCCTAGAGCTCTGGAGCCTCAGGGCTCACAAGGTTCTCACAAGTCCTAGGAATCACATGCTGGGGAAATGACCCATGGGTTCCCAAAGCGCTCATGCATCAGAGGTGGTCACAAACGTAGAATTTAAGGGAAATTTGGGGTTCTGACTCAGAAGGGCCAGTCACTCCTGTCCTTGGTGTCTGTCTGAAAAATGAAAAACTTGCTCATAGTATCCAACCAGGGGCAGCCTCCTTTCAAGGCCAGGGAGGCACCCACCGGGCTTGGGCAGGTCAATAATGTGACGAGATAAAGGGCAGTTTCTTAATGAAAACCACTCTGCCTCCTGCCAGCAAAGGAGTTTTCTCAGCGCATTTCAAGTCGGCTCACACCTCTTCCCAGATCAGTGTCTTTTCATAAATGCACCAGGAGATCTTTGAACCACTAATGCTTCAGGGGCTGTTTAGGTTTGGAGTCAAACTGTTTAATATAACTCTCCTCTGAGTCTGGCTCTATTGAAAGGTCTCAGGAAACAGGGTGGGGGGATGTATAAAAACCAGAACCGCCATGGCCAAGTGCCGTCCCCCACCTTGGCCTCCTGTTTATACAAGCAAATTGGACCAGGCTGATTACTTTCAGGAGGGGAATGGGGGAATGGCATGACACGTGGGTCATGGTGGGGAGCTGAGTCAAAAGGAATCAGATTAAAGGTGCCTTTTGATTGGAATGGGGCAAGTCATTTGCTTAGGAAGGCGGGGTGGGCATGGACTGGCTTCATCAACAGATGAAGTCACCAAGAGACTAAGCTCTACACTGAAAACCGCATTGTGCCAGGGACGCGTGGGCCAGACTTCCATGGTCCTGGAAAAGCGAGAGCCATTTAATTCACAACGCGTGAATTAAACACTGACGCTGAAGGGTCTTTTATAAGAAGGTGGATGGTGGCGAGCATCCAGGGGACGGGACACCAAAGGCCACTCTTTCTCCTACCTACCGCCGCTCCACACCTGCTTTCTCAGAGCCCTGGGTGAGAATGGTGGGGAAGTAATAATAGTTGGCCTTTCCCTGATACCCCTCCCCACCCCTTGTGGGCACTGTCTTACGTCTTTACCTCATCTAAACCCCACAGCGATCCTCTGAGGTGGATCCTCCACTGTGATTCACCCCACTTCCCGATGTGGACGCTGGACCTCGGGGCAGATGAGCAGCTTGACCAATGTCACATCCATCTGGGCTGGGAACCCTAATGAGCTCTTCCTCTATCCTCCACACTACCTCTACCCATGTGAATGTGGCCCACCATCATCTGACGTGTAGCTCATTTGCTCCGGAAGCTCTGGGACTGACTTCGTGGTTATTTCATGTACCCCTTCGTGTAGACTCCAAGCCCCCCGAGGGCAGGGACCTGTGGTCCTTACATGGTATCTCCCTCCACAGTGCCTGCTGCAGTAGAGACCTGGTTCCCGACCTTTGTTCTTGAAAAGTCCATCCAATCATAGCACTAGGGTTTGGTGGTTCGGGTTTGTGTTTGTTTGTTTTTTTTCAACTAACTACAATATTAATACAAACTCATTGCATAAAATACTGCTTTGGGTTCCAAAATGATACAAAGATAAAAAGAAGCCACCAGAGGTAACAGTCATTAACAGTTGTTGCATAGCCTTCTCCTCTCTTCCTTGTGTGCATTTACATGGCAAGATATACTGCAAATGGGAGTGTGCTGTGTGTTGTATGCTGTTTTTAGAGCCTGATTTTTTTTTTACACAATAATATTCCATGGGCATCTTGCCACGTCAATAGCCATAGGTCTTCAGCAGTTTGTATGTCATGATCTAGCACGTGTTCCCTTGGGTGTTGGGTCAGAATTCACTAGTGCACAGTTGATGAACCTGGGTGGTACCTGGCATTTGCTTGTCGATACAAGGAAGTAGCAAACACGCCCGCACTCACCAGTCTGTGCACCTCTTTCAGTCCCTGTTCTTGGAGTCCTCACACTCCCAGCAGTTGCTTGGACTTCAGTTCTCCTAGAAATGGCAAAGCACACATGCTGTTTCAGGAGGCCTCGGACTTAATGCAGTTCAGCTTTTAATGTCAAAGTCAGGCCATTTCCCTGAGAGCAGAAGGAAGTCACAGTGCCCATTCCTGACTCAGGACATCCCGGTGGTCTCTCCTGTGAGCACTCTCTCCCTGGAGTCACCCCAACCTGGGGCCCTGAGACCTTTCCATAAATGCCCTGGGTGTGGAGCTGCTGTGGACAGCCGTAAACCCGGGTCAGAAGTTAATGAATGCCAGCAAGAGCCTGGGGAGGGGAGGTAGGCTGGGGGTTTGGGTGTGTGAGGAATGGGCCACTTCTCTTGTAAGTCCATGGCTCAAGTGTGTCCTGGGGAATCACAGGTGGCTGTAGCGATGCAAGGACCAAACCAGGTAAGGTGGTGACGCTGTGGGAGGGTTGGGAGTGGTAGTGAGAGTTAATACAAACCTTGGGCCCCAGGAGCCCTATTTATTATTTCTCATCAGCCAAATGAAGACAATTTTCAGATTACATTTTTTGATGAAACTGTCGCCATGGTGATGGAAATTGTTTTTCTGACAACTTTGCCGTTAAGCCATTTGTTGGATTATTTGCATACGTGACTCTAGGAGGCCCTGGAGCTGTCTTCCCTCTCTGGGAAGGAGGGGGCTGGTCTCAGCTGTCACTTGGATTCTTCACCTTAGAGAGGGACAGGCTTCCCAGATGCCCGGGCTCTACCAGGTATGGAGCGAGGCTCCTGGATTCCCCACAGAAGGAAATGAGTGAGACCCAAGATAAGAACAAGAACAGAGGCTTGACCATGTGCCGGGGGAAGGGCTGTGAGCCTCTCTGCTTCTGCTCTGCACCTGCCTGGTTTGGTCCCTTGCGCATCACGTCTACAAAAGCCACCCCAGCGCCGAGATGGGGGGAGACATGTAGGCGGCTTGACCTCTAGAGCGAGCTGGAACTCGGGGGGTCTAACGTGCCGCTTGCATTACTGCACAGGAGCCATTTCTGAATTCATCCCTTCCCTTTCTTAAGGGATGGATTTCAAAATAATTTTTCAAACTCCTCTTAACTATCCAGCTGAAGCCAAACCCAGACCCAGAGAAGTGCCTTCTAAACTTCCTTCTCTGACTGTGGCCCAGCAAGAAAGAGGGTTCCACCCTGAAACGTTCCCCTTCATTCAGGCCTTCCTCCGGCAAGCACTGGCCCCTTCGTGAAGAACAGTGTCCTGATGAGAAATAGTCTATGTTGCAAGCTGTCCTCTAATTTGGTGAGATTGGAAGTGTCTGGAGACTTCTAATCCTATGGCCCTATGAGGATTCCGTGCGCGAGGCAGGAATTGCTTGAAGGTGCCTGTGTCTTTGGGTGTCTCCTTTATTTTGTCTCTCCGTTCCCCCATCACTCTGCTACTCTTCTTTACAGATGAGCAGTGGGATGGTTTATCCATGGTTGTCGTCAGTTTGCTTCTGGAAGATGCGGTGCGTGCAACAGCTTGGGCAAGGCACGGAGCCCAGGCTGTTGTTCCCGCCGACAAACACCGCAGCTCGCCTCCCCGCCCACATCTGATAAACACGCGTGCTCTCCTAGTTCTGCGCTGTTGCTCTGGAAACAGGAGCCGCAGCACCGTCTGGAGCAGAATCATGGCCTAGTCCACCCGAAATGTCCAGGAAAAGGGAGAGGGTCTTGACCAATAGCTCTCTCCCTCCAATGGAAAAGTTTATCTCTTGAAGTTCGAGAATGTGCATCTGCCCACACCTCACATTGGGGGGCAGTGTAGTTTATTAGAAGAAAACTCACACTGCTGCTTACTCGATGAGGCACACAGACAGGGCTCCATGACCTCGGGCTGTCATCCTACCTTGGAGCAGCCCCCCACCTCCCAGTGCAAATGGGCCATCGTGGAGCCCCCTGGTGCTAACTCCCCGCGCAGCATTCACATGCACTGCCATGCTCTCGGGATTCAGCTCCTGGATCAACTCCTTACCAGCTGGGTGATTGGCTGTGTTTCTCACCTTTCTGGTCCTCCACTGGTTGTTCATAAAAAGAAAATCATTAGACCTACCCCAGAGCTTGTTTTTGAGGATAAATGTAATAGCATGCATGAGGTCCCTAATGCAGGATGTACCCAGGATCACATTCATCAACCTCAGGATATAAACGTTTCCACTGGGAGAGAAAGGGGTCACTCACCAAGCGTTCATCTATGTCTCCGCTCCCTTCACCATCATTTTCATATTCTCCCCAGCTGGAGAAATCTTTGCAAGAGGGAGGTTACTAATTCTGACTAATCAGATAGGACCCCTAATACACTTAGGGTTCAGATCAGGGCTGTCCAACAACTTTCTGTGATGAGGGAAATGTTCATGATGGTAGCCCCGGTTACATGCACTGGAGTGACTGATAAGCCAGTCTTTTCATTTTAACTGGCTTAAATCCAAGTAGCTAGTGGCTACCATACTGGACAGCAGAGGTCTAGACTTTTTTAAGCTAAAAGCCACGAATTAATGTCTTTATTCTTGATGCTGTGCTGATACAGTTCATCCCTAAAGCAAAAGTGGAATGTATCCTGTCTGCCAGGGTACAAGAAACTGCCCATGAACTGCAGGGTGCAGCGTGGAACACGTCAGTTATCACACCACAGTGCTATCCCACCGTAAATAAATTAAAAATCGTGCTGTGCTGATTGAATCCCAGATTCTGCCAATGTCCACCCCTTAAATATTAAAGAAGATATGGAAGCACCTCTGAAGGATCATACGGGGGCCTTAAAACTTTCTCTGGAAATCACCGACTAGTTATACTTGAAATCCAGTCTGGTTCTGACATTCAAAGATGTAGACTTGCACAGATGGGGACATCATGACTTCAAAGGGGTGGCAACTTGCCTTAAGCTGCACATCTAATTTTTGCAAGAAAAATCCGAGTGCCAAGTCTGCCACACCTCCTTCAGAACTGTTTTCCCCATACCTCGTGCCTTCCTACAGGATTCTAACCTTGATGCTAGGTGGGTCCATCTCCCCAGAAAATAACTATTTCCCAGGGAAAGGATCCTGTCTCCTCCTCCAGGACTGTCGATGATAGATGTCAGCCATGGGAGAACCCACTGATTGTGCTGGTGCTGTGGGATGTGCGTAGAGACCTTGTGCAAAACACTTTCCCCAACCACTACGCTCTGTGGTTCTCCTCTAGCCCTTGTGCACAGGTAGCAGTCCCTACCCTTCCCACCCATGCTCCTGGAAGCGCTAACGGTGCTCTGAATAAGGGAAGGACCTCATTCCTTAACCCTCCTGGGAGGAGGCTCCGTGTTTAAGTTAAATTAATTTTGGCTGTTGTAACAAATGAATTCAGTATAATGTACAATGGCTTAAACTGATTGAGGTTTCTTTCTCTCTCATGTAAAGTCCAAAATGGATTTTTCTGATGGGCAGATGGCTTGCCTCCAAGTAATGACTGAGACCCAAGCTCCTTCACGAGGCTCTGCCACTTTCAGCAGGAGGCTGCCTAGAATCGAGACCAGGCTTGCCTGCAGCAGAGGATCAATTCAGGGAGACTTGATAGGCCAGGCTCATATTGTTTCTTTGCACATCATCTTGGACAGAACTCAGTCACATGACCATGCCTAACTGCAAAGAAGGTTGGGAAATGTAGTCTAGCTATGTGCTCTGCCACCTTGCTAAGCCAGCATTGGGCAAACTTTTTCTACAAAAGGCTGGATAATAAATATTTTAGGCTTTGCAGGACATACTGTCTCTGTTACAAATACTCACCGCTGCCATTGTAGTATAAAAGTAGCCACAGACAGTGTGTAGACAAATGGCATGACTGTGTTCCAGGATAACTTTATTATAAAAACAGGCAGTGGGCCAAATTTGGCTCAAGGACTCCAGTTTGCCAACTTCTGTTCCAGACAGGGACAACACTTGTTCCCAACGAAACCCAGAACAGGCACCTTTCAGACTATTTGCAAAGAACCGAAAAAGAGGTGTGTGTTTTCTCTGAGTGCTGGAGGCAGCAAAAGAAAATGGATTAAAAGGAGTCAGAAATTTACTTAATTAATCCTTTATAAAAGAGAAATGGTGTTCATTGTGCTTCAAAGGGTGAAGAGGGAGTTTATCACAAATGTAGATTTCAGGGCTCCCCCCTCAATGCCTTTGGAGTGGGGCCCGGGAATCTGCCTTTTCGGGATGCTCCTCAGCTGTCCTTAGCAAATAGTAGAAGTGGTGGGTGGTCACCGCTTGTTAAACACTGCACAGCCATTCGTTTTGCTGGCTCTCGTGGATGTAACCAGGCATGAGCCTTTGGAGTCCCTGGGTAAGAACACAAACCCACTTGTCTCGGTAGGCTTAAGTTTTCTTTCCCCTCCAAGGAAGCTATCAGGATCCAAGGGCGTGGGAGTGACCTTTAGGTCTTTCTAGTTTAAGTGAATAAATTAGTAGAATAATTAGTAACCAATCACGTATGTATGGCACAGCCCACAACTGGTCGTGAAGCAGGGAGTAGGGAGTCAAGACTTCCAACCAGACTCTGGACTGCAGGCAGTTCCCTTCCCAGAGGCGCTCCACCCCTTACTTCCCTCCCCTGCAAAGTGTCGACCCCCACATCTGAGAGGGACAGTGTTTGCACTGCCAAGAGAGATTCACAGTCTTGGGGAATGAGCCGACCCAGCTGGACAACGGTGATTTCTAAAGCCAAGTCACTGCCCTTCCTCTCCCCACTGTGGCTTAAGAGTTCTCCCTCTGCAGGGGGTGACTTAGCCCTGGCCACTCACATCCCCCCCTGTCACCCAGGAGCCCAGAGCAGGACAGGCAAATTGGCCTAGGAGAGTCAGGCGTGGTGGGCAGCAAAGCCGGTGCTAATGGGCACCCAGTGGGGAGGCAAAAGTGGGTTCCGGTGACCTTGAGAAGGTCACCACAGGGATTCCCATATGCCAGCCCCTGTGTCCGTGTTCCGAAGATGTAGCGGGAATATAAGGAAAAAGAAGCCTGCGTGGAGCCCCCTCCTGTCCCTAAAATCAGCCAGTCGCCTACCATCAGACTTGCTGGGGATGTTTCAGTTCCCTCAGCAAGAGGCTGCAAAACATGGAAGAGTGACGAGCAAATCAATAAGTGTTTCCTCAGTTCATCACCCAGCTCAGGTAAGAGAGGGGAGAGATACATGAGGCTAAGATTTCTTTTCCTAGTAGAGGATGGCAGGCCTGTGCTCGGATCTGACTCCTGGGCGTGGCAGATGGCCCTCCACTGCAGTTTCTCCCAATCCCTCCTGAAGGGGGCCGGGCAGCCCCCTCACCTGTCTGTCTATGAACCAGGGTTGCCAAAGCCAAACCCTCTCCTTCAGCTCGGCAGCTTGGCCGTGCTCTGGGCTCAGGATGGTGCTCTGGCGTCTCCCTGGAAAAGGCAGCTTTTATTCTTATTTGAGTGCGCTTGCCAGCGGCCCTCTGAGGAGCCTGGTAAAATGTTTACAATCAGAAAATGCAAGGAAAGAGTTCCTCCCGCTGATTCACGCCCCTGATGCAGACAGGGAGGCAGGGGACGGTCCAACAGCTTTAGTATGCACAGGAATCACCTGGGGAGCTTGTAAAAATGTGGGGGAAGGGGCACCCCCACCCCCTGCCTCAGAAGTTTGGGGTGGAGCCTGGGAACTTGCATGTACACAAGCTTCCCAGATGATCCTAACGCAGATGGTATAAATGGTGCAGGTAATGCTGGGACAAGTGGTATGACTAGGAAGCAGGCAGGGTCCTGGCGGTAGGAGGGAGTCCTGTTTTGTGTTGGATTTATAGTTTTGGAGTTTGAAGATTTCTGGGTAGAACTGAAATCTAGCAGTCTAATCAGTTTGCATTCCTAAAGGACTTCCTTTTATCCAGCTACACCCCTTCCTCCCACTTAAGCCCATGTTCCTTTCTGTGATTCTCAGTGGCCCTGAATTCTCTCTCTTCCTCATAACAGCAAATAAGCCAAATAAAAGTTTAGAGCCTCTTGACACTAAGCCAGTCCTTAGGCTTTTTTATTTTTCTGATAGACAAGTTTCCTTTAGGACTTCCTCAAAGGACTGGTTATTCTTCCCGTCTTGGTCACACTTCCTAGAGCTTCCTCTGCAGCACACACCTTTGAGGTCGTCTGTTTCCATAGGAAACTTGGCCATGGGCTCTGCAGAAGCTCAGGGAAACATTCACTGACTTGGAGGAGCCGGCTGCAGACAGCACGCATCGGGCCTGCCCTTCCCAGTCCTGCCGCAAGCAAGAGCTGGCACATGTGCTACCTATGGGCCTCCTGCGTTCCCGGTCTGTTGCCCTGTTCTTTGCCATCACTCTTCTGAGCTCATTCCTTGGCATGTCTGCATTAGGGACCCCCAGTGCCGGGTGTGAGCTGGGTCATTAAGGAAGGGGCAGAAGGCAGTCTCCCGGAAGAGCCCAGCATGCAGGCCGGGCAAGGAGGTCACAGTGTTGAAATCACGAAGCGGCCTGATCTGCTACCTCAACGTAGAAACGCGAATTCAGGCCTGACTGTGTCAGGCACAAACCAGCCTGACCTTTCCAGGGCAGATTTATACAAACCACAGATTCGTAGTGACGTTTAAAGGCAGATGCAGGACAAATGCCCCGGAGGCGGCCAGTTTGCTGGAACGTTTAAAGCAGGTGCCATGAAGCACACTTGAGTGCAGCAGCGGTAATTTACATCCCCAGCGTGTGGGTGCTGACAGACAGAGCTGGGTCCAAGCCCCATCCTAGCCGTGACCTCAGGTCACATAACTCTGTCCAGGCCTTAGTAACCATGTGTGGGAAAATGATGCTAGCAACAATAAATAATGTTTATGGAGCATTTACTGTGTTCCTGCCATTACGGTAAGTGCTTTATATAACTTTGTAATTAAAAAGGCATGCCAACCCTTTGAAGTATATACTGTTATTGGTCCCATTTCACAGATGAAAAAACTGAGGTGCCAGGAAGTGCAGAATCTGTGTGACTATTAATATGCTCTTAACACTGTGCTAACATTTTATTGTGAGGATTGAATGAAATGTGTATTTACATGTATTATGTATGTTTAATGGAAGGGCCCTTCCCAAATGGAGTGATTTCTCAGTTTATAGGAATAGATGCACTTAATGAAAAACAATATTAATTACGTTTCACTAAATTCCCACATTATGTGGCCTCTCCTAGGAAGACTTCCTGGATCCATAAAATTCATCCCTCCCAGCTAGGGGACTGTCTAGGGCGGGGGGATAAAATGGATACATATGTAATACCCTTTGTAATACTTTAAGCAATAAAAAAAAAAAAAAATGCAAAAAAAAAAAAAATTCATCCCTCCCATAATCAGCATGATTCCTTAGTTGCTAGTATTTCACCCATTACGTGAGACTTGATTTTTGCAGTAGAACTGGGTTTTTTCATTGAATTATTTTTTATATTAAGGGATAATTGACAGATAACACTGTATTAATGTCGGGTGTACATGACAATGGCTCGGTGTCTGTACATATTGCAGTACAAACGTTGCATTTCTGATTCCGTGCGCATCTGATTCCGTGTCCCAGTATTTATTGCTCGGGTCCTCCAGGATGCAATCTGGAGCCCATGGTTGCCGACTGGCTGTTTTTCTTACTCACTGCTTAACAGGAGACCTGGGATTTGCCTTTCAGTCCAAGAACTAGAAAGTTGAATCATGACCGCGGGACATTGCCTACTCCAAACCTTGTGAAAACCATTGCTGATTTGCCCACTTCCCTGGGTCGCTGCCGGGGGGGTCACTTGCCCTTGTGAGGCTGAGAAAGGGCAATTGGCCACGAGGGAGGAAAGGAAAAAGGCAGAAGATGACAGGGGAAGAGCAAGGGAGGGAGAGAGCAGAGAGGGTAGAAGTGTAGTAGTTTTAAACTGGAAGATTCTTAGAAAGGACCTATTATAATGTTTTGTTTTATCAACGAGGTAAGAGAGTTCTGATTACACAGCTACAGACTGTGCATCACTTTTGGACGGTCATGGCAGAGACTTTGCCCCTGCCTGTCCATGCAGGTATGCAGGTTGCCAAACTCTGGGTTTTGGAACCCCTTTGCTAACTGGCTTCAGAAACTTGGAATCCCAGCCTCCCTAGGCAGAGGCCCCCACAGCCATTGGACACATGCCTCCAGGAGCTCTCCATCTGGCTTCAGGGTCACCACGACCCTACCCTGAACCAGCCTGAGCCTCTCAGTGCTGAGGATAAGAATGGCCGGCGGCAGTGACAATCACCACAATATACAGAAAATCCACACAGGCCCAATAGATCGGCCTGTCTAGGGTGCTGCTGTTTGCATTCGCTTCCTTGGTTTGCAGGCTATGGATGTGTAGTCCTCCTCAGTGATCAGGTTTTGCTTTTGCCCTCCTCGAAGTTTTGTTCTGTAGCCTACAGTCATCGCAGCCTCCGAGGATGCTCCGTACCCCTCCTGTACACACGCTACCCCTTCTCCTCCCTGTTCCTCTCCCTTCCCTGGATCCCTGTGGGGAGCACCGCTCCCCGGCTCAGAGCAGCAAGGACAGCATGTGCTCCATGGGAGGGAAGCTAGGGTGACATCAGTCTCGGCCTGTCCTTTCTGTTCATCTGCCCTAGACTGCAGGCAAAGGACAGCCCTGACCATTCCTGTCCTTTCTGCCATATCACCATGCTTTCCCCGACCCATACTTCACATTTATACTGACTTTCCCTTTTATGTGCTTAGAAAATTCACTAGATATCGTTAGAGGGAAAGGAAGGGAGGGAGGGAGGAGGGAGGGAATGTGAATATGTATAATGGCAGGGGACACTTCCAGATAAAGTTATCTTGAACTAGAGGCCCGATGCACAAAATTCATGCAAAAGTAGGCCTTCACAGCCCTGGCTGCCCCGGCCCTCATAACGACAGCTTCGTTCAGAAGGTCGTCTGGAAGTCATCTAGTCGGTCATTTGGTTGATTTGCATATTATGCTTTTATAATTATAGATTACTCACTCCTTGTGTATGATGTCATAAAGAGTATAGTCAGTCCACAAGTCTGTCGTAAAGCTTTGGGACATTGAGTGAAAGAATAACCTTCTTCCCTTCCTTCCTCTTTTCCTTTTCTTCTCTTCCCTTCCATTTTGTCAGACACTTCTAGCTTCCTAACTAACTTCCTCAACAAAACATTCTCTGGGCTCCCAGCCCCATTGGAGACAGGCCTCTGGGGTTTAGTGTGGCATTATGTAAAACTTTTGCTCCTTTTCCTCATCTACCCAATGCAAAAACCAGCACAGGCTGGGCCTACAGCGGGAACAAGCCAGACGAGCTAGAGCTCCTCTGCTCACGGAGCTGCCGTGTAGGGGCAGCGTGGAAGCAAATATAGGGTGTCCCGAAGACATGCACACACACTTTAACAGCTGATAACTCACTTAATTTTCACTCCTTTCCAGGTCTCACTGACTTCAAATAATAGATGAAACTAGACTAAGCTTTGGACAAAGAAAATTTATCCTAAACTGCCACTAGGCTTTTTTTTTTTTTATGAGATACATAAAAGATAAAGTTTGCGGCACAAAACCCGCAACCGTCGACAAATTAAGGGCACGCAAACACTGAATGAAATGATTCTTGAGGTTTGAGATTCTATTGTTTTCCATTATCAGCAGTGCCTGGTCCAGAGTAGTCATCAGTTTGAAAACAGGCATTGACAAAAAAATTATTCATTTCTGTAGGTTCTTTTAAAATTTGAAAATGAACTGTATGATAATAAACACTGACTTTATAATCATTCAAAACGTGTATACAATTTTTTAGGGACACCCTGTGTATCCATGAGCTGCTTTGGGATAAATGGCGTGAGAAAACAGAGGAGCTAAGAGGTGAGCGATTTCATAGTTGGGGGTATAGGAAGGAGACAAGAGTGGACATTTGGGCAGAGACCTGAGCAAGTAGGAGAAACCAGCCTGGCTCAAAAAATATTTGACAACTGCCCTAGCCAGTTTCTCTCAGTGGTTAAAGTGTCGGCTCGAGGACCTGAGGGTCTCAGGTTCGATTCTCACTCAGGACATAAGCTGCAGTTGTAGGCTCAATCCCCGGCCTCCATGGGGGCACATGCAGGAGGCAACCAATCAGTGTGTGTGTCTCTCTCACGTTGATGTTTCTCCCTCTCTCTTTCTCTCTCCCCGTCCTCCCTCCCTTTTACTCTCTCTAAAAAAAAAAAAAAAAAAAAGGAAAAAGTATCCTCAGGTGAGGATTTTATATATATAGGGTGTCCCAAAATTCACGCAAGATTTGCCATTCAATTCAATTGCAAATCTTGCGTGAATTTTGGGACACCCTATATATACACATTTGACAACCCAGGAGCTGCGTTGGGTCCTGGCTGCCCTGGGCTACCTAGTATTCAGCCAGGTTTTCATTCCAGGTGAGTCTCCACCTCGGGCCGGGTTCAGGAGGAGAGGTCAAGCAGCTGCTGCGTTGGGTAACCCAATCTGGGACAGTCGGCCCTTCATAAGCATCCAGGTAGCCCTTTGAAAAGTGAAACCTGTGGTCAGGTCTCCCAGAGCAGAGGGATCCGGTTTCAGCTTTAATTATGGAACCAAAGAGATGTGCCTGCCCCTGTCCCGTGCTGCTCAAATTCAGCTTCCCTGAGAGAGGGTTTCCTGTCTCGGATCCTCGGGGCCCGTATGCTTACCTCATGCAGATGCTGGCTGCTCTGATCCTGCTGAAATGGTGGGATGGAAGCAGACGCCCAGATGTTGTGTGCGAGTGGGCGATGAAAAGCATGTGGGGAGTGAGGACCGGTTGCCGGGGTTGTTAGAGTTCAGGACTGTGGGCTGCAGCTCCAATTATGACATCACAGATGGATGGGACAACTGGTGAGTCCAGGAGCATGAATGTGTCTTTTCCTCCCCTTAGCTCCCCTTAGCTCCCATGTGTCTGGCAAAACCTCATTATGCATGAGGCAGAACAATGCAGTGGGAAGATAGCCAGTGCCAGCAAAGACCCCCTGCTAGTAACACATTTTTGGCACTTGCCACATGCCAAACACCGAGTTAAGCAGTTGGCATGCACTGGTTTGCTTAAACCTCTCAATAGGTAATAGTACTAGTCCCATTTTGCAGATGCAGAAAGTGAGACTCAGAGGTTAGACAATTTGCCCAAGGTCATTCGGGTAGTAGGCAATGGCCAGGACTTATCCCAGGTCTGACTTGAGAGTCTGTATTCTTCACATATCGCTGCCTCTCTGTGCAGGCGCCGGAATTGCCATCATAAGACAAATGGAAAGAGGTGACCTGCCTTCCTAAAGGCATTTTTCTGAAGTGATTTCCAAAGACATGCTATGTGGGCAACGTTCCAGAATTAGCTCAGTTGTTAGCTGTTTAATGGATGAGTAAGTGGGATTGGAGTGGGGGTGGAACACCGTGAGAGGGACACATGGGTGGGGAAGGATTTCAGAGGCTGGATCTTTTCTTTATTGGACTCCCAGTAAATGTTAACAAGGCCCTTAATGAAATCCCAGTGCTTAGCAGAGCCTCCATGCTTACAAGTCAGCAGCTCTGGGCGAAGGAAGGGGCCGGGAGCCCTGGCACTGAGCTCAGTCCTCCTGACCTTCAACCATCCAGGTAAGCCAGGCAGGCAAGAATAGCCCCACCCTCCGAGTAGGACACACATGCCAGACACGGTGGCTGTGAGCCCTGACACCCACTCAGGCTGCCCCAGCTCCTCAGGGTGTGTCCTTCCGAGGATATGTCTCCAGGCCATGGCTGCCAGTCAGCGAGATAGATCCTTGAGAGAAGTGCTCAGCTACAGTGATTACAGGTCCTCAGAGCATTGTGTCATTTTTCTTGGAAATATTACAAATCAGATACTTATACTGAATGTTTGATGATCATCAAAATCCTGTCTCATTTCCCATTCTAGAATTTGCCCTTTCCCACACCCAAAAAATGGCTTCCCCCAACCAATGAAGAGTGATTCTTGCTAGTATTAACTATTTAGTGGGTAATAAATAATATTTATGACATATCAAGGTTTAAAGAATAAAAAATGAAAATAAAACTGGTTCCTATCTTCTAACACTCATCTTTCCTTTTTTTTTTTTAAAGAAAAGAACATTCCCCTGCCCTTGAAGTCCTCTAAGTAGAGTGAGAAATGAAATTTTTTAAAATACATTTTTGTTGATTTCAGAGAGGAAGGGAGAGGGAAAGAGAGATTAATGATGAGAGAGAAACATTGATTGGCTGCCTCTTGCACACCCCACACTAGGGATTGAGTCTGCAACCTGGGCATGAGCCCTGACCAGGAATTGATCCATGACCTCTTGGTTCACTGGTTGGACTCTCAACCATTGAGCCATGCCGGCTGGGTGAGAAATAAAATTTTTATCAAAGTGGGCAGTGGTATACACTAGGCTTCCCCAGGATCGTAGTCTTTTATTTCCAAAACATACTTTAAAAAAAAACACGCTTTTCTAATGTCAAAAGCAGCTGTGGCCCATTTGCTAGCAGCAGCACCAGGTCCATAAGTACAGATTTTAGGGTGTGCAAACCCCGAGCTCTGACGGAGCGGGCCCCGCCCCGCAGGCAGCGGATGTCTTGGGAGTGTGCTGGACAGAGCATTCGGCAGCCTAGTGCCCTCGGGTGTCGACAAGGTGTCCCAAATGTCTGGCCTCGTTCTTTGCACAGCTCCCTTCTCCATAAATCACCATCCACCCCATCGTCGCCGAGCGTCAGAGGGAAGCCATCCCATCATAGTGGCTGTCCCCTGCCCTGGAAGGTGATGAACCAGAGCTTAGTAGCTCGACCTGTTACCAGGCGTGTCATCCTGGAACCCATAGGCCATGGAGACTTAACTGTGGTCACCTCGCCAAATAAAATTGTGTCTTAGTTCTGGGTCTTCTGCAAACCAGAGAGCGGGCACGTGGATTCAGACACCCCTAAAATGTCACGCTTCACAAAAGCTTGCAAGAGGCGTTTTGGAACTAAACTGAGGAGTGCCGTTTCTGAAGGACCGGGCTGGGATGCAGGGGTGGTGCCGGGTCCCAGAGCAGAGCCCCCACCCGGAGCTAAGCAGGTTTGGTTACAGCTCTAGACTATGTGGACTTAGCGTCCTCAGTGAGCTTAGCTGGCCTGAGCCCTGGTTCTTTATCTGGAGATAATAAGACCACAGTTCTCATCTCACCAGGTTAGTGGGAGAACCAGACCACACAGTGCATGTGAAGGAGCTTCCTAAACTGTAAAGCGCTCTAACGATAAAGGCACTAAATTTGAACGGGTATCAGTCCCGGTCCACAAATTCAGTTCTACAAACTCAGGTATGAATTTTCTTCCACATCATTTTTGTCACCTTAATTTCAACTTCAAGCCCAAAATAGGGTTGCCAGGTTTAGCAAATAAAAACACAGCACATATAAATAAATAAATAATGCATAATTTAAAAAAAAAACAACAACAACACACAGCACACCCACTATAGGCCATTCTATATTGTGTCTGGCAGCCTTAGCTCTACCCCTCCAGGCCACCAGGTCACTATGCTAGGAATTGCTGAGGTTCCACCGTCAGTCTGGGCCACAGTGCTAGGGACCTGTGCATTCTCAAGGTAAGGCGGAAACCAAGCAAGTTGCCTCTGGGATGCCCCTGTTCCCTCCATATGGCATCCTTAGGGCTAGCAGCTATCTGTAGTCACACTGAGGACCTGAGAATTTTTTTACAGAATTACCTCTGGTCTTGTATTTTCCTAGATATACCACACAGCCCTTGCTTTTGGGGGTCTTGCTCAGGCAAGAGTCGTGAAATTATGTCCCGTTTGTCTAAGCACCCAATAATCCAAGTCTCTCTCTCTCTCTCTCTCTCTCTCTCTCTCTCTCTCTCTCTCTCTCTCTCTCTCTCTCTCTCTCATTTCCCCCTACCTCTGCCCCCAGCCCGGGATATTTCTTTCTATTCTGGGAGCAAGCCTCTCTCTATCCTTGGCTTTTTGCAGTTTACTCTGCTTCTCCCTCCAGTTCCTCTCTGTCCTCCTTCCTCCTCCATAAACCCTACTGATTCAACTCCGGGCATCAGTTTTGGAATATGAAAGCCAGGGAGCATCTTTCAAGTGACTGTTCTCTCTGCAATGGACCTACCATCTTTGAGGCAGCGCGGGCAAGGCTGATCGGCCACTTGGTTGAGGAGAAAATAGATGAAAAATAAAAACAAATTAATAGTTCAGAATAAGTGCCAGCCAGAATTTAAATGATGCTCATGTAGCATGTATTTAATTGCACCCTATGTTGTGATTTCTTCACCGGTCTTCTCCTCTATAATTTGGGGAGGGGTGGGCGCCATGCTTTATCCTGTCTTCTGTCTGACCTGAAGGAGGTGCTCAGTGGATGTTGGTGGAACTTGTTCTGGTGGCTTCAAGCTACTTAGCGTGATGTTGGGATGCGGCATCTGTCAGCTGCAGGGCTCACCTGCCTACCTTTCTGGGAAGTGGCTGCTCCTGATGACAGGAGCAGAGCAGATAAGATGCCACGGGTCACTGTTGGTCTGTTCCTCTTCAGTGTGGAGAGCTGCGTGGGCTTGAGGAGCCTGCACAGAAAGGAGCCGGGGCCATGCAGAGATCTTGCCTTTGACAAAAAGGGAGGAGTGTTTGCAGCAGACTCCCTGTGTGACATTTGGCATCATTTCCAGCTAATGATATCTTTCCGAGAGCCTTGCTGACATCGACAGCCGACTCAACCCAGTTATGGTCACCCAGAGACACGGCTGCCGGGATCTGGAAAGTGAATTAGTGGGTCTCCATAGCTGTGTGTGTGTGGGGGGGGCGGGGGGGTGGTGAGGGGAGAGGGGGGGGAGTGCATGGATATAAAGTGGGTATTTTAAGAGGAGGAAGATGGTGTTCAGGTTTGATGCCTTTTGAAGGTCTTCCGTATTTGCTTTGTGTTCCAAGGTCATCTCTCTCTTCTAATTTACCTTTTCTGGTTTCTTCTAAAAAGAGCAGTAATTTCTTACTGAAATGTTACCTTGGGTGCGGAAAGGTCAGACTGCCTTTGCTCAAATCCCAGCTCATCCACTCATATCCGTGTGGCCTCAGACAAGTGAGCTCATCTCTGAACGTTGGCTTCCTCGCCTGAGAAATGCAAATAGCAACACACATGCACGTGTCTGCCATGAGCGGGTGCGAGGGCCAGGTGAGAAAGTGTGTCAGAGCATCCCCTGCAGCGCCTGGCCCGTAATGAGAGCGAGGCAAATGTCTGCTGTAATTGCTTTTAGAATACTTTTTCTGTGAAGAAGGGAAGGGCGGACGATTTCTCCTTTTACAAAGGCAATGGCAAGACCTAGAGAGGCCAGTCCTTTGTCCAGACCTGCAAGGGAAGCCAGTAGCTGAGCTGGGAGCCCCGCTTCCTCCATAAAAAGGTGGACCTGGCCAGGACCACAGGCCCTGGGCTCTCCCGCTTCTTCCAAGGCCACCTCTAGCTATCAGTACAGCCTCTTCTCCAGCCCCGCGCTCCTCTGTGTGGCCAGGGAAGTCAGGCCCCATTCTCTGTGTGTTCCTCCTTATCGTGGGACCTCGCCCAGCCTCCCAGCTCCGTGGCCACAGACTGTGTGGTGACCCAGAAATGAATGGCATGAGAATCACTTGCCTTGTTTCATAGGAGTCTAGAGACCCCCTTCTCCACAGAACCCAGGGTGTTTCCTAACTCACATCTTGGCAGAGATGATTCCTTCCCATCACAAAGAGTTGGCCTTGATTTTGGATTTTAATCTCTGTGGACTTCACCCAGGAGAAGGGTCAAGCCATCTTCACGTCACCAAGAACCATCTAGAGCTGGGAATATAGGCCCCACATCGTGACGGGACGACTGCTGTCTACCCACCGACCCCAAAGGAAAGTGGCCAGATCTCCTGGAGCGGGCTCCACAAAGCCCAGCACAGAACCCCGGCTGGCTGGCTGGCTGGCAAGGAGGTCACTGTTGGCTGTGCCATTAAGGCAGCAGAGAAAAGGGAGATTAGCAGGAAAGAGTAACGTCCAAATTAACACCCAGAGAAGACTTCCTTGGCTCTGAGTGTTCCAGCAGAAGTGATGGGGAACCTGAGACTACTAAAGTGTGTGCCTGTATACATGTGTATGTGCGTGCCTGTGTACAGGTACACATGTGTGAGTACACCCCATAAGTGCACTGGTAAGAGGACAATTTCAGCTCTGATGAATCCTGGAAAGAAAAGCTGTTGAAAGGAACTTTCCACTTTGAGAAAGTCAGGATAAAATGGTCGCAGAGCAAGTCGATACATATGCAGTTGAAGCAGACAGGCTGCAGTGGATGTAGGCAAACATTCCCAGACTGTGCACCCCAAAATACATACTTTCAAGAGCATACACACATGTACAGGTGTAGTGCAAACACACTTACACACCTTTCCAGAGACTCCTAGACCCTCTCTGCCTAAGCTCACTTTAAAGTCTGTTATTTCTGGATCACAGAATGTGTAGAATGAGGTTGGCGCCAGAGGGGCCACCTAACGTCCTGCCCTTTCATCCTTGATGCACAGGGCAGAGTCAGGGTGACAGAATAGGAAAATGTCCACAATTCTGAGGCCTGGTGGGTCTGAGGGTGGCAGTTGGGCAGTGGGGTGGGCAGAGCTGTGGGACAGAAGAGGAGGGCTCTATGAGAGCCCAGGCCACTTCCTGGGAGCCCCACGTGCCTCCTCACACTCTGCCAGGGCCGGGGCCGGGGTGGGGGGGGGGGGTGAGGGGAGGGGCTGTGACAGCTGAGGAGGCCAAAGGGATTGGCTTTACAGGCTTGTAAAAGGAATGTTTGGAGGAGGCACTTGGGATTCCTGGTAGAGCAATCTCTCTTTTAAGGACCTTTAGGCAGGAAAAAACAAATGGGGGTAAAGAGCTAGGTTTTCTCTCATTGGGTTTTCAAATCCTGTTTCTAATAGTAAACACCAGGCTGTCATCAGCTCTTCGTGCTTAGAGAAGTGTGTGTGTGTGTGTGTGTGTGTGTGTGTGTGTGTGAGAGAGAGAGAGAGAGAGAGAGAGAGAGAGAGAGAGAGAGAGAGAGTTGGGGGAGAAAGGGGGAGAGGGAGGAAGATGGGGGGAGGAGGGAGAGTCTTTAAAATTTAATTGGTCTGCAATGAAAGATTTAACTGTTTAAAAAACAAAACCCTCTTAGTCCCAGACCACAACTTATGTGCTAATGTGGGAGGTTGGGGGCTAGTGAAGAAAGAAGGAGGGAGGGGTAGGTTCCTAATGGGTCCAGTGGGGAATCTTGCTGTTAAGGGGTAGGGAACCAGCCATATGGACAATGGAATACAACTCAGACCTACAGAGCTCCCTAGCTGCTGTCCATCTCTATGGTGGAAGGCGATCTTTGCCTTCCTTATCTTTTAGAGTATCCTGTACATGAAGGAGATGTTAGAGCATGCAGACTTGCTTTAAGGTTCTGCGTGCACCCCGCTGCAGAAGATGGCCTGGCTGGTGGATGGCTATGCTGTAAGGCCCTGAAAAAGAATGAAACAGCAGACGCCTTGGGGATCGGGCCTTGCCATTTCATAGGGTGCTGTTTCTTCTCCCTCTACTCAGTCAGACTCTGAGCCCTAATCTCCCATCCTGGGACTGTGCCTGCTTCATCCACCATGACACTCCTGCCTACCCCTGTGCCTGGTACCGAGGAGAGGGCAGCAAACACATGTTGGATTTCCCGTGAGCATTTTGGGGAAAGTACGGCACCTAAATTGCTATGGCCCTGATGACTTCTGTGTTCTGCCCTTTGGCTTTCACCTTGAGCACTGATGCAGGTTGGTTGCACTGTCTGCTGAGGCTGCGTTACAGCCACGAGGCAGAGCGCTCCCCAGAGGGAAGCAGACCGTGTCTGTCCTGCTCGCAGCTGGAGCTGCCATTCCAGAAAAGTGTCTGGCCCGTAGCAGTTAGAGTATTTTTTGGATGAATGAATGGGTGAATGTTATAGCTGTGTCTTTTCCTACATCCTGATGGTCTAGCTGGAGAATGAAACTGGGAACATATACACTGGTGCTGTCATGAATGCCACTTGCAAATCCACCATATATGGCACTGAGTTGAGTTGAACTTAGCGCACCTGTTCTTAATTCACCTTCACCGCTGGCCAGGTCATTGGGGAGATATTGGTGGTGTCGCTGCTGCTGCTTGCCATTCATTGAGAGCCCGCCATGTGCCAGGAGCTCTCCTATGCATTTTACATGCAACGCCTCATTGAAGCCCCATAGCCATTCTGTGATGCAGTTATTCGATTTTTCTCTCAATTTCACAGAAACTGAAGCCCAGAGTGGGGAGCCCACATGGCCAAAGCCCCTTGCTGAGGAAGGCATGGGGGCAGCATTTCAGGCCAGGGGCTGTACAGCCTCCAAGCCCGTTCTCTGACCTCCAGCCAGGCTGAGCAGCATCAGACTTGGCTTCGGAAGAGGGCCCAGAGGGGTCACTAAAAGCGCCAGAAGAAAAACAGATAGGGAGGGGGCCTATGAACGGTTGGTCTCCAAACCCTCGTGATGACCGTCTTCTCTCCAGAGGACAGTCTGAGCGTCAGTGATTCACCGCAGCCCCCGGCTAGAGGAGATGTCTCGGCAGCTCCGCGTACCTGCGCCTCGGGGCTCCGAACCTAACCCAGCAGGGACTCCGAAGGGGCCGTTCCTGTCCACTGCTGCTTCTCTCAGCCGCCCAGTCTGATGGGGTAGGGGGTTGTCCAGGCAGGACATGGGCTTCCAGCCAAAAATCCTTTCAATTAATGGCCTGGGAGCAGCACCCACGGAGAAAATTAGAAACAGATAAGAGGAGAAGGGCCCTCGCGCTCTGAGCAGAGGAAAGGAGTGATTCTTGGATTATGCTGATGATTTACCAATGTTTTCCTAACGTGAGAATCGGTCAGCAGGGGCCTGAGTTTTTTACGAGGGAGGAACCCCTTCCAGACAGCTCTCTCCCCACCGCCCCGATGAATCCCACACCACCCTTCTAGGGAGAACGTGGCCCTCTCCGGCGTGGCCGTGTCAGAGCCTGGTTAGCCGTTCTGTACTTATCAGCCGCAGCCCCAGCGTCAGTTCATGCCTGCAACATGAAGCCATTTCATATTTATTCTTGTTTTATCTGGCAAGGAGCCTTAAAAGAAAAAGGAGTCCCCTGCTGGTGCTGTTCAGCTCTTATATCTTTATCGTGTCTTGAATTGATTTGACAGAGCAATCACAGGCCATGGGTGAGACCAAATGCCTCTCTCAGCAACAGGCTGGGAGCGTGATGGGCTGCTCACCTCCTGGGGCCGGTCCAGTCGCTTCCAGGTTCTGCCCCGGGGTATGTGCTGCCCTCGCCCACCCTGGCCCACGCAGACCAGCTCCATAAGAAGAGTTTCCCTGTGGCAATTGTCTCAGAAAAGAGCAAGGGCACCTGGGGAGCCCTCCCCACAGAACATTCTAGAAGCTGAGTGGGGTCAGACTCCCCCAGAGGGTGTTGCAGACTTCTCCAAAGCCACTGTGACCTTCAGGAAAATTCGCCAACTAATCTGGTCCATGGGAAGCGAAGGTTCACATTCTGCAAACCTCAGATAAGTCAGGAGGGTTTGAACCCAGAGGGGAGTGACAACTTGACACGATCTAGAAAACTGCATGCGCCGTTTTCTGGGAAAGGGGCCTGTAGATTTTAGTTGCTAAGCAAAGGCATCTGGGACCCCCAGTAAACTTAGCAACCTATGGACCACAGCAGCTTCCTACCAAGTATACATGCCCCACTGGACGTCTGAGATGATTCTCACTCAGACAGAATTCTTATTTTACTAGCGATGTGCTTATTTTCATGTGGGTTAATATATAAATAACTAATATATCAAGTTTATGGTTTCACAGATATTGCAGATCAAGATGAGGTTAAACATTATTTGAGTAAATATAAGAGTCAAATTAGTAGTGGATAAGGATAAAATAAGTAAATAGTGGTACAGGTTCTATGCATCTACGGCAAAGTCCGCTGATGCTGAACAGGGAAATACTTCAATAACAGAGGAAAACATGGGAGAATCCAGCCCTCATCACCTCTTACCCCAGTGGTTGCGACGTTTGTAACTTAGACCCTAATTCTAGTCTCATTCTGTGGCCTGCACACAATTGTCATTCCAGCACCCGCTCAGATCGTAAGGCCCTCCTGCTCTGGAACACGATGGCTCCCTCTGGCCACTACATTGTGCCCAAACTCCTCCAGCTGGGGTTTCAAGTCCAGCTTCCCCCTGGTGCTATCTCCACTGTTTCCTACTTGAAACTTCTTTTCACTGTCCTCCCCACGTCCACAAATCCCATATTCACTCCCGCCTCTTTGATTTTGCCAACCGTGTGTTTCTTAGTCCTCTCTTGAGCCCCCCACAACCTTACAGATCTACTGTTTACAGTGTCTACCGGTGCCTCCCTTCTTGGGAATATTGGTGCCTTGCAATTCTGCGTGTCAGAAAAAAAAAAAAAAAAAAAACGGGGGAGGACTTTGGGTTAACTTTTTTATTTGGCACCAGTCAGCCTAGACATAGAGCCATCGCCAGGAGTCTAAAACTTCCCTTTTGGCTTGTTGAAGTTATTGGGGAAATGGGTTAATTTGGGAGTATTCACTGAAAAACAAGTGAGATAAACTCCTGGGTTCCAGAAATGTTAACTCCTTGGTCCTCATCCCAGCTTAGGTTATCAAAACCAAAAATTGGTCATTTTTCACAGTTTATGAGGTTTATCTTTGGCCTGTCATGAGATGCTGACAGAAAAATGAAATTGGTCTCTTTCTAGTCGGTTTCACTTTCTCATTCCCACTCTATTGCAACAAGCTGAAATGGCCCATTGTAAACACTGGAGGAGAAAAAGCAGTAGAGACGTGAGCAGCGAATGTGCTGTACCTCTTAGAGCTATTTTGCATTGTTATCTGTCTTTTTATTGTTAAGGGCAAACTTGAAAGATGCTGGGGGGGGGTCCCCCTTATTCCAAGCAGAAGGTAAATATAAGTGATTTAGTAGGGGAGAGTGACCCTAACTTAATAAATGGGGGTAGTTGGAGGACTTTATTTTCTCAGGATTAGGATGATGGAGAGGCACTAGATGTGAGAAAATTCTGCAAGATTTGGCTGAGATTTCTTTCATTTCATTCCCATCAGACATTCATTAAAAATTAGCAAAGAGTGTGGGTAAATATGGAAGTGGTGGGAAATGTGAGAAGTACTGTGTATTTGCAGAAAGGCATGATTTTCAATGGGATGGGATTATTTCTGCCCCTCTGACCCGTCACTAAGATGACAAAGTGATGGGCTTCGCACCAGGACCCTGCTCAGTGTAGAAGTCACTTAAAAAATGTGGTTTCTGAAACAACTTAAATAACAGATTAGCAGGAAAAGTTATTCAAGAGAGACTTCAGAACTTCCAATAACGGGTATCTGGGGAAAAATAAATGACGATGAGAAAAATCATTTCTCAGTTGATCAGTATCCATCAGATGCCTACTGTCTGCTCAGCAGCTTGAGAACTGGCCGGGGTGTGTATTCCTTTTCGTGGCTACATTTGTATTAAGGTGATTCCCGACCATTCTCTAAGGCAGCCAGTGCTTCCCAGGCCTATAATATTCAATCTGCATTTTACGATTCAGCTTATGTCCAGAATTCTAACACCATAAAGCTTCCATAATTAGTTTTTTGTGTCATTGTTATTTTGGAGTCGTCGAACATTTTCTATGATTCCACTATTGTTTTTCTCCTTGTAGAATTCTGAATTATAGACGTAAGCATAAGGGAAACTGAAAGAACTTTCCAATTCTGGAAAGGGTCGTGTTAATAAGTTTTATAATTCTTTTTGTTCTTAACTAATTTTTTTAAGGCCAGGGCATACACGCATTTCAGAATTCCCAGCCATGCCCTAGCTGGCTGGTGGGTCAGCATTACAGTACCAGGCCTGGGGCACAGGCCCTGCAGGCAGACCCCCTGAACTTGAATTTGGGGGTCCCCACTGACTGACTCTGTCACCTTGGCTACCGGCTGAGCATCTTGTGCCTCAGTGTCCCCATGTGTGGAACTGAAGTGAATAATATATCTGCCCTGTCGTGGTGGTGCAAGGATTAATGGGTTAATACATTGAATCATACACTCCTGGCCCAAACTCAGTTCTCCATGTGTGTTGATGGTGGCTCTTCTCACCTGCCAGGAAGCAGCAGTGTTACCAGTTTTTCCATGTAACAATCTGGAAATATCACCTAACTTCTTAGTAATGATCACAGCACCGATTAAACACTGATTTTTTTTGCAAGTGATGGGGAATGCTTTACCCCCACTCCTACCCCCACTCCTCCTATTTCTGTAGAGGGGCAGCACCACCAAGGCCCCAAGAGGAGAAATCATGAGGGGCCTCAGGCTGCCTTCGACACTCCTTCCCTCACTCCCTCCTACTCTGAGCCTTAAGCGACAAGGGTTTTGAGTGAAGAGCACCGCTGAGCCCAGCAGGTCTCCTTGGTATAGGTCTGCCGGATGGACATCCACTCCATGCCTGCAGCCACAGGGCTGGTTCTTGGGGTGCGGCCAGGACTACCTTTGTGAGGCCTGTGGGTGCCTCCTCTGTCCTTACTCCAGGGGGCTGAGCGGCCATGATTCAGGTTAAACGGGCCTCTCCGCATACCCACCACCACCAAGACCACCCTGCCAGGGCCATTGTCCAAAGTGCTGGGAGACAGAGCAGGAAGCCCAGGGCTGGGTGGTGGCCACACACCTGAGTCACGTTCTTCAGAGGAGCTCTACCAGCAATAAAGCCAGCGCTCTGGCCTCGCCCGCCTGGTTCTCATTGGTCTGGCACTTGGAAGGCACGGGCTCGTGATTCATTTTCTCTAAGCACCCCAAACACCCGCACCAGGCTCTGTGTTCCCACAGCCCTGTGAGATGCGGATTATTATTCATCAGATCCGAGAACCACACTAAGGAAGGTGAAACCCGCAGCACAGGATAAAGAGCCAGGGGCTGAGGATCTGGGGTCCAAAGCCAGGGCTGTCTGACCACAGAGCTCAGGGCCTGGAGCCCCTCACCGAGGCTCTCGTGCTTGAAAGTTCAGCTAGCACCCCCAGAAGGTTCAGTAAAACACGGGTGGCTGGGCCCCCTCTCCATCTCCGACTCAGTGAGCCTGGTGTGGGGCCCGGGAATGTGCATTTCTAACCAGTTCCCAGGTGATCTGGTCCTGGTCAGCTTCCTCAGGTGTGGAACTGACACCGGTCATGCTGGGAACCTCCAGGGACCGCACTGCTGCAAAGTCCACCTCGCACTGTCCTGCCCAGTGGCTGTTTCTGAGTTCCTGAGGGTGGTATCAAATTTTGGCTCAAAACATTCAAACTAGGAAAGTCAGCTTATTTGAATCATGAACTAAGATATCTGTCATCTGGCAGATCCTTTCGAAGGCATCTTGGAGTTGTTTGTGCTTTCCAAAAGCTGAAATGAATCAGGGAAAGGACGAGGGATGTGTCACTGTACGCCATGGCAGAGTATTTCATTCTTACAGTTCATGTTCTGGTGGCATTTTATTGTGGAGACCATCTGGATGACTTCTCCTCTTGTAACTGGGAAGACGGGAGCCATCTCTGTGTTCCAAGCGATGCCTAGAACTTGTTATTGACAGCTTGCCCCTCGGGAGGGGGAAGGGGAGAGAGAGAGAGATTGGAAAATGGTCCCAAATTCAAGAAACAGTGATCACATGAAGAACAGAACCCCTAGTCCTCTATAGATAAGGCCAACCAAGGGCTACACGTGGGTGTGAAGGACGCAGGGCCAAGATCAGAGAACCAGGCTAAGGAGGAGGAAACCAGCAGCGCAGCATCAAGGGCCAGTGACTGAGGATCCTGGGTCCAGCACTCAGGTTTGCCAGTAGTACCGTTCCCATGAACCCAGTTTGACCTTTACTTCCATCTTACCAGCTCTTCTCCTTTCTCCCTTCTCCCTCTCCCTTCCATGTAAGAGTTAAGAGTTTGCCCGGAAACAAAGGGCGCTGGCATGGCCCCAGGCCCAGGCTCACTGAGGTCCCTGGGAATGCAGCAGCCCTGCTTTTTCTGAGTTTTCCTGGGAAGGAAGTTTTTGGCAAGGCTTTTAGAAAAGCCACACAGCTGTGACTTGAGGTCTTTCCTCTTTCTGGCGCACCCCCAGTTTCTGGGCCCTAGGAATCTCTTCCTTTCTCCCATCCTTTTCTAGTTTGGGGGCAAGAAGACCCTTCTCACCTCTCTTCCAGGCCA
Source organism: Myotis daubentonii (assembly GCF_963259705.1). Lineage (NCBI taxonomy): Eukaryota > Metazoa > Chordata > Mammalia > Chiroptera > Vespertilionidae > Myotis > Myotis daubentonii. The sequence goes on along the minus strand of NC_081844.1, from coordinate 103,947,168 downwards.
CTCTGCGCCTTCACATCCCGTTCCTCCCCATGAAGATTTGATGCCAGGACTCAGCTCTTCCAGCAGGTGCAGAAAACCATTGCATTCTGTTCCAGGGGAAGCAGCAGAGCTCAGGTCTCCTCCCGGAGCCATGTGACTGACCTCAGACCAGAGCTGTGGTTCCCAGCACAAGAGGGTTCCCCTGCCAGGTCCTCCACACCCCAAAAGCACAGCCTTTCCCAGAGCATGCTGTGAGCCCTCCGGTGACCAGCTTCCAGGCCACGTGTCCTGGAGGGCGCAGCTGTCACTCTCAGGAAGGGGTGTTGCGAGTGTGGAATCGGAACCCCTCGTGTCTGTGGCAGAAAGTTGAGTTCCAGTGGGTCAGAAACAGAGAGTGCAAGGAGACTGAGGAGTCCTTGTCAGTGAGGAATTAGTCCCTCTGCCCACCGTGATTTCTTGAGGGGCGCCCGCCTCGCCTCACAGCGGCGAGGTTGACCTCCTCACACAGCACACCCGCTAGTCCGGCAACAGCTAAAAGGCTCCTAGACTTGCTCAGGCTGTGAGCCAGATCTACTAGGCCCAGCTCCTCTGGCCAAGCTGCCACTGCCCCAGGCGACCTGCGTCCCATTGGCTTCTGCATCCCATCAAAGGCCATAATAACATTGGTGGCCAGGACCCCTCACTGTCCGGAGCACTGCTTCCTGTCACCCGGCCTGGGGTAGGATGGACTGGCCAGATGCCAGATCGCTGACCAACCCAGAGAGGCATGACCATACATGAGGACCATTAAAAACCCACTGCTGTCCCTTTTGTCAGGTGAACTCCTACCGGCTGAGAGTCGCTAAGTGTCAGAGTGGACCGAGTTCCTTGGAGGTTTCTGAATCCACCGTTCTTAAGAAGCCACACCCGTGGCATCAGGAAGGGGTTTGACGTTGTAGCTGAGGCCCCCAAATATGTGTAAGGCGTCCAACGGTCATTGGAAGGCATAGATATTTTCTCTTGCGTCAGTGCGGGGTGTGAGCGTCTAGGGGAGAACAGTTGGTTGCTGCTCATTCAAACTGAAACGTTAGCTCTCTCTTCCCATCCCCATTCACTTACAATGGAACCACTTTCTGTGTGAAACGGACAGGATACTGTAGCTCAGGTGTCCCATGTTACCTTCCGCCTGGGAAGCTGTGTGTGCCTGGGGAGGAGGACAGCAGGCCGCTCTGGAGGGCTCTGCCTGCACACCTACCACCTGTGTGCTTGCTCCTCCGTCCCAAAGGGCAATGGCTTCCCTTGAAGGGAAGAGCGCCCCCAGAACAGACGTGTCCTCACTCCTCCCCTTCCCCAGCTCTGGCCATGTGGAGCCTCCGCAAGCCTTGTGGGCATCAATGACGTTGTCTGTCTCCAGTTGAACATCTAGGGTACAGCTACTCACAGTCGGGAGCCAGAAAGAATGTCTAGCGCTGGGGGAACTGGACTCAACAGTGATCCTGCTCTGGGAGATCAGCTGTAGTTCTCAGGCTCCGTCCGGAACAGAGGCCCAGATGCGCAGTGCGTCCTGCCTTGCATTCTGGGAGCCGGGCTGTGTGCAGAGTTGGCAGGCGCCAGCTTGATGCTGGTTCGCCAAGTAAGCAATTAGGCCATGAAAGGGGGTGGGGCGTGGGTAGCAAGGGAAGCTGCACTGGAGACCACAGGTTCCCCGTCCATGGGAGCCATGTACTTCTAGCGAACCAGGATCACTTATTTTGCAAATGTGTCAAGTGGATGCTCTCTGGGGAACACCCTTCTTGACACTGATGATTCTCAGTTTTCTGGCAGTGAAGTAGCCAAGATTTTTATTTCTCCTTAGCGCGTAACACAAGTCAACCATTTTCGTCCATCACTTAATCATTGAGTGCCCAGGGAAGGCAAGCTAGGTTTAGTGTTAGCCTGCGCAAACCGTGACTTAAGGCGTCACAATTAGGAATGGGGGGAGTACATCTGACAATCACGTAATGAATCTGAGAGCAGAATAAGGGACCTTTGGAGGGTCCATCCTGTTGGATGATCCAGTGGCTGATTTTCCACATCCTGTCCCACGCCGCCCGCTTCGCCACCCAGCCCCACAGCTGCCCTGTGCACACTTTCTGCTGCGCGTGCAGGAAGGCCAGCGCACTCTCACACTGGGGCTGTGTGCTCGGCTGTGCTGTGGATATCCTGAGGTATGGCTGCAAACTGCCATCCATGGGCGCGCCTAAAAGATGGGGCTGTTAAGCAAGACTGGTTTGAATCTTGCCTCTGCCCCCTACCAACTGTGAAAGCTTACGCAAGACACCAGATTTCTCTGCGCCTCCGTTTCCTGGTGGAAATGTGGAGATAGCAACAGCTCCTAATGTCAGGGGTTGTTGTACACATTAAATAAGACAATGCATGCAGAGTAGAAAGCCTGACAGGGTGGAGCCTGATAGCACTGAGTATCATTGCTGTTTGTCACCACTGAGACCAGGGGATGGGAAGGGGGCGGCTATTAATCTGTGAGGCGAGGCGGGGCTTGTGTGGGTGTGTAAATAAATAGTCGGGGTGAGGGTGAGAGGAGACTGAGATGGACAGATAACTGAATCCGGGATAACTTAACTGGAACTTGTTCACCCTGCTGCCCTGCTGGGGTACGAACAAGTTCCAGGTAAGAAAGTGGAAAATCATGGTGGAATTGGGGCTCTTTTTCTGTAGGAATCCGGAAGGTGCCTTTAGATTCTCGGTGCCTCCCAGAAAGCCCTGCCAGGGTCGTCACCAGCCAGCGCAGCATTGCACCGTCCCTCGCAGCACCCAGGGGCCCGTGCACCCCACTTGTTCTTCGGGGTCATGAGTCTACAGTCCATGGGGCTCCTCCTACTCAGTGCCTCTGGGACAAGTGTGTCTGCAGGCGGCCTGGGAAAGGCTCCTCTTCTCCTGCATCTCTCCCCAGCGCCACTCGGCTGCCCGTGCGGGGCAAAGTCAGAGCAGCACCCCAGCCCCCGCGTTCTCCCTCACCCCACGGCCATCCCAGGGGCTCTCGCTCAGCTGCTGCCAAGAACTTACATTCTGTGGAGCTGCGCTTTGCTTCCGTTTTACTCATCTCATAATATAACAGCAGGGCAAATCCAAGGGCTTTGCCGGGAAGGAGGGAAGGTGGGTGAGTTGGGCACAGTCTTACGTGGCCTGTAGCTGACACAGCAGAGAAGGTGGGCACTGCCAGGAGCGAGGCGCTGGCTTGCCAGGCCAGTCAACACTTGTTCTCCTTTTTATTCCGTTTGCATCCTTCAGGCAGGGTTTTTTTCCCGGTTATTGAGAAAGTATATGAGAACGTAAAGACCCCTCTCCATCCCTTTTGGTGAGGAGGTCACTTGACATGGAAAATCCTTGGAAGACGAAAGCACTACCGAGCAGGGAATGAGGGCCCGGTGAGCCGGTGAGCGCCAGTGCCCACCTGGGGGATTCTGTTGTCTGGCCTCTCACCTCACCACCGCCTCGTGCCCCACGGCTGTATCGGGGGTTCCTGTCTGTCCTGTCTGTCTCAGCAGGAGCACAGGCAGCGTCTCTGGAGAAGCCAGGGTGGGTCTCGCAGGTGGGGCGCAGGCCTGGGGCTGTGCAGTGCAGACCCACACGCAGAGCTCTTCCCTAACCGGCCGGGGTGGACCAGCCCAGAGCTCGGCCAGGTCTGTCCTCAGCAGGCGCAGCTCCCCAGGGCCTGGCCATTGTTCACTGGGCTGACATCTCAGGTTTCCTCAGTCCCCTAGGAGGCGGAGAGGAAATGTGTGTTTTCGGTTTGAAAAGGGAGATAAATCTCTAAATGTCAGACCTGAGGCTTACAGGGAGCTCACAAGGGCTGTTTTCATTTGGGCCCTGAGGAGCCTGATGTGCCCCCACCACCACCACCACCTACTGAAAGCCCAGAAGTTGACCCGCCTTGAGAGGCTCAGGGTCAGTCCTGCACCTTGTCACCCTTTCCAGAGAAGAGAAGTCTTTGAAGCTCTGGTGACCGTTGTGCTGCACGTGAAGAGCCCTTGCTAATACCCACTGGCATCTTCTAGAACAAGGGGGCACTGTGTCAGCCCCCATGAAAACGGAAATCGTAACGACATTTATATATGAAACCACAGTTCCCCTTTTATGTCCAGGGATCCAGGATGGCAGAGACTAGGAAATATGTCCTAAGGAGTAGTCATGTGTTTGGAGCCATGCTTCTCAAACTGCATTCTTTGGAGCCCTGAGGTTCCATAGAATACCTCAAGGTCAGGGGCCAGGAGGAAAGGGGCAGGGACCAGGGCACGCTGTGGGCAGGGCTCCCGGCCTCCCCCTCCTTCTGCAACTGCTGCTTTCCTCTGTCCTTGATGTTCTGCACACTGCTCCACCGACATAGGTTTTTAATGAGAGTTCGAAGCCCACTGGCTGATGTAGAGGTTCTCTCCACAGTATTCAAGCTGTAATTATATTCACAGGAAAAAGTAAATAAAAAGCCATTTACAAATCCAGGTTAATTAGCCCTTGCATAAAGTGAAAGTAAACCTCGGCAGAATCCAGCAGGATTCAGAGTCCCTGTAACCCTAGTTCCCTGCCCACATAGCTGAGGGTCCTTGCATCCCTCCCCAAGACGGCCTGCTCCCCCTTCCTGAGGTCGCCTTGTACTCTGTGTCCCTCCAGGGGCTCCGGCTGGAGAGTGAGCAAACTCGAGAAATCTTCCCCGTCTGAATAAAACCCGGGGTGGGGGGGGGGGGGTCATTCTCTTTTCAGCAAGGGGCAACTTCTCAACCACTCAATGGTGACCTGGGAGGGGGTGGGGTAGGGGGCAAGTCCAGAGGCAAATGCAATGGCTGTGAGCCAAAGGGTAGAATGCACGTTTTCAGGAAAATTCGATAAATTTGCCCCGAGGCAGGTCCTACTTGCACACTGAGTTCTTATATGGGCCCTTTTATATTGCTGTTTGCTTTGCTTTTAAATAAAAAATGAGTGCCTGCCAGCCAGGGCCTCTGGGGCCCTGAATGGGTCTGCGCAGCCTGCCCCGCCCCCACTCCCAGGCTCAGGGTCAGAGGCAGATGGGAATTGCCAGCTCAGTGTCAAGAGGGAATGTGGGGGTGGAGGCCCGGGAGTCTGGGCTGGGTCTGTATGAGGGGGACACGCAGGGGTGGCCGCTCTGAGAAGGGCTTTCTCCTCTCCCATCTCTGGGGGGTGGGCCCTGGAAAAAAACGCCCCTGCTACAGAAAGACTAAAGGGGACCTTCCCAGGGGACCTTCTCAAGGGACCTTCCCAGGGGTCCCAGGCAACCTGGAGAGAAGGGCCAGCCTTTTCCTGGGTCTCCCCACAGACCACATGCCACTGCATTTCCCCAATCCTGACCACAGTTTTGCTGCTGGAAGTAAACACCACGGTGCACGGCTGTGGTCCATCATGCCAGTGGCCCGCCCCTGCTCCTAAAGGGCTTTTGCCCGAGGAGCACCCGGGCCGCCATGCCCTCCTGAGCCTGCGCCTTCGGGCCCTCTGCTCTCCTGGGCCAAAGGGTAAAATACACATTTTCAGGAAAATTCAATAAATTTTCCACAGGCAGGTCCTATTTGCACACTGAGTTCTTAAATGGGCCCTTGCATATTGCTGTTTTCTTTACTTTTAAATAAAAAATGAGTTCCTGGCAGCCAGGTGACAGGGTGGCGCTCTGCCTATGCTGGTAAGAGCAGGAACCTTCGAGTAATTCCCATCCTATCCCCACCACGTTCTCCTTCTGAGCTCTTCGAGCCTCAGTTTCCTCACCTCTAAAATGGGGAGATGAGTGGCACCTGCTGTGTAAGGCTTTTGAATGGATGAAAGAAGACCAAGTTCTGGAACCCACAGCCGGGCCCAGAGTAACCGCTCCATAAATGCCAGCTGTCACCAGTTTAGTCATCTCGTTGGGAAGCAAGCACTCTAGTCTAGTGTCTAGGACGAGCATGGCTTTTGCAGTAAAAAAAGATCTGGGTTCCCGCCTTAGCCGTGCCAATTGCTAACTGTGTGATCTTGGATAAATTCCTTGACCTCTCTGAGCTTCACTTTCCCCTTTTACAGGATAAAGGTGTAGTGCCCATCTCGCAAGGCAGCAGTGACAATGAAAGGAGATGATGCAAACAAGGGCTTAGCACAGGGCCTGGCACTTAGCCAACAGTCAGTACATAATAGACATCATTATTTTTAAAAAATATATTTTTATTGGTTTCAGAGAGGAAGGGAGAGAGAGATAGAACCATCAATGATGAGAGAGAACCATTGATCAGCCACCTCTGCACTTCGGATCGAGCCTCCAACCCGGGCATGTGCCCTGACCTGGAATCGAACCATGACCTCCTGGTTTGTAGGTTGACGCTCAACCACTGAGCCACGCCGGCCGTGCGATAGACATCATTATTAATGCTAGCTCTCGCATCTGTGTTCTCCAAAGAGAACTTGTGCTCGTTTTTGTTGTTGTTTCCCCCCCCCCCCAAAGCCTCCTCAGAGTGGGTTCCCCGGATGAACCAGCAGACAGATGACAGACATCGTCCTGACCCACCCCAGAGGGACAGGGCGTCCCTCCCCCAAGGGCCCTGTACCTGGCCCCCTTGAGTCTCTTGGAGTCATGACATTCAGGCTGTTGGCTAAGACAGGGACACATTGTTTTAAATTTTTTGATTCTCAGCAAATTTAAAAAGATAATACTCTCCAGGCTGCCGGGTGATGGTGGAGGGTATGGGAGAGATCAAGGCCTAGATATGAAAGTGAAATCGAAGTGACAGGATCTGCATCACTTAAAACAAAAACATGTAGAATGAAAACAGAGGCTTCCCTGGAATGTTTCGGAGCTGGGACGGGAGTTTCTCGCCAGGTCCCCCCTTCCCAGGCCTCTTTGCTCTCTCCTTTGTCAACGGTAGCATGGCGAGTGCGCGAGAGAGGAGGCTGTGGGGCAGATGAGAAGGTGCTCGTGGCCTGGATGCCTGCAAGGCTGCAGCTGCCCAGGACAGAAGACGGACATCCTGTGGGGCAGAAGGCCCCAGGGGAAGCACGTCTGGACTCAGTTGGGCTCTAGTCCGTTCCTAGTCGAGCAGATCCCCTCCACATGTTTAGGGGAGAGGCACTTGGGGTCTGCAGGCTGGGTCTGGAGCAGCAGCTCAAGACATTGCTCTGAACCCAAATACATAGCGGGAGAGGTGGGCATGGAATTTTCGGGCCTGGACTTTCTTGTCTACTCAACTTTGAATTCTCTTGTTTAATCTCTTGACCCTTATGTGCCAGGGACATAGTTATTCGCTGAACTGGTAGAGGTAAGATGGACCTCCCAGGACATTCCACCTGACCCCATCCTTTACAGGAAAAGGAAGCTGAACCTGAAAAGGTGAACGACTGGGTCAGGGTCCCCTCTCCCCACTGGTTCTGGCAGCCCTGGGATTGCCCTCCAGTTTGCTCAGCTGAGGGCCTGCTCCTCAGCTCATCCTCCGAGATCCCGCCTTCAGTGGGGCGACAGGGCAGCGGCTAAGCGTCCTTTTCCAGCGCGTCTGCCCAGTGCTCTGCATTTGCTTGTAGCTGCCTTTCCGTTCTTGTAAGAGTTGGTTACAACTCAGATGTCTCTAGCTCAGCGGTTCTCAACCTGTGGGTCGCGATCCCTTTGGTGGTCGAACGACCCTTTCACAGGGGTCGCCTAAGACCATCCTGCATATCAGATATTTACATGACGATTCATAACAGTAGCAACATTACAGTTATGAAGTGGCAACGAAAATAATTTTATGGTTGGGTCACAACATGAGGAACTGTATTTAAAGGGCCATAAGGTTGAGAACTACTACAGCTCTTTCAGCATCCAGCTACTGTGCACAGCAAACTTTGGGAATTATATTAGATGCAGGGGTTCGCTGGGACGTGTCCCCACGGCCTTCCCCGGTGGGACTCTCCTCCTTTCTGACCTTGGGGAGCCCAGGTGACAAGTGTGGCAAATCCCATGGGACATTTGCTGAGGCCTCTCTGCCATGTTCTTGGCAGATTGCAGTCAAGTGCCGAATACGCCTGAGTGTACGGCTCAGCTTCAGTTTTGTAGGAGAGTCTCTTGGCTTTGTTTCTTCCTCCTGCAGATACTTTCATTCACCATGAACTTGGTTTTGGAAAACCAATTTCTAAATGTTTTACTACTAATAAGAATTTTGTTTTTAACCAAAAGAGATGGTGTCTTTAAGATGTATACTGACCAACCCTAGCCGGTGTGACTCAGTAGATAGAGCGCTGGCCTGTGGATTGAAGGGTCCTGGGTTTGATCCGTTCAAGGGCACATGCCCAGGTTGCCGGCTCGATCCCCAGTGTGGGGCATGCAGGGGGCAGCTGATCAGTGATTCTCTCTCATCATTGATGTTTCTATCTCTCTTTCTTCCTCTCTGAAATCAATAAAAATATATATATTAAAAAAAAAAAGATGTATTAGACTGGGTCTGCCTGGTTTTGGTGTCTTTGTAAGGGAGCCTCCTCTCTATCCTGCTTTGCCAAGTTTTCCTGCATTCAGTGTAGCTTTCTGATAAAAAGCTTGAATGCAGTGGTGTGTCTGTGAGGCAAATCGATTTAGTGCCAGGGCTGAGGCTGTGGAGATGTAAATGTCCGATAATACTGAGAGCTGGTGTTTGCTTCAGCAGGATTTGTTAATGAAAAAAAAATCCAGAAAATTTTGCTTTCTGAAGTGAACAAGGTGGTAAAGGGCCGGCACGACTGAGCCGGGAGCGCAGGAGAGATTCCAGGAGAAAGCTGGCGCATTCTTTTCTCAGGAGGCCAAACCCAGGAAGGCTTTGGGGCTCAATTCTCACCCTGCTGGCCCCCCAGGGGGATCCCCCAGTTGGTCCTTCTCCAGCCTCCCTCAGTGAGATCTGTGGTTTGCCACCGAGGTTAAATTTAAACCCCACCGCTTACCTTCCTATCCAACGTGCAGGTTGAGGAGCACATTAAGTACATCCCGAGTACCCGGCGTGAAGTTTGCTTTAAGTTAGATCTTCACCTCCCTGGCGGCGTCCTGCCCCGGGTTGTTAATTTCCAGAAGCTCTTCTGAGAGAGTGCCAGGAAGCCTGACACCCTCCCTCGGTACCTTGTGGCTCCAGGTGGATGGGGAGCCCAGGCTGCGGATGAGACACAATGTTCTGATTTTTCCGGGCTAGCCCAGTCATGTGACCTGGGCAAACCCTTTCCCTTCTCCCCAGCCTGGGGAACATGAGTGTTGTCTGTATCCCTTCCAAATATAAAATGATCAGATTCCAGGACTTCTATGCCCATGTAATTGAGGACACAATAAGAAGCTCCATGTGGTTAAATTAGAGGAGCAGTGGGGCAGAGACATGCCTCTAGAGCAAGCATGTCAAACTCGCGGCCCACAATGAATATTTTTGCCGCCAAGCCAATAATGCTGTATGTAAGAACCGTTTTAATAAAAATCTCATAACTTAATTTTTACAATATCCTGTTATACATAATTATTAATAACGAACTACAACGCTCGCTAATGACTGATTACTGTAATCGTGTTGCCTTCATTTCCCTTACGTGCCTTATGTGCAGGCGCACCATTTCCCTCCACTAATACCAGCAGCGAATATTTTAGTAGCTGATTGCCACATCATTAGTCTTGGACTGACTTGTTTGGTGTGCGCAACAGGAAATATTTCGCTTTCAGAGAACAAGAAAAATAGGTTTATTTGCATCACACTTATTAATTTGTGCAGTTATTCAGTGTCTGGTAAATTAATGTTAAAGAAAAATATTAATTTTTATTAAAATGTTCTATTATTTTACGTTAACAATGACTCATTTATTTCAGCCCTTTGTATTCAGCACGTCTCTATCAAAACAAACCTACATTTCTATAAAAATTGAAGCTTTTGTTTTTTTGCGGCCCCCACACACTTAAACCTTGTTTATTTGGCCCGTGTTAGCCTTTGAGTTTGACACGCTTGCTCTAGAGCAGTGGTTCTCAACCTTCCTAATGCCGCGACCCTTTAATACAGTTCCTCATGTTGTGGTGACCCCAATTTCGTTGTTAGAAATTGAACATAATTGAAACATAGTGATTAATCACAAAACAATATGTAATTATATATGTGTTTTCCGATGGTCTTAGGCGACCCCTGTGAAAGGGTCGTTTGACCCCCAAAGGGGTCGCGACCCACAGGTTGAGAACCGCTGCTCTAGAGTGACCAACGGTGCTGGTTTGCCTGGGACCGAAGGACGTCCCAGGACACAGGACTTTGTTTTTAAACTAGGAAAGCCCTGGACAGAACGGTCACCGTGGGTGCACTTACGGTGCCTGACATCAGCCTCCCTGGCACTTTAACATAGCTGTGGGCCTGGGAAGCCCAGCCTGGCAGGGACTTCTAAACCCGCAGGCTTTTCCACGGAGCCAGATTGGTGGAAGGAGGGGACAGGTGCCAGCCACATCCCCCCAAGCTGAAACCTCAGTACTTGACTTGTGCAATCCGCTTCAGCTGTGCCATTTCGGCCTGTTTGGTGCTAATATTAAACTCAGGAAATGGCACCAGGAGCCTGAGGATTTCAGTCCATCTCCGTCCCCTCCACCACCAAAAAGGAGAAAGAAAACATCTATATATTCCATAAGAAATCATCCTCTCCCGGTTCTGGCAGTAGAAGCTTCCTGTCTAATGGATAGGCTGCCACCTGGTGGCCATAAGGGGGAATGTGGGCGAGTGCAGGTAACCGCGGAGAAGGAAATGCCTCTGGGTTAAATCGTTCAGCTCCTACCTGGCTTGAGGCAGCAAACTAAGCGCTGTGCAGCTAAGGCTGTGATTAGATTAACCAGGGTTGAACTTGTTCTGTGCACGTGATAAATGAGCTTAGCACTTTGCATATGGTCCCTCCTAGAGTGTTTCCAACAACCCAGAGTGGAAGGTGGTGTTGATATCACCAGTTTACAGATGAGGAAACCGAGTGAGAGGTGGTCACTTTTTTGCTGTCCTGGAGATAAGATGAGCGTGACCAGAAACACAGGACAGCACAGATAGCCTGGGTGGGAGAAGTAGGTTATCCTGAATATATGGACATCAAGGATGGATGCCAGTTAGGTGGCGGCTCTGACATCAAATGCAGAGGAATCCACAGCAGAGGGGGAGAGACAGCTAGAGTTGTCGGGATTAAAGGCTAAGGCAGGAGGCAGGACTTGAAGTAGATGTTGAGGGACTCAGGTAAACAGAGCAAGCTAGTTTAGTGCCCATTAAATGATGTGCTGATAGTCTGTGACCTATTAATATTAGCTCCTGTTAACAATGTTTATTATTATTATCCGTGAGACCCATGCTAAGGCTTTTACACGTATTTCATTAATTTGCAAAAGGTCAATGAGATCCGATTATGACCCCAATTTTAAAGCTGAGGAAACTGAGCCTTTAAGAGGGTCTCACTCACCCACAGTCGTATCAATAATAAGGGAGAGAGTCCCCATTTGAACCCAGGTCCTGGTGACCACAGCCTGTGCTCACACCTCATCGTGTTTCCTGGTGGAGGAAACAGAATTGGCACCGACGCGGAGGGCAGTGCCCACAGCATGTCTGGAAGTCATGCGAGCATCATGGGAGGGTTTGTGCAGAGGAGAGACGGGCAGGATGCTGGGGATTGAGACAGGAGCCTCCTTGCCTGTTCTGGCTGATGAACATGCTGAAAGCCCTCTCCCTCCAGCTGCCAGTGGTGCCAAACGCTGTCTTTGTGCTGCCAAGGGGGGAGGAGGACCAGGGAGCCCAAGAGAGAAGGACCCACAGTGCCAAGGGTGACCCCTATCCACACCGCTGGGCCAGGCAGTGGGCTGACTCCTCCAGGGGTCCCCCCACCTCAACTCACTGAAGCTCTCTTGGCTTCAGCGGCCTCCTCTGCCGTAGGGGGACCACCTCTTTGGCCCTGCTGCATGGAAGTACCTCAGCAGCTTTCAGCACTGTGGGAGGAGAAGTTGTGAGAATGAAATGTAATAAACGACGTGAAAGGCTGAGCTGTATGCTGTATTCCGGTTTCCTCAGCTGAGTGTACCCACTTGATGGGGAAGAGTCTCTGTAGGAAGAAGGGGAAAGTCGTGTTTTCTTTGGGAGGCTGGACCGCTCGCCTTATTAGAGTGGTTAGCGTCTCTCAGTTACAGTCTTAGGGAAAGGCAGCCCAAGTTTAATTAAAAAACAAAAGCCTCATGGATCTGAAAAGCCCAGGAAGGAGTAGGGCAGCTTGCAGGATGACTGCATCAGGGGTTCAGGGACAGCTGCCACACCCAGTCTCTCTCTCCCCCCACCCCACCCAGTCTCACCCAGGGGCTCCATTGAGACAGCTGTTCATGGTGGCAGGGTGGCCACCAAAGCTCAGCCCTCACACCCTCCAGGTTCAAGGTGAGTAGAGAATCCTGCCTCTGTCTGTTCCAGTATGCCTGCAAACACCCTCCTCCCATGGTTCCACCTGGATCATGGGACAGAGAAATGCGAAGCTCTGATTGGCTCAGCCAGGGCGACATGCTTTCACTCATGTGCAGGAACTGAAAAGTGTGCAGACTGGCTGTGCAAACAAAAGTGGAAGCCGTTGCAACAAATAAAATACAAAAACAGGGAAATAAATTACTGGAAGATAACTCATCTGTCAGCAGATGCCTCCCGTCCCTGTTGCGCCCTTCAGTTAGGGATACAGACGCAAAGCCACTATGTTTTTCTGATGACGACAGCAGAGCAGAGATCGCTGAAGCCTAATTTCTCTCTGCTTCCCAAGACCTTGCAGAATCCAGAAGGCTCGGCAGTCGCCACGAGGACCAGGATGGCATGTTCTTAGTTAGCTCAGCTCAGATGGCAGCTGGAAAGGGAGTCGGGTCCTGACTCCTGAGCTGGTTGTTGAAAGGGTTCAAGTGAACTCGGGCCAGGAAATAGCTCCTCCAGCAGGGTGCAGAGATCTGAACGTTTTAGGTGACTCCTTTCCAGTTTCTTGTTGCTTCTCTCTCAGCATTTCCCTCACTGTGTGATGTTTCTGGATCATTGTTTCTGAAAGTTTATTAATAGGAAGTGCAGGCCTGCTCCTACCATGGACCTCGAGGTGCAGATGGGGGCTGGAGGACAGGGTCTGCCTGCTGAGCAAGCACCCTGGGCCGCTCAGTGCACTGACGTGTGCGAGAGTCCTGTATCATGGACAGATTTTCCCCGGTAACTCCCTTCCTATCAACTTAACTAAAACTCAGTCTCATATTCCAGTCATCTTCCTCGGGATTCTGGAAGTAATTCATTAAGGAGTGGAGAGCATTGTAAATGGGACAAGCAAGTGGTTTTCCGAGTCACCCTGAGATTTTCTCCAAATGAGGCCATTCGGCCCCATGCAGCCTCGTGGATGTTTCTTGGGGCCTGGAAAAAGCTTTCTTCTGTGGTTGGCCTTGTACAGACAGCATGGCTGTAGCTGCCATAACTTCACAATGACCTGAGGCCAGACGGTTAAAAGACACAGCACCTGAGAGAGCGTCCAGACAGGAAGCAAGCCAGGGGACCTGACTGAACTTGGGCAGTGCAGATGCGCTTGCTGTTCTCAGTGAAGGGGTTGGGATCGAGGAACATTCCTTTGTTAAAGAGGGAGATTCAGTGTGAGGAGTCTGCATCAGTTACAGACAGCTCACTGGGCCCCGAGTTCTCGCCTCTCCTCATGTTCACCTGCATTTTTAATTCATATCACGGGTCTGTTTCCTCCCTTGGGATTTTTTAAGTTCTTATTTATTATTTTTAAATTTTGTATGGTACCGGAATACCTTGTTTTATTGTGGTACTCTCTTTATTGCGGTGGTTTGGATCCGAACCCGCAGTATCTCTGAGGTAGGCCTGTACTCAGTTTCAAAGTTAAGTGATATTTGAGTTTGTCACAAGTGCATTTTACAATGTCTGCCTTCCTTCTGTCTGTTATCTTTCCTATCAGCATCTCCACTTCTCTTTCTTGTCTTTTTTCTTTTTTCTTTGGTGTCCTTTTAATATGGTAATGATATCATAATGTAGTTTCATTCTAAGACTCAAATTTGGGGGGAGAGGAGGTTGTTTTTTTGAGAAATAAAAAGGTTTCTATAATCATGCACCTACAAAAACCTTTTATAAATAGCTTTTACCCTCTTAAATAAGTAAATAATTATCGCGCCTAGTGTTTACTACATACCGAGCACTGTCGGTGTGCTTTATAATTTTACAGTAACTCTAGGGATCAGGTTCCTTCATTTTGCAGATGAACAAACCAAGGCACAGAGATGTTAGGTGATTCCCCCGGAAGCTAAAAATGGCAGAATGGGGAATGGACCGCAGGCCTCTGTCCTCCTCCGCCGCCTCCTGAAAAGAATCTTAGCCTCAGAGAAACAAGGCAACACCAAGGTCCCACTTACAAGTCACAATATTATGATGAAAAAGGTATTTGCCCCCATCCCAGGAGGACGGGATTGCAGGGCTAAGTGGAGGAAACCTCAGCACTAACCTACCATTGACTTACGTGGGAAGATGGAGCGTCGCCAGACCGGGAATCCCTGGCTGCAGGTGATCTTGGGGCGTTTACCTGAGTTTACCTGGGGGATAAGGCTGTGAGGGCTCTGCAAAGTGAGGCGCCTTTTAACATCCAGAAAGGGATGTTTTGATCGCTAAGTTTTCTGGAGCCAGTAGATATCAGAAGTCTGACTTAGCCTTCTGAGGTCAAACCCAATGTCACCTGAGACCAGGGCGTCCATTCGCCCAGGTCTCCAGGACAGCGTGTGACCACTTCTCACTCTCCAGGTTTGATTATTCCATGGCTTAGGCAGCTTGGCTGAAAAATGCATGGCTATTCTTTCTCAAAGGAAACTAAACAAGTTACATGTTATGGGTAGCAATGTCTTAGGCCCCTTCCCCCCCACCATTTGTATATAGATTTCTTGTGGCAGAGTTTGTTTTAAATAAAAATGTAATGTGGCCTGGCACAGTTATGCAGACCAAGACATTTGAGTGGAATTTTAAGAAGGCAGGGGGCAGAGGGGAGAAGGACTGTGTTCGAAATAAGGGCATTAACTAGGGGTCTCTCAGCACAAAACAAGGCGATTATGCTGCAGGGTCCCCTCAGTCCATGGACCTTCCCGTCACCTTTGCCCAAGGACATCCTTAGAAGTTCCTGGTGATCCTCCAGGTGCCACCCAGCTGGGGTTCTACTCCAAACCAAAGCTGTGCCCCAAATGCCAGCTCTACTCAACTCTGGATTATCTCTAGTGAAAACAATAGCTGCAAAGACTGAGCCCAAACTTCTGTGGAGATAGGCTTTTTCCTTTAAGAAAGAAAAACCCCACCCTACAGACGAATACAATTTTAAAACATAATAAAAATGACTTAACTGAAGCATGGACTAAAAATGACATACAAAATAAAAGCCTGGATATTTAATAACCAAACAGGCTTAGAACAGCATTTATTTCAAAAAAAAAAAAAACCCAGCAGAATACACATAATAAGAGAAAAGAAAAGTAATTACAGCCCCATGCTCGTTGGTCACCGATAGGATGTGTATAGGTGATTGTCACACACTAGGATTGGCAATGTCAGATTGTTATAGAAGTTTCTGAACGACTCACTCTCAACTTCTGTTTGCATCTCTTCAGGGACCAGTGATCAGTAGTTCCTGGACTGGCCGTGATCCCCTGGGAGTCAACGGGACTCCAGTCCTAGCTCCAACCTTCAGTGCCCTTAAATAGCCAGGCTCCTAGAAGCCTCTTGGGAAGCCAGGTGCCTTTGATACAATAAACCAGGGCTATCGGAGTAATATGCCCGACATTGATTCAATCCACTCATCAGAGGAAGATGAGAGCAGACGATGCCTCTTTAGGATCTGGGCATGGAGTTATTGATCGGAGATGAAATTAGTCTCGGGGTTATTATAGTAAAGGGCAGGAGAGGTAGGGACAGCAGTTGAATGGGCAACCAAAGTCAGGCAGTGTTGGCTGGGAATGACGCCAGCTGGTCAGGCCTGCCTTCGCTTGGCTCCGCGGGCCTGGCTGGCCCTGCCACTTGAGGCTTTATTTATTTTATTTTACTTTAATGGGCACGAGGGAGGGGTTGTGTGTGGAACTCCGTCACATGCATTGGCACTGCTGTTTAAGAGGAAGGAATAACCCCCTGCTCACTCCCAGGCGCCCCCAAGCCTCATCACAGTCCTTTGTCTCTCCACCCTCTATCTTCAGATCCCACCGCTTCCCTCAGATCTCCCCACGTACCAAGATCGGACCTGTTAGCCTGCACCCCACAATGTGCCAAGCACACATTGGTGAACAAATCAGTGTGTGAGCTAAATTACATGGATGTGATAAACAAAAGCAACCTTGCTCATATGTAACATGATTATCACACACATAATGACACAGTCATATATAGAGACAGTCTCCAAAAATAGTGCCTTGCACGTGATTGTTGGAAATTGTTTTTAATGCTTTTTTTCTTATTTAAAAAATAATACATTTTTAGGGAAAATGCGAATTAGCCAAAAGCAGAAATCCTTCTAAGTCAGTAAGTATACAGAGCTCTCATTCTTTCCTTAGCGTCATAGTATCCCATTGTACGG
The DNA here is from genome assembly GCF_963259705.1 of Myotis daubentonii. Classification (NCBI taxonomy): domain Eukaryota; kingdom Metazoa; phylum Chordata; class Mammalia; order Chiroptera; family Vespertilionidae; genus Myotis; species Myotis daubentonii. The sequence continues at coordinate 103,930,662 of NC_081844.1, read as the reverse complement.
TGATGCCAAATGGACATTTAGTTACACATTCTTTTTTTTTTTTTTTTACTTAACTTTACACTGTAAACATTCTGGTGTCATCAAGTACTGTTTTGTCCTAGTGATTTAATGAGCACAGTGTTCTACTGCATGGATATAATACCTTATTTTCCCCCAAAATTTCTGCTGTTATCTGTAGTGTTAGGGAGCATCATTATGAATAGACCTTTGCCTGCCTATGATTATTTTCTTAGGTGAAGTCTGTAGGCTTGAAAACTCTGGATCAGGGCATGGAGTATTCTCAGGCCTTCCTGAAGCCGGGCCATACTGCCCAAGTGGCTAAGGAAAGGCAAGACCTTGGGCTGTGAAGAAAGCTAGGCCTTGGTCCTAAGCCTCGCTCTGTCCTTGCCAAGCTGGGTGACCTTTGTTAAGGGCTGACATTCTCTGAGCCTCAGTTGCCTCCAAACACTATAGGAATGAAAATGAAAGTGTGACTTCACAGGACTGTGTTTTTGTTGTTGTTTTATTGATTTGAGAGAGAGAAAAGGAGGGAGAGAGAAAAACATCAATTTGTTGTTCCACTTACTTTTGCATTCACTGGTTGATTCTTATACTAGTATGTGCCCTAACCAGGGATCAAACCCGCAGTCTTGGCGTATCAGGACGACACTCTAAGCAACTGATTTACCTGGTCGGGCCACAGCACTGTTTTGAAACTCAAAGACAATCCTGCATTTCAATCCCTGAGCACCGTTCCTGGCCTAGGAAGCGGCCTGCACCTTGGACAAATGACCTATGAGCGAGGACACGTTTTTAACTCTGCCTGTCATCTCCATCAGCTTTCACACAAGCCCCAAGCCCGGACATGGCTCCATTCCATTTCAGGGGGAAGCAGAGGTGCGGGGGCTGGAGTTTCAAAGGCACGCAGAGCTGGCCCGGCTCTTCTGTGATGTGAATAAAATCTCCCGTGAACAAACGATGACTAGAAGAAACAGTTAGGGGTTTGTGTCCGTTCTTTAGAAGTGTGGGGCCTCAGAATTGGGTACTTTTCTTCCTTGATGAGCAAGATGACGATGTCAGGCTCTGAAATCCCAGGAGCCGAAAAGAAGTCTCTTTTTGCCCCTTTTCTGCTCCCCCTGGCTTCTTTGTGAAGCTCACTGAGGGCTAAGGGGAGGAAGAGGAACGACACCCGCTGATCCCCCCAAAACGACATCTCCCTCCCTTGGATGTGCTCTGGTTGAAACCCACCAGGTTCAAACCGAGAAAGCCCCCGGGGACGGAGACTGGTATGCGTGCGCTTTGTGGGGCGCCGTCCCTGCCGGGGCCTGGCTGCTGCAGCAGGCGCGTTTGTATGTTTGGATTTTCCAGAAGGGATAAATCACACAAACAGAGCACCTCAGGAATCCTTCGGGGAGCCGGCTCCGCTCCGGCCCCTCCTGCTGAACACATGCCCCATTCTCCAGGCTGTGGCCAGCCCTGCGCACACGTCGCTACTCTGAAGAGCTTTTTTCTGGAAAACTCATTCTTGGAGAGAACTTTCTTTGTGCAATTGTTCAGCCTTTTAGACTAAACAGACGGTGAGAAAATAGCGAAGCATAGAAAAAAAAAAGGAAGAAAGAAAGCGTTCCTTTTGGTAAATAGAGAAAGAAGGGCTTGCTTTGGGTTTGACATCCCTTACCTCTCAGATTCTTGGGCCCCGTGTTAACGGTGGCACCCAAGCCAAGAAAGATACGGAGAAACAGGCGCTCTCTCTCGCCGGCTCTGTTTTCTCTTTGTTTTCTCCATGCACGGATGGTGCCGCGAGCCTGTCTGGCCTCCAAGTGCACATCTTGTCCTCCGCGGGCCCCAGCGCAGGCCTGCGGTATTTGGCCCACAGAGCAGCATTCATTTAAAACCAAAGCTTTGAAGGCTGCTCTGGTTGGAGAACAAGCCGGGAGCAGGGGATGCCTTGGCATGTGGGCCCCTTGGGGCTGCATAGACAGAGGAGAGTCTAGTTTCTCCAGGAGGATCCCAAAGGGATGCCGCAGCACTGTCTCCGGTTGATGGGCCTGGCTCTGCACCACAACCAGCGCGGCCCCTACCCCTCCGTCCCTGTCCTTCCCCCGCTGGGCTGAGGCGCGCACATCCTGTTTTTGTCATGAGGTGCATTTGGCTCCAGCCCCCCAACACACCCCCCATCCCCGTGAGACGAGTCCCAGTTCCATTAACATGCTGATGGAGTCCGGGCGGATGACAGCACCCGCCCAAGGTTGAGCTTCCAACTGAGGAGGGAGGGGGGTCTTGGACCAGCAATTTCGGGAGACAGCTAAAAGATTAGATAGTAAATTTACTTAACAGAGACTAATCACCTGGGACTGGGTTTCATATCCTGTTTTGAAATAATGTATTTTCTTTTGTGCTCTGGTCTGAATCTATCATCCCAGCTCTAATAATGAGAGGCAGCGATTTTTAATCTTTGACCCTCTTCCGTATAATCTAATCACACTGGTTTTCTGATCCTCCTCTCCTTATTTGGTGAAGTTCAGGAAGGAGGAAGAACTCTTTTCTCTGGCATGGCTGGCCACTCTGGAGTTCTTGTAGGGGCTAGGCCGATGGTACGATCAGGCTCTGCCTCTGGAGCCCCCAGCTCTGTGCTCTTCCCTTTGGGAGGGGCAGTGAGCAGAGAAGAGAGGGAAGGAAGGCCCAAGGCTCTTATGTCTGAATCGGGTGAATGAAGGGTGGCAAGTAGGGACTACAGTAAAATGGTGTGGCATCCGTTTCATATGAAGGCTGCTTCCTGAGCCGTGAGTCACAAAATGGGAGCAGCCTGAGGTGAGCCTGGCCTCCTCCCACAAAGCCTCCAAGGGGCGCCAGTTCAGGGGGAGGCCAGGTAATCCCCCATGGAAACTGTTACACAGTCGGCCTCCTCCCCTTCCCTTTCCAGCTGGGAGGTCTTGGATGTCTCCCCTTCGGCTCTGGGTTTGACTCATAGGCGGGTGCTTGGCCCCAGGCAGCTCGTGCTGAGGTCTTCCCTTTGGGTGGGGTTGCCAGATGGGGTGTCTCTCCAGGCTCTCTGGCTTTGGGGTTACCCCACCAGGAATCTGGAGGCTGGGAGGTTGGGTTCAGTTTGCACTAGAACTGGGAGGAAGTGACAGAGCAGTTCGTTCCCTCTTTCTCTTGCCCGCCTCCCATGTGTGTGATTGTTGCTTGATTGTTGTGCGAGACGTGGACAAGATCCCAGCACCTCCCTCTTCCCCATTGCCATCCCTCAGGGCTCAGTGACGCTCCAGACACTCCTTTGGCTGCTTAGCCAGAGTTTTCTGGTTGAAAGCAACAAAACACAACAAATCTAGTTCAATAAAAGGGGATTTTTTTGAAAACACATGGGGTGGAGCATCCAGAATCAAAGGGAAGGTTAAAAACAGGGCTTGCAAAGACAGGCACTGATCGTCTTCACAGGGTCTTAAAAGCAGGCATCACTCAACAGTTGTGCCCAGGCACCAGAGCTAATGAGAGATGCCAACTACATTCTGTTTTTTCGGTCCCTTTGCCTATAATTCAGATGCCATGAATGGAGACTCTCATTGGCTGAACTTGGGCCATATGTTTGGCCAAGCAAAGGTCCTACCAGATTGTATGCAGAGAAAGGCAACTTCTCAACAAGTGGTAGGACAGGGTGCTGTATACGCAGGTCCACGTCTCGCTAAGACCTGACCTTGCTGGGTAGGTCTGCTATGGCAGCATGCAGAGCAGAGCTGGATAGAGGACAGTGCAAGAGAAAGTGACAATGCTCTCTTCCCTCGCTTCCTTCCTTTCACTGCACCATCACCTCGCCCACACCCATCCTGTCAGGTTCAGAATGGGCAGATAGATTCCCAGAACATGACCTTTTGATGGAGGCTATTTTATTTCTGTTGAATCTCCAAGGCTCTAATCTTCACTTGTCTTCATTAACTTCCCCCCGAAATCCCACTGTTCTCCATTCAGATCTGGGCCACCACTCAAGATCCCTGTCTTAACCCTCCCCTACGTTCACAGCTTAGATAAATAATTTATAGGCCAAATAAATATCCAGCCCCCAGCCCCAGCTCTGTGTAATTAACTCTCTGTTGTGTGGTGGCTTCACCCTTATGGGAAATGTGAGAAGGGAAATGGATCCTTTTAGCCTGTGAATGGTGCTTTATTATTTTGATGCATGAATGCGGAAGGAATAAGAGACAAAATAAAGTTAATAATACATTGCAGTGTAGATAATTCATCACTTAAATCAATAGGAACTGCAGGTCACTGAACTGGAACCGGTGTTACTGTGATCCAAACATGGAATTAATAATTGAAACTGCACTGATCCGTCTTCCTGCAATGGGAAGACAGACAGCCCCAGGGATAGATCCGTACAGCTCAGGAGGAACGAGGCGATGGAGATAGACAGATGATTCATTTAGTTCCTACAGCTGTCACATCCAGTAAATATGAAAATCTGCTTTCTATCTGCAATCAGCCTCATTTGGGAGCGAGGTCCGCTGAATTATATCCTCAACGGCGTGTTTATTTTTTCATTTATGGCAGGAATTTCAAATGATTGGTTAGCATGGAATGCCACATTCTCCGAGCCTGAGAACACTCTCTAGCCCACTAGGCAGCGGCATGCACAGCATATGCGGCCCCACCACCTTCTCTACACCTACCTGGGAATTCTGGGTCCTCAGTTTCCCAGGAAGTGTCAAAAACAGTGGAATCTGCAGAGAGCAAATAGGTATAACATAAGAATCAAGAAGGCAACTTGGGAGGGAAACCCTCAGCTCTGCTACCTTAGGCAAGTTACCTGTTCTCTCCGAGCCTCCGTTTCCCTCTCAGGAAAGGAGGTAATGATAGCACCGACCTCACAAGGTACCTGAGGACTGCACGAGATGGTGAATGAAAGCACTCAGAGCCATGGTGGCCCCTGGTGCCCACCGTGTTTGATGTTGTTCTCAGTGGTGGTCATGGAGTCACTGGCCAGAGTGAGGCTGAAGTTGGTGGTTATGGAGATATAGTTATTACTGATTAAAATTAAAATCGACCCTAGCTGATCTGGCTCTTAAAGCAGTAGGGCTCTTGAAGCAGTAGAAGTGGATCTCTGTCCGGTTGCCTTGTGCTTGTGGGGGTGAGTGAGAATGAATGGGCCCGAGCAGGGGGCCCACTGAGAGGTATGGACTCCTGGCAAAAGTAGGACTTCCGTGTGCAGGCGGGGCTCAGCAGAGTTCAATCGCTCTGCCCAATGAAATGGGAGGATGTGGGGTAGGGGATAGGTTACCAGAGGACTCTTGAGAGAGAGTAGCAAGGAGAGAATTCAGGGACAATGTAGGAGGTAGAGCCTTGCGTGGGTAGATGGATGAATTTTTTTAAGAACAGATATGCTTCAGATTTATTTTTAATAATTCTCTTTGCAATTACAGTGGACATACACTATGATATTAGTTTCAGGTGTGTAACAGTGATTAGACTTTTATATAACTTATAAAGTGCTCCCCCGCCCCCATAAGCCTAGTACCCACCTGACACCAGGCATAGTTATTACAATATTATTTACTACATTCCCTGTGCTGTACTTTACATCCTGGTGACTGTTTTTACAACTGGCAACTTGTTCTTCTTAGTCCCTTCCCCTTTTACACTCATCCCTGCAACCTCCTTCCCATCTAGCAGCCATCAAAATGTCCTCTGTATCTATGAGTTTGTTTCTCTTTTGTTAAACCTCCCTCCATCTCCACTATCTTCACATTCATCTGTATCTTATATAAAAATGCAGTGTCTGGGGGGAGGGTGGTGGTGGTTGGTGTAATGTTCATAAAAGAAGGACAAGGGGTTGGGTTTCCTGGCTGGGGTGACGTAGCAGAGCCCGCCCATGTGAGATGGCCAGATGATCCATAGCTGATCTATTTGAGCAGAAGTCAGACTTTCAAGTCAGAGCCGACTAGGAGAAGCCCTGGTTTTTGCCCCTACCCCAGGCCCTGGAGAGGCTGGGTGGACACAGGGCTTCCTCAGGGAGTGAGGCGAGTCCAGCATCCACCTCACTTGCTTTTCCACCTGCAGCTGTGCAGGCTCAGGCGGGGCTGGACATCATCTGCCAGGTATAGGGAAGTACTGTGCCCAGAAGTCCCTTCCCATGTGTCCCTGCAGTTCTGCTTAAGGGTCCATTTGTCCCTCGTGGTGAGTGACTTTTCTACGTGATAGAGCACCGGTCTGAGGATGCCATGGGGATGTGTGGCCAACACTGGGAAAAGGGATGGTGGGAGACCAGCCCCTGAGACCAAGGAGGGAGACCCAGCAAATGAGCAGGATTTCTAGAAGAGACACGCCCAGTCCTCTCCCTGTCATCGGAGGAGAGGCTAGAGGTGTGTGGGTAGGTAGAAGACCAGGCCACCTCCTCTGGGGGTTTCCTGGAACCCCTGCAGCAGCTGGGTCGATTCCTGGTAGTTGGACAGAAAAGTACTTTGGCAGAGCAGAGGTTGGCTTGGCTGAGCCATTGTCTGTAGGCAAAGGGACAGGGCAGAGAGTAACTGGCGACAGCCCCTCCCTGTGGATAGAGATGGCCACATTTTAACTGGTTTTTTGTTTTTTTGTTTGTTTGTTTGTTGTTCCTTAAAGAGCCACCTCTCCTCTTCTCTCCAGATTTTTTTCAGAGCCCAACAGGCTCTTCACAGTGGAACTTTTTTTGGATAGGAATACAATATAGCCCATTGCATGCCAAGTGTCTGTTTTAAAGTCAGCAGTGATATGAACATCTGCACAATCATTGTACCCTTGAAAATCCCTTAATCTTTAGAACCTGGTCCCTTCAAAACTCAAAAGCCAAACAGGAACTTACTTTTTAAAATCTTGTTTTCTTTAGGGACCCAGGCTTCCCTGGAGTAGAGGCCAAGATCTAGTGTGAACTGGAAAATGATGGGGTCGGCAAAGGATTTTTCTCTTTCTGCTGAGCAGGGCAGTTCTGTTTCTTATGCCCTTGCTGATATGACTTCAGTAAATAGGATTAAGAGCGGGGAAGGCAGAGGACCTCAGATTGAGGTCTGGCTTCACTACAAACTAGTCATGTGACCTTGAACAAGACACTTGATCTTAATTTTCCAAACTTTAGAACAAACTCAGTGAAAATATTTACATAGATAGGGAGGTAGGTTGGTAGATAGATTCCAGTATTTTTTTAAATGTATAATTTAAAGTATTCAAACAAGAGGAGAATGGATGCTTTTATAATTGTGGCTTTATAATTTTCTATATTTTTTCATGAAAGTCTTTTGAATTTAGAAGTCTAACCTTGCCCCCTAATATTGTTGCAAATGGCCAGAGTGTACAAAGTGTTGACTATAAGCCATTTTAGGACTGAAATCAGCTAACATTTGTGATGTCCTCCTGTCATCTGAGAAAAATCCGTCCTCACTGTGCGCTAGAGGCCATGTGTGTTGGAGATGAAGGTGAATGAGAGGCAGGTCTCGTTGGCAGTTTGGTGCCTCAGGTAGACAACTCCGGAGGAATTGTAATACCTTGCAGAACTTGGAGGGCCGTACTGTTGGGACTTTGTTAATTTACACTTTTAGGGAATGTACTGCTTAGAGTCTAAATTTACTCAAACACGCAGTGAGGCTGTTGGGCAGAGGTCTTCACAGTCTTTGGTTGGGTTCCCGGGACGTGCCCCAGGGGCCTTCCAGGAGCCGGGCAGGGAGAGAGGACGGGAGGAAATTTCTAGCTGTCAGGACTCCAGGTCCCCTGGGCCCCTTCTTGCAAGGATACAGCTCTGCTTTTATCTGATTTATATATTAAAGTTTTCATGTCAGATTTCACTTTTAAAAAGGGTCTGTGGTGAGGGAACTGAAAGGAAACCGATGATCTTTAAAGTCTAAGGTCTCCACGTGTAAGTTTTCGTGATCTTAAATAGAGAAACAGACAGAAATCTGAGTTTGTGGGACCTGGGCAGGTGAATCCTGAACATTATGCTACTTTCTAGGAATTGGTGTGGATTCCTTTCCATCATCCAAGTCCCCCAGGGTCATGAAACCAATATGTAGTCGATTCTTGTTATTTATGGTAGTTATATTCTATAAATTCACCTTGAACTACAGAATTAGTGAATGCTGAATCATTGTTCCTAGGGGAATTACGTATGTGCACGCGCGTGCGGACACACATACACACACACACACACACACACACACACACACACCACACAGATTATCATCTTAATTTCTGAAAACAACTCATCCCGGTAAATTCTGTTCTTTCTATTTTATGGAAAGAAAACAGGGTTCGGAAGTGTCAGGTGGATTGCCTAAGGCCACCCCACTAAACAGATGTCACAGTTGGGATTCAAAGCCCATCCAGTTGGCCTGAGAGCCAGAGCCTGCCCTGCCCTGCCTGTCCCCGCACTCTGCCCCACCCCCACCCCAGCATCCCTGCAGGAGACCTGACTCAGGAAGGCGGAGCATCGCCTTGGATGACCTGAGCTGGGAACCTACCTCTGTGTTGGGCAACTCAAATTTTTTGGCCGCTCTTCAAATATTTACAGAGACCGCAAAGCACTGCAGGTATTGATTTTGGGGTTAAAAAAAATGTTTGCAAGAAAACATTGCAAAGATTGGATCTGTGAAATATGAAGATCAGCTATCTGTGTGATGTCAGTCATTGGCAGTCTAGTCAAAACTAGGTAAAGTTATTCGTTCTCGTATTCTGCTATTCATGTACACAATACATTTCATGTGTCTGTTTGCCTTTCGAGGGGATCTGTTACTCAAAGGATCTTGGCAGGACCCCTTGACAAGTCAGGATTTTCCCTTTCCTACTAATGAACAAATAAAGCGAAAAATGAATTCATTGTAAGAAGAAAATGTAACTACATCTAACAGTGCCCTCGCTTTCCGCCATTTCCTGCTGCCTCCCTGTCTTAAACTCTCCAGAGGAAGGCCTGCCCTTACTAACCTCATTCTTGGGTGTCTTGTGATGTAAAATCTGGGAAATGGGTAGCAGGACAGGACCTGAGAGGTGGTAAATGGCAGGATTGACTGAGGGATGGGGTGTGCTTGCAAGCAGGAGTGTTTGGAGCATCCATGAGATATGTACCAGACACATGGAGATGTGGAAAAGGCTTGTCTGAAAGTCTTCCCCCATAAGTGCAATAAGAGATCCAAATAAATATGAGAATTCCTTCCTAACCATGTGCGGTTGCCTAACCGCTTCTTCACATGTAACTCCGTGTAGAAACTGAGCTTCAGTTTCATCACGGTGTGAACAAGCCTAGTGCCTGCCTGTTCATGCGTGTGTTTGTTCACGCAGCCTCTGCTGCATTAATTGTTCGTATTGAAGTCATTAGAGGACGGGGGGTGGCTATGAAAGTGAATATCTTTTCTGAAGAATAAGTATAAAATTTGGTGGGCGGGGCTAAGTGTCACAGGGAACGTGACCCTCGGGAAGAAAAGTTTTCTAGGATCAGCCTGTATCTTTCATGTTTGGTTCTCCTAAGAAAAGAAACACACTGGATAGTAGCTGGGAGTTTCTTATGTCCTTCACACTCTCTCAGCCTCAGGCTTCCCATCTGTAAACTAGGGGTGAGAGGGCCAGATAGCCATAAGCTCATCTCTGAAGATCCAGTGAGATAGACTTAGCTCAGTCCCTGACACCAACTAACACAATATATATTATCTGTTTTGACAATGGTCATTCCCATCCTATTGGTTTTATTCCATGAGACGTTTTTTAAAAGTTATTTCTAAAGAGAAATGGAAACATAAAACTTTGTACATGGATATTTGCAGCAGTATTATTCATAAAGTGGGAACAACCCAATGTCCACACTGGACAAATGGATAGACCAAATATTGTATATCTACACAATGGAATGTTATTCAGCCATAAAGTAGAATGAAGTACTGGTACATGCTACCACATGGATGAATTGTGAAAACATTAAGTTAAGTGAAAGAAGCCAGTAACAAAATACCATGTGTTGTATGATGCAGTTCCTATGAGAATCCAGAATGGGGAACTCCACAGAGACCAAAAGTGGATTAGGGGTTGCTTAGGGGTGGGGGCAGGGCAGAGATAGGGAGGTGGGGGATAGCTAAAGGATATGGGGTTTCTTTTTGAGGTCATGAGAACTGTATCAATTAACTGTGGTGACGGCTGCACATTTCTGTGAATATACTAGTGAATTGTGCATGTTAAATGTAAGGTATATGAATTATGTCTCAATAAAGCCGTTTAAAATTTTTCAATGAAGACTGGGGGGGGGGGGGATTTATTTCTGCTGGTTTTGCTTCTGACCATGAGTCGGAAGCCAACAGCTAGAAATCTGCAGTTACATTCATGACAGACACGAAACAAGACTACAGGAAGCCATCTGTGTCCCTTCACTCCTCTGGGCTCTGCAAGGACAATACCGAGAATCAGCGTTAAGCTGAAGCTTAGCATCCCTGCACTGGAAAGAATTCCAAAGGTCACCTAAGGAAAGCTCGCCCCAGTCACTGCCAGCATTTCGTCTCCGCCAGACACTTCTTAGTCTCTGCTTTTACCAGGAAATTACACCTAGAGAGGAGAAGGGAACCTCAAACTCCATGTGGGGGATATTTGTGGCACGGCTGGTGGGGAGGAAGGACTTGGGAAAGAATGCATTTGACCCCGAGGGGGGAGGAGAGGGCAGAGTGATAGCAGCTGCCCTGACGTGTGGATGACATGTTGCATGCGGCTCACACCCAGTGCGAGGCGCAGGCCAGTGAGTGAACACAGGCTGGGACGGGCATGCGTGCGCAGAAGACAGCCAAGCGGGGAGAGAGAAAGGGATTCAACCCCATATGGGTGTCACGCAACAGGGTGCTTCACAGAAGTCATCTCCCTTACTCTCTGCCTCTAAAAGTAAGTGTTATTACCACTGTCACCGATAAGGAAACTGAGGCTTGGAGAGGTGCTGGATGTTTCAGGTGCAGAGACACAGCAGGGACACTGATCTGTGACCCCAGGCGATTCACACCTGATAATAGTGAAGATGAGAAGAGCAGCGGCCACCGTATGGTGCAGAGTGACAGCGGGCCAGCACCGAGCACCTCTCCTTGCTCTATGTCAGCGAGTCCCCTCACATCAGCTCCATGCGAGCAGGGAACCTGCCTCCTTTACCTTGAGTCTCCTGTGTGTCTCCTGTGTCTCGGGCAGCGTCTGGCCTGTAGCTGTGCAATAATTGCTGGCGAATGAATGAAGGAGATGGTCCTACACTGACCCACCTGCATACAAGCTCTTCTCCTGCCCAGTGCTCGCCTGGCTGTGGTTCATTGATTGTTGCTGAATCAGTGATGCCCCATTTCACAGAGGAGGACACAGGCCCAGAGAGAGGATGTAGCCTGCCCAAGGTCACACAGGCAGGAAGTGGTCATGACAAGCCAGGCTCTTATAATGATAAGAAAAAGGAACTTCTGATTTAAGGGCGGGGGGGGGGGGTGAAAACCTGCTTAGAAAGGGACTAAGTGGAGGTGGGGAGGGAATGTGAGGTAATTCAAACCCACAAAATGCTGCAGCTAAACTGTCGCCTGTGGGCAAAAGGCGGCTCAATGCTGGGCTCCCACAAGGTTCTGCTTCTCTGGGTTTTTTCACGCAGCTCAGGTCAGAAGAGTCTTTTTTTGTTCTTGTTGTTTGTGAAGGGAAGGGTGGGAGGGAGAATTAGGGTGTTAACTAACCTCCCTTCACTGTGAGAAATGGTGTTTCGAGGACCCTAACGAGACTGTGATAAGCGTCCTCTTCCCATCCCCGGGAGCCGGGCGGCTGCAGGGAAAGCAAGCGAGGACACTGCACCTGTCAGACAAATCCAGTGTCTCAGTCCCATCACCAAGCTGTCAACTCCTAGCCCATCAGAAAGCCATCGAGATGTGTGTGCGGTATCAGCCACACGGAGCAGCGGAGCAGCGGAGCAGCGGCCCCATCCGGTAGCCTGGGGCTGTTTTCACGACAACCTGAGTGGGAGGGCTCATCTCACTGCAGTTTCTCTGAGAAAAACAGAGTCCAACAATAGAACCGCCTGTTCCAGGACCGCAAACCTCGGTATAATTTATTTATCACAGCCTCACCTTGCCCCCTTGCGTGTCTGCGTTCGCGTGGCACTCATTTAACTGCTTCCACTGTGTCTGTTTAAAGAGGAAAACGAAGAATCAGCTCGGGGGTTAAGATAAACCCAAACACAAAAACTGCGCACCAGTCCTTTCATTTTATTCCTCAAACGGCTTTGTTCCACTCCGCTGTTAAGATGAAAATGACTCCGCATCAAGATGATTAATTATTATTATTTCTTCAAGTTTGATGTCTAGACCAGGAAAGCAAGGCCCCAGTCCCAGACTCCAACTGTGTTTTCTTCTGCTTCTGAAAACATAATACACAGGAGACATTATTGTCGCCATTTTGTAGATGAAGATCAGAGAGACAGACTGACTTGCCCAACAAGGTCACACAGTGAGGAAGTGTCAGTGCTAAGACGGACCTAAGTCTGTCTGAGTCAAAGCCTCCAAGTTTCCCTGAGTTCCATTAGGACAGTGGTTCTCAACCTTCTGGCCCTTTAAATACAGTTCCTCATGTTGTGACCCAACCATAAAATTATTTTCGTTGCTACTTCCTAACTGTAATGTTGCTACTGTCATGAATCGTAATGTAAATATCTGATATGCAGGATGGTCTTAGGCGACCCCTGTGAAAGGGTCGTTCGACCGCCAAAGGGGTCGCGACCCACAGGTTGAGAACCGCTGCATTAGGAGCTCACGGTCAGAAGGGCAAAGACCTGCAAAGGTATGTAATGTAGACACAGCGGAGAAGGAAACAGGTTTGGTAAACAGAGAAGTTACTCGAACGTTAGGGAAGTCTTTGGGGTGGACAGGTGAGGTGGGAGCGGATGGCTATAGAGGAGCAAGCTGAGGTTTATGTCCTATCTCCCCAGTGAGATTGATGCTCCGAGAAGATGAATACTTCAAAAGAATATAGAACTCGGTCTGCAAAACCATTTCCTTTGTAATGCACCCAGCAGAGCCAACTACAAAGATACCTTCCCAAGTTTACAATGACGCTGCTGACAGTGATGGCAGCGGAGGACGGTGTCTGCCAGGGTGATGACAGGGATGGGATTGTGCTGCTGTCCAAATGTGGAGCCTGGCGCTCCCTTCCCAGCCATATTTGGGGAGAGAGGAGTTTGGAATTCCAGGATAGCAGGAGAGGCGCAAGAGAAGATTTACACATTGTGTTGGGAGACGGGGTAAGGCCGAGCGAGGGCCCTGGGAAGCAGAGAGAGGGCTCGCTCGCTGATAATGGCGGTGCTGAGCACTACCCCAGCCCGCTGACTGGGAGGAGCAGAGGGGGAGAGAGCTGTGAGAGGAGGAATGCCATATTTAACGGGAGGGGAGAGATAAATAATTCTTTATCTTTATGGTCAGGGAGGAGGGTGGTGAAGAATCTTAAAAACCCGGTCTCTTTTCCAAGGCCCAGGGAGTGAGGAATTTGACCGCCTGCCAGAGCAGGTGAGCGAGGCTTGAGGAGAGAATCTGGCGCGGACACAGATGCTAGCAGGGGGTGCGAGCGTGTGACCCTGCAGACCTCGCCCTCCTGCCAGCGCTGCCTGATAGAAAGGAAAGTGAGAAACCGGCGCATATCTGTCCTGCAGAGCAGAGCAGAGCTGACCACATCACATGTCGTAGCTACAGAGCTGTGAGTGGACAGGGGCAAGGAAGGTAATAAAGACCCTCAAAGATTTGAGATGGAGGTGCCAGAGGAATGCAAGGGTTTTTAAAAAATCGTTACAGAAGTGCTATGTAGAAGTTCACTGTAGAAAAATTGCATAGAGAAGCCAAACCAACAAAAATTATTTACTCATAATCCCACACCTAGAAATAATCACTATAATATTTTGGTACAATTTTCCCCAGACCTTCTTCTCCCTCACATGCATACACACACACACACACACACACACACACGCACATACACATGCACACACACATTTATGTTTATAGCTTTTGATTACACTATGCATACTCTTTGGAAACCTCCCTTTTCACTTAAAAATACATACAGACCATTTTTCTAAGTTTATGAATAACATCTTTTTTTTTTAATGGTTGTTGGTCTTTCCCTGTGGTGATAGGCTCCTGTGGTTGGGTTGTTTATGTGGCTTGCAGATTTTTTCCATCATCAAAAGTGCCCCAGTGAACATACAACTTTTTGTACCTTTGTCAGATTACTTCCGTACGAGTTACCAAATAAAGGCTGTGCACACGTGAAGCGCTCTCGCGATGTATTGCCAGATTGCCCAACTGAAAGGCATTACCCGTGTATATTCCTTCCAGAAGCGAGAGAGAGCTCTGCCTCTCACTTTCACAGGCATCATCATTTTAAAAAAAAAGTTACTGCTGTTCAAGTTTGAGGGGCTGGAAGGAACACCATGACCTCACTCTGCCCAGACCCCCAACAGCACTCTCCAGGCTGAGTTTAGGGACCGGGGGTGTGTAGAGCCCTTGGAGTTGGGTTTGGAGGAATCAGAACACATATAAGAGAATGCATTTAACATACAGGTGATGGCAGTGACTGGGAGCTTCTCTCTGTCGGGTTTAATGTAGAAAATCGAGGGACGGCTCCTGCCATCAGAGCTGACATGGTAGAAAGGAGGGTACACTCGTAGCCGGGAGAGCAAGGGGTGTGGTCCCCGCTGGCTCCCTCTAGTCTGCCTCCTGTCTCATACGTCCCATGATTCCAAGCATGGTCCTGAGTTTCCGTCTTCCTCCCATAAAAATCACCCTGGCTTTCAAATAAAGAAATCGGCCAACTCCTCAGCCTCTTCTAAGCAGAAGACTGGACTTTATCTGGGTTCCCTCCGAGAAGAGCAGGCACAAAAAAGTCTGACGTCAGCAGTGCAGAGAAGATGGGAACTCACCTGGGGAGACTTACAAGTGTCCCACATTCAAAGCACATGTCTCCAATCCAAACAGAGGACCGTGGCGCTCAGTGCTTACATCTGGCACGGAGCTCTTGCTGTCATGTTTCCCAGAAGGTAATAAAACTCACAGTTGCGTCTCATAATCAATATAGCCTCTCTTCAGGCCCTCTGCACACTGGGCACCTGAGTCCTGGCCTGCCTCGGGTAAGAGAGACATATGCTATTGCTTATTCTTCCTTGTTGAGACCTTCCTAATGGTGGCTTCAAAGGCAAATCTTGTTTCCCCAACTAAACCGGGTCAGGGGACTCAGAGGGAGCCGGAGTGTGCTTCCCAATTTTTCATAATCGGGAAGGTAGACACATCTCAGTACATGCCAGTTGGGATGGTCAAGCTATTCAACCAGAAGCGCCAACTCGGAATCAAGTGGAAGGCTTGCCCTCAGGAAGACAGTGGCCTTCCAGGTGTCGTTGGTGATAAGTGACAGAGAAGAATTCTGTCTGTAGCCATATGATATCAGTTTGCAACACTGCTGTGTCAAAGTGCGTTCGGCACGAAGTTCGTTTTGGATGACCAACTAGAGAAATGCCATAAGGGACCTGTGTTTGAAGAGGCCGAACTCGTTATAGTTTCCTTTTTAAAAAAATATATTTTTAAATTGATTTTTACAGAGAGGAAGGGAGAGGAATAGAGTTAGAAACATTGATGAGGGAGAAACATCCATCAGCTGCCTCCTGCATGCCCCCTACTGGGGATTGAATCCACAACCAAGGTACATGCCTTTGACCAGAATTGAACCCAGGATCCTTCATTCCACAGGCTGATGCTCTAACCATTGAGCAAAACCTGTTAGGGTTGGTCATAGTTTTCTGACCTCACTTCCTGCTGTCAAAATGCAGTGAAAGTCACAATTAGATACAGTTTGACTGGAATGGATCGAGTACTTAATCATTTTATAGCTATCTCATGTTCATATCAGTAAGGAGTAAAAACCCTGTCAACGTTTGCTTCTTAGCTGTTATAATCTCTAACTACATCTCTTGTTTTAGCTTTGCTTGAAGTGGGGTTTTTTGGATTTTATTGGATTTATTGAAGTGACATTGGTTAACAAAATCATATAGGTTTAAGTTATGCAATTCTATAATACACCAACTGTATATTGTATTGTATCTTAAAGTGCTTTAGTATCTTCCCTTGTTAAAGTGAGCAAATTGCCATGCCTAAATAGCATGTTATTATCTTCTAAATAGTATGAGAATAAACGTATGCCTTAATTTTGTTCTTAACATTTTGTCTTTAATAGATACTTACCATCTAAAGATTTTTTTTCTTTTGTGACCCTCTAAAACAGTGGTTCTCAACCTTCTGGCCTTTTAAATACAATTCCTCATGTTGTGACCCAACCATAAAATTGTTTTTGTTGCTACTTCATAACTGTCATGTTGCTGCTGTTATGAATTGTCATGTAAATATCTGATATGCAGGATGGTCTTAGGCGACCCCTGTGAAAGGGTCGTTTGACCGCCAAAGGGGTCACAACCCACAGGTTGAGAACCGCTGCTCTAAAAGAAGTGGTCCCTCTTTGAGAATGATCCATTTGGGTTCAGTTGTTCAGAGAAGGAAAAACAATGAGCCTGGACTAGAGTAAGATAAGCCAGATGCCCAGGGCGCACTGTTTAAGGAGGCACTCACTCTCGGGGATGGGTAAGCGCAGGGTTGGCACCTGCGGCCGAGAGCCTCCTTAAATGGTGTCCCAGGTGCCTGGCTCTGGGCCTGGTTGCTATCTCCAGACTCTTTTGGACACATCAGTGGTATCTACGTTAGAGCCTTCTTCACTAGAAACGTATGAAGGGCCCTGTAGACGCAGGAAATGTGCTTTGTGGTGTGTGCAGGTGCGGAAGAGCAGGTGGCCGTATGGTGAAAGGGTCCCTCTCGCTGGTCTCCAGGTGGCTCCGGCACTCACACAGATTGACTGCTGTTTCTTCTGTGCTCTCCCTGGTGCGTGTGAGAGTTTTGCCTCCATTACAACATGTGGGCCCAAAGGTTTAAAAAAAATACCGCTAGATGACCGGAAGTCCCAAAGGTTGACTGTGTAGAACCGGCTTGTTTTACTTTTTGTCAGCTCCTGCTTATTTATAAGCAGTAACGTTCACTCGGTCTACTTGGCTTCTTGGCTTCTTACTTTTGTTCAGCTTGCAAAATGAAATGAGTTTGCTTTGAGAGCTTGTGTTCAGCAGGCTCCTAGTAACCCCTTATACGTTCTGTTGGCCAATCATCATGACCCCGGGTCTCAGGCCTTCCGGACATGCACGTAAATACCTACCTCTCTCTTATCTCCCATTGTAGTAACTTACCCAGGAAACGTATCTCCAATGAGTTAGGTGTTAAATGCTCTGTTACATAAACCCACATTGAATGTCTCTGTTGAAATTATACTTTCCAAAGTATTCTATCACTGAGTCCAGATAAATTTTTTTCCCATGACTGGGTGACTTTAAAAATGTTGATTGGCCCCGGTCAGTGTTGCTCAATGGTTGATCGTCGACCTATGAACCAGGAGGTCACAGTTCGATTCCCAGTCAGGGCACCTGCCTGGGATACCCGCTGGATCCCCAGCAGGAGGCGTGCAGGAGGCAGCCTATCAATGATTCTCTCATCATTGATGTTTCTATCTCTCTCTCCCTTTCCCTTCTTCTCTGAAACCAATATATATATATATATTAATATTGATCTGGCTAAAAAAGCGTTTTCCCAAATGCTTTCTTAAGATTTGCACAGACGCTCGCTTTTATCAGCAGGAAAGGAAGTCTTTGCCCACTTGGAGAAAACTCAAGCTAATGATTTTTATTTCACCCTCTCCCCGGCATTTCTCTCCATTTGAACTGCCTGCTTTGAGCTTGCTGTTGTAACCAGAGACAACCTTCTGTGGCCTCATAAATCAGAATTGTTAATATTTATGGCTTTGTTGGTCTTTTAAAATGCAGTTTGAGCTTTTGTTGGTTTTTTTTCCCCTCTCTCTTAAAACTTTACCATTTGTTCTTTTTTAAAGGCACGATGTTATGGAACTAAAGAATCTTCTCTGGCTTTTAACCCCAAACTAAGTTCAAGGCAACCCTTAAACAATGTAAGAAAAAGAAAGGGTTTTAAAATGCAGGTCATCCTCTTGGCCCTTGATACAGCAGTCCTGACCCGCCGTCTTCAAGGTCTGTCTTTCAGCAGGTGCCCGTCAAGTGCCTCTGATGGGCCTCCCCCTGGGCTGCAAACCAGCCACACACTCATATGAAAGACAGACTTAGTCTCCACCCTCATGGAGTTTACTGTCAAACACAAAGATCACCAAACTCTGTCTCTGAGGAAATATCTCAGACGCTATCACAGCAACTCAGCTCTGCCTTGCATGGCAGTCTGTGAAGACAGGAGCGAGAATGTCGCCCGAGTACAGCTCCCTTTACAAAAACAGGCAGGGCCTCAGATGTGGCCCATGGGCCACAGTTTGCCAACCCCTGGCCAAATGAAACAAAAGTGAAAATAAGTATGAACTAAATATAATAGTGAGCACTGCCATGAAAGCAGCAGGGCGCTGAGAGACCGGGGCAGGGACACAGGCTGTGGACGGGCAGTCGGGGAAGGAGTGGCTGCTGGGAGGGGTGTGGTTGCAGCTGAGGAGGTGAGTGGTGGGCAGTGAGCAGTAGAGGATTCCAGGCAGTGAGAACAGTGGGTGCCAAGGCCCCACGGAGGGGAAGTGCTTGGTAGTCGAAGGCCACAGCTCTCTTCATGCCTGAAGTGGGGTGTTCTTGTGAAACATGGGAGTCTGTTGGCATTCTGGGGAATCCAGCTGCCCCGGCTTCCTGGGGACCCCCTGGGACCTCCATGTGTGGACATTGACCTCTCTCCACTAGCCACCCAGGGAAGACAGAGGTTGGGCTCTCTTTCTCTTTCTCTCTCTCTCTCTCTCTCTCTCTCTCTCTCTCTCTCTCTCTCTTACCTCTACTTCTTCAGAGAGAACCTTTCACCAGCACATGGAATACAAAAAGCTTGCTTGGAATGTGTCAGGCTAAGCAAAAACACATGGTCTGGATATATTCTCCTAAAATAGAACAAGAGAAAGGCGGGAAATAGAGCAGCCTCCCATAAATCATCATTTGTCCAGGGAAAAGATTTCTGACACATATGCAAGGTACCGGTGTACGTGTGTGTGTGTGTGTGTGTGTGTGTGTGTGTGTGAGTGATGGTTGATTTCCAAGGCAGGAATTCATTGCTGGGTCCCGCCTGGAAAGCAGAATGCTTGTGCTTTCTGCATCTGGAAGCCGTATCATTAAAGACACGCCCTGAACCCCATAGGTACAAAAACTGGCCAGAGACCCCCAGAGGGGCAGGGCTTGAGCAGGTGGGTTAGACCAGTGGTCGGAAAACTGCGGCTCGAGAGCCACATCCGGCTCTTTGGCCCCTTGAGTGTGGCTCTTCCACAAAATACCGACTTCTGCTCATGGGCCACAAAGTTTCAATCGCACTGTACGTGTGCACCCGCACGTGGTATTTTGTGGAAGAACCACACCCAAGGAGCCAAAGAGCTGCATGTGGCTCGAGAGCCCCAGTTTTCCGACCACTGGGTTAGAGCATTGGAGCCTGAGGTCTGCCCGTACGAATGCTTACACACCGCAGCCCCGGGCAGTGGAGGTGCCAGCAGGACCACGGGCTTTATGACCTCACACACCTCCCTGACCTTCCCCTCCAGGGTCCATCCAGCAGCCAGAATAGTCTTTTCAAAGCATATCTCTCTCTCTCTCTCTCTCTCTCTCTCTCTCTCTCTCTCTCTCTCTCTCTCTTTCATACACACACATGCATACTTTAAATGGTATCCTATGGCTTTTAAGATAAAAATAAAGTTCCTAACATGGCATAAACTACCCCTATAGTTACACCCCTGGGTTCGTTCTTCTCCTGAGTTATCCTGCATTTTCTCCAACCTCACTGAACCTTTTATCAGTTCTGTCCATCCTCCTGCTTCCCCCTGCCACAGACCCTTTGCACATGCATGGAAAGCGTTATTCCCTGTGCCTCTTCACCTTTTCTCAACTCCAACACCCGGCCCGTAACGCGGGCCATTTTCTCTAACTCCTATAACACCCAGTACTTCCCCCTCAGAGCATTTATTACTACTGTAGTTTTGTATTTACTTACATTATTTGATTGATCTTGGTTCTCACCCCCACCTTCCTCATCATTCCTGGGGCAAGAAACAGGGCAGGGTCTGTGTATAGATTGTCTGCGTATAGTGTTAATTCTCTTCTGTGAGGTTTGTTTGTCACTGCACGAAAACGGTATCTGGGACATGGTTGATACAAAATACATTTTTCTTAATGAGTGAGTGGATCTGCTGGCTATTTCCTCCTGCAGTTTCACTGAAGTAATCTTCAGAACCATATCCCGTTATCTGGGGTTCTTCCCCGACAGGGCTTTTTCCAATCAAAGATGCGTTGGTCCCCGACTGGGTTGTTCTGTGGTGAACGGGGAAGGAGGGGGGAGGAATGACAATTCTTTCTGTTCGTTCTGGAAATGAAGCCTTTCTGAGTGAAAGGGGCTGTTAGAGATTATCCATGGACCCCTCATTATACAGGTAAGGGGCTAAAGGTTTTCAAGGTCAGGGCTCATTAGATTATCAGCCATTTTTACAGCCACACTGCCAGCCCCTAGGACGCAGGTTTTTACCAGAAGCCTTGCTGCCTGACCCTATCCCCACCCCCGTCTCAGCCCAACATCTGCCCTGAGTGCAGTGGGCAAGGTTAACCTTCTGCAAACTGGTAAAGCTCCAGCTCCTCCCTCCCCACCAGGATCCCTCCTCTCCACTCTCGCTGTCCACCCGACCACGCCCAGTGCCCCTTTCCAGGCCAAGGATGCTCAGCATGTTCTAGAACAGCGGTTCTCAACCTGTGGGTCTCCAACCTGTGGGTTTCAATCCCTTTGGGGGTCGAACGACCCTTTCACAGGAGTCACCTAAGACCATCGGAAAACACATATATAATTACATATTGTTTTTGTGATTAATCACTATGCTTTAATTATGTTCAATTTGTAACAATGAAAATACATCCTGCATATCAGATATTTACATTACGATTCATAACAGTAGCAAAATTACAGTTATGAAGTAGCAAGGAAAATAATTTTATGGTTGGGGGTCACCACAACATGAGGAACTGTATTAAAGGGTCATGGCATTAGGAAGGTTGAGAACCACTGTTCTAGAAGGTGCCCCTGATGCTCACCTTTCCTGACCTGACATCATCCTCAAGACTTGCCTGTCCTAGATCCATGCACATTCGTTTTAACTTTGCTGACTCCGCCGTCGAGCAGCCCACCGAGCCGTGCTCATGGGTTTACCCGCAGTTCAGCTCCGGAGCACCCACATTCAAGCCAGGTCCTCCTGGAGCTGCTTAGCAGTGGGAACTCGGGGCAGTGTTGCACTCACTGTGGGAGCTTTTTACCCCACTTACGGAGTTCAGCCCGGGGCTCAGCAGAAAACACTAGATTTCACCTCTAAGACAGGGCAAAGGCTGCCTCTGAGCATCAACCCTGAGTTGACTTGATTTTACCATCGCTTTCCCTCTATGCACGGCCTGGAAGCTAATTCTTGAGTGGGACTTTCTCATCCAAGTGGACCATAGTCAGTCAGGCCCACATCAAGCTCGTGGACACGCAGACAGTGTGAAATCCCCTGGTTCTCAGCTAAGCTGTTCGGGGCTAACCCCCACCTGCCTGAACCGCAGCTGTGGAACATGCTCCATGTCCCTGGGAGTTGACCTTCCCATCTGTAAAACGATTCCAATGAGCCTTGGTGTGTTTCTAAGTGCCTGTATGTTCTTTCATTTAATTGGGGGCAGGGGGCATGAATTAGATTCATTGTCTAATACCTGGGAATTATGGCTAAAATGAGCTGGGTGTCCGACAGTGGGGAATGGTGGAGAGCGTGGTGAGTGAGAGGGTATGGACCCACCAGGGGGACAGCTGGATCCAGTGGACAATGAAGCTATCTCTACAACATCAAAATCCCACCCCTCCCCCACTGGGCAGCAGCCGTAAAAGCTGTTTCTCTCTCAATAGCATCAAATGCAGGTGTGAAGTTTAGAACCACAGCTTCCATTTTGCCCCCATGAGGGAGCCAGCCTTGTGATGAAGCCAATATCTTAAAAGAAAGAAGGAGAAGCAGAAACAAATTGGGTCCTTGGTGACCTTATTGACCTCTAAATCAAACCAACCTTGACTTCTAATCCACCTCTGGGCTTTTTGGGTATTTGGCTTGGGTTTTCATTTACCTGTAACAAGATTCTTACCTGGTACAGGTGCATCCAATATTTACCACGTGACAGTGCAAGCCCACAGTCTTCAGATCTTCTTTTCTTTCCCCAAGAAAATCTGCAAATTTGGATTTTTAGCCAAAATTTTATGATTAAAATACTACGTAAGCCAAACAAAACATCTCTGTGAGCTTCTAGTCCACACCTCCCAATGCTCTAGGGGTCTGACTTTACTTTTTATTTTTTTCAATTACAGTTTACATTCAATGTTATTAGTTTCAGGTGCACAGCATAGTGGTTAGACAAGCATATACTTTATAAAATGTTCAGTATTTCTAGTACTCACCTGGCACTATGTACATTTATCACAACACTAGAGGCCCAGTGCACGAAATACATGCACTGATAGGAACCCTATCGGCTGCCTGCCCCAGCTGGGTCCTCCCTCCCTTCTCCTGGTTGGCCCCATCCCGTGGTCAAACTCCCGGACAAACTCCTGGTCGAGGGGACAATTTGCATACTATGCTTTTATTATATAGGATTATTGACTATATTTCCTATGCTGTACTTTACATCCCAGGACTATTTTGTAACTAACAATATGTACTTCTCAGTCCTTTTATCTTTTTCACCCAGTCCCCCAATTCCCCTCCCCTCTGGCAACCATCAGTCTATTCTCTGTATGTTTGAGTCTGTTTCTATTTTGTTCATTTATATTGTTCTTTAGATCCCACATGTAAGTGAAATCATATGGGATTTGTCATTCTCTGACTGACTTATTTCACTTAGCATAATAACCTCTAGGTCTATCCATACTATCTCAAATGATAAGATTCCATTCTTTTTATGGCTGAGTAATATTGCACTGTATATATGAACCACTACTTTTTATCCACTCGTCTATTGATGGGCACTTGGGTTGCTTCCATAGCTTGGCTATCTATATATATAAAAGGCTAATATGCTATAACACACACTGACCACCAGGGGGCAGATGCTCAATGCAGGAGCTGCTGTGATGCGCACTGGCACTGCGGACCTGGGGTCCACAGAGCAACACTCAGCTTCCCCCAAGTGGAACACAGGCCCCACCACCACCCCAGAGCAACAGCCCACCAAATTGCTGCCAAGACCCCATGGCGCAAAGTGCGGCCCACAGACCAGCCTAGCCCAGAAAGGTCCCTGTGGGCGCCAGGTAATGACGTCATGTAGCAATGCCCGGCTTCCTCTCCCTAGCCACGACTATCCTCCTTACAGTTTCTTCAGTACAGGAACACAACTTGCTTTATAGCCAGGTACAAACATTTCACACTTTAACCAAATGTCTGTGAAGCGTTTTCCTGTGCCTCATCTTATTTGATCCTCACAGAAGTCCTGGAGTAGGTAGATAGGAGACTTGGTGGAATCCTAGTTTCTTTTCATTAGCCAGAAAACAGAGATTTAGAAAGTTTAGAAATTTGACCCGACTGAAAAGAAATAAGAAATAGTGGACCTTGAAAGTGACTTCAGGTTTTCTCACTGTGCAGAATATAGTCAAACACTGCTGCAATTAAATAGTTTACCCTTTGTTCTCCCTGCGTGTTGATATTTACTGCTGTGTTGCTGACAATTACCTGTGTTGATATTTACTGCTGTGTTGCTGACAATTACCTGAAAGAGAAGTTAGGGTGCTTCACTGGGCTGGAAAAAGTTTAGCTACATCAGAAAGCAGGTCTAATTAAGCAAGTTTATCCTACATATATAAAAGGCTAAGTTGACTCAGGCATGCGTGATACATATAAAGCACTTGCTGGTGCCCATCGCACATGTGTTTCAACCTGTCATTGTCGATTATGAATTTGGTTGACACTTCTATTATAGAGAAAGGGCGAATTGCAATATTAAGATATTTCTTCTAATTAATTTCCTTTCAATGTGCATGAATCCGTGCACAGGGCCACTAGTTATAAATAATGTTGCAATGATCATAGGGGTGCATGTATTCTTTCAAATTAGTGTTTTGTGTTTCTTCGGTTATATACCTAGAGGTGGAATCCCTGGGTCATAAGGCAGTTCCACTTTAAATTTTTTGAGGACCCTCCATACTGTTTTCCATAGTGGCTGCACCAATCTGCATTCCTACCAACAGTGCATGAGGGTTCCTTTTTCTCCACATCCTCAACAACACTTGTTGTTTGTTGATTTATTGATGGTAGCCATTCTGACAGGTGTGAGGTGACATCTCAGTGTAGTTTTAATTTGCATTTCTCTGACAATTAGTGACACTGAGCATCTTTTCATGTCTATTGGCCATCTGTATATCCTCTTTGGAGAAGTGTCTATTCAGGTCTTCTGTCCATTTTTAATTGGATTTGGGGGTAAGGTTTTCTTTTTTTTTGGTGTTGAGTTATATGAGAATTCTATATAAATTTTGGGTCATTGGTGAATATACTCTCCCATTCAGTAGGTTATCTTTTCATGTTGTTGATTCCTTTGCTGTGCAAAAACATTTCAGTTTGATAAAGTACCATTTGTTTATTTTTCCTTTGTTTTCCTTGCCCGAGGAGATATATCAGAGGAAATGTCGCGAAGAGAAATGCTCGAGATTTTACTGCCTTTGTTTTCTTTTAGGAGTTTTATGGTTTTGAGTCTTACATTTAAGTCTTTAATCCATTTTGAGTTTATGCCATTAGTATTCTCTGTTCCTGTGACTAAAAGTCCTGCTAGACCCCTCAGATATTTTGCTTCCAATAGTCATACCTGGTTTTATATTATCAGCTCTGTCTTAATATATTAGCATTACTTGCGGCACTGAAGAAACAATGACCAGTGTCTGTCATTGAGCTCATGAATGTCAATGACTTAAGGGTTTTGAAGCTCACAAGGTTTAGGCACATTGGGAAAAATTAGAAAGATAAAATCTGAGGGGTGCTATCTGCTTTCATTGCTGTCCTCTCCACCAACTCCAGCGGCACCACTGCTACATCTCCGGGCCTCTTCTGGGCTCTCTTTCTTTATTGGCTCACAGACCATTGGAATTGGAAAGTACTTCAGCCAGCATTTGCTTGAGCTTCTTCATTTTATAATGGTTCCGACCAGGGGAGAAACTTCCTAGGACTACGTAATTAATTTAGTAGGAGTGCCACGCTAAAATCCGTAACTGCTGACACTCAGTTTTATGTTGTCTACATTTTCCTATGTCATTGCTCTTTATTTTCTCCCAAATCAAACCATCCAGCCCAAGAAGGCATCTCTAACTGAAGGCATCTTTGATCAGGACTGGCTTAACTTTGGACTCATGTTAGTAAGAACACAGTCACGGGATGACCATGGAACTCCGGAGCTGGTGGCTGGTTCTGAGTTTGAATTCTAGCTCTGCCATTTAAATCTATATGATTTGGGGCAATTGACTTAAGTTTGCAGAGCCTCAGTTTCTCCCACGTGTGAAGGAGGTATGAAATAGTACCTCATTTAATTGTTATGATGATTAAAGAAACCGATCACGGAAAACATTTAGCACAATATCTGGCATTGAACAAATATGTTCAACTTCTTTCTTTTCAGAAAGCTTAAAATTCCAGGGAAGAGGCATTGCTTCTAAACTTGTCGGTTGGGTTGTACTCACTCAGCTATTTGTGCATGCATTATAAATCAGCGTCTCTGAGCACCTACTGCATGCCATCCATTGGTGAGGCACCGTAGGTACGGTAGTGAATAAGTAAGACAAGGCCCTCCCTTCCTAGAGGTTATAATTCAGCAGAGAATGTAGGGTTTAAACAAGTGTCGAGGCCTGATTGGTGGTTGGACATTGACCCATGAACCAGGAGAGGTCACAGTTTGATTCCTAGTCAGGGCACTTACCCAGGTTTCAGGCTCAATCCCCAGTGCAGGCTGTGCAGGAGGCAGCCCATCAATGATTCTGTCTCATCACTGATGTTTCTATCTCTCCCTCTCCCTTCCTCTCTGAAATCAATACACACACACACACACACACACACACACACACACAGTGGCTAGATTACTATGACCACCTGACGTTTGTAGGCAAATTAGCTATAATTTCGCGCTGAAGTTGCTAGAGGGCCAGACCATTATAAATAGGGAAGCAGGTAGTTTACCATGACAGAAGTGATTTTTTTCTGAAGATATGGGTAAATAACGCGATTTAACAGCCTTTGAACGTGGGATATATATATATATTAGAGACCTGATGCATGAAATTCGTGCAAGAGTAGGCCTTACTTCCCCCAGCTGTCAGCACCAGCTTTCCTTTGGCACCTGGGACCCGGGCTTCCCTTCAGCCGATGGCAGGCACCCGAGACCCGGACTTCCCTTGTAGCCGTGGCTTCGTCCGGAAAGTCGTCCAGAAGGACGTCTGGTCTAATTAGCATAATATATATATTTTTTTTTCCAGGAATAGAGCTAGCTCTCTATAAATGTCCCCTGTTGTTATTATGTGGGTGACATGATTCTCACTAATGCCAAATGTCTCACTAAGCCCAGCTGGAGTCCTGCATATCTGAGCTGAACAGAGGAGAAGCAACTTGGAACTGACTCCCAGGCACGGGGAAGACAGAGCTGGGGCCTGAGGCTGCAGAAGAACTGAGCAGCCCTGTCCTCAAGGCTCCAAATCCCTCGGCCCACATCACTGGGACAGCTTCTTGGCCCCCACATCTCAGGCTCCATTCTAGAGGGATCACCTGCTTCAGACAGCCGGGGAGGTAGGGCCTCTGCCAGGATGTCACTCATAATTTGAGCAAAAGATATTGTGTTTGCTTTTTCTCCTACTTACTGACACTTTATCCACAAAGTCACAGACAATGTGGAATAGTGGCCTCTCCGGGCAGTTTCCATGTGTGGGGGGAATTTTCTTACACAAGTTTGGCCGCACAGTCATATTAACCAACACAGACAGGGCCTCTCCCCTGATGAACTCCACCTGGCTTTGAACACCTGCCAGAACTTAGGATGTTATTCTTGGATGAGGCTGTACTTCTCTAGGAGCAGGCCAACTCCTTCATTTATGGATGACTGAACTGAGGCCCAGAGTGAGATGCAACCTGCATGAGATCACAGGCAAATTAGTGCAAGAGGCAGGGTTCGAACTCAGGCTTCCAGATTCCCAGACAAGTGCTAGTTCTCCTTTGCCACCGTTCCGGTAGGCAACCACTTTCTTTTCAAATCCCAACCTGAATCCATCGGCTGTGCCTGCCTGGAGCCTTCCACACAGGAGGGTGGTAGGGCCACATTCAGGGTGGCCACAGCTGTGATTGATTAGCAGCGTCGGCCACATTAGGAAAGTGGGGCCAGGCAGTGCACCTATCCCTTATCCCTAACATAAGCCAAGAGAAGCACCGCTCATGATGCAGTTTCCATCTTAAGCCACAAGCAGGAAGGAGAATCTAAAGTATTAGGTTAAGTTTTGGGTGTGTTTGTGTGTTGGGGGGGGGGCGGGGTGGAGTG
This sequence comes from Myotis daubentonii, assembly GCF_963259705.1. Lineage (NCBI taxonomy): Eukaryota > Metazoa > Chordata > Mammalia > Chiroptera > Vespertilionidae > Myotis > Myotis daubentonii. Next base: position 103,903,043 of record NC_081844.1, on the reverse strand, counting down.
GGGCGGGTGCACCAGAATCACCTGAGGCACTTGTAAAAATATACACCTCGGTCCCAGGTCATCGGAGCCTCTGAAACATACATGAGCACACCAGCTGCACAGGCGGTCCTGGGGCACGATCGTGTCGGGCAGCCATCGCTGGGCTCTGGCTGTCAAAGTGGGCTTGAGAGCCAACAGCATGGGCATGGCCTGGGAGCTTTGTGGAAATGCAGGGGACCCCAGGCCCCAGCCCAGCCCTCCTGCACCGGGATCTGCATGTGAACAAGGTCCCCGGGGTGGATGTGTGCACCCTGGTGGGCAGGATGCTCACGGGATACTCTCAAGGCCCTTCACAGCCAGTCTGGTGGCACATGCTTTCAACGGGGCAGAGATTATCAAAAACATCTGCTTGACCTGAAGAGCCTACACAGACCTGGGATGGAGTGAGGTTAAGCCTTTGACCTTAGGGCAGTGATGGCGAACCTTTTGAGCTCGGCGTGTCAGCATTTTGAAAAACCCTAACTTAACTCTGGTGCCGTGTCACATATAGACATTTCTTGATATTTGCAACCATAGTAAAACAATAAATATTTTTGATATTTATTTTATATATTTAAATGCCATTTAAAAAAGAAAAATCAACCAAAAAAATGAGTTCGTGTGTCACCTCTGACACACGTGTCATAGGTTCGCCATCACTGCCTTAGGGTGTCTCAGCCATATTTTCAACACTCAGCTGCCTTCTTCCTGGATCAGCTGACTGATCCTTCTCATTGCTGGTTAAAGGGCATTTGATTTTTTTTTTTTAATGAACCTTATTGTTTCTTCAAATGTACTTTGCATCCGCCTTACTGTTGCTTACATAAACACAGACAGGTTTCCCCAAATTGTCCTCATCTCACATCCAGAGAACATCTTTACCTTGATCTTCTCCTACTCCAGTGGCTTTGTATGCCCTTCGGAGAACAGTGCTTGTTTCTGAATAAGAGTTTTGATCTTTTGTTGCTTCCAATAGTGGGTGTGCGTGATGTGTGTGATGAACAACCTTTACATTTGAAATACGGTGGGAAGGAATATTCTCGCTGGGAAAGTTTACTTGATTTCTAGTTTTACAGGTACCATTTGTGTGGTGCCCCCTCTCCCAAGTCCCAAAGTGAATTGCCCTTGTGTCTGGTGTGGCTACATCAGAGTTTGTGTCATACAGACCAGCAGCTCGCTGCCCTGCTCGTTTGCTGGCATGGATACAACCCAAAAGTTTTGCTGACTGATCTCTCCTCTTGCTTCTCGAGCAATGGAAGGCCAGATTCAGTGGGAGTCACAGCCCCAAATCTGAAATCTTAGCCACCTGTGGAAACATCCTTTCAGGGTTAACGGGGAGGGGTAGAGGGGCCAGGAAGGGTGGTTCTATCACATGTCACGGAAGGAAATTTAAGCAGACTCATCCTTGGGATCCCTTCCCTGCTGGTGCTCTGCTGGCTCTTGTCTTCCTCACATCAAAACAGTCTCTAAGATCCCCACTCTTTCCCAACCAGTGTGGCTCAGTGGTTGAGCATCGACCTATGAACCAACAGGTCACCGTTCAATTCGTGGTCAGGGCACATGCCTGGGATGCAGGCTCAATCCCCAGTGTGGGGCGTGCAGGAGGCAGCCGATCAATGGTTCTCTCTCATCATTGATGTTTCAATCTCTCTCCCTCTCCCTTCCTCTCTGACATCAATAAACATCTTTTTTTTTTTAATCCCCGCTCTTACCTTGAACCTTTCAGCAGTGGCCTGAAGTCCACTGTCCTTTCTGGGCCCAACAGTTTTGGAGTTGGGCTTTGGGGTGACATATTCCCCCAGCGTGCCCCTTGCATGCACAGTTCACCAGTCGTGTGATACTGGAGTGTGTCTCAGCGTGTAGTGCGGGCCAGGGATTTGGCTCATGCCCTCCCCATCTCTTCGCCTTCAGAACAGCCTGGCCCAGCCACCTGAGCCTGTTGCCTGGGAGAGGAAGGTGTAGGGGGGAGTGGGGGGGGGTGCGGGGGGCGGGGAGAGCAGCAAGCAGTTTAGTCCAAACCATTAGTATTCACCACTCTGAGGAAGCAGCCCACGGAGTCCCTCTTGGGAAGCCTCCGGGGAGCTCTGCTGTCTAACCTGCAAAAACAGAAAAATAATTTTCTTTTCAGAAACGCCAGGCTACCCAATTGATTTGCTAATGGGTTCTGGCAGCCTTTGTATTAGTCTGAGAAGCCATTCAGACCACCACTGACAATGTCATACTTATAAATTGCTCTTGATAAAACCTGCACATCAAAATTAAATAGGAAACACCTGGCGAGCTGGCCCCCACCATGGGGAAGGCCAGGAGTGCCCTGGTGGCGGAGAAGTGAGGCCAGGAGGCATTCAGAAGTCCCTGGAGACAGAGGTGGGGTGAGGGGGAGCAGGGACGTAGAGGACTTAGGACATCAGGTCAAATCTGACCACATAGCCGCTTTTTAAAAAATGTGTCACCATTAAAAATCCAGAGTTTTTGTTTTGCTTGGAAATCAGAAGATTTGGTCACCAGGAGCCACATCTTTTATTTTTTAATTATATTTTATTTTTATTGTTGATACTATTACAGATGTCCCCCATTCTCTTCCTTTGCCCCTCTGCACCCAGCCCCGCACTGCCCTCCCTCTGGCCCCCACTACATTTCTGTGGGTGTCCATGGGTTGTGCATCTATGACAGCCATCAGTGAGAGTAGCTGTCCCTTATTCTTCATGGTACCAACCAAGGGCTCTTTCCAGCCACTTCCTCTTCCATCTCACCCACAGACCCTGTTGGTGTGGGAGTTTGAATTCCCTTTGATTTTAGGCTTTGGAGACTGAGAACCTTGGCTTCCAATGACCTTAGAAAGGTCACATGCTGTCTTCAAGCCTCGGTTTTCTCATCTGTGAAATGGAGGCAATATGCCCACTTGACTTAAAACGTGATGACGTTGGAAAGAAATGTTCTTCCTTCCTCTTAAGGAGCTCTCCTTACTCTCGAGGAGTGTTTTCGCTCCCCAGGCCCCAACCGAAACTAAGCCTCTGTTCCTAAAAAAAAAATAAAAAATAGGCATAGTAATAGCTAGTGCGAGTGGAGAGCCTTGCATGCCAGACCCACTTCTCCCGTCCGCATCCATCCTGGGTCCCTCCCAGCCCAGCAGAGTTAGGGGTGTTCTCCCCAGTCTATTGATGAGTCCACGACCCAGGGAGGCGATCGCCAAAGCATTCTACCACCTTCCACGGCCTCCTTCCTTCCTGAGCCGGAGCTTCTAGAATAAGACAATTTCCAGTGAATTGTTGGGCTCTGGAGCGACACCTGTTTCCTCAGAGCAGAAATGACACCTTTGAAGTAAAATGTTCTCAGCTCCCCGCTCCACAGGAAAAACCTACTTGGGGGCCCATGAGGGCTGCTTCTAGGCGTGGTCAAATTGGATGCTTAAATATAGCATTTCCTTGGTTCTCAGCTGCCGGCAGCAGGAAAACGTTTGAAGGGCAAATAAATATTTATGGATGAGGGCTCTTCGTGCACAGTAAATGTTTGAGTCTGTTGCCCCAATTCCCTGGGCCGAGTCAATTATGGGGCCCGGAAGAGTGTGGGAGCGAGTGTGATCCAGCACCTACGTTCATCGTTCATCGTTCATCGGCAAGGTGACTGCAAGCATCCCCCGCTGCAGCTCTGGGCTCCGGGCTCTGGGCCCTGCGCGGAGAGAACAGCTTCTGAAACGCGCAGGTGCCCGGAGACCTGCTCAGTGCTCTGCGCTAATGATCTCATTTAATTGCCACGACGCGTCCTTTCACAGACAGAGCCTGCTGAGTTTGTTTCCCACTGACCTGTCCTGTGCAGACATGGGCAAAGAAAGAGGAGCTAATGTTCTCCCTGCTCTTTCTCCCTGTCCCCTCCCTGTTCCTTGAGGACTCTCTGGGAGGATCCTAGAGCTAAGCTGCTGTGGGGCTCTTCCTAGGGGCAGGCCCTCTGCTAAGCCCTTGCTGCCCCTTTGAATCCTCCCCCAAACCCTCATGACGTGGGCATGATACGTTCCTCAGAAATGCAGCTGAAGGAATGAGTGGCCGTCGTACCAATCTGCCTGCAGCCATGGGAGCGGGAGAGGAAGCATCCCTTTGGGTTGTACCTACAGCAAATCTCTATGGAAAGGGCATCCGAGCAAAGAACCCCCACCTCCTGTCAGATCCACTTGCTGTGCACAGAAAGGGTGTTGTCCTCTGTCAGGTCCACCTCCCCATTCCCTTCTCTCTCTCTCTCTCTCTCTCTCTCTCTCTCTCTCTCTCATTTTTTCTTTTCTTCCTCGTAATCTTTCCTTTCCTTTGGATCTCATTTTTTTCTACCCTCTCCATTCTCTTCTATACTCTTTGGCATTTCCTGTTCCTCTCCCTCCTCTGCGACCCCTTCCTTCCTTCTCTCCCTCCTCTTCCTTCCTCCTCCTCTCTATTTTCCTTCTCCTCCTCATCTTTCTCCGGCTCCCCACAAAGTCAGCCCTCAGGTCTCCAAGTTTGCCGGGGAAACGTTTGCAGGCATTTCTGAGGATGATGGAGCTGGGGAGGCGTGCAGCAACCCGGGGGGAAGTAATACCAGATGTGCCTCTGGTGCCAACAATCAGCCTGAATGTAAACTGTGCCGAGCGCCAGCAATAAAGCTCGCGCAGCTGGCGCGCCGGGAATGCCAGAGGGAGGGAGTGCGGCCTCGCTTCCTAGCTGGGGAGGGCTCAAATCTGGTCTTTGCGTATATTTATGCCTCCAGATCCTTGTTTTGCTTCTTCAGGAAGGCGATCCATCTTCCCCCAAGTTTATTAAAGGCCGTTTTCCAACACCACTTATGAAATATTACAGGCAGCCCCATGATTCATGGCCTCATTTATAACCCACAGCACTTGGGAACTTTGGGGGAATATTTCTCATTAAATCTATTTCCCAAGTCTTTGGAGTTGTCTCCTACTTCCCCAAGAAACACCCGGAAATTCAAGACAGGTGTGAGCAGCGGGGGAAGGTGGGTCTCCTGGTGCAGAGCCTGGATGACGGGGATGAGGAAGCGCAGGGAGGAGAGCGGTGCCGGTGACCTTCCACCTGGTTCTCGGGCCGTGGGTGTGTTGCCCCCACAGCAGTCTGTGCACCTGAGAAGAGAACCTCGGTGCCTTTGCCCTCGGGTCTGCATCTTCTCTGGCAGAGGTCTCTCCGGGTGAGAGCGTGGCTCGTGGAGGGGTAGTCAGACAGAGTGACAGATCCGGCAGGCCAGGCGTCAGCACCCTGGCCAGCAGGGCCCCTGGTTAGGAACCGGGCTCCCCTCTGGAAGCAGCAGGCCGGGAGCCCGGAGCTCCTTTCTTGGACTTTGCCGTCAAACGCTGCAGCTCCTTCCTGTTGCCTGAGTGATGTTTTTCTTAAACCTGGTTTACAGCTGGGAATAAGTTGTTCCTTGAACCAGGTGACATGAAGTCGCTAGGCCTTAAATTCTCGACCAAGTATCTGTAAGAAAGGTTTTCACGAGAACTTCTGTGCTCTGACCATTTTACAAACATGGTGGCGTGGCTGCCCTGCTGAGCACAGGAAGGGAGAAACCCTCTACCCATAGTAGCTGCCTGCCAGGCCTCTGCCGGGGGCTGGCTTTCCTCTGGGTGGTGCCATCTCCCGAGATAGAACCTGGCTTTGATCACATAGTCCCCTCCTGCCACCTATGATTGAGGTGTGCCATAGTCTACAGCTGCAGGGTGCAGCATAACTGACTGAAATTAGAAAAAAACAAAACCACACAGGCTCAGTGTTTGTTTTTATATTTATATATTGGGTCGTAAAAGGTAATAGTCAACTTACGGAATTTAACTCTGTGTGCTGAGCAACAAGAGGCAGATCAATCATTTAAACTGGGCAGTGTCACCCGCCGTGCTGGTCAGTGTGTGCCTGGGGTGAGCCTGAGATGGGGAGCAGGAATCTGCTCCTCACCCCACCCCACGTCCTTGGGTGGCAGTGTTTTGAGACAGATTTTCTGTTTTTTGTAATATGGGTCCTTTCCTCTTTATTGTATTACTAGAGGCCCAGTGCATGAATTCATGCACGGGTGGGGTCCCTCGGTCTGGCCAGCATCGGGGCTGATCAGGACCGTCTCGCCCAGTCGTCCCTCCCCACAGGAAGTTGGCCGGCCGGGGGGAGGGACCGCGGGAGGTTGGCCAGCCACGGGAGGTTGGCTGTGGGAGTGCACTGACCACCAGGAGGCAGCTCCTACATTGAGCATCTGCCCCGTGGTGGTCAGTGTGCATCATGGCAACAGGTCGACCGGTCGTAATGGTCACTTAGGCTTTTATATATATAGATATAGATAATGGAGGGTGGCAAACTATGGCCTGGGGAATTGCTTGTTTTTGAAAATAAACTTTTATTGGAGCACAGCCATGCTCAGAGAGTCTGTTGCTGCCTTCATGTGCAACAACGGAACTGAACAGTGGTGACAAAGGCTGTGGGACCCACAAAGCCTAAAATATTGACCATTGGCCCTTTAAGAAAAATGCTCCCATCCCTGATTTATGTATCAACATGTACATATGACTATCCAGAGCTGTGTACTCAGAGCCATCCGCTGCAGTGTTCTCTGGGTGATTTAAGGGAATTTCAAGGGCAATGTTACCTCGCTGAGACTCTGTTTTATATGCTGGCTTATGTGAGGAAGAGTTCCCAGAAAGCTCCCCTGGACCATGGCACGGTGGTGGTGGTGGTGGGTGTGTCATGGTGGTGGTGGTGGTGGTGGTGGTGGTGGTTGTGGTGGTGGTGGTGGTGGTGGTTTTCACCTGATCTGGTCAGCTATGTCTGGCCTCACATGTATGTGGTCTTGGCATTTGTTTGGGGAGGATTCTCGGAGGAAGTCTTCTCCAGAGGATGGGCTGGCTATAGGAAGAGGAAAACCATCCCTGTGATGAACGGTCCCCACGATGCCTGGACTTGCTGTGGCTGGTGCTCCGGGGACAGTTATTGAGAGGGAAGCTTAGCTTCACCAAACCAGGTCAGGCTGGTTCAGAGTTAAAAGCAGAGAATTCCCCTTGGAACACTCCCCGGGGAAGGGGATCTCACAGGTCAGCGTGTCTAGCCAGGGGCTCCTAGTCTTGATGGTGTTGCTGGCAGCCCTGAAGCCTCCCTCAGCCTGGACGGGTGGTGGTCCCCTCCCTCCTTGGGCAGGGATGCAGGGCAGTCCGGGGTCCCTTTCATGTGGCCTCTGTGGGCCTGGGGCCTGCGCAGCATCTCAGCCCCACCACCTCCTGGCCAAAGCCGGTAGCGAGGGGCCTGTGGAGTGAAGCGGGGGTGTCCAGGCTGCAGGCAGAGCTCTGTTGGCAGCTCCTGAGGGATCGGGGAGCATCCAGGAACACAGTCTGCAGACAACACCCTGGCCATGGACCGAGAATGGATAGACACCTGCCCAGATGCCCCTCAGAAAGTGGCCCGGCAGAGGCGAGGATCTGTTTTCCCTCTTGCTGCATTTCTCTTTCAGCCTTTTCGTTTACGTCGCCCCTGGTGTCTGCTTTAGTGTTTAAAGGCTTTCACGTGTCTCTCTGTCTCTGTCGGTCCGTGTGTGTGTGTGTGTGTGTGTGTGTGTGTGTGTGTATGTGTGTGTGTGTAGGGTCTGATTGTGTGTGGTGCATGTTCCTCGCTTCCATAGACAACCTTTACTCTACAGTACAAGTAAAAGTGAAGGGCACAGCCCAACGAACATGGGTGATAAAGTGCTAGAGGGAGACACAGTAGCAATAATAAGACACCCTGGCACATGTGCCATTTGCTGGTGAAGTCTTTTTCTAGAGGGACGTACTGGGCTAATTTTTAGTTCCAGAAGCACCTTTTTATCCTCAGGTGGTGCTGATAAAAGACTTCATGAATGGGAGGAGTTTGGAGCTGCTATGTATTCAAGTTAGAGACACCTTCCCTAAGCGCTAGAGTCACTGTGCCAAATGCTGGGGGAGGAGGAGAGTAAGGGGAGGGCATGGAGCTGGTATAGCAGGACCCGGGCAGGCTGCAGGGGGTGCTGACCTACAAGCCCCAGGCCCATCTCTGAGATTCAGGGTCTGTGTGCTTGAAGCCAGCCCGGAGCCTGTGCTGGAGCCTGCAGTCCCTGCGTCACCCAGCCTCTCCCCTGGATGTCACTGTTGTGCTGTGTGAATGGCGCTGGGGAGCACTTAGAAGCCAGGAAACCCCCCTGGAAGTGCAGCCCTGAGGGCTGGGGGAGGCCGGGTAGGAAAAGGCAGGAGGGGATGGGACTGTTTGCAAGCATTTGGGAGGTGGGGGCTCCATGTCCCCAGGCCGAATGGTGCTGCCCCATGATAGCGGGTAGGGGGTAGGGGTGACACAAAGGCTCTATGGTCCCGCATGTCCTGGGGCAGGACTGCTTCTCTAGCACGAGGAGGCTAGGGTGGCTGAGAGACCTGGGGTCGGCCAAGCACACCCCCACCCACACAGCCCCTCTCAGGCCCGAGTCACCACGTCAGAGCAGTGGAGGAGGTTCGGGCCAGCGCGTGCCATGGTCAAGGGCACGGCTGTGAGCTCACAACCCAGCCTCTCTAAGTGGCTGTGAACTTGGGGAAGCTGCCTCTGGCCTCAGAGCCAGGGTCCCACCACCGGCATCAAATGGGACTCCCTCACAGCATGAAGAATTAAATGGGAATAATGCACACGAAACGTAATCCACGCCGTGCGGCTGCTATTCTCACAAGGAATTTAGAGAGAGGACGCAGAGAGCCTTCCAAGGCCTCAGCCCGGGAGGAAAGCTTGTCTCTAATCCAATCATGAAAGGAAGCCCTGGCTCACAGATTAGAGCAAATTAAGAGATTTGGCCCCGACCTACCAGGACCAGTGCCCTCCTTTCCTCTCGCTTGGTTTTGAGTTTCCTGGGAGGCCGCCGCCTCCTCGCGGAGCCACATGTGCGTGTGTTTTGATCCGGGTGTTGGGAGGACGCATCCGAGTTGAGCCCTAGAGCAGTCAGGGGATTTTCTTTCCCGTCTCGGTGTTGATACGTTTGAAATAACTGGAAGCAGACCTAGCACATAGGAAAAGGCAAGCCCGCGAACTGAGCGCCAAGCAGGGTCTCTGGGCTGAGGAGCGAGGAGACCCCGTGACTGAGGGAGGCCAGACCTTCAGCCTCTCCAGCGCCCTGAGAGGGGACTCCATCCAGAAGCCTTTGCGCTCCTTTCGGTTTTCCTCCCTGGAATGAGATGTCACATTATAAATTAGTACAACAGCGCCAACACCAACCAGTGTGGTGCGGCTTCGGGCAGTGTGAGCAGTTTCCCGGAGCCTCGCTCCAGTGACAGGAGCTACCAGTTTTACCAGCGCCCACTCCCCGCACACACCTTGAGCCAGAGAGAGGTACCACTTCCCCCCTCCCGCCTCTGCTCCTCTGGTATCACAGGCCCCTCCCAGGTGGGGTCCTGCCACTCTAGCTCATCAGCATCCTTTAGGTGATTGGAGGCACAGACCCCTCTGTGCATTGAAATGGGCGTATTGAAGTGGGCCCACCATTCTCAGCTCAGAGCAAGTTAGGGATTCAAGTGGGAGGCCCCCTTGGTATTAAAGAGCCATCCAGTCCCCACACACCCCTTGCTCACCACTCCCACCCTTAGAGTCAAAGAGCAAACTGGGAGTGCAAGGCACCCCTTCGGTTGGATTGTGCGTTGGGATTTCTGTTTTTGAGGGAACACCTTTGGCATCTTAATTCCATAATCACTGACTCAGCCCGTGTTCCCTCTTTCTGAGCAGTGCGGGCCTAGTGCCCCGAGAGCGGCCTGTGTCTTTGTGTCTGAGGGAGATGGGAGCAGAGGCGAGTGTGGCATGCTCGGTGGGGGAAGGCAAATTGGAAAATGAGGAGGGAAGCAGTGCCCACGCAGCTGCAGAATTGTTCGAAACCATTTTCTCAACTGGGCTAATTGCTCCTCCCCATGGTGCAGAGACACCGACGCCTCTGAAGGCTGCCTTTCCTTATTGCCAGGAGCAGCCGATTAGGAGAGACAGATAGATTGCTACCAGGAGCAGCGGCTCTCCACCTCTCTCCCCTTCCCCTCTATCTCAGTTCACTCCCGCTTGCACCCCTGTCCCCCCCAAGATAGAGCTCATGTGACTCTCTCCCCAGGCCTCAGCTTTATCACTGGGAAGGGTTGTCAGTGATAGGAAGGGGGGCGGGCAGACTCAAACCAGCTCTGCCTGAAGAGTAGGAATAATTACGAAATCTCAGGCCGTTATCCAATTACTTTGACATGTGGCCATTCTAGGGAGTTCTAACTGGATTACGTTCATTATAAAAAGATTAGTCCTAGGATGGGGACTGTGCATAACAAAGTGAACCTTCAGAATGTGCGCTGCTGGGCCACCCAGGACTTTGGGGGTAAAACCGAGTGAATGGCTTTGTTTATTGAATTACCGCTTAGGGATTCACCAAGGTGTTTTGTTCAGATAGAGTTTGTGGCTTAAAGCAACTGTCAGCAGTTTCTGTTTGTTTTCCCTTTCTCAATGCCATTGTAGCTATTGTCAGAGCACTAATTCCAGATGTCTGTCCCTAATGTTCTGTGTGAGAGTGGAGGGGAGATTATTGATCAGAGTGGATCGGAGACCCACGGCCTCATGTATAATTCATTCAGGCTCTGTGTGCACATGAGCCTGTCTGGAGAGAGTGTGTGCCCGTGTAATACACTGTATTTGCATAATGTTTCGTAGCTTTACAAAGCACTTTCATATTTCTCATTTGACCCACGCAGCGATGCTTTGGGATAGATAGGCATTATGATGATGCTTTTACAGATAATGAAACTGGGACTCAAGAGAGGTTAATCCATGGTCACCCAACTAGATGGTTCCAGAACTGAGGTGCCTGCTCACAACTGCTCCTCCTAGCCTAGCGTTCCACAAACACATGTGAACTCAGTTTACAAGTGTATTTTAAACATAAAAGTTGTGTTCAGCTCATGGCAGTTGACTATTTGTATTAACCAACTTGGTTGAGATCAGTTTTTTTCCTCTATTTACCATGAGAAATATATCAGGTATCAGTTTTGAACAACTAATTGAGCTGCTAAATACTTTCTTCCCGAGCTGAGGAAAATTCTGCATGAAGAAAACTTCATGGACCTGTTCTTTGAGGGTTACCCTAAACCATTCTCCTGGCATATTCATTAGACTCCACCTTTGAAGAAATTGGTCATCACTTCACCTTCCTAGCATAAACGCTGGAGCCACTTCTGAGGATCTGGGAGTTAGAAAGATGGATATTATGGTCAGTGAAAAGATGTAAATTACCAGCCAATCTCCTATAATTTCACTTAGCATGACTTAGTTTATTGGGGCCCCAAGCACCTCTGGTAAGAATCAGAACTCTGAGTAGGGCCTGGCTGGCGTGGCTCAGTGGTTGAGTATCCACCTATGAACCAGGAGGTCACAGTTGGATTCCTGGTCAGGGCACATGCCTGGATTGCAGCCTCGATCCCCAGTGTGGGGTGTGCAAGAGGCAGCTGATCAATGAGTCTCTCTTATCATTGATGATTCCATCTCTCTTTCCCTCTGAAATCAATCAATCAATCAATAAATCTGAGTAGGCATATCTGAGCTCCTTATGTCTTTTAGGGATCGGCTATGCCTTGACTTCTCCCTCCTAAACCCAGTGTAACCATTGCTAATGGGTCATCACACACTTTTCTACTTAGTCTGAGCTTGCACTTCCAACACATCTCAAAACTGACCTCCAGGCAGCCACCAGCAAGCGCTAAGAATTGGCTAGCAAGTTGGCATCTCTTTGCTATCCTGACCCTGGGCTCTGGTGACCTCACAAAACTTCAGAGGCCTTGAGAGGCACAACCGGACCAGCTGGTCAGTCCCTTTTTGTCTAATACCATCTTGATGGCCTCATTTGGTGGTCAGCAATTCAGGACACCCAGGGAAGGTCAAGGAGACTATGATCAAAAACTCTTTAGATTTAGGAGATTGATATATTCAGGGTGTCATTATAGTGAAGATGAGGGCAGAAGCTAACTTGCCAGGAAAGAAAGGTGTGTGCATGAGCAGAAATCTAGATTGCTACAGGCAATTGATTCTATATACCTTTTCCCCAAGAGAACTACACATAGATACAACATTTTGTACAAATATTTAGTCCTTAAAGCACTTATAGCTTTCGATCAAGGTTAAAGAAGCAAGTAAAGAAACAAAACCAGTATAGACTGTTGAAGTATAGTTAGGACTCTCATCTACAAATAATAGAACCCAAATTCAAAATGACTTTTCCAAAAAAGGAAAGGAAAGTTATTGGCTCATGAAACTAAAAATTCAAGGGGTTCCGGAAAGGCTGAACCCCTAGTAGCTTAATAATGTCATTGGGACTTTTTCTACATGGTGGCTCCCAGTATCTCTACATTTATCTCTTCAGCATGGAGTTTGGCAGAAGAAAAAAGAGCTCCCTCCCCCATAGTTCCTATAAAAGTTCTGGGACTTCTTATGGTTGGGTCTGGCTTGGTCATGTGTCCACAGCTGCTAAGGATGCAGCTGGGCCAGGTCTGGGCTGTGTGGTCTCCCTGGAGACTAGTCCTGTTCCCTTCCCCACTCCATATACCAACCACTTACATTAAGAATGGTGCAGATATGGTGGATTGGAGGGACAGCTAACAGGCTCTCAATTGGCTGCTTGTTATATACCAGGCCATGCTAGATGCTAAAAGAAGACATCACAGATAGGTCCAAGGATTAACAATTTGCAGACTCTTTTTGTATACATAGTCTTATTTAATCCTGAAAAACACCACAAGATAAGTATTTTTATTATTACCATTGTACAGAGGAGAAAAGTTGTGTTCAGTGGCGGGTCTGTAACCTACTCAAGTAGCTGTAACCTACTCAAGTAGACCTGGCTATTGGCCTTTGACTTATCCAGCTCCACAAATTGGGCCCTTCCCATGATTCTTGTGTCTGGGGAGATGAGAATATTAACATGGAAGTTACAACTCCTCACTCTTTTATCTGAAAGAGGCAAGTTAAGAGACTGGATTTCTGTTTGTTTTTCTACTTGGGAACAAGCCTTGAACCCAACATTCATGATAAGGAGGAGTGTACTTAGATACAACATAGAAAGGACACTAGCTCTAGTTTATTGAGCACTTACTATGTGCCAGGCACTGTGTAGCACTTTATAAAGAATATCCCATTAATGCTAAAAGGTATCCTATGGAATAGCCCTTTTACTCCTATTAGAGAGCAGAGACAAGCAAGTCTCAGATGGGTGACATGACCTACTCTAGTTAGCATGTGGAGCCAGAGTTTGAACTAAGCTCTGACTCTGCTGTGCTTCCAACTGAGAGCTGAATGGACCTCATGTCTTGATTTCAGTCACTGACTGATTAGAACGCGTTAGAAAACTGAGTAGAGATGGGAGACAAGAAAAGCATCCATCGCAAACTTTGTGGAGCCCAGAAAAAGTGGAACAAAATTAGATTGTAGACAAATTCCTGGTGAGTCAAAAGGCCTGAATAATGAGAAACAAATAAGCAGGCAAACAAGAATATCGCCTTTCAAAGATTTCCCAAGTGAAAACTGACTAGGTTTTAATTGTCCAAGCCCCCGGGGCTAGTTGCTTTCCTACGGGCGTCTTGTGTTTGACTTGCTCCTATAACTCACTCCGGAATGACAGCAGTCCTCTGGGGTCCGGAGTGCTTCCATCTGCAGACCCGGGCAGACCAGCCAGAGCCTCACTAAGACACCGTGTTCCTCCTCACAGCCCCATCCTTTGCCACGTCTGCTTGCTGCAAACCGCATTCTTAACATCGTTTATACTAGTCAAGGTACATGTCTCATGACTACACTGGCAGCTCTCAATTTATTAGGCTTATTAGCAAATAAAACTGTCCTGAGAAGCCCAGATTTGATATCTGGAAGATTCATGTCGGGATTGATTTAATGCAACCTGCCTACTAGTTTATTTCACATCTCCAGGTTGGAACTAAATCACCCTCGTCTTGTTGATACCTTTAATATGATGGTTGGTGTTTGCAAAATAGGCCAGGCTGTAAAAGAATCTGAAGACTCTAGTTGCTTCCATTTTTTTTTTTTAACAGAGATGATAAAAGTACTTTATAACTGTATGTGTCTTGGAGATTCTGGGGTGGTTGTTTTTTTCCTGCTTTGCTATCAGGGACGTCGTTTGAATAGAAATGGTGATAAATATAGTCAAGCATGTGGTCCTTCTTAATTGCTTATCTGCAGCCACAGCGTGGGAAATCACCCCCTTTGTCTGGCATCACCGCTCTGCAGGAAGGACCGTGACATCTGGCATTCAACATGACAAACCTGTAGGAGCGCCATCCAGAAACATTCCATCATTTCCGTCTTCTCATTCTTAAGCCCTGGGCAGCCATCATACTTCTTCAAGACAAAGACCCGAACAGAACAAGCCTGCTATTACCAAGCCAGCCAGTGGCACTTACCAGGGGCTATTACCTCTGTTAGCATTTTTCACCTGCATCTCATTTGACACTTCTCGTTTATGGCCTGACAGTTTTATTTAGCTTTTCCCTCATCCTCCCCCACTGCATTCCCATCTGCTGCAAGCACGGGCTCTAGACTTAGTCCAATCCTTTCAAATCCCAGCCACTTACTACCTGGGAACCCTGACTGTTCAACTTAACCCCTACCCTCAGTTTGCTCATTTATAAAACGAGGATGAAAGTTAGATAATAAAATTATACTAAGTGATGTACGAAACATCGCTAACAGAGTGCCGAGCACACGGAAAGTGCCTAATTAATGGTATCTGTTATTACTAATTTTTAATATACATTTTTGTTATTGATGGTAGCTGTTACTATGATTAATAGAGGGAGAATAATACGAATGGCATAAAACATGGTCTTACATTTTCCTTTTTTGTATACCAAAGTACCTTTCATAAAAGTAGATAATGTGCATTTAAGACAATTCTTGATTATAGAACATTTATGCAAAAGATCCATCACGCTGTATGTGTATATATCCTACAGCAAAATGTGAGCAATAGCGATGCTTACGGCAGCTCACTTTATGGGCGAGCACTAAAGCTGTCCAGTTGTCCAGTGTGCTTTGAAAGCTTGCTTTTTCTGACATGTCTCCCTCTGTCTTGTCTGCATTAGCGAGTTGCTTAGCCAAGACTGCCTTCATAGAATAATAGACTTAGATCATCTTAAGCCTTTCTGGATTAGCAAAAATTCCAAATTTCTGCAGTGTGAGAATCTACAAGTTTGGCTGTATTGCTGGGCCGTTCACCAGACAGCAGTTTCGGCAGGAATTCCTGAGCCAGGTGCACACCTGTGCTCCTCTCTGTTACCTGTTTCAATGCAGTAAATCGGGAGCCAGGTGACACTGGCTTCGCGTGGCAAGATGTCCCCACGCACATCAGTAACCCTGAAGACCTCGCTCCTCAGTCCAGCCCTCACCTGCGACCGGACTGGACTTCCTGTGGGCAGGTGCCTCCACCTGGCCTGCTGCAGCTTTGCGGCTTGGGGTCTTCTTTTTATTTCTGGTCCCTTGCATGCCTGCCCCTGTGCACCCATTCCTGTGTTGTCCCTAAGGGTTCATATACCTGGTGGGGACATTTTTTATGTCATTGTCCTGCAGTGGACCTGGGGGGGGGGGTGTATCATGTCTTTCATTTTGCACAAATATCTGTATCTTCCAAACTGGAGATGACTGTTCTGCTACAGTTATTATATAGAGGAAAGAATACAGCAGAATAGAGAGAGGTGACTGAAAATAAAATCATGGTGTCTAAGTGCCCTGAGAGGGTTCTTATAAATGACAGTCCTCAGATGCCAGGGCTTATTCTAGAAAACGGTAATGCCTCGTTAGCCGCAGTGCGGTCATGGCACCGTGTACCTGTCACTAGCTAGGTACCACGTAATGTGCTGAGCGCTTTATATGTATTCTCATCTATTTCCTGTTAAATGCCCCCTCTCTCTAACACTAATGTCTGGTATTAAAAATCAAACATTCTCTATAAAGGTTAGGTGCTAAAAATCCATCCACACTAATGGTTCAAGGCTGACAGAATTTTTTAAGGTGTTTTTCCACCTAGTATTTTGCCGGAATACACCTCATGTTTTCTCATCATGGACAGAATTACAGCAAATTACATGAATTAGGAATTCACCCTTCCTCCAAGTAGTTCACTCCTACATGTCAGACAACGTTAGAACAAGGACTCTCTGACCACATTCTGAGGATGAAACCGTAATAAATACACAGGCCTACGGTGGCTGTGATGTACTGGTCCTCCCTAGGAGGATGGCCGGTGAGTCCTTGCGTTCTGGAAGTCAGAAGTTCCAGCCCAAGTCACTGGGATCGGGAGCTTTAGTGTGAACCAGACGGTTTGCATTAGAAAATATTAACGATGATTCTAACTGCTGCCATTTATTAGAGACTGCCATACACCAGGCATTGTACTAGACACCATACTTTATTCTAATCCTTAAAAGAAACCCAAGGTAGCTTGATGTCCCTGTTATTCAGGAAAGAAAACCAGGGTGCGGAGAGGTCATGCAGCTGGTGACGGGCCAATCTGAGATCCTCACCCAAGTCCTTGACCTTCCTCCCCAATCCCAGAGGCCTCCAGTGCCCCAGGCTCAGAGAATGTCAGAACCTCCCCTCCAGCTGCACGAGGCCAATGCCATCTTAGATACCACCTCCCCTGCACCCCACTCCGTATCTCATCAGTCTAGTTGATTGTACTTCTGAAGCATATAATTGATCCACTGCTGTTCCCACCGCCACCACCCGAGGCCAGGCTGCCACCACCTTTCCCCTGGCCTGCGACCTCCTCAGTGATCTCTCCTCATGCACTCCTGTCCCTGCCCAAACCATTCTCCACAGGCTCAGCGCCCCTCTTCCAAGATGCACATCTGATCCCCCACCTCCCCTGCTTAAAACACTTCAATGCCCCCCATCCTGATAGGGCAGAAATGAAAATCCTCCCACATGGGCTTATGGGGCCCTGCATGATTCCACCCCAACATCCTCAACGCATGTGCCCTCTCGGCCTGTGTGTTTGGGCCCACTGGCCTTCCCCCTACCCCTCCAGTGTGCAGGACTTCTTTCCACTGCAAGGCCTCATTTTAACTTCATTGGGTGAAGAGTTACACTCATTCTTCCAACCCCAGCTCAGGTGTCCCTTCCTCCAGGAAGCTCTGTTTGGCTGCACCTTGGCCCCCATATGCACCTCTGTGTGCCACAAACTTGCTTCCATAGAACTAAGCCCAGTTATCATTAAAGAGCTACTTGTGTGGAAGCCCTGGGAGAGCAGAGATGACCACGTTTAAATCATCACCATCGTAGCCCCGGTTTCTGGCACAGGACAAGCCCATAGGTGCTCGATGACTGTGCGTTGATTGACTAAAGGACCAAATGATTGGAAGCTCCCTCCCTTTGCTGAACATCACCCCACATCCAGAGAGAACCAGTGTCAGCATATCGCTCAGCCGGGGGGACAGGACCCTACAGGGGGTCCTGCACATGGGAAGCCGTGTGAGTCCGGCAGGTGTCATTTACTAGTAACTATTCATCCACGCTTGTTCGTCCAGGATGAGCTAGGCTGCTCTTGAGTTCATTTCGTCCCTTCTAGGGACAGCCGTTCCTTCTGGGTGGACACCAGGGCTTGAGAGGTCTTTGAAACTGACCGCCCGCTTTGAGTGGAAAAGCCGTGATCTGGGAGGGGCCTGTGAGTGAGCTGGACCTGCTGCGCACTTGGCCTAATGGTGGCTGGTTTCCCATCCTTCACAAGCAATGGGATCCGAGCACCTTAGTGCCAGGGAGCAGCTTTGGTTAGAATCTTTTTGTTCCATTTCACTAATTTCACATCCACGTGGTCCTCCCTAGGTTAAGCTTCCCTAACTGTGGAGGGGAAGCTAATTATGACTATGGGATTCCAGAGTCTTTATGTGCTAGGCCAGGTTTGCTTCATTGTTTGAAATTTGCTTTCAGTCTGATGCGTTGGTTCTGTGTGTGTGTGTGTGTGTGTGTGTGTGTGTGTGTGTTTTGGGGGGTAGTGGCATTTTTTGGTTGCCAGACAAATATAATGAGATTTGCTTCTTTAATGTTTGCCACCTTGGAAAAACTGTTCTTTAAACAAAAATCAACACAAATACAAAGGATGCTTCTCAGACAAACCACAGCATGGGGTCTGTGAGTGTAGCCATAAAGTTTCTCTGAATTTCTCCGGGGCCCTGGGAGCTCAGAACAGAATGCGTGGCCTGTACCGAGCTTTCTTCCTCGCTGCTCATCAGAACCCTATACACCCCCATTTATGGAGACACCACTAAAGTTGCAATGCACTCAAACATCCCTTTGGCCAGGAGTTAGAGGCATAGGTGGACCCAACGGGCATTTTCATTTAAAGATCATTTCATCAGTACCACATTGGGACAAAAGAATGGTCAGTCAACAACTACATCTTCAGGTGCCGTGGGAGAACTAAAACAAAGGAATCAGTGGGATCCCCTAAACAGCAGAAAGGAGGCTGTCCCACTGCCTGTGAGGAAGGTGCTCTCTGGGTGTGGAGAGAAGGTGGAACCCAGAGCCGTCCAGGGAAGGAGCAGAGCATCCCTGCAGACTGATGAAGTCAGGGAAGCCTCCCTGGAGGAGGTGTGGCCAGGCCAGCCCACAGTGCACAGTGCAGTGGTTCCATTTCAGGACCTGGAGGGAGGTAATCTGTATCTGAATCCCAACGTTTCCACATTGTAAAGACCTTAGACATGTTATCTCTCACTCTAAGTCTCAGTACAATATGAGGGCAAGACCTAGCTTATAAAGTTATTCTTTTTTGTTGTGCTGTATTTAAAGATATATGAGATAATATATATAATGTATTTAGTGCAGAGCCTGGACCACAGTAAGTGCTTGAGGACTGTCAATCATTATTCATCGTTGTTGTTTTAGTTCCCCAAATAGGCTCTCTTGCCTCCAGACCTTTGCACGGGCGCTCTGCCCTCCTAAAACACACTTACTCAGTCTCGAAGGTCAGTTGCTCTTCTGTCAGGATGCCTGCCCCTCCTTCTGTGTGGCTCTGCAGCCTCGTGTCCCCAGGATCGCACGGTGGTGTCAGGCTGTCCCGCCCATCAGCCTGACAGCCCCTGGAGATCAACACTGTCGCATGGACCTCTGTGTCTTCCCACAGCAGGTTCTGTAACTATTAGCCAGATGGATGGATGGATGGATGGATGGATGGATGGATGGATGGACGGATGGACGGACGAATGTTTTCTCTCCTGCAGTCTCACAGAAGCGCTGGGAGGCACGCTTCCCCATTTTAAATACATGGTTACAGACCGAGAGGGTAAAAATTGGCCCAAGTCAGACAGGTAGGAGCTGGGTGGGTCCGAGGTCTGTTCCCCTCCACGATCACTAATGCTCACTGGTGACTCGCCAAGCTGCCCCATGTGTCCGCATTGCTTACTCACATCACACGCTGCTGCCTGACTGAGATGAGGAGACCGGAGCTTTGCAGTCTACGAGGAATCTCTCCAACAATGACAGAAGCAGAAATACCACCTTTTCTGTCTCCTTGTGAGGTAGGGGCCCAGGAAGAGAGGACTCCCAGAGAAGAAACCCACATGTTTGTGTCTTTTTCTCCTTGTGCCCCTTCTCCTCTTCTTGTCTGGGCTAGAAAAATGACTTGGAAATGTGTGGTGCCTTCTACCAAACAGGAAAGTGTCAGAAATGGGGTAGGGAGTTGAGATTTGGGGCTGAATGGAGAGAAATGGTCCCAGCCGGTCCCAGCAGCCACACCAGCCTGCAGCCAGCAGCCTTCCGTCTCCACCAGTCTGCAGTCCTATAATAAGCATTGTTCCTGATCCTCCCCTTCCCGACCTCCACCATCCCCATCCCCTCTCCCACCTTCCCCCCCCCCCCCACAAGAGCACTGCAATGGTCGTGGGCCTGGCAAACAGGCAGGCTCCCTGGCAAGGAGGCAGGAGTTGCTAGGCTCTATGACTCAGAGGAAAATGTCAAAGGGTATTTGAAAGTCTGGCTCCAGAGCTTGAGTACAAGGTGCAAACATCTCCAGGAAGCTGTTAAAGCCGTCTCAGGAGTCGTCTTGGGCCAGCGTGTCCTGGGCAGCTCTCCCTGTGCTGACAGACAGCCCGGCCACAAATCTCTGGCCACAGGCACTGCTTTATCCACCAACACGCACTGCCACGTGGGGCAGAGCGGCTGAGGCCAGGAGGCGGGGCCTTTGGCTGTGAGGTCCCCAACCTGCCCAGGTCACTGGCCTTATTCCACACTCTCAGAACACACTTTCCCTTCCCGGAGAGAACTTGTAT
The DNA here is from genome assembly GCF_963259705.1 of Myotis daubentonii. Lineage (NCBI taxonomy): Eukaryota > Metazoa > Chordata > Mammalia > Chiroptera > Vespertilionidae > Myotis > Myotis daubentonii. Next base: position 103,882,753 of record NC_081844.1, on the reverse strand, counting down.
CTGAGCTCTGAACTTGTGACTTGAGATGGTTATGGAGGGATGGCAGGTGGGGGAAAACCCTCCCACTTCCCCCTCAGGCTCAGTGGTGCTCACCCCTGCGTCCTCAGGTACAGCCGCAGTGTCGGGCACAGAATAGATGTACAATAATGTCTGCAGGGTGGATGGGTGGCCGGATGGACAGATGGACAGATGCATTGATGAATTGCTCTGGGGAGTCTGATCTCTGCCTGTGTTTCCTTCCTGCCAAATGCTGGGCAGACGGTAGGGCAGTTGGAGAATCCTCTGGGTTTCCCCTGATGGGGGCATGGAGGTCTCTGGCCTGGCTGGTCGTCAGCACTGGGCAGGAGAAGGTATGGCCGAAGGAGGCAGAGGCATGACCAGCCCGGGAGACTCCAGAGGGTTTTTCGGTCTCTCTCTGGACTTGCAGCGCTCCCCTCTGAAATTGGAGGTTTCATCTCCATGGGCCTGACAGCCACACGTTACAGACCAGGACGCAGCTCACTCGTGGCACAAGGCTCCGTGAAACAGGACGGGACTCAGTGTGTCCGGGGCTCCCGGTTGGAGAATTTCCAGAAGTGGAGCTCGCCTGCTCCTGTGAACTGAGCGGCAGGCGGCCGCTGGCCACCCTGAGCAGGGCTCTGTGTCCAGCCGGGAGGGGAGGACAGTGCCCCCGATCTCCTCATGAATTCTGCTGGTGCAGTCACAGTAGCAGGACTTGCACTTGCTGAGCACGCCCTATGTGCCAGATGCCAAGCGTGGCTCTCTCAGGGCTCTGCCTCCTTCACCTCCCACCCACTCAGACCCAGGGGAGCCATTACCTGCCTGTGCAGAGGAGGAGGCGGGGCTGGGAGAGGTTTGAGTCACTGCTCAGAGTCACGGGCTAGAAGTGGCCAAGTCCACGCTGGACACCAGATTGCCTGCCTTGGCATGGCAAGCAATAAGCCGTGTGCTTCCACCTGTATCTGCCTGTTTGACTCTTTTACATGCACATCTCTCCCTGGCAGCCCTGTGCAGGAGAAATTAAAGGGGGCATAGTGCTTACATTCCCAGTCCTCACCCCCGCTAGTGCTGTTTCGTCAGGGGAATGCCCAGGAGTCTGTATTTTCTCGTCTCCCTGGCGATGCCGGTGGACTGCTTTCTCCACCTGCTTAGGGACCTGATTTCTGTCTCAGGAGAGTGACGCACAGCAGGTCCTGGCGCCTTTGTCTCCTCTGCACCTTCCCTGAGTGCAGACCCCAGGCCCAAATGCGGGTGTGGCCCCCAAGGAGGGACGCCCCCTGAATAAACCAAGGCCAGAGACCGACTGTGGGGAGGCACCTTCACCCCCTGCAGTGGAGACCAGCCCCGGCCACTGCCCAGTTGTCCATTTTCCACAAAAACTCCTTTCAGTTAGGGCCTAAGAGTCAGCATAACTATTCCCTGGACAGTCTTCCCCAGCATTTCTCTTCCCCACCGGAGCCAGGCTTTATCATGTACAAGTAGACTTCCCATGCAGGCTTCAGATAAGTCCTGCCAGTCATAGAGACCCCATCCTTCCTGATCACGGGAGAAAGCGTTAACCCCAGGCAGTCTCATTCCCACTCACACAGGATCTCCTCCCTGTTCTCTCCAACCCATGCTGACGCTGGCTCTGGAGTGTGCCTGGGTTTGAATCCCTCCTCTGCCACTGGTTAGTTGTCAATATAGCTTTGGATAGGTTGGTTAACCACCATTTGTCTCAGTTTCCTCATCCATAAAGTGAAGGTCATGATTGCCCCAAGTCATAGGATTGTCCTGGTGATTAAATGATTCAAAGCACATAAGATGTCCAATATAGTTGTTTGGCACACAGTAACCCATCAATAAATGTTAGCAATTGCCATTGTAACAGCAGCAGCAATAATAACAATTGTTATTATTATTCTTACTAGAGGCCCGGTGCATGAAATTCATGCACAGGGGGTGAAGGGCGGTGGCGGGGTGGGGGTCCCTCAGCCTGACCTGCACCCTCTGCAATCCAGGAGCCCCCAGGGGATGTCCTACTGATGGCTTAGGCCCACTCCCCGTGGTTCTCTGCTGTCTACAGAACCTGCTTGGCCGCTCCTGGGTCACCGCAGCAATGGCCAAGCAGGCCCTGCTGTGCACTGTCTGCGAGGCTCACTGGGCTGCTCCCAGGTCACCACAGCAAAGGCCAAGCAGGCCCTGCTCTCAGCAGCCACCCTCGGGACTGGAGGACTCCAGCGGGGCTGAGAGGACTGGGCGCCGCCATCTTTGTGTCAGAGTGACGGTTCATTTGCATATTACTCTTTTATTAGTTAGGATTCTTATTACAGGACATTCCGTGGGGCTGGGAAGCATTTGCTGGTGTAACCTTGAGCGGGTTACCTCACCTCTATTAGCCTTTGTTTCCACATCTATGAAATGGGCACAATAAGAGCACCCACTCCCAGGGTCATTGTGAGGATTGAGCAAGTCCTTAGAGCAGTGCTGGCAGTGCTAGTCAATAGTAAGCCCTCACCAAGTCTTAGCTGCTCTCATTACTATCACTCAGTATTTTTAATGAATATGTTATTCTTTATTATTGGGTCCAGGCCAATGACATATAACCTAATGGCGAGTCAAAGGTGTGTGACCTTGACCAGCCCAGGGACTTTGGACAAAGGTATTAGATGGCCTCAGCCTGGGTTGTTCTCTCCTCCATAAAACAGTGCCGTGTCCACTTCCTTCCAGAGATATTATGAAGAGAGAATGGGAGAGCAGATGGAAAAACGCTTCGGCTCGAAAAGTTCTATTTTAAGTAAGATAGCACCTAAAATATTCATTAGATTCACTCCTGGCTGTTTAAATGTCTAAAAAAAATTTAAGAAATTCTCCAAGGGAGAATGTAGAATGCTAGAGATTTTTAAATTAGGTTTGGCCTTTCCTCCTTCTAGAAAGAGTTGGACGGACATACACAAGGGGGCAAGAAGTGGGCCATGGGGCGGGTTTTTAAGCAGAGGGAGCAGATGTGATATACACGGCAGCCCCTGATGCCCTTTTCCTGGGCTTGGCCCCAAATCCAGTCCTTGCCAGAGAACCGGGAAGGCCACCAGAGTGGCCAGGATCAAGGTGCTCATTCTTTAAACCAGGTTTCCCAAAGAGTGACAGTCCACATACCTTCAGGGGTACATGGAAACTTTCACAAATGTATTTATGCATTCATTTACTGCACAATAGAGAAAATACAACTAGCACATTAAATTCTTGACTTCACTGATATTACTGTTTTTCATCTTTAAACACTTTTTTTAATGCGAGTGAATTTAAAGCAGGGGTGGGGAACGTCTGGCCTTGCCAAGGCATTAGGGGTGAGTTAATTAAATGTCTGACCAAATACAGCAGGCTAATATTTAAGCTGATAATATTGTATGGCCTGCGAATGATGCCATAAATAGCCAAATGGCCCTTGGCAAAAAAGAGGTTCCCAGCCCCTGCTTTAAAGGGAATTGAAAGTAAATATGACAAAAATCTCGAAGGTGAAAAAAATGACAAAAGTTTGGAAAACGCCACATTGAACAAACCTTCCCGAGCATCTCTTATGTGCCAAGCACCGTCACGGGTAATGACGTATGTATGATCCGTGGCTTGGAGCTCTCCTTCGGTGTGGGAAGTAGCCACATGCACGCTGCCTGTGACCCAGAGGATAGGGGAGGTGCTAGCGGTTGAAGAAGGTGCAAACCAAACCCGATAAGGAGGGATCCGTTCTGCTTGGATAGCTGAGACGAGCTGCGGGCGGAAATGACCTTTGCACTAAGTGGTTGCTGAGCATACTCCAGGCATCCAGGTATTTGTAGGTGCTCAGTACAGCAGTGAACAGTCCCCAATGTCACGGAGCTGACATCCTCACAGGCATGACAGGGAGAGTCCTAATGGCCCAGGACATATGTGATGCAAATGCAAGTTCTGACAGATGCCACGAAGGAAGCAGGCTGCAGAGCAAGGGTGGCGGAGCGGCAGGAAGGTCTCCCTGGAGAGTGAGGCTGAAACAGAGAGGGTTGGAAGCCACTAGCCATGGGAAAGGGGGCCCAGAGTGTTCTGAGGCAGGAAAGAATAGGGGTGTTCTGGGAACTGAGAGGAGGCCAGTGTGATTGCTGATCAGGGAGCAAGAGGGCAAGGGGTCCATGGGCAACATCACAAAGGGCCGCGTGGGCCACAGTAAAGAGTGACTTTGATGCTAAACTCAGCGAGAGGTCAACAGGATGAGTGAGGGGGCATCTGGCAAGCATCTGGGGAAATAGACACTCCGGATCAAGGAAATAGTTTGAGCAAAGACTCAGAGATGTGAAAGGGTATGGTGAGTTTTGGGGATGGCCAGTGAGGCCATCCCAAGAAGAAGCAGGAGATAAGCTAGAAGAGTCGGCTAGAGCCTGTTGGTCTCAGGTATTGAACGTCACAGCAGGTACCTTGGATTTTATATCGTTTCCATAAATTGTGGCACACCACACATCACATTAAATGGACCATCTCAACTATGTTAAGTGTACAGTTCATTAGTGTTACGTATCTTTGCATTGTGGTGCAAGCATCTCTAGAACTCTGTTCATCTTGCAAACTGAAACTCATACCCTCTTTCCCCACCACCCCAGGCCTGTGGCAGCCACCACTCTGCACTCTGTCTCTGTGAATCTGATGGCTCCAGGTACCTCCTATAAGTGGAATCAGAGGATTTGTCCTTTGTGTCTGGCTTGTTTCACTTAACGTAATCTCCTCAAAGTCTGCCCATGTTGCAGTAGGTGCCAGAAGTGCCTTCCTTTTTTAGGCTGAATAACTGTCCGTTGTCCGTACACACATTCTGTTTATCCATTCATCTGCTGATAGACACTTGGGTTCCTTCCACGCTTGGCTGTCGTGAATAATGGTGCTATGAACATGGATGTATCTCTCTAGGCCCCTGATTTCAGTTCTTTTGGGTACCAACGCAGAAGTGGAATTGCCGGAGCATGTGGTAGTTCCATTTTTAACTTTGTGAGGAGCCACCAAGACATTTCCCAGCAAGCGTGCCCAAGGGTTCCGGTTTCTGCACATCCTTGCCAACACATTATCAGGAAATAATTTCTTTTTTTTTTTTTTTTTTTTTTTAGGAAATAATTTCTTAATAGCAGTCATCCTAACGTGTGTAGCTTGCTATCTCAGTGTGGGTCTGACTTTCCTTTCCCTGATGACTAGTGCTGTGGAGCATCTTTTCATGTGGCTGTTGGCCATTTTTTATCTTCTTGGAGAAAAGTCTATTCAAGTCCCTTGCCCATTTTTCAATTGGGTGGTTTTTGTTGTTGAGTGGACTTTATTAAGCAAGGGCAAGCCAGAGGTTCTTAAACAGGGCGTTTCACACAGTTGGGTCCAGATTGAAGAAACATAGGTGTGGCGACAGGGAAGATGAATTAGAGGCTAGAAATACAACTTAGGGAGTGGGCTCTGCGAGGCCCAGTGAGAGATGAGGAGAGCTGAACCCAGGCAGTGGTCTTGAGTACCGGAATAACTCTGTCTGCTCCCTCCTGAAACTGCGTGTGTCCTGGAGAAATGGGGTCCCTCTCCGGACCGCATCCCCGCCTCCCCCACGGCTGGGTAGATGGACTCAGGCTTCCACTCTTTGGCTTGTCAATTTATGACGATCCTGAATTCTGAGTCACTGCTCCTGGAACCAGACACAGTCACCATGGAACTCCCTGTGGGATGAAACATACTCTGTGCCAATTGCTTTTGGACGGCGTGTTTCGGGAAGAGCTGGTGGAAGTTCCAGATCCTCCCCATCTCGGTTCACAGGCTGACCCTGTGGCTGGCGTCTTATCAGTTTTCCAGAAGCTAGCTGAGCTCCAAAATGTGGGTTTTCTTTTTGTTTTGGGGGCAGGGGGAGGGGGGCCATAAGAAGATGGACACCTCACTTAGTTACAGCCCAACTGGAACAAATGACATCCTCGTTCCTTGTATTGGAAAAGCAGTGGCACTGAGAGCTGGCAAACCTGGACTTGACTTGGGGACTGAGCACATCACCCCTGGAAGCTCGGTGCTTCTATAGTCAGGGAAGCAGCGCCTGTGTTTTTACGAGACTGACTGCAGATGGCCTCACTCAGAGTTCCCTGCAGCGTCTCCCTGGTGCACTTGCCTCTACTGCAGAGATGGGAGAGCTGGAAACCAGCCCCCAGGTGCCCCGAGCACGGCTTCAGAGAGGGGGAAGGGGGAGGGGTGGCAGCCTCTGCCATCAGATGCACTTGTCCAAGACTGGAATCCAGAACCGAGGAAGTGTGAAGGGGGCGGCCTGCCAGGGATCCGTCTTGCTGGCCCGGCTCCTGCAGGCAGGGAGGGGCTCTAGCCCGCAGCTCACAGCTCTGGTTGTCACTTCTAAATCCCCACACAGCAGCTAAGAGGGTCTGATTCTGGAACCAGCAGTCCTGGCAGCTGTTTCTTGTCTCTCCCACCACCACCCCCACCCCACGCTGCGCCCCCTCCCCGCCTCATCCCCCCACCCCCCACCCCCGGTTCCGGCCTGTGCAGAGAGGCAGCTCCCTCCCTGGCCGCTCTGCACACCATTCCCATGGGTTCCTATTCCGGAGGTGCAGCCTGGAACCTGCTCCTCCGGCCCATCCAGCAAGTTGCTGCAAATGGATAGATGCTCACAACATTGTTGGTCTTCCTGCTTAAACTACCTAGAGCCGCTGGCGTGGCTCAGTGGTTGAACATCAACCTATGAACCAGGAGGTCATGGTTCACTTCCCCAGCAGGGCATATGCCTGGGTTGCGGGCTCAGTCCCCAGTGTGGGATGTGCAGGAGGCAGCCGATTGATGATTCTCTCATCATTGATGTTTCTCTCTCTCTCTCCTTCTTCCTTCCTCTCTGAAATCAATAACAATATATTTAAAAAATAAATAGATAGATAAGTAAATAAACTACCTAGAGTTGAGTGGCTCCTGGTACCTACACTGGAGCCCAGACTCATTTACATGATTTGGGAAGTCAACACAAAATAACAAGGAATATTCCTCACACCGTTCCCAGCTCCTAGCGACTGGCTGGCTCTGAGTCTGGAACCAGGCCCGATAGGCACCGTGTGGAGGAGTGCCTCAGGGCTGGTGGGACCTCAGGGCTGGGAGGCAGGGGTTTCTCTACCCTTTCCCCTCCACTCTGCCCAGTCCTTCCACTGCTCATGGACCTCCAGATGGTTTTGAAAAGGGAAAAGGCTTTCTCACTTAGAAGTAAGGCTCAAAACTCAAATGCCCCTGTATCCGTTACCCTGGTTTGAGTTGAAAGGAGGGGCAGCAGTTGATTTGGGCCTCATTCCTAAAGGGAGGGTTTGAGGAGGAAGGAGTGAGAGACAGGGAAGGTACTGGACCCAGGAAGGGGAGGCCAGGCGAGGACAGGGGCTGGCAGTGCCTCGAGTCCAGAAGGCCTGCCCCCCAGAAACACACGGAGTTAGGGTGCTCTGCAGGTCATGCCCATGCACAGCCACTTAGCACCACATCTGTGGCCCCTGTGAGCGACCGGAGGAAAGTTGGCCAGGACGACTGAAGCGCTGAAAGCAAGTGGGTCAGGGATGGAGGAGAGGCCGGAGAAGCAGGTGGGGATCCAATCTCACAGGGCCTCGTGGACCGTGTGAAGGACTCCCGTCTCGTCCACAGTTGGTAAACATTTTCTGTAAAGGGCCAGACAGGCTCCGTCGCAGCTACTCAGCTCCTGTGCGGCACCTAGGCGGCCGTGGGCTGTCCTCGCGTGCATGAGCGTGGCTGTGTCCGGGAACTGACTCCAGGCCACAGTTAGCTGAGGCCTGGCCTTGTCTAAGGACTCATCAGCAGCCTTTTAATGATCTCTAGGAGAGGTTACCTAATCATATTTATGTGTGTGAAAGAGCCCTCTGACTCCAGGGGGGGGAGTCAGGAAGGGACCAAAGGGATTGGAGCAGCCCAGGAAGAGGGGGGTGACTGGGTGGGGTCCTGCCAGGGGGACCGAGAAGTGGATAGCACAGATGTTTGGGTGTAAAAATGATAAGACTTGATGGCTGGTGAGATAAAAATTAAAGAAAGGAAACCATCAGGACGGACACCCAGGCCTATGGCTTGTAGAATATTCTTTCGTCTAAAGATTTGTTAAAGTAAACCATTTCCTCGGAACATTCTCAATCCGGGCATCTTCCTGCCCTCTGTGCCTTCACGGTCTTTCCTGGGCACAAGGGCTCCGGGCAGGAGTCATCCTAGACTTCCTCCCACCCCCCACCCCCCCACCCCACCCCATGCATCCCTCTCTCAGCCTGTTAAGTACATGATCTCTCAGCCCAACTACTCACTGCCTCTTAAATGCAAATGTCCCTGCTTTTCGTGTCTACTCAGTTCGTGGTTCTGATAGCAAGACTTGGTAGCACGTTCAGGTATCAAAGGAGTCTCAAAAGATTTGTCAGAAATAGTCCAATCCTGAGGGAGGGCAGCAGGAGTTCCCTTAGGGAGCAGCACCCACGGTTTCTCATTCATGCCTGGCGGCCCGCCCCAGCCTCAGGCCCAGACCCCTCACCAGCGTAGGCATCTTCCTTGCAAGCAGTGTATACTCGCTGCCTGATCAGACCTCATCAAGCTCTGCCTTGCGCGCTTCCTAAACACCTGTGATGGTTGCCCTTTGCCTCCAAACTGAAGCTCATGGCCCGTCACCTGGCCTTCTGACATCTGCGTCTGAAGCCAGCCCGTCTCTGTGACCTCGGCCCCTCTCTCTTCCCCTTTGGGACCCTTTGTTCATGGTCAGTCTCTTCTCAGATACACAGCACACACTCTCACCTCTACAGACTTTTTACTTACAGCAGCTCCCGCTGGCCACTTCTTGTGTTTCATACAGGATTCATTTTGCAAGAAGAAAGGTCTCAGGGCGAATGAAGCCTTGCTCCTTGACTCACTAACACTGCAGCATGGGGCCAGTTAACTTCTCACAGCCTCTGTTTGCTCATCTATAAAATGGGTTCATTTCATTAACCTTGCAGGGTTGACATAAATATTAAGAGAGAAACCTCACAGAATGCATTTAGGATGTGGCAATGTGCTCAGTAAGTACTGCTTCCCTTCCCCCACACCCCCTAAGAGCTGTTGAAATAATTAAAAAGCACAAATGAATAAAGTGCTTAAAACAATGTCTGGCACGTACTGTGTGTTCAGTAAAGGTTGACCTTTATTCTTATTTCATTCGAGGCTGTACCAGCAGAATCTATACACCGTTCTCCCTCCGCTTGTCACTCCATCATTATGCTAATCAGCTTGGGAACTTGAGGACCAAGAACGCTGCCTGGGCAGGGTGCCTGGGCAGCTTGGAGCTGGCACAGGAGGAGACGCCGCCACGGGCAGGAGGCGAGCAGGAGGCGGGCAGGAGGGGCGCACTCGTGTGTGTGCATTTCCCAAAACCAGCTTCCCCTCACTTTTAATTTTGCTAATGGCGGCCTTTATTTGAGATGTGCTGAAATAATTCTTTTAGTAAAGGAGAACCGGCGCACTCATTGTCCCCTTCCTGCCCCCGCATCAGCAAGGACGCGGTGCAATGATGCACAGCACCCCTTTATTTTAATTAAGCTTATAGCTGTGCGAGGCTTGTGAAAATGTTGCCAACAGAGAAATGCTTTACCGGATGTGAACTTGAGGTTGGCTTGTCCCATATATCTTTACCACATAAAATTGCCCTGCTCGTCTTGCACGTGAGGGGAATGGATTAGCCCCACGCGCCTCGGAGTGGGAGCCCGAGGGAAGTTTGGCAACATGAAGAGTATAGGATCATGAGAGTTTCCAAGAAGGTCGGGAAGAGAGGAGCCAGGGAAAGGAAAGCTGGTTTCTGTGCCCGATCCCGTGCAAGGAAATATCCCCGTAGATAGAGGTTCTCTATCATTTTTCCTTCCACATGTTGATGACAGGTGATGTCGAAATACACAGGTTTTGAGAGAGAAAAAATGAGGATGTTAAATCAGAGACCTGGGACTTACCTCTAGCAGCCTGCCTCCAGAGCTGCTGCGTTCGGTCGCTATGCTAAGCTCCTGCCCACCGGAGCCGTGCCCTGTGCCCTGACAGCCGGATTGCAGAACCAGTTCCATAGGCTCTAGGTGACTACACAAGGGGGCCTCACATCTGGTCCCTCAGGGGGTGCAGCGTGGGACACAGTGGATGATGGTTGCTATTCCTCTTTCTTAAAAAGTTAGGGTGAGAGACTCAGTTTGAATAAGCCAGAAGGAGAGACAGAGAAACTGACTGAGAACAGGATTTAAAGAGGAGAGACTTCGCCCCCACCCAGAGAAGGCAGCCTGAACGAGGAGAGAGCAGGCAGCGCTTTGGGAATTGGTACACAGGCCTCACAAGGCCCGGAAGGTGGTGCACACTGAGGAAGGGAGCTGGTGAGACGCAGCCCCACGGGGGGCAGGCGCCTGTGCTTTCCCCCCCACCCCCCACCCCCTTAGCATGGCCCCCCTCAGTATGGCTGTCTCACAGTGAATATCATTCTGAGCTTCTCCTCCCGCAGTGAGGCAGTTGCTCTTGCTCTGGACAAGGCTGGCCTGGGGGTGTGAGGCTGTTGTGCTTCCATCATGTGAGGCGTCCTGGGGAGGGCAAGTTGGGAACCCCTCTCCGGTGAGGTTCATAGACGCAGGGTCCCCCCAGATAGGGCCAGCTTGCTGAGACCGCCGACTCCCAAAACACAAGCCAAACTCATCAAATAAGTAGCGAATCATCCTTGAAGGCAGGGCTAGCTTCCTCTCTTTGTAGCCCTTGACTGTCCTCCTCGAGAATTCTTCCCAAATAGGACCAGCTTTCCAAACGTCCTTTATCTCCCAGAATCAAGGTCACTGTTACAGAGTTCGCTGTTTGGGGAACTCAAGGTGCCAGAGTTTCCTGCTAAAAAGAAGTGACAGTCACTTCCATGTAGTAAAAGCCCAAACCCCCACGTGATTTTAACCCTTGAAATTGCTTAGCGTGCGCGGATTATGGGCATGGCCTCTTCTCAAAGCAACGTCTCTGAATAGAGGAAAGAATATTATACAGCAGTGGTTCTCAACCTTCCTAATGCCGCGACCCTGTAATACAGTCCCTCATGTTGTGGTGACACCCAACCATAAAATTATTTTTCTTGCTACTTCATAACTGTAATTTTGCTACTGTTATGAATCGTAATGTAAATATCTGATATGCAGGATGGTCTTAGGCGACCCCTGTGAAAGGGTCGTTCCACCGCCAAAGGGGTCGAGACCCACAGGTTGAGAGCTGCTGTTATAGAGGGTAAGTCATCAAACCGTGGCATGGAAAAGGTTCTTCACTTACATGTTCTCACTTTTTATCAATGAGGAAGTGATTTTAAATAATTAATATGTAGAATCCATTATTATTATTATTATTATTATTATATTATTATTATTACTGAAAATGAAAGCACTTTGGGGGTGTTTAATTCGGAAAAGAAGAGCCCAATGTGTGATTCGGTTTATCTTTATTCAAGTAGGGGACTTTTCTAAAGTTTTTCACTATAAAAATAATATTTTTTTGTTTTTTAAAAAGCACATATTACCTAAACTTACACATAAAAGTCCTGTCCCCTCCTATATTCCTCTCTACAGAATTGGCCATTATTAAAAGTTTGGGTGCCTTTCCAGAAAGCGTCTGTGAGTAAAGAATGGAGTTCTGAGGTTTGCTGTTTCACTTCACAGTATGTCATAGCTGTTTCCATGTCAGAACACCCCTCTCTTTAAATAAACGGCATGGTATTCCGTTATCTAATGCACTAGAGTTTCCTTTCACCTTAACCAGGTAATCATGGATAGAGGCAGAAATTGTTCCTAGTTGCTGAGACAGTGGGGCAGCAAACATCCTTTTGCATAGACCTTTGCACATTACTCTGAGTCTGTTTATCGGATGAGTGTCTGGAAGTGGGATGGCTGGGGCAAAGGGTATGAACACACTCTATTTGCATAGGGATTGCAAACTGCTCCTGGAGCGGGGAGTTGGGGGGGGGGGGGGCGGCATCTTGCTGCTCGTTTTGAGGAGGACATGGATGTGTCATCGCAACATTTTTAAGAAAAAATGAGACAGGCATGAATTAAAGCGAGAGTTCTTTGAGCCAGACAGGAAGAACAGCTTTGCCACCCATGTGTGACCTTGAATGCATCACTGAGGTCACAGCATCTTTTCCTCTAAGACAGTGGTTCTCAACCTTCTGGCCCTTTAAATACAGTTCCTCATGTTGTGACCCAACCATAAAATTATTTTCGTTGCTACTTCATAACTGTCATGTTGCTACCGTTATGAATCGTCATGTAAATATCTGATATGCAGGATGGTCTTAGGCGACCCCTGTGAAAGGATCATTCGACCGCCAAAGGGGTCGCGACCCACAGGTTGAGAACCGCTGGAAGAGCTTTAGGAAGAGCCGTCTCCTCCAGGCCCGATGTGCACTGCCACGGCTGTCCCGGACCCATGCCGCTGAGCGCTGAGTCCTCCCACCTGACCGTAATTAATGCAAGTGCCAGGAAGTTGTTGGAAACACAAATCGGGTTCACAAACCTCCTATAAAACATCTTCAACATCCCTCACCTCAGTGTAGCCCTGGACGCGGCTGGGGCCTCAGTGACAACTGATATGCCAATTTCCTTTCCCAAAGTAGGACGAGCTCCGGGGACCCTTTAAATTCCGTTTTCTTTCTTTTTCACCCAGATCAGGACATCAGGCAGAAATGCACAGGAATATAAGCCGAACGCAGTGCATAGTCAAGTCTCTCTCTCCACACCTTGAATTTTGGACTCTTGAGCCGTTTTTGAATGCGGCTTCATTTTTCTTCCCTGTCATTACCTGATTTCATCCGAAAAATCTCAGCATGTGGTTCCCTTTCCCCCTAATTCATTAGATTTGGCATTGCTGTTTATTATATCAACGTGACATCTGTCTAATATAACATCTTTGAAGCTCCAGGATGTTTTTAAAAAAAATAATAAAGAGGCCTTAACTCTTCAGGGCTAACTGGAGACTGTTTAAATTTACAGATGTGTCTTTAGCCCTTTAGAGATCTCCCTCTAGATAGAAATATATTTGTAATCAAAATGATAATCCGTATTCCCTCCTTCCTCAGCTGAGATGAATGGAAAGACTTGGGGGAAAGCTGCGCTATTTATTCATAGATGGTTTCAAGTCAGAGCTGGTCTGTCTTGGAGGAGGAGATTGTAATAGCTTGACAAAGCTAACCCTTCCCGCCAGCGGGGAGGGAATCGCACAATAGTACCTCAGAGGACGCCTTGGCTTCTCCAAAGCAAAATTAGATTTGAACACGCCAAACCCTTCCACACTGGAGGGAGTGCTTCTGCAGATGATATGGACAAAAGACCAATACCGGGTTTTTGTTTGTTAATGGGAAACAGGAGACACTACAACAGACCCCAGGACTCAGAGAAGGCTGGCGGGGAGCCACAGGGCCGTGGTGGAAGGGCCATGGCCATCTTTCATCAATACAGACAGAATCTTGTAAAAAAAAAATATTTGTCATTCCTGTCTGCAGCAAGATGTGCCCTGTTTGGAGTGCTGGTTGGAATGCTTCAGCGTGGAGTTGCAGTAAAAAACAAAGATGGGCCTGCGACTGTCATTTATGTCAGGGAAGCAGTTCTTCCTTTGCCTGCAGCATCACACAGAGCGGGAAGCAGGCAAGGAACCCAGCTGATGTATCCAGCCAAGCACAGGCCCCAGACCCAGCTGGGCAGGAGGGGTTTGGAGCAGCCACAAATCCGCCTTGCACGTCTCGGTTTAGCTAGGAATGGCTGTTGCCTCTGGCCCTGGAATCTGAGCTCACCACACACTTGACCTTAGAGAGGGTGTTGATTTCAGATTCTTTCAGTGTCTCTCAGGCCCTCATGATGATGCTGGTGGCCGTCTGGTCCCAGTTACTCCTGATCCCACTGAAGGGCTAGGAAAGCTCCTGTTAGCGAGCCTTTCATTGATTTCCGTCCCCTTCGTGCCTCTGAAGCTGAGCCTGTTCGTCATGTTGTGTGACAAGGATTGCAGGCTGTTCCAGCTGTTGGGAAGGATAGGGGTGAGGGAGGGGGGATGCCGGGCAGAGAAGCTGCTATCCGTAATTCGAGGCTCCGCGGGGGTGGGTGGCATTCTGGTGCTGTCGGCAGTCTGGACCCAGTCTATCTCCTGGGTGAGGATCCCCGCTCTGCAGAGCTGAGAGAAAGTTACCTGGAGAAAGTGAGATGGGGAAGAAGAAAAAAAAAACCTTTAAGATTGAGAAATGCATTATTTCTAAAACTGGCGATCCGTTTTGATGAGTTAAGCGGAAGTAAGTTATGATCTAAATCAATAGAACTGATAATGTTTTCATCTGAAAGGTTAACTGTATTGTTGACACTCCCCTATCTCCCAAGCAACTTGGCTTTTAAAAAAGAAAGGAGAAGGAAAAAAAAAAACCTCTGGGCAAGGAGCCTTGGATACACTTAATTTAGGGCTGATGTTTATGACGGGTCATTGACCTTGAAATTCCATTAGTGCTAATGAAGGACAGTGCTGGACGCGTCCTGCCTGGAGTCCGGTAAGTGATGCACTTGGCGCCCAGAGGGGCCCCCACCCTCTGGCTCTGAACTCAGCCGGGTCCTGACTTCACGGGGTTCTGCTGCCTCAGCGGCAGCCGTGTGTGTGTGTGTGTGTGTGTGTGTGTGTGTGTGTGTGTATCAGGCCTTGGCAGACAACCTCCGGACTGTAGGATCAAAGGCCCTTTTTCCAGGGAAAAGCAAAAAGCCCCGTTAGTGAGAGTTCTCTGCTTACTGATTATTCTCCCCTTTCCCAGAGCGATGGAATTCAAAGGCAGACATGCACCCGCATCCTCAAATGTTCCTCTAGAAGAGACCTCACAGATCGCCATACTTAAGACCCCTCACGTAGCCATCACCTAGATTTAAGTTAAGGATCTTTGGCTCTTTGTGGGATGGTGGTTGTAATTCTGCCACAGGATTTTAAAATTATGGACGTTGTGACACTTTGCACCTAAACATTTTAGTGACCCTTACTAAAAAGTAAAAATATGTTCTTACAAGCCACGCCATTAGCACACCTAACAAAATGAGTAATAAATCCTTACTGTTTCCAATATCCAGTCCTCCAATTATCCTAAGATATTTTTGGACAGTTCTGTTCAGACTACAATTCAAACACAGCATTCAGTGGCTGTGCGTCTTTCAGTCTGGAATTGCGCTGTTACTGCAGTAGCCTCTGGACTCGTGTGGCTCGGGAGCACTTATAACGTGGCCAGTCCAAATTAAGATGCACTGTAAATGGAAAATACACACCAGATTGCCAAGACGGTGCCCAAAAAGGTTGTGAAATCGCTCACTAACAACTTTACATTGATTACATGTGGAATATTCTGGATGTGTTAGGTGTAATAAAATATATTAGTAAATATGTTTCATGTGTTTCCTTTTACTTTTTTTAATGTGGCGCCTAGAAAATTTTAAATTACATATGTGGCTCATGTTCATGGCTCATATTATATTTCGGTTGGGTAGTGATGGTCTAAACTCTCCTTTTCAAAACCAGATTTTTTTTCCTCTTCTCCTTTTTTTTTTTCTTTTTTCATGCAGTTGATTTGAGGCAACCGGACCCTGAAGCATGCCCCACCTTCTGGATGTTTCTGTTGGCTTCTCCATGCAATAGTCTAACCCATTCCTCGTCCCCCATACTTTTAGCAACTAGTTAATTGGGCTGGTTTAGAGTCAGGTTTAAATTTTTTCATGGGACTAGTCCATAAGTGACACTGTGTATTTCAGAGTACCACCTCCAGATGCTAACACTGTTTCACGGCCCTCCTGCTAAGATGGATCAATGGTTTCAGGGGGCTGAACTTGATCCCTCCATTGTAGAGTCGCTTTCCCACCCTCCCTACCAGCAATACTCCGTGTCTATTTGCACGCTGGGAATCCAGCTTTAACTGAAAGGTTTTAGCATCCACTGATCACTGTTGCCTGAATCAATTATTTAATGGGAGGCTACTAAATGATTTTTCCCCCTACCATTCTATTTACATCTATTAGAGTTCATATGGGCCATTTGGTCACCTTGAAGTACAGTTCCTACAGGAAAGACCAGATCAATGTTTGATTCTTTCTCTTTAGCTACCAGTTTTCAGAATCAAGTGTTGCACAGCAGTGACAAATGAATTTCTTAAACTTTTTCTTTTTGAGTGTTATTGTGAAGTCATGGATTTTTGTATATTAAATATCAAATAGAACTTCTTAAATTTTTAATTTGTTTCTAGCATTTAAAAATCTAAAAGATGAAATCTAGAAGTGTTGTAGGAAATCCGCATTTCTGGGTTCCCATGGGAAACTGGGAGACCGGCAGTGGGCCCTCTGTCCGCTGCTCGGGCCTCTGTGGAGCCTGGCTCAGTCCTCAGACAGGGCTCAGGCCTCTCTACCACCCGCGTGTTCGGTTCTCCGCCTCCTTCTGTGAATATTTGAGTTTGTGGCCCTGAGTCCACCTGTCGTAACAGGGAAATTAAAGGACAGAGGATGGAACGCCAAAGTGAGGGGCAGAGTTGGGACCAGAAGCCAGGTTCCCTCCCTCCCAGGATGACCACTGTGCTCATCCTCAGGCCCCGGGAGGCTGTGCCCAGAGTCTGCGGAGCCGCAGGAGTCATGTCGCTAGGGGAAGGTGCCGTTCTGTGTATACTTTGCAGTGACAGCTTAATGCTGCCGCCGCCGCCTCTCGGACCAAGAGTCAATTTTCCCCCAGCCCTGGCAGATTCTGATGCTGCCCATGGCATTAGCTGGAGTTCAGAGCCTCCTTGGGGACCATGACCTACGGAGTCAGCGTGGACTACTCAAGCTAAATAAAATGAGGGCCCTTTTGGAGACCCCTTGGGAAATACAGCATTTTAAGTGCATATACCCTTTTAGACCCAGCAATTGCTCTGCTAGGAATTCTTATAACAGATCTCTTCCCAAAATATTCCAAAATATATGTGCCTTGAAGTTCACTGTCCTTACAGAAAACTGGGAGGACCCTGCAGTAGGGGACCAGTTAATAATTTTTGGCATACCTTTAAGAGCAAGGGGCAGTATGTGGTCATTTATGAGAGAGAGAGAGAGAGAGAGAGAGAGAGAGAGAGAGAGCACTGCATGTGTGGGTGCAGCTACATTTATAGTCCTGTTAGAAAAGAGAAATGTAGAGCAGTGTGTATCTTATTTTCTTACTTGGGGCTATTTTAAATAATATGTTTATATGCCAGTAGATATATTCCATTTGCAAGAAAGACACACAAGACAATGTTAAGATCTTTAGAGGAAGAGAGTATAAGTCAGAGTGAGGGGGGAAAAGATTGGTTTTACTTTTTATTTTCTACCCATCTGGTCGTTTTTTTAAATCACAGACAAGGATTCATTTTTTTAACATTAAATTTCTGAACAAGTTTGAGGTTCAAATACAGCAGCCAGGTCAGGGGAAACTCACTTCATCCGGTCTTCCGGCTCCACAGGTGCAGCGGAGGGGCAGGCAGCGGTAAGGAGCTCACCGGAAAAGACCACTAGATCCAACGTGGCTTCAGCAGCAGCCAGTCTATAATTGAATGCTTACCTTGCCGTGGGGCTTTCTCTCTCTCTCTCTCTCTCTCTCTCTCTCTCTCTCTCTCTCTCTCTCTCTCTCTGTCTCATACTTGGCTGGAATTGAACCGCCGGCCCTTCAATCCACAGGCCAACGCTCTCTCCACTGAGCCCAACCAATCTGCGCTCTTCTCCCCTCTTTTTTTTAGGGCATAAGGTAGAGGGTCTTAAAACCGTACCAAAAGGAGCTATAAAGAACTCTGCTTCTCTACTTGGACCCAGAGCAGTCCAAGTAAGACCCCACAGACTTGAAATAGTGTACAAGTTGGGGAATTATGATGTGTTCCAAACATAGAGTGAAAGAAAGGATGGAAGGAGATGAGGTTGGAGAACGGGCTCCCAGGCTGTCCTCACATGGAAGTCATTACAAAGCCTCTCTTTCCCACACTCCCTCCTCACTCTTTCTCCCTTTCACCAGGTTCATCTATTTGCTTTAAAATAACCCCTCAATTGAAAATTGAAAACAATTCAGGCCTTGGTCAGGATTTTCACCTTTATCCTGAGAACAATAGGAAACCATTTGGCAGACTTAATTAAATGAGTGGTCAGAGCAGGTTTTCTTTTTAAGTTTATTCTCGTTGCTGCGTTGAGAATGGTCTGAGAAGGAATGGACAATAGTCAGCAGTCAGCTGGTGATAGGTAAGAGAGATCATGGCGAACTGAAGTGGTGGGAGCAATAAGATAGAAGGAGTATTGGACAGGTGTGGAAAGTGTTTCTAAGATAGAATTGATAGGTCTTGCTGATGGGTTGAATGATCTTTTACCCTCTCTGCATCCACCCCCTTGGGCATTTAACTTTGAAGTGTCCTCTGCCTCTGTCTCTGGACTTGACCATGTGCCTGGCTTTGGGTAATAGAATGAAGCAGAAGTGCAAGTATGGTGCTTCTAAGTCTACAACTCGAGAGGCCTTGCTCTTTCTTGTGTTTCTGTCATCTCCATGAGGACATTCCTGAGGTAGCCTACTGGCATGGAACAGATACGTGGCAGAGACTTGAAGTGCCCAGTCAGCCCAGTTGAGACTCATCTAGATCAGTGGTTGGCAAATTCATTAGTCAACAGAGCCAAATATCAACAGTACAACAATTGAAATTTCTTTTGAGAGCCAAATTTTTAAACTTAAACTATATAGGTAGGTACATTGTTATTAACTTAATTAGGGTACACCTAAGGCTTAGGAAGAGCCACACTCAAGGGGCCAAAGAGAAGCATGTGGCTCGCGAGCCGCAGTTTGCCGACCACAGGTTTAACCCATCACCGCCGCATGGCCAAATGTGTGTGTATGTGTGTAAACATACCGATGCACGTAGGTCATTACATAAACATGTGTGTGTATGTGTGTGTTTATGGGTAGAAATATTTCTTTAAACAGCAGCAAGCTAGTGTAATGGAAATTCTGCTCATTTAGATATTTTGGTCTTGGCGTTGATGGCTCTGTGACAGCAGAGAGTAAGTTATACATTGAGCCTTCAGTGTCATTACCATGTAAATAAACAGACTGCATCTACATAGTGCGACTGACTCAGCCAGAGAGCGAGTACTCTAACGTAGCCACCAAGGGGGGATGGGGGAGGCAATTATTTTAAGAAGCTTGCTTTCAGCCCAGATGGTTTGGTTCTGCACAAAATCATTTGATTATGTGCTTCTCTCGGCTTTGAAATCATGTACCGATCTGTCCCCATTTAACAAGGAGGGAAGTGCTGCACATTTGTAACAAATTAGGTTAATGGGTTTAAAGCCGATCGTGCAACGGGGAAGGCCGGCTTCTTTGCAGAGCCAAGTCTAGGTAGTCAGGGCCAGCGTCTTGGCTCCGAGGACCAGGAGTTTAGTCCCTTCGAACACGCTCCCACCCAGACAAGAAACCCGGTGTGGGTACAAGAAGGGGCTGTTAGGGCACCACCTCCGTGAAGAGGAAAGCAGGAGGCGTTGTTTTGTTCTCTGTGTGTCTTAGTCTTGGTAATACCCAAATACATCTTTAGGCCACAGTCTCAGAACTCCAGGCCGGGGATGACAACTCAAATGCCTTTAAGTAAAGTCACTGAGTGAAGTGGGAGGCATAATAAATTCATTTCTCTCTGATCAAAAGAACAACCATGCAAGTTTCATGACAAATGGCAGCGGACACAAGGACCTAACGTTAGGAGGCAACAGGGACTTCTGTGGGTGAGGCTGAACTCCAACCAAAACTGCCTGCACCATCCACACAGGGCAGCGGCCACCAGCCTCGTGTCCTGGGAGACAGGGTCCGACGGATGGATGTTTGAAGTTATTGAGAAGAGCCAAAAATCCAGATGTTTATAGAAATTTCAGCATTTTAAAACTTTGGCTCAGTGTTTTGTTTTTGTTGTGTGTGTGTGTTTGTGTGTGTGTGTGTGTGTGTGTGTGTGTGTTTAAAGAAAGTGCAACATCTGCTGCAAAGTAAAACTGTGGCCTAAATATTGGTCCTCTGTGTGCGAGCAGCTCGGGGTGTAGCCTCTGCCGGCTGAGATGCTGGTTCCTCACACTCACATGGACGTCATAGACGTGTGGCTGGAGGATGGGTGTCTGTGTGTATAGGGGTTCGCTAGAGAAACCCATGAGCGTATTGGGAGAAAAAGTGAAAAACCTGTGCGGCCATCCTGATGTGATTGCCACGTCACCTCCTTACCTGTCAGGGAGGCCACAAATCCAGGCCAGGCTTGGGACAGTGAGCATCGCTGGGGAGCCTCTTCACAGGGCTGTGGGAGTGTGCTCTGTAAGAGGTGTCTGCAGTTCCTCCGCAGCTCGAACATGGGGAGTATTTTCATTTGAAATAGAGGTTTGAAATTCCTTTCTCATTCTCAGTGTGTGGCAGCGAACTTCATTACCTGGTCTGCTTTAGTCTATTATTCCAGGCTGTTTGCTGGTCTTAGGAATGTCCTTTTTTATTATTATTATTGCTGGTACTTTACTGTGTTTCTTTGCACAGTTTGCTACCCTAACTATAGGTGTCCCAAAATCCCTTGTCATAGGAGGAGAAGGTCTCAGGGAATGAGTAGAAGGAATGAGTCCAAGCCCTCTGTCCAGGCTCCGTTTAGCAGTACGTGGTGGGAGGTGTGGGAATTAGAGACACTGATCATTTAGGCTCTTCGGCGTCGCCGTCCTCCTGCTCCGCTCATCCTTCTTAACACCAGAACGCGTACCCATCGAGTGACATCAGCTCTGCCGAAACCTGCCCTCAGCCCCCCACAGACCAAGCCATGGGCCAAGTGCCACTCGGGCAGATTAGAGGAAAAATGGGGCAAGGCTGTGGGAAGTTCAGGAGGACCAAGGGGACTGACCTGGCCACTGTCCCTTCTAGAATATTTGCAAAGAATACAGCACAACCGTGCAAAAAGAAGAGCATGGGAAATGCTTAATGCAATGTGGAATTCTATTTTATTTTAATCTATTTTAAAATAGGCAATACATTCAAATGGCTCAAAATCCAAATAATTCTAGCTTCTCCCCTTCTCGCTCTCTAAGTATGTGTATTTATTTATATACTTACATGCATATGTGTATGTGTATAAATCTACATACACAAAACACTTATGAATAGAAGATGGTTCACAGTGGTTATTTTGAAAGGGAAGATTATAGGTAATTGCTTCTACCGGCCTCTATTTTCCAAAATGTCCTCATTCTACGTATATTGCCTTAAAGGCATAATCAACAGATTCGTTTATTATACATATGATACCACCATTGAAGGGACTGGAGCAAACCGGACATGAGCAAGCGTCAGAAAGAAGGAAGTAAAAGGCACCCGTCCTCTCGGCACCCGGAGGTCATGGTGGATGGTGCTGCACGCGGCTGGTGCTCCTCCCTCCCTGGCCGGGTCCTTGCACACGCACGGCCACGCCTCAATACCATTGCATCACTTCTGATTAACAGACTCTTCAAGAAATCTCTGCTACTGCCTGTGTAATGGAAACAAGAACTTGCGAAAAAAGAAGGCTGCGCCTGCACTCATGCAGGTACCAGGGAAATCAGAAAGAAAGGCCCTCTGCCTGGGAGGCGGTAGGGAAATTTGCACCAACCGACCAGCCGCACAGACGAGGAGAGGGGACCGCGGGCAGTTCTGCTCCAGGGGCTGCCTTTCAGCCTGAGGTCCTAGGCGAGGCCATGGCCCCAGCTCACTCACAGCTGTGGTTCTGCAGGGACCTAGGGCTGGCAGAGCAGGCGGCTGGCACCAGCCACTTGGAGCCTAGAGGCTTGAAATACTTGGTGGGAAAGTATAAAAAAGTCCTCCCTTGCTCCCAGGGACAGTAAAAGGGACTCTGAAAGTGTAACCACTCCCTTTCATTTCAACTTTCTTGTAAAAATTGTTTAAAATATAGAAATATCAAGAGGTGTTAAGTATATGTTTCTTGGTCATATATTTTTCCCCTCTGTTTTTTTTTTTTTAATTGAGAAAAAATGTGGGCAATTTGCTTTAACCCTCTTCTCCAGCCCCACTCCTCGCTGTAGCAATAACCACGTTAAGGGCTTGGGGTCTAGACAGCTTTTTTGATGCACTTGCCTTTGTGCCCATAACCAGGCGCAGACCATAATGAATGCCTACATTTTTTAAAATTAAACTTAAACTCTTGGGGTGTTTTTTTTTTTATCCCCTAGGCTCTAAATCTCACTTATGCTAAGCTTCTTTCCAGAACAATAATGTTTCCCATGTATGAATCACCAAATGCTAAATGTGCCCCTCTCAGCAAATGCGGTTCATTTGAGGATCACTCCCAATAAATTGCCCATGATGCTCCTTCATTGCCGGGGACAATGGGCAACGCCAAGGCAACGGAGGGTGGCACCAAACCTGCCATTAGTTTTCATGTGGTCTGGCAGTGTTCATGCCTTCGTATGTTTAAGCATCATAGCATGGTCTGATGTGTTAAGATATTATTTTTCATTCTTTCATTTCTTGAACGTTCAAATATAGAGGGAAGGAGGGAGGGGGATGTGTTATTTTCTTTATGAGAGAATACCGCTAACCCCGTTCCTGCCAACTCTGAGGGGTGTGGGCAGAAATTAGGACTTGCTGATAATTAGGGTTCCAGGCTTGCTGTTTCTAGCACCCCAGCCGAGTCCTCACCGGCCCCTTGTATTTGGTTAGGTTTAAAGTTTTGCTTTCTAACACTCCATGTCTCAACCTAAAGCTTACTCAGAAACCAACTTCCATGCGTGAGTTTATGCTGCGGGACGTGGGGCATGAGTTAAACTCTCAGAAGAGACTGGCTCTTCAGCTTCTTTTGTGCCCCCCACACCTTGTTAATGCTAAAGCTTTAGCGGGACCCTGGTACATGAAATGTGTTGAAATAAAGTACTAGTTCACTCCAGAATCATTGACAATGTTTAACCAGGAAGATACCATCTTCTTCCCAAGGTTGAAAAGTCTAGACATCACCTTTGTGCTCAGACACCTACGTTGGTCCTTCTTTCTCACTGGCTGGTATGGGAGGGAGCGAGGGGCACATGGCTGTGATGAACCAGGCTCCTCCGAGTACGTGTTGTGGTCTCCCAGCGGCAGGACAAGGAAGGGTCTTGAAGTCAGACCAACACGTTCAATCTTCACTCCTCTTTGCTCTGTGCCCCTGGGCAAGTTGCCTGGTATTTAACTGTGGTGTCCTTATAGGTAAGATTGGAACCATGGTACCTTCATTATTGTTTTTGACGTTGAAACCAGCACATAGTAGGTGCTCATCAGATGTTAGTCCCTCTGAGTATGAGTGCCGACGTAAGCCAGGACTCCCAGGATTTCATGGTCCTTTATGGTTGCATCCCTGTTGAGGGCAGGGTTTGGAAATCTCCATCTTTTTAAAGAAAGTTGTGAGATGATAACACTGAGGGACCCCAGGATTATCTAGAACTTCTGTGCCAGCTCAGGGCACTCTTGTGCTGCCAAAACTATAGCAACTGCCCTCCCTCAGAGACCAGTGGCATGAGGCCTTTTGTTATGGGTCCCTCCAATTATGCACGTGTGTCTGTCAGAACTATTATCTCCATGGCAATTCGCCCCCTGCCATTGTGCCTGCCCCCAGAGCTGGAAGCAGCATTTGGCAGTGACGTCTGGGAGGCTTTGTTCTGTTCTCCTGATAGAAAAGAGAAATTGAAACCTATGCCAAAATGCTTAGAAGAATACTTGCAATGGGATAAGTGCCGGTTATGTACATGTGAGGTATTATTACCATTATTATTATTATTATTATTATTATTATTATTATCATCATGATTATTTCTAAAGGACAGTTTTCCGGATTGGCCCCAAAGAGGAGGTGAGAGTCGGGGTGGTTAAAGTTTCGCAGCTTCCTCTCGGAGGGGAGCCCTGCTTAATGCTGTGAGCACACGGAGACTGGGGAGTGGAGAATTAGGCTATGGGGGGGGCGGGCCGCCACGGGGGTTATCACTAGACTATTACCCCAAGCAAACTTAGCAGGAAGGGCCGAGAGGGAAAGGAAATGCCCTTTTTCTTACCTAGAAGGTATGGTCCCAGCAAGTGCAGATGAGGCAGAACTGAGAATCTGCACTGGGTCCCATCTCCTCTGCTCTGAGCCTTTGGAAGCTTCTGGAAACCGAGTGAGGGAAGGAGAGGCCCAGAAGCAGGAGCCACAGACTGTGACAGCGCCCTCCTGCTGGGGGCCTCCATTATGGCATTGGCCTCTGTGCCTCCGCGTCCTCCTGAGCAATCAAAGCAGCTGGCCAGGCTCAAGCTGTCCGAGCTTGGAGGTGCAGCCTGGCTGGCTCCCGGTCACCGGACCTCTGTTTTGTACATCTCGGCACCATGGAAATGCACTCGCCAAAATCCTGCATTTAGGTGGTAATCTCAAACCCACGGGTCTAGAGAAAAGCATGCTGGCAGGAACCGACGCCCTCCCCCCCCCACCACCACCCCGTGGTGTCTGATATTTAGGAAGAGTAGGAAGGGGTATGTGGTGGAGGCAGGGTCAGGGGCAATGGCAGAAAGGACAACGGGGCTGGGACTTGAGGGCTCTGAGGGGGCAGCGTGCTCCAGCCATGCCCTGTGATCCCAAGTCATTCATCCCATGCCCCCACAAGTGCCCCCTTTTTGCCTGGGCAGCAGTGGGCAGCTAGAACCAAGAGCAAGGGACCCAGGGGTCCTGCCTGGCTCTCCATGACACCGAGATCATGGGGCAGTGCGGTAGCCCTCTGGCCAGGAGAGCGGGACCCAGCTCCCTCCTCAGATGACGTGACCGATAGGTTAGTAACTCAGTGGAAATGCTGAGACAGATAAGCCCTGACAGGGGAATGTGCTGGGAGAGAACGCTGGGTTTCTGGGGCCCCGGCCACACCCCCAGGGAGCAGCTGCTGTTGAGCTCTTCATCCATCCACCTCCTGCCCCACTGGGTGTGTGGGACTCTCTACAGAGAACCGAATGCAGAAGGGGCTCATGGTGAGACAGGGACAGTCTGTGGCTCTTTAAGTGAAAATTTACCTGTAAATGTTAATTAGCAGAAATGCCAGCTGCTTTTCATTGGCTTTCCACGGCAGCCCAGGGACGGCCGCCTCCCGTCGGTCTGCTTGGTTTGGTTGCAGGACTCTGGTCGGCATTCAGCAAAGAACACCCCTCTCCCTGCTTAGACCCCTCCGTGGCTCTGCTCGCCTGGGATGAAGTCCAGACCTGATCCCACCTGCCACCACCCCCGTCGACCCTGCAAGCCTCCACTCAGCCACGACCCTCCCCCCGGCCCCTGCTGGCCACACTCGCCTTCTCAGATCACACATGCTGTGTGCTGAGCTGCGTCCTGCCACACACGCCCTCTCCCAGCATGCTCTACACCAGGGGTCCTCACCCCCCACACACACCTGCACCAGCGTCCCCCGAGGACCTGTTTAAAACACGGTGGCTCACGTACAGTGCCCGGACTTGGTCAGACCTAGACTACAAAACAACTTGGAGGACTTGCTACGTCGTTAGATGCACTAAGGCCAGATGGTTACATACCAGTAAGTCCTTATTGGTTAGAATGAATACTGAAAACCATGTGTGTGAAGTGACATGATGTCCGAGATTTGCTTTTAAAATATTCCAGGAAGAAAAAAAAAGTGTGTATATGTGAGGCGGGGTAGAGGAAATGAAATGATCAAAATATTGATAATTGTTGAAATTAATGTTTATTATGCTGTTCTCTCTACGTTTGTGTATGTTTTTAAATTTTCACTAGAAAAATCAAAACAATTACTTTCTTGGGGAAAATAAAAACCACAGGGGGCTGTTCCCTACCCCGGAATTTCTAACCTAGAACATCTAGGATTACATCCGCGAATTCCAGTTTCTAACATGGGCTATGTGATACCAGAGCTGCTGGTCCAGAGGCGGCACTTTGAGAACCACCGCACCAGCCCCGGCGACACATAGTCGTCCCTTTCGTGATTCCTACTCACCTCTCATGATTCCATTGGAGATTCCCTTCGTCTGGCTGCCTGGCACGGATTGAGGTCTCCTATGATACACGTTCCTGCTGTACAGCACCTCATACTTCATAGGCTCTGACTGAATTATGAATACTCCATCTGTAACGTTGTGTCCTTATGTTTGTCTTCCCTACAATTTTATAAGCTCCATGAACAAAGAGCTAGTTCAGTACCCATCCCTGTGCCTGGCATATCGTAGGCGCCCAATAAATGTTTGTGGATGGATGAATGGACGGGTGGAGGAACCGATGTTAAATGTGGGCAGAGCATTCAGAGGGCTCTTCACATGTTGCAGAGAGAGCGCAAAGGAGACTTGGCCACATCAGCCAGGTTGTCCCTGGCAACCAGGAAAATGACAGCTGCTGCACCCAGACCTCCCGCCCCTCTGCCCCTCCGCATAAAACAGGACCAGCGCAGGCACAGGGCAGGAGCCCTCTCCACAGGGCAGGGTCCTGCCTTGCCCCAGGCTGTGTGACTCTGGACAGGTCCTCTCTCTTTCAGGGCCTCAGTTTTGCCATTTGCAAACCAAGAAGGTTGGACCTTTTAGCTCTAACATTTGTTAAGCATCATGGGTTCTGAGCAAAGAGGCTTCATTCTGCTTAGTGTCCAACAATGGTCAAGGCCTGGTCCTTTTGGGGGCTGGGGCTTCACAAAGGAAATCAAGCTGCAGGGCTGATGGGTTCTTGCTTTTCTCCAGAGACTCTGGAGCCATCCTTCCCCGGGAGCTGGGAGTGGGGTGGCCGCGGAAGATCATGGGGTCACAGATCCAGCCCTCGCACCTTACAGCCTCAGGGGCACCCACATCCAGCTGCCTGCCACCTGCTTTAGGGCAGCGTTCATCCGGATGGCCTGGCTGAGGTTTCAGGACCCGCGCACTTAACCAAGGCTCGAAATGCACTTGTGTGTTTCACATGGGTGTCCCCAAATCATTTCTGTCTGCTCTTTCATTTTCTTTTCTGCAGCCCCAGTTTTGGATAGTGACTTTGAGCCTGTATGTCAGCACTCACAGCTCTGCTCATCTGTCCGTGACTTGCTGGGAGGATCCCCAACAGGGGGGCGGACGCCCCATCACTTCTCCGTGATTTCCTTCTCACGTTTCGTCTTTGTTTGTACAAGTCTAGGTTTACTCTCCTTAGGGTGGTAGACTGCATGCAGTTCTCTGCGGAAACGATTGACCCAGAAACGGTTTAGAAAAGCTCAGAGAGAGTCTAAGAAGAAAGACGCGAGGTTTGTGGCGCCTTTGCCACATTGTTCAGTAGAGAAAACAGGCTTTTAACCCAGGCTTTCACCTCAGAGATGGCCACTGCTTCCACCCGGTGTTTTCATTCAGGGTCAGAGCCTTTTCACCCTGTTCCCAGCTTTGTTTGGGGTTTTGTTTGTCTGGGCAGAGGGTGTGTGTTTCCTCTCGGAGTGGGGCAGGGGGTACCAGGGACCTCTCGTTGCAGATTGTTTAAAAAGCAAGCTCCAGAGGACCAGAAGGAAGTAGAGTGCCCTCAGGTTCAGGGTCCGAGGCTTAGAAAAGTTGATAAGAAGGTTTAAAATTGAAGGATTAAAAAGACTCTTGAAAAGCCAGTCCATTATGAGGTCCATTTATATATAAATATATATTCTCCAAAACCACATGAATAAAGGGGGAAGGAAGGAAGGAAGGAAGGGGAAAAAAAAAACTGGCTTCAGTTCAGGACGTCAATTATGTCCTTTTTTTAAATCCCCTTTTTACAATTTATTTGACATTTTGAACAGTGGCCAAAAAAGCTATTATAACTATAAAACATATTCATTGGTATAATCTCGTTAAGTTGAGCGATTTAATTAAGGTATTGACATGCTTAATTGATACATGTAAGCCAAGACCATTTTCATATCTCATTTCCATATGCTTTCTGCTCTAAGAGAAGTGAGGAGCTGGATCTTAAAAAAAAAAAAAAAAGGGCTCCATCCATAAAAGCGCTATAGATCCATCTGCCCAACGTCCCAGGGGACCACTTCCTGCCACTCTCCCCATTCTGAGCCAGCACTCCGCTAAGTGGCCCTGCTGAGGGGCGGGTGATGGATACCCAGCCTGAGTGCTTGTCAGGCCCTCTTATGATCAATAGGAGAATATTTATATTAATAAAGCACCGAGTTAATTAAATAAAACGGTCCTCTGGGTAAACTTAAGATACTAGGGGGTGGGCAGAGATCCATATATTCTGCCCTGTGAACATTAAGTATCGCCTTGAAATTTTATGGCGCATTTAAAAACTCGCTTTGTAATGTAAAAAGTTTGCAACCTCTGCAAGCGCTCTGTGCCAGGACCTGGAGTCTGCCTCCCGCAGGAGGAAGGCCTGGGAGGTGGAGATGGGGCTAGGGGGACGCTGGCACACTTTTCCGGTGGCGGGGGGTGGGGGGGGGGTGTCTGGGCAGACCTAGCTGGGCTGGAGGATGGTCCCCTCAGTGCAGGGTCCCCACAGCCAAGATGACACATCCTTCCCCCCAGAGCAGCCTTTCAAGTCAGTTGTGAGAGCGAGACCTTGGACCGCCGCCCATTCTTGGTCCCCTCAGCCTGCGAAAGCGGGAACGCTAGGACCTTCTGGAGAGGAGCCTCTTGCAGCCTCACAGACCCCTTCTCACGCAGCCCCGGTCCTTCGCCTCTTGCTTTCCTGTCTCTCGTTCTCTCAGCCTGTCCGTGTCTATTCCTGTGTGTGTGTGTGTGTGTGTGTGTGTGTGTGTGTGTGTGTGTGTACCTGTCTCCATCCTGCTTCTCCCTCTCACACCAGTGCCTCTTTCTCTGCAAGACTGTCTCTCTGTGTGCCTTTCCCTCCTGCTTCCTCTTCTCTTTTCTCTAGTTTTACTCTCCCTATCTCACTGGGTCAGTCTTCTTGCTCTCTCCCTCTTGGTCTGTATTTCTCTGCCTGCCTGTCTTTCCCTTTTTCTCCTCTCCTCTCCTCTCCTCTCCTCTCCTCTCCTCTCCTCTCCTCTCCTCTCCTCTCCTCTCCTCTCCTCTCCTCTCCTCTCCTCTCTTCTTCTTCTTCTTCTTCTTCTTCTTCTTCTTCTTCTTCTTCTTCTTCTTCTTCTTCTTCTTCCTCTCTCTCTCTCTCTCTCTCTCTCTCTCTCTCTCTCTCTCAGTTCCTCTGTCTTTCCGTCTCTCTCTCTTATCTTTATAACTGTCTGTCTGTCTGTCTGTCTCCCCCTCCACTTGGGTTGTCCTGCCTGCCGACAGCTGGTCTAAAGAAGGCCTCTCCTCTCGTTCACAGACAGCCCCTCCCCACCGTCACTCAGAGGCTGAATTTCCGGTCTTTTCTGGAGCAGCCTTGAGGCCTCTGTTGGGTTTGGGATAACAACAAGGACAGACCCACTGCATCTTCCCTGGAGCAGCAGGGTCCTCTGCTGAGGAGACTCACACTCGCTCTCCCCTTTGTCACCTCCCATGGACTGTGTCTTTTCCTTCTCTCAGCTTGGACCTAAATCCGCAGCCCATTCAGTCACCCTACTAACGATGATCCCGCACTGAAATGTGAGCCCAGGAGTTACGCAGGGAGCGGGGACAGGCAGGGAGCTTGCTTTACTAGCAAGTGCAGCTCCCGTCCCCACTGTGACTGCTCTCCGAGGGCTGCTTCCTGCCCGGCTCTGGCGGCCCTGAAGCTCACCCAGGTCCCCAGCTGCCTTGGGAAGGGGGAGGCCCGATCAACACTCCACTCTCAAGCCCAGAGCTGTGTTAGGGTTGGGCCACCTCACAGTCTAGCCCTGCCGGCTGTGCCTCCAGCTGCCCCACCTGCCCCCCTTTCCATCCTCTCCGTGGGAGTCTCCGCCGGCTTCTCCTGTGCACGGCAGCTGCTGCACAGCCTCCCTCTCCAGCCAGCTGCCTGGGTTACAGAGAGCTGTGTGGCTTTCAAACTCTGCCCCCATCTTTGCCACCACGTCCTCCCCACCCTCGGGAGAGCCTGGTAGATTCCTGCAGGGCCCAGGGAAGCTTTGAGGTGCTGCAGGCCAAGTGGGACCCAACAACTGCTTTTGTTGGTGTTGAACTTGACCTGGAATTGCTGCCTTATGGTTTTAGGGTTCCTGTGTAATGGTCTCTGGGCCAAGGAATTTGCAGGGATTTTCTTGTCTTCTACTCACAGTGTTTGAAGGCAGATGCAAGTACTCGCAATAATTAGTATTTATGAAAGCCGGGTAGCATTCAAGAGCTCTAAGTTCATTAGCCGTTTCATCATTCTCTGGCATAAGTATAGTCATTGTCCCCATGTTACAGATGAGAACACTGAGGCTCCTACAAAGCCACATGTAGCAAGAGGCAAAGCTGGAGTTCACACCGAGGTCCTCCAGGCTCCTGAGCCATGCTCTCCCTTCGTTCCTCACCCCTCCTGGGGTCTTGGCCGCATGCGGGACCTTGGGGTCAGGTTCGAAAGGAAAGGAGTTACCAGGAAGAGTGTGGCTCAGGCTGTGGCCGAGGAGCAGACTCGGGGAGGCAAGGGGATGCGTCAGAAGAAGTCGCCCTCATCCCTTCTCTCTGCTCCCCACTCCTAAGGCAGGTCCTTCCCTCTTTCACTGCACTTGGCACTAGTGGCAACAGCCTCACACACATCACTAATTAATTCCATCATCGCCGTTCGCTGGGTTCTCCTCCGCTCACATCCCGTGTCTAGTGCCTTTCAAGCTACATGGCCAGAAGCAGGGCTGGGATTAAAAATTAGTGTTTACTGCAAACTCGGTGTAAATCTATTGAACTGATGTTTCTATGTAAATAAACAAGAGAACAGCATCTACTCTGCTGTGGTCACGCCCAGGACCTCCACAGGTGCGAGGTATTAGCAGCACCTACAATTGCTTTGGATGGAACAGTACGTAGTGCAGGTGGCCACGATGAGAAATGCCGCCTGTGGCAGTCACGTAGCTTAATGGCCTCTGCGGCTGCATACCTCCATGCTCGCCTCGAGACGAGACGCTGGCCCTGCAGCTCGGGGGGGCTGAGCTCTTGCTGAATTGCTTTCCTGCTTCAGTAGGAGATAATTTTGAGCCTTTCTGAAGCCGCATTGATTTTATAGGCAGATGGCTCCAGGATAGCATCTCACCTTCACCATGGAGGTTTCACTTATTTAATGGGGTTTTGAAAAGTTATAGGAAAGAACAGGCACGTACAAGCCACGCTCCCTTGAGCTGCAGCTCTGCATTGCAAATGCCAACCTCTGGGCAGCTGCAGCCCGGGCGTAACCCCTCCCCACCCCCACCCAACCCGGCATCTGCTACTTCTTCAGTAAAGAGAAGAGTAACCCCAGGGCCAGATGGGTATCCCCGGGGCCATATTGCCAGGAGAAGGGAGGGGTTGTTTAGTCTACCAGAACATTTGTCTGAGAGTCAGGCACACATAGGAGATCCAGAGGAGAGTGCCAAGAATGCTCTCTTCATGATCAAGTTGGAGGTCACAGGGGTAAGAATTAGGGAGTGATTTCAACTGCAGTCCCGTAGCCCTCTGGGCTGCCTCTCTTCCCGCCGCTTCCTCTGCCAGCCCCAAGCTGACTTCTGCGAATGCGCAGTCTCCGTGAGGGTCTCCAGGCCTTCTGCACAGTTTGGCGGGAAAGAGACTAATCACAGAGCAGATGACGACACAGGTGATCAAGCATTCTTGCTGCCGGTCACCCCTCGGAGCAGCCCCTGTAGCTTGCTGCCGAAGTGCCTCCTCCGTCCCAGAGCCTCATTGTCAGCGTTAGCCTAGGCTCAGTGAGTGCCAGGGCTCAGCCCCGGCAGGAGGGGGGGCTGTTCTTGGAAATGAAACATTGTTGGGCAAGTGGCCCTTTTCTGGATCGAAGCCATTTCCAAACCTGTTGCACTCTCTCACGCCAGGTTTCAGCTCTCTCCGGAGTTCTGCTCAGCCGAGCTCCCAGCGTAGCTGCTCATCCCACGTCTCTGTTTCCCTCACTATGCCTCTCCCGTTGGAGACTTTATCTGAGCGGCATTAGTTCTCAAGCAGGACATGCCACCAAGGAGACAGAGGTAGAGGATGGGGGGATAGGGCCAGAGCTCTTTATAATGTAAGGGACAATATGGACTTGGGGGAGGGGGATCCCCATAGCTTGAGATTTATTCTTCATGACCCATAAACCAGGCAATGGCATGGAATCATTTTTGCTTATTTTTTTAATCCACTCAACAAACAATTTTTAAGCGGTGTGTCAGGCCTCATGTTCCGCAAAAATCTCTGAGCACATGAAACTAATAATTTAGTGATGGTACCAGCGGGAACGCCCATGTCACCTTAGGAGCTTGACCTTTTCCGCGTGTATTTAGCAAACAGCCTCCTCCAATCCAGGCTCATGTCTACCTGCACCCAGGTCCCTAACTCACCTTTAGCCTGTTGGTCATGGCAAATTTAACCTCGCCCTGGGACAGTTCCTGAGTTAAAGGGCCACAGTGCTGGATGATCTGACATTTTTCTGGAGATTTCTTTTTCAGAAAAGATAAGAGAGACACCAGCAAGGGGCTGTGTCAATCACAGACTCACTTCCTGATGCCAACAGACATTGGCCAGAGCGGTAACCAAAAATACACACTTGGAACCCAGCAGAAGCCATGTGGGAGAGCACACCCCCTACCTCCCTAATGTCGCTGATTACTGCTCCGGCAGGCGTCACCTACGGGATATTATGCCTCGGGACCTATGACCATCAGGCCATCATCTGGGAGGCAAATGAGGGTGCCCAGGGCAGCGATGAATCACGAGGCCAGACAAACGCGCGCACTTCACTTCAGAACAATTCCATAAACAACCCCCAGCCCTCACCGCCTCCCCCTTGCTCCTGAGGTTTCATCTCCTAATTGCAAAAGCTTTTTGGCATGGGGATGTCTTTGTGAAGAAGAGAGGACTCAACTTGGGCCATCTCTCTAAAGAAGACACGGGAACAAGGACGCTTCTCCAATTAATCAGCAAATGCTTGGCTCCAGCTTTCGGCCAGAGGATCGATTTACATAAAACTACTTCTCGAGATGAATCTGCCTCCCTCAGCTCCCCCTGCAGTCCCCTTGTCCAGGCAGCATTAGACATGCTGCCGGGTTTCAGATTGACAGTGTCAGTTACGACAATCAAATTACGGATGAAAGCCTCAGAGGGCGGCCAGGGGAGAGGGACGCAGGGGACAGAGGGGGTGGGGACGGCATGTCAGCTGGGAGGAGGGTGACCGCACAGAAATAGGCTTTCTCACCTAAACTCCATTGGGCAGACACATAGCTTCAAACAACAAAAAACCACTAGTCAACATCCTTTTGAACTAGGTGGACACGTCCCACACACGCCCCCTACCCCCAACCAAAATCAGTGAATTAGACCAAAACACCTCATTGGGCCTAAAACTTGGCAGGGGGACTATCAGATACAAAATTAGATCCTTCAAGCAGATGGCTTTCTGCACCAGATTTCTGCACACCCTCTAAGGGCACCGAAATCGCAGCTGTGCCCCCTGAAGGGTACATGGTGATGGGTGCACGGACTTGATTCCAGTCAGATGCTTGTAGCCGGGGTCCCCGTGACGCTTCCTGGACCACTTCGTTAGGCAGGGCTGTCTGGACAGAACAGAAGGCACAACTGGGCTGATAATGACAGCTCCCAGTCCGTCTGATAGCACTGCCTTGTGGGTAAATGGTGGTAATCCCAGGGGTCAGTGTGCCGCTGAGGGGCCCGGCGTCTGCCCCATTGGCGTGGGATGATCCGTTGATTGCAATGCTGTTTCGTGACCATGGAGAGCCCTGGTTGAGCTGCATGTGGGAATGGAATGGAGGACGCTCCTGTTCGGGCTGGAAGCATCGGTTAGCCCTGCCAGCCCTGACGGGTGTTGGTTCAGAGAGGGTCACGCTCAATCCGGTGTCTGGAAGGAGGCCCTGTGCTCACAGTTCAGGCCATGGCTTGCTTCCCTGAATCCAGAGGTTTCTGTCTTGACTGGCTCCCCTTCATATTTCTTGCGATACACCCCAAACCCCCCAAGGAGTCCCACAGATTGGTTCTCACATCTGAAACTCTCTCCCCCTCTTGGCAACGAGTAGGCACCCCACCTTACTCTAGAACTGCCCTGTGCAGTATAGCAGGCACCAGCCCGCGTGGTTGTGGAGCCCTTGAGCTGAGATGTGCGTAAAGCACACACCAGATTCCAAAGACTCGGTATAAAAAAAGAATGTAAAGTATCTCATTAATAATCTCTATATTGTTGCATGTTGGAATGATAATATTTTGGATATATTGGGTTAGGTAAAATAATCTATTAAAGTTCATTTTAACTGTTACACTGTTTTTAATGCGGCTAATGAAAAAAATGTAAATGGCACGGGCCTCTCCTGTATTCCCGTGGGAGAATGCCGTTCCAGAATTAGCCGATTTCCCCTGGAGAGATGTTGGCCTCCGCGCCCTTCGGCCCGTCTGGAGTGTTCTGTTGGCCAGCACAGAGGGCTGCTTGTGCATAATTTGGGGGAAATTGAGTTAGATGGGCCCTGCACTTGTCCAGCTCACCCCCTCGATGCTTTTATGGTCCACATTCAGCCTGATTTACTTACTCTAACCTGGGTAATCCTGACGCACTTGAGTTTGCGATCTCCAGAACATCTGCCCATTAAGAGACAAAACAGGGCCCCGTTGATAACTTATCACAGACAAACCCACACCCCAAGACCAAGTGCAGCCTTCGCAGCACCCACAGCCCTCAGGACCCCGAGGGTGCCCTGAGCGCCATGTGCTGAACCCAGGCCTCGTCGCGGTCACCGCTCTGGACCTGCTCGCATCCCAGCTGCTCGGTCCTGCTCCTGGCCTGCCCGCCAGGGCTTTCTCCCCATGCCGTAGCCCTTCTGGAGAGCTGTGGGAAATCGCCCGTCCACAAGGCCCACCAGGAAGATCCTAATCCCTGCAGGTTTGGGAGGGTCCAGGGTACTGTGCTTGCTTTCTCCTGCCACGTTGCTGGGATCCCAGGGAAGGGTGCCAGAGTCTCCACACTGGGCCCCAGAGTGGCTTTCTAGAATATAGACCTGCCATTCTCCACCCCTTCAGCTATCTGTGAAAGGAGACATAATCCACAATGCCATGATCACACCTAATTTTTTTTATAAAGGGATCTGTATTTCTCGCAGCACCATCAGTGAACACTGACAAGGGCGTCCCTGAGTCCTCCTGTGAGGACTGTCAACTCTTGACATGCCAACTCTTGGAAACATCTTCGAACTGTCCTGATTTCTATCCGACTGTCCACTTGGAAAGATAACACCAAAGCACTTGACGAATCAGGCCCGCCTCCCTACCAGGGCCATGACTGACAGTGCCATCTTCCCCCTCCCTCCCCCCTCCAAATCTAAAGGGCATTCGGGGCCTCGTGTCAAACCACGCTGTGCATTCTTTTCCATGTTGGTTAGGAACAATGTGCAGGGTGAGTTTAGATACATACGGGCTTTCTTCTTGTTGCAGAGGAAAAGCTGAACAGCAGCTCTTGCTTTTTGAGGTGTCTGGGTGTTTATTTTACCTTCACCTATGTAAGGGGTCTGTGCAATTGTATCAGGGGTTGATGAGAAGGCCAGCTCCAGGAGGACAGGAACTTGGTCTGTTCACCTCTGTATCTCAACACGTTACATGGTGTAGCACATAGTAGGTGCTCATAAAATGAATTGAGTGCCTACTGTGTGAGTGAAATAAGACTCTGAGCTGACATTGACTCAGCTGGTATGAAATATCTGAAGGGTAGGACTTTTCTCATGGGCTTCTCAGAGAAGGCATGACACGAGGAGCTCTTATTGATGTCTTTCATTCAATAACTTAGAGCATCCGGGGAGCAAGCAATATAAACTCCTGCTGCCCTGAAATGTTCAGAAGCCCAACTGGAGCAGTGGGGATAATTGTGGTGTTTTGTCCCCCACTGAGACTCTGATTCTCTGGATCTCAGGAAATGACTCAGTTACTCCGTGTGATCTCCCTGGGACAAAGGATGCCATTGACCAGACTCCCCACTAGGGGCACCAGGCCTTCTGAGCTGGGTTAGATGCATTTGGTTTTGACAGTGACCCAACTGCAAACACTTAATCTTGCTTATTAAGATAAATTGTCTGCAAAAGAAATGTGCCTTTTAAAATGAATCCTCCCTGAAGTCCACATTGTAAAATCCCCCGGGAACAGTTTTTCCTGCGTGTCTGTCCCTCCTGCTGTATAAGTAAGCAAGCAATACCTTCCTCTTTGGTTTCTAGAGCGGAGTGATGTGTGATAGTTACTCTAGAATGGGAGTTGGGGATGAGGAGAGCAGGGGTCACCTTTGCCTGGAATGGTAGTACTGAGAGTACAAGAAATTGTAGATTCACGGATTATCCATCAGAAATTCAGAAGTCCCTAAATGAATTTTGATTGATACCTACTCTACCAGTGGGCAGGTTTCCTCCTACTAGGCAGTGACTAGGACAGTAATTTTAATATAAATTCAGCCCAAAGAGAATGAGAGTGGTAATCCACTGCCCTGGTCCCAAATCCAGTCATGGTTCCAATTATAGTGGATCCAAATTTGCTAATCAAGAGTTAATTTTTTTATTTTTATTTTTTCTGAAAAGGCACCTTGTTGGTCTTAGTGCAAGGGGTTTGCGGACTGGGTTGTTTCCATGTTCTTTGGTGGCCTCTTGATCTTTGGTCCTGGATATGTCATCTTTTGGGAATGATTTTGTTAATCTTCCGAGAACTTCTTGATTCAGGAGAACTGCCCTTGAAACCTTCTTAGGAAATGGTTTGGGTTGGAGTCCGGGGCCCCCTTTTCTGACACTGGCTCCATCTCCTGCTTCTTGGACTTTGCAGCAAAGTGTCCTTGGGTTCCTGGAGTCAGCTCATCCCTCCCCCTGGAGAACAGGCTGAGCGAGCGGTGGAGTTGGCACTTCTCTCTAACCAAGGGCTGCCGGGTGCAGGGCTGCAGAGGTTAGAGACAGGAGCGCCCAGGGGATTGGGCTGAGCCAGGACTGGACCTAAGTGTCCTGTGTGCCCCTTCTCCATCCTGCGACCTCCTTCCCTTCATGGTCTCTCCCAGGAGCAGTTTGTGAGTCCTCCCTGGGCTGTGTCTGCTTCTGAGAGCGTCCACCCGAAGGCAGACCCCGTTCTCCTAGACCAGTGATGGCGAACCTTTTGAGCTCGGCGTGTCAGCATTTTGAAAAACCCTAACTTAACTCTGGTGCCGTGTCACATATAGAAATTTTTTTGTATTTGCAACCATAGTAAAACAAAGACTTATATTTTTGGTATTTATTTTATATATTTAAATGCCATTTAACAAAGAAAAATCAACCAAAAAAATGAGTTCGCGTGTCACCTCTGACACGCGTGTCATAGGTTCGCCATCACAGTCCTAGACTAAAACAATGGGTCCTCCTTTCTGGATGATCAAGGAGGGAAGCCTTCATCCTTCCCCCGGATCTTATGGAAAGAATATTAGCAGCATTTGTGTGTGTTATTCTTTGAAGAATTACAGGCACACATCCTGAGGGTGGTGCTAAACTATGTTTTCAGCAGGGTGAATTCAGGACTCAATGTGGGGGGAGGGATCCAAGAAATAAACACAGACATTCCCTGTCTACAGGGCTCCAGGTGCAAAGTGCACACGGGTATCAACTCACTTTATCTTCACGATTAGCCTCTTAGGTCTGTAAAATAGATGTCCTCCTGTAAACATGGGGAAACTGAGGCAATGGGCATGTCAGCGGTTGGCATGATGATATAAGTAGTAAGTGGCTCCACCCATGTCAGAAACGAGAATTCTCCAAGGTTGAGGGAGCTTCCAGCCCCGTGTTGTACCTTCTGGATAACTGGAGGTTGATATCTGGGAGCAAACCGCCCCCCCACCCCCACCCCCACCCCCACCACCTCCCAAAAACTGCTGCTGAACACAGACAGGACTTCCTGGAAGCACGAACGTGACCGAGATAAGCACATCATCCCCAGGGGAACAAACTGCCTCTGCATCTCGCCTATAACCGTGGGGTGGGCAGGCTGGGGGAGGCGGGGACTGCCATCCGCCGTTGCTCTGAGAACAAAGCAAGCCTGGCATCGCAGGGAGAGCCCGGGACGCGTTCCCTCCGCTCCGCTGGAACTAGACAACCTTTCAATCCATTTAGCAAAGTGTCCGCAGTTCCCGTTTCAGGGTAGATGGAGCAATAATAAATTTGCAAAGAAAGTTAATCTGTGTCCAAAGCATTTTAGTAAATTAAAAAGGGGGTGGAGGGGCAGAGGGGGATATATCGATTCTTGCCAACTTCTGTTTGACTTACTGTCTCCCTAATAAGTCCTCTTTGGTCTTTAGTTTTTGGATGGAATAATCTGTCGGTTAATCATTTTCCGGAAACAGGAAAATGCACTTTAGCTAATGCAGTTCCCTTTCTTGCAGAGCCCTAATCACTTAGAAAGGCGTCCCAATTCATAACCCCACTTCCCAACCAGGAAAGCCTTTCCCACCAGCCTTCTCCCTTTATCTCCCCGGAGAACCCCAGCACACCTTCCTCTCACCCCATGCCAATCTCGTACCTTCCATCTAACGTTTTGTGTTTTTTTTTTTTTAAAAGCAAATTCCCTTTTCAGGTCACTTCTCCACATGTCCCCTCAGGAAGGGTGAGGTACTCCAGCCCCAACAAGTAATTGGCCGGAACTAGGCTCTCGGGCACTCCGGATAGATTTTGTTATTTTTATTTAAGTGTCAGCCGAAAATGGTGGCTCTTGTCTCTCACAGGGACCGTACTTAACAATAGCTCCGTGCTCCGGCATCACGCTGAGATAAACACACCCTCAGGAACCCTCACAAAGGCCCGAGATCATTGCGAAGGGACAGTTACCGAAAATGAAGCGCCAGCCCCGCGCCTCCTCCACGCCCCATCAGTAACACCATTAAAGCCGTCAGTTTGTCAGCCTACTGGAGGTATTTATGAAATCAATACACACTCCCACAGATGGATGGCAGCCGTATTGTCCGCCGGAGAGGAGAGGCTCAATGGAAAATGAAATTAATAAAATGTATAAGCAGATTGTCATGGAGAACAGATAAATTCCCTACAATCTACTGTTTTGCTCAGCTGTGGCAGGCAGGCGGGGTGGGGGGGGTTGGGGTGGGGGGGGAGAAAGCTTAGCCTGGGCTCCTTAGACTCGGAGCAGGACTCGGCGTATGTACAGTGAGAAAACAGTGAGCAGAAACCCAAGTGGCCGCCCCGCCCGAGCACAAGATTTTGCCTGGGTAGCCGCTTTTGTGGGAGATTTCCCAGCAGCTCCACCAGATGTGTCTGCTTAAATATTGCTTTCTCCTCTGCATCCCACCGTCCTGCAAACCAGAACCCTCATGCAATCGTTCTGTCTGTGTGGTTGGGGTGCCTTAGCTTCACAGGGGTAGTGCATTGCTGGGGTATGCGTGTGCCCCTTCTTGCCGTTTCCAAACATGGTTGGAGCGGGCGGTTCTAACCCTGTCTCGGGTCTGCTGCCCCCGCCTGTATACTGATCATCAGCTGTTCGCCGAGTGTGGCCTGAGTGTGGCCCAAACGGCCACAGATAGCAGCCCAGCCTGGGAGGCAGGGGGCAGGGCTGGCTGTCCTGGAGACCAGCCTCTGCTCGCCAGAAAAGACTGGGCCCTTTGTGGCTGCCGGAGCCTGGGGGACAGCCCAGATGCCCGTGGAAATTGCATTAGTTGGATGACAGGGCCCCGGCCCCCTTCCCTAGGAGGCTGATGGAGAGCAGAGGCGTGGCCTCGGTGACACTGCCGACCTTTGCTGTCGTCGTGGGCTTTGTTCAGCGCCCGACTGCAGGCTGGAGCCCTGCTCATTGAATCAGGCCCAGCCGGGGGAGCCTGCAACCAGGCCCCCTGTGCATCTAAATTGACTTATATCAGTTGCAGGCCGAGGAAACTGGATTTGAGAGGGGGAGGCACCCTCTTATTCAGCCCCAGAAGCCACACGTATTCCGATCTGCACCCAACCCCAACTCTGAGCCTTGCCTTGGAGCCTAACAGCGTCCCAGACAACCCCCAAGGGTCTCAGAATCTGCCAGTCGCTCAGAGTGTGGCAGCTCACCTCAGAGGTGGGAGAAGGCAAATGCACGCCTCGCCTCCGTGTTCCAGTTTCCCTCCTGCCCCCGGGCAAAATGTCCATCCAGAGGCCCAGGTTTTGGTGGAGGATGGTGGTCTGGACTCTCTTTCCAGCTGCATCTGGAGCCGCCTACAGCCATTGCTTAGGTGTCCATGGGAATGGGCACAGGAGTGTCCCTGGTGCACTCTGACTCCAGGACACCTGGCAGTTCAACACGTGTTTTTCTATGACCCAGCACATGCTCCCTGTAGGACAGGAAAGTTCATCCTAGTGTTTCCTAAAATAGCAGTGTGGGACCATATAGCCGTCTAAGCAAGTGGATGATATATAGGCATTAAAAGTGTTGGCATAGATGTACTGCTAATGACATGAGCAGATGTTCTCAATATAATAAGTGGAAAAGAAGTTATAACAGACTATATGCTATGAGATCATATTGGTGAAATTTATATATAAATTACTCCTAATTGGTAACAGTGGTTATGTCTGGGTAGGTAAAATATTTTTTTTGCCTTAATATCTGAAGGTTTTGGTGTGCCCTTCAAAATAATGAAGAGATATAACTACAAATATGCACATGTGTGTAGGCATATAATATATGATTGGTCTATGTCACTATAGATATACATGTATGTAGGATTGATTACTTGCTGAGATCCCAGGCAGCCTGAGGTATGAGTGAAAACAAGTGCCTGTGTTTGGTCTCGCAAAAATATACATATATATAAATAAATAAAACTGGAAAACAAAATGGAAAAGACCTTATGGTTCTTAGGAAAGGAAACTGAGGCTTGGGGAACTCTTAAAGAGGACCCGGCAGGACGTTTGGGTTTGAGCCAGCTTGGAGAGTTCCTTGCCCTCCCTCCTTGAAGCAACACCTTAGCGCTGCCTAATGTGGGGTGAGGTGCCAAGGGGACCCCCACTTTGGATGGTTTTGTGGAAATGCAATTTGAATTCATCATGCCTGTCACTAAGATGACCCAGGAGGCCCAGAGGACTCTAAGCGGCAGAGATGGTTGGTCCCTGTCAGAAAATCAGGAGGCCAGCTCCATTCCCACCCCAGATGACAAAGGCAGCGGGTCCCTGAGAGATGGGAGATGGAGAGGTGTTGACCCTGCCTTGGGGGAGGGACACGTGCGGGAGGAGGGGCAAGGGGTCGTCTCTGGGAGGTGGCAAAACAGAGAGTTGGGTGCAGTGTGTGCAACAAATAACCAGGCAGCTTGGCTCCTGGCCTGGAGGTGCGAGACCACCCACAGAGCCCGCCCTGGAGGCGAGCAGCTCCCCCTGGTAACCATTCCAGCAAAAGCCATCTCTAAGGAACAATGCGCAGGCTTGTGGCAGCCTGGGGCCTGAGACTAAACAGTCCCCCAAACCGCCTGCACGGGTTTTGTTATCGTAATGAGATGCAGACAGAGCCGGCCTGGTGGCTAACTCGGTGCCTCTCTTCCTCTTGTTTAGAGATCTGAGCGAGAACCAGATCCTGGGCATCCCCAGGAAGGCGTTCCGCGGCATCGCCGACGTGAAGAACCTGTAAGTACTGTTTTCGCTGCTTCGCTGCAGATGTGGCTCTCGGGCCAGAGCGGGGGCGCGGGAGGGGACAACCAGGCGCTAGGCTGCGCCCTGTGCGGCCTGGGCCAGGCGCCTTGGAGACCCTGAGGGGTGTGCTTCAGTGGTTTCCACGGAGCACCCGTCAACTGCCACGACGGCTCCACACAGTCCTGTTCCTCCTGGCTCTTCGGCCCCACATATGGGCGTCAGCGTCTCAGACCCAGGTCAGAGCTGGCCCTGCAGTAGCTCTGTGGCCTGGGACTCAGTTCTGCTTCTCCCAATGTCACCATCATCTATAAAACTGGGCTGATAGCCTGGTGGGGGTGCCGATGCAAGTGAGAAAATATTTAAGTACTGCGTGGCACGTAGTAAATGTTCAACAAATGGGAGCCTTGATGATGATGATGATGATGAAGAGGAGGACTGTGGTGGTGACAATTATCAGGAACGTGGGGGACAGAGAAAGATTCAATTCACTAGATGCTTGGATGTTGTTGTTGTTTTAATTTGAAATAATTATTGATTCACAGGAAATTGCACAAAATGGTAGACAGGTCCATGTGCTGTTTCACCCATTTTTCTCCCAATGGTGGCATCTTACATAACGATAGTTTAATATCAAAACGAGGAAATTGATGTGGTATATTCCACCGACCTTATTCTTCAGATTCCACTGTTTTACACACACTCATTTGTGGGTGTGTGTGTGTGTGTGTGTGTGTGTGTGTGTGTGTGCACATGCGCCTGCGCACACTCATGCAGTTCTGTGTGACTGTCTCACATGCCTATCCCTGTGCCCATGGCCTCACTCCATGCAGGACCGTTCCGTTGCTGTATTTTGAACTTGCCAGATAGCCTTGGTCATTTCCTACCCAGCCTCCACTGTGCTGCTGTCAGCGTCTCCTCGCCCATAAGGAGTGTGCCTTCTGAATGTTCTACCCGCACCACTGTGTCCATGTTGTCAGGACCTGAGTGTGGAGAGGGGCACAGAAGGGCTGGTTGGTGTGAGCGGGCCTTCCTGCCCCGGCCTCCTCCACAGGCCCACATTCAACTTGAGACGTCTTGAAGGAGGTTTTTAAAACTACTTTCGCTGTCTCTGTTCCCTCTAAGGACAGTAGGGATTTGAGGGAACTGCGAAGGTGGTGGTGGCTTCCAGGTAGAGGCGGCCTGCTTCCCCACCACTGCTGGGAGCTTGGCGGGAAGCTTTCCGTGTTAAACATGCAAAGCACACAAGAGGGCAGAGGCATGTCAGGGTGAAGGGCGCAGAGGACAGGGAGGACTTTGGAAGGGGAGCCCAGACTGGAGGCTGCCCACCGTTTTGTCCGGACAGAGGCGTATGCCAGGAGCCGGAGAGGGCAGGCAGGGCAGACAGCCGCAGAGAAGGTGACTCAGCATCGTGCGCATAAACCAAAGCACGCGGCTATGCTAAGGAGTCCCAGATAGGACGACAGGAGGGGAAGTAGAGACCCTCTAACCCCCAGGTCAGCCTGAGAACACTGAGGCCCAGAGAAGAACCGCGCTGAACTCAGGGTCAGCCAGCTCCTTGAAGGTCGAGCGCCAGATTAACATTTTACATATATAGAGTGGTCTGTCTATCTGTCGGATCTCATGGCTCTAATCTTAAACAGGCCAGTTAACAACCAAAAAACACCCAAACCGTGGTGATGTATGAACAGGCCTGTGTAATTCTGCAGCATTTCTGATTCTCGAGAAAGTGGTTGCATCTCACAGTGGGC
The DNA here is from genome assembly GCF_963259705.1 of Myotis daubentonii. NCBI lineage: Eukaryota > Metazoa > Chordata > Mammalia > Chiroptera > Vespertilionidae > Myotis > Myotis daubentonii. The sequence goes on along the minus strand of NC_081844.1, from coordinate 103,839,429 downwards.
CTCAGTGGTATCTGGGGCTTGGGGTTTATTGTTGTTGTTTTTCAGTAACACCTTTAACCTCACAGAGGCCTCGGGAGCGCCAAGATCCGAGGTTCTGCAAGCACAGGCTCCCGAGTCACCTGGGAGCTGCCATCAGGCCTCCTTCCCGGCCACACAGCAGTGTGTCACTCAGGGGCCTGAGCAGCGATGATCTCTCTGGTTTATCTCTGGGGTCAGCATGTGGTTCTGTGGGGAGAGGGGAGGGCAGTAAACTCACCGCTTAACAGCTGAATTAACCAGCAGAACTAAAGACGGATGGGTCACCTGACACCTCTCATCAGCTTGGTCAGCACACATTTGTTGGCCAGAACTTATAAGTCCCAAAAGGGTCATTCCTGTTCTCAGGTAGAACTGGGGGCAAGAAACACGGACCGACAAGAAAGTGTCCTGTGATTTAACAACCCGAGTGAAAAGTGGCAAATGAGTGGCTACCCATAGTAAAGGGCTATCAGAGCTCAGAGAAGAAAATAGCATTGGGCAGCGCTGCTAGTATCACGGCTTTGGGGTCTGATAGATTGATGTCTGATTCCCAGCTGTTCTGTGCAGCAACCTTAAGCACAGTACTTGCCACTTCTGAGCCTGGATTTCCTCCACTGTAAGATGAGGATAAGAATTGTACTTAATCTTCTGGAGTTTTTGTGAAGATTAATAATGCGTATGAATAACAGTGCTGTGCTAACATGGAAGTTATTTAGAAAGTTCTAGCTCCTACTATATTCTTTCGTTATTATAATTGTAAAGACTTTATTTGGGCCTGAACAATGATCGGAATTCACAGCATAGACAAGGCAAACAGTGTGTGGAAAGTGTGGAGGAAAACCTGTGTAAGGTGACCCCCAAGGACACAGAGTCGTCTGGTGGGAGTGGGGTGGTTATGAGGCAGAATAATAGGTGATGAGGTTAGAAAAAAAAGAGGAGGCCAGGTGGATGCGCCTCGCCTGCAAGGAGTGTGGACTTGAGATGCAGATGCTAAGAGTTAGGCTGGCTTCTGGCCGGGGATAGGCCGCAATGAAATCGTTGGCTGTGGAAGAGACACCTAGGACAGGAGCAGGTAGAAAGGGGAAGGCTGGGCTGGAGGTGGAGCTGGTGTTCAACATGAGGGATCAGGGGTGGCACTTGGGATGGAGCCGTCGGAAGTGAAAGGGGGAATCCGTGGGGGCCAACTCAACGGAGCTCGTCGAACAGCGAGTTACGGGCGCCAGGGGAAAAGAAGCAGAAAGTGATGCGCTACAGGCTCTGACAACGCAGAGAATGATGGCAGGTTCTCGCAGCCATTCATCCATGCAGCCGTCAGAATATTTTTCTGAGCCTATTAAATGCCAGTTTGGGGGAAACCTAAGGTGAAGTAGATAGATCTGTGAGCTCCGCCTCCTTGGAGCTTCCAGCCCACGGAGATTGGAAGGTGAGGCGGGAGAGCCAGGCTGGAAGGGCAGGAGTCGGGCGTGGAGGGATGTCACGTCCTCCCTGGACAATGTGTGCTCAGAAACTCAGGGCCGACGTGCCATCCGGTTCCTGCTGGTCTACGGGCCTCAGCTTCCATGGGTTTTATAAGAGGAAGTCCAACTACTAGTAAATAATCTTACAGTCGTGAGAGAAAAGGTCATGTGGGTAATTAGAGATATTGGATTGGAGCTGAGGAGCAAGTTCAAAGAGGGGAACATCTGGTCAAGGCGATAATGAAGTTGTGCGATTAAATCTGTATCCGTACATGCAAAATGGGAAACGCTTTGCAGAAATTACGTCTGTATGAAACCTGTTAGGGAAGCACTGCCCATCCTACTAGACCTCAGCTACCCGCAGGCACATTGTCTTATGAGTGATGAGTGGCAGCTGTTAAATCCCAGGAATGCCCATCCCCTCCTCAGTCTGTTCCAGAGCCAGCTCCCAGGCCTGCCCTCCGCTGCCCCTGTGTGAGCTGGGACTATTACTTAAATAATAGGAGTAGAAGATACATTATTGGACAAGCAGGTTGTGAAGTGACCGCAATTGGGCCTGTCCATGATTCCATGTGCTTCACTAAGAGGAGAAAATCTGCCTGGTGTGGCTCAGTGGTTGAGTGTCAACCTATGAACTAGGAGGTCATGGTCCGATTCCCGGTCAGGGCACATGCTTGGATTGCAGGCTCAGTCCCCCATGTGGGGTGTGCAGGAGGCAGCTGATAAATGATTCTCTCTTATCACTGGTGTTCTCTCTCTCTCTCTCCCTCTCTCCCTCCCTATCTCCCTCCCCCTTCCTCTCTGAAATCAATAAAAATATAATTTTTAAAAAAGAGGAGAAAATCCAGAACTTTCTACTTTTTAAAAAATATATATTTATTGATTTCAGAGAGGAAGGGAGAAGGAGAGATGGAAACATCAATGATGAGAGAGAATCATTGATCAGCTGCCTCCTGCACAGCCCCTACTGGGGATCAAACCCGCAACCCAGGCACATGCCCTTGACCGGAATCGAACCTGGGACCCTTCAGTCCGCCGGCTGACACTCTATCCACTGAGCCAAGCTGACCAGGGAAGACTTCCTATGTTTTGTCACTTTGTCATTATGACATGGATTTTCTTTGCTTGCCCTAACATTCCCCGTCAAGGAGGAAGAGTCTGTGATGTCCCCAGTTTCCAGATGAAAGAATTCAGTTTCAATCGCCGGTGCAATTTGCCAAAAGGCAGCAGACCCCAGCGGGCCGAGGCCTCCCTGCCGAGCCTGCCCTCCGTGGCACACCCGACCGTCTTTTGGACTCTGTGCATTGAACGTCTGTGCACACAAATCCCTCCTCACGCAGCCATGCCAGCAGCAGGGAGAATGGGTGGTACCAGGGGCTGCTGGAGAGCAAAGGTCTGACTCACAGAGGCAGGGAGGCAAGAGCACAGCTCTCAGCAGAGCGAGAGAAAGGATGCAGGCGCTGGGACCCTGTGGGAGTGTGGAACCACCCTGCACACTGGTGCTGAGGGGACGGGGTACCCTGCCCCCGGGCAGTGCAAGGAACCCCCTAATTGCTTCCTGCTTCTCCAGAGATGAGAGAAAGTAATTAGCTGGGGACACCACTCTGCAGTTACTAAAAGGTGACTTATGGGCTGGTCCCACTCTGCTGCTGCCTGGAAGGGGGAGACGGGCTGTATTTAAAGAGACAGGCAGTTTGATGAGCAGGAAGAGCCGCTTGGAGAGACTGGCCTGTAGATAGCCCAGGGGTGGGGAACGTCTGGCCCACGGGCCATATAAGGCCTGTGAAATCATGTGGTCTGGCCCTGCCAAGGCACTAGGGGTGAGTTAGTTAAATGTATGACCAAATACAGCAGGCTAATTTTAAGTTGATAATTTGGGATGGCCCATGAATGATATTATACATATCCAAATGGCCCCTGGCAGAGAAAAGGTTCCCCACCCTTGATAGACCAGCACTCAACAACACCTGTCTTACTGCTGTGTGTAAACGCTGTGGTAGGTGCCATAACAGACAAAGGCATGGCAAGAAAGAAGCGAGAAGGAGAGGGAGAGGGGTAAGGCAGGGGAGGGAGAGAGGGAGGAAAGAATCAGAAAGACATAGAGATCGGGAGAAAATTAATTGGGGCGGGGGGCAGAGATGACAAACCACAGTCCAGCCAAGCGTAATAGGGGAAAGGCAAAAACCTGTATAGATGGTTGTTGTTTGGTTTTTTTATGTCCCTTTGGCCTGTCTTCCTCAGCAGTTGTGCTTTCCTGTTTTTTCGGTTTCTATTTGCCAGGACTCTGTAGGACATGCATTCCAGAAGGGAAAATCAATAGCCCTGTCCCTGGCAGCGCACAGAATTCGGAATTGACGGCCTCAACACAGGCTGGGCAGGCAGCCTTTGTGTTCTCTAGTTTGTCCGTGTGGCTGCACTGCCCTCCCGCTTCCCGAGATGAATGAGGGCCGTCCCCGCCCCAGGGAGCAGGCAGTGATCTTACGTGAGGCTGAAGGAGGTGTGGGGAGGGACACGAAGCACCCATTCCATTGGCAGCATCTCTGTCTGCTGATCTCAGCAACCATTCCTTCTGTCCCTGCACCTGGGCCAGTGCTCACTCTCCTGGTCCTGCCCTGCAAGGCGGCACGTGGTCTGGGTCCTCTCTCAGTGCATCATGCTTCCCATGCGCCATTTCATCCCTTCACACACCAAGCTCCTTCCTGCCTCAGGGCCTTTGCACTTGCTCTTTCCTCTGCCTGGGACCTGCTAAGCCCTCGGACCTCTGCACAGTTGGCTCCTTCTGATCCTTCAGATGTCAGCTCAATGTCGCCTCCTCTCCAGAGTGGCCTTCCCTGACCCATTTAAAGCAGCTTTCCAGCACCCACTGCCCCTCTTCTCTACCCCATTGCCCAGTTATCCTATATAATAAAAGCTTAATATGCTAAGTGTCCAGTCGCCCAGTTTTCCATTCAACCAATCAAAGCACAATATGCTAATGATATGGTAAGACCACTCAACCACTCACTATGACGTGCACTGACCACCAGGGGGCAGACGCTCCAACCAGTAGGTTAGCTTGCTGCTCGGGTCCAGCAGATCGGGACTGAGTGAGACTGGCCAGACAAACCCTGGAGCCCTCCTGCTATCCCTCCCCAGCTGGCCAACCTCCCACATCCCTCCTCACCCCAATTGTGCACCGGTGGAGCCCCTCGGCCTGGCCTACGCCTTCTCACAATCTGGGACCCCTCAGGGGATGTTGGAGAGCCAGTTTTGGCCTGATCTGCAAGCCAGACCGAGGGACCCCACTGGTGCATGAATTCGTGTACCAGGCCTCTAGTATTTCAGAATGAATGTGTGTACACAGGGACCCTGCCTGTCTCAATCACTGTGGAATCCCCAAACAGTTCAGCAGAGAGTGAGGAGGACTAAAAAAGTAGAAGGAATGTACTTATTCTTTCATTCCTCAAGTGTTTGCCGTTGGCCTATTACATACAAGAAATCATGTACAATTGTTAACATGTTTAACATGAAAGTAATATTATAGACAGAATAAAGCACCGTCCTTATACTCAGAGGACTCACAGACAGTAAGTGGGCAGGTGCAGGACACTGTTGGAGGTACGGCAAGGTGGGAAAGCCCAGGGAGACAGGCCTGATTCAGGCTTCACTCAGGAAGTGACATGAAGTTGGGTCTCGAAGGATGAGCAGGAGTTTTCCCAGGGGAATAGCATTCCAGGGGGAAGCACCAGCACGTGAAGAATCGCCAACCTGAGCCAAGGCGCAGAGGCGTATGAGCTGCCATAGATTCACAGCTGGAGCGCAGCAAGCAGGAGAGGCGGTCGTGTGTACGATTCTTCAGAGATTATGGGCCTGAATCAGGCCAAGTGGAGCTAAAGAGCAAGCGTCTATGACAGAGACCTGCGGAGAAAGCCGACAGGGGGGCTGAGTGGGCGGGTCCATTGAGTGCCTGTCACAGGGCTTATGCCCCTCCCGAAGGTGTCCACACCCTGATCCCTGGACAGGTGACTGTGTACCTTGCATGGAAAAAAGGACTTTGCAGATAGGATTAAATTAAGGATCTTGTGCCGGAGGGAGAGATTATCCTGGAATATTCAAGTGGACCCAGTGTAATCAGAAGAAAGAGGCCATGCTGGCCCTGGCTGGTCGCTCAGTGGTTACAGTGTTGGCCCACAGACCCAAAGGTCTTGAGTTTGACCCCCAGTCAAGGGCACGTACCTCGGTTGCATACAGAAGGCAACCAATTGACGTGTCTCTCTCACCAATCAAGGTTTCTCTCTCTTCCCTCATCCTTCCTCTCCTCTACTCTCTCCTCGGGTGAGAAAGAGGACATGCTGGAAGCCAGGGGAGAAAAGGCCACAGGCTGCAGAGAATTAGGACAGAACCACTCCTGGAAAAAGCAGGGCGACAGGTGCTCCCCAAGAGCTCCCAGCAGAGCACAGCCCTGCCCACACCTTGGCTCGAGCCCAGGGAGACTGACCTAGGACCTGGGGCCTCCAGACAATGAAGAAAGTACATTTCTCATTGTTGTAAAGCCACTACATTTGTGGTGCTTGTTACAGCAGCAATAAGAACCAGATACCGATACTGCCCTCAGGCTGCCACTTAAACTCATGGTCTTCATTTCTTCATGTTAAAGTAAGTCATTGACGTGTGGTGATCAGTGGATTTCAGTTTGTATTCTGAGAAACTCCAGTGCTTCAAGAACCCACAAGAGGAAAGTTACTTTTCAATCACGATCAAGTCTTAAATAGCCTCTGTCGGGCAGTAGGGCTCACCAGGAGATTTTGTGTAGCAAAGCGTCCTATTTAAACAAGCAAGCTCAGAACATCACTGGGATAGAGAGCTAATCTGTCGGGTCCCTGGGCATTCGTAAAGTGTGAGAACTCCTTGAGACCATCTTCCATCAGGGAGGAGGTAGCTTTGTCATTGAGACAAACTCAGCAGCAGAATCAGGAGGCCAGGGCCAGATGGGGGGTGGCCGAGAAGAGGGTGAAGATAACCCCAGGCCCCTGCTCCTGGAAGCTGGACACCAGATTGAGGATCTAGACTGGATGGACCTTCGGAGGAAAGGAAAAGAGAGCTCTGGATGTTGGCTGGGAGCTGTTTTCCGGAAGGGAGCTGAGGGCCTCTGAAATCTTTCGGACATCCTTGGGCCTTAGGCATTTCTGCAGCAGATCTGAGTTCAGCCAGCATTTCCGCACGGCCTCCCTGCTCCCTGCACCAGAAAAACAGCTTTGCCTCTCGGACATGGCTGGTTCGGGAAGGATTCAGTGGGGGGAGGCTTGGCCAGCCACAGGGCTCAGGAAATGTCCGTAGGTGAGTCAAGAAGTTGTGTGTGCAGGCTGCAGGGTTTGCAGAGCCTGAGATCTCAGCTGGGCCCCTCTCAGGGTGGGGGCGGGTCTGTTATTGAAGCGCCTCACATCAGAACTGACAAATCCACGTGCACGGTGCCACCACCCCAGAGTGAAGCATGTGGTCGTGTGCCACAGCGTTCAGCTCTGTAAATGGACAGCGTGTACAGCCTGTCCGTGTAGAACCACAACTCTTGGCCATTATTAACATTCTCCTCTAAAGCTCTCTCTAACCAGTCCCCAGGCACAAGCACGTGAACCACAGTTACTTCTAAAGGCCATGATCGGTTCTCAGGTTCTGTGTCTGCCAGGGCCACTTCCTAGCCAGACAAATAAGTCCCCACCGGGTAAGGTTTGGCTTACACAGCGCGTGGCACATGGTTCGGCAGCGGTTCAGAGTGTTGTACCTAACTAGCATTTCACTATGGAAGTTTGCACCCTTTTTTGCACCTGCTCTTAGAGGCAGCACCATATCCGGGCTCAGGATCTTAACTTCTAAGATCCCTCTAAAGTCCGTAAGTTAACCTGAATTGCTCACATCTGTCCCCCACCCCTCACCCCCACAAAGAATAAGCAGGGACTGTCTCAAGGAAGGAATAGCAGCCTCAGACAGACACTCATTCTTCTCAGTGGATGAAAAGTTCTTATAGAGCCCGGACCACGTGCCAGCCTCACTTCTTATTAATTTCCTCCTATCATCTCATTTAATCCTCACGACGGCAAGTTTGCAGCTGCTCCACCGAGGCACGGGGATGTGAGGTGCTTCACCCAGGGGCACATGCTAATAGGGCAGAGCGGGGATTTCAACCCAGAGCGTTTAAATCTAGAACCTGTAACCACCATGCAATGCTGCCTAAACTCAGAAAAGCATTTAATGAAAATCAAAAACCATGGACAAAATCCCACCTCCAGACAAGTTTTATTTCCTCTTTCCAGTTCAAAAATCAGTAAATTTTCCTTGAAACATCTGGACTTCCCGCTTCCCTGGAAAAATCAGTGTTGTTACCCACAACGGCTCCATCCTGCGTGGCAACAACAGAGCGGAGCTGAGCCGCCTGCTTCCCTCAGACGTGGCGAGTGCTCTCCGGTCCCCAGCAGGCCTGCCTCTCTGGTCCTGCCAGCGTCCAGAGCACCCCCTGGCTGTGCAGAGCACCTGAAAGGAATACCCACCCCAGAGAGAACCCCGACTCCAGCACAGCAGCTGCGGTTTCTTCCTGTGCTTTGCTGCTCGGGCACCCGGCTTCCTCCCGGAGCCTTCCTTCCCTTTCCGGGAAAATGCAGCTGGTTGGCCATTAACTAAGCCATACATTTTCCTGTAGGCGTTAAATGAGATGACAAGTGGAAAGGACCGAAGATGGAGTGTGTCACAAAGTAGATGCTCAATAAATATTAATATCCTGCACCCCGTCCTGTCACATCCTCTCACCTGCGTTGGCGCAGAGGTTAGCGCACACTGGCTCTGCTGGCGTTTGGGACTGCAGGAGAGCAAGGGGGTTGGGGGGGGGGTTGTTGGGTTGTCTGGGGGGTTCTCTCTGATCCAGTATATTGCAGGCAACCCCCTCCATAAGAGACTGTATACTCATATACTGCGAGTTGACAGATGAGAGCTGGACTCCGCCCGAGTGCTGTTCGCAAGTACCAGAAAGTGGTGCGAGCCATGGCTAAAGGGACCGGCCCTGCCGCGGCTCCAGCAGGTGCACGGAGGCCCAGCTTTCACAAGTGTTTTTTCATCTTTCTAAAAGAAGCAAGCTTAGAGTTCTATGTGAAATCATCTGATTTTGAAATGTTGGCATCTAGCTCACCATCTTTTCCAACACTGAGTACCCACACGGTGCCGGCTAAATCACACCGCCTGTGGGGCAGGTGCAGCCGCAGGCCCCGACGTGAGGCTGCCTCCCGCTCCCCCGGAGAGAACCTGTCGCGGGAACGGAAGAGAATGAAAGGGGCTGGTGGGTTTCCCGAAGCCCCATGTGTCAGTCATCTGATCCTTGCTGGTGTGTTGGACGGTTGCTAATGATTCGCCTTAAACCAGCCGACAGCCGCTGTCTCCAAAGGCCCTGAAAGAGTGACTCGTGGTGGCAGTCAGGATGGCCGGAGGGGAGCGTCTGGGGACAGACACACCTGAAAGTGCCTGGCATGGGTCATGGCTAATTGTGCCAAGCAGAGCGCTGACCCTAGACTTGAACTTCCATTTCAGTCACATCCCATAGTGTTTCGAGGCCAAACACTCTGTCGGGAACTGGGTTTGCAGCATCAGGACACGGCCCGGCCTATTCCCGGAGTGGGTGGCTTTGCCATGCTTCTTTCAAAGTCACGGCCCAGCGGTCATGGTCAGTGAAGTGTCCCGAAGCCTCCAAATCCCAAGGGGCAGACACGTTCTTCACCTCGGCTCCCGGTCATTCATTTAGACAGATAGAGCTGCACGTGGTGAGTAACAGCCAGTGTGTCTCCGCCGCCCCCAGCATCGGCTCCACCCCGTCATCGACCGCCTGTTCTTTGAAAACTGGCCAGACTCGGGAGCTCACAGTCCAACAGCCTCCTTCCTCCCTCTCTGCCTGGCCCGCCCTAGAATTCCCCTCCACGCGCGTTTTAAAGTAATCCTTGTAAAAGTGACCATCGCTTTGTTTCATCGTAGCATGTGCAGTGTTTCCCAGATGGGATTTGAAGACCACCTGCTTCTCAATCCCCCCGACCTCATTAAGAACACACGCCCTGCGTCCTGTCAGTGACTGAACCAGTCTTAATTTCCGGTCGAGGGGCAGGCCTTGGCACTTTTAACTCAATCCTCGGCCGATTCTGCACCGTTGGGGAACCACTGGCAGGCAGAATCAGGACTTGGCATTGAGTGAGGGGCGTCTGGCTTGAGCAAGTTGCTAATTTCTCCAAGCTTGGCTGTTTTCATGGAAACTAAAGGCAGTACCTAAGTTAGGTAATGTTTGCAGAGTAGTTAGCACGGAGCGCTTCCAGTGTTAGTTATTATTATTATTATTTCATTTAATTGTGATACCAGCCCAATGGAATAAGTGGGATTATCTGTCCTTTAAAGGTAAGAAAGTTAGACTCAGCAAGGCTGGTTTGCCAAGACCACACAGCAGAGCCGAAATTTGAACCAGCGTTAATCTGACCCAAACTGGTAACTATTCTTAAAACAATAGTAGGAAATCCATCTGGAATCGCAGGGAGAGTCGGGGGCCGGGAGGATTAGAGAAACCTGGCCCTGTGTGCCGAGCAAGAGCCTCCAGGCTATGAAGGCTGTGGCTGGGCTCCTGCGGGCTCCCTCCGTGCCTGTGTTGCTCTTAATTTGTCAGCGCCTCGGAATGCTGTCAGTGGCCTGGCGAAGGGCAGGCCTCCCGGGGAGTAAGGCCTGAGCACAAGGCTTCCCTTTCAGTGACTTTGGGGCTTTTGTTTCCCCAGACAGTGGAGGGTGGAGGACCTCTGGCTTTCCTTGGAACCTTTTCGGGGTGCCTCCCTGTGCACACCCTGCGTGCTGTGGTTGGCTCTGGCCCAGCTTTCAGCTTGTGCTGACTCCGCTGTCCCCATCAGGGCGGTGAGAGGGTCGCCATCAGGGCGAGGCTAGTTTAAACCACACTCTTGTAGGGAGAGAGAAAAGGGCGTCGTAAAAAAGAGAGGCCCGTACTCCCGGCGCTTCCTCAGACTTGCTGACTCCGCCAGCTGCTTCACCTGCGGCTGGGCTGGCGGCGAGGTGACGCCCACTCCTGTTAGGAATGAAAAAATCAGTTTCACACAAGGAATTAAACTGTGAAGGATTTAGCCAATATATCGTTAAGATTTCTAAAAATCAGATTTTCAAACCACATGTTCCCATTTATTAAAAACATAAAATAAAAGGCACATTTTAAAATGTGAATATACTAGCATATGTATATTGGCATGGAAAATAAAGTCTGAAGGATAAAAACCAAGATGCTAACAAAGATTAACTAACTGGTAGGAATTGATGTGATTTTAATTTTTTTTAATTTTGTCGAGGTGTGCTCTACCTACCATAAAATATGTGCATTTTAACTATACAGTTCAGTGCGTTTTGACAAGCATGTAGTCATGTAACCTCACCCCAGGCCTCAACCCAGCCACCCAAGTCTGCTCTGTCACTGTGTGTTGCCTGGTTCATGTACAGGGTCTCATACAGCATGTGGTCTTATGTTATCTCGCTTCTTTCCCTCGGCATAATATCATGAAATGCATCTTAGTTTGCATTGTCTGTTGGTAATTTGTTCTTTCTGATTGTACGGACACAGTGCAAAACATGCATCCTTCCCTGCTGATAGGCATTTGGATTGTTTCCAAATACTTATTATCCTATCCTATATAATAATAGGCTAATATGCAAATTAACTGAACAGCAGAACAGCCAGTTGCTATGACCTGCACAGACCACCAGGGGGCAGATGCTCCGTGCAGGAACTGCCCCCTGGTGGTCAGCAGTGCTAAGGATGTCCAACTGCCGAGGGCTCCCGGACTGCAAGAGGGCACAGGCCGGGCTGAGGGACCCCCTCAGAGTGCATGAATTTTGTGCACAGGGCCTCTAGTATAATCAAAGTGTAATATGCTAAGTTTCCAACCAATTGGTTGACCACTCGACCAGTCGCTATGATACACACTGACCACCAGGGGCCAGACGCTCCAACCGGTAAGTTAGCTTGCTGCTGGGGTCTGCCTGATCGGGACTGGGTGAGAAGGTCAGACACTCCCTGGAGGCCTCCCACGGTCCCTCCCCAGCCAGCCGGCCCGCAGAAGCCTGATCAGGACTGGGCAAGACAACCCCGATTGGCCCTGATTGCTGGCCAGGCTGAGGGACCCCACCTGTGCATGAATTCATGCTCCAGACCTCTACTTGTGAATAAATTTGCTATGGACATTCACTTAGGTTTTCTTTTGTCTTGGGTAAATACCTAAGAGCGATTTTTTTAGTTTACCTATTTTCCAATATTTCTACAGCAAACATACATTACTTAATGGCCCCAAATACTAGAGTCGGGAGAACCTGTCCCATGGCCCGTTGTTTTAGGAAGCCGACAGGAGTCAGGAAGAAAGCCTTCCTCAGTGGACTGGCCTTGGCCGTCCTGGTCCCAGGCAGTGCACCCACCTTCCCCCCATGAAATTTAGATGTGCTTACAGAGATTTCTTTCCCTGGGTGCTGGGGAAGAGTGGATGGGACACTGACTGGGCAGGGATGCGGGGATGTCACTGGTATAACACCCTTATCAAGCAACTTGGCCACAGCTATCAACGGTGAAAATACACACACTCCTCAATCCCTCCAGTGAGTTTTATGAATTTATAGTATTTTAAAGATAAACTTTTACAAACCCAAAAGATGTATGGGTAGGCGTCATTGTGGACGAGCATCCCAGGGCACTAGTTAGATGAACCGTGGCATGTCCCCCACGGGGCTATTGTAGAGCAGTTCAAGTAGACGGGTCGTTATATATGACATGGGATGGCAGCCGAAGCTGGTAAATGAGACAACGGTGCAGTTCCTTACCATGTTTGCTTTTAAAGCAGGATGCCTGTAGTTGTCCTCACGTCCTTGAAATATGTGAAATATGTGTGGACAAATTTATAGACAACTCTAATCATTGCTGCTGGGAAGCCAAGTCCTGAACTGGAGGGCCTGGGGCAGAGGGCGCTGCTTCTCATGCTAGTCTCTCCGAGGCTCTCTGAGCTTTCCTTCCTCGTGTGCTTGTCCTCACATCTTAAAAATGTGTGAGTTAGAGAAACCCACCTGACCTCAGCCCAGTTTCGCTTCCTTCCCACGGACCAAATCCCAGAGTGGGCCTTTTCCTGAGCAGGAACTCCCAGGACTCATGGCCAGCCGTGGCCCCGGCCACTTGTCTGTGTCACAGTTGACCCCACGTAACTGGAAACTGTGATCATTGCCATTTGCATAAGTACAACCACATTGACCCACGGGCTGACAGTTTTGAATGAGGGGAATTATCTGTATTCCTCGGGTCTCTCTGATTGTGGCCTTGACCGGCCCTGAGATATCTTTCAACAGCCAATCCCCAGCAGCCAGCCCCACGACCTTTGAAAAATGAATTTGCCTGCCGTGGGGCCATCCCCGTCCTCTGGCCCAAGTGAAATGTCAATTAGATCACTGACTGCATATGGCTTTTGTTTACTTAAGCATATTCAGCTCACAAGCCTGCAAATGTTTGCTTGCTTCTTTCTACAAAAAACAAAACAAAACAATCCCACACCCAGATTCCTAGGGTGCTCCTGACACTGCGTGGTGGCTGAAAGGAGCCGGTGCGTTGGTTCACTGGGGAGACACACATACTGAGTCATTATTTAGTTGTCAGGCAAATCCAACTTTGTGGTGTTGTAAACAGGCCTCATCTATTGTGGCTCTGTGAACACGCCCCCACTTGCTGTATGGCTGTCTCCTGTAAGGTCTTTTTCTCCTTCTTCACTCCCAGCTCCCCAGACAACAAAATAGAAAACCCCAGCGTTCTATAGAGGATCTTGAGCAGTTACAGACAAGAGAGAAATGAATGGGGAGGAGGGCGTGGCTGAGTGAGAATGACTCACCCTAGAACAGCGGTTCTCAACCTGTGGGTCGCGATCCCTTTGGGGGTCAAACAATCCTTTCACAGGGGTCACCTAAATACATCCTGCATATCAGATATTTACATTACGATTCATAACAGTAGCAACATTACAGTTATGAAGTAGCAACGAAAATAATTTTATGGTTGGGGGTCACCACAACATGAGGAACTGTATTAAAGGGTTGCGGCATTAGGAAGGTTGAGAACCACTGCCCTAGAACAATACAGCAAGAAGATTGCCAGACCGGAAAACCTCAGTGAATGGACTCCCGTTTCTGAAGTTTTCAGCACTGGAACTTTAAGACATGTCACAGGGGTTGAAACAAAAGAGGTTTCCCAAAAGCCAGCTCCTTTTGATCTGCCTTTGATTGCTCAGGCCTTAAATCCAACAAGGGATTCCTTTGACCCTGGCGGCCCTGGGTATGTTCTCCAGCTACAGACCACAAAGCCAGGATTCTCAGCGGTACCTCTGCTTTGGTCCTGTCTTGTTCTCTTTCTAAAGAGAAGGCCAGTCTCTCCCAGTTACACGTCCCTTGGCCGTTGAGATGTGCTTGCTGCCACTAGCCAGCAGCAGGTGTTAGAAAGGGTTTATCTTTGGCCTGAACACAGAAAGCCCCAGGCCCCCCAACTAGAGGTTCCTGCTTTGACTTTTGAGCATCTTCCAATAGCCCCGTGGGGGACATGCCACTGTGTGTCTCTGAAGTTGGACGGTTTGAATCAGCCCTCGCTGGGTCCTCCTCACACATCGCAGGCCATTGCGAACCAAGGGCTGGACCATCCTGAAACTGCTTCACCGATGGCCGGGCGCAGTGTGGGAGCCCGCTGTCGCTGGTGCAATTGGGTTGCGGGTGTGCACATTTTCTCTGCTGGCCTGTCGGTCGCAGAAGGCGAGCCTGCTAGGTAGACTATCAATCCAAGCCCTTTTTCTGGAATCAGCTCCTAAAGGCAATTCGATTTCCTAAAATGGATTCCTTTCTCTACCCATTTGCTACTGAGACAAGTCTGAGCTGTGCTTTTATAATAAGTGGTTTGGCCGGCGTGCAATCGTTCCACTGCTGCCAGCCTCCGGGCCTGTTGAATGGAGGACTTGGAATTTGAGTCAGACTTAACCAAGCTCGGGAGGACCTGAAGGAAGGAAAACCCACACCTCTTTTTTAAAAAATATGGCAATTAAACCTTTGCAGAATCATTCATTCAGTGGGCAGGAGTCGTGACCAAAACCTGGGTCCCTTTGGCCTGTGCCCGGGGCTTAACTGATAAAGGTGACTGAGTGATAGCACAGGGAGGTGGGGGCCATTGAAGGAAAAGTTCCCTGTTACCCGAGGTCTCCTAGAAACGAGAGGCAGGCCATGCTGTGGGGGCCACACAGAGAGCAGCAGTCGGGAGGCAGAAGCAGGAGCCGGGAGAGCGGAGGCAACGGCCATGATTGAGGTTTCCTTGTGGGGAAAGCCAGGCAGGCAGGGTAAGCCGTCTGGGAGTGGCCGGTTTGAATAATTCCACTGGGCCTTGGGGGTTAGCATCCTTGAGGCCTGGCCCTGGGGTGATGTAGGGAAGGGGAGTAATTGCTTGGTGCCTGACAGTTAGATAAAGGTAGTGGTTAGGGTATGGACTTTGGGTTGGTTGGCTTGTATATGAAAGACAGGGTCACTGTCTCTAGGAATTAACTGGCTCTGGGAGGGGCAGTCTCTCCCCAGTCAGCCATCCCCACCCCACCCCCAAGATGTCAAACTCCCATAAAATATAGAAAATTAAATACATAAAACATGATGGTACACCCCTAAACTCCCGGGACCCCTCTATTCCTACCTCCTCACCACACTGGGAAACCAAAAGGGATTGAAAGAACCAAGCATCCCTGAATTCTAGGGGCATTTCAGACTCATTTACTGTCTTATTTTTTCCACTGGTGCATCCATCACACGTTATCACACTGTTCGTATCACCCTGGCATATCACACTGTTCTCTCTCCAAACAGTGTGGCCTAAGGGATTTGTGATCAAGTCCAGACCACTCTGCCAAATGCTAGCTTAGGGCTTTAAGTAGCTCTTCCTCTCTCTAGACCAGTGGTTCTCAACCTTCCTAATGCCGCAACCCTTTAATACAGTTCCTCATGTTGTGGTGACCCCCAACCATAAAATTATTTCCGTTGCTACTTCATAACTGTAATGTTGCTACTGTTATGAATCGTAATGTAAATATCTGATACGCTATATATGTTTTCCAATGGTCGCGACCCACAGGTTGAGAACCGCTGCTCTAGCCCTTCCTTTCCTGTTAAAAAGGATGGACTTGGACCTGGTGATCTCTCAGATTGCTCACCACCCCAGCATCCTGTGGCTTCACAGTTACAGTCACCCAGAGGACCTCAGGCCATTATAGGTGACACTGTTACTGACCTGAGAGCAGTGATGCCCTGAAGTCAGGTGAATGGAGAGGCAGGTAGGCGGGTGGATGTTTCCCAAGAAACCTCAGTGTTTCACTTTGCCATCGGGGCTCCGAAAATAAGTCCAAGGAAGATAGCTCATCCAGACCGGAAGACTTGGTCAGTTCATCCCCCTCTTCCGCCCCACACTTTCTTCCCCCGCTCGCAAATCAACAAAATGGTCCTCTTCCCCTACACACACCCATCCCTAGATTTTTTTTTTTTAATATGTAAGATGCATAAAATAGCAAATGCTGTCAGATCTCAAGTTGGGCAAATACAGAGACAGCCTTTTCAGTCCCGTTGAAAAGTAGTTGTCAGAAATATGCCATTCATTCAGGATCTCTAAGTGCTCTGTCAAGCTTTAACTTGATTAAAATTGAAAACCACATTGCCTGTAAACCAAATGCGAAATCGAAATCTCTTTACTTGCTCTTACATTCTGAAGCCCGGACTTATGGATTACCCTCAGTTTAATTTATGCCATCTTTGTGCCATACATTAATTTTGAATATATTTGTTGAAAATTTCCTGTAGCTTGCATTTATGGTTGTCAAAGGGGCTTTTATCTTGAAAAAAAATGGCGCTGGTTTTAATTACAATTCTGAATAGCTCCATAACCATCTTGAACCCTGGATTTACATCATCTTTATGACAGGCGCGCAATTCCCGCTTTATTGATTTTGCCATTTGCTTCATTACAGTTAATGCAAACCTTTTGTACAGACACAATTCTGGGGGCTGTGCTCTTCTTGGAGGGGTTCGTACGGGCACCACGATGGAAATGGGCCCCACGCTTCCACCGCGGTGCTGACCGAAGGGAAATCAGCTCAGGAACCAGGTCCGCGGTGGCTATCCATCACACGCAAAGGAAATGTTAGCTCTGCCTGTCCAGCCCTCTCCCCCGCTCCCATGGGCTCCGACTTCTCAGTGTTGAGGCCCTGTGAGGTGGCATGGCTCGCTGGTGTTCGCCCCAGGCCTCACTGGCGCTCTGTTGAGAGAACACTCCATGCGGTGGTCACCTCCGTTTACATTTCCCATGTGAATCCTGCACCCCCAACCCCCGGGCTGGCCAAGGACAAGGGACCTCAATGTATTGTGATGAAGTGCTTCGTATATACGCTGAGCCCGGTCCTCCGATGTGCGTGCCCACGAAAGGATGTGAGGGACCTGGGATGAGAAACTGAACCTTGAGTGGCACATTTGAAAGGAATTTTTTAAGGAAAAAAGATAGAATTAGGAAACTTGAGGACGTGTAAGAAGACACATCCATTCCTGCCCGTTGGTCCCAGACTGCAGAAGGCCAGCCGCCACCGCCAAGGGAGCGGGAACCTGCGGGGGACGCTGCTCCCGGGGCTGTGTGCATGAGCCGGACACTCACTGGGCGAAGTGTGGGTGGTGGAGAAAACAGCACTTTTGACCTGGAAATGAGCACGTCCCCTCAGGTCCAACTTCAGAGGCCCTCGCTCTTCCCACCCCAGGCTGTGAGGGGGCTGGCCTCTGGCTGGATGTGCAAGTGAGAGGTCATTTCTGAAGGGGGCAAGGGGCCATTTCTAAGGTGTTTGAGTGGCGAATCTCAGAAAGTCCTAGAAGATTTCTCTGCCCCGGCACCTCCCAGGTACCTCTTGGCAGCTCACTCGACAGCCACTTTCTCGGTTGGTGTCACCTTAGCTTTCTGAGGCCACAGTAAATATTACTGACTTTTCTCAGAAGTCATCTCCATAACTTAGGTGCTGCTTCTAACCAGGAAGAGGAGACATCTCAAGGAGACGAGGCAGAGGGAGCCACAGCGGCCCGACCCCCCACTTCTAACCCTGGAGAGGTGGGGCGTCTGCCTGGGAATGCCGCACGAACCCCTACCTGCAGGCGCAGGGAGGCTGCTGAGCGCGGCGCCTCCCCGTGCAACCGTCTGGCAGAAGTTTTAACGCCGTGTTTCGCTCCTACTGTATTTTTTTAACCTCCTGTGCAAGCCTCCCGTGCATTAGAGCATCCCCATCCTGACTGTTCTCGACCGGGGAAGCTCACATTTGCATGCTCAACACGCTGCGTTAAAAAGAAAACCTGTCTCCTCGGATGGTACCTGTCAGGACAAAATGGGAAAACGCTCCTGTGCGGGCTGGGGGCGGATTAGCACCCCGCATGGCAGCGGGAGGTGGTGCTGGAGGAGCGTGGAGAAGTCACCGACCTCACACCTTTGTGGTACTGAGAGGGAAATTTCAGTCCAGAGCTGTTAGGTCCCAGCCCAGCAAGGTCAAGGATGCTTGTCCTTTCCCACCAACCCGCAGGCTCTTAGATAAAACGCCACTGCTGACAAACGAGGTGCTTTCTCCCCAGTGTGGTGCTTATCCTCAGCCCTGAAGTGTGAGCCGTGTCCTGATTTCCCTTTTCCGGAATCAAGGGAGGAATTAGACGCTGACTTCAGGCTTGATGCAGCCAGTAAAGAGCAGCCGCCGCAATAGGACGCCAGACACCGTCGCTTCAGACCTGCTTGTCTCTGGAACTGGCCCTTCCCTTGCACCAGGTGGGGGGCTGCTCAGGGGGACCCCTCTAGCTTCCAGCCCTTCCTCTCCTTTGTTCCTCTGGCTCTTCCGTCCTGTTCAACTTTTTTTGGATTTTTTCAGCTCAGTGAGACCAATGTGACTGCTGCAAATTGTCCTGTAAGAATTGGGAGATAAACTGTAGGGAAAATGACACCCCACCACCACCACCATTTTCACCTGGCCCTTCCCAGGAGCCTTGCCCAGGGCTCCCATCGCCCAGCCCAGAGGCTTCTGGTCAGAGACCGTCTCTCACTGCCAAAGGTAGCAGCCAGGCCTCCTTGCTAGCCTCCTCAGAGAGGGAAGCCGGACAACCATCCTGAGGAAAGCGGGAAAGAAAGAAAAGAAGTAGCTTCTGAAATGCAAATATAATCTGCCGTTATCTGTGTACCTACAGAGGAGCAAGCTGCAGAGTGGAAAATACAGATTTATCCGGATGATCACTTAATAAGTTACAGACTTACAGAGTGTCTAATTATGGGGGTGTACACCTGAAACTAATAGGAGATTGTATGTCAACTGTCACTGAAAAATGAAAAATAATTTAAACATTTTTTTAAAGTGGATAATCCCACAACATCGTATATTTGGGAGTCGAGCAGATTATTTTTTCCCTTCCATCTAGTTTACTGCCCTCATTCTCTTTGCTTAAAGCACTTATATTTTTTCCTGAATGTGGAGCAATTCATAGTTTCCCCAAAGAAAGCGAGGCGAGTTTACAACTTGCTATAAATAATCCCCAAAAGTGGGTGCGTTAATCCCCCATGTTTCTCTCCCTCGTTCCCACTGGTCTTCCGTCCGACGGCTGAGCTTGCCGCCTGAGGTGCGAGTGGAGATCGGGCCCAGCTTCCCTGCCTGTCTCTGCAATGTCGCAGGGAAGTCCCCCTCACATGGTGACTCTCTCACAAAGTTCTTCCCTGTCACCGAGGGAGTGGCTCCTCTTTTATTCTTCAGGTACAGTTGACATAATGGAATTCAGCATGTGTAAGGATACAGTCCAATGGTACTCAGTATGTTCCCAATGTTGTGCAGCCATCACTTTAGTCTAGAACATTCCATCCCCCCCCAAGGAAACCCCTTTTAGTGGCTGGCCCATTCACTGAGCGCGGTGTTTTCAAGGTTTGTTCATGTTGTAGCATGTGTCAGTATGACACCCCTTTTTATGGCTGAGTAATATTAGGTATAGACCACATTGGTTAGCCATTCATCGCTGGTGGGCATCTGGGTTGCCTCTGCCTTTTGGCAACTGTGGGGCAGGTGCGGCCCCGAGCAGGCGATCCTGCCCCTGCCCTCCTGCTGCGGCAGAGCCCAGGCATCGTCCACTGTTCACTCGAAGTAATAGTACCGGGCAGGAGGCGGCTTTCTGAGGGTCTCAGCTCTGCCCTGAGCCGGGTGGGGCGCAGTCTCAGGCTGCCCACGTACGGGGTTTCCATTTGCCTTTTCTCCGCAGTGAATCACTGGGACCGTGACGCCCCCCCTTATGCCGAGCTTACAGGGTTTTAATGGGCTTCTGCTACCAGAAAGATGCCTGTGAGTGACACCCTGCTAATGGCGCTGACCCCGCACTTCCCAGTGCGCGACCTGGTCCGTGCGCCCAATTGTCTCAGGACCCCTGGCCTGTGTCACCTGGGGAAGGCCATGACCCTGAAGGACTGTTTGCCACCGGCCTGGAGCTCAGGGAGCCGTTTCCCAGGCGTGCCTCTCCCCTGCTCAGGAGAGCACTACGCTGTCCAGCCTGGTCAGGAGGCACCCTCCGTGTCCAGGAGGTGATAGTCACCTCCTTAGGTTGGGGGGTAGGTGCCTGCCTATTATCCCAGCTACTGGAACTAAATTGGCCAGCTTTTCCCCGTGATCCTGGGAAAGACAAGTGTCCTGGGAACCCCGGGAACCTAATGGAGAGACACAGGGGATGTGAGGGGACACCGTGGAGTGTACTGCCCTCACCCACCATCTCCTGGGTAAGACCTGGACTCTTTTCAGGAACTTCCTCCCAACCTAAGAGAACTGAGTTAAGACCACGACACAGTGGTATTATGGCTTCCCTATCTCTGCACTTGGAGAGTCAGAGGCGGGCAGGATAACATGGTGGGGAGCCCGAGCCCTCGGCTGAGGAGCACAGTTCGGACCTGACTTTCTGATGCATTCGCTGAGTTCTCCTGATGATGCTGCACAACCTCTCTGAACGACGGTTTCCTCATTTGTTTGAAACTCGACCTACAGCTGTGAAACAAGCGCTTCAGTGGAGGGATGGCCAAAGGGCCAGGAGGGCTTGGAGGGAGGAGTTCATTTTGCTTGAGTTTGTGCGAGAAGGAGTCCCCAAATGGAGCAGGGGCAGGACGGCCGGCGTGAGGGAGGCCTGAAACGCACAGGTTCTCGGTAGGGTAGTCACAGATTGCATGGAGGGGTGGGGAGCAGCCATGCTGAGCAGGCCGGGCCTCTTACGGAGGAGCAGCAGCGCCTGTGATCATTGTGCGCATGACAGATCCAGGGGCAGAGGTGGAACTCTCAATGCCTCACCTGCCTTTTCTGTGACATAAGGATCGTGCTGTTGTGAGCCCCAACTGAGATAGGCATGAAGACACTCAGCTCAAGACCTAAAAAGGGTAAATAGATACTATGTGCAGTTATTACTGTGATTGTGTAGGGAGTCACTGAAGGCTTCTGTACAGATTAGGGAATGTTGACATTAAGAAATTATACACCGCCTGGCCGGTGTGGCTCAGTGGTTGAGCATCGACCCATGAACCAGGAGGTCACAGTTCGATTCCTGGTTGGGGGACATGCTCAGCTTGCAGGCTTAATTCCAGTGTGGGGTGTGCAGGGACAGCCGAGCAATGATTCTCTCTCATCAATAATGTTTCTATTTCTTTCACCCTCTCCCTTCCTCTCTGAAATCAATAAAAATATATTTTTTAAGAAGAAATTATACACCATAGACGATGGTAGGGCACTTGACTGTTTTAGGTGCTCAGTACATTGCATGACTGGTTATTAATTGAAAATGACCACCAAGAAATGGGGTTACATTCTGCGTTTACTCTCCATGGTTCTCGCCTATGGGAATTGTGAATATGGGCCCGTCGACATCCTTCTCCCAGTAAGAGGGAAATCTGTATTTTGTGTAGGTGTTGGATGGCTTCTCACATTTCAGTCTCATATTAGCTGGAGAAATACAAAAAACACGTGTGTGGGAACTGCTGCCCTCGGCTCGGAAAGCATATACTGAACTTCTCAATAATTGCTTCTTTGGTCTGGGACGGAAGCAGAGGGGATAAAGGGATAGTCTCAAATCCCAGGAAGACCCAAGTGAGATGAACAGGAACTTTTACTTGAGAATCTCTTAAGGAATTGACCTCCGGCCACATAGCTTCAGAGCCAAAAGAGGCTTCAGAGATTATGTAAGATGAAGTCCCGTGTTTGATACTATTTATTTCGAAGCAAAGACAAGTGAGCCATGCCACCGCAGCTTTTCAGAGTGCATACATTTCATTACTTTCATACTCAAGACGTCCTTCTGGGTGAAGTGTTATTCTCCCCATTGTATAGGTGAGGAAACTGAGACTTGGGGGCATGGATGGTGGTCTCAGTCCATTCAGGCTGCTATAGCAAAACACCACACACTGGCTAGCTTATACGTGGCAGAAATTTCTTTCTCGTGGTTCTGGAGTCTGGGAAGTCCAAGATGAAGGCACTGGCAGGTTCTCTGTCTGCTGAGGGCTCATCCCTAGTGCTGTCTTTTCACTGTAACAGCATGTGGTGAGGGGCCCGTTTTCTAAGGGCACGAACCCTGCCTTCATGAAGGACTCTGCCTTCATGACCTAGTTACCTCCCAAAGGTGCCACCTTCTAATACAATCACCTTGGAGAACAGGTGCCAACATATAAATTTGGAGGGGAATACAAACATTCTGCCCC
The DNA here is from genome assembly GCF_963259705.1 of Myotis daubentonii. Lineage (NCBI taxonomy): Eukaryota > Metazoa > Chordata > Mammalia > Chiroptera > Vespertilionidae > Myotis > Myotis daubentonii. Next base: position 103,817,154 of record NC_081844.1, on the reverse strand, counting down.
CGCCCTCTCCCCAAAATTCATGTTCTTCTCACATGCAAATACGTTCATTCCATCCCAGTAGGTCCCAGCATCAATCTAGAAGTCTAAAGTCCAAAATGGCGTCTCAATCTCCTCTCAGTCGGGTATGGATGAGATCTGGGGTGTATTCATTCCCAGTATATTGCTCTCTAGCTGTCAGCCTGTGGTGGGACAGGCCCAGGATGGCCACGGTCATTCCAAGAGGGAGACATGGGGAGGAAGGAAGGAGTGAAAGGTCCCTGAGAACCCAAAACCTTAGGACCCGAGAATGACCTCTGACCTGAGGCTCTGCCCTCCGATCACAGGGGCAGAGATGAAGCACTGTGTTCACACGGCTACAATGTCCAGGAGCCGTAGTCTTCCATTTATAAAACGGGTAGCAAGTGTTGAGAGCCTCCACAAGGTTAGTATGGGTTGGAAATGTGAGTACATTCAAGCAAGTCTTCAATTTTGCAGGAGCGAGCCGTGTGACTCTTGTAAAGGGAAGCAGATCTTCCATGGTTTTAGGAGGCCATCCCTGCCCCCCCAGCCCCCCGCCCCTGTGATGCATCCTCCACACACTGTCAGGGAGACCTGCACCTGCCGCTTCTGATCCTGGGTTTGAATGAAAGCCAGCGTCCTGCCTGGGCTCAATGCTGTGTCTGTCCAGGAAGAAATTCTCTGCTCTGGCCGTGCTTCCTGGTCATACTCACACTCCGGGATAGTTTATCTCTAGAGCCCAAAGGGGAAATTTCTGCAACCCCCTCGAATGCAAAAACATTTATAAACTCACTATGTTTGTGCTGGTTGTTTTAAACACACACACACACACACACACACACACACATAAAAACAAAGGAGTAAAACACAGAGATGTCAGAGATAACTTTCAGGCCCATTAACAGAAGCACATTCCATCTTTCCATGGTCTCTCTCACTCCGCCCCTGTGCCAGGAAGGAGCCCCAGATGGTTATCACTCAGAAGTGTAACCAGGGAAACCAGAAAGCTGCCCCAATCGCTATGGAGACAGCCTTTCATTCGTTTGGCCTCTTGAGTATTCATGGCATCTTCAAGGCCTCAGAGTAAAAGGGGATACTTCTTACAAAGAAATGTTCACTCCCCATGAGGAGGGTTGAAGATGCACAAAGAACGTTTTAGCGACTTCCAGGGCTCCCACCAGGCTAGCTGTAGGTGTGTCTGCAAAGGGACAGCCCATCTTGCGGAGGATGCGGTGGGGAGCCTTTCAGAGCGGACATAACTGAAAGCCGGTTTGTGAGTCGTAAAGTTTAGGGACACTGATGAAGGAATGGGGAGACTCTATTTCCAGTGGAGTTGGCTCTAGGAGTGTGAGGGGTGCACAAGCATCGAGATTGGCCCAGGACTGATGAGTGTCCCAGGATGGGATTTAGAAGCTTTGATGCTGTAAAACAGGGCCAGTTCCAGGCAAACCTTGGCAAGTTGGATGTCCCAGGTACAAAGCCCTTTGGTCCTCACAACAGGTTGACACAAGAAAAAAAATGGCTTTGAGGAACGCAAGCCTCAAAACCTGAGAGCACGCTTTGTAATCAATAGCCAAGTTTCGTTGGTCCCTTGGTCTAAAAGTTCCTGGGAAACAAATGAGACTTTCTCGTCATGAAAATGGGGTGTTCTCTTTTTTTTTAATAATTCTTTATTGTTGAATGTATTACATACAATAATTCTTTATTGTTGAAAGTATTTTTATCCCCATTGACCCCCTCCAGCCGTGGTGTTTTCTTTTGATTTGCTTTTTGTTTGATTAGTTGTTGTTGTTCTATCTAGAACTGCTAGAATTTTGTTTCAAATTGAAACTCGTCTAAAGTAAACAAAAGTTTGTGCTAAATCGTTTTTGCAGGGGTCCTGCCCCTGCATTTTTTCAGCACAACTGCATTTGCCAAATTCCCGGCAAACCAGAAACTGTAAACAGAGCAGTGGAGTTGCTGCTATTTCCCAGCGATGTGTAACACACCCCTTCCTCCGCCGGCTCGGCCTGCCTCCTTGGTGCTAATCCATCATGGTGTTTGCGGATTGCAAGCTCACTCTCACAGGCATCTACAGGAGTTGATGCAGTTAGTCTCCTGCTGAGAGATAATATGACATAGACTGCACTAAATAAGGCATTACACCAGCCGAGGGGCACAGTGCGCAGAGCGACGCTTGTTAAAATAGAGTCATGCTTCCATTCGTAACCAAGTCTCTGCAGGATGCCCTGATCTGAGAGCTTAATTAACCTGGGACCCTGTCCTTTACGAAGTCAGTCTGGTTGGCTGAGGCCTTTAGAAGGCTAACGATCACTTGATTATCTGAATAAATCTGTGATTGTGACCGGATACAGGTGCATTCAATTTCGGCAGTCAACCATCACTCACTTTACCTGTTTTGTGATATGCATTCCTACTTACCTACACACGATAGGGCGAGACTACATGTGATTATTATGTAGGAGAAATAGGCATAAAGTTGCCGGTTCTCTAGACAGGAGTCTTTGTGGATACATAAATAATTCATGGGTCAGTAAATAGATCTATGTGCATGTATTCTTAGGTCTGGTAGGCAAGTGTACAAAACGTGCAAAATAATAGATTCACCTCTTTTTTTTTTCTTCTCATTTGAGATGTGGTTTTCGTGTGGAATTACAGTAGCTCCTTAATGATGAGAAGTAGTGACAACTCATTAGCGGACGGCGGGTTAGATCAAGTGTTTGATTTGCCTACAAAGTCTGACCGGTACTCAATTATATGAAGTGTATGCATTTCTTTTGAACATAATTTCTTTTCCCTCTTACTAGTTAAAATAACCTTGAGTTTTGTTCTTGTTTTCTTTTGAAGACCCCAGCCAGCAGCAGACAAATGCTTCTATAATTTGTTCTTCAATAATGATTTTTTTTTCAGAATGTTAAACTGTCATATATATATATATTAAAAAAAAAAAACCCTTCAGAATTGCTACTAGGTTTCTTGTTTTCTGCTTAAAGGACAATAGGACCAAAGTGGAGAAAAAAAATCACATGTCAAGGCTACTTCATGTTTTGTCTCCTGGCTTATCTTACAAAAGTAGGACTTCCACAGGTTTATTTTTTTAAAATACTGCAACATTCTATTTCTCCTCGGTGCAGAAGAAGTACACTTCAAATATGTATATGGATGAACACATATATTTCACCAAAACCCAACTCAACATAGTTTCGTTTTTAGAATTATCCTAAATCTCCTAAGATCGCTGAGATGTAAAAGCCGAGTGGATGGTAACCTCCCCCCAAATATTTTCAAAGGACGTCTTACCCTTCCTTCTTCATCCCGGGTACCTACACTGGGTGAGCCTCTAATGAGACTATTGCCATGGCTCGCGTGGGTTAATTCATCGTTAGATTCCGAGACCACAGACTTGCTCTCAATTTCCAGTAAGGTTTCCCTTGTGAATTTCATTGCAGAAGTCCTCCCACTTATTTTGTGCATTTTATGTAGTTTTGCTCAGAAATAAGCAAACCTTTTAACTCCAAAGGGTGCTGAACCTTAGCTACTTCTCTGAGTTAGCATGAAAGGGCCGCAGCGACTCTAGCTGCCGTCCCAGAGAGAAAGGCTGCCCTGGGCTTGGGACGGTTAACCATCCATGGGCCCAGATGCTCGGGGGCCCAGAGCATCTGGATGAGAAGCGAGCGTTTGGATGGATGTGCTCCGGGAGGTAGACCTCGCACATAGATAACTAGCTTGGAATTCTACGATTTTTCAGCTCTTCAAAGCCTGTTTGTAGAGATTTCTGTTTTCAAGGTATTTCTCATGGGGCCTCAAATACGTCATTGAAACCCTGCAATTTTCCCTTTCTTTCTTTCTTCCTTTCTTCCTTTCTTCCTTTCTTCCTTTCTTCCTTTCTTCCTTTCTTTCTTCTCTTGTGGTGGTGGTGGTTTAGAGATGGGCGGATTGCTCTAAATCTTGTAATCGGGTTTCTTAAAGCCCCTTTTTAAGGATTTAGATAGGCCTGTGCTGCCTCAGTTATGGAATTTGAAATTGTGATACAAAGAGAGGCATCTTGGTAGTGGTGCGTGTATGAAAGGGAATTCTTACTGAAGCGCTGTCTCCCTGTCCGCTGTGTGTGGAGTTTATTTTGAGTCCTCGCTCACGCTGGCTTTCCTTTCTGACTTGTTTATATTCTCAGAGAATAAAAATACAGTAGCCGGGAAGCTCCTCTCGGGGAGTCCGCCTTTAGCTCTTGTCTGAGGATCCCTTTCTAAATGGACTGCGGCATCATTTTAGCTCTCACATTGTTTGCCGAAATCCGAGCTGCCCAGGGAAATTAGAGCAGTTAATTTAATATCGAGAGCGTTTTGGGGCTTCTGGGCTTATTCACAGGCAGGAGAGTGTAAATCACTGAGTGTTCTGTGTAAAGCGGCGGGCAGTCAAAGTTGCCTCCAAAAAATAGCCAGCCTTCCCGCTCCTCACCTTCACCCTGAGCCCGTGGAAATCTTACTTTATCCCAGGTGTCTCCTCCCAAGTGCTCCCCAGCAGGCGTCTGCGGGGCAGACAGGCAGCACCCCGGGTGGTGGTAGAGGGCATGTGGGGTCATTGCCTGTTAGTTCTGAGGGGACTCCAAGGTCACAGCCCGCAGTGTGGTCCATGGCGGGGAGCTCTCTCCCCTACCTGGATCCAGCCCTGCCACCCTTGCCATGGAGAACTCGTTCCGCAGCCACCATGACCAGCAGTGACTTCCCTGCACCGAGCTGGGCACTGGCGTCGGTGATTTGTGTGTTAAGGAGAAAGGAGCAGCAGCCGTGTGGAATGCACTTACGGCCGAGGAGAACGGACAGAGCGCCATCCAGCCTCCTAAGACGGCCCAGGCCCCCTTTGAACAGGCCTCCTGAGTAACGGGTTCTGTGTGAGTGGCTGCTGGGCTGTTTTGATGTGCTTTGGAGAGGACCTTTGAAAAAGCACTTTAGGGACCTCTGACCCGAGAGCTTAGCACACATGTGGGTGGCCTCCACCCACCCCCAGAAGCACACTGCGCAGTCCAGTGCTTTGGCCTGGGCTCCGGAAGGTTGTGTGTGTGCTGCAGCCCTCACTCCCTGCCTCTCACAGACACGCCGGGCTTGCTTTACGTCGCCTCCCCTCTCCTGTGCTTCCGGGCCAACTTCTGTGGGTCTGGGGTGTGCTACGGGAAGAAAAAGACACCTTGCCGGGAGCAGTGTGTGCTTACTTGGTTGAAGGGCCTGGCTCATTTGCAGGAAATAGCGGCATTGGGGGCAAAACCATGGCTTGCTTTTTACAAACACCCAGGTGCTTCATGCCCTGGATTCATCTAACAGTTGGGAGGGGACGCGATGGAGGTTTCCGTTGGCCCCGCGGGACCCTCATCAGCCCTGTACCCTGTAGACGCGCATAGTGCCCCATCCATCTTGGGAATGAATCTGACCACAGAGCCCGGTCTAGTTTATCTGGTCAGAAGGAAAGGAGACCATCTTGATTATAATAAATAAATGTCTTCTGGAAAAGCACGCTTAAATATTTTAAATTTTGACATGCTTTGTATGTTCTAATTTGATCTATAAAATACACCCACAGGGATGCTTATATTAAAGCATGGTTTTCACGTTACTAATAAATAAACAACCAGGCGTCACCTGGTACACCCACTGAAAATATTTAAACATCATGGAAGTGCTGATACACTGGGCATCTCTGCGCTTAGCCCTGCAGTGATCAGGGTCCTCAGACGCTGTCCCCACCGCGTCAGGGTCCTGGGTTGGAGGAGCCCCATGGGACACTGAGCAGTGGATTTTTTAAAATCTTTCCCACACCTCCTTTCCCTACACCCTTTATAATCTCTTTCTACCACTTCTCTCTCTCTCTCTCTCTCTCTCTCTCTCTCTCTCTCTCCTCTTCTCTGCAGACTGCATTCTTTCCATGTAAAATCCTATACATCTAACGCAGTGGTTCTCAACTTTCCTAATGCCACAACCCTTTAATACAGTTCCTCATGTTGTGGTGACCCCCAATTTCATTGTTACAAATTGAACATAATTAAAGCATAGTGATTAATCACAAAAACAATATGTAATTATATATGTGTTTTCCCATGGTCTTAGGCAACCCCTGTGAAAGGGTCAGTCGACCCCCAAAGGGGTCGCGACCCACAGTTTGAGAACCATTGATCTAAAGTATCCCCGTTTGGTCTCTAGTGCTCCCCAAAAGAAAAAGAATAGAAAATTCTTCACAAATCCAGCAAATAAGGACTATTCTAATAGCAGGGCCCTAACTAAAATGTCTTCACAAAAGTGGACGGCACCACAAACTGCCCTCTCCCGGCACTGCCCCGGACTTCCCCGCCTGGTGATTTAGGGGCTTTTCTGCTTAGGAGGAGGGTGCCGTTTTTGCCGAGTTCAGCATGTTCGTTGAGTCATTTCTTGGAGCCAAAAGCCAGCTCCACTGCATTTCTGCTGGGTAAGGTCCGATGGCCTTGGCGTGGGGCAGTGGTTGTTGATTCATCGGCCTTTCCACTGATGATAAATCCGGGAGCCCCGGCAGCGGTACTAGGTAGGCTCCCTTAACAGACCTTGTGCAGGGAGTCGGCGGCGACACTTAGGGAAACCTGTGGAAGGGCGCTCATAAACTCCTGTTCTGTTCGGCGAGGCTCAGGAGAGTGGGGGCAGAGGGAGCTCTGGGATCCCAGGAAGGAGGCAGCAGCAAGGGCTTAGACCACCACATGTAGAACTGGTCGACCTGAAGACCAAAAAAGCGCCTCTGCTCCTTGAGACGCCCATTTCCTGTTTACGTTTAAATTCTGGGTGGCTGGTGTCTTGTATCATGAGCATCTGAGATGGTTTAGCTCCTCGGCGTATCGCCTGGAACCCATCTGCCGGGATGCACTAATCGCTCTAATTGCATGTACTTCACTCCTGTTCATCGCACAGCCCACATCTATACTTTCCCAGGGATCATAGTGTTTTCATTTTAATACCGCCTTTAGCAGAACGTGAAACGCTCCATGAGGGTGGCCCAGTGTCGCTCGGATGCGTCCTTTGCAGAGAGTTGTCTTGGGAGAGATTATCGCAAGTTACAAATGAAAATCGCAGCCCCGGAGATCCCTCCCCTGAGAGGGGCTGATCTTTCCTGAGACAAAGGAAAGAAAAAAGAGTCTGTGAGGGAGTTTTTTCAGGACAGCCCTATTTCTTTGGGCCATCTCCTTGCTCCTCAAAACCACGGTGTGTTCTGCACACAAACTGCCATCGACAACCTGGTGCCAATAACCACTTTCTGTATATAACATCTTTTTTTTAGAAATCACATGAGTCATCTAATGCATGATATCTAAGTTGGAACGTGGTCACGGTAAATATCCCCACACATCAGAGGCATTTTGATTCAGAGATAATGGTATCTGTTTGCTGGCTCTCAACTAAAATACCTCAGCCCCAACTAGACTGTCTGTTAGTCGAGGCATCTTTTTAAAAGATGTGATTTTCATGCTCAGAGGATGGAAAGGGACATGAAAACCGAGTCCTAAAATAGGCGCATTTAATTCTCCCCGATTTAAATGTAAGTGGCCCTTCTTGAAGGCAATGACGATATTCCCTTTTCTCCCCCCACCAGGAGCGCCTCCATCAGTGGCTTGCCTTAATGCTGATGGTGGTTGGTGCAGTTTGAGGGAATCTGTAATTAGTCAGAAAATGCTTCCATAGAATGACCTACCAGATGGGCCCCGTCACAAAGCACAGAGGCATCAAACCACCACAGACATTTGGTGCTTAGAATAATAAAAAGACTATAAAATTAGATTAGTTGAGTCTAATTTGGAATCGGTATATTCCCCATGCACCCTCGCCGCTCGTGGGCAGATAAAGCCTTGAGATTTAGCGCTGTGTCAGAGACTGCCACTTCCAGTAAAAGGAGACTGGGCGCGGGAGAAAGGGAAGAAAGCATTCTGGGAGGTCTCGGAGGGCAGAGCAGTGACCTCCAATGATTTACAGGCCTTTAGCTTAATGAAATTGTTTCAGTGACATGACGGTAAGAGCTCGTAATGGATTGGATGCCCTAATGTAATGAAATTACTCCCTTCTGCCTAAAAAAAAAAATGCGCAATTAATATTTACTGAGACCTGACAGCCTTTGGTGCGCTCGTCTGTGTAGTTCTCTCAGACAGTCAGAGAGGAGACGGAGCAGCCTGGCAGACGGGCTGGCTCTGCGGGAGCTCCTGGCGGGGACGAGCAGAGCCTGCGAGGGGTGGAGGGACCGGCGCTCGGCGACCGGGGACGCCGGCCGGCTGCTCCTCAGCGCTGCCCGCACTCAGCCTTCACGCTCTCCCTTGCTTTTCCACAGGCAACTGGACAACAACCACATCAGCTGCATTGAAGATGGAGCCTTCCGAGCGCTGCGCGATTTGGAGATCCTGTGAGTTGATTGTGCGGCCGCTGCCTGGTGTGCGTGTGCGTGTCCGGGTGAGGAGGAGACAGGGGGAGTGCGTGTGCAGGGGGTTCCGTGCGGGTGCGTTTCTGGGGCTGCTGCTGCAGTGCTATTAACATTGGGCACCGGGAGATCCCTCCGGCTCACCTTGGCCAAAGTGTTCGCAGGCAGCAAAGTGTGATTTCCCACCTCCCGCAAACTGGGGCTCCTGCGAATGATGTCTCAGCGGAGCCCTTTCTCCCCACTGTTCCCACGGTGTTTGTTGCTGGGCAAAACAGATGGGCTGGAGTAGCCCCCAGCCCCTGCCAGCGCGGTCAGGGGGAGCCTGTCTTGAGTGTGGGCACGCAGGAGACAGGTTACAGGTCTGCGAGACCAGAGAAGGTAGCACCAGGGGTCAGGGCAATCACCCAAAATCCGAAAGGGATCTGGGCGCAGGACTGGGGGAGGCCAGACAGCAGGTCAAGTCAAGCCATTGCCTTTGCTCCTGGGCTCTCGCCTCAGGTGCAAATCCAAACTTTAAGCAGCGACCTTAAGTGTTGGGGGGGGAGGGGAGGATGAGAGGAAGTGGACACCTCCCAGAACCCCACTCTGTATACTTTATCTGGAAGCATGAAGCTGCCTTTCTGGGTTCCAGATTTTCAAATGGGTCTGTAAGGAAACCTGACTTACAGGAGGGGAGGGCCACGAGGGGGAGGGAGTCAGCCAGGAGTCATCTCGGGTCATTCACACTAAAGTTGAATTGTGTGAGAAAACATTCTGATCGCTCTCACCCCAGCTACACTTCCAGCCATCCATGGTTTGGGGGAAGCTGGAGAGGAAGGCAGGAAAGCCCAACAGAACTCGTGTCAGGAGATGCGGGGTCCGGTCCCCACTCAGCTCCTAATTAGCTGCGTGACCTTGGGCAAGTCCCTTCCACGCTCAGAGCCTAAGTTTTCTCATTTGGGAAATGAAGGGGTTGGTTGCTCTATCTTGGGGGTAACTTCTCCTTTCCAAGTTCTATAATTGCTTGGTTCTAAAAATAGTTCTGATGGTACAGTCCCACCCAGAGAATGCTGAGAATGCTAAGTGTGGGGTCTGTTGAGCATCCCTGAAAATACGAAGTTACTTAGTCACCAGGTCGCATAGCTCTGACTTCCAGGAGAATGAATAAATGCCAGACAAATACACGAGTGAATATTTTTACATGTCCCTTTGCACATAAAAGGAGGAGTGAAGGGTTCCCTGTCCCTTCCCCTGGCACCTGGCCCCGCAGACAGCAACGGGCTGGAGAGAGCCTCTCCACGTTGCATGCGAGGAAGGTGATTCCAAGAGGAATCACGGGGGAAATAGAAGGGAGCTGCTGCTGCCAGCGCTGGGACTGATGAAAGCCGAGCATCCCAGCACCGAAGGGGCAGGCCCTCAGCCAAGGCGGGAGGCGCTCACTCCTGACAGGGGTGGTCCCTCCTCACCACACTCTGACCCCGGAACCCGCAACCAACGCATGTGCCCAAATGTAGTCACCCAGGGCTTCTCTTATCAAGAGGCCGGAGCTGAGAGGGTGGGCACAATTCTCTCTGCCTGAAAGAAAGCCTCTGTACAAGGGCCGCTAGGAGCATAGCACCCTGTTCTTGGGACGGATGAGGAAATTCCTTGGGAAGAGATCAGGAAATGGAAGTCACCAGCTGCCACGGAGCAGCTGGGCGACCTCTACAAGACGTGGTGGGGTCTCCTCAGGAAGGCGGGGGTGGGGGGGGGCGGTGTCTGACAATCAGACACACCTGGGTGTGGAAGCCAGGACTCAGTGGGACTTTGGCCAGATTACTGAGCCTCTCTGAGCCTGTTTTCTTCACGTTAAGAAGAGGCACCTGATCTATTTTATAGGAAGGGCTCCCCAAATAGCGTTTCTTCCAGGCCCCTCACTTTCTCCCGACCATGCCCCATCCCCATCCAGGGGGCAGTTGGACTCGGAAACGCTAGTATCCGGGCACACCGGGTCTCTCCCACTGGAAGCTTACAAGCCTGTGATGAAAAGTTCTCTTTCCCCGTCATTGCAGAGCCCGCAGGATCTGATTAGTTTATCTTTGCGATTCCAAACAAAGCCAGATCAATAGCTTTGTTTTAAAGACACGCTGATTTGGCTTCACGTGGCTAAGTACTTAAAATTAATCATCATCAGTGAGTCCGCGGGTTTCTAATCTCCAGCAGAGGCACTCAGCTCTGGAACCATCCATCTTAGTGGGGAGCTATTCTGAAACTGGCTGGAGCTGACATCTCCATCTAAAGGACCTCCCCTCCCCACCCCCAGACCTCCCAAATCTCAGCTAGGCATCGACATTTTGTAACACTTCCCGGTAATCACAACTTGGCACCATAAAGAATCTTGACAATGACATAAATAGGAACTAAGGGAGGGCATCGTGCGTTAACTTAGTAAATTCTTCAGAGATGCCGAGAGAGGGGATGGAGTTCGAAGCCCGCTGTCCCTGGGCAGGTCATCTTTCAGCACCTGCAGCTGTAACATCTGCACATTAAGAGACAAGATGCAGTTTTTCAGGTGTGTCTTCTCTCTGACGTTGTGCAGCGTGAAGCACAAAACAAGGAGAGACTCGGGGTGACCTCGTGGAAATCTCTCAAAATTAACTCAAGGGAAGTCTGTGGACCTCACCTACAGTTGACCTTTGAACAACATGGGCATTAGGGGTGCTGACTCCCCCTCCCCCCTGCCCACAGTCAAAAATCTGCATATAATGTTGGACTCCCCCCAAAACCTAAATCGTCTCTCAGTATCTCAGGGGATTGGTCCCAGGGCCCCCCACAGATACCCAAATCCATGGATGCTCAAGTCCCCTGTATAAATGGTGTAGAGCAATGCATACAGTTGGCCCTCCACGTCCACAGACTCCCAACCTCAGATGGGAAACAGTACAGGTATTTAGTGAAGAGAATCCCTGGGTCAGTGGACCTGCCCAGTTCAAACCCGTGTCGTTCAAGGGTCAGCTGCACTAGTGGAAATATTCACGCGGGATCACCCCGTGACTCGTCCTCCCTGTGAGGGAAATGCCGTAGGACTTCTTTCCATCTAGTCCGAGGCGGGTTTCCCCTGTTCCAGGGAATGAGAACTTGGGAGGCGAGTCGACAGGAACCACTCTCTGCAGGGAGGGGAGCGGCAGGGGTACAGGTTGGAAAAGACTCAACTCTGCCCGCCTTGTCCGCGTTTATGGCGCATGCCCAGTGGGGGATGCCCAGCACCGGGCATGGAGGACAAAGGGAAGGAGTCAGGTAGCCAGGAAGGGGGCTAAAAGGAAAAGCATCGTGTAGGCCAGTGGTCGGCAAACTGCGGCCCTTGAGTGTGGCTCTTCCACAAAATACCACATGCGGGCGCGCATACAGTGGGATTGAAACTTCGTGGCCACACTCAAGGGGCCAAAGAGCTGCATGTGGCTCGAGAGCCACAGTTCACCGACCACTGGTGTAGGCAAAACTTCTCAAGGCCCGAGCCCCCACAGGGGAGGAATCCCAATGCGAGTGATCGTAGCTGACTTTCGGGCAGTGCCCCGTCCCCAACACATAACACAACCAGTGCTTTAACCCGTGACCTCTCTGCATCCTCACAAACCTGCTGGGAAACTGCCGTTATCGCCGCCCGCCTTGTACAGAGGAATAGCCCATGTCAGGGAAGCCAGGGGCCTGCCCGCCCAGCAGCAGCAGAGCCCGAGTGACCAGCATCCTACCAGCTGCCCCTCTGAGCTGTGTCGCCAGGGCTCTCCTAGGGTTGGCTCCCCTGAAGCGTGGCCGCCATGCGCCATGGGTGGTGTGAGCTGGCCCCTAGAGCCGGGCCAGGCAGGCGACCCAGGACTCAAAATCCTGGTGAAGAGAATGCAGGCGCTTCCCACAAGCCTGCAGAATTATCATCCCCTTCCCCCAGTTTAGGGGTCCCCGCAAAGTTGAAGATGAATCAAACTCACCAGGATAAGAAAATAACCCCACTTTTCACTGACTTACATTCTAGTCCCAGGGACGATGTAGTCTCACTTCTGGATGCCGCCAATTGACTTTGGCGCCCAACGGTTTGGGGGCCCCATTCTCCAAACTGCCCCAAAACGCAGCCCCAACTTCCTGTATGGCGCTTATGGTTCTTCATGGAGGGGCCTGTTTCCCGTGGGTCCGATGACTTTCTATTACCCACATCACCGCCCTTTCATTTCCACCTGTTCTATCCATTTGGCGACTCACATCTCCTCTTTCTCTAAGGCAGTGGTGCTCAACCTTCCTAATGCCGCGACCCTTTAGTACAGTTCCTCATGTTATGGTGACCCCCAACCATAAAATTATCTTTGTTGCTACTTCATAACTATAATTCTGCTACTGTTATGAATCATAATGTAAATATCTGATATGCAGGATATATTTTCATTGTTACAAATTGAACATAATTAAAGCATAGTGATTAATCACAAAAACAATATGTAATTATATGTGTTTTCCAATGGTCTTAGGCGACCCTGTGAAAGGGTCGACCAAGGTTGGCGACCCACAGGTTGAGAACCGCTGCTCTAAGGCATGTGTATGCGGCCGTTGAGTACACCAAGACTGCATCTCCAGCCCCTTCGGGCAGGAATCTTTGCTGGCCGTGCTCTGAACCATGGGTTTCTGGTCCCTGCTAGCAAGATTGAGAATGGGCGGGCAACTCACCAATTATACCAGGCTCTTCCCTGCCCAGTTAGAAAAACGTTTAATGAAAAAGAAAAAATTAAGAGTATGGACAAATGAAACAAAAATGAGAAGACCTAATGAATTAGATAGTTAATTAATTTTTTCAATAGTATTACGGGAGGAGAGAAAAGATTTTCAGATATTGTCTCCTGACTACATGTAGCAAATCAGATCAGCAGACACGTCCTGAAAGGCTGTCACCTCTCGGTGAGGGGTCTGCCCGGAGAGATCCCAGGCCCAGCAAACTGCGTGCGGATCCTGGGGTCTGCAGATAACCAGGGGTGCCGTTTGGAAGGCCTTGCTCACATTTATGTCATTACCAAGGCCTCCACTCCTTTGGGTTACTGCCAGCTCAGGCAGCCCTGCTGTAATCCATGGAAATTGGGTGACATTACTCTAGGCTGGCCCTGGTGTCTGTAGAGAAAAGGGACAGAGAGGCCAAGAGCAAGGCCAGGCGACAGTGAGCCGAGGCCTCCTAGCAGTTCGCACCTCGGCTGCCCCACTTCCCTCACCCGAGTTGTGGGGCTCTGGCCAGGGGATGCCAAGGACAAGTTGGTGGTAGCAAAGAGGCTGGCACCTGGGTCTCCAGGCCCCGGGCCCCATGTTCTTTGCCCACATGGGCACCTCCTGCAGTTGGGCCCTTTGGGAGAAACCCCTGATGACATGGGAACCCTGAGTGCAGTGTCTTTCTAGCCTGTCCTTCAGTGGCCTCTCCTATTTTGGAGGTTGAGGGAGGGCAGACTTTGATCCCAGGTCCTGCTTTCAGCTCTCTCTCTGGAACTAGACAACAGACCATATTGCATCTATGGATGAGTTTTACTTAATCTCGTAACATGTTCTTTAACAATGGAAGAGAGCATTTCATACTTAAAACATATTGTATTTTTCGTAAAATTCCAGCTTGGGCTTTTAGCAACCAGAAGCATTGGCAGTCCTGAGCTCATTCCTGCATCGCGATGGTCGGTGTGGCTGGGTGCACAAGCCCTCCTCCCATGGGATGTGGCTGCCCCTTTCCCACTGGCCTCCACTCCTTTGGGTTGCTGCCAGCTCAGGCAGAACCTGCTGTAATCCATGGAAGTGCAAACACCCCACAAGCTAGTCTAGCGCCAGGCGCCAGGACAGGAGAGCTCTCAGAGGTTGGGCAGGCGCTCCGGCGGGTCAGACTCGCTGGGCCGGAGGTCACCAGAACTGCCAAGTGTGCAAGGACATGCAGCTAAAGGGCATGGAGTCCAGGACTCCCAGACTGAGCAAGGACCCCACAGAAGCAAGCAAGGTCTTCATGCCCCATCTTCCAGGAAGTTCTCGAGAGTTGAACTAGCCTCCTAGACCCTTTGATTGTAAATCAGTTCTGATTGGGGTTGTGCAAATACTGAGAAGTAGATGAACACCCACCGCCCAGTTTCTTGCTCCCCAGACGCCTGTGTCAGCCTGTGCACTGAGCCCCCTCTCAGCCCACATTCAGAGATTCAAGAGTTAAGGCAGTGGTGGAATCAATCAGACTTTTAGGGTAGTTCTAATTCATCCACTTTCGGGCGGGCACGACATGGCCCGGCCCTGGGCCCCACTGGTAAACACAGAAGAATGGAGAAGAGCGTTCTTTGCTGGTATAAGAAGGAATCAGTGGGAAGAAATTGGCAACAGTCCTGATGCCCAGGTCGGGGTGTGCTCACTCTCCTAGTGTGGGGTGCTGTCCTGGATCAGGGATGCTGGGCACTGGCCGTAGGGACACACATAGACATTGTCAGTCCAGTTCAGAAAGCCCGGAGCTTGAGGCAGATGGCCGGCTGTTCTCTGCTTTGGCTGAGCTTCCTGTGGATGTGGAACTAGACGCTGGATGAACAGTAGTAGGATAGCATATCCCATGCAGTAGTCCCCCCACCCACGGGGCACCTGTTCCCAGTGTAAGTTATGAATGAGGCACAGTTAGAGATTAACTAACTAATCATGAAACAGAACAATTATAACTGAGCAGTAATAGCCGTTATGTGAATCTGGGCACTCATGTCAGGGGACCCCATGCTGACGTCCTCCTGTAGGCTCAGTGCTTCTGGGGCACCACGTCGCCATCAATCAGAACACGGTTTCTGCTCGTCTTCCACCCGAGGATTTAATGCCTTCTCCACCTTAACTAAGCACTTACCACTCACTGTGGCTGTAACATTGGCAGTTTGAGGTGTGACAACAGAACTAGCTCGAATTTCATTTTCCTTCTTCAGTTTCACGGATAGAAGTTCTTACCGTAGGTTTTAGCAATCTCAGGACACGATTTTTTTAAAATTCTCTCATTATGTCAAGAACTTTCACCTTTCCAGTTACAGGGAGCACTTTACGGCTTCTCTCCTGCATTTCTGAATTGCCAGCATCCCTACTCTTGCGCTTTGAGGCCATTACTAAGTAAAATACGGGTGACTTGAACACAAGCACGCGACCCCAGGACCGTCGGTCTGATAACCGAGACGGCTGCTAAGTGACTGATGTCAGGTAGGGTGTGCGGCATAGGTACGCGGGACACGGGGCGATTCCATCCTGGGTGGGACGGAGCGGGAGGGCGCGAGATTTCATCACGCTACTCACAGCGGCACGCAGTTTAAAACTTATGAATTGTTTATTGTATTGTTTGTTTATGGATTTTCCGTTTAACATTTTTGGACCATGGTCGACCACAGGTAACAAACCACAGAAAGCAAAACTGTGGCTAAGAGGGGACTGCTGCAGTACAGCGATACTAGATAATTATTAGTGTCGGCATTGTAAGTATCACAGCTACGGCTCTCACCTGCGCATTTTGCATGTGCTGTCTCCTAGGCACTATGGTATTAGAATGGAGCGTTTTACGTACATCCTCGCCACAACCTCACGGCGTGGCCCTTGTTCACCTCACTTTCCCCAGGAGGAAGCTGAGGCTGGGGAAGCTGGAGGACTTGCCCGGAGCAACCCTGGCTGCACAGGGGCTGCTTTTCTATCCAGTCCCCCTCTGCCCGGTCCTTGAGCCCCGGCTCCTAACCGCTCTGCTATGAAAAAGTGAAAATTGAAAAATGTATTCCAAAATGCGCCCCAGAGAAACAAGTGTAGTAAAGGCTCAGAATAATTCAGGACCAATCGTTTTTCTTTTTGAAAAATGACCCTGACCCACAGGGCACTCAGAACTAATCCTGTGACCTCCACTTAATCGGCATCGCATCCCAGTCCACAGAACCGCCCACACACGGAGGTGCGAGGCCACAGCGGAGCTTGGGGGCGTCAGAGTCCTCCCCTCGGATGGGCCGCTCTCCAGCTTCACCAGGCTGGGTGGTGCGAGGGGTTCATTTCCGTATTGTAATACAGAAGCTGGGTACCAGGCTTGCGATGCCGGTTAAAGGAGACACCACAGGTGTGTGTCTGGCAAGTCACAGACACCCAATCAGGCCTCTCATAACAAGTGCAGTTGAAAAGCAGCCCTGCCCTGTTCTGCCACCTTATCTCCGTACCTGGCACAAGCCTGGCACAGAGCAGGAAGGCAAAGGACACGGAACCACATTGAGTAGGAATTAATTAACCAAATGCATGCCCACTTTGCCCCGTCTCTAGATTTTCTGCTACATGTTGGCCCTGAACAGAGCTAAGTTAAAGTTGCCCCAGAATTATCTCAAATATTGAACAATGTAGTATTTTACTGGAACAGAAGATTTCTCATGTTACCTCTGGTTTTTTATTCTTCCAGTTAAATGGTGATTTTTTTCTTATTAACAATGAGCAAATTACAGCCTTGGTGAAAATTGATGTTTTCGAACAGACAAGACTCGTTTTCATTTATTTACAGAATGTTTCACCTCGGTTTCTCTGGGAGATGCAACTATTTTATTTTTTTAACAGACTCTGGAATCAGAGTGTTTAGTCATGACATAGCTTTGAATATAAAACTGTCGTGGCTTAATGAAAGTCTTAAAATATCTCCAGAACATGATTTTTTTTTTTTTGGTGCTATGCTGCAAATTGTGATTTGTTCAGGTAATCAGGATTAAAATGGAACATTGTGGAAAGCACTGATCACTTCCATTGGGCCCCCAGAATACTAGGAAAGGAACTGGGTGTCCTATGAAGGTTTGCTTGTGCTACACCACACCCCTCCTTCAGTCACCCAGGCTCGAAGTTCGATCACAGTCACATGTTTTAGATAGATAGATAGATGATAGATAGATAGATAGATAGATAGATAGATAGATAGATATTATTGATTTCAGAGAGGAAGGGAAAGGGAAAATCATCTATCAGCTGCCTCCTGCATGCCCCCTAGTGGTGATTGAGCACACAACCCAGGCATGTGCCCCAACCGGGAATCAAACCGTGACCTCCTGGTTCACAGGTTGACGCTCAACCACTGAGCCACTGGGCGATCATAGTCATGTTCTTAAAATGACTAGCTTGGTTTTGAGAACATCAGCTTAAGAAAAAGGTAAGATAATCTTTCCCATTTAAATAAGTAGCACTTGAACAGTTCAGGTAACTAGGATATGGGAGCACCTAGTGGTTTCCATTTGATTTCCTTTTCCTGTTAACTGAAGGCTAGTTTAGTCTCAAAATGGATGT
The DNA here is from genome assembly GCF_963259705.1 of Myotis daubentonii. Taxonomy (NCBI): domain Eukaryota; kingdom Metazoa; phylum Chordata; class Mammalia; order Chiroptera; family Vespertilionidae; genus Myotis; species Myotis daubentonii. Next base: position 103,799,490 of record NC_081844.1, on the reverse strand, counting down.
GTCCTGTGAATTCGTGGGTTAAGAGGCTGTGGCGAAGGTCACTGGACTGTTCTTCACCAACAGAGGCTCTTGAATCGGTGGGACTCCCATTACCAACTTGCCATGAATGGCATTTAGGTGGAATCGGGCAACAGACGGCCCAGGGGCCACGGACTCCAGCCTCCAGGTTTCTGGGCTGACATCCCAGCTTGGCAAACTAGGTGGGGAGCAGCCTTGTGGTTTGCTGTGTCCCGCCTCAAACGAAATGGAACAGCTCTGCATCTTTGTAAAAAGATTCCAGGGGGGGTTTCTCTCAGCGAGAGGTAAGGAGGCCAGTGGGGAAATGCCGCAGAGCTGCCGAATGCATATGGGGATCAGTTCACCCCAAAACGGAGCTGCTACACCCGGTGGGAAACGTGCTCCCAGCCGATGGTCAGCCTGTGCCCTTTCTCCGCCCTCTGCTGCCAGCTCTGGTGCCAGTATGCGAGCAGGTTCAGGGAGTACCTGGCTCCTTGATCCGCCCTCATCTCCTGGCTCTCATGGGTCTCCAGACCGGGGGCCATGAGCCCTATGAAGAGCCAAACCTGCCTGTTGTTGCTGCTGCCACGTCCATCGGGAATCAAACCGTGACCTCCTGGATGGCTCGGCTTCCTGTGACCAGGAGTCCCTGACTCTGCAGAACTGGGTCTGGAAAGCCAAAATCTTAGGAACTCGAGCAGGAAATGGCCCTCCTCCTGCTGGATGGCCTCCTGCCCAGGGAGGCCCTGAAGAGGCAGAACTGGGAGAATCCAAGCACTATTCTGACCCTTCCCCAAGCTGCCGTGTCCCCTCTGCGAGGACACTCAGGAGCAGGGGTGGTGAGGAGGAGGGATGGAGGGAGTAGGATTCCGCTTCTCCCAGGTTATATCTGGGATCATTGCAAACACTCTAGACACCCCGTTCTCCTTCCACAGATAACTAATGAGAGGACCCCAACTACCCACCCTTAGGTTGAATGAACCCTGCAGATGTGGGATTTGATTTTTTGTTTTGTTTTGTTTTGGTCTTTCCAGTGTTTTTTTAAAAAATAACAGTAATTAGTTGCCAATGTCTAAATCTCTGGTGATTATATGTGAAAGTCTCTGCGTTCAACTCTGCGTGAGTTCCGGAAGTGGTTGGGCCCACAGGTGGCCAGGATGGTCCGGAGCAGCACTCTGTCATGGGCCGCTGCGGGCGACGGCGGCTGGCACCTGTGTGTCCACAGTGCAGCGAGGCCCACGGCCTCTCGAGCACCTGGAATATGGCTAGAGCAAATGAGAGGCGGAAGTTTTCATCTTACTGCATTTTAATTGGTTTAATTTTAAATCGCCACCTTTGGCTCATGGCCACTTGTTGCACAGAAGGGTTTACAGCTGCGTGGCGGGCACTCCATCTGGGCAGGCCACGGCTCCCACCAGGCCTGCTTCCGCCGGCCCTGCTCCCACTCTCCGCGGTCACGTCCCATTCGTTAAGAAGCACCATGTTTAAACAGTGTATTTTCTGAAACTAAATACTTTGGAATATCTGCCACTCCCCCCCTCCCCCCCCACTACGCTCTGCCCTTTATCTTAATTTAAACATCTGGATCTTATTCCCCCAAAAGACGCACTTTCATGGAAAGCCAGGAGTATGATTATAAAGCCGTCTCCACCAGAGTAAACCCTCTCGGCGTGAATGTTTCCTGGTCCCCGTTACTCGCTTCTCTTGGCCCTGGAAATGGCTCCACAAAGTCAGCAGGTAGGAGAGTCGCCCCCATGTCTGGACCCGTCGCTTCTCCGTACGTGAGCTGGAGATGAGGCAGCCGGTTAGGGGAGCAGGCCGTTAACCCCACAGCAGCGCAGCCAGGTGTCTGCACAAAGGAAGAAAAAGAGCCGACCCGGGTGCGAGCGGCTTTGAGTTTGGCCAGATGTGCTGTCTTTCTACAGACCTGGGTGTCCACGTCCCTTCCACTGCTGTCAGGAAGGCTGCTCCTGCTCCAGATGTGGCATCTCAGAGCCAGCGCCAGCCCCATTGGAACGGGAGAGGGGAACTGTAGGCTGGAAAGACCCAGGGGTCAGCCGGCCCCACCGCCTCATTTTAAGGGAAAGAAAGCCACTCAGAAAGGTTAAGTGACTTGCCCACAACCACAGGGAAGTTTCACAGAAGAATTAGGCCAGGAGACGGGTCTGCGGACTCTTTATCCAGTGCTCTAGATGGCCACCTCCCTCCCTCCTGTGTTAGCAGAAAGGAAACAAAAGTGAATGAAGCTGGCCTGTGTGTCCTGCCTTCCCACCATCCCTCCGCCTCCAGCATGTTGCCAGAAGGAACATTTTGCATTCAGCATGAGGGCCTTCCCATCAGGCGGCCACTGATTAGGGGCTAATTGCCCCAGGACCCCAATAGATTTCTGTCTGGTGGAGAGCAATCTGGAAAGAGGTGGGTTTCCCCGTCACTGGTCCTGGCACCTGGTGGTGACCAGAGACCAGCGAGGAAACACTGGGTGCCCCTGCCCGTCTTTGAGCCCCACTGGCCCAGGTGTAAGGTGCAGCCAGCTCCCTGAGAGAGCCCCCGCCCCCTTACAACTATCAGAGGGTAAAAGCAGGACCACCCGGCATCCAGCCCAGGAACTGAGCCTCGTGCATCTTGTGCAGTGTTTCTGCTCACAGGTCTGAAGTGGCTCAGTTCCGAACTCTACACGAGAATGGACCGGTATGTTTAGCCACGGAACCGATGGGTAGCGGGCAGAAAACAGGCAGGGTTACACCTGCTGGGAGGAACATAGTTTTGCCCTATAAACAGAAACTTCTTCAGGAACTTGCCCTCAAGTAATGATGTGTGGGGGAAGAAAGCATTGAATAAGTTTCAACCAGTTAAAGGGAGTTCATTGGAATAGAAGGTCTCTCAGCTAGAGACTGCCCGTCAGGAGATGCATGTGGGACAGAGGCTTTAACCACGTCACCGTAATGCCATTAATGTTCTTCCATTATATACATATACGCTAAACTCATATTTGATACATATATATCATGCGATATATATGTGTGTGTCAAATGTATGTATCTGACTCAAATCATTAAATTAATCTGTCTGGTTTAGAGACCGAAAACAGGCATCTGCAAGCCAGATCCAGCCCCAGGTATGTTCCGTGTGGACTTCTGTTCCTTACGGTTCGCCAGTACAAAAAAAGCAGGAGACTTCACATAACGCCTCTAGATGTCTGGCTTTCTCTTTAAACAAAAGGGAACAGCTGGCAGCCTCGCACCCACGTCCCAGCGTAGCAGCGATCCTTGGACACGAGAAGTGACAATCATGTCGTGGGGTGGTGGTGGCTGCAGCCCCACGCAGCCCACTTACAGACTCAGAGGTCAAGCCTGGCTCCCGTAGGCAATTGAGTTCGTAACTGTCACACCTCGCTCCCACAGGCACCTGAGTTCGTGACTCCCGGGTCAGCCCAGGAGGCTGTTCAGAGTGGAAATGTGTTTTATCAAAAGATGCCAAAAGCAGGACCCTTCACATTTTGAAACTCACTCATCCTCTCAGTGTATATTCATGGAGTCGTCGTATGTGCCAACCCAGGGGCAGAACAGGTGTGCGCTCCATCCCTCTTAGTGTGCACGCAGCTGAGTAAGCACTTTCCCCTTCTTCCTCTCACGGGGCTGGACACCCAGTGCAGCGGAAGTGGAAATTGTCTGTTTCCAGGCACCCCGGTAGCTGCCTGGTTTCTAAATAATGGTAGCAGATGAGACTGCCTGTCCAGGCCCTCAGTTTATAGAAGATGAAATAGAATTAGGAGACTAGACCATCTCATTGGTGTTGTTGTGTAAGGTACACTTTGCAGTTACGCTGGTCACCTGTGATGTTCTCAACACATGAGTAAGAGCTCCTCAGCATCCGGGGGCCACCAGCACCGAGCATCGTGTAGACTTAGACGACCAGCATCTCTCTGAGCAACGGCGGGATCTGAAAAAGGCGTCTCTCCCTTTTTAAACTCACGTGGTTTACAGTTAGTTTGGAGGCATCTTTTCCCTGTTGTTCTCTCACAGCGAGGCTCTGCTGGGCGGAGTTTCTGTCCGTCACAATGTGAGTATACAGTGAAGAGAGAACCAAAGACAGGCCCTTCTGCTAAGCATCCATGGCATCAAGGGCCCAGATTGGCAGTGGACTGTTTTTATTCCTTTCTGTAGGTTTTACATGACACCTGGAGACCATTTAAAATGTTACTTGGCGGTGAGAGCGCTGTGTTTAAAAATAACGCTCACCCCGGTGCCAAATCACTTTGGAGTCGGGTACAAATATTGAGACAAAAACCCCAGCTGTTATTGCTTTGGCTGCTAATTTGAGGTGTCAAATGGGAGGCCGACTGCTATACGTCAGTGAGTGAGGCCCCTTGTGAGATCACTGTTTTCTAACAGTGGAGAGTAATGGGCTAATCAGTGCAGCATCAGTTGCTTTCATTATATGCCCACACAATGGTTATGAGCTTTAATTTAAACGGTCCGCGGGGAGATGACGGCAGTGAGGAACAGGCAGCACCCAGGATGGGCCAGGAGAGCAGGTGATGCAGGGCAGGTGGCCTCCGCCCGTCTTCTCCTCCCTCCCTCCGTCTCTCATCCCTCCTCCCCATCAGCCGCAGGGACTCGTTGCCTGCTCCAGGCAGACAGGAGATGAGCTTTGCTTAAGGATCTGGACTCTCGGGGCTTCTTGGTATTCCTGACAATTCCGTCAGCCGCGCCAACAGCAAGGGCAGCTTTGGGCAACACTGGACTTGGTAGCCAAGCCTTGACCATAGAAGGCTTCCAGACCCAATCGCCCTCTCCCCGTGCCGCCTCCACTCGGCCCTCGCTCTCTGTGCTGAGCGAGTTCTGTTCCCCAACGAGAGGAGGGTCAGCATTGCTGCTGCTCTGAGCAGCCTCGGCAGAGAGGTGAGCACCAGGGTCCCTGGTCCCTGCCACCTCGAAGTCAATGAAGGCCGAGTCCACTGCTCACCTGTGTGACTCGCCTCCTCCGTGGGAGCGTGGGAATCGGACAGCGACGTCTGTCGGACGACAGTCCTGTAAGAGGCGGTTTGTGTAATGGTCATTCGTGTCCCGCTTTGAATATTGGCTCCGCTCTCTCTAGCTGTGTGATCGGGTAGAGTGCGCTGGTCTCTCTAGGGTCCAAAATGAAATGGCAGTGGTGTCTCGGGACGGTTAGAGAATTAGATGAGACAACGTGGGAAAGTGCTCGGCCCTGTGCCTTCAGCACTGGCACTCTCAGAAGCACTTAGGTCTGGGCTTTGAGGACTGGCCACTGGGCGCCCACAGGTGTGAAGACAGACCAGGACATCCTGTTGCCATAGCTGCCGATGACTCGCCGGGAGTCTCCTTCCTGGGCAGCGTTAAGGAGGGAACCACCGTATTTGTCTAGACTTAAGGAGTAACCAGCCTTGAGGTAGAGATGATGGGCCAGGGCGTCTGGATCCTCACCCGAGCAGAGGCAAGAAGAGGGGTTCCCAGAGCGCCCCCAGGGAGGTTGGCAGCCGGGGAGATGGCCAAGGCACTCACTGTGGATGCCTGGCTTTGCAATTAGGCTATGCATGCTCACAGATAATGCCGCTGCGTTAGAGCAATTACATAGTGTTATGGACACACGACACGCAGATTACGCCCGGAGCCAGGGAGGCACAGTGATCAAGCGAAGGCCTAATGGGAGGAGACAGAGGGAAATGTTAGCCTATTAAGGTTGCCAGGGTGGCGTGGCTGCAGCTGGACGCAGGGCCTCCTGATCCGAAGTAGGTCTCTGGAGGGGCCAAGGGAGGGCCACACCTCACCCCTCAGCGGAGAGCAGAGGGGAGCTGGGGCAGACGCCACGCTGGGCTCTCCAAGGGCGACAGACACCTGCATGGAGGGCTGAGCACTGTTTCAGAGCTCGGGCCTCTTTCTAAGCAGAAAACACTGTGCTCCCCACAGAGGCCTCGGTCCCAGAGGCAGCCAGGGGGCCGCCTGTACGCTGCCTCCACACTCAGCTCAAGGCTGTTCTTCGCTCTTCCCTCCGTCGGTGGTTTCCAACTCGAGCTTGCCTGGGACTCCTCTGCAGGGTCCCTTAAAACACAGAAGGCGCCCACCCCCACACCCCCCGAGCTTCTGATCCGGTGGGTCTGGGGGGCCCGGCACCACACTTTGGGACCCACGGCCCGCGTTCATTCTGCACCAGCCCAAGGTGGGTGCCCCAGCCTGTCCCTGAGCAGGGCCTGCCACGCTCCGATTCCATCAGCCTCGCAGGTCTAGGCGCAGGGAGACCTTCTTCCAGGTGACTGGCCCGGCCCATTGCAGTGCGTCGCCGGCAGGGGCGAGAGGAGCTCCGCCCAGAGCGAGCGGCCAGAGGTCAAGGAACGCTGTCCGCATAGAACCACTTAGCAACTCGTTTAGGCTTCGAGGCCGTACGGTCTCTGTAGCAACCACTCAGCCATGTGACACAAAAGCAGCCTCAGATGGTACGTAAGCAAGAGGGTGAAACTTTATTTATGGAAACAGGCCATGGATGATGAGATTTGGCACGGGGGCTGGAGCTGGCCAAGCCCTGGACAGGCCAGGATGTGTGCCACTCCCTCACCATCCGCCACTCCTGGGGGCCTTGTCTGCCGCAGGACCCCAGCCTTTCACTGAGGGGCACAGGGAGGCACACACTTCTTCAGGCGTTAAGGTTTAATGTGTGCACCGGAGAAGCGGTAGTAAGTTCGCTCATCCCCTCGGGCCCTGGAAAGAAGGCGGAACACCCTCTTTCTAGCGCTCAGAGCCAAGAGCGGGAGCCTTGGTAGCAGTAGCATTGTCCAGAAGGGTCACTTTATTAAGGAAAACGATCCCTCTCCATGACGCTTGTATGCTCCACGTCTGACCAGACAGGAGAGAAACAGGACAGTCTCGGGTCCACCTCAGTCTCAGTGTAAAGAGGGTTTATCGTGGGGAAGGGCTGTACGGGAGACAGTGGGCGGTAGGTGGCCTGTCTTTGAAATCCTGTTGCGGGGAGCACCTTATCTCTGGTTCATACTGAACCGCCCATTCAGTAGCTTGTGATGGTGCAAAAAGGGAGGCCCGTACAGTCCTGAAGTTTCATACAATTAATTTGACTCTGAACTTGAAAAATGCTGAATCAAAAGCATTTACTTGGGGGAAAGCCTATGACTTGGGTTACAGCATATCTTGTCAGAGTAGCTCCCCGGGAGCAGAGCAGGGAGGGTGAAACCAGACGCTGGAACTGGCAAAACTTGTCCAGGACGTGGAGGTAAATAGGGTGACGCCGATGAGGCCAGGACGGCTCAGCCCGAACCAGCCATCCAGTGGGGGCAGGTCGCTGTCAGACCCCTTTCTTTTTCTGCCGGTTAATTGTTAAGGCAGTTGATAGAAGGAGAGGCAGTGCGAGGCTTGTGTGGTTCTCTCCAGCTTTGGGTCCCTGGTGGAAAAACAGAACAGCCCTGCTGGAGAAATAAGCCCGCCCTGGAAGCAGGAGGCGTGGGCAGGTGGGGAGGAACTGGGGTGTAAAGAGAGAGCAGCAGGGCCGAATCCTGCGGCAGCTCACGTGCTGCCCTGTGTCAGTCCCTTGCCTCGCGGCCTCAGTCTGCTCATCTGTAAAGTGGGAGCCATAGTTGCGACTTCAAAGTGCTGCTGGCGTCAAACGCAATGAAGGTGAAAGTGTGTTGTAAACCGTAAAGGACTAAACACGCTACTGTTATAACATTACCTCTGTGCCCGGCAGTGTGCTACCCAGCGTGCTTTCCGTGCCGATCTTAAGGGCATAGGGGTCGGCCGATAATGCTCCCCCAGAGATGTCCCTGTCTGATCCCAGGGACTTGTGATGCAAGGGACTTGGCAGATGGGATGGAGCCTCCTGAGGGGGAGGTGGGCCTGGATTACCCGGTTAGGCTCCAACTGCCCTGCATCACAAGGGTCTTCCTGAGAGAGAAGTAGGAGGTCACAGTGAGCAGGAGATGTGGTGACACAAGTCAGAGGCTGAATGGCTCGGGGAAGGGGCCCCGCACCGGGGAATGTGGGTGGCCTGAACAGACTGCAAAATTTTCTCTTCCTGATGGTCCTGGAAAAAAACGCAGTCTCTTGGACGCATTTGAGACGTCTGACCTCCAGACTATAAGGACTAAATCTGTGTTGTTTTAAGCCACTAAATTATTGGTAACCTGTTCCAGCAGCAGTAGACAACACATAGAGGCGTCAGGCTTATCTGGAGTCATGTCCTGGTACCACTGCTTGCTTCATCCAGGAAACGGAGATGATGACAGAGTGCCTGCCTCATCGGGTGGGGGAGAGGTTAAGTGAGATGGCGCAGCTAGAGCCCGTAGCCCAGCGCCGGCCCTGCATGCAATAAGCCCTCAGCCCATACGGACAGTTATTAGTATCATATCCTTTAATCACCACTAAGGCTGTATGCAGCCAGTGTGTTGTGATTATCTCCACGTCATGAAGGAGGAGACCTAATCGGGTTAAGGGAACGGGGCTGCACAGGCTACAGGTGGCAGAGCCAGAGCCTAACCCAGGCCTGGGCGTTCGAGGCCATACTCACCGCGCCGCTCCGCTGTGCTGGACCACAACGCCTCCTTCAGATGCCAGCTGCTTGGGCAGGGGCACCCGAGCCAAACGGAGCACAGAGCTCCCTGCACAGACCACGGCCGCCAAGGCTGGAAATCAAATAAATCTGTGTTTATTAGGGAAGCAGAAACTCCAGCTGCCCTGGAGATCCGCATCTAAGAGGTGACCGACCCTCCGCCACCCGGGGCTGGCCAGCCCCCTGCAGCAAATCATGGAAGTCTGAACACTGTGTTTAGTCATCTTGGTCCTGGAATAATTGCTATCATCGTAAATGTTTTATAGCCCTCATTACGGCTCGCATTTAAATATCAGTGTAGTAATACATTAATAAGTCACCGCTGCCGGACGCAGTTAGTCGAAGCCCTGCGTATAACTGCATGTCTGTTCAGCTAAATTAGGGCTGGCTGTGAACTCAGCGGTGCTGAGCGGCTGGGCCGGGCCGGAAGGAAGCCACTTCTCTGCCAAGGCGTCTTGCTTTTGCCTCTGAGAGTACGGAGGATGCTCAGACTGTAGCTGGTAGTGGCGCTGGAACTCTGGGATGGATAGAAGGGGAAACGAAGGTGCCATTTAAGGTGTTCCTATCCGGGTGGAGAGGGGTTGGGGGTCATAGTTCCCACCCCCAGGAAACTCCCTGTGGAGGCCAGAGCGCCGGTCAGATGGGAGTGGCAGGGTCTCCAGCCCTGTCTGATGAGATGCTCTGAAGGCTTCCTGAGTAGGTGGAGATGGGATGGACTCACACACTCGCTCACGGAAAAGATAAGCCACGGAAAACACGCAGCTCTGTGGGTTCGATTTCATAAAAGGCAAAGTGGTTATTAGAGTTGCAGAGTGGGCCGAGCAGGTCTGTTCATTCCTTTTGACCACGTGATGCGCCTAAAATAATGCCAGACACACGGTAGGTACATAATAAATATGGGAGGGAGGGGAGAAAGAGTATGCGGTTCTGTGCCTTTGTGTAAACAGACTGCCCCCTGGCCTTATCGGCCAAACACAGGCCAAGAATGAAGGGGGCGGGGGGTGGGGATTGAGGAACAGCCTGAAGCCAGGGGGATGGATCGCTGGGATCCTGCTGTGAGCTCAGTCACCGGGGACTGGGAAAGGGATCTGTGCAGGGCCCCTTGGGTGGGGCGGGTCTGGGGACCGTTGTGTGCTGGACGAAGCTGTTTCTATTTCTGGGGGGCAAGGGGGTGGGGGTGGAAGGAATGACCAGGCAGGACCAGATTCTCTCCTCTAAGGTCTGCTGATGAAGACCTGTGGGTAAGAGATGCTGATCATCTGCCCAAGACCACACAACTAGGGTATATATAAGACGCAGTTCGAGCCATGTGTGGAACGGGGCACGGGGCGGAAGTAATGCGCCGAGAGAGAATGCTGGAGGGCATTTTAAGAGGAAGATCGTGTGCTCGCCAAGAGCCCGAGGCTAAACGCACCTGGCGGTCCTGCCACAGGACGCTTTCTGCAGGCGGTGCCTTGGCCGTGCAGTCCCTGGGCCTCCACGACAGGCTCCGGTACCGGCCGAACGTGCCTCCAGCCCGATTTCATTCTCTGGCAGCCTCCTTTCATGCTGACCCATCTGTGGAGCTCACATCTCTCCCTTTCCTTTCACGTACAAAGAACCCAGTCAGTGCGAATGCCCTGCTGTCGGAGTTGCCGGCCACGGCATGGACGCGCACAGGAAGAGGAGACCTAGCCCCTGGCCTCTCGGACTCCCTTATGGTGGATAAGAGGAGCTTGAGGAGTCAGGATAACCTCTCCACGCGGCATCCTTTGAGGCAGTGGGTGCACGGGGCAACGTGAGGGGTCTGCAGCAAGATGGCGCTGGGTTCAAGTCCCATCTCCAGAGCTTAGCAGCAAGGGTCCCTGGGAAGTCGGCCTGCCTTTCTGTAGCTCAGCCCGCTCGTCCCTCACACGAGGGGAATGCCTCCCTTGTAAGGCTGCGTGTTACTGAGCGATATAAATCTGTTTCCTTCTCTGGAAAACAGGAGTGGGGAACCTTTTTTCTGCCAAGGGCCATTTGGATATTTATAGCATCATTCCCTTAATATAATTCACTTAATATAAATGTATGTTGCTATGGACAAAGCTCCTAGATTTATTGAATTCTGAGTCCCGCCTGCAGTTGCCTTAGCAGGGCCAGACCGAATGATTCCTCGGGCCTTCTGCGGCCCGAGGGCTGGATGTTCCCCACCCCTGCTCTAAGATGAGGACAGAGAGACCAGCTGGCGGTGTAGGTGTGGGAATGAGAGCTGTTGTCATGGGGCACCCAGCACCTAGTCGGGATTCAGGAAGCAATACTATTGCTCCAGGTGGGCCAGTAAGTACTGAGTGGGCAGCAGAGGGGCAGAGACATCACGGATTCCATAATCATAGGGAGAGCCGTCCGTCTGCCTGTCTCTGGCTGCCCCACCCCATGACCTGTGGTTAGGGATCGGATCTTTGGTCCCTCTTGCAGTCACATCCTTCCCTCCCCACCTTCACGCGTCGCAGTACCCCTCAGGCCACCCCTGCTGACCATGTCCCTTTTCCTCCGTCTCCGCAGCACCCTCAACAACAACAACATCAGCCGCATCCTGGTCACCAGCTTCAACCACATGCCGAAGATCCGAACCCTGTGAGTAACGCTCCCCGCCCTGCCCCACCCCCGCTCCCCATACACGCAGCCCACAGCGCAGCCGGGTAAGACCTCCCGTGAGACCTCCCGTGCTAGGACCCGCCAGCGGGGTTTTCTGTCCAGATGCTGCCTCCTCTGCGGTTGACTGAGGGGGTGTTGGCGAGCGAGGGCACGGGGGAGGGAGGAGGGGAGGACCAGGGGGTCATCTGTGGTCTGACCCACCCTCCGCAGCAGGCAGACCCGTGCTCTTCATCCTGGGACCCTTCCTGGGCTGAGGGAATCTCCTTTGTGTTTTCCATCTTGATGGGAAAGTAGGTTGGTGTTCCCTTGTCACAACATAGAGAACTGGGACCCAATGACTCACCATCTCCTTAGCGAATGTCATGCCCCTGGCGGTTCTACCCATTGCCAGTGATCGCAGTAGTTTTCCCTCTGGGGCCCGGGGAGGAGAGGGAGCCTTGGCTGCTCCTTGTTCCCATCCCCCCATCCTCACTGCCCTGCCCACCTGCCCCAGAGGGTAGCTGACATTGGAACACAGTAACTTGGTTCTTTATCCCTTCCAAGGTGTGTACTCAGGAGGCAAATCTTCCCCTGACGCCCCACTCAGAGAGCAGCTTTAATGTCCCTATTACCAGGGGGTCCCCCTCTACTCAGCCAGAACCCCTTTTGTCTATTTCTTTGCACTTGAGCTCCGCTGGCCTTGCAAAGAGGTTCATACTCTGCTTTTCTTGGTGGGTTTCAGTGGTCCGTGCATCACAGCTGTAGGGGAGAGCCAGCCCCCACGAGCTCTCAGCCAAATACATTTAGGGCCAAGGCACAGGGCCAGACTTCCTGAAGCCAGGGGGGTGGACAACCTCAGAATAGCCATGGAAATCAGGCTGAAGGCACATACAGCCCGGGCTCACCCTTCTACAGGAGCCGGTCATGGGGGCCCAAGGACAGCACCGCCTACGGGAGGTGTTCTGTGGCAGGATCTCCTTTCCCACTAGTTAAGCAGGTGCTTTTTGCCTTGGGCTCTTGGCGAGCACAATATCTTCCACTGAAAATGCCCTCTAGCATCTTCTATCGTGTGCATTACCTCTGCCCCATGACCTGATCCACACATGGTTAGCCCCGGGGCGTCTCTTGCCTCCTCTGTGAATGTAAAGTGCCTGGCATGGAGTGGACAGTAACTGATATTAATGGTTTATTATTATTATCATTGTCATCAGTATCATCACTATTTAGCCAGAGATCTGGACTGCAAGTACTAAGCACCTAGCTTACCTATGGCCCCTAAGCAACATGGAATCCACAAAGGTTTGAAAATCCTTAGAGCAATGGTTCCCAAAGTGGGGTCCCTAGACCAGCGGTGGCCAACCTGTGGTCCGCAGACCGCTGGTGGTCTGTGAGGTCCGAAAGGTTGGCAACCGCTGGTTTAAGGAAACCTTTGGAGTAGCGGTCACCAACCGGTGGTCCACGGACCACTGGAGGTCCGCGAGGTCTGCAAGGTTGGCGACTGCTGCCCTAGACTACTAGGGCCAACATCACCTGGAAATTGTTTAAAAAAAAAAAACACTCCAGGCCCCACCCCAGCCCCGAGGAATCAGATTTCCTGGGGCAGGCCCCGCCATCTGTTCTTCACTAGCCCTCCAGGAGCTTTCAATGCTCAAAGGATGCTCATAAGCGTTAAGGGCCCCCTGCCAGGGTGAAAAAGTGACCTTATCTCAGGTGGGAATGAAGTGGAGACCAATGGAGAAGTGTGTGAGGAAACAATGCAGAGTATGCTAGGGCTCCGAGTGGAAGTCATGCAGACCTGAGTGTAAGTGCAAGGGGTGGCGCTTCCTCTGGGCAATTTCTCCATCTCTCTGCTTCACGGACAGCGAGTGAAATGCTTGCCTCCGAGCTGTTGGGAGAATGCAGTGCACTGAGGTGTGTCTGGTCATGGTGTGCACTCAACCAATACTAGTTGTTATGAAGAAGAAGAATCCGGGTCCAGATTCCATCACTGTTCCCCAGCCCTTCCTTTGATCCCTCGTATGATAACATAATTCAGCCAAGAAAATCCATCCCTTTCCCCCGCTTTTAAAATGGGACGGTGCACTGACGGAGTTTGAAGGAGAAACCATTGGGTCTTCAAAGACCTTTTCAAAGTTCCCATCAAATCACCAATGGGCTGGAGAAGAGTGTGGCCGGGGCTGTGGGTCTCAGGGTGCTGGGCCTGTGTCCCCAGGTGAGTGGGTTGCCTAGGAGAAATATGGCTTTTCCCTGCAGAAATCAGCAGCCAGCTCCTGGGGCTGCTCCCCTGTGACTTCTGCTTCCCCTCTTGTTACCTTCAGTTTAGGAGCAGCAGTAGCGGAGGTTGGGCTGGGTCCATAGGACAGTGGGGGGCGGGAGGCAGGGAGTGACCAGGTCTGGATCTCGGGCGCTTTGTTTGGGGATATGGGGTCTGGGAAAAGGATGGAAGAGTTTATTCTCCTTGTTTCTGTTGTCATCCTTCCCTGTGGTCCTGAACATTCATCTGATGAGTTCAAATCAATCAATCAGTCTCGTCTGCTCCCTTTGCTCCCTGCCTTGTGCCATTTTCTCTTTAGTTTAATTTCAGAGATGGCTCTGTGCAGAGCTCCCTGGAGACTTGAGCCGACTAATCCCCTTCCCTGTGATTAAGGGGGTGGGTGGGGGGCTGGTGCTGGAGAAGGGGGGAGGGGAGAGAGGAAGGAAGTCATAAATGGGATTTCTAAAGGAAAGCTTTTATATTGAATTCAGAAAGCCACATTTTATAGAAAATGAACACTGACTCCCTCTAAAAGGATTTGCTGGAAATTTAATTTAGCGTCTGTGGCTAAAAGGCACCTATTACAAATTGGCATTTGTATCCATTCACCTTATCTTCTGTGAAGGTGGTTTTGCCGACCTGGAGTATGGTGTTTCCGTCAGCAAAGCCCGCGCGACCACGTGCAGGAAGCACCCAGCCACCTTGATGCCTTGGGCAGGGCCCCAGGTTGGGAGAAGGAGTCTGAGGCTCATCTCCTCCCAATAATAAGTTGTTCCAACATCACAGTGTGCCAGGCCTTGTACTGAGCACTCACCAGGAATCATTTCAATCCTCACAACAATCGCGGGAAGGGGGCATCGTTAATACCCCCATTTTACAGAGGGTAACCCAGAGGCCCAGAGTTAAATCACCGCCCCCACCCCCACCCCCGCAAAGTCACAGTCAGAAAGCACAGAGCCAGTGTTACATCCAGGCAGTGTGACCTCAGAGCTTGAGCGCATCCTGTTCAGCAGAGGAACAGGTCCCAGATGGGCCAAGGCAGGTGACCGGAGCTTCTGTGTCGCCCCCATGTCATTGCCGACCCGACCCACCAAGATTATTGAAAGTCATTAAAATCATTTCCTTCTCACTCCAGAGGGTGAGGAATGCTCCTCCTGGCAGCGTAGGCTCACATTGGGGGTGACACTACTCAACCTGGTCTCCCCAACATGATATGAAGGGCGGCATGAAAGAGCCTGTCCAGCTGGGCTCTCCCAGCATTCCTGGTGGGTAAGAGTGCAGCAGGGGGGAAACTGAGTCCACCAACCGTCCCAGGCTTTTGACAAGAGCCTTCACATGGCTTCCAGGTCATTTTTGGTCACCTCTTCTCCAGGGTCCCCCTTGGGAGAGGAGAGACCCCTACAAAGACAGACTAAGGATCAGGGAGCAAGGTTCAGGGGAGAGGTGGCTGGGGCTGGCCGTCAGGAATTCAGGCAGCACCCACCTAATCGAATCTTCCAAAAGGGGGACCTCTGACATTTTGATTATCTCAGAAAGTAATCTGCTCAGCAAGGATCCGACTCACCTAAACCTCATTTCTGTTCTTGCATTGATCTCTTACCCTGATTGGAACCGACAGGAATTCGTTCTCATTGATCCGGCTCGTGGGCCCACTCTCGGTTGGTTCAACGTGGGCCTCTGTGTCCTCTGCTTCCATTCCACGGCCTTTCCTAAGGAAAGCCAAACTCTCACGCAAAGGCTCCCTCCTGGCACACAGGACTGGCCCTCAGCCTGTGTGTGCCACCAGCCTGCCTCCCAGCAGACCACCACTTCATCATCCCAGGCAGCCTAGACCCTTGTGGGCAGGGGGGTGGCCATGGAGTCCCCGCTCTCTCCCGGCAGCTCGCTGATGGGTCAGGAGACAGACCACTGTCACTCATGCGGCCCTTTTCCAGGAAGTCCCGCTCCTCATGCTCTTTAGGAAAGAGGGACCTGCAAGCTCATGCCAGTCCCTCTCTGTCCCAGCACAAAGGGGTCATCTTTGTTGAATAGACAGTGGTCTTGCGTTCCCTCTTGAAACTGAGGTCCTTCCCCAACTTAGGACTTTGCCTCCCCAACCCCTCCCACCTGTCGCATCTCTTTCTAGAGCGCCTTTAGCAGCATGGGGGTTGGTAGGCGGTGGGAGGGGGGTGTTTGAGCTTTAAGCTCAAAAGGGAAAATGGCTTGGGGCCCATGATAGGCACTGTGTCTTGGACTTAGGAGCCTATTAAAATGTGTTTGACCTTAATTATTGGCTCTGGAGTCCAAAAAGAAAATTGCACCATCAAAATTAATCATCTAATCTAATGAAAGACAAACATGCAAATTGGCCATACCTTCAGTATGCCTTAAGCCATGCCCACCAGCCAATCAGAGCGACTATATGCAAATTAACCCAACCAAGATGGTGGCCAGCAGCCATGGAGCTGGAGCGAGCAGGAGGCTTGGTTGCTCCAGTGATGGAGGAACCCAAGCTTCCCACCCATCCTGGCCAGCTCTGAGCTCCCCTGAAGGCAACAAAGTTTCAATTATAGAAGGTAAATAAATCTCAGAATAAAAAAAAAGAAAAAAAGGAGAGGCTGGGAGCTTCCGTCGCCGGGGGGGTGCTTGGCCAGCCTGAAAATGGCCCTCAGTCCCTCACCCAGACTGGCCAGGCACCCCAGTGGGGACCCCCACCCTGAAGGGAGCAGGCCTAAGCCAGCAGGTGGTCATTCCCCGAGGGGTCCCAGACTGCGAGAGGGCACAGGCCAGGCTGAGGGACCCCCCCCACCCCGAGTGCACAAATTTTTGTGCACTGAGCCTCTAGTTTTGAAATAAAAATCTTTTAAAATATTTTCAGCAGACAAATTTGACATTCTATGTGGGATTCACATTCATTTAGTTCGTCTGGTATGATGGGATGTGGACCCCCTAGCCTGCAAGACCTCCACTGGACCTGACCGGCCAGAGGTTTGCTTCTGTGGGGGGCACAAGTGAGCTACCATTGGCCAACAGTTAGCAATGTTGACCTTGCGCTAAGCGGAGGGTGGTCAAGAGCCCTTCCGCTCTCTCCACTTCAGGCAGAGGTGGCCTGGCCATTGCTCCTGCCGGCCCTCAGTCTCATGGCTGGACACCGAGTGGAAGTCCCTGACACTGCCGGCTGATTAGCATGCCCAGGGCTGGGTGTTTGACATTTGCATCGGAAAGCCAAGTGTATGGCAAGCTGAGGTGACTTAAAGTCCTACCACCACTCCCAATGACCTGGGCTGGTGGAACGAGCAGGTTGGAAACCCCTGAGAGAGAAACCTTGTGGAAGGATGTTTAGAAGCCCCTGCACATCCTGAGTTTGCCCCCGGTTAGTGGGAAGGAAATCTGGGCCACTTAACCAGATAGGATTCCCCTGGAATTAGGACCTGCAGGCGGCTCTTTGGTCTCTTATTCACTCAAGGAGAAACTGATCTGGAATCACAGCTACTAGAGGGAGAAGCCAGAGTCCTGGGACTGGTTAGGGGGTCTTCTCAGGAGTCCCTGAGCCAGTCAGGGTAGCAGGTGTGCCAGGGGGGCTTGGGCTGGGAGACAGACGCAGGGCACCGTGGAGAGGCTGTGGAGACTGTAGGCGTCTGGTGGGGACAGCCCCCTATTGGAATAGGAGGGTGGAGAGGGCACACCTTCTCTCCAGGCCCTGCTCAACCTGATGGGGCACCCGGTGGTATTGGTTTGGGGCTCACTGGGATTACATGCAGGGGGTCATTGAAGGAACGCCTGGGGAGAGAAAGAAAGGCTAAAAGCACCTCAGATCTCAGCCCAGTGCCTCCATAGACTGTGGCATTGATGAGACGCTGTTTCAAGCCATCAATAACTCATAATCATAGCTCCAGCAATGCCATCTGCACAGGAACCACCCTGTGGAAATTTGGCTCGTTCAGGACTGTCACTGTGATGATGCCACGCTCCCCTCCTGTGCTGAGGCTTCTTTGGGGGGTTGGGGGGGAGAAGAGTGTGGAAGGACTATTAAGAAACAGTGAATTGCTCAGAACCCAGGAGGCATCCGTGGGACGGGGCCTGCATGCGGCGATGACTGTAGTTTGTGACTCAGGGACGTTAGGGTTGAGACTCCTGTGGTGACTCAGTTGTGCAGAGGGGCGTGCTCCCCGGGGCTGCTGAGGGTATCACGCTGGAGAAAGGTTTGGCCCCCTCCGTTCAGCCTGTGACAGCGTCTTCCCTCTGTCCCTTCCTCTCCCAGGCGCCTCCACTCCAACCACCTGCACTGCGACTGCCACCTGGCCTGGCTCTCGGATTGGCTGCGGCAGCGGCGGACGGTTGGCCAGTTCACACTCTGCATGGCGCCCGTGCACCTGAGGGGCTTCAACGTGGCAGACGTGCAGAAGAAGGAGTACGTGTGCCCAGGTGAGGCTGCCCCACCCGTACGCTCTCCCTGACCCTGGCCTTGGACACCCACCCAGCCCAGAGCTCGGTGTGGAACCCCCAAGGTTTCCCCAGCACTCTGTTGCCACTTAGAGATCCCTAGGGTGCCTCGAGGGGCTCCAAGAAAGAAGGTTTTTGTCATTTGTTGAAGGAAAAGGCTCAAAGAGCTCATGCGTCACTTTCTGTTAAGCCTGACCGTCCATCTGGGCTAAGAAACCTCACACTTGTTAGGCGCGTCAGCATTTGCTAAACAGGTTCCTGGCATCTGGTCGCTCATCGAAATCGGGAGGCAGGACCACGGAGGCTTCGGGGTCAGCCTGTGTGGCTGGGAATCCTGGCTCTGCCCCTCATTAGGATGTGTCTTTGGCAGGTTACCTAGCATGTCTGCAAAATGGAAATAATAATAGTACGTAACTCAAGGGATGCCTGGGAGGACTGGATGCGATAATGCATATGAAGCCCTGAGCATCATGCACAGAGCTAGGTGAGAGCTAATAAGCGGAGCTTAATTAGTACAGTGCAGAGGGCCCACCGAATGTGCTGAGCAAACAGAAGCAGTTGACCTTGGGCATTTGAAGTGTAACAAGAGCGGATTGCCGTGTAGCCCAGAAAACAGACTGTGCGCAGATAACTGAGGCAGCGCTGGTCTCCGGGGATGGGAGGCGGCTGAGAGATACAGGAGGATGGAGTAGCTTTTCGGCCTCATCCTAAATTTGCTTGCTTGTTCATTTTTTACTTTTCATTGACATCCTCTAGTTCTACCAACTCTCCCTTTTCCAGGAGCAAAAAAAAATGTAGAGCTAATCCCTCTATTTTCTCTAGAAAAATAAATAAATAAAAGGATGACTCTCCCAGAGGCGTTCCTGGAACCCAGGAGCCCAGTCCCAGAGCTGGGGCCCAGCAGCCTCCGGAGGCTGGTCTTGGGGAGTCCACGCGCAGGAAGAAGGGCGGGGGCGTGGCACTGTGGGGCTGCACTCTCGCCCTCCTGGACTGCCACCCTGTTCAGTGTGGAAGGGGTTGGGGCGCATGTGCTGCGGCCGGTGTGGCCAGGGTGCAGATCGGCACTTCTGCCCGTAGGCATGATTGCAATCTAGTAAGGATTTTCCATGAATTCGGCCGCATCGCGCTCTCTGCTGCTTGTTCCTGTCATGTCACTACTTCATCAAGTTCATTATCCAAAAACATTGGAACGTATCTCAGAGCAGCACCTCAATAATTTCCTATAGACGCCCACTCAGAAATCACTTCCCATCAAACACATTTAATACAACCGTTTATCACACGAGCACCAAACTCAAATATAGTGACTGTAATTACAGTCATTATTAGGCAGAGGAGACAATATCAGCGTAAGTGCCAGTGAAAGAAATAATTACAGAGTGCAGGAGTCATCCAAGAGCTAATGAGGAAAGCTAATTAGAGAGAATGTTAAAACACACCAGGATAGGCGGTGCCAAGTTTAACGCTGCGCAGATCGGGAACGCGCTTCATCACGGAGGCACCTCCCCGTCCGAGGAATGGCAAGGCATTGCTTACCCAGCAGCAGCCAGGATCCAGAGCCCAGGGGGGCAGGCTGACCCTTGTGGGTCCTGGGCCTGTCAGCACCCCGAATCCCCCTCCTGTGAAACGACTCAATCTCCCAGGCAGGGTAATGGGTACATAGGAGCATCCTTGTCACCTCCTCTGATTATAGCATTAAGGCCCATGCGATGGTCCCTGCAGCTTCTTAGTACAAAGCTAGGCATCTTTTGAGGACATGAGAATTTAGTCCACAGATTCCAGACGTGAACATGCTATTGATCGCCACCCTCTCGCCATGGTATGAGTTTAGGGGAGCACCATACTGGGGCCCCAATCCGTGAGGGGTTCTGTAGGTGCTTCTCAGGATCTCAGGGGTTGAAGAGAGAGCGCTGTACAGGTTCTTTCTGGGAAGGTCGGAGGCAGACTTAAAGGTCTGGGGGGGCTGGTGCATTGACCATCCATGAGGAATGAACCAGCACCGTTATTAGTGAGGTGCTGGATGACCATCGTCTCCAAAACGTGCTACCTCTTTAATAATTGTTCAAGGTCGTTTGGGAGGCTGTGACAAAAGGATTTCAGAGGGAGCAGCATGGAGCATGACGGGCTGTGCACAGGAAGGTCACAGAGAAGGGCTGTGTTCATGTACTGACCACCCCCACACACACACTGCCGGGGGTGCAGGCCCCACCCCGTGGCAGAGCCCAGCAGGGCAGCCAGATGAGGCGGTTTTGTGCAGACCCAATTATGGTTGTTTTAGGTCCTCGTTCAAGCTCTTCCCTCAATAACTTGTGAGAGGAAGACTTCAACCAATAAAGGGGAGCAAGGACATCTCTTCAAAAGTTGAGGTTATCTGCTCAGGAGACTAGAAAGACTTGGGGCACCAATCAGCCATCCCTGCGTGTTGCTCCATCACCTGCATCCATAAGGGCAGCACAGAAAACCTCCCCGGGCCCTTCGATGGTATCAAAAAACCCATCAAACACAGGACCACAGAGACAGGAGAGCGCTTTCGTCTCAGCCTGTGAGGGCCTCCTGCCTGAGTCCCTGATGTTCCCCTTAGAATTAATTGCACTGTCTGGGCCCAGTCCTCTCCATACGGCCCTGGCCACGGGCTCGTTCTCATTCCAGCTAACCCAGAAATCCTCTAGCAGTGCACTTCGGCAAAACCCATCTCCTCTGTCGACTGTCCCCTTCCAATCGGAGGCATTTACTTTTGCCTCTGGGGAATCAACTGGGAACTTTTCACAGGAGTGTGGGACTCTATCTTATTTTATTTTCTATTCGTGTTTTTTCTGTGATCTACAACTTGACTGCTTGGTTTCTCTGTTAGCTTTTCTTGCTCAAGTGGAAGGTTAGGGCGCAGGACAGGGAGAGTCCCTGGCCCCTACTCCGTGGGCCTGGCCAGACTGGGGCTGGGGCTGAGTTCACAGAACAGCCCAGAGAAAAGGCTCTGCTCTGGCCATTACTCGGCTCATGTGATGTGAGTTGCAAGATGTTTTGTTTTATTCCATCCTTACCTAAGGGGCTTTTTGGTGGTTTACACCCTCAGCTTTATCTTCCTTGTGTCAGTTTTCTGGTACCTTGATCTGAGAAAGTGTTACCGACCCCCCTTTGTAAATCAAGGGGCTTAGTTAAACATCTGACTCCTGATTCCATGCCTCTTTCCCCTGAACATCTTCGCACTCATCCGGTTGTGCCATTTCCCACTCATCTGCCCTCGGCCTTTGAATGTGAGATGCCTTTTCAGGAAGATTAATCTTGCCTTCTAGTAATAAGGGGCCTCTCAACAAACATCTTCTTCTTTATTATTAAAAATGAAATGGGTGTATCTCCCTGGAAACAAGAAACTCCTCCTTCCCTCCCCCCCCCCTTTTTTTTAAATTTGGGACCAGTTACAAAGTATAAAGATAATTAAGGTAAGCCTGACTGGCCGCCCATCTCCTTAGGAGGTTTTAATTAAAACCCCATAATTGGACATTGCGAGGATGAGATTATTAGGTTTATAGCCATTCCCCAAATTATCATGCCTCTGGCATTTGAATCGCGTGCATTTATATTCTCATCATAATTGCTCGAGTCCCATTGTCATCGCAGCCTGTTGTTGGCTTTTGAAAGGCCAGAGGCCAACAGGGATGCTTAATTTGAATGCTGGAGTTAATTTGTTTCCACATGCTCACAAGGCCATTGGACTCTTCAGCTCTGTGCGCTCCTCTGGGCAACATTCTCTTTAAAGACAGAAAGAAATAAACTCGGCCCCAGCACAGGAGTGCCCAGCCACTGCATTGTGGCTTACAGGGCCGTGCGTCAGGCAAGCCGCCTCCTCCTCCCACCTCCCAAGGCTCTGAGGCTGTGAGGGCCTTCAATTCCAGGGCACTGAAGAGAGGCGCTTGGCTGTCTTTTGGCGGAGGTGATGGTAAGAACACATGCTGGGCAGTTTGCTTAACCTCCCTGTTCTTTTGTTTCCTCATCAGTCTAATGGGAATCATAATAACAGAGCCTCCGTCATGGCTTTTATGAGGATCCAGTGGGATCATCTATACACAGCCCTTAATGCAGTCTCTGGCACGTAGGACACATCCTACAGCCTTGAGCTGCTTTTAGGAGAATGGTGGTAACTTTTAGCTTGGGCACCACCGTGTCCTTGGGCAAGAACTCTGTCTCTCAGGGCTCCATATCCCTTCCTGGGGTGAAGGTCAGTGGCCTCTGCCCCACCATCTGGGCAGAGAGGTTAGGGCCTTCGCTTTCAGCGTGATGATCATCCCCATCTGCCAATTAGGAGAACACTGATGAGGGGGAGTCTGGGCCGGAGCATCTCCCTGGTCAACCCGCTGCCTTTCCTGCCTCTCGAGACTAGAGGGGGTGCGGTCAGCCGAGACAGGATCGCCAATGCCCCGTCCAGGCTGGCGGTCATGGCACTCTCCCCGTGAGAGCTCTGGCTTGGAGCATATTCCCGCCATCGATCACCAAGTGCCTTCCCTTTCCTCCCGGTTTGGTGCGGAGGTAGCTTTGGCTTCGGATGAG
This sequence comes from Myotis daubentonii, assembly GCF_963259705.1. Taxonomy (NCBI): domain Eukaryota; kingdom Metazoa; phylum Chordata; class Mammalia; order Chiroptera; family Vespertilionidae; genus Myotis; species Myotis daubentonii. Next base: position 103,777,109 of record NC_081844.1, on the reverse strand, counting down.
AATTCCAGAGCTGAAGTGGCAGAAAGGGGGAAAGGTGGTCCAGGCCCCAGTGGGGAGACAGGTGCTGGCCCACATCCCCGTCCGTTTCCCTGGTCTGGAGGGGATGGCCCCCCAGCCTCCACGCAGCAGCCTTTAGTGCCACGGGAGAGCTGCAGGGCAGAGCTCGGGGCACCAGTTAAGGAGGCGGGCATGCAGAGCCAGGCTGCCCGCACTCCTGAATTCATATCCAGCGCCTTAGAACGTCGGTGCTGGTTCCGTGTGCTGGTCCATCGCTGGGCTCCGGTTTAAGGGAGAGGAGGAGGTGGTGCCCATCGACAGGCTTACCCGATGATTCCTCGGCCCCAGGAACACACGTGCATGCAGCAGGCACATACCCAGACAGTCCCTCCCATGAAAGATATGTGGAGACTCTTCCTATCCCGATGTAAAAACTCCATTCCCACTTCTCTCTGCTTCTCAGCTTGTGGTCATAGAATTCACTGGCTAGAAAGGGAGAGGGCTCCTCACTTTGCCCCCTTGGAATTCACTGCCTCCTTCCCTCCCCCCACCACCCTCAGCATGCATGGCTGGGAAAGGCTGGGAGCGATGGACCTGCTGGCAGAGTTTGGTGCAGGGCCTGGGACACCCTGACCGTGTGGGTGAGCCAGGCGCCCAGTGAGCTGGGGGCAGGCAGGTGGCCTTGGCCAGCACTGAGAGCTCTGGTAGAAAGCCTTTGACCTCAGGCACGGGAGTCCCATCTACCAGAGCCCCGCCAGCTCCCCGCTCTGTGGCTGACCCTGTTGACCAGAGCCCAAGGCACTGGGGACTCAGGGGGCCTCCCCCAGGCCCTTCCAGGAGGACCTCTCATCCCCACGTCAAGGGTTTCTGGGCCAATTGCATCCATGGTTCATCCTCTCGCTCCCCCAAGGCCTGGTACTGAGATGGTGCTTCCTGCCGAGCCCTGTTTTAGGCACAGCGGTCGAACAGGAAGGAGACAGACACGGTCACTGCCCTGGTAGAACTGACATCAAGACTCAGTCTGTCCAGAGGCAGAGCTAAGGGGAGGGGCTTCTGCCGGCTCCACCCTCAGCGCCCAGATGGACAGGGCTCAGTCCATCTTCAGCCTGTGGTGTTCTGTCTGTTCCTACAGGAGAGCGACGCCCTCCCTGTGTGTGGATGCCCAACTGGGGCGCTGCCAGCCAGGTGCTCTCAGGGGCTATAATTATCTCTCCGAGTAATTAAAGGTGTTGTTAGTGACCTTGTTAAGGATCGTTTTCAAAGGCTTTTTAAAAAGCCTTGACAACACCCCTTGAAAGCCGCTGACGCTGTCTGCAGGACAGAGCCACCCTGTGTAGGACCGGCTTCTTCCCAGGGGACGAAGGCCGCAGCCTGGTCCGCTTTAAACAGAACCGACTCCAGCATCGGAGTCTGAGTGCCTTTGAAAAACTCCATTTCAGAACTTCCTGTTACCCAGATGAGCCCTTGAGTATAATGCCTCCCCCCGCTTTCTTCTGAAACACCCCAACCACGTAATATTGACAATTGAAAGGGGGACAGCCATCCGATACCCTCCCCTCGGTGGATGGGCAGGAGCCCAGGCTGTGCCTCTGAGGAGCCCTGGCATTTCCCCAACAGGAAGGCCCGGGTGTGGCCTGGTCCCTGGCGCAGTCAGGTGCGCTTGCCCCTTGGTGTGCAGGCTCAGGCCTGGCAGTTCTCTCTGGGGGCCCCATCGGCACTGTGAAAGCCCTGACATTGGGGCCACGCGCCCCACCTCCTCGGGATGTGGGTGAGGGATAGGAGCCTTCACGCGGTGGGTCCTCTTTGCCACCCGCTAAGGCAGGTGCGCAGAGGAGGGGGAGGCGCTGGGAGGTGTCTTACTCCTTCTGCTTCCAGTTTCCGAAGAACGGGAATAGTCAGTCTTTAGACCCAGGAAGGACTTCCGAAGTCTGCAATGCAAACCCTTATCCACCGAGATGGTAGCAAAAAGCTCAGAGGGGGTCCTGCAGGCCATCATTGATAATATTAATAAGAATAACAATGACATTAACAACAACAAGCATTCCTAAGCACTGCCTCTGCTGTACATCCTTCCAAACACTTTACATGCGTTACCTCCCTTTGCCTTCCCAACAGAACCATGCTACCAAATACGCATTGCTATTCCCGCCTCCCCCCCCCCATTTTACAGATGGGGGAAACTGAGGCACGGGGACAGGAGGGTGAGGTGATAGAACTAGGATTCAAATTGAGGCACTGGGACTGCAGAGCCCACACTCTAGGCCACTCGCCCTCCTCTTCCTGACCCGCGGCTCAGACAGGCTGGTTCTCTGGGCTGCCGTTTCCTCAGAAATGTACTAGTAAAGCCTTGCCCAGCTGGGAACGAAGCCGGGGTCCCTTCTCTCTAAGAGGATGAATGTTGCAGTTGGGGGTTTAGTGTAAGTCGTCATCGCTCTGGCATTTCCCACGGTCTCCACTGGACCCACTAACGTGACACAGGAGAGTTGGAAGTCCTTATACCCTAGACAGGAATATTTTTTCAAGTGTCCAGCTAAGACGATGCTTTCTAAGTGTGTGTGTGTGTGTGTGTGTGTGTGTGTGTGTGTGTGTGTGGAGGCCGAGGGAAATAAGAGTCTTTGGTTATTGGGCTGGCATCAGGCATCAAGTTGAGTCTCTGCAGAAGGCCACCCCCAGGTGGGACTAGTGAGCATGGAGGGCGGACCCTCCACTTCAAGTCTCACTCAGTGTCCGAAGGGGGACTTGCCCGAGGCCCAGTCGGTCCTGTGATTCAACTGCTGTGGCTGGATCCACCCGGCTTCCCCTCAGCTCCTCCAGGGGACAGAGGCCAGACTCCCGCCATCCCTCCCTGCGTCTCACGTCCTGTGCCTGCCCAGTGAGGAGGTCTGCGGCGTTCGTCTGAGTTTGGTGCTGCCCGGGGCCCTCTGTACTGGGAGGAGGGACATGGGCAGACGCAGAGCAGCCCTGCTGGACGCAGTAGGCCTGGGACAAGGTCCAGGAGGGCTGTTCGGCTGAGTCTGCCTTTTGGACCTCAGGGTCCACATTTGAAAAACTAACCACGGGTTTGGGATCCTGACCTCACTCTGAAGAACTAATCCTATTTGAAACTTATCTACTATCTTTTCAAAGCGTTCGCATTCACTTCTTGTGTTAGAGGTTCGGTGTGACCACCCCAGGGGGTGACTGAGATCCTCCTGACATGACGGAATCTCGAGTTAGTTTGTGACGCGTATGTTTATCTGCACTCGCCTTCTGAGTAAGCTCCTGAGATACCATTTCTTGGGTTTTTGCCGCTTTGGTTTCAATTCACAGTAGTTCTCGACTGAAGCAAAATTAAGAGCTGACTCCGAAATACGAGGTAACTTACTTGCCTTTTCCTAATGTGGCCAGTTTTGTTAGCTGGTTCTCTGTATGCAAACGCTGTGTCAAAGGGCCTTGGATGGCGCTGCTGACGCCTGTGTTGACCCTGAACACCAATGCCCCACACGGGGATGCGCACCCGCCTCCCTTCCTCCCACTGGTTTAGACAGTGACTTCCAGACACTAGAGGAAGGAATGAAGGTGTGTCTATACTCGGCATCCACATCCCAGGTAAACTCCAACCCGCCCCACCCCCCCACCCCCACCACTGGCGGGGTCACCAGACATGGGGCACCCTGAGACAGTAGTCCCAGGGTCAGCTCGTGGCATGTTTTTGTGTGTGGTTGACTCAGAGAGCAGCTCTTTCTCTAAAAGATGAGGGTGATAGGCTGACAGAGCAGGTGGAACGATCCAGAAATAGTCAGGTCAAGGGCAGCATCTCTCCTCCTGGCTGAATGTGTAGCCAGAGGCAGCTGTGTCTGCAAGATGCGGACGATGTCCGCTGGTGATCCTTTTCCAAGTAGCTGACCGTGTAGTGCTGCCTCATTGGGTAGCCGGTGAAGGGACCCAGGAGCCCATTCGGCTCCTGACGCTGCACGAGTTGACCACTGTGCTCTGGCCCCACAGGCCCCCACTCGGAGCCGCCATCCTGCAATGCCAACTCCATCTCCTGCCCTGCGGCCTGCACCTGCAGCAACAACATCGTGGACTGCCGGGGGAAGGGCTTGACGGAGATCCCCGCCAACCTGCCAGAGGGCATCGTCGAAATGTAAGTGCCCCATCGGCCACCCCTGTCTCAGCCAGTGCTGCAGGAACCGGCCGCGTTGGGCTGTGGGAGCTGACTGTTAAAACACTCAGGGGTCTCTCTGCTATCCTATAGGCTTCCCAGCTGTGCCAGTCAGTGCTCAGGAGCATGGACTAGCCCTAGCTGGTTTGGCTTACTGGTTGTGTCAGCCCCAGGACTGAAGGGTCCCAGGTTCAATCCCTGGCTCTGATTGGGGCACGTGGGAGGCAACCAATCGATATGTCTCTTCTCTCTCTCTCTCTCTCTCCTCTCTCTTGTCTCTCTCCCTCCCTTTCACTCTCTCTAAAAAACAATGGGGGGAAAATACCCTCTGGTGAGGATTAACAAACAAACAACAAAAGAGCACAGACTCGAGAGCAGTAAGTGACGGCCCGCGTAGCCCACCTATTACTGTAAATGAAGCGTTATTGGATTGGAACACAGCCACGCTCGCTTGTTTACGTACCGTGCATGGCTGTGCAGGGAAGGCAGAGGTGAGCCGTTCGGCCCAGCAGCCTGATATGCCCTGTGTGGTCCTATGTAGTAGAAGTTTGCCAGCCCCCCTGGAGCCCCCTGGCTCCCCCCTTCACTAAGGGGGGAGGGGGAGAACTTCGGGCAAAAGGATTGCTCTTTTTCATCTTCAGTTTTCTCTTCTGTAGTAACATGACGATTACATATCCCCGATGGCTCACTGTGAAACTGAGCGGAATGCTTTGTGTGAGCTCTGCATGCGATCCGAGCACGTGGGCAGTGCCCGGACGGTGGTGGTGGGGAGAACCCAGGTGAGGAGCTGGTGTCACAGCTGCGCCCTTGAGGCCGAGACTGAGCCCTCCGTCGTTTCAGATCCGATGGTCGTCCTCTAGATGGTCTTTATGTGGAGACAAGATGGTGTGTGTTTGTGTGTGTGCACAGATCTCCCAATTCCCAGGAACACAGGTTTGCCCACCTAGCCCCACCTCGTCCCTCTTCCCTCTGCTGAGAACATGGCCCACGTCTCATTTTGGATCGAGTGGAGGGGCAGTCAGCATTGACCCCGAGATCACGCTATATGACAATAACTGTTTCATTTTCTGCATTCACCTTTGGGCGACTTTATTAAAAACATGATTAGATGAAACCCTCCTACTGAAAACATCATTAGATAAAATCCCTCCAAATAAGAGACACACATTTCCCTCACTTCCCTGCTTCATCTCCTCCTCCTCCTCCTCCTCCTCCTCCTCCTCCTCCTTCTCCTCTTCCTCTTTCTCCTCTTTCACCTCTTCCTCCTCTGCATGCCCTGTATTCCCAACGATGGCCATTGACTCATCCATTCATACATTCCTTTAACAAATATCTATTGTGGGCTCACTGTGTTCCAGTCATTGTTCTGTACTTGGGGAGCATCAACAAGTAGATAAAATTTCTGCTTTCACGGTGCTTGCATTCCGGTGGTGGGGAGAGTGTGACAAACAATCAACAACGCAGAGTAAATTAGATAATATGCTAGAAGGTGGTAGGTTCTATGGGAAAAGCAAGGAAAGAAAGTGAGGTAAATGAGACCCCAAAAAGTGCATGTCTGGAGGAAGAGTGTTGTGCAGAGGCCCTGAGGTAGGGGTGTGCCTGGTGGGCCGGAAGCCCGTGTGGAGGAAACACAGTGGGGAGTGTTGGGGGATGACTCGGGGTGGGGGGGGGGGGTAAGCGGGACCAAATCCTGGAGGCATTTTAAGGACTTTGGTTTCACCTTGACTGACTTACAACCATGGAGCTCCAGTTTCTTCTGTCCCCATCTGCTTTGCCAGCTTGTCTCTGATTTCCTTTGACACTTTCCTCCCCAGCCCCAGTGGACACAATCCGTGCCTCCACACCCTTCCTGTAGCCAGGAGCTAGCTAGCCAAGTGGCCCTTTAACCTGATACCCTCCCCTTCTGAGCCTTCACCCACCGTCACTCAGCCCTCAGCCTTCCTTTCAGCAAGAATCCGCCATGACTTCCCTCACGCGTGACTGTGACTCTCCCTCACTCCTCCCGGTTCACGGCTCTGGCCTCGAAGGGCCCTCTTTCCGTGGAATTCCCTTAGATCTCGGTGCCTCTTCTGCTCATACCTCCTGCTCGTTCTCTTGATTCTTGTCCTTACTCTCTTCCCTTTCTGCACCCTGTTCCCTTCTTTTCTCCCTCCCGTGATTCATTCCCCCCACGTGCCTCTCTCTCTCCCCACCACGGTCTTTCCACTTCTCCTCCCAGCCACATTCCTCTCGCCACCCAGCTAACCTTTGCTCTTCTTTACAAGAGCCCGCCCCCTTCCCTCTCCATCGTGCCAAGGTAGGACCCTGTCCCTCCCGAGATGGATGGGTGTTCAAGACAGGATTCCTGCCAACAGCATGTCATTTCAGATTCCCACGGACCCTTCCTTTCTGCCCCATCTGCCAGGTTTTCTCTTTGGCAGGCACGGATCCCCCCTTGACCAGGCCTCAAACCACAGCCGATGAAAGAGGCCAGTCGAGGAGGTCAAGCTGTAGCTGTTGGCCCCCTCCCCACCCAACTCAGGAGCTCAGACCCTGCCCCCCTCCTCGCCTGTTCCTCATCTCTGAACCTCGGAGGCACACAGCTCAGGTGTGTGGAGAGAACTGGGAGATATCCATGTAGGAGGTGGGGCGCAGGCAGGCCAGGCTGTTGAGCTGGCATCTGGTCATCGAATTTTAGAGGGGATGTTAACAAGCTAGAGCAGCAGTTTCCAAAGGGCTCCCTAGTTAGTACTGAATCTTTTCTTATTTGGAATAAACTGAGAAAAATAAGGCCAACTTGATGTTTTTCCATTGAGCAAAAATATTCTACTTAAAGGAAGGTCCTTTATTATAAATTCCTGGACTTTCTTATCCTGTTGTTAATGTTGTTATTAGAAAATACCCTCGCCCTAGCCGGTTTGGCTCAGTGGATAGAGTGTCGGCCTGCGGACTAAAGGGTCCCAGGTTTGATTCTGGTCAAGGGCACATGCCCGGGTTGCGGGCTTGATCCCCAGCAGGAGGCATGCAGGAGGCAGCCAATCAATGATTCTCTCTCATCATTGATGTTTCTTTCTCTCCCTCTCCCTTCTCTGAAACCAATAAAAATATATTTTTAAAAAATATCTTTTATTTTATAAAGTGATGGCCACTGAAAGTAGAATGTGTGTGAGTATCTCTTAAATGTGTTTAATTATATGTGTAATTATTATATAATTGTAAATGCATGTTTCTATATAAATATGTATTATGTCTGACACAGAGAGAGAGGAAGAGAGAGATTGCCTTAATTGGCAAAATAAAAGCTCTTTAACCACTTAGCCTATGAAATCCAAAAGTCTGGGAATGACCAGCCTAGCTAGAGTGTTTCCAAAAATAAGCAACTGCAAACAGCAGCCAGGTTCTTAAAAGTGTAGGCCAGGGATGCAGGCAAACCCCCACTTCTAGCTGCAACCCTGACTTTTCGCCATCGGCAAATAACCTTTCTGGGCCTTGTTTTTCTCAAATGGAAAGCAGAGGCTACCGGTACCCTCTTACTGATCCTTGTGGGGGTGAGTGAATGGATGCTGTCACATGCTTAGCCTTGGGTCTGGCACATGAGATATGCTGCCTTAGCAACGATTGCTGTCACTTTACTACTACAATTAGTACTACTGCTGTTGCTATGGCCACCACTTTTATTAGGCATGGGGAGAGGTTAGAAACCATGTTAGAGGAGCTGGACCTACCTGTACCAGAGGTCCCTCCGTAAAGCTAAGTCAGTTTTTTGAAAGTTAAGGGTGAGAGAATAGGTTGGCGAACTAGACTAGCCACTTGCATGATGAATTGAGCCTGGAGGTGGCGCACCTCCCCGCAAATGTATGGGGACTTGCAAATAAGGCTGCCCCTGCCCCTGCTGCCCTGGGGCACCCAGGCCGACCAGACAGATTGCCCAGGACTTCTCCTGCTGCATTTGCCTCATTCCCTTCTGCGATGCAATGAAGCTGAGGCATCAAAGTCGGTGAGGCGAGACTCTATGGTTGGTGGGGAGAACTTTAGGGGAAACCTGCTCGCTCCTAAAGGCAACAAAGCCGGTGCTCAGGGTCCTGTGTGGCAACTCAAAGGTCTTTCAAGCCGCTGAAATGCATCGCCTCGGCAGGGAGAGAAGCCCAGCAGGCGGGGGAGGCTGACAGATGAGAAACACGGGAGCGGAGAGTGAAACTGCAGGCTGCACCCCAGGATGACTGGGAAGTGTCTGATTTATCATCCCAAAGTCAGCCGAATGTGACTTCTTCTCCTTCTGCCGCCTCGTGTTCACAGCCACCTCCACAGCCCATCCTTCTCCCTCTCCCTCGGGATGCTTGGCACCGAGTCAGACTTTGTGCTCCCGATTCTCGATTCTTAGCGGTAGTGATGCTCTTAACCTTGGGAGGGGTTCCGTGCTCGCCAACCTTTTGGGTTGGGAGTAGCTCCTCTCGTGCAAGGCCATCTGGCAGCCTCTTCAGAGGCAGAGCAGCTCGGAGGAGTGTGTGCTGGTCTCCCCCCACAGCAGAGCCAGTTCCTCTAAAAATAGCTCTCTTCCCCAGAGCCCGCAGTGAGACGGTTCACAGCAAACGTTCCTCGTTCCTCGAAACGGAGGAGCTCCTGGCTGGCCGTTCCTGCTGCTCCCGCTCGCTTCTCTGACCAGCTCCAGCCCCTGGCAGAGACAGTTCTGGGGAGAGCCCGATCCCCCATGTTTCCTGTTCTGTCACCTTCAGCCCACCTCCTGGGTCCTCGGGGCTGCAGAGGGGCCGTCTGCACCCGGAGCCCCATCTTCTTCCACTTCTGCTCCGTACCCCACAGTGTCTGCCAGTGCCTCGGGCCTTCGCTAGGACAGGGCAGTGTGTCTGGTGGGAAAAGACTGTGGTGGGCTTTGGGGTCAATTATAAGTGAAAGCATCTGGGAGGAAGCCGCCCCACTCTCCTTCTAGCCTCACCTCAACCCCGGTGTCCTTCTGGGCGGGGAGACAGCTGCTTCACAAAAGCAAATATCCCCTCCCCCGTGACCCTGTCTGCAGGGGATTTGAAAAGAGAGAAAGAACTGAACAACAGAAACAGAAAAGCAGCCAACAGAACAAAAAGGCTGAAGGGTTCTGGAAATCGCTGACACCAGTGATTCTTCTAATGTTCCGAGAGCCCCAGGTTTCTGGGGGTCTGCCACGGGAAGAGGGTGGGGGTGGGGGGGACAGGAGGAAAAGGGGAAGCCGATCAGGCAGCAGAATAACGCAGAGCCTTGGGATAAACAGTCCTGGGTGCGAATTCCGGCTCCGCCTCTTACTTGGGGCACGTTTCTCTAATATCTCCTACCTCATCCAGTTCCCCCCTTTGAAAAATGGAGCTCATGGTATCTGCTAGAGATGTTCTATGAAGATTAAATAACAACATGTAGAAAGTAGCACAATGTTTGGGATCTAAATGAGATCTAAAAAGAAAAAACTTATGGGCATGTATACATATAGCCCGTGATAGAATGATTAGGCTCAAGTTCCCACACTATCCTTCATTCATTTTTTCTAAGATGAGAAAAAATGTCCCCTGCTGGAGGCCTCTGAGCATGTGCATACAGTAGGAGCAGACTCTCCTCTGCGTCGGTCCCTCTGTTCCTGCTGGTGACACCAGGTGTTCTGCAGAGCAGCTTAGCAACGGCTCAGGCCACAGACGCCTGCATCCTCATCGCTGCTGTGACCAAGCACACACACTCGGTGGGGATGTCAGGACTCACTGCTGGTCTGCAGAACCACCAGGAGCGGAGGTAGAGAAAGGGAGAGGCCAGCAACATGACCTTGACGCGACCTCCCCTCAGCCCTATTCCAGGCCCAGAGGAGCAATGTTGCCTTTCTCCGACGGCCCAGGGTGACCTTGGGGAAGGACACACATGGGATTTCCTTCCTTTAGCAGGACCTGGACATTGAGCCAGAGTTCCCAAGGCCAGGGAAGACTAGAGATGGAAAGACTAGAACCACTGCAAGCTCTCACGAAGGTGGCTTCTGGGAGTGGGCAGTGTAGCCCAGGGTGAAGGATGCAGGCATTGGCACCAGACCACTCTGGGTTCCATGCAGGCTCTGCCATTTACCAGCAACTTGGCATCAGGCAAACTGGCCTCTTTGTACCATGATTTCTTCATCCATAAATGGGTATATTAATATTACCATTGCCTTGTTGGGTTGTGGAAAGAATGAAATGAGCCCACGTGTGACACGCACAGTGTCTGACAGTAGAAGGCCTCAGTAGAGGGTGGCTGTTCGTCGTCCGCACGGCCTCAACCACTTCACCACCAGGGGTCCAGCCCAGCTCCGGGCCCTCTCTGCCAGGTGGCTGGCGGCCCCAGCAGGCTCCCTGGCATCGTGTTGACTTACGTGTGGCTAAAAATATATTGTGTTCAGTGGTGAGTTTGCAAGTGACAGATCATTAAGGCAGCACCAAGTAACGAGGGCAAATCGATGCAGACCGCGCATGGCTGAAACCCCCGTCGGGTGTTCCCGGCGTTTTACTGGGTGGAAGAGGCTCGGATGTTTGATCTGTGTTTGTTTTTATGCCGCTTCTATCAGATCGGCTGGCAGCCTGAAGGGTGTTTGCCAGACAAAGAAAGACACACGTGCCAGTTAAGTGAGACCTAAGACAGCTATTGGCTTCAGACGCATCCCTGAGTGTGCCGGGTTTTGCTGATGTTAATGCTGCCTTTGTCCTCCGCTCTGAGTTTGTGTCGCTGGGAGTACGCATCTGTGCACGCTTGCTGCCGGCTGTATGACTGGGCTCTGTGTAACCACCACCGGGGTACCTGCCGCATAGAGGCGGGTGTGCACACAGCCTTGCCCCCTGATGGAAGGGCGGTTTCCCCGGGGATGGGCACGGGCAGTGACTAAAAGAATGGAGAGGCCTCAGCTCCAAGGGCCTTCGGCACAGCTCAGTGACGGAGACATGGCTCTCGAGCCAGTGAAACTGAGTGTGCGTCCCGCCGTAGCTCTTCCCGGCTCCATGAATCTGGACAAGGGACTTACCATCTCCGAGCCTCAGTTTCCTCCTGTTTGAAGTGGACATGGCAGTAGTGCGTAGGGTCCGCCTCCTAGAGAGTAATTGTTGTTAGACAAGCCTTGTTGAACTCAGCCTAATGCCTGACTTCTATGCACTTATGCTGCTATTATGGCCACCCTGGCCTTTACATTGAAGTAGCTGACTATTCACAGCTACCCACCCCTCCCCAAGACAAACTCTGATGCCCCTGGGGTGACGTTAACCTGCGACTCCTGGCCTTGGCATCTCAGTGGAGTTGGGTGCCCAGCCAGCACCCACAGCAGCACCCGCAGCGGTAACAGCAGAGAAAAGACCCTCCCCAGAGTGCGAGTCCCGAGAGTAGGGGGGGTCACAGCCACGCCCCTGCAGGTTAACAGGCTCAGATCAGAACTCTTTGTTCTTTGTTCAAAAATTACACCTTTGCACTCTGTTTGCATATGTTATACACATTCAGATCGCTCTTCCCTCTTCCCTCATCTCCCACAGCCTTTGCACAAAATACCTGCTGCTGCAGAGGCTGTGTGGCGTCTCAGAAGGGGCGCTGGCCTCCTAACCCCTCAGACTTTCCGATGACTTCAGGCCTCAGTTTCCCCTTTTCCTAGACGATGGAGAGACAGTGTGATCAGTGGGCAGGAGCAGAGGCGTGTCAGTGCTGCCCCCCACCGGCTCCGTCACTTTGGACAGATGGTTCCCTCTCGGCTTTACTTCCCTCATTCGCAAAACAGGGCCCAACCGCTTGCCTGGGCAGAGTAAGGATGAAAAGAGACAGTGGACATAAATCAACTCCACTCCATGCTAAACAACAACTCTTCCTGGATGGTAGCAATGAAGCTTGGTTCCGTGATGGACTGTCTTGAGCTGGATTAAACCACCAGCTGATTCAACCCCTGGGGGGCAGGTGTCCCCTCCTGCTCACGGACTTGTCCCTCCCTCAGCCTTAAGTGGAGGTATGTGATTAGGAACCGCACGCCCTGCGCTGACCTGACTTGTACGGGCTCTTTGCCCCCAGCCAGGAGCAGCGGGTCGTGTCATCTTGCAAAGCTGAGAGGCAGTGGCTCCCTCCTGAGGCACCATCAGCCTCAATCCCTCGCCTGAGTGGCAGGGGAATCTCAGGATTCCTGGAGAGCAGTTGCCACCTGCCTGGCGGCCCCAGAGACCCACAGAGCTGCTGTCTGAGCTGAGAAAACCCTGCTGACCTCTGCTTATCTGGAGAACGCCAATGTCCTTGGAACTGCTCAGCCAAGGCGGCCTGAGACCAGGCCTCTGAGACCTCGTGGCATCTCTGTGGCTCACTGTGAGCCAGCCAGGTCCCTGCCCAGCCAGCCTGCGCCCACGTGCCCCGCGGCGCACACTCCCCGCCCCTCCAGCGGCCGCAAAGGCTTTCTCAGCAGACCGTGCAGTCTCGTCTGCACACTCTTCACCCGGCAGCCTGGAATGATCTGTCCCGATGCTCCCTCTCTGCTCCCCCCACCCCTCCTTCTCCCCTGCCTCCCCCTCCCTCTGGCCTGGGGAGTGGTTTGTCGGTGTTATGGGTCGGCCTGACAAACCCTTCCCCATGAGCAGCCGAGATGTTGTTTGAAATGGGAAAATTGCTGGCAAACTGCTCCATTAGCCGTTCCAGTAACAGATACTCTGTTCCCCAATGAAGATGAGATCGCAGAGGCACAAATTAATACGACTGTCTCCCCCACTCTGCCGCGGGGATTACTCTTCAAGATGAATAGGTTCGTCCCAGCCAGGAGTGTGCAGCCCCCAGACGTGGCCTCGGAGGGAGCCGGTTCCTCCCGTGGCTTCCTCTTACCCCTCCCCCACCCCAACCCCCACCCCCTCACCACCCCCCCCACACACACACACCTTTCCTTGTGTCTTCCAGCTGAGGTTTGGGGAGCCTCCATGCCGAATGAGGAGGTGATGAAAAGATCCGCACCTCGGAGACAAGGGAGATGGATGAGGGGAGAGGCTGCGTCCTCAGCCTGGGCCGGGCCATCATTCATCAGCTCTAATAGGGGCCGCCTCCCGCCCAGGCCCTTTCCCACCACACCTGTTCCTGGTGACAGGAAGTCATTTGAGAGACAAAAGAATAAAGAATGGAAGTGAGCGCTCGCTCCCCACGGCCCCTTCTCTTCCACGGAAGCTCTGGGCCCTGGGCCTGCAGCAGCTCTCATCTTCCCAGAGTAATAGGAGAGGACGCTTTTCAGGGGAGTCTGTAAGATGTGAGAGCCCTGGATTCGAGCAGCAGCCCAGGGCAGTGAGAGGTCCAGCCAGGTCCCCTGACGTCTCCAGGATGTCGGGGAGCCAGCTTGATGAATGTCAGGCAGGAGCTAAAGATGGGAGGCCTCTTTCTCCACACATTAGAGCAGTCAATTGAAAAACCCAGGAATAGCTCGGCCAGTGTGGCTCAGTGGTTGAGCATCAACCTATGAACCAGGAGGTCACGGTTCAATTCGTGGTCAGGGCACATGCCCAGGTTGCAGGCTCCATCCCCAGTAGGGGGCGTGCAGGAGGCAGCTGATGGATGATTTTCTTTCATCATTGATGTTTCTATCTCTCTCTCCCTCTCTCTTCCTCTCTGAAATCAATAAAGATATATTTTTTAAAAAAAAAGAAAAGAAAAGAAATAAATAGAGTCATTAGGCTATCCACCTGAAACTAACATAATGTTATATGTCAATTATTCCTTAAAAAAAAAAAGAAAGAAAGAAAGAAAGAAAGAAAGAAAGAAAGAAAGAAAGAAAGAAAGAAAAAGAAAAGAAACCCAGACATGAAGTCAGCCGCTGTCGTATGTGCCTGTCCAGGACCCCACAGCAGGTGGCAGTTCTACGAGAATAGTGACACACTTCCACCAAGCGGGGCTGGCCCGGTCCTTCGCTTTTTACTCTCTTCTCTCTCCCCTGACTTCCCCGAGCTCTATCTGTTACCCTCAGAGCTTTTTTCTGAAGAAGCTGCTGCCTCAGAAGCCAGCTTACAATGAGCAGGAACCCATCCTCGGGGGATGTCACCTCTTCTAGCCCCGGGCGGGTGCTCCGTGCAGCAGAACACCCGTCTCTGGCTTCTGCACGGTGCCTGCCTGGCCTCCTGGACCCAGAATGTGCACCACCTGGTGGGAGAGACCCTCCTGCCCTCAGAGCCCTCAGCAACCCCGGGTGAAGGGCGGACGGTTAATTGACTCTCCTCTGCTCTGTTTCCCAGACGCCTGGAGCAGAACTCCATCAAGTCCATCCCTGCCGGAGCCTTCACCCCGTACAAGAAGCTGAAGCGAATGTGAGTCTCCCCCCGACACAAACGAGCCCACGCGTGTTCAGTTTGGGGGTAGCATGTCATGTGTGGTGGGCAGCCTGCTCAGGTGACAGGCTGTGTCAGGTTTCCCCGGGCAGTGCCCTAAGCCTGGGAGCTAAGGTTCAGCAGTGCTGCGTTCTGACAGGAGGTAAAAGGGTCTTGACACCCACACACCTGGTTAGACAGCGAGGGCCGCTCCAACGAGAGCAAAGAAAATGGTCTGGGTGGGGGTGGAGCTCCTTTGGCCTAAAAACACCGTCACCTTTCCTATCGCTCTCCGGCTTTGCAATGTGGACCTAGCATAGGAGCTTCTATGGACGGTGGCAGTGGCCGTGTCATTCTGCAGCACTGTCACCAGCGTTGCTACCACCACACACAGCCACTCAACAAACACCCGCTGGGGGTGAGGAGCTGGGTTAGAGTCTGTGGTCGGCGCGTGAACTGAGGTGGTGTTGCTCTCGTGGGGCCTCCGTGTCTGTGAGAGCGCACAGACATTAACCTCAGCCCTGGAAATTGCTACACACAGAAAGTAAAACAAGGGGAGGGAAGGCACAGACAGTGATGATGGCTGGGCTTCAGGGGGGTTTGTCCTGAAGGCCAATATGTGCAGGTCGCCGAGTAGAGGAAGTGAGTCATGCCAGGCTCGGGGAAAGGATGTGTAAAAGGCCGTGGGCAGTGTGCATGGGTGTTAGTGCAAGGGAATGTGGTGGGGGAGTGTGCAAGGGGAGTGTGCCATGGGGATTGTGCATGGAGAGTGTGCGTGTGGAGTGTGCAAGGGGAGTGTGCATGTGGAGTGAGTGAGGAATGAAGTGGGTGTCGGAGAGGCGGGTAAGTAGGCGGGTAAGTAGATCAGTGATGGTGAACCTATGACACGCGTGTCAGAGGTGACACGCGAACTCATTTTTTTGGTTGATTTTTCTTTGTTAAATGGCATTTAAATATATAAAGTAAATATCAAAAATATAAGTCTTTGTTTTACTATGGTTGCAAATATCAAAAAATCTCTATATGTGACACGGCACCAGAGTTAAGTTAGGGTTTTTCAAAATGCTGACACGCCGAGCTCAAAAGGTTCGCCATCACTGGCCCAGATCCCATGGACCCTTCCAGTGGTTCTCAACCTTCTGGCCCTTTAAATACAGTTCCTCATGTTGTGACCCAACCATGAAATTATTTTCGTTGCTACTTCATAACTGTAATATTGCTACTGTTATAAATCGTAATGTAAATATCTGATATGCAGGATGGTCTTAGGCGACCCCTGTGAAAGGGTCGTTCGACTGCCAAAGGGGTCGCAACCCACAGGTTGAGAACCGCTGCTTTAGACTATGGTAAGACCTTTCTATTCTTTCTAAGTGAGATTAGAAGGGTTTTATCCTCCAGCTCTATGACGTGCCCGTGATTACCCACCATCGCCGTGACCACCTTAACCAACATCACTGCCACCACGACAGGCTCAACGCCTGGTGCACCAGACCTCTGCCCCTTCCCTTCCACAGCAGCACAGAGAGCACGATGGCCCTCCTCCCGCTGTTGAGGCAACGTCGGCACCGCCCTCCCCATCACATGGCCCCGTGAGCACTGCTCTGTGAGCCACCAGACCTTGGCCCTCTGCAGGGGCTAGTAGGGTTCAGAAATGACCCATCCATCCCCGTCATAGCTAAGAATCTGGGGAGGGGGACAGGCGACGCCGTTCCCTCTTCCAGGCTAAGAAATCATTATTACAGCTCAGCTATCACAGCGCCGTTTCCACTGCACTTACTCCCGCTGACCCCACAGAGCGAGGAGAGAGGCAGGGGATGTGCATGGATTGGCTGTGCCCTTCCACTCAGGGCTGAAGCATCCATTTCCCTGGAGGACGAGGCCCACGTTAAAGAGGTTAAGTGCCCGCTGACTCCTTTTATGTCAAAAATAAACACCCGGCGAAGCAGAGGCACTGATAGGCTTCACCCTCAGATCTCAGGAAGCCAACTCCTCATCTCCCTGGAAATCCAAACCAAACAGGCTCTTCTCCTGGTGCAATTCCAGGAGTGGAAGCCGGCCTAATGAGGCAGCCCTCGCACGCTCTCCCCTCCCCTTGGCAGCATTCCTGCCGGAGGAGCTGGATAAATATAGGCCTTAATATTTAAAACCCTGGCCCATTAATCTCCTGGCTCCCTGCCTCCCCAGCTCGCTCTCCATAACTACCCCCCCAATTCATTTTTAAAGCCCAGCTTGATTATGCAGCCAGATAGTAATTTCAGTGACAAATGACAAGTTCAGTCCCTGCCCCAGCCTATATCTCTTGCATGATTTAAGTTCCTGCTCTACTTTTTGGTGAAGTCCAGGTAATTTAGAGCTTGGCTGTATGTTACTGCCCTGTCTTCCTCCTGTTAGGCGTGCCATGATCTGTGTATGCAAACTTCAGAAGGCCTTCTCAGCCACGGCCTGGGAAGGGACTCTAACTTCCGATCACTCTCATTGAGGCCCCTTCTTCCCCAAGGGAATGGTGGTAGGGACGAGAGACCGCTTAGCATTTCTCTAACAGAAGTCCAGAAACTCCTGCTGAGATGCGATGGCTTGGGGGCAAGCAGGGCGCCTGGTGAGGACGGATTTTAAAACCCTAAGCGTGAATTCCTCCTAGGTGTGCATGGCAAGTTTGTCTCTATGACCCAACAAACCCAGGTTTCCCCTCAACCGCATCCTTCTCTTATCTCTAATAATAAGACGACGGTGAAGAATTCTGCCTGAATGAGGGGCTTTGTTCCCACCCATCTCTAGTGGTCAGCTTAGTGTAGCAGCATTTCCAGGTAAAAACCTGTATCCAGGTAGAGAAGCCATTTTTAGAGAAAGTTGGAGGCATCGGAGAGGACCCCGGGCTTACGGGGTTGGGTAGCTGGTGGCCCTGACCCTGGGGACACACCTGTGCTGCTCGGCCAGGGCGGTGCTGAGCTCTCCATTTGCACCATCTCAGGCAGAGCAGCGTCCCACGGGCTCCAGCTTGCCTGTCACACACCTTTCTTTCCCACTGACCCCTGTCGGCCCTGGAATCGGCTACTTCGGTCCCAAACTGCCTGGGAAGGCCACGCTCTCTCAGCCTTTGCGTTTATAAGTCCCAGGAGACTGGGTGGGTCTGAGACTGACCAGATTCTAGGACCCTGTGGCCTAAGGTCTGACTCAGGGGCCACCTGCATGGACAGCACCTGGGAATTTGTAACATATGCAGATTTCTTACCCCAACTCCCCAGCCAACCCAGTCAGACTCTGCCTTTTAATAAACGCCCCCGTGACGTTTTTGAGGTTGAGGACCACCCGTCGAGAGTGACCCAGACACCCAGAGTCTGCTCTGGGGCCACCCTGGGTGGGTTGGGAGGGGCTGAGCACGGAGACAGGTGGGCACCCTCAGCCGTTCCGCTGCCTTCCTATCCAGTGCCGCTGTGAGCCGCTCCATTGCAGTGAGAGCAAGGCTGCTCCAGGTGCCAACTCTGAGCCTGAACAGCCGCATCCGGCCACTCCCCATCCCCGCTTCCTCACCCCGCAGGGCTGCCGCTTCCTTCCCGCAGAGTTAGGATGAGGACGAAGTGACCACAGGGTCAGTTCCCACCTGGACTATTCCTTGTCCCCACCACCTCCAAAACCACGAGACACGCACCTAGTGCTGCAGAGGCTGGGACCAAGTCTCGTTGGGGACTGGAACCCAGGTGGCCCTCACCAGGCTACCACAAGGCTTCCCCACTGGCCACAGAACTCCCTCTGCATGCTAGACGTCCGAGCACCTCGGGGACGTCTAGCGTCAGGAGAAACAACAGCAATGAAACAGTTGCTCTCAGACCTGAACGCAGACCTTGTGTGCTCGCCTGAAATTCCTTGCTAGGCAGCGGTGCTGAAGGTGAGCGAGCTTAGGATAATCCGGGCATTTGCTTGTTAAGACCCTTAGACAAAAATGGAGCGCCGGAGGAAAGCCGGGGTAAGCCGGCGAGCTCGCAGGCACAATCTGTGGATTTGTCAGAGGCCGTCTCGGCAGCTAAAGAGATAAGCCTGCAGCGCTGCCCAAGACACCTGACCTGTGAAGTGTCTTTCAACCTGCAGGCCTTGGGGACGGGGAGGGGAGGGGAAGGAGCGAGGCCGGCGAGGGGGCGGCAGGGCTCTGAGGATGTTGGAGGGAGAGAAGCAGGGCAGGATGTGCAGGAGGCAGTAGCTCAGGAATCCGCCTCGATGTGCTCTCTTCTCCCTATTCCATCTCCTCCTCGTTGACCCGCCAAGACCCCACCTAGCCCTCTTCTGCACAAGAGCAAGGACCTATTGATTTGTTTTGTTAGAGGGGAAGAGCGGGAGTGGTTCCTTGTCGCTGAGATTGGAGCATCTCCCTGCCCAGCGATGGGGGCCTGAGGCCATCCCAGAGCCAGTGACCTGAGAGACAGTCTTCCTCCGTGAAGAGCCATTAGCAAGAGCTCGAGGCTGGTGCACAGAGGTCCCTGGGATGCTCAGAGGTCGCTGGGATGCACAGAGGTCGCTGGGATGCACAGAGGTCCCTGGGATGCTCAGAGGTCGCTGGGATGCGCAGAGGTCCCTGGGATGCTCAGAGGTCGCTGGGGTGCACAGAGGTCCCTGGGATGCTCAGAGGTCGCTGGGATGCACAGAGGTCGCTGGGATGCACAGAGGTCCCGGGGATGCTCAGAGGTCGCTGGGATGCGCAGAGGTCGCTGGGATGCTCAGAGGTCGCTGGGATACACAGAGGTCGCTGGGATGCGCAGAGGTCACTGGGATGCGCAGAGGTCCCTGGGATGCTCAGAGGTCGCTGGGGTGCACAGAGGTCCCTGGGATGCTCAGAGGTCGCTGGGATGCGCAGAGGTCCCTGGGATGCTCAGAGGTCGCTGGGATGCACAGAGGTCGCTGGGATGCACAGAGGTCCCGGGGATGCTCAGAGGTCGCTGGGATGCGCAGAGGTCGCTGGGATGCTCAGAGGTCGCTGGGATACACAGAGGTCGCTGGGATGCACAGAGGTCCCTGGGATGCTCAGAGGTCGCTGGGATGCTCAGAGGTCGCTGGGATGCACAGAGGTCGCTGGGATGCTGGAACACAGCAACCTCCTGCCCTGAGGAGGCCCCAAAGCCCCTCCACCAGCCAGGCCAGGCCAGCTGCCTTCTCACACAGCCTGCCTCTCGCTCACAGTGTCACAAAGCCTGGACGTCATGGGCCTGGGGCTGCTCCTATGGAGGGAGCACTGCCTGCGCCAAGTCCAGGTCTCAGCGCCATCTTGTGGGACCCTCTTGATGAGGTACCCACAGGGCTGGAGGATGCCCTGAGCCAAGTGAAGCCTCAAGTCCTGCTCAGAGCCTCGCAGGTCAAGGAGGAAATATCACTGGGGAAGTGAAATGACTCAGGACTTTTGGGGAGAAAAATGAGCGTTTGCTGAGGCGTGAGGTAGGACGGGCCACTTAGAGGACGCCTGGCCTGTGTTTGGGTGGGGCTGGTTCTGCTTCATTTGTGCTGTCGTTGTCGGCAGGGTGACCTGGGCAAGGCCCTGATTTGACTGGGCGCAGTTTCCCACCTGCCAAAGGAGGGCTTGCATGTGCAAAGCCCATCAAGGGCAGGTGCCAGGGGTGGGCGTGCTTTGAAGCCAGGAGAGTGAGATGCATGCAGTACATTCCGTATATTTTGACCTGAATGGCCTTGAAGCCCTTCTCTTGCGCTCTGATTAAATAAATTGGTTGGTGAATTAGTTCTCACCGTTTTGATACCTGAAATGCTTGATTTGCATGTAGGAATGGCCGTTATACCTCTGAGCCACGTTCTCAGACTCTCACGTTCATGTTTTTAGAGACATCAGCAAGAACCAGATATCGGACATCGCTCCCGATGCCTTCCAGGGTCTGAAATCGCTCACGTCACTGTAAGTGGGGAGTAGTTGCCAGGGACTGGGGGAGGGGCTGGAGGGGAAATACATCCATCGTTTTCAGGAGGCTTTGTCAAGGCTTTATGTTCCCTTACACACTTGTGGCAGCCTGGTAAGGGAAACAAATATTTCTTCAGGGGAAATTGATCTTGGGGAATATTTCTACAACCCAAATGCATTATTTCTATCGATTAACTGCCTGGCAGCCTTCCCAGTTATTGGCTTTTAATTCCAATGCATCTTCTACTCTAACCACGCTCCCCCTCCCACCCCGCAGGCCTGGGCCGTGCTCTCCGGGGAGGTGGGGTGAGGCTTGTAACAGATGTTTATAACCGATGTTTATTACCCATTGCCCCACGAATGCGGCCTGGTCCAGGCAGGAGCTCATGTTCTTCCCCTGGTTTTCAGACTCTTTCTCCAAACCAGCCCCACCCTACAAGTCCTTCCTTCCTCCGCCTGGGAACCCTAGGGCTGCCCACTGGGTGGAACAGAAGACTTGCCTGTCCTGGGCTCAGAAACCCCCACTCCCACCCTACCCCTGGTCAGGAAGGGGCGGGGCTCTGTCCTGACTGTCAGTGACTCACCCTTGGGCACAGGGGACAGTGATACCTTCCTGCCCGAAGCACACTCGGTGACAGTGGTCATAGCAACTAGAACAACCGGCAGCTTTTATTGAGCGCCTGCTGCGTACCAGGTGCTGTGCTAGGAGCCCTGCCGTTCCCTCCTCACAGCACCCTCTAAGACAGACTCCGTCCGAGCTCCACATAGACTGGGGGTTTTATTGTTTCAATCCTGGCTGGATCTCTGACACGTAGTTATGGTACAAAAGAAACCTCAGTGGATAGACACATGTAATTCATCCAAAGTCCTCCATAACCAGCGGGAGCGGCTGGATTCGGCCCCAGAATTCACGATCCTCTTGCTCTGCTGCCACGGGGTGAGGTGAAAAGTAAACAGTGGGACACAGCAAAGGCATCACCGGTCGGTATTGCTTTTGTCCTTGGTGGCGGCTCAGAGGCCGGTGCCCACGCTCTGCCTCTTTGCTTCATTAGCCAGTGGGCAGGTAAGAAGCTACACAGCTCCCCACCTGCCCCCACCCCACCGAGAATGCGGGAGGTCAGGGAGGTGTCTCCATGCAGCCGTGGCCTTGCTGCTCGCAGAGAAAATTAGCTTCATTTATCAGGTAGGACATCTGGCTGGGATATCAGACAGGACTGCGTGTGAGATTTGCATCTGATGACCACAGAGGAGACGAGAGAGTGGCCATGTGCCCCCAGGATCCCACCCCTGCCCCACCGGCCTGGTCCCCTGGTCCGGTTTCCCCCTGCCAGGATGTGGGAATAGTCTGAAGACAGCGAGATGCTTCGGTCCGGCAGGAAAAGTATGGTTGCCGGACTTGAAATTGGCCTGCCGCTGGCCGATTCGGAACTGTATCGGGGCCCTGTTTAAGGGAAGTGCCCCCCCACCCTCACCCCCAGTTTATACATTCACCCCTCAGTGTCACCCTCTGTGCTGAGGAGCAGTGTGGGGACTGAGAATGGCAGTGACCTGGACAGGCAAGACCCGGGCCTCGTGGGCTTTCAACACGACACTCAGTCCAAGCTCAGAGTGGCCACGGGAAAGGGCCGGAAAGCCTCCACCCATCCCTGTCCATTCCGTCCTTCAGCAGTGATTGTGCTGGACGCCTGGCCCGTCCTCAGCTCTAGGGCCCACTCTGGCTGCATGGTGTCACCACAGCCTGTCTTCAAGGGCTGGTGGGGAGGCCCAGAATGTTTCTACAGTAAATAAGTATGACGGGAGGGGGTGGCGGGGAGCAGGTTTACAGCTGTGAGTATGCAAAACACAGTTTATTCTTGTATTATTATTGGTTATTTTCTATACGAACAACTATAAACCTACTTTCACCCCACCCTATATATCGGTAATATAACATGATATAATGAGAAGAGGAAAGCAGTAAAAATAGGGTGACAGGTAGTGAGAAGCAGTAATCAAAATACTCAGGAGACCCTTCCCAGGGAAGAGAAGGCGGGGCCAAGCTGCAGGGTATAGAGATGGCAGCAGGAAGAGTCCGCACCCAGATGCCACCTGGGGACCCACAGCCCCGTCCGCCTGCAGGGTGTGCTCGGACCCACTAGGCTGGGGGAGGTCCCCCAGGAGGCGGGATGGATGATGTGGGGCCCCCTGCCCAGACCCCTGGTCCCGCCGCCCACCAGCTCGGCCATGCGGAAGCTCGGGCATCAGGAGACGAGCAGGCAGTGACATTATGGCATTGGGCACAGTGCGCGGCGGGACGTTAATATGAATTAGAATGTGAGCCTGAGCCATCATGCTGGCTTGTATTTAGTCATTCATTTGTTGAAACATTCGTGAGACACACCAGGGGGCCAAGCGAGACACTCACTCTTCACTCCTGGTGGCGTCTAGAAAACGGGTTTTGGTTGCTCCCATTTACCATCTCCTCATCCTCACATTTTACCTCCTCAAAGACACACAGCAGCCTGGATGGGGCGTGAATTGTGTTCATTCAGGGCGCTTCAGGGCCCATAGGGAATTAAAACACGTGCACACCAAACCCTCCTCAGCTAAGTTCCCTCCATCTCAGAGGAGGCCGGGCCCGAGAGGCAGCACGTCTGTGCCGTGAGTGAGGCAGAGAGAGGCCGAGGGTCTTCGTGCCTGGGCCGAGGGCCAGCGGGAGCCACGGGGCACCGGCCGGAGTGGAAGACCCAGCAGCCTTCCTCCCAGCTTCCCAAGTCACCGGAGACCAGCCCATGCCTGGACACCCAGCATGAGGGGTGAAAGAACCCGGCGTCCTGGGTTCTGGGGGCTCAGAGGACAGGAGGAGGGTGGAGTGTAGAAGCCGCCATCCCGCCGAGCTCACAGTTCCTTGTCCCCCCTTTTTCCTGAGAGCCAGTCCCTGACTCAGCCGTCTCTGAGCCAGCTGGGTGGGACCCCAGACAGGCAGAGGCCTGTCCAGATGGATGATGGGAGGACTCCGCTCAGGATTCCCAGGATGCGATGGGAGACTGAAAGGAAACGGCCTGTGGGCTGGGCTCAGCCTGATCAATACTGAAGGGGAGCGGACACAGGGCCAGCCAGCCTCCCCCACATCGCATTTATTGCCGGGGTGTGAGTCACGTTGGCAGGTCCGGGTGGCACCACAAAGGGACTGCTTCTTCCCACTGGGGGCCGCTTACTGGGCTGGGCTGCCCAGGAGCGAAAGCGTAGAGCCCATTTCTCCTCGCCTCCTGGGCAGCCTGTGCCCCCAGCCCGGGTGGCACTTGCGGCCACCTCCCTGGTGACGAGAAGGGATGAGACGGATGGGGAAGGGGACTCTGACAGCCCTTCCCCCCGAGTGGCCGAGGTGGCGGCCTCCTACATGAGTGGGTCCCGGTGGCCACACATCCATGGTGACCGCCGTCTCTGCATTCTTTTCCAGGGTGCTCTACGGGAACAAGATCACCGAGATTGCCAAGGGGCTGTTTGACGGGCTGGTGTCCCTGCAGCTGCTGTGAGTAGGAACTGGTTGCTGTGTGTGTGTCTGGGACCGTTGGCAGGCTCCGTCCTGCAAACTTGGAGCCTTGCTCCATAGTGCTCTTCTTTTGACTCTCCACCCACCAACAGGAAAAAGTAAATCTGAGCTGTGCCCCTTACCTGCAGCACCTCCTTTTGTTGGAAGGAGGGCCAGGGAGTGGGCAGAGGAAGTCCAAGGTCAGTGTGAACAAACCTACAGGTTACGGCTGGGAGCCTGGCCCAGGCATAGCGCTCACCATAGGCTGGGGGCTGGAGATTAGGCCCTAGCTGAATCCTGCAAGGAGTAGGATCTTTGGGGCGTGTGCTAGGGACAGGGAACTAAAACATACACCAAACCCCAGTCCTGAAGCCACGGAGCTGCCGGCAGACATGTGACCTTGAGGAGGGGGGTGAGCGAATTAGAGAGGCGCCTAATCAGTCACCGATGTGACTCCATCTGGTAAGATATGGCCGAGAGGGAAGTGTTTATTTAATTTAAGGAAGATTTGTTGCCTTGAATTTTGAGCTCTGGGATTATTTATTTGCTTGTATTTCATTCTGGTCATTTGCGCTTTCGTGTTTGAAGAAGCTACGTGAACTCTGATGTGGAGAGGTGAGGGGAGGAATTCAGCTCCTCCTGTACTTTAAGGTTGTATGATGTGGGGGAGTTACCTCTGGTTTGTGAGGAGGTAGCTTTGGCATCTACATGTATATTCTGTGGGTGTGAGGGGGCGGGTATGTGTGCATGTCCGTGCCCATGTTGGCTCCATGCACCACGATGCCTGCTGGGATCAGGAATCGCTCTCGAGTATCCTGTGAGCAACCGAGAGCATAAGGTGTAGAAACTTCGGGGAGCTCATGTGGCCCTGTGGCTCAGAAGGCTCCGCTCTCTGACTAGCACGGGATGCATGCTCACTGAGGTGTGCATCTGAGTTCAAATGAGTACGTGCGTGTGTGAATGTGTTCGTGTGTATGTGTGTGTGCATATGTGTGTGTGTGTGTATTTGTGCGTCTTTTCTGCCCAGCTGGCATAGCTCAGTGGTTGAGTGTCGACCTATGAACCAGGAGATCACGGTTCCATTCCCGGGAACCATGCAAGGACACATGCCCAGGTTGCCGGCTCAATCCCCAGGAGGAGGTGTGCAGGAGGCAGGCGATCAATGATCCTCTCTCATCATTGATGTTTCTCTCTCTCCCTCTCCCTTCCTCTCTGAAAATCAATAATAATATATTTTCAAAAAATAAAATCAGCCCTAACCGGTTTGGCTCAGTGGATAGAGCGTCGGCCTGCGGACTGAAAGGTCCCAGGTTCGATTCCGGTCAAGGGCATGTACCTTGGTTGTGGGCACATCCCCAGTAGGAGGTGTGCAGGAGACAGCTGATCAATGTTTCTCTGTCATAGATGTTTCTAACTCTCTATCCCTCTCCCTTCCTCTCTGTAAAAAATCAATAAAATATATTTTTTAAAAAAATAAAATAAAATCACCTCCAAGCCACAGGCAGCGAGGAAGGGGAGGGGCACCTCCTGAGCGGAGCTGCAGTGTGAGGCTCCAGACCAGGAAGTCCAGCGGGTCTCCAGGGGGTGAGAGGCCAGGAGCGAGGATGGAGAGAGGGAGGGCGGCAGCACGTCTTACAGGGTGGCGCCCAAGACGCTTCCTGTAAGAGGAAGCGAGGCTGTGCCTCCAGCCCTTCCCTCCTCACATCTTTCCCCCTGCCTCCCGGCGCCCTTTAAGATTCCTCTCGGACAACAGTGTGTGAGTCATGTCTCGAGGAGGTGCCCGCCAGCTTCCAGGCAGCACGCCCATCAGAGCAGCAGGCTGAGAGCAAGGGGAAGGCTGGCCTCCTCTCTGCGTCTCCCTCTGCTCTGTCTCGTGTCCGCCTCGCTGCGGGGCACGTTCATATTCAGGGGTCCCAGCCCTCCGAGGGCCTGGGAGGCCGTTTGTTAGAAGGACGGGACAGGGCCCCGCGGGGCGCCGGGTGATTCACAGGTGGTGTTCTCTGCTTGTGGCAAAGAAACTGGCCGCCACCGTAAGGCCAGTTAACTGTAGCGATTATTCCCTTGAGAGAAGAGTAACCATAGCATCGGCCTCGAGGTGGATGGGGGGGATGTTGTGTTCCACGGGCTGGGGCTGGAGCAGGAGCCTTTCCGATGTCCTTTTACACTCTGGGTTTGGTGTGAGGAGGAAAATGCCCTTGCGTGTGTGAAGGAGAAACGTAGCGTGCGTCCAGGAGCTGAACACAGTACATGGCACGCAGCGAAGGTTCGATAAATGTGTGTTTTTAAAAGAGGAAATGTATCCCAGCTTGGAGCTGCAGCAGTCAGGGGTTAGTAGACCTGCAGGGCTTTGCTTGGGCCAAGCAGGCAACTCCATCTTCACATTATGATTTTAAGCAGATGGAGCTGAGTAGCTGGGAGAGAAAAAAAGCACATGTGCGTGTGTGCGCGCGCGCACACACACACACACACACACACACACACACACGACTAAGGTTGACACAGCTCGGGCCGGCTGTTTGCAGAAAGGACCAGCAAGGGTCCCTGCCACGGGGTTTGGCCTGCTGAGCATTGGAAGGAGGCCTGATTAGATCTAAGTTAGCGCTCAGCCCGCTGGAGACTGGCTTTCTCCTCGTTAGACGGGGAGACGTTCTGATAAGACGGCTCTGATTAGAATGCCCTGGCAGTCGGTAATTTCCTCTCCTTGGACTCCCAGGCTCTTTGCGAGAGGTTTGTGTTTTTTCTCCTCTCTCTGTCTCTCCACTCATCACAAAGCCACGCCTTCCCCCATGGCGTGACCTTGGCTATTTCCCTTTGGGCACCTGTCCCGATGCTGCCAGTAAGAAAGTGGGTGCATGGTCATCGCTGTCCTGCCTGCCCTCCCCTCCCCCATTCTCTAAACGTTTCAGCCTTCCCACCAAACTTGCCAGCCTGGGACGCACACACCTTCCTGCATCATTTTCAAAATAGCTGGTATGTCACCCTGTGCTTAACCCTGAACAGCGTCAGTTCCTGCAGACGTTCACTGCACGAACGCACATTCATCTGTTATTAGCAACGACCCTCATTATACTCGGAGGGTACGGGGCAGCCGGTCCACCTCAAGCAGGGGGCTGAGGAGGGAGTCAGGTGCCCATCTGAGCGAGGAGTGTGCTTAGAGACCACCTCCAAAACTGCTGAGACCTGAGACATCTCAGAATCCAAGGGAGGACACTGGCACCTGCCCCCAATGACAAGGACGGGAGCAGCTGGACAACCGGAGACAGGACCTGTCCCAGGCTCCCTCCATCTCTTCCTCGCCGGAAGCAGGGCTGTGCTCTAGCTCCTCTCCATCCCTCTGCCCCCGGGCTCCTGGGCTCCTGGGACTTCATGGAGTTGGTGATCCTGGGTGCACAGCCTGCAGAGTGCCCCCCCACAATCCCTCACCTTGCAGTTCAAGGGTCAGTCCTCCCTCAAGCAAGAAAAGAGGTCACTTCCTCCTCTGATGGGCATCTGAAGGCTACGCTGTGACCGCCCCTCCCCCTTCCCCTCTTCCAGGGAGCACCATGTAGTGATTGCGTGGTGTGCGTAGAAAGGCCACTCACCCGGGGCCGGCCGGCACTGGAGGTGGACGCTCCTGTGGAACGCTGGCCACATCCAATGTGAAGCCTGCTCCAGGAGGTCTTAAACCAAACCAGACTGTCTTGGGGCTGGAATCAGTTAAGACAAGCCAGGCACCTGTTGTTTGATTTTCTTGGAAGGCAGACAAGACCATTTGAGGATCTCAGAGTTTGCCAAGCAACATGCCAATTACCGGGCAGCGAGCAAAACGTCACTCCCTACAGCTCACTTTCCCTCGCCAGCTGTTTCCCTGGTATCGCCGCTGCCGCTAATAAACGCGCTTGCTTTTACTGAATGCTTAATGTGTTCCGGGGCCTGTGCCCGGGAACGTCACGTGCACCATCCCATCGCATGGTTACAGAAATGATGGAAGCCCACTTTACAGATGGGGAAACTGAGGCACTGGAGGGTTGAGTGACCTGGCCACCGTCAGCATGTAAGTCTGATTCCGGAATCCACACCAGAGACTCCTGCTACAGACCCAGGCACGGCAGGTCCGCAGAACTAGCTGGGGAAACCCGGGCAGGAATCCTCCCCGACTCCGCCCAGGAGGAAGGGGCTGCGGTCAGTTCCTCTTGCAATTGGTGCCTCGTCTCCATGGAACGTGCTTTGGCTGGGGGTCGCTGCCCCACCGATGCTCCCCCTGAGCCCTGGGAGATGGCGATCGAGGAGCTGCGGGTCCTTAAACTGGGGAGAGGGAGAGGCTGAGGTTGCTCCCAGCAGTAGAGGCAGACATGCTCTCTGACTCATCCTGGAGGGAGGAGTTCTTCCCTCTGTGCACCGGAGCTTCCTAAGGAAAGCCCTTGGGGAGACTCAAGTCTGGGACCTTCCATGCTTGGTCACTGAGTGAATGGTGGACTCCTCTTAAAGGACTTACTGGTAACCAGGTAGCCATCAATAGGCAGGTTCCCTTCCCCCCTCCCCCACTTGCTGTTGGGGGGTGGAGGGACAAGCCTGTGGCACCAGGGGAGGTCCCTTGATCTCCTGAGAACAGGTGAGGGCTCCCCCGCCCGGCTCTCTGGACCTCAGCTTCCCGCTGGTTGCCTTGGGGGAGCCCAGCTGTGTGCAACCTGCCCCCAGCGCCCCCCTGAGTCTGTGGAGCTGAAGGAGATCCTGTTTTTCAGACCGGCCACCCGATGGCATTGCTGCATTTGCAATTTCCCCTGCATCCGGCGTCACCATGACAACCAGTGGCCAGCGGTGCAGTCATTATCAGGAGAGATGTGGACAGTCTCCTCGCCATTGTTGGACTAGGAGGGCTCCCCGTGTCCTCTAGTGAGCGTGTAGCATGACCTGGCCCAGAACACCCATGCACAGAGCAGAGGAGGTTCTGGGCAGGTCAGAGTCCCTCGATCTCACAGCGCCAGGCATCACCAGGCTCCTCCCGGGTCAGGCCTCAGTAAGCTACCAAAGGTCAGAATAAATCCCCCATATTTCATAGGGGAAGGATCAGAGCATGTTTGTTCTAAGGCGGGAGAGTGGCTCTCACTACAGTTAATGGATAAAGAAATTCATGATGGCAGAAGGTTAATTGTAAAGAAATTTTTTTAAAGGTGAAGACAAATTAATGAGGGAGGTTTGACTCTCTATCCGGCAGCTTAATCAGGGGTCCAGAGGCGCTCCCCTAACGGGTGCCCTCACTAACCATTTATGCCGATGTGTGATGGTGCGGAATACTGCCCAGATACACAGAGGTCTGTGTGTAACCACAAAGAGCCTTTATAAGAAAGTGTTCCATGCCCTGCGGTTGTGGGTGCCATCTTTCCTCCCGTGTACCTGCATCTGAGTGTGTGTGAAGCAGCAAGTGACTCCTTAGCCTCAGTTAGGAACAGGGGCGCCGTGAAGCCGCCCTTTGCCCCCCTTTCCTGGAGGGGCTTCCCTGTTCTCCGGGGAGGGGCTGCTGCGCTCCTCCTTGGCACCAGCTTTCAGAGAAGGCCCTGCACTGCGGAGTTTGGAGTTTGCACTCGGCATTTCCACACAAGCTCCCTATCCCAGGAGGAGAGAGGCCACTGTCTCCCGCGGCCCACGGCACCTATGAGGATATGAACACCCGGGAAAGATAGCTCTGGGCCACTGAAGCCACATGTGGACCGCTGGCGTTGCCACGGCGATTTGAATGCAAGTCATCCTTAAACCTGACCCCAGGTGTCTGTGTTTTCCTAGCCTAGCAGCCAAGGCTGTGGGCCCAGGGGGATTAGCAATGAAAAGATCCAGCCCAGGGTAGTCGCTAAAAATGGGGCCCCAGTGGTCTGCCCGGTGGCCTCTTTGGGAGACTGGGTGTGGTGGGTGCTTCTCGCTGATCAGGGTGGACCTCACTCCCCTCCTGTGGTCCATCTCCCCGTATTGCCTGGACCTGAGTGAGTGAAGTACAAGCTGCGGAGTGATGAGCTCCTGGGAGCTTTCCTGCCCGGCCAGGCCCATCCCCCAGCGGGAGGAGGACAGGAGGCCGGGAGGCCTGGAGGCCGGAGCCCTCCTCAGTAGGACGGGCTGGTCCACGCCCCCCAGCTCCATGCCCTGGTCCCCAGCGGCTCCTGGTTCCTGCGTGGCTTTGCCTGCAGGCGCAGCTCCTGGAAAGGATTATCTCTCCGCAGCGTGTTGTGTTGGTTAGTCGATGGGCTGAGCGCTAATCCCTCTTGACACGGAACATATGTGGACGCTGAAAGTGCTCCGAGAAGGGGCGGCCGGTGCCGGCAGAGCTACCCTGGGAGGTGAATTTAGGAGGTGGCGCCCTTCGCCTTCATCTCCTCTGTGAAGCCCGGCTCTTTTGGTTTGGCTCTGTGATGGACTCATTGCTAAGTGGCTAGGAGTGGCTGGGAGGATGAGGCCCACGCCTCCCGGAGGCCCTCTGGGATTCCCGTCCCTTAGTGGGAGTGGGCTGAGCGTCGGGGGCCCGGTGGCCAGGAGTAAAGTCTGTGGGCTTAGGTGACATGGATCCAGCTCTCAATCTACCGGTTGCTAATTGTGCAATTTTGGGCGAAGGCACTTGCGCTGTCTGAGTCCCAGGGGTGCCCTCTGTCAGGTGGAGAGAACACTTACTTCATCGGGCTGTGGGGAGC
The DNA here is from genome assembly GCF_963259705.1 of Myotis daubentonii. Classification (NCBI taxonomy): domain Eukaryota; kingdom Metazoa; phylum Chordata; class Mammalia; order Chiroptera; family Vespertilionidae; genus Myotis; species Myotis daubentonii. Next base: position 103,746,649 of record NC_081844.1, on the reverse strand, counting down.
TTCGGGGAGTTAATATTGGACAGGCACGTGGTGAGTGCCTGGCCACACATAGAACTTATTACCTGTTAGCTATGACCTGACATATCACCTGTTAGGTCCTGTGACCACAGATGCTCACCTGGCCTGATTCTTGCAGCACTCCTTCCCTTTTGTTTATATGACTTTGAGGTTCCCTTGGGTGCTGGGTCTGGGAGCAGGTGTCCCCACAGCACGGTTGGATCTGCTACTGGGCAAATAGTTATGAACACGACATGCCCCCAGCCCCCTGACTCTCTGGTTCCAACTGTAAGTCCATCAAGCTGGGAGCCAGTTGGGGCGTCCAAGTTCTGAGCCCGCATACCAGCAGCCTCTTGACCATGGCAAGCTGGAGCGCCCCTTCTTCCATAAGGGAGGCTGTTGTCTCTGCTTCATCGTTGTCCCCTGGCCTGCCCAGAGGAGACTGAGAGCTCAGGAGAGGGGAGCACAGACGAGCACACCACCCCCCAAATCAGCATGTAGCCAGTGGTCCCTAAAGGCCGCAGCCCTGCATGGTGCAGGGGTGAACCGTCAGTGAAGACCGGCCCCTCTGTGCCCACGGCTGTGTGCCGAGCAGCCCGTCTGCCAACTTGGTGCCAAGTCCTTCCTAAGGTGCCTCTACACAACCCAGAGGCCAGCAGCGTCACCTAGACCCAGCCAGACCCTGTCCACCTGAGGCGCGCCCAGCGCATTCCAGAGCCAGGCAAGAGCGCCCCTCCCCAGGAACGGGAACCCCTTCCATCGGCCAGGAGGAGAGAATGTGGATTGTACGTAGTGGGTCAGAGATGAGCTGTGGAGTCGAGTGGCTGGAGCTTCACTTACTGCTGGGGGGCCACCCTGACCCTCAGTGTCCTCATCGGCAAAATGAGGACATGCGGGTGAGAGGAAATACGGCACAGAAAGGGCTATGGAGAGTGCGTAGCACAGGGCTGCACACAGACCGTGGTCTGTGTCATGACTGTCATCGTGTCTCAGGGGCGAGAACCAGGGCAGATCAAGAAAGAGGGCGCGTCGGTCCCCGCAGTGAGGAGGGAGAAGGCCTGTGCTCAGGCCTTCTTGTCGAGCTGCCGAACCCCCTTTCCAATAGCTGTGTGCTCTCTATTTGCTCCATGACTGCCGGGAGCCGGTCCATCCTTGCTGTTTCAAGGGACCTGGCATATATGGCATAAGGTTCTTAATATGTTTGCTCACCTTCTTGGCGCTGTGTTTCCGGGTGTTTCTTAAGTGCCCCTCCGACTTGTCCGTGTTCCATGCACGGAGCAGAGGGGGGAGTGGCTGCCAGCCTTCCTCCTGAGGAGAGAGGAGGGACCTGCTGTCAGGCCTCCCCCGGGCTGGGATCAGTGAGGCCGTCGGCACCTCCATCTGGATACCCAGCTTAATGTTGCCTCTCCCTGCACCCCCGAGTCGTGCCTTAGGAGCCACACATCCTGGGAGAGCAAAGGGGACCAAGCCAGCGCCCTTCGTGTTTCCCTGAGCTCCTGATCCACACAGGCCACCCGCTGTGCTGTCTTGGCGAGTCATTCTGCCAGCCTGGGTGGTGAGACACCTCACATCCTTGAGATAGCACCCTATGCCGAGAGATCTGGAAGCAGCAGGGAATGAGAACGCATCTGGGTCTGAAAAAGAAGCCCCGGGAATTCTGAGGGGAGCAGAGGGTGCCAGAGCGGATGCAGTTTGGACACTTTCAAGGCAGGTCACGGTTGCCTTGACCAGCGTCCTGCACTCCCCAGAACCAAGCCCTGCAATTGGGCTTATGCATCTGCACTAGCATCTCAAATCTAAATGCCTACGCAGGCAGGCAAGGTAGATGGAATAGTGAAGGGTAGACAATAGGGAGAAGTGAGGACTGTGGCAAACAGGGCATATGTTCTATCAAAAGGGGCAGCCACTCCATAGCTGCCTCTAGTGGACCCAGATTCTAAATTTTTTTTTCAAAAGAAAATAGAAATCTGTTATATGTGTGTGTGTGAGAGAGAGAGAGAGAGACAGAGAGAGGAGGGGGGAAGAGAGGGGGGCAGGGAGGGAGAGAGAGAGAGAGAGAGAGAGGGGGATTTTAAACACTGGGAGGACTGAATGAACATATTCACATGTGGGATGTTGCACTGTCTTGCGGGGAGGAGCCTATCCTTGGGCCATCGGACGGCACCTCAGACTGGGCCTCTTCGCTAAATGGTTCACTATTCGCCAGCCGAGACAGTGCCCTCGGGAGGCCCTGAATATCAAAGTTTGGAACAAGTCATTTACCACATACTTCTTGTTTGAAACAAACCAATCAAAACGTGTGTGTGTGTGTGTATATGTGTGTGTGTGTATGTGTGTGTATGTGTATGTGTATGTGTATGTGTGTGTATGTGTATGTGTGTATGTGTGTGTGTGTGTGTGTGTGTGTGTGTGTGTGTGTGTGTGTGTGTAGGGTCCGTTTGTCCCTAACTCTTGGGTGCTTGGTCCTGTGGGCTCTCTAGCTTTGCTCCCTGTTTCTCTGCTCCCTGGCATCCTTCTCAGAATGCCCCACATGGAGGGGCCTCGACTAGAATGTGATCTATTAAGCACAGGAAATCCTAGGGCGAGGGAGCTACAAAGGGGGCAGACGTGGGCAGGAGGTGAGGCCTTCATACAGAAGACACGGTCCCTCTGCAGCCCCAGTGATCATAACGACTCCCAGCCTGTGACCTCAGGCAGGCCCCTCCCCACTCAGCCTCGGTTTCCCCGCCTGTGACTTGAGAGGCGCGCTCTGCCCATCTGCCCAGGTTACTGTGAGAACACGAGGCCGTCAGAAAGGCACTTTGGCAAACACGAGACGTGTTCCAGCAACACGAGCTCCTTTCCAGCGTGAGGCAGGAGGACATCTGTGCGAGCCCTGGGGACCCTGCCCGTTGTTTGCCAGATTACACAGGCAGTTCCTCCACTTGTCACGGCCGCAGCTGCCCGCACACCGGCTGCAGCAGGAACAGGTGGCACAGATGATTCCGCCGCCAGGGCAGCCCCACCGCTGCCAGCCCAAGGGCCCCCGGAGACAAGACAGTCTGTTATGAGCCTCAAGGGTTGCTCCCCGCAAGGGAAGCTCTGGGCCAGCCCTGAAAATAGGAATTTTGAAACTTCCATGTTTAGCTCGTTAGTTCTATTCCCCCTCCCCTGCTTCCCTTTAAGAGGGACTGGGAGGTTACTTTAAGCCAGTGGCAAGGGCACCACTAGTCAGTCTGCGGAGTGTGAATCCTAAGGGGACCCAAATTTGCTTGACTTTCCAGCTGCATCTGGAAAACTCCCTGACTCCTCCCAGCATCGCCTGTGCTGGATGGACTGAGTTCCACCTGAAAGGCATGTTTCTATGGGGGGGGGGGGGGGGCTGGGAGAGAGAGAGAGAGAAGGGAGAGAGAGAGAGGGGGGGGGGAGAACAGTGCAATACAAGCCCACCCATGGATGTGTGTTTTCTGGGAGGATGCTCTATAGCCGCGGTTCCCAACCTGTGGGTCGCGACCCCTTTGGCAGTCGAACGACCCTTTCACAGGGGTCGCCTAAAACCATCCTGCATATCAGATATTCACATGACGATTCATAACAGTAGCAACATTACAGTTATGCAGTAGCAACGAAAATAATTTCATGGTTGAGTCACAACACGAGGAACTGTATTTAAAGGGCCAGAAGGTTGAGAACCACTGCTTTATCGCTTCATCAGATTTCCAGTGGAATAAGTGATCCCAAAGAACCAAGGACTTTTCTGAATCAGAATGGCCTTTAGTCAGTCAACTACAGCTTGGAAACAGTTGTGCATATGATTTTTTTTTTTTTTTTTAGCCCTGGAACTTCTGCATTCTAGAGCAGAAAGCCGCGCACATGGGTGCCATCTCCAGCCTTCCTCCCGGGCACGGGCTCGAGGGGAGGCTCCAGATGATGGCAGAGGGCGGCACAGCGGCCATGGTGCCCCGCATGCCCATTCCCGTGCCCAGGCATCTTCTAAGTGTCTGTGGCCACAGGAAGGCGAGACCCTCTCTCTCTGCTCAGCAGCAGGAGCCCGGCTGCGAGGAGAGCGAGGGAGCTCTGCAGCCTGGTCCCTGCATCAGCCCTGGGCCCACGGCTGACGACCAGGATCAGCGAGTCACCCACCTCTCTTGTGCTTGCAGCCTCCTCAATGCCAACAAGATCAACTGCCTGCGGGTGAACACGTTCCAGGACCTGCAGAACCTCAACCTGCTCTCCCTCTATGACAACAAGCTGCAGACCATCAGCAAGGGGCTCTTTGCCCCTCTGCAGGCCATCCAGACGCTGTGAGTACGCCCAGGCCGCAGGGACCGCACATGGCCACGGGGACCCCCGCTTGAGGGCAGAGTGGGCACCGACCGGTACAGCTCCCCTGTTCTGAGCTCACACCATGCAGGGCGCCACGCTTGGTTCTTCCCCTGGTTACAAACCTCTAAGCCTCATAACAACCCTTTGCGGTAGGTGCTGTTATGATCCCCCGGTTCTGTGAGAGGAAACCGAGGCTCAGAGTGGTTAGGTAACTTACTCAAGGTTGCACAGCTAGTGAGAATCCAGATTTGAATCCAGGCAGAGTTGCCCTTCAACTGCTCTCTTATTCACTGCAGCCACTATATTCTCTGAGGATAACCCACCACTACCGAGCCCCACCCCCACCCCGGCTACCCTCTGATACGGGCACCCTGGGAGTATTTCACCTCCCGCCTTGGGAGCAGTTCCTCATTCCCAAGCACTGCACATGTTCACAGATAGGTCCGTGAGATCGCTGACCACCTCGCACAGGTCAGGTCTCGGGCCATGTTTCTGATGCTCCAGCCCCACGCTGAGACCCTCACCCCAGCCGGTGGCCTGGCCGTGAGCCTGGGGCGTCTGAGTCATCTGGCACTTGGCCCGTAGCAAGAGACAGGCACCAATAAAGAGCAGGAACAGCTGCTACCTATTGGCCCCCTACCACGTGCCAGGCACCGTGTGCAGCTCTGCAGGGTTTTCTTACTGAGCCAAGGAGAGCGAGGCCATGGTGCTGCTCACGATGGCGCGATGACAGCAGCCGTGCCGCTGCTTTTTATGGAACACCCCCATGTGCCCGTCGCCCTGCCAGCTGCCTTATGCGCCTGTGTGGCAGAGCTCAGAGACGTGAAACACAGTCTTCTCTACGCACACACCCTAGGCTTGCAGCTCGCTTTGCCCATCAGGATTGGTGTGGGTGAGGGTCGGGGGGGGGGGGGGAATCCGTGGCAGGTCTTGCCCCGAGTGGGCAAGGCCGAGTCCCCAGCCCCTCTCTGGTCCCCTCTGAAAGCAGCCCCGGTGTCCCCCAGGCCTCCTGGGGTGATGAGGGAGGGATCCATGCACTGGATGGCCAGGGCCCAGCACCAGGCAGGAGGGGGTGGTGTGGGCACCACAGGTCACACCTGATGAGCGCCCCTCCCTCTCCCAGCCACTTAGCCCAAAACCCGTTTGTGTGCGACTGCCATCTGAAGTGGCTGGCGGACTACCTGCAGGACAACCCCATCGAGACCAGCGGGGCGCGCTGCAGCAGCCCCCGGCGCCTGGCCAACAAGCGCATCAGCCAGGTCAAGAGCAAGAAGTTCCGCTGCTCAGGTAATCAAGTTAGGGCGGGCCCACCTCCCCTCGGCGCCCCTGGAGGCCCGTAATCCGATCTGGAGGACAGCGAGCTGCAGTGGCTCCTGGGAGCAGCTTTGCAAATTAAATTGGGGAAATTCAGTTAGTCCTGCAGAAAACCAATTACCTTATGGATTTAAAATAAAACACACACACACGGTAAAATCATGGGGCGGGGAGGGGGGTGGCAGGGGGATGCGTGGTTTCAGGAGAGACGGAGCCCAGGCGGCAGCGTATCTCCGGGGCTAGGTGGAAGCTAGAGGTTGGGACGGGCTTTTTATGCATTTTTTCCTAGTGTCTAAAGCGTGCTCCCCAAGTGGCAGGTAGAGAGATATTCCACAGGCCAGGCTGCAGGCAGCATACAATCTTGGGGGCCTCTTTCTCCCCTCTAAGACCACCTGGTGCAGCCCTTCAACCACAGTGGATTACAGGTTTCACAGATATTTTTGCCAGCTCCCCCCGCCAGACTGGTAACTCTGATTGCCAAAGAGCAAGCCTTGCCCTCCGGTCCCCAGGCTCCCTCCGCCGCCTGGCTCCCCTCCTCCCCAGGAAAGACACCGGCTGAATGGCAGGAGGCTCTCAGCTCTTCCTGGAAAGGGAGGTCGCTCTCCTTGACCCAGTAGTTAGGGGAATGGGCAGTTAAAGATGACTGTCATTTGCTCCTGGAAAAAAATCACCAAGCCGCATTGTGTTCCAGCGGTAAGAGATTGATAGGACGATAGGACGTGCTGAGATGCTGCGCCAACCTCACAATCCACGTGTCAGCAAGAACCTCTCCTCTCCCCGCCCCAGAGTGCCGTGCGGAAGCACACTTTCCCGGGCAGCGCCAGCTGGGTGGCCCGGAGAGGGCCCGAGGGCAGGCCTCTGCTGCTGGCAAGCCCTTCCTGTCCTCCAAGTCAGACCCCTGAGTCCACGTCTCCAGAAAAGCCAGCACGTGCATGACTTCAGCTGTTTTATTTTTATTTTTTCAACAGCAGCAAACACCTGGAGAGGCTTGGGGGTAACAGGGGGTCTGGGCACTAGGAGGCGCTGCTCCCGGTGGTCTCCCCAGAGCAGCACGTCTGCTTGGAGAGCAGTTTCTCGCCTTGGTGAGCACTGTGCCGCCTGCTCTGCTTGGTTCTTCCCAGAGTCCTGTGTGGCCAGCAGGACTGGCCCCGCCCTGCAGCAGAGGGAGCCCAGGGCTCAGAGGTGACAGGCACCCCGAGGTCACAGCCAGCCATGGTGGAGGCGGGGCCAGACCCCGGCCTAGCTTGCTCCTCGCAGCATCTGGGAGAGAAGAGCATTTGGGAAGGAGGACCAGCTCCTTGAATGACTGTCTTTCCCAGTCTAATGGCTCCTCCCTCCACCCCACCCCTGAACCCTGTCTGAAGTTCCCCCACCCAGGGCTGCCCCTGAGGCTCAGCCATCCCTCCCAGGGGCCTCTCCTCCTGACTGACACCGTCCCCTCCGTCCCCGGGCTGTCTGGCCACGGCCGCGTTCATTCGCTCTGACAGGCAGCTGTGCTCAAGAAGAGGGGCAATCAGAGGGAGAGGAAGGCAGGTGCCAACCGACCCTCAGCCTCTCTCACAGGGTCCTGTTTGGTGTCGGGCTCCAGATCGATGCCCGGGTTCTGGGGGGCAGGGTCTGAGACTGGCGTCTCCCAAGGACACAGGCGTGACTGTATGCTGGGATGGGGGGGAGGGGCAAGTAGGAGAAAGAGAAAGTAGCAAGTAGACCCAGGACCCAGGACCCAGGGCGGTGGAGCCTGGCTCTGACTCTAGCTTCGCCCCAGCCTACCTGCCTCTGCACGGCAGGATCAGCTGCTTGCTCTGTGTGGGGCAGGAATGGTGGGAAATACACATGCAACAGACAAGGACAAAGGGCGGCCCCTGGCCTGACCCTCTCTAAATACCTTGTTTTCATCCGTACTAAGCAGACATGATGGTCGCCCCTCCCTCTACTATTGCTCTGAAGGCAGAGAAAGCGAGAGCATGCTGCCTGCTTCTGTTTCCTGAGCTGCAGAGGAGGGAGAGAGAGAGCTGCTGAGCCCAGAGGCCTGGGCTCTGGGGGATGCTGGGCAGCAGAGCCAGAGCCCTAACGCTGTTTCCAGGAAGAAAGGAGGAGGGGCAGGTGACACGTAGTGGATTTGACAGATAATAACTCTGCGTTTTACTTCCCCCTAAAAGCGCCCCATTGCAGAGGCAGCTGATATAATTAGGAGCCAATTTGAGGGCGGCTCCTGCAGCACAGAAAGCCCCTCATGGTGGGTCTGGGCTTCCAGCAGCCCTGCATCTGCTCCATCAGCCGCGCCCACCTCCCTGGGCAGCAGGTCAGGCTAGAGGCAGAGGCTGCCAGCTGGGGTGATCTGACTGCCTGATTACGTCCTCCCCGAAGGGCGCTATCTGGCTGTGGGGACCCTGAGCCCACCCCGGGGAGCACGGGCAGTTGGAAGATGCTGTCTTCCCTCCTTCTCCCCACCCCAGCCCGCCCCCCCTCCCCCCCACCCACCCCTCCTCCCCCCCGCCGCCACTGTGTGTGTGGGCACCCGGCAGCAAGAGGCAACTCTCCTGGAGAAAAGTCCAGAGGTGGGGACACCAGATGTGCAAAGGTGGCCGACAGCGTGGCACTCAGGGAATTAGAGCTTTAGAGCCCCTGGCTCACCAGACCCTGCCAGAGAGGGAGAGACGGAGCCGTACAGGAGAAGGGACAAGCTCTGACACCCAGCTCTGACGGGCTGTGGAGACTCCATCGCTTTCTCCCTGGCCCCTCCCCTGGCTGTCATTGAGGAGACCAGAGAGCAGGAAAGCCTCATTGGTATTCAGGCTGGGAGCTGGGGCAGGAGCGGGCTGTGTCCCTGCTGTGGCCCCGAGGGCCTATCACGCCTGAGCGCCAGATCCCCAAACCAGAGCACTTACAGGGTCCAAGCAGGGTTGGGTCTGAATGACAGCGGCCAACTCTGGTCGGTCAGCGGGGAGGGCTTAGGAAGAACCAGGGGCCAGACCCAGAGCTGCGCGGTGCCCTTGGCTGCCTGGCCACCCACTGCAGACACCGGTGCACGTCCAGATGCTAAGATGGTCTCGTCCCAAAAGCACACTGTGGAAGGACAGTGACCCCGTCCCTCCAACGCAGGGCAGGGGCGGGGGGGCCACCTGGCCCTGGATCAGGTCTCTTCCAGGTACACACGTCTCCTCCCAGTGGCTGGGGGGTGGGGGTGGGGGGAGTCCCGAGCCAGCAGGTGCATGAAAGCTGCCTGATCTCTCGTAGGATCCCGGGGACATAAGCCCAGCATCCTCACCTGGGCCTTGGCATCCGAAATACTTGGCTGTTGCCTCCCCACCCCACCCCACCCCGTGATTCACATGGAAGAAATCAGGAACTCACCAAGGGCCCAGAACTGGTGTCCTCCCCTCCTTCCTCCTCTTAGTCTGAAAGAGGCCCCTCCTGGGAGCACTGGCACCTCTGTGAAATCCGTGTCCTCAGACCCCTGTGACTGCGGGTCTCCGTCCCAGTGCGGGGCCCCATTGGCTCCCCCTTCTGCCTCCCTTGCTAGAAACGTGTATTTTCCCTCAGACATCCCCCCCCCCGTTATATCTCGGGCAATCTGGGCGGGACGTCCATCAGCCAGGGGGTTTCTGGGGACCCTGAAGGACACTGAGGCGACTCCTGAATTGTGGCGCATCGGAGGGCTTTTCCTGGAGATCGTGGCGGCTTTGCCAGGCCCCCGGGAATGGTGGCGCGTCTCTAGCAAGGGGCTGGGCGGGCTGTTGGGGAGGCTCTGCTTGGCGGGCCTCGGGACTGAGCACACAGCAGGCCCTTCTGCTGAATTTGGCGTCGTCTGGGATCAGAGGGGTGACCGCGTTGGGTGCAGAGCCTCAGTTCAGGCTGTGACGTGAGGGACACCTGCTGCTTTCTCTGGGGAAGGGTGTGTTCTGCCCCGACATCCTGAGTGGAGGTGTTGGGTCTCTCCCCTCCCTTCCCCCCCCTCCAGTGTCTCTCCTGGGGTGGGCTCGGGGCGGGGGCTCCTGTCTTCGGAAGTGCTCCCGCGGCCCCCACTCCTGGTACTAATCACGCTCCGTGGGGCCTCCTCCGGCTCCCGCCTCTCCACGCTGCTTCCACTGAGCTGTCCTCTCTCTGACGCTGCTTCCTGACCTGACTGCCCGGTCCGCGGGGCTTTCCTTTGTGCTTGATCTAACCATGTGGTGGAACGATGGAAACGGAACATGGTTCTGTCAAGCACCGCGGAAGGCCCCGCGCTCTCCTGCAGCATGGCCCGCCGCCGCACCGCTGGACACCTCTCTGCTCCGGACACCGCAGCCGCACCCGCCAGACCCTCGGGGCAGCCTCGGGCAGGGTGGGAGTCTCCACACCGCTGAGTGCCTCCCCTCCAGGGAGAGATACGGGCGGAAAGGGGCGGAGAAGCACCCTGAGGCCAGGCTAAGATGTGTATCCACATCCCCCCCAAATGGAGCCGCCACTCCCCAAATCTAGTCTGGATGCCAGCCGGGTAGAGGAGACAGGTCCAAGCTCAGAAACCGTCGGTGGTATCTTCCACGCAAAGGGAGCGGGTACACCCGAGGCCTGTGCCCCATTGTTTCAGGGAAGAAGCCCAGCCCAAGGTCATTTTCCCAAGTGTAGTGAACCCAAAGGTCACAGTGCTTAGGCCCGCCCCCACCCACCGTCTTTATGGGAAGGGATGTGAGCAGGGGAATGGGGCCATGGGCGTGAGTCCAAGACTTTGATGGCACCTGGGAGACTCCTCTGAACCTGACCCCCACTCCTTAGGAGCACTTGGGCCCTGGGCCCATGCAGACTGAAGTCTGTTCCCTTGACCTTCAAGCGCAGTTGACATGGAGGCCGAAGGTTCTTTCCATGGTGTTAGTTCAGTGCCACATGCCTGTGCAGACACCTGCTGTCTGACAATGAAGAGAGGGGTCTTGGCGCCACCCATTCAGCTTGTTTCTTGGTAAATCCTGGACCCAGTGTAACCAGAGGATTGTGTTGATGGTGCATGTCATGGAGCCTGTGCCCTCTCCCAGGAGAGACAGCCATGATGGGAACCGAACCCTGGCCTAGGCCCAGGAGCGGGGGCTCTGGGCTCCCCCGGGGATGTGTGACTCGACTATCTCCTCTCTCAGGTTACCGCGCAGCCACGTGCCCGCCTGGCTGAGTACCTGGGAGTCCTGTGAACCTCTCTGAATCCCTTACCATGTACTGAGTGCTCCTGTGGGCCAGGCACTGCGCTGTTCTACGTCACTACCATGTTCAGTTTTCACGACAACCCTGTCGATAAGTCCCATTTTACAGATGAGGACATCGAGGTTCAGAGAGGTTCACCGACCTGCCCAGGGCCCCCTGCCTGCAGCGTGAATGTTCTTTATGTCTGTAGTACTCAGCCTTCCCAGCTGTGGACAGTCCCATTGTCTTGCATCATAAAATCAAAAAGACTTTGACTTGAGTTGATGGGGAATTGAAATTTCCTTTTTTAACATTCCCTTTCAAGCTTACCTCTGTTAATAGAAAATAACTTGAGTAAGAAAGAGAGCAAGCAGCACTGTTTATATGGGTCCTCCTCTTGGAGTAAATATGTCAAGATCCATATGGTACAGAACAAATCCTTGGGCCTGGAGAAATCCCCTTCCCTCCGAACAGGGTCAGGGGGGCATTCTGAGCTTCTTGGTACTGCCCACCGTGCCAGGGCCAGGCCCTGGGGAGTGTATCCATCTTAGTACCCTCCTGTTGGCACCTCCCTGGTCCTCAGCAGCAGGCTGTGACCAGGCTGTGCCCAATGGGCCATTGGCATCTCCCTCTGCCTCAGGCATATGGCTACATTCACAATAGCGGGGAGAGCTTCCTGGAACAGCTGTTGCACCATTAGCACAGTTGGCATTTTCCAGCCGCCGGTGTCTGGTCCCCGTCTTCGCCCACTGCGCCTGGCAATGTCCTCTTGACTCCACTCATGACTTATGACCCTTCGCTTGTCCACATAACTCTCTTTCCAAGCTGGTGAGCCTGGCAGGCCTCCCGCGGCCCCCATCCCTCTTCCTGCTCCTTTCCTTCTTTCTTTCATCCTGCCCGCCTTAGAGATACTGGAGGTAGAGGAAGAGAGCTTTGGGCGTGTGCTTGGTCAGGTCCATGGTCATCGGGTGATGGCGGAGCCGTGACTTCCGCTCCACAAACGGGTTGCCAGAAGGATGACAGAGTGCAGACGGCTGGTGACAGCAGCCGGGCGGGGCCAGTCTGGCGCTGCAGCCGCGTCCATCATAGAGGGCGACTGGGGCTCCCTCCCCGCCCAGCCAGGGGTCCGTAATAAAATAGCCTCCACCCCCTCCCCACCCGATCTATTAAAGCTTCTCTGTGATCATGTACCCAGTGTCCTTGTTCTGAGCTGCCCGGGAGGGGAGGAGACCCCCCGGGCAGGAGGAGGAGTGCCCGTGACGTCAGCTCTCCCAAGACCCGGTTCAGCCGGGCTTCGTTCTACGGCCGCTTTGCAAGTCCCCCGAGCGCTCTCCTGCCGGAACCGGCCCGGAGTGAGCCCCGGGCCGCCTGGTGCCGTTACCCTCCCTGGCTCAGCGTCTCTGGCAGTGACAAATGCGCAGTGAGATGGGAACCGACTTCTAAAGCCCTGGGAAAGTTAAAAATACTCTCGGGTGGTTATGAGCATTAGGCAGAACAAATGGCTCCGAGAAACCCCGGGTCGTTTCGATCATGAAAAATGAAGCGATGGAGGTGGCATTTCAGGCGGGCTGTGCCTGGGGACGGACCCTTCTGCTCACGTGCCTACGCCGCGATTAACATTTCTGGCCTCCACCCACACGAAATATTGCACTCCGACCCCCTCGTTATTACAGACCAGGGCAATAACAAAAACCGCAGGGGGGGTGCTGGGAAGAACACATTAGTCCATGGAATCTAATTGCAAAATCATTTCATTAAAATGGGTCAGCGGCTCCATTGCAGAGGTCTGCCCGTTGTAATCCAAGTACACGACAGAGAGCGATTCCTGCGAACTACGCGGCTCTCACCTTGATTAAAAGGAAAACACGTTACCCGGCGGCCGTCCCCAGACACGGCCCGGCGGTGCGCGTCTTCGGGCTCAGCGTGTCCAAGAGCAAACAGTGCTCCCTCCTGTCTTTCTGCCTTTGACCAGCTCTCAGGGCCGCTCCGCTTTGCAAGGATCCCACGTGAACGCCTCCCGAAGGAAAAGCAGAGCATATGTGCGAAATGCCCCTGCACGCTCCGGCCGTATGGAGCCACTGGCAGGGCACCCAGAGGGCTGCCACTTAGCAGGGTTTGCCAAATGAAATTCCCCCGGGCTCGGCACGCGGGTGCCTCTGGGGGAAATGGCCCCGGTCAGAGTTATCCAGTGGGCTGGATGCTGGCAGGCCAAGGGCAAGAGATTTGTGTAAGACATCGGACAAGGAAGCGCCCCCCAAAAAACCATGGGGATCCGTGACAGGTTTTGCTCATGCGAACCTGGGGGTGGAAGTTGGAGTGAAGTGGGGGGAGGGGGGGGCGGGGGTGAGGAGGAAGCGGAGACAGGTCCAGACCTCCGGCCCCTTGTGACAGGGAGAAGGTTCACTTCAGAACCAAAGACCCACCAAATCCATTGTCAATCAGGAATTCTCAAAGATTGATCATGGGAGAAGCAAGAGGGTGGGAGCCGCCTGCTTCCCGCCTCACTGTAGCCCAGGGCAGGAACCTGCAGCTCAGCCCACCCCACCCCACCTAGGGGGGCTTCCGGACAGTCCTGGGAGGTTTAGTCAGGAAGCACGCCTGCACTAGAGTGTGGTGCTGGTCACGTGGGCCCTGGCGGCAGCCTCATCCCCCGGCCGTGACTGAGCACCTGCGGGCCTCAGTGTCCTCGTCTGTTAAATGGGTCCTCATCTATAAAACGGAGCCCTGATGCCCTCAGAGACTTAATGTGCTCACCCATTAGAAGTTCAAAGAGCAGTGCCCGGCTCCGGTCCATGCTCAGTGAATGTCAGCTATCGTCACGGGTTACTCGGATGTTTCAGTGGCTTCCGACACACCCAGTGTTCCACTACGTTCTAGAAAAAACAGGCAGAATCACAAACATCTACACAACTCTTGCCCCTTTCCCAGGAGACCCTCCAGTGCCTCGGTCTTCCTTGCACCATCACAACAACCCCCGTGAGACCCCCGTGAGACGGGCGATTGCTTGATTCCCTTCTTGCATGTGGAGAGACCAAAGTGAATCCGTGGCAAAGCCTAGGCAAACCCACGCCCTCTCCTGCTGAGACCTCGGTACTGCCGGTGCCCACACTGCTTGCGGTGCAGATAGGGTCACCAAGGGGCGCCTGGTGGGCTGCGCGAGGAAATGATGCTCTCTGAGCCTGTCCTGTATTACAACCCCCTTCCCCCCACCCCCACGAGCCAATGGCACCCCGCTGATGCCCTGAACACATGTGGACCGGGCCCTTGTTTTGTGACTGGCGTTGCGCTCCTGGAACCTTGATGCGAGCTAATGAAGACCTTCCCCATCCGCTAGCTGGTCCGACAGGAGGAACAGAACCCCGTCCCGTGGGTGTGGCCTGTGGTCTGCCTCGTGGAGGTTTGCCCGGGGTCAGGGGGCATTTCTGATCAATAAAGCGGTTCCCAGGGCGTCGCTCAGACAGCGCGTGGTTGGCCCTGTTACCTCAAGAAAACCAAATTTTGAAAAAATAAACCTTAGTTTCGGATACTCTTAGCTCCTCAGAACTGGCCTTTCACTGTAGCTCAGCAGGGCTCACTCATGAGGGGGCGGGGGAGGAGGGGGCGCAGATCTGACCCTCAGAGGGCTGGTGTTCGTCTTCTCTGTGTTTTAAAACTCTTTGCCAGCATATTTTTAAAGGAATGTCAGGCAATGCGGGGCCACATCCCCAAGCTCCGGGGCAGTGCCTTCTGATCCCCAGGCCCCGGCCCTCGGTACTGTCGCCCGCTATTGGAGCCAGGTGTTGGTGGTCACGGGTGGCCCTATGCAGGCCTCCTTTATCGTCCCCTTCCCTGCTTGGGCCCTGAGTGCGTGACCCCTCCCCTTACTTTGTTCCCGCCCCTGGTGTAGCCCCCATCAGAACCCCATCAAAGTCTGCTCACTCAGATTGTCACACACATTCAGAGGGTCCATGGATGAGGAGCATTGGGACTCAGTAGCCCCCTAAATTGTAGCCAAATTCCATACACATGTGCCTGGAGCACTTCTAGGAGGAGGCGTCCTAGCTTCCCTCAGCTCCTCTGAGAGGTCCGTGCCCCCCAAAAGCTCATGCACCCATGGAGGGGTCTCCAGGGGATGAGAGCGGTGAATGGCAGCCCAGATGGAGAGCTGGGGGGAGGGAGGGCACCAGCAAGGTGGCCAACAAACGCGGGCAGCGCTGTGTCTGTCCCTGCACCCCCACCCCGCTGCCCACACCTCGCCGGGTACGGGAACCCTGGTGACGCCGCCCCCCCTCTTTGGCCCGCCCAGGCTCAGAGGATTACCGCAGCCGGTTCAGCAGCGAGTGCTTCATGGACCTCGTGTGCCCCGAGAAGTGTCGATGCGAGGGCACCGTTGTGGACTGCTCCAACCAGAAGCTGGCCCGCATCCCCAGCCACCTCCCCGAATACGCCACCGATCTGTAAGTGCCGCCCGAGGGGGGGGGGGCGGGGGGGAGGGACTCCATTTGCATCCTCCACCCCAGTCACCTGGGGTCAGCCCTGGCAGGGTCTCCTGAGGTGCCCCCTGACTCAGCTGCCCAGGCATCCCCTGGGGACAGTTTGCTCACCGGTGAAGACGGTCCGTCATTCTGCAAATATTTCCCGAACACCTGTGAGCCAGGCACTGTGCTAGGCCCACCAGCTTTCACCACAAACAGAGCGGACAGTCTGTCCTTACGAAGCTTACAGTACAACCAGAGAGACGGAGAGTAAACAAGTAACTGTCATATAGCGAGAGAGCAGCTAGGACGGTTAGCTGTATCTGAGCCCCCAAGTATGCTGATACAGGGGTGTGATGGTGTATCCAAAAAGGAAGTGCTAGGAAGTTACCCACAGGGAGGTTGCGGGGGGGAAGGACGCAGCACTGGGAGGTGGGGGGCTGGCAGACCTGAGTCTGATGCCCGCCTTCTCCGGTCTTCCTGGTACCGGGCAGCTGCTTCTCAGACCTGAAGGTCAGATTCTTAGCTGCAGAATTGGAGGCAATGACCCCACCGCCAGGACGATTAGATCAGAGAATGTGAGCACAGGACTCACCTTGAACCTGGCGCAGAGTAAGCCCTGGGTCAATGAAGGTGGCCTTCATGACCCTCACCCTCCTTCTCTTGGCCTCACAAGTCACGGCAGGCCCTCCTCTCCCCAAGCACCTACGCATGGGGGCCTGGGGTCCCCAAGCAGCCCCGGCAGAGAGAAGGATCTGGAAAAAGCCAAAAGGCTGGGTGCCTTGGGAGGACATGGGGAAGCCTTCCTGGGGGTGTGGCTGTCACTGGTACCTCCTGAGTGAAGGCGGATCACTGGCAATGGATGCTGAGTATCCAAAAGCCCAACACACCTAGCCCCGGGGGCTTCCCCCGGGAGGAGCCTGGCCTTCGCCCTTTCCTGCCCCTTTCCACCCTCCCCACCCATGGACTGCAGGGTGGACACTGCATTGTCCAGGCTCTGCTGATATGGGCTGAGTGTGAGGTCCAGGCGGCAACTCAGCTGAAGCCATGGGGGTTCTGGGTGGGGCATCAGAAGGTGGGGGAGAGAGAGCCCCATCCATCTTCAGCTAAGCCACCCCCTCATCTGCTCGCTTCCCATGTAGGCGACTGAATGACAACGAGATATCTGTCCTGGAGGCCACCGGTATCTTCAAGAAGTTGCCCAACCTGCGGAAGATGTAAGTCAGCTGGGCAATTGGCAGGCTGGGCAGAATGCGGGCGGGGGCGGATCCCTCAGCTCCAGGTGGCCCTATTGGGCAGTAGGCACTAAGGCACGGCGGGTAGACACAGACCAAACAGAACATCACTGTTTCTAAATCGTCGATATTGTGACGGTGTGTGCCCCATGCCATCCCTGCCCCCCCCCCATGTGCCCTCTGCTCATCCTGCTCCCCAGCCCACAACCCACATCTGCCCCGAGGGAGGGGGGAGGGACTCAGGAAAGGATCAGCGACGGTTCATGGGGGTCTCGGGTGAAACACAGAAAGCTAAGGAACTTGTCCAAGGTCAAAAGTCAGTGAGCAGCGTGGAGCCAGGAGTGGTGGCAGGGCCATTAGGTGGGGAGCACACGGCACAGAGGCAGCAAACGTGTGTGTGTGGTGGGGGGGTACGCATGGGTACACGCGTGCATAAATCCATATAAACACTGCTGGCCGGCCAGCCAGCCTAGTGACCCGACCGGGTAAACCTGGGCCCAACAGCCTCCAGCTGCAACCACTTATATAAAACTAGAGGCCCAGTGCACAAAATTTCTGCACGGGGGTGGGGGGTGTTCCTCAGCCCAGCCTGCATCCTCTCCAATCTGGGAACCCTTCCCAATTCGCCTTGTCCCTTCTGCCTTCTCCCATGGCGCCAGCCTTCTCACCTTCTCCCTTCTGCCTTCACCCATGGCACCGCCCACCCTTGAGTCACCTCAGGCTGGTCTCGCATTCTCCCGGCACCTCCCCACTTCTGCCTCATCTCTGGAGCAACGCCCTGCAGCACACATAGGAGCTAATAAAGAGCTAATATGCTAATGGTCCGGTCATGACCCGTTAAGGCTTCCCAGCTAATTTGCATATTACCTCTTTATGTATCTAGATAACTTGACGGCACCTCTTGGTTAAGTAGAGATCCTTATGCGCTGGGACCTGCCACCACCCCTGTGCCCCCGAGAGGTGCTGGGTCCACTGGATTCTGCCCATTGGTGGTCAGAGCCAGCTGTGCCTATGCCTGAGTCTGCTAAGTGTCCTCAGGACGGTGGGACCAGGGCCTTAGGGTATATTCTTCATGTTTTTTTAATATATTTGTATTGATTTCAATGAGGAAGAGAGGAGAGGGAAATAGAAACAATGATGAGAGAGAATCATTGATCGGCTGCCTCCTGCATGTCCTCCACTGAGGATCGAACCAGCAACCTGGGCATGTGCCCTGACCAGGAATCAAACCGTGACCTCCTGGTTCATAAGTCGATGCTCAACCATTGAGCCATGCTGGCCTGGCCAGGATGCATTCTTAACTCTACCCTGACAGGGCAAAGGAGAGTGAACAGTTAGGGGTTTAGACTTCGCTGTGCCCTTCTGGACCATTCTGAGCCCCTGTGCCCATGTCAGAATGATGAGGTTGCCCTGAGCATCGCTTGTGGTAAGGGATGCAGAAGGGTGAACTGGTGCCCACGGGGTCATTAGCACTGTGGTAACTCGAGGCCACTTTTCAAATGACATCACCTTCAGAGTGAGTCAGTGGCAGCTCTCTGGTGACTTACAGTCGTTTCTGTCTGGGAGACTCTCAGCCGGAGTCTGGAAACTGGCAGCCCCACCACCGGGTGCCCCTGGGTGGGTTTGCCGGCCACGATTATGTTTTTAATAAGAACCAGTTGCCCACTTTTAAAAATCAGGAGTTGGCACACGCCAAAACATCAGGATTTCTGGAAAACCAGAAGATCTGGCAGAACTGGACCCACATTCCCAAATGGCTCTGATCGAGTTGCCCTGAGGAGCAGCCCCCCTTAGGTGGGGCATGTGTTCTCCTGACCCCCCCCAGGCCTGCTCCCAGCTGACCACTGCCACCCCCCAGGCCTGCTCCCAGCTGACCACTGCCACCCCCCAGGCCTGCTCCCAGCTGACCACTCCCCCGCTCAGACCTGCTCCCAGCTGATCACTACCATCCCCCCAGACCTGCTCCCAGCTGACCACTCCCTCCCCTCAGACCTGCTCCCAGCTGACCACTGCCACACCCCCAGACCTGCTCCCAGCTGACCACTGCCACCCCCACAGACCTGCTCCCAGCTGACCACTCCCCCCCCTCAGACCTGCTCCCAGCTGACCACTGCCATCCCTCAGACCTGCTCCCAGCTGACCACTCCCTCCCCTCAGACCTGCTCCCAGCTGACCACTGCCACACCCCCAGACCTGCTCCCAGCTGACCACTGCCACCCCCACAGACCTGCTCCCAGCTGACCACTCCCCCCCCTCAGACCTGCTCCCAGCTGACCACTGCCATCCCTCAGACCTGCTCCCAGCTGACCACTCCCTCCCCTCAGACCTGCTCCCAGCTGACCACTGCCACACCCCCAGACCTGCTCCCAGCTGACCACTGCCACCCCCACAGACCTGCTCCCAGCTGACCACTGCCATCCCCCCAGACCTGCTCCCAGCTGACCACTGCCACCCCCTCAGACCTGCTCCCAGCTGACCACTGCCATCCCCCCAGACCTGCTCCCAGCTGACCACTGCCACACCCCCAGACCTGCTCCCAGCTGACCACTCCCCCCCTCAGACCTGCTCCCAGCTGACCACTGCCATCCCCTGGGCCTGCTCCCAGCTGACCACTGCCACCCCCTCAGACCTGCTCCCAGCTGACCACTGCCATCCCCCCAGACCTGCTCCAAGCTGACCACTGCCACACCCCCAGACCTGCTCCCAGCTGACCACTCCCCCCCTCAGACCTGCTCCCAGCTGACCACTGCCATCCCCTGGGCCTGCTCCCAGCTGACCACTCCCCCCCTCAGACCTGCTCCCAGTTGACCACTCCCCCCCTCAGACCTGCTCCCAGCTGACCACTGCCATCCCCTGGGCCTGCTCCCAGCTGACCACTCCCACCCCCTGGGCCTGCTCCTGGCGTTGTCACCTGCCTGGACCCTGTGGACGTTCAAGCTGCAACCCCACCTGCAGAAAGAATTCCACCTCAGGGGAGCGAGGGATCCACATGGAGGTGACCAGGAACCCCCAGACCTGCCAGTGCGCCAGGTGCTTTTGCTCCACCGTGACCCACTCCTCGGTTCCCAGAACCCCTTTGCTCTCTCCCCACTGCCCGTCCACCTGGCATGGGCTTCAGCAGCACTGCAGGTCCTTCCCGTTGCCTGGTTTACGGGCTGCCCTGCAAGCTGAGAGACCTCCCAGAGGCGTCCCAGCCTCGGGACCCTCGTGTCTCTGAGGGAAGCCTTAGAACAGGTCTGAGAGGCTCAGCCAGCAGCTCGCAGTGGGAGCAGGCCCCTCTGCCTCTGCGTCCTCTGCAGCACCCTGGCCTGGGGCGGGGCCTCCTGGATCCTCCCGGGGGGACCCTCCGCCCTGAGCAGAGTGCCGAGCGGGACCTTCAGGAGGGTCTGCAGACACCCCGACACCCTCATTTGGCGTCCCGAGTGCTTGCCCCGGCCTGCTCGCTCGCACAGGGCTCCAGCCCAGGCCGCCTGCCATTTTGAACACCACCACTGTGATGGATGCGGAGAGAGCAGTAGCCTGGTCTTCTGGAACATTCTCTCCCCTTTTGTCCTCCCTGATGTTTTCCACTCTCCCAGCCTGAGGACATGCAGTTCACGAGCCTTACAGGAACGTGATGCTAATTTTGCTCATTTAAAGAACCATATGTCAGGCGATGGGAGCCCTGGCTGCACCGCGGCTGCCTTTCATCGTCATCACGGCCCTGCACTTCAATCCCCGAGAGCCTGACTCTCAGGACCCAAACCTGTGTCCTCCAGCGTTGCCATGAGTTACAGCTGCTGGGGGAGCCGCCTATGTCTATTTGGGGGGTAATTTGCGGTCTCCCCAGAACATTACCTTCATTCCTGGACCAGGACGACAGGATTTATAAGAAAAGCAGCTGCGATTAAGGACAGCCAGGCAGCGAGCAGAAATCCAGTGGGAGAGGCCCCATTTGCCCCCCGTCCCCACCGTGATCTTGGGGGAGGGGTTCTGAGGGGTGTGCTCCTATGTCCTTAGCAGGATAGAAGTGGGGGAGGGGAGCAGATTGGAGAGTGGGACTGAGATGCCATCTGTGTCCTCCACACCTGCCCACAGGTGTGCCACTGTAGCACCTTGCAGGGCCGTCCTTATTTAGAACAATGGCAGGCGGCCTGCCTGCGGCCGTGAGGTGCCCAGTTCCACACCCTGAGGCTGCTGTGGCTCAGCACAGAGCTCCCACGAGGAGGGCACTTGGAGAAGCAACAGTGCAGGGGCGGGAGTGGCGCTCTGGGACCCGGAGCAGCGCCCTCTCCTCTCGGGGCCACGGCATGCCCAGCAGCACAGTGGGCCCGCTGGTCCATCTCTAGTGAGCCCTCAGCTCTAACAACCTCAGGTGCTCGGCCAGTTAGCGGGCGCGTCTCCACCCGCAGACCTCACCACCACCATCCGGTGCAAGGCTCTGGCTGCTGTGTGCTCGGGCGGCTGAATTCCTCCCTCAGGCTGTCAGTGCCCTCACCTTCCGCTCCATCCATCCCGCCTGCGCCTGTGCTGCATTTCAGGATGGTCTGCAGAGGCCCCCGGCCCCCCGCTGGTCCCCCACCTGCCAGGGAACTCGCAGCCCCAGTGGCCCTACAGGGCCTGCTGGCTGTTCAGGTCTGCAGAGGTCTGGCATGGTGACTGGACCTCGCAGGGGAGGGGAGAGCCTGCTCGCAGTGACAGGACCGAGCCCCTCTAGGAAAACAAAGTCAATACCCACATCACCTAAGGAACCGCCACGTAGGTTCACTGGAGGACTCTGCGTGCACCCGAAAGCCTGGCTTCCCATCCCGTCTCAGCTGTGTGACTGTGGACAAGTTGCTCCAGCTCTCTGAGCTCAGTCACCTTAGCCCCAGGATGAGACCGTGGCAATAATGACACCATCTGGTAGGCCTTGCTATGAGGATTTGATGTGATTCTGTGGCCAAACCCCTCACAGAATAATGCTCAAAACGTGGCGACTAGGACATGTCCGTTTCTGTCTGGGATCTGGCCTGGTGAGGGAGCTACGAGCTCTGCAAATGCCCAGCCCGTGGCGGGGCTTGGGGGGGGGCGGGGGGGGGGGGCGAGTAACTGAGCCTTTTTCTCCCCACTCCTCTTAGGAAGTGCTGCTTACCGAGGGCATCTGTTGAAGACAGGAAGTTCGAGAATCACCTTTTCTTTCATCCTTACGCACTTTTTATTGTTTGTCCTACTTTGCATACTTTTTTTGTTTATTCGTGTTTTTGAGGAATAATTGGCATAGCTCAGTTTCAGGTTACAACATAATGACTCGACATTTGCACACATCGTGAAATGGTCACCACAAGTAATCCAGTTGCCAGCCGTCACCGTACATAATTACAACATTTTTTTCTTTTTCTTCTTTTTTCTTGAGTTGAGGACTTTTAGGATTTACTCTCTTGGCACCTTTCCAGTGTGCGGCACAGTATTGGTGGCTGTAGTTAACAGAGAGCCCCTTTGTAAAACCAGCAGCCCCCGGGCATGGCAGAGGTGATGGCCCTGACAAGACTTTAAGCCCCGCACAGTCTGTTTCACAAAGGTAGCCCTCTCCTCACCCTCCCTCCTCCCCCCCTCCCCCTGTGGGGCTGGGGTCCCTGCCCCCGGGCACAGGTGCTGGAGACAAAGATCTGGGAGCCCAAGGCTGCGCTCCCCACCACCCCATCCTCACTCCAGGGTTGCCTGCAGGGCCAGTGACTCCCTGCCTGCATCTGTCCTGACCCATCTGCCCCTCCTTCTAGAAACCTCAGTAACAACAAGATCAAGGAGGTGCGAGAGGGCGCCTTTGACGGAGCAGCGGGCGTGCAGGAGCTGATGCTGACAGGGAACCAGCTGGAGATGGTGCACGGGCGCATGTTCCGTGGCCTCAGCAGCCTCAAGACCTTGTAAGTGCCGGGGCCTGGGCCACGGCCTGGAGGGAGGAGGGAGGGAGGGCATCAGAGGGACTGCGATGGCTGGCGGGCGGCAGACCAGGCCCAGGCGCCTGCCTGGCCTCTTGAATCCCCTCCTCCTGGAGCCAAAGGCCTAAGACATTCCCAGCCTGTGATGGGGAAGAGCCGAGCATGCTAAGCAGCCCCAACACACACACACACACACACACACACACAGAATCATACCAGAAACATGCTGATAGAGGCACACAAACACATTTACCCACTAACAGTGACATATACACACGTACATAAAAATGACATATACAACATGCAGATAAATGCATACACAACAAGCATGCCTGCAAGCACACACATACACACACTCACACACACCATGTGGTATGGCCCTGCTGTGGGAAGGAGAGGGTAATGCCTGTGCTCTCGCATCCCCACCCCTCTCCTTGCAGGATGCTGAGGAGCAACCTGATCAGCTGTGTGAGCAATGACACCTTCGCTGGGCTGAGCTCAGTGAGACTGCTGTCCCTCTATGACAATCGCATCAGCACCATCACCCCCGGAGCCTTCACCACGCTGGTCTCCCTGTCCACCATGTAAGTCCTCCTGGATCCACTGCACCCTCACCAGCTCCTCCCCTGCAGGCCTCTCCCCTCCTGGCTCCCTGCTATCTCTGCCCAAGGCCATCTACCCATCTGTCCACTTAACAGCCATTTATGAGGCTTCCTTCATGTGCCGGGCACACCTAGGTCTGAGGATGCACAGGTGTGGTCCCTCCTGGAGCTCACAGCGCCGTGAGTCACCACAGAACGAGGCCCCAGTGCTGTGGAAACCAGCACAGGCTCTGTCAGGGAACCCAGCACTGTGTTCCAGGAGGGGGGCTAGCTTGTCAAGCGGGAAGTGCAACTCCTCCCCTGGGAAGAGCTTGTGCAAAGGCCCTGTGGTGGCCTGGAGCAGAGCAGATACACAGGACCGTGAAAGCCCAGCTTCAAGAGGTCCCATCAAAGGGCCACAGGGCACTTGAGCGGCTTTACTTTCCTTATTTGTGAAATGAGAATAACGCTGCTTCCGTCCTAGCGTGGTTGTGACCAGTCAAGTGAGGGGAGGATTTATAAAGTGCTCTGCCTGGTTCCAGTCCTCTAAGTGACACACTGGAAGTGACAGGTGCTATCATCCCTTTGTCCCTCCATCAACCCAATCATTGCATCCAGCGGACATGCACAGAGTGTCTGTGCTGGTGTCACACCTGTGCCAGGGGACACCGAGACAGACAGACCTGGGGCCTCTTCTCGGGGACAAACATGGGGCAACCAGCTCTGGTGGGTGCCATGGAGGAATGAAGGCGAGTGATGGAGGAGAATTTGCTGAGGGTCCTGCAGGCCGAGGACTGGAGGCTGAGGAGGGCTGGCCAGGTGGATACTAGGGGCTTGTCACTGCAGGAGGACCTCCATGGGTGAAGGATCTGAGTGAGAGAGTCGGCTAGGGAGCCAAAGGGAGCTCACAGCTGGGGCTCCGCAGGGAGAATGTGCGTAGCCGGGGCCCCGGTCATGGCCATCAGCCGAGGTCCGGAATGACACTTGCAAAGATTGCATCTTGATTCAGAAAAGTTTGCATTACCCTTCCCAGACCTCCTCCCTCCTCCCCTGGGCCTGACCCGCTGGAGAGCTGGGCCCCAGGGTGCAGAACAGGACCTGGGCCAGCTCCCACAGTAGAGGCGTAAGCACCCAGAGAGGGCCCCTCTCCCCTCCCAGAAACCTCCTGTCCAACCCCTTCAACTGCAACTGCCACCTGGCCTGGCTCGGCAAGTGGCTGAGGAAGAGGCGGGTCGTCAGTGGGAACCCCCGGTGCCAGAAGCCATTCTTCCTCAAGGAGATTCCCATCCAGGACGTGGCCATCCAGGACTTCACCTGCGAAGGTGAGGCAGCCGGGGTGGGCAGGGGCGCAGCCGGGGGGGGAGGGGGGGCAGGGTGTACCAGCAGGCAAGGACCCCTGAGTCCGATTCTACCCCACCCCAGGCATGCATCTGGGGCTCGGAAGGGCTCTGCAGGCGGCTGCCCGGCCCCCTGGCTCCTTAGAGCAAATTAAGAAAAGGTGCCTCTTTCTAAAGACAGTTTACTCCCATTAGTCAGAAGTTTGTCATAATATATGGATCTGTGACAACAAGATACCATACAGCCATCTACTGTGACCCAAACACCCTCATCTGCCGAGTCCACAGTGAGATGGTGCCATTAGGGGCGCGGCCCTCCGTGCAGGGCGCAGCCCGCACCGCTGAGCACGGTGCCCTGGGCCTCGGCCTCGGTTCCTGCCGGCGCCTTGCTGAGGCTCCGCGTGTGCTCATGAGAAACGGACTTCCCCATGAGCTCCCGGCGAGTTCCCGTCACTGGACAGGT
This sequence comes from Myotis daubentonii, assembly GCF_963259705.1. Classification (NCBI taxonomy): domain Eukaryota; kingdom Metazoa; phylum Chordata; class Mammalia; order Chiroptera; family Vespertilionidae; genus Myotis; species Myotis daubentonii. The sequence goes on along the minus strand of NC_081844.1, from coordinate 103,721,918 downwards.
GTGAGAAGACCTGGGCTTCGAGGCTGCGAGTGTCAGGATGCCAGAGGCAGATTGTCTGCTTAAATTCAAGCCAGCACAGTTTTTCCTTGGCCAGCGATTCACACACAGAGCTGGTTTAAAGGTTATCTGAGGTGAACGTGTCCTGGAGGGTGGGACAGTCACCCTTAGAGGCGCTGTGTTGTGGAAAGTTAGAAGAAAGGGAGGAGGAGGGGAGGAAGGGCCTGGGCAGGGCTCTGCCCCTACCCTCACCACTTGTTAGTCAGTTTGGTTTATTTCTGATCGGTTGGCAGTGACCTCTTTCCTGTCTAATACTCTGGCCAATCAAGTTTTTAGAGTCTTCATGACAAATGCGATAGAAGACAGGCAGCCCTGCTCCCTGGCCAGGCACTCCTCCTCCTCCTCCTTCTCTTCCTCCTCCTCCTCCGACCGAGAGTGAGACCAGCAGGCCCCCTTGTCCTGGGCCTGGAAGCCAAGGGCTTCCCTTTACTGACGGCACCGGCTTGCTCACTGTCCCCACAGGGGAGTCTGTCCCCCACCACGCTGACTCTCGGGGTCTCCACAGGCAACGACGAGAGCAGCTGCCATCTGGGCCCTCGCTGCCCTGAGCAGTGCACCTGCGTGGAGACAGTGGTGCGGTGCAGCAACAGGGGACTCCATGCCCTCCCCAAAGGCATCCCCAAGGACGTGACTGAGCTGTAAGTACCCCCTGAGCGCCCCGGAATCCCCACCAGCATCATCACTCACCTCCCCCCCCGTGTCCCACAAGACTGCCCAGAGCCCCTTCTTACATGGACCCCTGCAAGATGGAGCAGAGCCTCCCAGGCAGCCGGCAGCAGCTCAGACAGGGGATAGGAAGCAGCCCACCCCTGCCTCTGCCTGGCCGGTGACACGTGGGAGGGTCAGTGCCCCGTTTTCTGTGTCCCCCGGATCCCCGCTCTGCACTCCACCTTCTAGCTTCCCCACCAATCTCTCCGTCTGACACCAGACACAACACGGGATCGTCTCAGGACACTGTCCAGCGGGCGCCGTGGCTCCCCACGCGCTGCTGCAAACACAGCCCTCTTCACCCGTAAAGCAGCCCATTTCACAGATGACACATAGCTCTGGGTCTGTTCCCTCTCCGCCCAGGAGGCTCTTACTCCGCAGCCCACGCTCCCGGCACTAGCTCCTCAGGGCGGTTTCTGCCCCAGCTTCCCCATTAGATGGAAGAGAAGCCGCTCCCTCCCTGCAGGGCTCTGACTCTTGGGCAGAGAACCTATCTGCCCCTCGAAAGCTCAGTCAGCCCCGCGGGCAGGAGGCCTGTCGCAGAAGCTGCGGCCAGGCCAGTGTGCTCACTCACACACCACACCACTCTCGATTCCTCCATCCTTCCGTTCCCGCTCAGCGACCGGTGCACGCGTGTCAGGAACGCTGCAAACCCTGGGGAGGCCGTGTGAGCCACCCGGTGTGACCCCTCTGCTCGTGGGGTGAGGTTTAGCAGGGAGGGAGCACATCTGCTCGCTGGTCCCAGAAGCTCCGTGCGGGGACAGCCTGTGCTGCACAAGCGGGACGGGGCTGCTGGGAATCGTAAAGGGGGAGGCTTGACCTCGACGTGAAGGTCAGAGGAGGCTGCTCTGAGGGTGAAGCTGGAGCCCTGGTCTGAAAGGGAGGAGCAGAAAGTGAGAAGGGGAGGGCTGAGTGGCAGAGCGGGAGGGACTGCGGGAGGGACACCTGCCCTAGCAGGACACGCACGCACCCACCCACCCACACACCACCCCTCAGGCTTGCACTCGCCCGGGCCAGCTTTGCGTGAGCCCTCAGACCTCAACAGAGGGAGACCCAGACACCTCCCGGCTCTCCCACTGCCTCCTGGGTGGGGCCTGAGTGTGCCATTGTCTTGGGTGAGTGTTGTGGCTCCTGGCACCTCCTGTCACTCAGGGAGACAGTAACTGGGGCCTCCAAGCCAGGGGAAGGAACAAAGGTCTTGATGGGCACTAGAAAGTCCGCGTCGGCCCTGGGTTTGGGCCAAGGCCCTGCCCTTGGAGATCCGTGTGAGCATGTGCCACGTGCAGTGAGCCCCGCGATGTCCCCAGGCAGGCTGGGCTGGGGGCGCAGGGGGCCCGTGGATCCTTTCCCGCGGCTCATGAAGCAGAGATTGGAATGACACAGATAATTGGCTGTAATTGTAGAGTAAACTCCGGAGCTTGGGGAGGAGGCCCGGTTGCCTGCCTGGGAACCGATGGCGCTTCTCTGGCCAGATGGTCTGCGAAGCTCACCATGGTGAGCAGCCCGCCCCTCGGTCCCACACCATCTCGGTCTCCGGGAGGGGAGAGGGGGCAGAGGGCAGGAACGTGGATGCCAGAGGGCACAAGAGCTGCCGGCCCAGGAAGCTGAGGCCCTGAGGCCTCTGGTTCAGGGACACCAGCCGAGTCCCCAAGTCCAGATTCGGTGTGTCCAACGCCGGCTTCCCAGCTCCCTTGGGCATCCTGGGCCATCTCGGGCAGAGCTGCCAGCTTACAAAACAAAATGTCTGCTCACTGAGAAGGAGAAAAGACAAAGCAGGTGTGGACGTCTGACACAGGCAGAGAGAGCGGGCAGCGGGCAGCCCACGGAGCGGTTTCCCCGCAGCCGGCCGTCGGCAGCCCCGCGGCCCCTCTCTGTCTCCCCCACCTTAACGGCTACTGGCCGTGCGGGACCCGAAACCATGTCCATGCGCGTTCGTGCTCTGTCCCATTAAACCCGCTGCTCCACCTGGCACTCTGAGTGGGACGCCCCCCACGCCTGGTGCTGTGACAGCACGCACTGTGGACTGGGAAACCCTGGCTCACCAAGTTACTGTCCTCTCCATGCTGACACGCTGGGTCATATAACACCAGAAATGCCACAGCCATGCCCATCACGGCCCGCCTCACAGAGAAGTCCTTGAGTAAAGGCACGCAGTCACGCTCCATGTGGCAGTTCCAGGTTTTCTCAAATTTTTAATTTCCACTGGGAAGCTCAAATTTGGTCGTTGCCAACAATTGCTGTCAGCCCTTTTTCTTGGAGTGGCGGGCTCACCCTGTTCGCTCTTAAGAAATTGTCTTCTCAGTGCCCATTTGGGAAGACCCTGTTTGCTAGTCATTCTTCTAAGTAAAAAGGGTGGTTTATGGGGGTGGGGGCTAGTTTAGCTTGTAACTCAGGTGCCCAGGTGCTTTTCTTCCAACGCACTTCACATGCAGCAAAAATGCCTTAGGCACACTTCCACTCGACACAAAGAATATTGAAGAGGTGTGCTCAAGGCTGGAGATTTAATGCAGTTAACAGTTTTTACTCTTCATCGAGGGCATTCTTAAATGAAACTGGCTTTTATTTATACTCTTTGGTGCCGCTGCCTTGATTCATGCTGAGGTGCCAGCAGTTTTACTCACACAGCACAAAAGGAAAAACCGTGATTTAATCTAACCGCAAATATCGTTTTAGCCTCCTTCGTAGACCCCTGAAGAGTCCAGGGGACCCCAGGGTCCCGTGGACAACACTTTGAGAACCACTCAGGCCATTACACAAGAGCAGGCAAACAATCCACAGAGACACCTGCTAGAAGTCAGCAGCGAGTTCCCGGTTTAAAAGCAAGCCTCCAGGGCCTTACTGGACGCCGAATGGAAGCAGATGGATGTGGCACAGCCCAGCCCCCAAGGCTCCTGACACAAACACTCCTCAGCTTCAGGAAGTTCCGTCTCTGCTGGGCCTCGAGCCTTCTCCACGGAGGCCTGCCATTCCGGAGCATTTACACCTAACGTCTGCTGGCGCCGCTTAAGGGGGTGTTTGCTCACACCAGGCCTCTGGTTCTGGAAACAGACCTGCAGGCCCACACCTCCCTGAGGCTGGAGCAGAGGGGCAGACCCCGGGGTGCCGCAGTCCATCCCCGGGGCGTACCCAGGGAGTTTGATGCTGACTTGGGTCTGAGGACCATGCTCTTGGGTTGCTGTCCTACCACTGATACCCCCAGGAGAGGGGAAGGGCAGGGTGCCATCTGTCCCCAGGCACACCTGTTGGAAGAAAGGGTTTCTATTGGGAGCCGAGTGGGATCAGAGGGCACCATGGGAAGAGGCTGGCAGTGCACACACATAAACACACACACACACACACACACACACACTCACGGCCCTGTAGACCCGGAAGGGATGGGGCTTGGCCAGGAGGACACAGGGCACCTGGAGAGTGCGTGTGGCAGGAGATGACAAGAGTCATTGATTGAAGGACAGGGTGGGAGGGACCTGGCCTCGCACTGCGCAGCTCCATGGGGTTAGAGGGTGGGGTCTGGGAGTACCGAGCAGCTCAGACGGAGCTGTCTCCTTCTCTCAAACCCAGTGAGGGCGATGGCCATGCGTGCAGGAGGAGGGGCGGAGCCGTGCAGTGAGTGACAAGCAGACAGCATGTGCCCGGGATGGGGAGGAGTCGGGAAACCTTGTCCCCCCACCCCCCCGCCCCTGGGGGCCTTTAGGGAGGCAGGGCAGAGTCCTGTCTGCGGGATTCTCCGCAGCTGCCGTGTATAGGGCATTCACTGCTTGCCAGGGCTATGAATGCTGGGTGTCTTCTTATGTGACCTCATCTAATCCAACAACCGACAAGGCCGATATTTTTACTCCCATTTTGCAGATGAGGTAACTGAGGCACAGGAAGGTGGGGTAATTTCTTAAGGTCATACTACCAAGAAGCAGCAGGGCTTAGACCTGAGCCCGGGGCTGCCTGACCCCAAGGCTCATCCTTGAGCTACTAGCTCTTCCTCCCCTTTGGCCGAGGCCCAGGTCCCGCACACCCTGCCCAGGGCCCAGCTTGTTGGGAATTTGCGCCAGCCAGCCATGGTCTCCTTGCAAATGCAGGGAGAAGGCAAACCCAGCACCCCTGCCATGATGCCGTGGGCCCTGGTCAGTGGCTCTGGCTGGATCCTTCCTGCTGGCTGGGTCCAACCTTCCCTAGCAATGCTCGCTGTGCCCCCAGCACTGGCCAGGCTCCCCAGCACTTACAGAGCTACTGCCCATCACGGACTGCCTCCTTGCCTTTCCCTGGCCAGGGAGGGGCACAGAAGTGCCTGCAGCCAGCGGAGGGCGCTGATCACATCTTCGGAGTGCAGGCCGGCTCTGGCGCCACAGGACTTAGGGTCCTGGCACGGGCTCTGAAAAGCCCTGAGCAGATGGCTTCAGTTGAGGACCCTTCTAGTGCCATGGCTATCTGGGGGGTCAGGGGCGGGGCTGAGGGAGCCCCCTTCACTCCACCAAGTGTTTATTGAGCTTATTGTACCAGACCTGTCCTAGGAGCCGGGAGGACAGCAGCCCACGGGACTGATGAGACTCCTGATCTCAGAAACGTGGACTAGGGGAGGACAATTCGAACCCGTGAACTAGGCATTTCCGAGAGGAAGTAGAACAGCACTTCCCAGGAAAATAAAGGGGGAGAGGAGGGAGAATAGGTCTCATGAAGACCACATGGTGGTAAGACCTTAAGGTCAAAAAGCCGAGGGGCCATGAGACAGAGCGAGTAGAGTGGAAAGGGGGTGGTGTGTGCTGGAGACATGAAGAGACGTGTGGGCTCCTGTCGGCCGCGATGAGGGCTGGCTCTCCATCCCGGGAGTGCAGGAGCCATGGGAGAAGCTGAGGCAGGAAAGGGACATGATCTGGCTCTCGCTTTGGAAATGTTAGTCTGGAAGAACAGAGACTGGACAGCAGGGCTGGTTGTCTGCCTTCCCGTGGTCACGCGCATCGTCAGATGGAGACGTGCGCCTCCGTATATGTTACGTTCAGAGTGCCTTGCACACCAGTTGCCAGGCTGCTCCGAGGGCTCCCCCAAGACTCCAATTTAACCTTCATAATCACTCCAGGGTGCTGACTCTTATAAGCCCCACTTTATAGACGAGGAAACACAAGCTCAGAGAGGTAAGCAACTTGCCCAAGGTCACACAGCTATGAGCTAGTGGGGCCAGGATGTGAGCCTCAGCTGCCTGTGCTGTCAGCCCAGGCCCCGGTGGAAATGCTGGCCCACAGTGAGGGCCCTGGAAGGCGCCTGCGCTCCCTCTCATTCACCAGCCTGCAGGTCCAGGAGTTTTGTGGGGGCACCCGTTAGCTCCGCAAAGCTCTAACAGGACAGGGAACATTCTTTACAGAGATCTGTGTGGATGTTCATGCGAGGCAGACCTGTCCTCCTGCTGGGGCTGACACAGCATTTTTTTTTTTTTTTAAATTCTCAACCCAGGATATTTTTTCCATTGGTTTTTTGAGAGTGGAAGGGAGGGGGAGAGACAGAGAGAGAAACATCGACATGAAAGAGACACATCGATTGGTTGCCTCCCACATGCCCCCACCCAGGGCCAGGAACCTGCAACCTAGGTATGTGCCCTTGACTGGAATCAAACCCAGAACTCTTCAGTCTGCAGGCCAATGCTCTATCCACTGAGCCAAAACAGCTAGGGCTGACACAGCATTTAAATGCCTGCCAAAACTGGTTTGGCTCAGTGGATAGAGCATTGGCCTGCGGACTGAAGGGTCCCGGGTTCGATTCCGGTCAAGGGCATGTACCTGGGTTGCGGGCACATCCCCAGTAGGAGATGTGCAGGAGGCAGCTGATCGATGTTTCTCTCTCATCAATGTTTCTAACTCTCTATCTCTCTCCCTTCCTCTCTGTAAAAAATCAATAAAATATATTTTAAAAAATAAAATAAAATAAAATAAATGCCGGTTGCCCTAGCTGGTTAGGCTTAGTGGATAGAGCTTCGACCTGCGGACTGAAGGGTCCCAGGTTCCATTGTGGTTAAGGGCACATGCCCAGGTGGCGGGCTTGATCTCCAGTAGGGGGCGAGCAGAAAGCAGCCGATCAATGATTCTCATCATTGATGTTTCTAGCTCTTTCTCCTCCTCCCTTCCTCTCTGAAATCGATAAAAATATACTTTAAAAAATAAATAGATACATGCAGGTCAACACGGAAGTTAACCCACTGGAAAGGCTCCCTGCTAGTTCTAGGGCGAACATGAACGCTGCCTTGGGAAAGCATCCCGGGGCCTGGGCTGCAGGCTGCAGGCAGCTGTGGAGTCTCCCCACAAAGAGGGCTTTCCCACAACCACATCTGCATTTCGGAAGTGGAACCTTTGATTTCGCGTTTCCTGAGCTGCCGGGCCAGGTGGCCAGGGACATTCTGCTCTTAGAGCCGCCCCCTCGCAGCCCTGCCCCCTGGGCGCACTGGGGTTTTCATCTCACAGAGCACTTTCCCTGCTGCCCAGAGCACACGGGACCCCATGGCGAGCAAAGCAGAATCACTCCGAGGACCTCACCATGGGGTCTGATGCTTAGGGAACCCGCCGTGTCACCCGTGGGTGTGGGAGGCGATACGGGAAGGGACGCTTAGGCTGAGACCCGAGCATCTTGTGTGTGGGGGTGGGGGGGGTAACTTGGCGAGGGGCAGACGGGGGTGGGGCTGGACCTGCCCCGCAAGGAGCTGGGGCGTCTGGGGAGGAGGAAGGTCAGTGGAGTCGGAAGCAGAGGTCCAGGGGGCGTTGGCTGTAGACGAACTGGACGGGGAGACAGGACTGTGTGGCTCACGTCACGGCTCACTCGGCCCAGTTGTCGAGGCAAACACGCGGAGGGCGCTTCGCAGATCCGGTCAGCATCTAAGTCAGCGGGCTTTCTGAGTAGCAGAGATCGCCCAGCTGGTGTGGAGGTGGAACGCACGATCCTAGGAGGCCTTGGGAACAAAAGCCTGGGGGTTCCTGGGGAAGCGGGCACCCTGCCTCAACACTAACGTAGAAATCCCGCCTGAGTTTCCAGTTTGCCGCCTGCCCCACAGGTCTCACACTACCCACTCCAAGTGGCCTGAGCAGTTCCTTAGGTAAATATATGCGCTAGACCAGCGGTTCTCAACCTGTGGGTCGCGACCCCTTGGGGGTCGAACGACCCTTTCACAGGGGTCGCCTAAGACCATCGGAAAACACATATATAATTACATATTGTTTTTGTGATTAATCACTATGCTTTAATTATGTTCAATTTGTAACAATGAAATTGGGGGTCACCACGACATGAGGAACTGTATTAAAGGGTCGCTGCATTAGAAAGGTTGAGAACCACTGCTCTAGACAGATATACCGACAGACAGACAGCCCTTCTCTAACTAGCAGTGGAATCCAGGGAAGGACTGTAAGCAGGAAGAGAGGCTGATCCGATCAGCGCCAGCACCGGTCTGAGCCCGGCTGGAACCCAGGGGCACCGGCACAGCACGGTCGGCCCAGAGGCTCCAGAAGTGTGGGTCGTGGTGCCCATTCTCCAGGGCCCTACACTCCCCTCCCACCTCAGGTGAGGATGCTGACGAGAGGCCATACAGGACTGTGGTACGAGTGCAATAAGCCACTTGCGTGCTGTGTGGCCTTGGGCAAGTGTTTTAACATCTCTGCGCTTCTGTTTCCTCAACTGTGAACCCCTGCCGTGTAGGTGTGGTGAGGCCTGGGTACAGGTGGGTTTATCAGCACCTGCTGTGTGTCGCTCTGTACACAGCCTTGGGGAGACTCTGCACCAGACAGTCTTAGACAAGAGCCCGCCACTGGGGAGCCTAGCAGTCCAGTGGGGGAGAGGTGACTGGTGGGATAATCACACAAACAAATATTAAATGGCAAATGTGGTGTGTGCCTTGAAGGGGGGCGGGTGTGAGAGAGTAAACCAGGGGCCCCCCAGTCTGGAAGTCAGGGCCAGATGGCGCCTCTGGGGGAATGACGGCGTGTGGTGCCCATCGCCCGTGTCACTCTGCTCCTCTTTCAGGTACCTGGAAGGAAACCACCTCACGGCCGTGCCCAGGGAGCTGTCTGCCCTCCGACACCTGACGCTTATGTAAGAGCCCCCACTTCTCTCCTGGGGGAGCTGAGGAATGCGGGGGGTAGGAGGCCGGCGCTGCAGGCTCCCCAGGGCAGGGACAGACAGCTGGCAGGGCTGGGCCAGCCTGAGGGCTCAGCCTGCCCCAGTGAGAACCACGTGCAGAAATACCCGGCGCCTGGCATTGCCGACCATCGCGTCACCTGCCTCCTCGGCTTGGGGTCCCCGTTAAATTCCTGAGATCCCTCCATCTCCAGTTTCCCGCCAGCTGTGGCTGCACTTAGATTTGCCCAAAGCATAAATGGGCATTTCTTCTTCCTCCTCCTTTAGTTGCCCGGAAAACGTTCTAAGTAGAAGGTTCTAATTGAGGCTCCTTCGGGTGGTAGCTGCTACTGGCTCTCTGTCTGCCGAGACCCAGGAACCCCTCAGATGAGGAGCGGGCTGCTGGGCATGGGTGTGGCCTGGGGGGCCGGCTGGTCTCTGAGCCTCGTCCCTCCACAGCTTCCCTGCCTTGCCAAGAAGGGGCCTTGAGGGGGCAGGGAGCCTGTCCACAGAGGAAAGAGAGTTCTTTCAGAAAGAAAGTGTCACCCTTGGGAAACGGGGCACTGAAGAAAGGTGGAAGGAAGCGCCCTGTCCCCTTGTTCAGCCTGGCTTCCCACCTGAGCCCGAAATCAGTCTAAGATGAGGACTTCCCAACCTCAGCACTAGGGACGTTAGCGGCCGGGTCATTCCTGCTGGTGGGGCTGTCGTGGTCAGTGTGGGAATTTCAGCAGCATCCCTGCCTCTGGCCACTAGATGCCAACAGCCCCCTCCCCCTTGGAGGTGACACAAATGTCTCCAAACATTGTCAGATGCCATGGGCGGTGGGGGGGGGGGGATGTGTCCCCCGTTGAGAACCTCGTTCTAGAGACCCTTCCACCCCAGAGCAGCGGTCCCCAGCTTCAGCCTGAGTGGTGTGATTGCTTTTTCAAACACTGATGCTCAAGCCCACGCTTGACCAATCAGGTCAGACGCTGTGGGCATGGACCCCGGCCTCGGAGGGTGGAGACGCTCCCAGGGGATTCCGACGTGCAGCTGCTGTGGAACCGCTCCCGGGGGATTCGTCCCTGCGGAGGAGCTGGAGGTTGTAGTCAGCAGAGACTAGACCCCCACCCACCTCGTCCCCCAAGAGAGAATCTGATAAGGGGAATCAGTGAGCGCCAAACGAGAGGGAGGGCAGGGGGACAGTGAAAAAAAGAAATGATCAGGGGAAATGTGCTAGAATCAGGGAGTGTCATCTTATGTGTTATGGTTGCTGGTAGAATGAAATGAATGGATAGACATGGAATGGAATGGTTGAATAGCTAAGTGGATGGATGGATGGACAACAATTGCTTGAATGATTGAATAAAGAGTGAATAGAATATGAACATTTGGATGACTGGGTGGGTAGGTGAATACGTGGGTGGGTGATGGGTGGACGGACGGGTGGATGGATGGAGGGCAGGCATGTGTGGAAGCTGGGAATGGCTCCCTCAGAGGCAGCTAACAGTAAATATGACCCTTTTGTTTCCCTCTCCCTAGTGACCTGAGCAACAACAGCATCGGCGTGCTGACCAACTACACCTTCAGTAACATGTCGCACCTCTCCACCCTGTGAGTACGGGGCAGGGCTGGGCCATCCTTTCCCCACCCCTCAGGCCAGCCCTGTGCTCCGTGATCCTCAGCCTGTGGCCGCCCTGCCCAGGCCAGGCCCTCACGTCAGAAGGAGAACAGAGCCGCTGCCTGGCCGTTAGACAGGGCCTGGCCAGCAGGCCTTCTGGAGTGGCCTCTAGGATTCCTGCTGTGCCGTGTGAGGTTCCGTCCAGGGGACGTTTCCCTACACGATGACACTTGGCTCAGGCCCATTCGTTTCCCATGAGCTCTGCACACGGAGAACACTCACCATTCTACAGTAGAGGCGGGCGCTGGCAGAGCTGGCTGGGCAGCCAGCCCGCAGGGGACCCAGAAGGGACCGGGCACAGGCAGCCAGTGAGCTCGCTGGAGTAGTGGGAGAGGGCCCTCCGTGATGAGGGGTGACCCTTCGTGGGGGATGACCCTTCGTGGCGGGGGGTGACCCTCCGTGGCAGGGGGTGACCCTCTGGGGGGGTTACCCTCTGTGGTGGGGGTGACCCTTCGTGGTGGGGGTGACCCTCCATCACAGGGGATGATGCTATGTGGTAGGGGTGACCCTCCGCGGTGGGGGATGACGCTCCGTGGCAGGGGGTGACCCTCTGGGGGGGCAGTTACCCTCTGTGGTAGGGGTGACCCTTCGTGGTAGGGGGTGACCCTCTGGAGGGGAGGGTTACCCTCGGTGGTGGGGGGTGACCCTCCGCGGTGGGGGATGAGGCTCCGTGGCAGGGGGCGACCCTCTCATTGTTCAGCTGCTCTTGTCAGTACATTCAAATGGGAAAGATAAGCCCCTGGCTCTGACGGCCCCAGGGTGGGCCGTGCACCTGTGAGCAGCTGAGACGGGAAGACCAACAGGGCACTGTGTCCTTTTCCGCAGGATCCTGAGCTACAACCGGCTGCGCTGCATCCCTGTCCATGCCTTCCACGGGCTGCGGTCCCTGCGCGTGCTGTGAGTACGGGGTACCCTGCGCCGGGTGACAGGGGCAATGCTGAGCACTCCTTCCCCGCTCTCCGTGGTCCCAGGCCGCCCCCCCCCCCATTTCCTCTACGGTGACCTCCCCCCCAGCACCCTCACTTGCTGAATGGGAGGAAAGAGCATTCGCCTTTCCCGGTTCCAGACCACGACCACATGGGGAGCCTTGAGCAAGCCGCCACCTCTGAGTTCCTACCTGTTTACGCGTAACTGGGACCCGTAGCACCTCCCTGTGGGGTTTGGGAGATGCGGTTACACAGCACATGTGAGGCCTGGGGCGGCTATTTTGAGGATCACTGTTTCGCAGTTGGTCCCTCGGCTTCAGAGGGGCGAGGCCAGCACTGTGACCCTCCACAGGGAAACCCTGCACCCGCGAGCTGGGAGCTCAGGGCCCGGCCCGCAGACAGCTGTCAGTCAGCAATTGGACAGTCTGCTCTTAGGGTCTCTTTTGTACAGAACAGTGTCAATAAGCTGCCGACATTTAAATATCAGGAGGTTTCTCATACAAACCCTACGGAAATGGAGAGGCTTGGCCATTCCAGGGCTCGCCTCTGCATTCCTGCCTGGCTGCACCCTCCCTCTGTCCCCCTGTCCCTCTGTCCCTCTCCCTTCCCCCTCACCCCTCCTCACCATATGACACCTGCCTGGCCCTGCCCTGCACATAGACGGGGCAGCCCACTGAGGCAGACGGGGCCACCTCTGCCCACGCTCAGCTCTGCCCCGCCCCCGCCGCACGTCTTCTCATCCACAAAATCGGATGATGATGCTAGTTGCCTCTCAATCCTTATGAGGATTAAGTCAGATACTGTACATAAAGCACTAAGCACCGCTCAGGCCCACGGGAAACACCTCACAAATATTCATTTGGTATTACTGTTCCCACATCAGCACTTGCAAAAGCACCTCCCTGGCACCTCCACCTGAGGCCTGGTGACCCCTGATTCTGGTGCCTTCCATCTGGCACAAAGAGGATCCTTTGAATGATGCCCGTGAGAGCGGAGATGCCAGACATTCTGCCCCAAACTTACTAACTTCTTACCCTCTGGCCCATTGTTACTATAATAGTGATAATCATTTTACGGGCTTTTCATGGCCATTGCCTCATGTAACCTTTTGCAGCAGTGCATGCGGTTGAGAGGCTTACGCCCATTTTTAAGATGGGGAAACTGAGGCCTGGCCTAAGGTCCAGCAGCCAGAGAGTGGCAGGAACCAGCCTCCGGACTCCGAGCCCTGGGGTCCTTCCCAGCACCCAGGGCCAGTCAGTCAGCAAACAGCACCCAGTGAGCTGGTCTGTTCCAGAGCCTCCGGGCTGATGTGATTTATTGGGGCCCACGAAACACCGGTGTCAGCGACAACTCCGCCACATGTCATCTGCGCTGTTATTAAAAATCAATTCTCTGGGGGCAGAGGAGTGCCCGCGCCGACAGGGCGCCATCTGTTATTGTCACTTATTTATTATCCACCTTCTCTGGGGGCGCGGAGAATGGAAACATCAGCAGAACCATTCCCCTGTTTCCCGTCGAGCACACAGGACGTGGGCTCATCTCACCAGCCCGGGGCTGAGGCTGGACCTGCCCCCCCACCTCCCACCGTCCCCCCTCCATCTCAACCTGTTGTCTCCCACCCCGGCCTTCCAGCTCTGTGCATGGGTTTGCTGCCGGGGGTGACCTGCCGATTTTAATGGGATCCCTGTGCACATGTCCATAGTTAGAGCAGTTCTTTTGGGGGCAACTCAACACGGAAAAGGGAGAAAGAGAATGAATACTTGCCTGTCCATCTGTCCGTCTGCCAGGCGGTGGGGTGAACGACACCCTGTTTTCTCCCTCCTCCCCCAGCACACGGCGTGCCCACCCCTGCAGCCGTCAGTTCATCAGGCTGCACTCACACACGCAGCCCGCTGAGCCTGCTTCTTGAGTTAGGGCCACTAGGATCTGAGCGCCGTGATTTTAGAATCGTGGCATCTTGTAAATAAAATGGGGTCTTAGAGGCCCTCATTGCAACCCTCCACCTCAGTGGGGAGCAGTCATCTGCTGCATAAGAGCCAATTCAGGAAAAATAAAAATGTTCACAGGCTACATTTCTTTTACGATATTTGTATCCCTTTTCCCAGTAACTGCACATGGAGGAATTTATGCTGCAGCCTAATCCAACATGAGGGAAAGGCTCTGTGCATTAAGAGCCTGGCTGCACTGTTATTTTTAACCTAAATTTTAAATATTACCTCCAAGTGCCACCGTGGGGAAACGGGTGAGGAACGCATCACGCAGCCAGTCGATGAAGGGCAATTACTGTGAGAAGATGAAAACTCCACGGCGGTGCGGGCGTGGAAAAATAAACCTAATCCGCACATACGTTACAATTATAACTGGTAAACATGGATAGCTCTGAAGGGGGGCTATTGGGGAACGTAGACACTCGAAAAAACTCATGGAGGGCTGTTAGCCTTGTCGTTTCTGTAATAAATGAAGGTGACGTTAGAGATGAATGAAGACAGTAACATATCTACAATTGAGAGAGTAGGGACAAAAGGATAGGGTTGTGGTTTTTTTTTTTAAATCGGGAATTGCAATATATGCAACTGCATTTAAGCATTTGTAGATTTTCTCATTTTTCAAGAGATTCGTAATTTTGATTAAAATTCAGAAATGACCAGTGACCCAGCGATGCTGGCCGTTTGGGGTGGGGCAGGAGAAGGAGCCTCAAGATTCAGCCACAGACAAAGGCTGTGTGTGCATGTCTGTGTATACGTGTGTATACATGTATGTGTGTGTGTGTTGGCAGATGGATATAAATACATTTCAGAGAACGTGGCAGAAGGTTGGTCCAGGAGCCCTGAGTACAAAACATGGTGTGAAAACATGCTTGTCCTACTTCACTCCTCATCTGAAGAAAGTCAGATGAGCACATTCTCGTGAACATTCGCGCTCTTCTCCGGGGATCTCTGTGTTCCCTGGCCTGTGCCCCACACCAAGCCGCATGCCTTGCGTGCGTGTGGTCCCTGCAGTCACTCCCAGCCCCCGCTGGCCGCAGGAGCCACCTGGATTCGGTTAGCACAGGCGGCTAATTTGGCGTGTGTCTGAGGGGGGCGTGGATTATCATCCATCATCCTCGGTATTTTTAGCTCCCAGGACAATCCCTGAAGTGGGATGGAGTTTGCTGTTTACGCACAGGGGCTGTTCATCATGCCCCACGCTGGCATAGACCGTCCCTACAGCATGCCTGCCAAGGGCTCCACGTGCCCTTTGCTTGGTTACCTTCAGAGACCAAGAGCTCACTCCCTTCTCAGACAACCTCATTTCGATTTTTTACAGGAAGTATTTTTTATTTAGTGTTGACAGTATCACAGATGTGCCCCCGCCCCCGCCCTCCCTCTTTGCCTCCCTCCACCCAGCCCCCGGGCCCACTTCGTTTTTGACCAGCTGGTGAACATCAGCTAATTCTGGTGAACCAAAAGGGCACTCCTTTGGACCTCCAAACCACGGTCCTGGCGTGGCCCTTTGGTGCACAAAAGGAGACGTTAGAGATGCAGGCAGCTGAAAACTTCAGCAGCAGGTGCTGGGCTGTAGGAGGGTGCCCAGACGTGCAGGAGCCGCTCTTTGGGAGCCAAACCAGGAGCGGGAACCTGCGGGAGGCAGGGTTCCTCCGCCGTGTTGTCCTGGTAAATCCCAGCCCCTTGCTCGGTGGTCTATGGGGAGCTCAGCGGCTCCGTTCATAACAAATGGGAGCGCAACTTGCAGGACTCCCGCGCCAGCGCTGCCTTTGGGTCGTTTGCTGTTTTTAAATCAGGGCTCCGTGCCTCTCCAGGAGCCCAGGCCTCGTTCAGAAATGATTAACGGCGGGCTGGGGGGCCTTCGCCAACCAGCAGGCAGCCATGAGGTGATCCCAGCTAATGGCAGGCAGGGGCCCTGTGATTCATAAATAACCACATGCAGTGGAGGTGGACAGAGACTGACGAAAGTGCTAGGAAGTGCTTCCAGCACCTTCTTCCCCGGGAGCAACGGGAAGTGAGGAGCCACCGGCGCACTCTGCCCTGCGTCCTGGGAGGGGAGGCGGGTGCTTAGGGTGATGGATGACACCCTGCACCAGCTCAGTGTGGTTCGGAGCGTCACCCGGAAGCCTGTTAGAAACGCAGCCTCTTGGCCCCACCCCACCCCCCTGAGCCAGCCTCTGGGGACAGAGCAGAGCCTGCCTGCAATTAGCTCCCCTGCCCGGGGTTTGAGAGCCTCTGTTCTGTATTAAGGATGATTGAGCTCATGTCTGTTTCCACCGAAGACCCGGGCAGGCTCACAGCAGCTACAAGGGAGACAAAAGAACAGACTCCCCACACCCCTTCGTTTCACTGCGGCTCCCTTCACAGCACAGGGCCTCTGAGAGTCTGTGAATTTCACCAGCCTTGCATCTCACAGGCCAGGCCCTAAGGGAGCCATCAGCTGGGGGATTGGGGTGTGCAGCTGATGGCTGATCCTTCAGTGGAGGGTGTAATCCGTGGGTTGTGGATTTGCTCGCGTTGTGACTTGAGCAGTGAAGCATAGTTCATTCCGTTTTCTCCCTGAACCTATTCTCCAGGCATTTAATTGAAGCTCAGTACTGTATATGCACTGCTCTGCAGGTGGGAATAGCTCCTGCTACCACCCTGCAGGGTGGAGGGAGGCTGCCTGGCCCCTTGGACACGCTGTTAGGAAATGCACCAGGCCCACCCGGTCCCATTAAAGCAGCGGTTCTCAACCTGTGGGTCGCGACCCCTTGGGGGGTCGAACGACCCTTTCACAGGGGTCGCCTAAGACCATGGGAAAACACATATATAATGACATATTGTTTTTGTGATTAGTCACTATGCTTTAATTATGTTCAATTTGTAACAATGAAATTGGGGGTCACCACAACATGAGGAACTGTATTAAAGGGTCGCGGCGTTAGGAAGGTTGAGAACCGCTGCATTAAGGTGTGTGAGGCTCCCAGGCACCTTCCACAGGAGCCGAGTGCCCACCGTCTTCTGTCCCCTGAGCTGGGACGGTAGCATTTCTCACTCCCCATAAATCTCCCAAAGTGACTAAAAAGGGAACCAGTTTCTTGATCAGAACCAGACATTCTTCAAAACCCTGTCACAAGTACCAGTAGAGGCTCATCGTTTAGCACTTAGGAAATGACGGTTCTGCATGGATTAATGCACCCACCACCCCCTTCTGGGGCAAATCTGTTTACTTTCACTCCCAGTTTACAACCGGACACTGAGGCCCAGAGAGGGTGATAACTCTGCCCACCGTCACACAGCTGGCACGTGGCAGAATCAGGGTGTGAATGGAAGCAACCTGGATGCAGAACTTACGGTCTCAGCCACAGCTCTTCGCATCACCTCTGAAACTCCAGGCCTCCGTTAGGGAGACAGCTCTCCATTTTGGGGGTGCAAAAATGGAGGCCCAAGATGTAAAGTAACTTACCCAACATTCCACAGCGAAAAGGGACTGGTCCCATCGCAGGCCCGTGCCGTACAGCAGTCCGTCCTCTCCTTCCCAAACCCTCTACCCCCGAGTCCCTGCTGCCGAGCGGGGCATGGGGACATCCACGCGCCGGCCACAAAGGACGCGGTGCCTCCTGCTGCTGGCAGCGGGGCCCCCAGTGAAACGGAGGGGCCTGGGCCAGCCTGGGACAGCACGAGGGCCTGAGTCAGGTCCGCCCTGGGCGCTAACCTCCTGCCTGTGCTCTGCTGCAGAACCCTGCACGGCAACGACATCTCCAGCGTCCCCGAAGGCTCCTTCAACGACCTGCCGTCCCTGTCCCATCTGTAAGTAGCCCCGGCTCTCTCCCCAGCGTGCGCCCACCCAAACGGAACATCGCCTAGTGCCACGGCCCGTGGCGGCCACGGCTAATGCACATGGGCGGCTGCCAGAGGAAAATGACCCGAACAAGCCGTGGGGCCCAAAGCTGACACCTTTCCACACAAAGAACGATGAATTGTGGGGCTACGGCAGGACAGAGGGGCTTGGGGTAGGGCCATACCCTGGGGGACAGGGACTAGGAAGTTTGTGGGGAAACTGATGGAAGAGCAGGGTAACTGTAGTGGGTCTGCACGTTCAGAGACTCCAGTCCCTGGTGATAAGGCACCCAGTGGCCTCCTGGTGCCGGGAGGGCACCTTTCTCGGGAAAGTGACCTGCTTGTAGGCAGAAAGGGGGAAGTCAGAGCCCTTCCTGCATCTGCCGGTTCTCAAGCGCCTTCAGCTCAAAATACGCAACGTCCCAAACTGGCATGTTGAGGGTGTGTGTTCCGAGCGCCCTCGGTGCGGCTGGGCATCAAACCTCCTCCGCAGGGAGCGCCCTCCCGTGGATCGGGCGGTGGGCAGGGGAGCTTCCTGGCGGCTCCGGGATTGAGGTCGTTGAGGTCGAGCGGAGGATTGTCTTCCTGGGGTGGGCGAGAACAAAGCCTCAGAGGCAGAGGGGCTTGGCTGGGGTTGAAACATCTCCAGGGGTGGGAGGCACCGTCTGGAGTCCACTGGTGCTCATGCCAGACACGCCCAGTCTGGCCAGAGCCCGAAGACTCTGCTCTCCCAGAGGGCCAAGGGTACGGAGCCTGGGGCCCAGCTGGGTGGGGGGACCCTGACTTCCTGCTCTGCCCCCAGGGCGCTGGGCACCAACCCGCTGCACTGTGACTGCAGCCTGCGCTGGCTGTCGGAGTGGGTGAAGGCGGGGTACAAGGAGCCCGGCATCGCCCGCTGCAGTAGCCCCGAGCCCATGGCCGACAGACTCCTGCTCACCACCCCCACCCACCGATTCCAGTGCAAAGGTAGGTGCTGATGCCTCCTCTCCCGCCAGCCCTCCGCTCTCGGGCTTGGCTCTGCCTCCAGCAGCCTGTCCGAGCTGGCCCTGAGCAGGTGGGACGCCTGGAGCCACTGCCCTGTCTGCCATGGGTCACAGACGCAGCGGCTGATAGGGACGTGGACCCGCCTGTCAGGCCCCATTGTCATGCTCTCCCCAAGGCCCGCCCTGACTTTTCTCCCTGCCTGCCTTCTCTCCATCCTCCGCGTCGCTGAGAAACGCTTCGGCCTGCATCTGCCGTCCAGCATTCCTAAAGCACACGCATTTCCCCAGCAATCTGTGACGTAGACTGACTGCATCGTCATGATAACAAACTACTGCTGTGTCTTATTATGAGGGAGGCATTGTGTTAAGTACTTTCTCTTTTTCTTTCTCTTCATTTTCTTTCCATCACCATTTATCCCCACTGTTAAGCTCTTTTTCACGTGTTGTTTCATTTCATTTTCGCTTTCCATGTATTAATGTATGTACTTTCTCAGAACCTTTGTGGGGTGCACACTAGAATCACCCTCATTTAAAAAATGAAAACACCGAATCTGGTCGAGGTGAAACCATTTCTCACGGCCACTGCTGGGAGGGTGCTCGGCCTTGCTGATTTCAGAATGCAGGCTTGGGCCCCGGGCTGTACTGTCAACCAGGCTTCTCCTGGGCCCCAGGTGTACTACCCACCTGTATTTTCTGGGCCCTAGGAGTCCTACCCACCCGGGCCTCACTTGGGCCCCAGGGGTAATACTCACCCCACCTCCCCACCAGCTCCTTTTGAACCCATAGAGCAGTGGTTCTCCACCTTGGCTGCACATTAGAATCACCTGGGAATCTTTTTAAAATCCTGATTTATGGGCCTCATCCTCCGGAAATTCTGTTTCTTTGTTATGGGGTGGGGCCACAACATGAGTAACAAAGAAACAGAATTTCCAGAGGATGAGGCCCAGAAATCAGGATTTTAAAAAGATTCCCAGGTGATTCTAATGTGCAGCCAAGGTTGAGAACCACTGCCGTAGAGTATTTCCAGTTTCACCCTCACGGTTGCTGCATTAAGTTCTTGCTCTTTTTAAAAGTGGGTCCTCAGATAAGGTTCTGAGGCAGGAATTACTGAGCCAGGTGCATGCTGATGTTGAAAACCTTCACACTTGTCGCCACACTGGTTTCCAGAAAGGGCTGTAAGCCACTGATTCCCCAGTGGCACCATGTGAGTGCACTTTTCACTTTCTGGCTTTATTTTATCTCATTTTGTAATCATTGCTAATTCAATAGCTAAAACATCATATCTCTTTATATTTTTTTTGTCTCTGATTACTGGAGAAACTGATTTTTTTCAAAAATTTACTTCCCACATGTGTTACACTTGTCCTTTAACGTCCTTGCTCACCTCGAGTAGAGCCTTACTGTTTCTCGCCTGTTTGGTTGGTTTTTTACCAGGTACTTTAACCACCCTCTACACCGCCATGTGTCCCCAGGACACCATCTCCCTGGGGCAGTCTCTGTCCTGATGGAAACCCAGGGCCACGCCCCTGGTGTGGCTGTCACTCCTGCCATCTGGTCACCAACCCAAAACAGCCCCTCTCCCACCGGCTCAGACTTAACCCGGTCTCCACATGGATGGCCGTTACCTGGGGTTCATTTCAAGTCCTAACATGAAGTAGGGCAGCGGTTCTCAACCTGTGGGTCGCGGCCCCTTTGGCGGCCGAATGACCCTTTCACAGGGGTCGCCTAAGACCATCCTGCATATCAGATATTTACATGACGATTCATAACAGTAGCAACATTACAGTTATGAAGTAGCAACAAAAATAATTTTATGGTTGGGTCACAACATGAGGAACTGTATTTAAAGGGCCAGACGGTTGAGAACCACTGCAGTAGGGCCTGTTCATCCGGGGTTACTGTCCGAGCTGACAACAGCCCAGCTCTGCAGGGACCGCGTCTCTCCCTGCAGCCCAGAGTCCCGAGCACAGCCGCCCTTGTCAGCACCGTGGCTGTGTCCTCACCACTGTGTCTTCCTCCTCCCGCCGTGACGGGCTCTGCGTCCTTGGCCCCACCCTGCGTCCTCCATAGCTGGGCACTGACCACTCCATGGGGGTTGCGGGTGGGGGATGCATTTGGGGCAGAGGAGGGAGGTTCCAAAGGAGCCTGGGCCCAGAGCTTCCAGAACGAAACAAAAAAAGATACACACGGGTTTTCTAATTATGGTGCATTGTTTGCAGATTAGCACCGACTAGGATCAGGCTAATTACAGTAATTGGTGTGACTGCAGTGGTGCTTCTGAATGCTGTCCCACTGTGACCTCCCCTCCCTGGACAGTGGCTGGATTGATGGGACTCTGGCTGGGCGGATGCGAGGGCTGGGGGGGGGGGGGGGCCTGCCGCTGGCTGAGGAAGGGGCCAGAGCCCAGGGGAAGGGAGGTGTAACGGAGCCTGCTCAGGGGCCGCCACCAACCGCCTGCGGTTCTGCTGTCCAGGGCCAGTGGACATCAGCATTGTGGCCAAGTGCAACGCCTGCCTCTCCAGCCCGTGCAGGAACAATGGGACCTGCAGCCAGGACCCCGTGGAGCTGTACCGCTGCGCCTGCCCCTACGGCTACAAGGTAGGCAGCACGCCCGCCCCGCCGGCCTCTGCCCCAGGAGGGCCTGTGCCTCCAGGGCAGCCGGGGTGATTCCGTGTCACAGGCCACCCCAGAGTGGCATTTGCTGCTAACATGCCTGTTCTGCTGGTCGGGCGGCCCAGTTTCATCAAGCTCATGCCAACCACCGGGACCCCCTGGTCTCCACAGCGACTGAGGTGAGGAGGAAGTGTGACATTGCCTTAGTTAGACGTGGCAACGTCAGTCAGTCAGAGGGACCTCCAGGGAGAGGCATCCCTAAACCCACTCCCCTACCTTCCCTTCCAAGGGGATTTCCAGACCCCACTCCCACCCCAGCTCTGCCCTCAGGACACCCAGCCCCTGAAGGTTCCAGCCCTGCGGAGGAGGACACAGGGTGGGGGACTAAAAGGCCTAGGGCCTTTGGTTGATCTCTCCCCCTCACCCTCACCCTCCCCTATCTTCCCTCTGAGTATGCATGCATATAAGCATAAGCGATGGATGTGGACAACAGGGGATGAGGGTGAGGGCAGGATTGGGGAGATGAGGGGACATTGGGGGGATAAGGACACATTTGTAATATCTTAATCAATAAAGGGAAAAATTTTTTTAAAAAAGGCCTAGGGCCATCATACCACCCACTGACAGGCTCAGGGCAGCCAGCAAGGACGAGAATTAAAATGCATATTCCGGCTGATCCTTTTTCAGCCAGGGAGCCACATGCACAGGTGTTCCCTGTCTCCGAACAGTGCTCCTCACTCTCATGGGCGCAGGAGTCACCGGGGAGCTGACTAACGTGCTGGCCCTGACTCGTCAGACCTGGGCTCAGGCCCACGGTTGCTGTTGGTCCGGGGACCGTGCTTTGAGTAGCAAGATCTCGGGGCAGCCTTCCAGGAAGAGGTTTCCGTGGGGGTGGCTGTTCCCACTCTCCTCAGAGGAAGCCATGGGCCCTGGCCATGTCCTTCACAGGCACACACTTGGGGAGGGGAGGGGGCGGGGAGGGGGCGGGGTGGGGGCGGGGAGACAAGGGGCATCACAGAGCTGGTGGATTTGAGCAAAACGAGGCTGAAGAAAGTTGAGTCGGGCTCATTAGCCAAGCACCGACAACGGTGGTTATTCCTCAAGGTCGCGTATGACAGAAACCCCACCTGCAGGCTGAGCTGCCGTGTTGTCAGTGTTAGCTCTGCCTCCTGGATTCCTGTGCTCAGCATAAGGGGCTGGAGGAGACACCCCCAGCCCCAGCGAGGGTTCCAAAAGTCCCCAGAGCAGAGAGGCTGGTCCAGGCAAGGGCTAGGGGGGGTCCCACCTTGCCCACCTTGACCTGCTCAGGTTTTCACGCCCATCCCTCCTGCCTTTCATGGCTCATTTGTTCAACACACACACACACATTTCTGAACAATCAGCACCTGAAAAGTCCTCCTCCTCATCAGAATGGCTATTTACGGAGCTGCCAGGCCTCGCCAGGTGCCTCGCATGTAGGTGGTTGCTAATCACCGGCAACTCTGTAGGTAGGTATCCCTGTCATAGACGGTGAGAACAAGGCCCAGGCAGGTCTCTCCCTTGAGGCACGTGGCAGCCGGAGCGGGTGTGCACCCAGCTCTGCCTCACTCGGCAGCCGTGTCTGAGGGATGAGTGGCTGGCACAGGGGCAAAAGTGGGGGTCGTCACAGTCATACCAGCCCCATACAGTTGCTGTGAACATCATATGCGATGGTGAATACAGAGCACTTAGCACAAGGCCCGGAGTGGAAACGTGCTCCCTGAACCCGTGTGGAAATGGGGATTGCACACTGACCCCTGAAAATGCTCCTATGTGCTGTGATTTAGGATAAACCAGATCCCACGCATCCTGCATTCACCGCCCCTCCCGGAAACCCCTGACTGGCCCTTTAAACGTGCGGGGCAGGAAGGGAAGCAGGCAGCCTGGGGCTGCTGGGACGGCCTGAGGCTCCGGCTGCTGGGACAGTGGAGGCCGGAGACCCACCTCAGTCCTGCGCTTGGCTGGCAGCGGCGGCCAGGCAGGAAGCCCAGGCCACTCCTCTAGGCCCTGGCGGCAGCAGCGAGGGGAGAGGATTTTCAGGCAGATGGTGAGCAGGTGGTGTGGCAGTGGGAGGGCTCCGTGGTCACCCCTGCCTGGCATGGTGCCCACAGCCCAGGAACCAGCACAGCAAGCATCTCCCCAGGCCTCATAGGCCCTCCGAGGGACTGTTTGCCAAGACTGGGGTGTAGCACTGGCCCATGGGTCCCAGGGGAGAAGCTGGAGCCAGGGGGCCAAGCTGTGGGCCGCCCGCTTAGCCCCTTCCTCATGCCTGCGACCCGCTGTCCCTTCTGCGGCCAGGTGGCTCCTTCTCAGCTCAAACGTCCCCTCCAGAGGCGCCTGTGCCAAAGGACCACCCCCCCTCCCCCGCAGAACTCAGTCACAGGGTCTCAGGCTGCACATGAGAATCACCCGCAGAACTTTAATGTAAATACCAGCACCTGGGCCCACGTCCAGGCCAATCAGAGATGAATCTCAGGGGTTGTCACTTAACAGGGGCAAGGTCTGCTGGCCACGCCCTCCTTGTGGACTGTATTCAAGCCTCAGTGAGGCTAATAATAATATCACCTACTAGGATGTATAGAATGCCTACTGTGTGCTAGATGTGTTATGCAATGTTAAGTACTTTCTTATAAGAAAGGTCTGGTTTAAGTCTCATAGCAACTGGATGAGCTAGGCTTACAGAGGTTAAAAGGGTTCTACAAGGTCAAGGTCAGCCAACCAGGAAGAGACGAAGCTGCAATGTGAATCCAGGTTGTTCTGTATCCAAAGCCCATGCTCTTGCCCTGGGGTTTAGAATAGGAGAGAGAGAACCGTGTGAATTCTGGGGACCCAGACTCCTGAATCCTCCACATGCCTCCCCTTCTCACTAGGGAGCCCCCAGCAGCAGGGACTCCCTGCGGCCGCCTCCGATCACACTGCAGGCATGTCCCAGGGCCTGCCATCGCCTCAGCCCCATCCCAGAGGATGCTGGGAACTCCCAGGGGTCTCCTGGTTCAGGGCAGCCCCTGAGAGCCGCCCTAACTGGGTGCTTCTCCCCCTTCCCCGCAGGGCAAAGACTGCGCCACGCCCATCAACACCTGCGTCCAGAACCCCTGCCAGCACGGTGGCACCTGCCACCTGAGCGAGAGCCACAAGGACGGCTTCAGGTAACAGCTCACCCTCGGCCTGCCCTCCCCCGGGCTCCCGCCGGCTGCAGGGGCAGAGCTGGCACTGAGGGTCCATGTGCCCACGCTGGGCCGAGCCCTTTGTGGGGGTGGTTGCCAGGCTCTTCCTGTGTTACCCTCCATACAGATCAGGAAATTGAGGCGTCAGAGGGAGGAGTTTGTACGGTTAGTAAGCACTGGTACAGGGACTCAGATGCAGCCAGGACTCAGGGGTTTGCAGTTGCTAACTAAGGTCAGAAAGGGGGCGGGGGGGGGGGGATGATGGCTCAAAGAGCCACCCGCCTGGTGATGCCACCACTCTATATTCTGGGCATAAAAATAACATTAATAGTAGGCACCATTGATTACATGCTCACGTGTGCCAGATACTGGCCAGTCAAGTGTGTTCTAAATCCTCCCAGATACTGGCCCCACTTAACAGATGAGGAAACTGAGGCATGGAGATTGATCTGCTCTGGGGCATGTGTCCTGACTCTCGTTCCTGAGTCTTCCAGCCCCACCTCTTGTCCCTGCGTTCAGAGCTCAGGAAGAAGGGGGCAGCTGAATGGAATAAGGAGATGTACACAACTGGATATTCGATAAACAAGAACAAACCCTACAATTCCCAACAGCGGGGGTGGACCCAGAGGGCATTATGCTAACTGAAACAATCAGTCAGAGGAAGACAAATACCATATGAGTTCATTTATATGTGGAATTTAAAAAAATCAAAAATGAACAAAACAAAAACAGGCTCATAGATACAAAGAACAAACCGATGGTGGGGGTAGGGGGTGGGGTGAAATGGTGAGGGGGCAAATAGTCAATAATATTCGATGACTTTGCACTGCCACGTGGTTACTAGACTTGGTGTGGTGATCACATGAACGATGCATGAATGTGGACTCACTATGTCATACGCCTGAAACTGATATAGCATTGAATGCCCACTACAGTTTTTAAAACAAGGAAGGGATAGAAGCCATGTAAGTTCTTCTCCCCCCTGTCCCAGGAGGGGCCCTGCTACCCCCCTGCCAAGCGTGGGCCCTCCTGCTTCCTGCCCTCCCAGATGCCCAGTGTCCCAGCCCAGGGCCCTGGCAGAAGCAGGCGGGTGAGAACTGGCTCGTGTGCCCCCCACCCCCCACCAGAGAGCAAGTGGGTTGGGCGGTACAGGAGGGGGTGCCCGATGCCAAGCTCTCTGCAGACGTCCTAGAGCTCAGGTTGCAAACGATTGATTTTCAAAGGCACTCTGGCCGGGGCTGCTGTGTGGTCTGTGAAGGAAGTCAGGTTCTGGGCTCCAGTTCGCCTCCCCAGGCACCCAGCCCGCCCGCACGTCCACCTGCCAGCCCGCCCCGTCCAACTCTGAGTCTTGAAAAATGAAAGGCAAGGCAGAGTTTGTTTTCCTGCCGGGAGCAGGCCGGACACCCCACCCTCTCCTGAGAGCAGGGCCGGAGAAGCCACGAAGTCTCTCAGTGGCATCCGCTGGGCCCCCGCCAGGAAACACACCTGGAGGGGGAAGGCCTGGCTCTGCCCACCCAGCGGAGGGAGTGGTATCTCACTGTGACTAATTTACATTTCTTTGATGGTTAGTGACGTTGAGCGTCTTTTCATATGTCCACTGGCCGTCTGTATATCCTCTTTGAAGTATCTATTCAGATCTTTTGTGCATTTTTCATTGGATTGTTAGTTTGTCTTGGTGTTGAGATTTATACGTTCTTAATAAATTTTGGAGATTAACCCCTTATCAGATGTATCATTGGTGAGTATGTTCTCCCATTCGTTGGGTTATCTCTCATTTTGTTGACGGTTTCCTTTGCTGTGCAAAAACTCTGTAGTCCCATTTGTTTTTCTTTTGTTTCTCTTGCCCAATAGTTCATTATCTAATCTAATAATAGGCAAACAGGGTAATTGACCATACCTTTGCTATGCCTCCCATTGGCTAATCAGCGAGATATGCAAATTAACTGCCAGCAAAGATGGCGGTTAATTTGCATATGTAGGCACAAAGGGGAGCAGCGAAGGCGCTGAAGGCAGCTCCAGCCGGAGCAAAGGCCTGGGTCCCGGGTGCCCGGGGGGAAACCGATGCCGGCAGCCAGGGGAAGGAAAGGCCTATTACATGAATCTTTTCGTGCAACAGGCCTCTAGTTGGTGTATAAGAATGCAACTGATTTCTGGATATTGGTTTTGTATCCTGCTGCTTTACTGAATTCACTTATCAGTTCTGGTAGTTTTGGGGGGTAATCTATTTACATGGGTTCTATATGACATGATATTATATATATAGAAAACTCCATACATGATATTGTCTGCAGAGGCCACTGTATGCAACTGTATCAAATATTGACAGTTTTACTTCTCCTTTCCAATGTGGGTGCCTTTTATTTCTTCTTGTCTGATCGCTGTGGCTAGGGCTCCCAGTACTGTGTTGAATAAGAGTGGTGAACGCAGACATCCCTCTCTTGTTCCCAGATCTTAAGAAATGCCTGTGGTTTTTGCCCATGGAGCATGACGTCGGCTGTGGGTTTGGTATAAACAGCTTTTATTTTGTTGACGTATATTCCTCTATTCTGACTTTGCTGAGGGTTTTTATCATAAATGAGTGATGGATTTTATTAAATGCTTTTTCTGCATCTATTGATATGATCATGAGTTTTTTAACCTTCAGTTTGTTTATGTGGTATGTCATGTTTATTGTTTTATGGGTATTATACCAACCTTGCATCCTTGGAATAAATTCCACTTGATCATGGTGCATGATCTTTTTAACGTATGCTGGATTTGGTTTGCTAATATCTTGTTGAGGATTTTGCATCTATGTTCACCAGGGATATTGGCCTATAATTTTCTTTCTTTGTCGTGTCTTTATCTAGTTTTGGAATTAGGATAATGCTGGCCTCATAAAATGAGCTTAGGAGTCTTTGAATTTTTTTGGAATAGTTTGAGAAGGCGAGGTGTTCGTTCTTATTTGAATGTTTGGTAAAATCCTCCTGAAAAGCCATCCTGTCCAAGGCTTTTGTTTGTTGGGAGTTTTTGATTTCTTCCTTGATCTCATGGTTAACCCAGTAATTGTTTAGTAACATGTTATTTAGCATCCATGTCTTTGAGTGTTTTCCAGTTTTCTTCTTGTGATCTATTTCAAGTTTCATAGCATTGTGGTCAGAGAAGATGCTTGATATGATTTCAATCTTCTTAAATTTGTCGAGACTTGTTTTGTGTCCTAACATGTGGTCTATCCTAGAAAACATTCCATGTGCACTTGAAAAGAATGTATGTTCTGCTGCTTTGGGGTGAAATGCTCTGAAGATAGCAATGAAATCCATCTGATCTAGTGTGTCATTTAAGGCCACTGTGTCCTTGTTGATTTTCTGCCTTGAAACTCCATCCAGAGAGAAACCTGACTAATTATACCCTCCAACTGTCTTATCTGCCACTCAACCCACCCCACTCCCCCCCTCCCTACCCCACCCATCCCCAAAGTTGCTCCTGCCCGCTGGGCTTTGAGGGGCAGCGATGTGAGATCAACCCAGACGATTGTGAGGACAATGACTGCGAGAACAACGCCACCTGTGTGGATGGGATCAACAACTACGTGTGTGTCTGCCTGCCTAACTACACAGGTAAGGCCTGGTGCCTGAGTGGGGATTGGTGCATGGCGGGGGAAGGGGGGGGGTTGGGGGGGGCGAACCTCATGCACTGAGCGCACCGTTTTCTTAGCTTTTTCCAGGGACCCCTCCTCCTTCCCCCATAGACAGAGGCTTGAACCCCTAAAACCCCACAAGGGGCTTCCCCAAGGCCCCATCTCTTTGTCCTTCCATCCCCACAAACTACTCGCTCCTTCCCACTCTGGAACAGGTTTCCAGGGCCCTCCCAGCTGTCGCTCATTCAGTTGGTGGCCACCCCTCCCTTGGGAGCCTGGAGAGCAGGGGTGTTCGAGGCTAGCGGAGAGGCCTGTGCATTGTTGGTGCTGTGTTCAGGTCTAGTCAGCCTTCTCTGGAAATCTACACTTTCCAGACACTGCTAGGAGCCGGGGATGCAAAAGTGAGCAAGACAGAGCTTCTTCTCACAAGAATTCATCATGGAGGGAGGGAGGGAGGGAGAGAGAGAGAGAGAGAGAATAGGACACAAACTGACACCTCGTGGGGCCACAGAGACAGAACCTCACCCAGTGGGGGAAAAGCGGGGGCTCCCGCCAGAGGCTATTCCGCGGGATAATTACTGGTACTCTCCCCTCCACAGCACCCCAATAGCACCTTCATTTCCCATGTTAATAGCCCTAGTGAGGACGGTTACATGTACCATGAGTGGTGAAGCCATCTGGGCATTTATGACCCGTCAGGCACTTCATGGTGCTGTGAGCGTCAAAGGGATGTATCCAGAGACCAGGCCTTCAGACGCCTTTCCTAGCGGCTCCTCTGAGGTCATCCGAGGGGCTGGCTTGCCTGTAGCAGGTGGACTGTGCTCTAAGCCACATCCACCCACCAGGAAGCTGCTGGGCCTCCCTGGAGCTCGCCTGTCGTCCTGCTCACACCTCTGGGTCGTCCTTGCCTGTATGTTTGCAGACCTGGGCCATGGGGGACAGGACCCCTCACTGCCGTGTCCCTGCCACCTGGCACAGTGCCTGCCCTAGAGCAGGCGCTCAATAAACGGTGTGGAGGGAAAAACAAATAAGCGTAGCCCAAGGTTAGGGAGAAACAGCCGAATGGTGGTGCTGTGACCGCCCGGGAGAGATCCGGAATCTCCCGTTGTCACTGGAGAAACCAAGCAGGGCCAGGAGCAAGGACGCTCCAGGAGAGCAAATGCCGGCCCGAAGCCCACGGCCCCTGAGGCCTGCGTGCTCTCCCCCCGACAGGTGAGCTGTGCGACGAGGTGATGGACCACTGCGTGCCGGGGCTGAACCTCTGCCAGCACGAGGCCAAGTGCATCTCGCTGGACAAAGGATTCAGGTCAGGCGGGCTCCTGGGGTCTGCGGCCGAGGCCCACTCTCCCCTCTCACCATGTCCCCTTCCCGGAGCTGGTGCAGGAGAGACCCGCTGAGGCAGCGGAGATCACGGGGGACGGGGTCCCCTGCCCTGTGCACAGCCTCACGGCGCCTGCCTCCGTGGCTCCGCGAGGCTGGCCCTGGTGCCCGTGTGCTGGGTCGGGAGGGGAGTGCGCTCGGACTGTCCGCAGCCGCAGCGGCGGGGCTGTCCCTGCGGCCGTGGGCGCTGGCGGCGTGGAACAGCCTCGCTCTCCGTGTCCAGGTGCGAGTGTCTCCCCGGCTACAGCGGGAAGCTCTGCGAGGTGGACAACGATGACTGCGCGGCCCACAGGTGCCGCCACGGGGCCCAGTGCGTGGACGCGGTCAATGGCTACACGTGCCTCTGCCCCCAGGGCTTCAGGTATGGCGGAGCCTGGGGAAGGAGCCCGCCTGGGCCAGGTGTCGGGCAGGGCCTGGGGGAGGGGGAGGGCCACGCCCCGGCCCTGGGTCTCCGCGGCACCTGTATCCCCCCACGGTCCTCAGCCCCTCCAAGGCCCAGGGCAGATGCTGTCAGCCCCGTGTGCAGAAGGGGAGAAAAGCCACCCGGGCAGCCACGCGGGGGTTGGACCTGAGGCCCAGCCCATGTCAGGCTGGGGCATGGTCCCATCTGATGGCGGCCTGGGACCTAGAGAAGGAAAGGGACCCGCCCCAGTTAGTGTCGAGCAGGGACCCCATCGCGCACCCCTCTCTGCTCGGGCTCTGGCCGAACACCTGTCTCCCCTCCCCCAGCGGGCTCCTCTGCGAGCACCCGCCGCCCATGGTCCTGCTGCAGACCAGCCCCTGCGACCAGTACGAGTGCCAGAACGGGGCGCAGTGCATCGTGGTGCAGCAGGAGCCCACCTGCCGCTGCCCCCCGGGCTTCGCCGGCCCGCGCTGCGAGAAGCTCATCACCGTCAACTTCGTGGGCAAGGACTCCTACGTGGAACTGGCCTCCGCCAAGGTCCGGCCCCAGGCCAACATCTCCCTGCAGGTGCGCCCTCCCCACGCCCAGCTCTGCTTGCTCTGAGGACAGCGGGGAGGCCCCAGGTCATGCAGCCCTGCCCCTGCAGCAGCATCAAGGCCGCACGCAGCTCTGGGGTCTGTGCCAGCTGCTGACCAGCTCCCACGCTCCAGCAGCCCCACTTCCAGCCTCATTCATGCCTTCCTCTAGGACAGCGGTTCTCAACCTGTGGGTCGCGACCCCTTTGGCAAACGACCCTTTCACAGGGGTCGCCTAAGACCGTCCTGCATATCAGATATTTACATTATGATTCATAACAGTAGCAACATTACAGTTATGAAGTAGCAACGAAAATAATTTTATGGTTGGGTCACAACATGAGGAACTGTATTTAAAGGGCCAGAAGGTTGAGAACCACTGCTCATTCAGCTGTTACACACCAAGCACTGTGCTGGGCAATGGGCGTTCAATAGTGGACGAGACGGGCAAGCCCGTTGTCTGAGCAGGATGACAAGGAAAGGGACAGTGACAGCCCTGGTGTTGTGGGAGCACATGGTGGGGTGGGGATCCCGGCCACTGGGAAGAATCCGGGAGGGCTCCCCAGAGGCAGTGATAACGAAGCTGAGATAGGAAGGAGGACTAGGAGTTTGCCTGGAGAAGGGCAGAAAGGTGAGGGGCCGACAGGGCAGGATGAAGAAGGGTGCAGTCGAGTACCTGGACACCCAGATGTCTATCAGGCCACCTGCTGCACAGCCCAGTCCTCCAGGCTGTGTGTGCCAGGCGGTGGGAGCTGCAGGCAGAGAACCCCCCTGCAGCGGGCCTGACGGGGTGCCCTCTGGAGCCGATGGTCGTCAGCCTGGGCAGCACATTAGACTCGCCCGGAGTTTCTCAGATGGCCCTTGCAGGGCCCCACCCCCCGGACTCGTGTTAGTGGTTTGGGGTGAAGCGCAGACACTGATGTTTTTAAAACTCCCCAGGTGACACTCAGCACAGCGCCTGGTCCATAATAAACAGAATCAATAGTGACTGTTAGCATTTAGTTTATAACTAGCATCGCACTTCAGGCCGACCTGGGCCGACAGGGGCCCGGCTGGGTGCGAACATGTACCAGTGGGAGCGCTAGACCAGAGCTCAGGGCTGCTGACGGCTGGGAGGTGGGTGGGTATGAGCATACCGTGTTGGGGGCTCCACAGGTGTGTGATGAACTGAATCAGCGTTTGCGGGGATGTAAGTACAGGCCTTCCCTTGGGGGTTCACAGTCCAGAGGGGGAGGAAAGGGGGATGTGAATGCTGGGGTCGCCCAGAGATGCCACCCGGAAGCCGCCTCCGGGAGGTGGGCCGGGAGGGCAGGCCCGGGGGAGCCTAACCGCATCCCTCTGCCCAGGTGGCCACGGACAAGGACAATGGCATCCTCCTCTACAAGGGAGACAACGACCCCCTGGCGCTGGAGCTGTACCAGGGCCACGTGCGGCTGGTCTACGACAGCCTGAGCTCCCCGCCGACCACCGTGTACAGGTAGGACCCCAGGCCCTCGACCGCGCACCCGCCCGCCTGCGTCCGCCCTGGGAGGCGATGCCAGGGAGACTCCGCTGCCTCTTCTCGCTGCCCCCCTCCCAACACATGCACACCTTCCCTCCCAGGAGAGGAGGGGCTGGGGGAGAAAGGTGCTGGAGGAAGACGCAGGAGAGGAAGGCCCGGGAGATGGCACCTCATTTCCATAAGATAAATGGCCAGCCAGCTACCGCAGGGGCCGCTCCAACGGGGACAAGGCTGCTTAATGAGGTGCCCTTTTCAAAATGTCACCCTAATCTTTTATTAGTTTAAGAAAGAAAACGGGGAGATTAGCATGCAACTCAGGGGGCGGGTGCTCCAGAGCTCCAGGGACAGGCCTGCTCCCAAGGTGACCTTCAGACGGCTCTGAAGGACAGTCGGCCCCGAGCGTCCCTCCTTCCCGGTCGCCCTGGTTTTTACACGATCGGTGCTCCGCCGTACCGCTGCTGAACATGCTGCTTTACATCAGCCCTAAGTCTGCTCGCTGTTTAAATGTGGCTCCGTCTTCAGTGACATCTGTGAAGTCGCAGGCCTCCTTGGTGCAGGTGCCTGGCCGTGCTCCTCTGCCAGCGGCAGTCGCAGGAGGGGAGGGGGCCCCTGAGGCTCTATTCCAGGCCCAACACACAGAAGAGCCCATCTGAGCCCCGCCCTGGCCCAGAATGGGGACAAGTCCGTCCCCAGACTTGTCAGAGGGGCTGCAGGCATTATTTCCTACCCAGAAGGCCAAGGGACTAAGCTGACAGACTTGGGGAGCGTGGGCCAGTGTGCAATAGGGAGTGGTGGGGACTGTGGTAGCTTCAAGGGCACCAGCCTTGGGACCGCTGACCTCGGCTCCAGCAGATGCTGCCGTGTGGGGATGGAGATTCTCAAGAGAAGCTAGAAATCCAGGTTCTGTGTGAGGCCTGTGTGTAAATGCTGGCCGTTTTAAAGCAGCAGCTGAGAGCGCCGTCTGGCCTGCCGCGCATGCTCCCCGAGTCACGGCCACAGCCCCGTCCCTTGCCAAGGCCTTCGTCTCATTGGTTCCGCACCACAAGCCCAGCGGGCAGCAGCACTCCCGTCTCAAGGATGAGAAACCCGGGCTCGGAGGAAGTCCTTGGCCCAGAGGCACACAAGTCAGTGGGAGAGCTGGGCTTCACACCCAGCTCAGGCTCCCCCCCAAGCCTGCCCTCCCCGGTGCTGGGGCACAGAGGGCGAGGCAGAGACAGACAGACAGAGTCCACGGCACCCTGGTCCAGCAGTGGGGGGTGCGGGGGGAGCAGTGTGCAGTGCAGGCTGTTGACTAAAATCCCAGCCCTTTCTTCCTGTGACACTGTCGCCACCTCGTGGTCACAACTCAGCATCCAGGTGAGCGAGCCCAGCCCCTGAAATGACGTTTCGTCCCCAGTGGCATAGGTGCCTGTGGCTGGGGGCTTGGATGTAAGTCCGGCCTCTACCACTCCCACGTCAAGACAGTGGCAGGGTCACCTAAGTCTCTTATTTCTAGAATGGAGACAGCATGGCGCCTCCCACGTGGGGAGCGGAGGTCAAGTGCTCAGCATTGAGTAGCATGCGCGGCCCCTGTTAAGGGCTCAACACCTGCCCAGCGTTGTTGTTTAAAAGCAAAGGCGAACTGGACAGGCCGCTCTGCTCAGCGCCTGTTCTCATGTGTGACCCAGCGGGCCACCCAGCCGGCTCTATACCAGGGGCCCCTCCTGTGGCCTCCACCTCTGGGCCAGCGGATCAGGGGGAAGACTCAGAGCCCCCCCTCCCCAAACCCCTGAGCATCTCTCAGGGGGCTGACTGTGGGCTCCAACCACAGTGCAGTCCTTTCTTTCGGAGCTCGCAGCAGGCGGACTACCGGTGGGGTTTCCCCACTCTTCCTCTGCCTTTGCAGCAGAGCCACGCTTCCGCTGATGGTTTACTTCGAAGGCCACGGCCCACGGCTCTAAACAATAAAGCAGAGATGGAGGCAGAGGAGGCAGACTGAGGTGGGGCAGAGACGAGCTAGTGCCACTTCACCTCCGAGGTCGTTGTTGCTCGTGTCCTAGAAGATACACCTCACACCACAACTCTGTGTGCAGCGTTCCTCACAACGAGGCCGGCCTGGCATCCCCACTGATACCTGAGGGAGAAACGGAGCGAGTGGAGGAGCATGTGACACACACCCTGGTCCCCGCGGTGTGCAGCAGGCAGCAATGGGGGCGTCTGAGGTGGAGCTGGCTCAGCTCTGTGAAATGCAGGAGAGACTGCAGATACTGGGCTGGGTCTTGTACTGGAAGGAAAAAATGTTATAGAAGGCTTTCTAGGGTCCAATGACAACTTAGAATACAGGCTGGTTAGATAACGTATGGCATCCATGTGCTACGGGAGAGAACATCCCTGTCCTTAGCCGCACAGGAATGTAACTCATCTTAAAGAGTTCAGAAAAACTGTGTGTGTGTGTGTGTGTGTGTGTGTGTGTGTGTGTATTCGTGTGCGTGGAGATGGAGAGAGAGAAAAAAATGATAAAGCAAACAGGGCTATTCTGCAACATATACTGGTAAGCTTGAAGTTATTTGCAAATAAAAAGTAAAATGAAGTGCAAGTAATGGCAGTCAAGTTCGGAGCCCAGTGCCCGCTGTGGAAGGCACGCGGCCAACCTCTCTCCTCCTCTCCTGCCCAGCGTGGAGACGGTGAACGACGGGCAGTTTCACAGCGTGGAGCTGGTGATGCTGAACCAGACCCTGAACCTGGTGGTGGACAAAGGAGCCCCCAAGAGCCTGGGAAAGCTCCAGAAGCAGCCAGCAGTGGGCATTAACAGCCCCCTCTACCTTGGAGGTAAAGCCCCTCCCCTGCCACCCCCACCACTTCCACCTCTCACCTGCCCTCTGTGCTTGGGCACCTGCACTCGGGCCCTTTGGCTGGGGCTCCCCTATGCTCATGTAGGCATCCACTGCAAAGCCAATCAGGGTGGGCTTCCTGGAGGAAGTGCCAACCAAGCTGATCCCTAAAGGGTGAATAGTTAGCCAGGGCATGGGCGGGGGGAGGAGAGGAGAGAGCACAGGGCTCCTTCTGAGAACCACAAGTAGTTGGGTGGGGTGATGTGGAGAAGAAGGCAGGGTCTCCATACCCTGCGATCCCTGGACTTCAGGTCACGTTCCCTGTGCTCTGCCACCTCGTGGGACACTGTTTGAGATTAAAGAGAAGTGCCCCCCGACCCCGCCCCCAGCCTGGCAGCCCTGGGCTGGAAGTTCTGAAAGGATGGTGTGCAAAACAGTCACCAGAACTGCTTGTTCAACACAGAGGGCCCCCAGGGAGCCCCGCTGTGGAGGCTGGAGTGGTCCAGGGAGAGCCCGGGCCCAGTGTGTCTCTCCCAATGAGATCCCAAAGTTCCACAGATCCAGGCTGCACCCCTCCCCCCGCGCCTCCCCCCCCCCCCCCCCGTCTTCTCTCCCAGCTCCTGCTCCCGCTCCCCTGCGGTGTCCTGGGGAGGTGGGGGCTGTCACACAGCAGAGGCCTGATGGGGACAGCGGGGGAGGTGGGCACCCTGCCTGGGTGTGGTCCCCCATCGGACCGGGGTGGCCGCGTGGCAGTGGCTGGCCACATTTTGTTTCTCTAGAGGAGCCTGAAAAATGGACTTTTACGGGATATTTCCTATATGTAAATAATGGCAACAGTTCCCGTTTTGAGTCACAGTGCAGGACAATGGGCACACGTCCTTGCGTGGACAGGATCCCGGGCGTTGGCCCGTTCCCTCCATTGGCACAGCAGCGGCCAGGGCTGCGAACGCTTAGCAGGGACATGGAAAGAGCGCGCTCTCGCTCTAAGGGGAGGGCTGGGCGGGGGGGAGGGTCTCAGGCCGCTGTCCTGGCATCGCTCCCACAGGCATCCCGACCTCCACGGGCCTCTCCGCCCTGCGCCAGGGGGCGGACCGGCCGCTGGGCGGCTTCCACGGCTGCATCCACGAGGTGCGCATCAACAACGAGCTGCAGGACTTCAAGGCGCTCCCGCCGCAGTCCCTGGGGGTCTCGCCCGGCTGCAAGTCCTGCACGGTGTGCAAGCACGGCCTGTGCCGCGCGGTGGAGAAGGACAGCGTGGTCTGCGAGTGCCACCCCGGCTGGACCGGCCCGCTGTGCGACCAGGAGGCCCTGGACCCCTGCCTGGGCCACAGGTCAGTGCCCCCCGCCCCTCCCGCCTGAGAAGTGGCCCTGATGGCAGCTGGAGGGACTGTGGTTAAACTGTAGGCAGGACCTGCATCGGTGTAACTGCGAGGAGTCCAGAGCTTACATGTGTCCAGGAGGCCCTGCTCCGAGGCATCGGGTGCCAGGCCGCAGCACGCCCCTACCTGCCTCCCTGAGAATCAGACAGGCGCCCCTTTGGGCAGATGGGCACCCTCTCGGCTGGGCCAGTGGGAGGAGGGACTTTCAGCCCAGACTCGGCTGCCCCCTCAGCCGGTGCCCGTGCAAGACCCTGTGTGCATACCCACAGCCGAATCACATTCACAGCTTAATCGCTCGCATTCACCCCAAAGTATTCAGAGGGCCTACTGTGCGCCCTGCCTGGTGTTAAACTGAGAGACCCAGAGTCTCAGTGCTAAGAAATCTGAATCAGCCAAAAATAACACCAGAGCCAAGACCAGTGGTTGGGTTGTCTGGCCGGCGGGGAAGAGGCAGCGTAAATTGGCAACGAGGGCCGGTAGCTCTGCGTAGCTCTGCGGTGTGTGGCTCTGAGTCGTCTGCAGGGGACCCTGGCTCTCACCGTCACCCCAGCAGAGACAGCGCTGCCTGTGATAGGAACATAAACTGGGCACCCGTTCCTGCCCCTGTGCCACGTGGAGAAGGCGACCCACCGCACAGGAGCAGCAGGAGGGGGACTTAGTACACACCCAGTGCGATGCTGGCTGCCTGGCACCAGCAGGAGTGGCTGTGCCTGGTGGTGCCCACAGCACTAACATATGAGCAGTGAGGGTTGCAGGCAGCTGACATGCCTAGAGAAAGCCGAGACCCTCCCCAGCAGTGACTGCCGCTTGCACCCGTGAGTTCTGAGCCGGCCACGTGGTGGCCGCAGCCGCGTGGACACTGGATAATGCCCCTGGGACACCGCAGAGTGTCTGTGGAATGACTGAGCTCAGCCACGGGGCCGGCCGGAAGTGGAGCGTGGGATGGAGACGGTCCCACAGAGCTGGGTCTGGGTCTGAGCCCGGAGGCGGAGGAAGACGCCTACCGCAGCACCCACGCCCGTTCCCCTCTCACCCCCTCGTCTGCCCACAGCTGCAACCATGGCAAGTGTGTGAGGACCGGGCCCTCCTACGTGTGCAAGTGTGCCGAGGGCTACGGAGGGGCCTTGTGTGACCACAAAAACGACTCCGCCAGCGCCTGCTCAGCCTTCAAATGCCACCACGGGCAGTGCCATGTCTCAGACCGAGGGGAGCCCTACTGCCTGTGCCAGCCTGGCTTCGGAGGGGAGCACTGCGAACAAGGTAGCCTGCTGTGTGCCACCTGGAGGCTGCATGACCCAACCTCTCCCTCTGCTCTCCCATCTCTCTGTCCCCTCTAACCTACACCCCCTCCTGCTTCTCTTCCCTTTCCGTTCCCTCTAGCCCAGTGGTCAGCAAACTGCAGCTCGGCAAACCGTGGCTCGTGAGCCACGTGCGGCTCTTTGGCCCCTTGAGTGTGGCTCTTCCACAAAATACGGGCTCTTCCACAAAATACCAACTTCTGCGCATGGGCCACGAAGTTTCAACTGCATTGTACGTGTGCGCCCGCACGTGGTATTTTGTGGAAGAGCCACACTGAAGGGGCCAAAGAGCTGCATGTGGCTCGCGAGCCGCGGTTTGCCGACCACGGCCCTAGCCTACACCCTCTCCTCTCTCTAGTCTCCCCTCCCATATTTCGTCAATCCCTCCTTCCTCTCCCTTTCTGTTCTTCCCTCTCCCTGCTTCCCTCTCTCCCTTTGCCCTACCTGTCGACTCTTCCCTCCTCTCTTTCCATTCTCCTCTCCCATCTATCGTCCACGCTCCTGTCTCACCTCTTATTTCTACTCTTTCTTCTTGCCTCTTCCCTCTTTCATGTCCTTTCTCTTCCTCCTCCCATCTCTGTCCTCTGCTATACCTTTTCCCTTCCATTCTCTCCCTTCTCCCCGTTCTGATTTCCCTCTCCTCACCTCACTCCTTTCCCCTCTTTCCATTCCCTTCTTTCTCCCTTCTCCCCCCCCCCCCGTCCTCTACCCTCTTTCCTCTCCCTTTAGCCTCTCCCCTCTCCTCCCACTTCTCTTCTGTCCATCTCCTTTCCACTCTTCCTTCTTTCTGACGCCTTGAAATGCCCGCTTTCAAAACGAATCCCTAACTTAGCCACACAAGGTGTAGACGTCTAACCAGCACACTGACTTATCTGGGAGGTGGTAGAAGTGCAGTCTCAGGCTCCCACCAGAGACCGTTTAGGTCAGAACCTGCAGAGAAAGAGAGTTCCCCTCCCTCACCACTCCTGACAGTAGAGGACTCACATTTTATACCCAGCTGAACTGCCACTCTTAATCAAAAATTTATCAGTGCACTTGAGATAACTTCAGATTGAACAGAAAAATTGCCAGAACAATACAGACAGCGCTCCGTTCCTTCAGCCCAATGGCCCATCGCTGCTGCCTTGCACTTTCCACACACTCATTCCCCCTGGTCTCTCGCTGGACCTTTTGACAATCCCATCACTTCCAAAACTGTATCCAGCTTAACATTCTCTCCCATTAGTCCCCAGACCCAACCTCTGGGCAGAGCACGAGGCCCTTTCTGGACTCCTGCCAGCCTGTGCAGTAGCAGGGAGGACAGGGCACGGGGCACCGTTTTCCAGACCAGGAAACCGAGGCTGTGTCCATTGCTGGCCTCGGGCCTCGCTGCAGAGGTGCTCCCAGGGCAGGGAGGGCAGGAGGGGTGCAGAGGAGAGGCAGGTCAGGGTCCAGAGGGTTCCTGCAGGCTTAGAGCCCCTGTGCTCCCGCCAGCCCTCTCAGGTACCATTAGTGTCCAGGCTCGGGGCACCTAGAGCCACCCCATCTAAACCCTGGGCTCCAGCCACCACTACAATGCAGAGAAGGGGGCCCCGTTTGCCAGGCCTCCTGCTTTCCAAAGCAGCCAGAAACCCCAACTGCTAGGTGGAATCCCCTGGGTTTTGTTTCTAACATGGGCATTTCATCTGACTTTAAGCAGAGGGTGCAATCAGTTTGCTGGGACATGGGACTAGCCCTCATTCTATCTGTTTGCCACATAAAATTTGGTCTCAAGGTCCTTGAAGGGAGGGACGCAGGTGGGTGGGGAGATGAATGGATCCGAGGGTGGATGGGTAGATAGGTGGAGGGCAGTTTCACGGAGATAACGATGCGTAGGGGGTGAGTATGTGGGTGATGGCTGCGGGGGGGGGGGGGGGGGCGGGAAGAGCAGGGTGGGCAGATGAGTGACTAAAGACCACAGAGTTTCAGAACGCTGCCCAGGAACAGGCGCTGGTTCCTGCCAGCCCTCTGCCCCACCAGTGCCCTGACCTTACCCCGCTGCCCTCTGCAGAAAACCCGTGCCTGGGGGAGGTCGTCCGAGAGGTGATCCGCCGCCAGAAGGGTTACGCGTCGTGTACCACAGCCTCCAAGGTGCCCGTGGTGGAGTGCCGCGGGGGCTGCGGGCCCCAGTGCTGCCTGCCCACCCGCAGCAAGCGGCGGAAATACGCCTTCCAGTGCACGGACGGCTCCTCCTTCGTGGAGGAGGTGGAGAGACACTTGGAGTGCGGCTGCCGGCCCTGCGCCTAGGCCTCTGCCTGCCCCTCCGGCCGGGCGGCCCCGGCACGGCCACGGGGGGCCTGGCCAGGAAAGAAGAAGAGAATATTAAGTATATTGTAAAATAAACAAAAAATAGAACTTATTTTTATTATGGAAAGTGACTATTTTCATCTTTTATTATATAAATATATCACACCGTCCGCGTATATGTACCATA
The DNA here is from genome assembly GCF_963259705.1 of Myotis daubentonii. Classification (NCBI taxonomy): domain Eukaryota; kingdom Metazoa; phylum Chordata; class Mammalia; order Chiroptera; family Vespertilionidae; genus Myotis; species Myotis daubentonii. Next base: position 103,682,486 of record NC_081844.1, on the reverse strand, counting down.
TAGTGAGCTATTGTGACTGAGTTGTCTTGTGTTGTGGATTTGTCGTGTTTTTATAAACAGCTGTTAAAAGTTTTAAGAGAAAAGACTAATAAAAATGTTTTAAAACGGAAGGATAAGAATAAAGAAGTGAAAGCCTGTGTGAGGAAGAAGGAACTTTTTATGTCGATGAAACAGGAGGGTGTCAGCAGAAACCAGAGGCTGTGAGCTCAGGAAAGAGGGGAGACGGGGGAGGAGACGTGACTCCTTCTCTACAGTGGTCAGTCCTGGCTGTTAGGGTCCCAGATGCCCAGTTCGCCCAGGGAAAGCCCTGGGGCACGGGCCTCCTCTGTGACCCCCACCCCCCTGCAGACCCCGCTCCTCCTGCCTGAGTGGCCTGGATTCCATTGCAAAACTATCTGAACTCGGGCTTATGTGAGCCTGTTTTGCCAACATTTAAAACAGCTGCTCTTTCCCTTCCCTTCCCTCCCCTCCCCAGGAACTGAGTCCCGTGGGTGAGGGGAGGGAAGACGGCCAGGCTGTGCCTCTCCTCCGTCCAGCTTGGGCTGTGACCCCAGGCGGGCAGGAAGCCAGGGCCGCAGCCAAGCCTGCCCACAGCCCTGGTCAGAGTCCGATGCTGGGACGTTCTTGGAGGCTCTTGCTCTGGGGCACAGGCCTTAACGGGGCCGTCCAGGCACCCACATGGTGACAGAGACCCCCTTGCACGTCTGGACATTTCCCGTGCGCATCGGCGCTGCCACCACCCCCCTCCCCCTCGCCCCCCGTTACCCACGGAACTCCTGCCCCCCACCCCGCACCCCGCACCCGGGAAGGGCAGAGCAGCAGAGCCCACGTTCCGATGAGGAGAGGCCTCCCCGCCTCTGGGACCTGCCGCAGGCCTCCCATCTGCTGTGCGAGAGCGGCCGGAGGCAGACTCCACGCTCCGGTTCCCCCCCGAACGGCACAGACATGGAGATGCGGGCCCTGGAAGCCCAGCCGGCAGCCCGGCCAGAGAAGGACAGGGCTTTCCTGCTGTTTCTCCTGCTCCCCTCTGCCTCACTCACTCCTTGTTCTGCTTCCCAAGGACCCAGAGGCACTCTGGACAGAGCGTCCTCCGTGTCGGGAATGTGAGCAAAAGCGGCCTTTGGGCCCTGCCTCTCCTCCACCTCGGCTGCCCCTGCCGCCCTCGGGCTGGGCCCCTCACACCAACTGCCCACCTCCCGTCACCCAGCCCTCCGTCCCCGCCCCCGGGAGCCTCCCCTGTAGGGGCAGGGAGAGCGTGGACCCCCGCTCTGAGGGCCCACGGATAAGCCTAGGGGGTCTGAGAGGACCGATGGTGGACAGAAGGCTCGGAGCATCCAGAAGGGAGGAAGGAGCGGAGGGAAGATGGAGGAGCACAGGCAGGTGGCACCAACCTGCTCAGCCCGCCGGGCCCCTGCCCTCCGGAAGGACTCTCGGGGGCTGTGGGCTCCCTCTGCCTCCCCAGGAGTCCAGGCCTCTCTCTGCCCGTCACCCCTGGGTCCAAACCCGCGTCCAGCCCCCAATCACCCACCAGCCAGAAGGACCAGGTTCTTTCTCTCGGGGGGGCTGGTGGGGGAGGGGAGGGATTGTGAGCCTTCCTCTCAATTTCGGAAGCCCTGACTTTTACCAAGTGCCAAATGCAAGGGCACTAAAAAATCCACCCCCAAATGAAGCTTTTCTAACACGGGGAGATTAAAATTCTATTTGAGCAACCAAATTCTCAGAACAGGGAGCCCCACGGGGCAGGAAGAGTTCGGTTGGGAAATTTTCACGCTTAATGGGTCAGTGTTTGCTGGGGACACACGTTGCGGAAGAGGGGGCCCGGGCCCTGTCTGCCCCTCCCCAGGACTCAGGGAAAAGGAAGGGAGGGTCCTCCTCCTGTCTACTCTGAGGGGCCCTCGCGTGACTGATGAGATGATGGACTTAAAAGCTCTTGTAAAGTGTAAACTGAAAAACCTTGCATGTAAGACGCTGTGGTTATTATTACTGTTGTTGTTGCTATTGTTGATGTGCCAATAGGTCCTCTGTGAAGCCGGCTTTGCCTTTCCAGTCTCATAGGCAGGAACTCCAGTCTGACACATCAGAGAGAGGAGGACAAGGAGGAGAGATCCCCCAGGGCCAGCGAAGGAGAAAATCCCCCAGGGGAGTCCAGCGCTGCCGGACAGGGGCGCTAACCTTGCCCTTCACCGCAGACAAATCTACCACCAGATGAACCCAGAGGCTCCGCCGTCACCGCTGCCTTTGCCAGGAGCAGAGTCTAGTGTCAACAGGCCTGCCCCTCAAAACTCACAGTGTCCCCGACAGCAGAGCTGAAGGAGCCCCCGGGGTCCCAGGGGGGTGGGAAAACCGAGAATCAGAGAGCGGAGCGTCCAGATCGGAGACCAGGGTCATCTGGCAACTTAGCGCCAGAGGCAGGAATAGAGCAGGTGCCTCCCCAGTGGGCACCCAGGCAGAGTGAGGCCTGAGACAGCCCCGGGACAGCTGCTAGGTGTCAGGAACGCACCCCGCCCTCCCCCCCAGCCAGCTCCGGGGCACGCGACGGCAGGAGGCTGGGCACTGTGGGCTGTTGCCCACGTTTCCATGCTGGCTTAGACAATGCCAAGGGAGCACTGGGAAAAGCTGATGAGAGGTGCCAGCTGGCCAGGACCAAGGAAGACAGAAATGGGCATTTGGCAAAGCTTATTTCTCTAACTCAACTACAGGTTCTTAGAGGAAACGTATTAAGATGTTTTTAAAACAATGTTATAGTGCCACTTCCCCAGTATGAATAAAAAAATGTGCTTTCCCCAACAGACTGTCATATTCTGATGTCACTGAAATAAACGGATGGGTCACAGGCAAGCTCTCGGACGCTCTTGTGATACCATAGGTCAGCCCTGCTCTGTGCTGTGTTTTATTTTATTTCTGACCTTCACACTCCCTGGGGGAAAGATTGCTGCATGTATGAAGTTTGGGTTAAGTATGCGGTGGAGTTAGTGAAAAAATTGGTTTTTCGGACAACAAAGTGGGAACAGAGTTCCCAGACATGGGAGCCAAGACGCCGATGGCCTGGGTCTGCTGGGCAAGGCAGGCCTGGTTCCGGACGGGCTGCCAGGGGTCAGGGGGAGGAAGCCACTCCGTTCAGAGGAGACTCGTGGGCACCTGGATGCCTGATTAAACTTCCTCCTCGGTTCATTCCTTCCACCGGCATCTCCGGAACCTCTGCTACCTGCCAGGTGAGGCCTTGGCACTGAGACACCCCCCCTCCCCCCCAGGACGGTCAGGGCCAAGTGCTTGTTCTCCTGGAGCTTAACCTTTAACCTTTAACTATGTGTCAACCAGCAAAACCAAGAAAGACAACGGCAGATAATATAATCGAGAGGACAGGCCAGCATAGCTGGGAGGAGGCCTCTCTGAAGAACTGGGACATGGGGGTGGGGCGCAACCCTGGGAAATGGAAGCAGGAGGAAGCATGGCCACAGCACTCGCTAGCATCTACCCTCTCGAAGGCCATCACGGGAGGGAGGCGGTGCCCACACCTCTGTGCCAGAGGTGGCAATGCAGCAAGTGAGCACTCCCAGTGGGCTTGTGGGTGAGGGGAGGGGGCAGAGCTCACCCCTCAGCTCCCCAGCCCTGGGCATCCTGGGGAGCCTGTGGCCTCGGAGCATGAGGAACGCCAAGGGTCTAGAGCAGCCGTGGGCAAACTACGGCCTGCGTTTGAAATGAATAAAACTAAAAAAAAGAAAGACTGTACCCTTTTATGTAATGATGTTTACTTTGAATTTATATTAGTTCACACAAACACTCCATCCATGCTTTTGTTCCAGCCCTCCGGTCCAGTTTAAGAACCCATTGTGGCCCTCGAGTCAAAAAGTTTGCCCACCCCTGGTAGAGGCCGCCACTAGCCACCCGAAGGTCTGCAGAAGAGGAACTGCCCAGATAAAATCGACGTGTAGCCCGGAGAAGTTACCTGGTTAGAAGGGCCTGCATGGACCCAACTTCCAATGGGGGATGTGCAGGGGGTTCCCACTGAGAGGATTTAGAGACAGTAGAAGCAGGCAGGGAAAAGGGGGGCCCACGGGAGAGGAACGCATGCGTGACTGGCAGTGACACCTCCAAGCCGCCAGACTGTTACAGGAATGTTACAAGCGAAGGGGAAGAAGGGCTGGCGGCACCGGTGAGCTTTGAAACATTGAAACCGATGCCACGCAGGGGGATGGGGGACGGGGGCCAATTGGGAAAAGCACGGGGGACAATTAGAAAGTGGGGTGAACGGACAAGGAAGCTGCCAGCATTTATGCACCCCTAGACAAAGACACTCACGGGCTCTCCGTTTTCATGTGGGAACCCCTCTCTGCATGGGAGCTTGTATATGCTTACAATCAATTGCCACACTTTTGCTCAAAATCCTTTGTCCGCGAAATTTATTCTTCAAACTTCGTGAGATAAGAGTTCCAGCTTGCCATTCAAGGTATCGCAGGTCAATGATATTTTTAAAACTCTTGCATCCAATCCGAAACTCTCAAAACAGCCGGGAGCTCCAAGTCCGTGCAAATCTGCACCCCCGCCACCCCCTCCTGGTAAGGCCTGTCCAGCCTCTTGGAATCTCCTGGAATCAGACAGCTCTAGTCACAGGGTTCTCACTCCCATCCTAGGACTTTTCACAGCAATTACTATTGGAACTATCCTTACCATCTGTTCCTCCATAACCACCGCTCTTTGCTCTCGCTCTGCCCCGAGAGCACAGCAAACCAGACCAGATGAGGCGAGACTGGCTGCCCGGCCACAGCCCTCCTGAAAGGGGGAACACTGCTGGTCCCCCTAAAGGTTTCCGCCAGGACACGGCTCCCAGACCCCTCGCATCCTGGCTGCCTCCTCCTCTCGCTCCAATACAAAGATCTATTGCTCGAGAATCTCTTGATTTCCAGTGTCAGAAAACAAAATCAATTTGATTTAAGAAAAGAAAGAACCGAGGAAAGGAGCGGGGCGGGAGGGAGGCAGGCGGGGGGGGGGGGGGGGGGAGGGGGCGGGGGGGGGGGACACTCAAAATGACAATGGGAGCGTGGGGTCTCTATCTTCTTGGCTTCACTCTTCGCTAAGCGCCCCCTAGAGGTCTGAAGCAGAAAAAGCTGGTTTACATCTCTGGAGCTTAGCGGCTCTAGTGGGGAAAGAAGGCCAATAAAAATGCCAAATTTCAGCCTCCTTGGTCTAGTTTGGGATTATATTGCCATCCTTGAATCAATCATTGTGGCCAGAGGAATGGAATGTGCTGATTGGCTGCATGCTGACCTGGATGTGGACTGGGGCCGAGAGCAGAAGAAGGGTGGTTTCCCAAAGAAAAGTCAGGTTATGTTTAAAGGGAGTGAATGGATATGGGGCAGGCAAAATGCACAGACCCCTTCCCAACACCCACAGCCCGAAGCCCAGTGATGGTTTGATTGTCATTCTGTCTGTCCTGCCCAAAAGAGGAAGGTGGTTTCTGGGGCTCCGATGAGAACTGGGTCAGGCTTGGATTTAAGTTCAAATTTTTCCTTTTTCCCTCCTCTCACTTCTTCCTCACCCACTAACATGACACCCTCCTATTGAAACCAGAGGCAACGAGAAAGGAGACACGTGGTGTGCCAAGGGGCCTGGCTTCCTGTGAGCTCCCAGAACCTTGCAGGCTGCCAGTCCCAAAGACACTGCTTTCAGGGGAAAGGGGACTGGAGGCGGTGGGGTTATCTTGAGGCACTCAGGGGGTTCACGGAGAAGGAGCTGCTTCCAAGGGACCAGTTTACACAACTCGCTTCCTGGCTGGCCTCAGGTTATGTAATACTAGAGGCCCAGTGCACGAAACGGGCTGAAACTGGCTCTCCGACATCCCCCAAGGGGTTCCAGATTGTGAGAGGGCACAGGCCAGGCCAAGGGACCCCACTGGTGCACAATCAGGACCGGGGAGGGACGCAGGAGGTTGGCCAGCCGGGAAGGGACTGCGGGAGGGCTCCAGGGCGTGTCTGTCCCATCTCACTCAGTCCCAATCAGCTGGGCCCCAGCAACAAGCTAACCTGCCAGTCGGAACATCAGCCCCTTTGCCGGGGTCCTGCCCCAGCGAGTCCAGGGGTCCCCAAAGGTGTGGACGGAGTCGGCGAAGAAGGAATGACACGGAGACAGTGTTCAGTTGATCAGCAGCCTAGCCAGGATCTCTAGCCCGGATCTCCAGCCAAGTTCTGGTCTGGATCTCCAGAGAGGTTCTGCTCTGGATCTCCAGCGAAGTTCTTCTGTCTCTAGAGGACGTTCTGTGTAGGTTCTGTGCCTAGGCTCTGTCTCTCTTGGTCCTGTCTTCCAAGCCCTGTGTTCTAAGTTCTGTGTCTTTCTGTCTTCTTGATTCTGTTCTAAGTTCTGAGTTATAAGTTCTGTCTTGTTACAACTGTATTTATACCAGTTGATTTAATCCTATCAATCTCTATTACAAAGGTTAGGGCGTTTCTTATCTCCATTCCACGGAGAAAAGATTATGTAGTTTAAGCATGATTGTTCGTAGTTAAAGGGATTAATTACCCGCCTGGCACTTAGTTGAGGGGTTTTATTCCCTCCCTAACTTCAGGGGAAAATCCCTACCTGGGGATTCAACCTTTCTCGGAGAGGTGACCTTGGTTAAAACACAGCACCAAGAAGGTGAGCAAACATATTAAGAACCCTATGCCATATATGCCAGGTCCCTTGAAACAGCAAGGATGGACCGGCTCCCAGCAAATTCCCCCTTTTTTATTTTTTAAAAGCAGGCATTAAAAAGAAAAACCTGAAATGCTCTCTTATATCCATTTTAAGAGTAGGATTGGCGCTTTCCGCTATTACCTGAGTCCTGATCTATCATCCCAGGGAGAGCTTGCCAATCCTGCACTTTCCCAGGGTAGAAAGGCTGCAGTGGGATTAAGGATAAGGCTCCTTGGGCCTACCTTCTCCCATGCCTCTACATTTACCTTTCCGGCACCTTTCCTTCCTCAGAAAAGCATGGACGTATTTCTTGTATAAAATGTTCCATCTGACTGGGAGTAACCTTAATTCCTCTGCTAGCAAACATATGTGTTAAAAGATCAATACAGAGTCTTATTTCTTTGGACTCAGTATGGCACATCTTCTCAATCTAAGGATCAATACAGAGTCTTCTTTCTTTGGACTCAGTATGGCACATCTTCTCAATCTAAGTTCTGTACTATCCACCTTCTTACCCTACTTATCCTCTATAGAGGGGTCTGCAGTACCCTGGTGGAGTCCTATCCGTCCCGAGTGTGGTGGTTTTCAAGGGGGAGGGCTTACCTAGGGGAATCCTGTTCCAGGGGTTCCCAAAGGTGTGGACGGAGTCGGCGAAGACTATCCACCCTCTTCCTACGGTGGAGTCCGATCCGTCCCGAGTGTGGAGGTTCTCAATGGGGGGGGGGGGGGCTTACCTAGGGGAATCCTTTTCCAGGGGTTCCCAAAGGTGTGGACGGAGTCGGCGAAGAAGGAAGGACACGGAGATAGTGTTCAGTTTATCAGCAGCCTAGCCAGGTTCTAGCTAGGCTCTCCTGCCAATCTCCGCAGTCAGGTTCAGTCCAGGATCCATTGCCATGTTCTCTCCAGCAAAGTTCTTCTGTCTGTAGGTTCTGTGTAGGTTCTGTCTTCTTGGCTCTCTTCTTAGTCCTGTCTCCTAAGTTCTGTGTTCTGAGTTCTGTATTTATACCAGTTGATTTAATCCTATCAATCTCTATTACAAAGGTTAGGGCGTTTCTTATCTCCATTCCACGGAGAAAAGATTATGTAGTTTAAGCATGATTGTTCGTAGTTAAAGGGATTAATTACCCGCCTGGCACTTAGTTGAGGGGTTTTATTCCCTCCCTAACTTCAGGGGAAAATCCCTACCTGGGGATTCAACCTTTCTCGGAGAGGTGACTTTGGTTAAAACACAGCGCAAGAAGGTGAGCAAACATATTAAGAACCGTATGCGATATATGCCAGGTCCCTTGAAACAGCAAGGATGGACCGGCTCCCAGCACCCCTTGGTGGTCAGTGCACATCATAGCAAGCAGTTGATCAGCCTTAGCATATCATTAGCATATTATGCTTTGATTGGTTGAACGGCCAACTGAACAACTGGAGACTTAGCATATTAGGCTTTTATTATATAGGATAGATGCTTCTGTACAGGTTAGTGATTTCTTTAAAAAATCAAATTTTGGTTTAAATTATTGGTGTAAACCACATTATGATAAAAACTAGCTACCATTTATGAAGTATCCTCTATTCACAGGGATATTTTAAAAGTCTATGAAGTAGATTTTATTATTTCCATTTCATAGATAAGACGGAGACTCAGAACCTGCCCAAGGTTCCGAGGGCAGTCCGTGAAGGCAAGGATTGGAACCCAGGTCTGCCTGCCTCCAGAGCCCCCAGTGTGTTTTCTAGCAGTTGCTCTAAAGCAGCGGTTCTCAACCTGTAGGTCACGAACCCTTTGGGGGGGTTGAACGACCCTTTCACAGGGGTCACCTAAGACCATCAGAAAACACATATATAATTACATAATGTTTTTGTGATTAATCACTATGCTTTAATTATGTTCAATTTGTAACAATGAAATTGGGGGTCACCACAACATGAGGAACTGTATTAAAGGGTCGCGGCATTAGGAAGGTTGAGAACCACTGCTCTAAAGGAAAGGAATCTGTGGCAATGATGTTTATCACATTCTGGATAATGCCTCATAGTATCAATCCTGAGCAGGTAGCTTTTTATGTCCAAGTCTGTTTATCGTAAAGTACACCTCTGGGTCACTTTGATGGTCAATGGGAAGCAGTACTAAATACTTTCAACACTGACGTTACAGACACAGTGATTTTGCTCATGCCCTCCACCACGCTTGGTGCTCCACCATGCCCTCCAGGTGCAAAGGCCCTGAGGGACCTTAGCGTCTAAGAAAACAGCAGAAGGCCGGTGAGTGATCAAGGGAGAATGTGGGAGACAGACATCAGAGAGCCAGGCCAGTCCTGGTCCACAGGCTTAAACAGGAGAACGTCAAGAAAAAGCCCTCATTGCCCGACAGGCATTGCTCAGAGGTTGAGCGCTGACCTATGAACCAGGAGGTCACGTTCAATTCCAGGTCAGGGCATATGCCCAGGTTTCAGGCTCCATCCCCACTATGGGGCGTGCAGGAGGTAACTGATCAATGATCCTCTCTCGTCATTGATGTTTCTAATCTCTCCCTCTCTCTTCCACTCTGAAATCAATAATAAAAACCAAAAAGGAAAAGCCCTCACCCCAAATGAAGCCATCATCATCATCAATATGATATTTATCATAAACAACTGAGTCAAACTTACATCAAGTGTAGAAGATGTTTTTATAGTTATGCAACACAATCTCTGGATAAATCAGTCGTGCCATGCAAATTCAGTTTCTACACAATCAGATTGCTTTGCCCAGGGCCCCCTGTTGAGAAATCCTGAAGCAACTGCTGGAAACAGAATCCCTTTCCTCTCCCTCAGGCCATGTCAAGTATGTTCCAGCTGTGAGTCACCAAAGCCATGGCCCGAGCTGGGGCTGGGGTGAGCAGCGCGGGGGAAAGGCTCCGATTTCTCTGCACTGTCAGATCTGGCCAGGCCTGTTTTTCATGCCAGCGCTATGGTGGGTCAACAGACCTGCCTCATGCTGAAGTCACTGGAGCCAATTAAACAGGCAGGACAGGACTTGGCTCCCGGAGAAGGAAGGAGGGAGGGAGGGGTGCCGGGAGCCGGTCCATCCTTGCTGTTTCAAGGGACCTGGCATATATCGCATACGGTTCTTAATATGTTTGCTCACCTTCTTGGCGCTGTGTTTTAACCAAAGTCACCTCTCCGAGAAAGGTTGACTCCCCAGGTAGGGATTTTCCCCTGAAGTTAGGGAGGGAATAAAACCCCTCAACTAAGTGCCAGGCGGGTAATTAATCCCTTTAACTACGAACAATCATGCTTAAACTACATAATCTTTTCTCCCTGGAACGGAGATAAGAAACGCCCTAACCTTTGTAATAGAGATTGATAGGATTGAATCAACTGGTATAAATACAGTTGTAACAAGACAGAAACACTCAGAACTTAGAACAGAATCAAGAAGACAGAACCTACACGGAGCCTAGAGACAGAAGAACTTCGCTGGAGGGAGCATGCCGGAGGATCCTGGAGAGGGACTGGCCTCAGAGCCTAGAGACAGAGCCTAGCGGGAGAACATGGCAAGGGATCCTGGACTGAACCTGACTACAGAGATTGGCAGGAGAACCTGACTGGAACCTGGACACTGAACCTGACTGGAGAGCCTGGACAGAACCTGGCTGGAGAACCTAGCGAGGGAACATGGCTACAGAACCTCGCTGGGAATCCGAAGCAGAACCTCTCTGGAGATCCAGACCAGAACTTGGCTGGAGATCCTGGCTAGAGATCCTGGCTAGGCTGCTGATCAACTGAACACTGTCTCCGTGTCATTCCTTCTTCGCCGGCTCCGTCCACACCTTTGGGGAACCCCTGGACCCGCTGGGGCAGGACCCCGGCATCTGGCGCCCGAACAGGGACCCCTAGGTAAGCGCCCCGCACTCGGGACGGATAGGACTCCACCATAGGAAGAGGGTGGATAGTCTTCGCCGACTCCGTCCACACCTTTGGGAACCCCTGGAACAGGATTCCCTTAGGTAAGCCCCCCCCATTGAGAACCCCACACTCGGGACGGATAGGACTCCACCAGGGTGCTACAGACCCCCCTATAGAGGATAAGTAGGGTAAGAAGGTGGATAGTACAGAACTTAGATTGAGAAGATGTGCCATACTGAGTCCAAAGAAAGAAGACTCTGTATTGATTCTTAGATTGAGAAGATGTGCCATACTGAGTCCAAAGAAAGAAGACTCTGTATTAATCTTTAGATTAAGAAGATGTGCCATACTGAGTCTAAAGAAAAAAGACTCCGTATTGATCTTTTAACATATATGCTTGTTAGCAGAGGAATTAAGGTTACTCCCAGTCAGACAGAACATTTTATACAAGAAATATGTCCATGCTTTTCTGAGGAAGGAAAGGTGCCGGAAAGGTAAATGTAGAGGCATGGGAGAAGGTAGGCCCAAGGAGCCTTATCCTTAACCCCACTGCAGCCTTTCCACCCCGGGAAAGTGCAGGATTGGCAAGCTCTCCCTGGGGTGATAGATCAGGACTCAGGTAATAGCGGAAAGCGCCAATCCTACTCTTAAAATGGATACAAGAGAGCATTTCAGGTTTTTCTTTTTAATGCCTGCTTTTAAAAAATAAAAAAGGGGGAATTTGCCGGGAGCCGGTCCATCCTTGCTGTTTCAAGGGACCTGGCATATATGGCATACGGTTCTTAATATGTTTGCTCACCTTCTTGGCGCTGTGTTTTAACCAAAGTCACCTCTCCGAGAAAGGTTGACTCCCCAGGTAGGGATTTTCCCCTGAAGTTAGGGAGGGAATAAAACCCCTCAACTAAGTGCCAGGCGGGTAATTAATCCCTTTAACTACGAACAATCATGCTTAAACTACATAATCTTTTCTCCCTGGAACGGAGATAAGAAACGCCCTAACCTTTGTAATAGAGATTGATAGGATTGAATCAACTGGTATAAATACAGTTGTAACAAGACAGAAACACTCAGAACTTAGAACAGAATCAAGAAGACAGAACCTACACGGAGCCTAGAGACAGAAGAACTTCGCTGGAGGGAGCATGCCGGAGGATCCTGGAGAGGGACTGGCCTCAGAGCCTAGAGACAGAGCCTAGCGGGAGAACATGGCAAGGGATCCTGGACTGAACCTGACTACAGAGATTGGCAGGAGAACCTGACTGGAACCTGGACACTGAACCTGACTGGAGAGCCTGGACAGAACCTGGCTGGAGAACCTAGCGAGGGAACATGGCTACAGAACCTCGCTGGGAATCCGAAGCAGAACCTCTCTGGAGATCCAGACCAGAACTTGGCTGGAGATCCTGGCTAGAGATCCTGGCTAGGCTGCTGATCAACTGAACACTGTCTCCGTGTCATTCCTTCTTCGCCGACTCCGTCCACACCTTTGGGGAACCCCTGGACCTGCTGGGGCAGGACCCCGGCAGAGGGGGTCATGCAGATTTTCCTTTCTGGAACGCCAGCGCTACCACCTTGGTATCGGTGTCTACTTTCCTCCTGATGCCATTGAGTTTTGGACACAAAAACCCAGTGAAAGGGGATCAGACAGATTGGGAAATCAAAGGCAGAGGTGGATGTTGGGCCTTTGACTTTTATCTAAAGTGGTGGTTTGCAGATGGGAGCAATTTTCCCCACCCTGTCTCCACCCCTGGGGCCCATGTGGTGAGTGTTACTACCATCTTGTGGGCAGAGGCCAAAGATATTGCTAAACATCCCACAGTGCCCAGGACAGCCTTCCACACGAAGACTTATCCAGCCCCAAAAGTCAACTGTGATGTAAGAGAACAAGGAAAAAAAACAACTCAAATATGTAAGGGCTTCCCATGGGCTATATGAGCTACACAAACACATGTGTCATTTAGTCTTCACACCCAACTCCACAAAGTGAGGCCCATTTCCCAGGTGAGAAAATGGAACCCCCAGTTAAGTGAGGACTTCACACAACCACTAGCTGGCAAAGAAATCTGAACTTGGCTCTGGGTGATTCTCACTCGATCTTGTGCCCAGTCAACCTTGTACCCCGTGCCTAACAGAAGTTGACACCTAACAGAAGTTCAAGGGAGACTTGGTTGAATTAATCATGGATATAGCCCTAGCTGGTTGGGCTCAGTGGATAGAGCGTCGGCCTGCAGACTGAAGGGTCCCAGGTTCAATTCTGGTCAAGGGCACATGCCCGGGTTGTGGGCTCAATCCCCAGTTGGGGGTGTGCAGGAGGCAGCCGATCAATGATTCTCTCTCATCATTGATGTTTCCATCTCTCACTCCCTCTCCCTTCCTCTTTGAAATCAATAAGAATATATTTTTTAAAAATAATAATAATGGATATAAATAAAAGAACGCAAGAGTCAGTGGCCCTGCACTACATGCTCACTTCTTCCTACCACTCCTTGAGAAGAACACAGATCCTTCCCGGGTTCTGGTCAGGGTGACACGGGCATGTGCCAGGAAGAGAAATCTCTCCCGGACAACTCCAGGAAAAAGAGGAACTTATGCTGAGAAGGCAGAGGGATTTTGGAAACGAAGCACAGTCCGGACTTGAGCTGGGAAAGCCACCAGGAACCAGATGCCCTGCTCTCTGACCTCGCTGTAGCTTGGGGGCTTGCTCTGGTTAACCATCGTGCTTATGGTCCAGCACAGCAATCCCAGCTCCACTTTGACTCGGAAAGTGCCCATGGCCTCTCAGCGTGGCTCTTAGGCAACCAGCTCCGTCTGTCATGCATCCCCAGAGGAGGGATTACACTGGGAGCCTAAGCTGACCTTCAAATGATTGTGGCCCCAGCCAAACAACGGCCATTTCATGAGGCACTCTGAATGAGGACTGGCTAAATGAGCCTTGTCAAGCCTACAGACCATGAGCCACAAAATAAAATTATTCTTGCTTCAAGCCACGTATTTGGGGTGATTTATAGCTGCTAAAGAGCAAAATTCAACCAAGTAAATGTGAAGATCTACTAATTGGCTTTATGAAGTGATTCATGGCTTGGACGGCATCCCATCTAACAACGCGAAGGGTGCTCCAAGGGGCTGTACACACTGGAAGGTCTTTTGAAGCACAAGTGTTGTTGGTGAAAGTGGAGTTCTTGAGGTGCTGCAAGGAAAATCATTTCCTGAGGCCCCCCACGGGAGGATGGCGTTTTGTGGGAAGATTTACTGATGATGTAAAATTAAGGGGGGGTCCCGTCTCTGTCCGTCTCACCATGGAAGAAGTCCAATCTTGACCTCAGCAGAGCCACAGTTAAGGCCACTGCCCAGAATTTCTGCTCCCTAGGAAAGTCCAGTCCAGTCCAGCTTGTGTTCCCAGCTGCAGGTCCCAGGTGGGTGTGGGGTCTGCATGGGCATGGGCCATGTGGCTGCTTAAGGCCAGATGACAATGGAGAACAGGCGCGCACACGGCGAGTGCGGGTCACGGAGCAGGAGAGAGCAAGTGTAGAACAAGGGCAAGCAAGAGCAAGAGCACAAGAAAGAGGAAACCTCGCCGGGAAATTTTAACCAGGAGCTTTTTCTTTTTTTTTAAATGTAATTTTTTTAAAATTTTGTTTTATTGCTTAAAGTATTACAAAGAGTATTACATATGTCTCTAGGAGCTTTTTCAAACTAACTCTATCATTGGCTTCTGATGGGGTCCAACCCTCGCCAAATCCATTGCTTCCCAGGCTAGACTGAGACAAGCTCCTCTCCTGTGTCAACCCGGCTTCGCTGCTCATGTGCCCATCTCCCCTTTTGTTCGAACCCCTCCCCCAGTGATCTGCAGGGAATGGACTGGTGGGTCCCTGGGAGCATGAAGCTGTAGCTTCCTGGTGAAGCTGCCCAGGTGACCATGCTTAAATGTCCAGCCTCCCCTTTGCTCTCCTCCTGTTATTAATATTAATAAGCTAATTACGATGATAATAGAGGGTGTGGCAGGAAAGTCATTAGCAAAGATTTAAAAAATGAATGAATGAATAAAAGAAAGAGCTATTTTTTAGGCTAGGTCATCTTCTTTTGGGGAAGAGAATGTCAGGGGCCTTGCACATGAATTATCTCACCCATGTAGAGCAGGAAATTCCAGGCTAATTGGTTTAAAATCCCACTCCTGGAAGAGGCTGAAGCTACAATTAGGTTGGTTATTAAGTTTTGGTTGGGTGAGGTGGCTTAGCAAAAGTGACTCCATTCTGGCCTTTGCTTATTTTAAAACATTACACAGCAATAGATAACTGGGACCGAGTTTGGTATTGGACGAGGGTTGCTGCTATAACAGAAACTGAAATGTGTGGCAGCCTTAGAATTCTGCTCCCTATTCCAACGCCCAAATCACAATATCACAATCATCCTGTGTTTGACCAGCAGACAGAAGGCAGGGAGGCCTCCAAGAGCAAGTTAGTGAAAGTCTAAAGAACCGAGGGGGTAACTTAAAGGAAAAGTGAGGGAAATGCTACTAGAAGCTCGTGGAAAGGGGACCCTTGTGGGTGCTAGAAGGTTGTCTCCTGTAATGTGAAAAGTAGGAAATATTCCATAATGAACGTGAGGATCTGGCCAATCTGTAAAATGCAAAGGAGAGAATGCAACTAAAAAGGGAAATTTGGGGGCGTTGAGGCAAATTTTAGAGAGTATATAAAACAGCCAGAGTTTTCTACTTCTCACTCCCAGCCTCTCCAGAGGGAAACTATCTCACTCTGCTCGAACCTGGTCAAAGCCCTGATAAATACACTCTCGTGGGCGTCCCAGGCCCAGGAAGAGGCAGCTGTAATTCGAGCTGCTCCTGGTGAAACATGGCATTAGGAAATACATGATGGCTCCTGCCACAGTCTTTTCGCAGCAAGGGTTCAGGAATCTGGAGAAGAGCTGTGCATAAATGAAGAGAAACTAGACAAGAAATATAAAGTTGGAAGGCATTTGGGGGAACCAGGCGGAGGTTTCACCCTTTAGTGGGGTGACTCCCTGAATCTCTGGACCCACGGATTTTTATTAACACATTTTTCCCTTTAGCAAAGCAGATATACATATCAAGCGTAAGGTTTGGTAAACAATAAAGGATTTTCGGGTTAGGGCAGCGGTTCTCAACCTGTGGGTCGCGACCCCTTTGGGGGTCGACCGACCCTTTCACAGGGGTCGCCTAAGACCATCGGAAAACACATATATAATTACATATTGGTTTTGTGATTAATCACTATGCTTTAATTATGTTCAATTTGTAACAATGAAATTGGGGGTCACCACAACATGAGGAACTGTATTAAAGGGTCGAGGCATTAGGAAGGTTGAGAACCACTTGGTTAGGGGACCTGCCCTCAGCTGTTTGGCAGCAGGTACTAATATGCAGATCTTCAGCCCTGCTGAAGATGCCCATCAGCCTCTGATGAACTTCTCACATTCATTATGCTAACTACTGTTCCTAGCCTCCAGCAGGCTCCCAGGTCAAGCTCTCTTAAATATTACCCCCATAAAGCACCAACTAAACTGCCTTTGTTGTCAATAATTACTGGTTGCTGTAAGCTTCTAGAAGGATGATAATTTCCAGGTTGCTTCTGAAGGACTTAGGTCCAAAGGCATCCAATTTAATTATTTGTGAGCCACCATTCTGGGCCAGACCCGACACCAATCAGAGTAAGTCACAATGCTAGTTTCAAAAAACTTATCTTGTATTGAAGGGGACCGGCAAGTAAACAGACCACAACATTAGTGTGTGATGAGTGGCAAAGAAGCATGTACAAGGACCAGAAATAACATAGAGGGAAGGAAGTCTTTCTGGAGAGGATAATTTCTGGGTTGGGTTTTAAGGTATGACTAGGAGTTCAATGGGAACTCAAGAAGGGAGCCTTACTCATGTAAAGGGGGTGAAGTCATCAGACATAGCATGCCCTCAGCTTGCTATAAGCAGTTTTTGTCTTATTGGAGCACATAATGAAGGGTATGTAGATGCAAGAGATGCAGCTAAATAAGTTCACAGTGGCCACTCATGATGGCTCTTATATCCTAAACTAAAAGCTGGAATTTAATCCTGAAGACAATGTGAGGGAGAGGCATGGATCTAAGCCCTGGAAATAATAGTTTGATTTTCTTTTAAGAAAACTCACTCTGGCATCGATAAGGAGGGTGATGGAGAGAAGCCAGCTAAGAGGCAAAAAGGGCCTTTACGAATATAAACGTGAGGTTCACAGGCTAGTGCTCAGGTGAGAGCAATGAGGTTGGACAGGAAGGACCAGACATGAGGTAACAGCAAAAGGCCTTGGTGGCCTGGATGTGGGCTGTGAGGGTGTGAGAGGAGTCCAGGATGACTCCCAACTTTTCTTTGGGTGAGTGGGTGGATGCTGGTACCACCAGCTGGGCAGGGCCTTTAGGCAAGAGAAGAGGGATGAGAGGAAGAGGAGGAGGAGGGGGTGGGGGGAGGATGGGAGGGATGGGCTTGTTGAGGTTAAAGTGCCAGGAAGTGGGGGTCAGCAGGCAGAACACAGCTCTGAAGAGAGGCTCTCTTCCTGGCCACATGAGGAAATGCCTGGGAGGACCCATTCCTGGGCAGGGCGGAAGTATACAACAACCAAGCTGGGGGCCTCTCAGATGCAAACTGTCAACTGCTCACACAAGCTGGCTCCTATGACAGAGCATGGACTGCATCACCAATCTGAGGACAGCATGGCCCTGGAGAGCAACAAGGCCAAGGCAGAGCCCTCATGTCCCACTGGTGTACTCCCCGTGCTCCTGCCGCTTGGGACGTGCCTCTACCATTGACCCCAAAGCTCAAGCCAAACCCCCAAACCTCTTCTTCCTGCCTCCTTTTCCCTCCCCACATCCATCTCATCTAATTCATCCTTGACCACCTCTACCTCAAATGGCTTTGTCACTCCTGATCCCCGTCTCCTGCTTTATCATCTTCACAGCATTTACACTATCTAAATACATGCCATCTCTTTGTACTATCTAAAGCAACACAGTACACATCTGTCCACTTGTCCGTCTCTGTCCCGTCTGGGAGGTTAGCCCTAGGAGGGTGGGGCTTGGTCCTATTCTTCTCTGGCTCCCTAATCCTAGAAAAATGCCTGGCCCACTGTAGGAGCTCATCTGTCAAATGAAATTTTTAAAATATGTTTTGTTTTGTTTTTACTCTTGAGAGAGAGGAAGGGAGAGTGAGAAGGAGAAAGAGAGAGAGAAACATCCATGTGAAAGAGAAACATCTATCAGCTGCCTCCTGCACGCCCCTTATGGGGATGGAGCCCACAACCCCGATATGTGCCCTGTCGGAAATGGAAACAGCGACCCTTTGGTGCATGGGATGACACTCAACCAACTGAGCCACATGGACCAGGGCTGTTCAATGAAGTTCTTGGTTCAAGCACTTCTCTACTGTCACTACCCTGGTTCAAGCCCCCACACAGCTCCCAGAGCCCCTCGGACTTGGCAACTGATTGCCTGTGCTGGGAAGGTGAGGGAGGAGCCTGAGGCAACTGGTCTTTCCTTTTCCAAGTCATGGCACCTCGCCAATCCACCCATGCTCCACAGAGCTGCCAGAGCAGCCCTTTAAAATCACAGATCATGTCACTCCTCTACTTAAAATCTTCCAGTGGCCCTCAAGAACCAACATGCCCGCCTCTTGAACCTCACCTCCAGTACTAGTCACACCTCTGTCTTTCCCAGCAACCTGCATGGATCTCAGCTCCTACACCACCTCCTCTGAGAAGCCTTCTCTGACCATCCAAACTAAAACAGAGCCTCCTCCTCTCCCGCAACTCTCGGCACCTTCTAGCACATCACCCTGATTACTTCCTTCACATCACTCATCACACTCCTCTTGTTCACCGATTTGGTAACTTGATTTCTGTTTCTCTCTTTTTCACCTCTCTTCCCCCCAGCATGCCTAGAACATAGTTAAAGCTCAATTGATATTTGTTGGATGAAATTGTGCTCCCACTATCATGATGGTGGTGATGGTGGTAGTGGTGATGATGATGATACAACAATGATCCCAATGATACTCATACTAATGATACTTTCCCCCAGTGGGATGCTTGTTTGAGTGTGTGGATCCAAGGACTGATTATAGCATGTTCTTGACCATCTAGAGACAGAATCCATTTTTACAAGCTTTGTCTGAGCTTTGAAGCTGTGTGTGTGTGTGTGTGTGTGTGTGTGTGTGTGTGTGTTTAATTCATGCCAGGAGACCTCATAGTCATCATTAGATCCAATGTACCACCTTTCTCTATGGATACCTACTCAGTAAAAGCAAAATGAGATTGTGTCAGGAATCCTCTATTGCAGGAAGCCACCCACTGTCAATACTATTTGAGAGTGCACCAAGGAACGCGGAAGGCCAATGGACCTTGAGCGTTAGCAGGGCTAACACCAAGCACCATTGTTCATGTTGAAATAGCGGTGGCTCCAAGCAGTTTCCTCACCTAATAGCCTCAAAGTAAATGTTTACTGCACCTCACTGATCTTTACTGATCTTTACTGACCTTAGAGATGGCCTGTCTGCTACCTGTTTGCCGTGCTTTACTGAGGGCAAGATGTGTATCTAAAACTGAATAAAAAGTGGAGAAGGCCAGGTTTCAGTGTGCCTCTCCAAGAGAGAGGTCTCCACCTGGCTCCCCAAGCCTTCTAAATTCATAATTTCTTTTTTTTTAAAATATATTTTATTGATTTTTTACAGAGAGGAAGGGAGAGAGATAGAGAGTTAGAAACATCAATGAGAGAGAAACATTGATCAGCCGCCTCCTGCACATCTCCTACTGGGGATGTGCCCCCAACCCAGGTACATGCCCTTGACCGGAATCGAACCTGGGACCTTTCAGTCCGCAGGCTGATGCTCTATCCACTGAGCCAAACCGGTTTCGGCTATAATTTCTTATATAGTATTTTCATTTGTGCGTTGGCCCCTCCTTCAGATCCTGAACCCTAGCTGTGCAGGTCGCGGCACTCTATCACTTTGCAAGATGGGATGGATTTACTGTGTCTGGTAGACAATAAATATTGAGACAAGATGCTCTTCCCAGCTCCCACACTCTGCCAGGAAGGGTTTGAGAACATACTAGAGAAGAGAGAAAATGTAATCAACCAGACAGTGCTGGAGGGAGGGACTGGGGCTGACAGCCGACAGGGGCTGTAGAAGAAAGATTCTGGCCAGAAACTAAAGCAGGGTGACCTGTCCATTTTAATAACACTGGGGAAAATTTAAAGGAAAACATAATTGGCCACATCTCATATTGCTCCTGAAAAAAAAGAACCTCAAAAAGCAGAGATGGAAGAAATCTGAGGCAATCATTTCATTGTACAGATGGGTAATTTGAAGCCCAGATAGGAGAAAGGAACTTTCCCAAGGTCACACAGAAATTCCATGGCTGATCTAAGATTAAAATTCTCACTATGTGAAATTCACTGTTTTTCTGGCATATAACATCACAGGTGTACACCTAACTTTTAAGCTACATTTAGCTAAGTCATTCATGTGTGCGCTTATCTTTGTGGCCACAGAAACTAACAAGACTGTATTTCCAAAACTCACCCAAATGCCGACGGCTTCTTATTTCTAGCTCTCCTTCCCCGTAGACCATAGCCAGCCTATCATAAGATACAGTATCACTTCCCATTTGATAGCTAATGCTATCAAAAAGAGGCAGGAATTGCCCAGCCGGCATGGCTCAGTGGTTGAGCATCAACCTATGAACCAGGAGGTCACAGTTCAATTCCTGGTCAAGGGCACATGCCTGGGTTGCGGGCTTGGTCCCAAGTTGGGGGCATGCAGGAAATCAAGCAATATATATATTCACAGGTGTATATATATATATATATATATATATATATATATACACACACACACACACACACACACACACATATGTGTGTATATATATGTTTTTTAAAGAGACAGGAAAACAACCAAAAGATACATGTTGATATAGAATAGGGTGTGCTGTGCACACAAGACTTACAGAATCAGTGGGTAGATCATATATATAGAATAGTGAACACTCTTTGAAGCCATGTCAAATCAGAAATCATGACTCTCACCCAATAAAATTGTGGGAAAACAAGATCATTTGAGAACATGTAGGGTTCTGTGTGGGAAGAAGTGACAAGAAGGTAAACAAGGTTAAGTCTACCACTCAGAGCTCTACGTTACCAGGTCACATTATCTGGGAGGTCTGAATGACGTTTCTATTTAAAAAATCTAAATCTAGAAAAACACACACACATATTTCCAAACAACAAATGTGAAGCCTGGGATCAAACAACAAACGGTAAGGAAGCACAAAGCACCAATCAGACCTAGGGTCTCATCCTAAATACTAACCTGAGCAGGATAAATTCTTAAGCTTTCTTTCTTGTCTTAAGGTTAACAACAACCATGCAATAATAAACCTAGATGGCACTTACTTATCCATACCATGGTGACAATATGCCAGGCAATGCATTAACCCTTTGAGTGCCAACTAATATCCTAGGAACTATGCTAAACTTGCCAAGGCATTTTTGCTGAGTGAACTACTAGCATCTGATAGTGACACTGCAGGAGGAGCGCGATAGCGCTCCCGGCACTTTTGGCGAAAGACAGGAGCATGATCTCTCTCCCAGGCCCTCTAGGGGTTAAGCACATTATATACCTTTTTTCATCTAACCCCCATCTCAATGGCATGAAATGTGATTGGCACTGTGGACAAAAGGGGCCACATACTAGCCTGACAAGCTCGGGGAAGGCCTGCATGCCGGTCTTGCAAATCAGAGACCTAAAGTAACCACAAAGGATGGTCTGAAATTAGACTTTAACTAAAGCAGTTATGGTGGGTAGTTACAACCTAAGGCTGGTATCTTCACTAATAAGGTCAACTTTTTACCTTAACTGAACCTATCTGTCTTTTTGCATCTATAATAACATATCCTTGAAATGTCTGGGTAACTTGTAACTTCCCTTTTTCTGGACCCCTTGGGGCACAACCTAACGTGCTGGGCGCCAGAACAGAGACCACAAATTCCTTCATTGTTATCATGTTAATTGTTCCTGCACCCACCTAAGTATGTGTCTATCATTTTACTTTTTATCCAACCCCAGGGGGTTCCCCCTCCCACCCCCCACCACCACCCTCACCCCCACCCACTTTGCTTTCTCCCTGCCTCTCTAGTTTATCACCAATGGATTTCATGTAACCCACCTACGCCCCTTTCCTTTGATTGCAATGTATAAACACAGATGTAACCCACCATTTCTCCGGAGCATTATCTCAATTCGTTGAGGTTCTGCTTCCCGGCATATGTCGACAGTTTGGCTCAAATAAACTCACAAAAATCCTTCACAGGTTTCAATGGTTTTTTTTACGTTAACAGCGCCATTATTTCCAATGACAGCCAGAGAGATGAAATCATTTGCCTAAATGTATTACCAAGTTGTAGGACCAAAATGTGAACTCAAGTTTGAGTTCTTAATAATTATATTTCAAAGGGTGGTGGTGAGGATTAAATGTAAAGTTTAAGAAGGAAAGTACCTTGCCACGTGCCAGCGCTGAGAAACGTGCCGCCCATGTGGTGATGTGTGTCCCCTCCCGGCCTTATTCATAAGCCTGGGCTTACCCTGTTCAAGGAAGGGGCACGAGGGCTCAGTCCTCCACTGCCAAGTCTCAAACCATTGGCTGCAGAATTCCTGGCCAGCCAAGTGGGGGACAGGTGTGGAGGGAAAGCCAGGAGACCCCAATGCTGTTCCTCCCCTTCCAGCTGGAGGACTCAGAGCCTAGGAGGCAGAGGGAAAGGGGTGCCCTGGCTCTCCTATGAGAACTCGAGCACCTAATTTTCTTCTCTGGGAATCGATTTCCCCTTTGGAAGCAAGGAGCGGGGCTGCAGGGCCCCTGAGGGGACCCTGGAATGGTGACCGAGAGCATGTGCTCCCCACGTGATTTAACTTCTCACCTCTGTCCATCTTCATAATGCGTGATAGACACCATCACGAAGGATAATTGTCCGTAGTACACAAAGTCGTTAAAGTAAATCAAGTAATTCGCCAAAAGCGCTTAGCTGAGTGCCTTCGACATGGTAGGCATTCAACAACTGTCACCTATTACTACTATTGCCGTTATTATTAACGACATAATTACTCCAGCGCCAGTATTTGAGGTGTCTCTATTAAGCCGCGGGGGTTCCTTTGTACATGTGTTTCACGGACTGTCTGAAGAGTGGCTCTAGCCCTGGATTCTGCGCCTTCCTTGCCACAAGGACCGGCTTTTCTGCCTCCAGGGAAAGTCGGCAACTTCTAGACAGCCATGACAATACCTGCAGAGTTTCCTTCCCCTTCTGCTCTTCCCGCGGCGGGCAGAGGCCCAAGACCGGGACTTCCGCAGCCCGCCCACACCAGTCACCATTGGTCGCCTCGTCACTGGCGTGATTAAGGCCCCGCCCCCTTCTCTCTGGGACCACTCTAAGGCGATCTCCCGAATGGGAGGGGCCTCGAAGGGGCGACCGCAATGCATCCTGGGCTTTGTAGTCCATCTACACCTCTGCAGCCAAAGAGCAGGGCCTCGCGACCCAGAGAACTACAATCCCCAGCAGCCGGGCCGCCAGCTGGGGGAAGGGGGGCTCGCGTCACGTGGGCGCTCAGCCTGGGCGGGCTATTTCTCAGTGCAGCGGTGGCAGCTGGGGGACCGAGGCCTTTTGTTTGGAGCAGCTGCAGGGGGTGGGCCCCCCGGAGCGGCGAGACCGGCGGCCTTCCCCAGCTCGCTCGGTCCTGGCCGCCCCACTCAGGGGTTGGGGGGCCACCCCCTGGGCCGGCCTCGCCTCAAGCGCCTCCGTCCCGCCCTCGGCCCGCCCGCGCGCCCGCCCCGCCCGGCCAGCTAAAGGGGAAGAACTGGCTGGGCCTCCTCGCAGGGCCTAGCCACCTCCGGAGTCGCTGCCGCCACCGCCACCACCACCCTCCGTGCACCGAACCCCAGGCTGCCCCTCGCCCCTCAGGCCGTCGCCATGAAGATCAAGGATGCCAAGAAACCCTGTAAGCGGGGCTTGGGCTCCCTGGGTTGGGAGAGCGCCTCGGGCCGGGTCTGGAAGCCCCCTTGGCAGAGCGGCCCGGTTCCCAGCCCGTCGCCCACGGCCGGTGCCCCTGCACGGGTTGGGGCAGAGGGACCATTGGGGCTCAGGGTTGGAGGCCCCCCGCCTCACCCCCCGATACTTGCATGCAAACGCCTGCCTCCCCCCTGGCCCTTTTCTCCCACTTCCTCCTCGAGGCCTGGGCGGTGCAGGAGGGAGTGTTTAACTGGAGCCCCCCACCGGTGCCCGCGCCCAGCCTCCTCTGCCGTCGTGTTGAGAATGGGTGGTCATGGCTGTCAAACTGCGCCGGAGCACTTACTGGTTTCTGGGCTTTTTCTGCTTGTGTCCTTGAAATCCCGGTGGGCTCCAGGGAGTTGTCACCGTTGTTATAATTAGAGCTTTTAAAGGCCTGTGCCTGTAACCCGCCGGTGACTTACTCTTGTTGAGCTTAAAAACTAGTTTACGTTTGTTTAAGAAAACAAAGAGATAATACAAATCGCAGGTATGTCGGCCCCTCCAAGCTAACCACTGCTACTGGTTAACTGGTTACTGGTTAATTTTGGTGAATACTCAGTTTTACAACTATGTGCAAAACATTCCTTGGACGAGCAGATGAACTTTTATTTGCTTTCTTTTAATTTTAGCCTTTTAAAAACCTCTGACTTCTTCTGTAAATGGCTTATTTAATCACTCAGCTATTGGGATTGTCATTCTTTAAGGGCATTCTTCCAGAGCCACTCGGAATGTGGAGAACTGTGGGATTGTGTTTATATTCTCCAGGTTTGGGAGTGTCTCAAGTGAACCAGCAGATCTCAGAAAACTGATAAAAGGAGCACTGAGCTTTTCCCGCCCATCAGGTTTTGGTTTTTGTTTTTACTTTGTTAATCCTCACCTGAGGATATTTTTTCCCCCATTTATTTTTAGAGAAAGTGGAAGGGTGTGGGGAAGAGAGAATCATTGATGTGAGAAATGGGAATTTGTTGCCTCCAGCACAGGCACTGACCCAAGGTGGGATAGAGCCTGCATCCAAGATACGCGCCCTTGACGGAATCGAACCCCGGGACCTTCAGTCTTCCTGCCAACGCTCTATCCACTGAGCAAACCCACTAGGGCTGTCATCAGGTTTTCTTGTGAACCTCAAAGGAGAGGCAACATAACAGAGCACCCTGAAAACTGCTGATTGTTATTTAAATGTAAAATAATTTGATCTTAATTTTACAGATGAGGAAATTGAACTTATTGAGCCCCAGAGTAACTCTTGCAATTGCAGCGCCAACCAACTGTGCTAAGGAGGGTCAGGGCCCTTAGGTCTAGGTCCGCTGACTCATAGCCTCGTATTCTTTCTTCTGCACCCATAGGGCATAGTCTAAATACTTAGAAACACAAACCTGGGAGTTACATTTGCCAATTTTTTAAAAACGCTAATGATTCTTGTGCTAAAAAGCTCTTTAAAAACAGTGATGTGAAGGCTTAAATGACAAATACAGAAACTCTTCTAATTTACATTTGCTGAATGAAACTAATCTTGAATACACACAGTATGTAAAACACTTGGACCATCTTCCTCAACACATACCTTTTCTGTTCTTGTCTTAGAATTTCCATTTAGTGGAATGAGTTTACCTCTGACAGGCTCAGATTCTAACTCTTAAGGTATTATTTTCTTCTTGCCATGATGGTGATTTGGTTACTTAGATTTGGGAAAACTTACACTCAGGTATGAATACCACTTCAGTCAAAGGTGTTTTCAGCAAAGGTGATAATTAAAAGTTTATAAAATAAGCTTTAGGTTGAGAAATAAAAACACCTATTGATTAAAGATTACTACATTGTGGGACCATTAATGTTAAAATAGGGTCATGCTGAAAAACTAGCCAGTTAATTTGATTTAGAAGGTCTAAAGTAACATTTTCAGTTTCTAATATAAAAAGGTGGTTTTAAAATAAATAAATAAATGGTGACCTAAATCTTTTCTTTTCTTTTTTTTTTTTTTTAATTCTCACCCGAGGATATTTTTTCCTTTTTTTTTTTTTTTTTTTTTTTTAGGGCGTGGAAGAGAGAGAAAAGAGAGAGAAATGTCAGTGTGAAAGAAACACATTGATTGGTTGCCTCCAGCTCTAATCCAACCAGAGCCTGGGCCAGGGAGGAGCCTGCAAACCGGTTAGGGCTTCAGGGATATATAGTTCCAGGACATTTCATATTTTCTTTCTCACACACAGAAAAAACCCAGATGTTCTTTATTTTACCATAAAGAATTGAGTGGGGCCCTAGCCAGTTTGGTTTGACTCATTGGATAGAGTGTCAGCTTGCGGCCTGGTGGGTCCCAGGTTTGATTCTGGTCAAGGGCACAAGCCCAGTTGTGGGCTCGGTCCTTAGTAGAGGGCGTGCAGGAGGCAGCCGATCAATGATTCTCTCTCATCATTGATGTTTCTCTCTCTCTCTCCCTGCCTCTCCTGAAATCAATAAAATTAAAAAATTTATATATATATATATATATATATATATATATATATATATATATATATATATATATATATTATATACACACACACACACATACACACACACACCTGGAAAGTGTTACTTCTAATTTTTTAAATCACTCAGGTTAGATATTAGATATGTATCTGTTTTGTTTTTTGAGTACTTGTATAGGGTTTTTAACACGTTAAGCGTCAAGCCTGTTTTGTCCTTCCTTTCCGTTTCAGTCACTGGTGACTGACATGGAGCTTAGTGTGTTAAATTATAAATTTAGTGAGCACCTAGTATGTGTAAGGCACCCATATGCATTGAATCATTTAGCCCCTACAGCACACCACTAACTAGAAGCTATATCTCAGACTGGTTAAGTAAGTGACTTTGGCTTCACACACTTTCTTATATTATCCACCTAAGGTTTAGAAAACAGTTGCTTTTAGATACATCTCTAATATATGACCAGGTTACTTACAAATGCATGTATTTAACTAGAAAATAGGAAAAGGAATTGGTTTCATCCTCTAGATTATATAACAAAAAGACTATCATTTGCAATTATGTGTGAATTAAATTCCAGGAGAAGGATGAAGTCAAACATTAACCTAATGAAAGTTTTTTGCTAGTTAAAATATGAGAACCAAAATAACAGCAGTTTGCTTTGCCATAAGCGATTTTTCACACTGCTTAAATATTAGATATTAAAGATACCAAAAATCTGAACAATTGTGTGTTCCTCTGCACCTCGACTGACATGATTTATTAAGGTAAAGACTTTTTCAGCCTTTGTTTAGCTTGTGTAGCATGTAAACGTGATTCACAAAGTGATAGTATTATATATATATATATATGTTTGATTAATCCCCACCTGAGGATATTTTTCCCATTGTACATATATTTTTTTAATTTTATGTGATATAGGTTTTGGAGTCTGTGCTTTGCTAACACAAGCAGTAAGGTACCTGAAATTTTTGTCAAAGCCAGAGAGAATGATGATAGCATTTATTTGTAGTTTCTGTCTGTATAATTTGATTGGCCTTGTAAGTTGAATCACTACTTAAGAATTATCACTTTCAGAAAACATACTAAATTTATGAACCTTGACCTCAAAGGCAAGGGAAATAAAAGCAAAAATAAAGGAATGGGACTAAATCAAATTAAAAAGCTTCTGCGCAGCAAAGGAAACCATCAACAAAACAAAAAGGTATCCAACCTAATAGAACATATTACAGATGATACTTCCAATAACTGGCTAATATCCAAAATATATAAAGAACTCACATAACTCAACAAGAACCAAAAAAATCCCATCTAAAAATGGGCAGAGAGCCGAAACCAGTTTGGCTCAGTGGATAGAGCGTCGGCCTGCGGACTGAGGGGTCCCAGGTTCGATTCCGGTCAAGGGCATGTACCTGGGCTGTGGGCACATCCCCAGTGGGAGATGTGCAGGAGGCGGCTGATCGATGTTTCTCTCCCATCGATGTTTCTAACTCTCTATCTTTCTCCCTTCCTCTCTGTAAAAAATCAATAAAATATATTTTTTAAAAAAAAAGGGCAGAGGACCTGAACAGACACTTTTCCCAAGAAGACATGCAGATGACCAACAGGTATCTGAAAAGATGCTCAATGTAACTAGCTGTAAGGGAAATGCAATCTAATTTGGCATAGGATCCCTTTGGGCTGAAATTTGCATTGGGCCAATAGCAATTAAATATGTCTTTAATGATCCTCTCCCACCCCTTTACCAGTACTTAGCAAGATACCAAACTTTTATAACGCAGCTTTTTTTGAAGTTAACAGCTAGACGGTGACTACATATCTATCTAATGCTGTTTACATAATCTATCTAATAAGAAACAGAATTCTTGGTAGTATTCTATGCTTATGGTAGTTCCGGATATTTCTAAATTAATGGGGAACTACTGGCAGCTCTCTTAGGCTCCTGTCAGAAATAGAATGGTAGCTATTGTTTTGTGTGGTTTTTTTTAAAAACTAAATACACAGATCACAAAAGATTGTAGGAAATTCTCAGTCTAGAGAAGGTAATGTATATTTGCTTTCAATAAAGTATACTTATGGAATGCATGTTTTATTTTTTAAATGTGTCCTTTGGTTCATTTTTTCACCTTGGCAGTGGAGAGTTTTCTCAAAAGGTAAGAAATGTTTAGGTTATATGCAGTAAGTAGGCTCCTTCTGCACCGGTGACCTGCTTTTAACCTGTCCCTTGGCTAGAAGCAACAAAGCTAGTTACTTGTCTGATTTCTTAGGAAACTAACATTTCATATTTTCATTGCAGATAATAATGTTTGAGTTCCATCCCCCACCCCCCATTTATTTTGGTCAGTGACAAAATAATAATTTTTTTAATGCACTGGAAAATGTAATGGTTGGTCGTTAGACCAATTGCTAAATGATAGGAGTGATCATAATTAAGAATTCGTGACTTTTGTGTTCTGTTGTCTCCCCCATAGTTGCTTTTTTTTTTTTTTAAGAGGAACTTAATTTTTAAAAAATATTTTTTTATTGATTTTAGAGGAAGGGAGAGGGAGAGAAACGTCAGTGCGAGAGAAGAATCAATTGTTGCCTCTGATCACACCCCAACCTGGGACGAACCAGGGATCTTTAGGTGCACAGGCATTGTTCAACCAACCGAGCCCCACCGGCCAGGGCCCCCGTAATTTTTAATGGTGATTGTTTCTCTGGTATAAGGAAATGAATTCCAGAACTCTGAGTTGGAAGGCTCCCTCCCTATCCCTATGCAAATAGTGATTTATGGGGGGGGGGGGGGGACAATGGCTGAGTTTCAGTCCCTACCTTCCTAATAGTAAGAAAATTGGCGTAATTGAGATCTACTAGAAATAAAAGGGACATGTAATGTTCTAGTTTACTAAGAAATTTCTCATCTGCAATATAGAATCTCTAGTTAACCTCCTTTTAGAGCCGACAGCACTAAAAGAACAGACATAGCTAATAGGCTAGATGTGAGAGGGATCATGGGTTTTTTGCTCTGTTGATATAAAAGCTACCTCTGTGGGCAATAACCCTTAAGGAAATTGCATTATTTTTCCAATTTAATTTAGTTACTTCATAGAACCTCCTGTGTCTCTAGACCAGCGGTTCTCAACCTGTGGGTCGCGACCCCTTTGGGAGTCAAACAACCCTTTCACAGGGGTCGCCTAAATACATCCTGCATATCAGATATTTACATTACGATTCATAACAGTAGCAAAATTACAGTTATGAAGTAGCAACAAAAATAATTTTATGGTTGGGGGTCACCACAACATGAGGAACTGTATTAAAGGGTCGCGGCATTAGGAAGGTTGAGAACCGCTGCTTTAGAACTTTATTCATGGTTTATTGTAAGAATTAAAAGTCCTCCACGTGTTACTGGACTTTTGCTTTTCAGAATGACAGCATTCCAGTATTTATAACCTAAGAGTAATTAAACTTCTGGCTGGAAATGAAATGGCATGAACTCTGAACCTGGTCATGCTGCCTCGGCTCTGTAGTTTGCTCTCTGAGTAACATTTTTATTTGTATGTATGTTTTGATGCCTGTGTGTTTGACACTGACAAAGGCCCAGAAGGAACAACTGTGAATGTTAAGTGATTTCAATGTGTTTTGACTTTTAGAAAATAAAAGATTGTTAGCTTAATATTGTAGGGATTTTTCTATCCCAAATTTTACTTTATGTGGCAGTAGTGATTTCTACCCCCTCTCCCATGAAATCTGTAATCAAGCAATCAAATGGGAGAATTCATTTTGGTTATGTAACATGAGAAGGATCCTTATTTTATCTAATGCCCATTGAAAAGTACCCTAATATCTGCTCAACAGATTTGGAAAATTCTGAAGGAATCTCTGCTTTATTGGATCAATTGGGCCTATTCCATGTTCTTTTTAAATGTGTTTATCCAAGCAAACACTTGGCTGTGAATGTCCCCTTTGTGACCATCAGTATTGCTGCTTGCTCCTACTGATTTATTTGAATGAGGGGGAGAAGATTGATGCATAACATTTTAAAAAATATGTTTTTATTGATTTCAGAGAGGAAGGGGGAGGGAGGGAGGGAGGGAGGGAGGGAGGGAGGGAGAGAGAGAGAGAGAGAGAAACATCAGTGATGAGAGATAATCATTGACTGGCCACCTCCTGCTTGCCCCACACTGGGGATCGAGCCCGCAACCTGGGTACATGCCCTGACCAGGAATCAAACCGTGACCTCCTGGCTCATAGGTCGACGCTGTAAGCCATGCTGGCAGGGCTTATTTTACTTTTTTAAAAAAATATGTTTATAAGTATTTCATAAATGAAAAAGGAATGCCTTGTTAGGAATTAAAAGGCCCTGGGCCTTCTCTGTACGGGTTTTTAGAAAAGATGTAAAAAACATTTTGAAGGGAGAAGGGGTGTTATGTTTTACCCCATACATAGAAGATATGTTTTAACCCATAAATATTATGGACTAATCATTGAGGGTAAATGAAGTTTGTGGCTAATTAACTCATTTCTAATTTGCATTTCCCAAAATATACTTATATATTTTTCCTGTTTTTATCCACAGCTTTCCCATGGTTTGGCATGGACATTGGGGGAACTCTAGTAAAACTCTCATATTTTGAACCGATTGATATCACAGCAGAGGAAGAACAAGAAGAAGTTGAGAGCCTGAAAAGTATCCGGAAGTATTTGACTTCTAATGTAGCATACGGATCCACAGGTATTCGGGATGTACACCTTGAACTGAAGGATTTAACACTTTTTGGCCGAAGAGGGAACCTGCACTTTATCAGATTTCCAACCCAGGACCTGCCTACTTTTATCCAAATGGGAAGAGATAAAAACTTCTCCACATTACACACGGTGCTATGTGCTACAGGAGGTGGTGCTTACAAGTTTGAAAAAGATTTTCGCACAGTAGGTGTCTGTTACTCAAAGCCAGAAATTGATACCCAGTCTCTTCAGTTTTTAAATATGAGGCTAGGTTTCCATCCAGTGTGTTTCTTAGCTTAGTTCCTCCTGCTGATTCATGACTAGCTTTTGATTTGGGGCATTTAAACATCTTTATAAGTTAAGTAAGAAGTGCCAGATTTGGGGTTATTGCTGTATATGATATTTGCTAAAAACCTGCTCTTTTTAGGGACTGCAACAATAAAAAGAACTTTAATGAATTTGGCAGTGTACAAAGCCAGATAGAAATGTGGCTTGAATTATTCTCACCATTATTGTATTATGTTTGCAGTTTTTGAGTATTAGCCATATAGTCATCTTCCCCAGAGCCACCTCCTTCCCAAACCCCAACTGAAGCCAGTGTCTTCTGATTAGTAGACACTTGATTGAAAGTCCATTACCCCTTTTTTCCTGGTTTTATGTTACTGTCTCAAAGGCAATTTGGCAATTATTTGGATATGGTAAGAGGACTATGTAAGTGTTGATTTGGGTTATGTGCTAGTAGAGGTTTGCCAGGC
The DNA here is from genome assembly GCF_963259705.1 of Myotis daubentonii. Lineage (NCBI taxonomy): Eukaryota > Metazoa > Chordata > Mammalia > Chiroptera > Vespertilionidae > Myotis > Myotis daubentonii. Next base: position 103,650,928 of record NC_081844.1, on the reverse strand, counting down.
TTCTAGTCCTTTTCATTAGAATCAATATTTAAAAGTTGGTATTTGGGACTACTAAAATTTTTCCTTGAAAATATGCATGTATGCCATTTAATTTCTCAATTCATATAAGAAAAGTGTTAATAGAACAAAAGTGATCATTTATATATGGCTCGCATAAACTGCCCCCCTTGTAATTTAGGATTGTTTAAGAGTCTAAATGTTCATTATTATTTTTCTTTAATTGATAATCCTGATTTCAATTTATTGAGTAATTTAAACATACATTTTATCACTTTGAGACCGGTTTGTTTGGGCATATGTTCCAAAAGCCAGGAAAGATGTCAGGCATCCCAAGTCCCTGCCAGTGAATGTTAGTTTGGTCCTTTTATCCCATCTTCGTGACAATTAAGATGTCCCCACAGATTTCCAAAATGCCTCCAGAGATAACACCACCGTCACTGAGGCCACTGGACTAAAGTCCCAAAGAGAATTTGACACAAAAGAAAAAAGTAAAAATGTGGGGGTCGTAGATGATTTTGAAGTTTTGTAAAGTACATGAAAATTATCTATACTAATAAAAGGGTAACATGCAAATTGGTCAGGACGCCCTCACAGTAACAACCGAACAGCAGGCTGCGTGGAGCGACCAGGCCAGCAGGGGGGTTAGTGAGAGAAAACCAAACGACTGAACAGCAGGCTGTATGGGGTGACCAGGCCAGCGGGGGAGGGGGACAGTTAGGGGCGATGATGCAGGCAGGCAGGTGAGCAGTTAGGAGCCAGCCGTCCCGGTTTGTGAGGGGGATCCCAGATTGGAGAGGGTGCAGGCTGGCCTGAGGGAGAACCCCCATCCCCCGTGCATGAATTTCGTGCACCGGGTCTCTAGTACAGTATAATTGAGTCAGTATTTTGAATGCTGGTTTTTGTTCACTTTATAAAATTTGTTGGTATTTTTTTTGCAGATTGGAAACCTCCACCTGCACAAACTGGATGAACTTGACTGTCTTGTAAAGGGCTTGCTGTATATAGATTCTGTCAGTTTCAATGGACAAGCAGAGTGCTATTATTTTGCTAATGCCTCAGAACCTGAGAGATGCCAAAAGATGCCTTTTAACCTGGACGACCCCTATCCACTGCTGGTAGTGAACATTGGCTCGGGAGTCAGTATTCTAGCAGTCCATTCCAAAGACAACTACAAACGAGTAACTGGGACAAGGTAAGTAACGTTTTTCTTTTTGTAGCATTCGCACTGTGTTACGAAATCAATATGTTAATACTAGCTTCATCAGAAAAATATATATTTGTGCAAAAAATATAGATGTGCAAATATAAATTAAAGCGTTGCAGATAATATCATGTAATGACTCAATTTAATATCATTAAATATTTATATTGTGTTAGTGCCAATTGGCATTAAAACTTCCATAATGTTAAGTGAATTTTTGCCCTGGCCAGTTAAGCATCATCCTGTGTACCAAAAGATTGCTGGTTCAATTCCTGGTCAAGGCACATACCCAGGTTGCGGGTTCATTCCCGGTTGGGGTGCATAAGGGAGGCATCCCATCAGGTTTCTCTCATATCAGTGTTTCTTTCTCTCCCTCTCACTTCCTTTCACTCTAAATTCAATAAAAACATAAATTGAATTTTTGTCTGGAACGGTTCCAGTGACTTTTTTATTTTCCAAAGCATTTTTCTTGTCTTTTTTTTTTTTACATTTTTATAGGTGTATTTAAGCCTAAAGCTTGCCATCTGCTGGTTTCATGCAGAGTATTGGGTAACATTATAGGATGAATTAGTATGCACTCTTTATGGGATAATATTAATGTTCCAAATATCCCTTCAAATTTTCTATAGTACCTGAAATATGAATGTGAAGTGAGATTTAAAATTTTTTCTTATTATTCTGATATATACTTGATAGACATTTAAGGAGGGTGGAGACTCCTTTATTTAATTTAGATCGATTTGGGGATATTTCAGATTGATTTGTGGAAAGCTCATTTCAATTTTTTTAAATATATTTATTGAATTCAGAGAGGAAGGGTGAGAGAGAGATAGAAACATCAGTGATTAGAGAAAATCATTGATTGACTGCCTCCTGCACAACCCCCACCAGGGACTGAGCCTGCAACCCAGGCATGTGCCCTTGACTGGAATCAAACCCAGGACTCTTAAGTCCGCAGGCCAACGCTCTATCACTGAGCCAAACTGGCTAGGGCCTCATTTATATTTTAAAGTAGCACTCCTGCCGAAACCGGTTTGGCTCAGTGGATAGAGCGTCGGCCTGCGGACTGAGAGGTCCCAGGTTCGATTCCGGTTAGGGGCATGTGCCTGGGTTGCGGGCATATCCCCAGTGGGGGATGTGCAGGAGGCAGCTGATCGATGTTTCTCTCTCATCGATGTTTCTGACTCTATCTCTCTCCCTTCCTCTCTGTAAAAAAAAATAAATAAATAAATATAAATAAATAAAGTAGCACTCCTATTTAAATAATACTTTAATTTAATAAAATTATTTTCTTTTTGTGGTGGTTAAAAATCTACCTCCATTGTAATTATGCCAAAGAATTACAGGAACGTACCATAGTTCCCTTTTATCTGTGGTTTTGCTTTCTGCAGTTTCTGTTACTGTAGTTCGAAAATATTAAATCATAATTTCCAGAGTTAAACAGTGTATGAGTTTTAAAGTGCACACTGTTCTGAGTAGCATGATGAAATCTCCATGCTGTCTTGCCCATGATCCTCCCTTTGTCTGATCTCTCCACACTGTGTATGTACACTCCCTACCCCTTAGTCACAGAGTAGCATCTCGGTTAGCAGATCCACTGTGGCGGAGTTACAGCACTTATAGGAAGTGATTATTTTATTCAATAATAATGGTCCCAAAGCACAAGAGCAGTGATGCCGGAAATCCAGACATGCCAACGAGACGCCTTAAAGTTCTTGACTTAATAAAGAAAGAAAATAAATCGTATGTTGAGGGGAACAAATTTTCTATGCCTAAAATTGTGAAGGAGAAAAATGCCTGCTCTTTCTGCTAGCACACCTCAAACGGCCAACATTACAGCAACAGTGTGTGATAAGGGCTTAGTTAGTGGGAAAGGCATTAAACCCGTGGGTGGAAGGCGAGCAGAACCTGTGTTCTGATCGATGGCGACGTGGTGCCCCAGAAGCACTGAGCCTACAGGAGGACGTCCGCCCGGGGTCCGCTGACACGAGTGCCCACGTTCACATAACTTATTACAGTGTATTGTTAGAATTGTTTATTGCATTATTAGTTACTGTTAATCGCTTATTGTGCCTAGTTTATAAATTAAAGTTTATTATGGGTACATAGAGGAAAAATAGAGTTCATTGCAATCTGCGGTTTCAGGCATCTACTGGAGATCTTGGAACGTGTCCCCCACAGATAAGAGGGGATGACTATATTACCTACTTAACACGTTAAGCGCCCTATCAGTCACCAGTGACTGACACCATACTTTACATCCGGAAGACAAACAGGCTGGCGCTTAATGTGTTAAATCGATTCTAAAAGATAGAAATTCAGCCTGTTCACTAAATTCCAACAGTGATTCGAGGATAGAACCTGTTTGAAGTTTAGGTGAGACGAGGGAGCAAGGGCTTTGATTTTAGGGATTAGAGAGACATGATTTTATTTTGTGAGCATATCCAAAAGAATAATAGAACCAAGTAAACTTCTGTCTTAACATGATGCCCAGCCTGACATAAATCTCCTCGCTGTGTTTATTTCTGGGTCCTGTAAATGGTAATGTAGCACTGAACTGCCTTCAGCCTTGTCAGGCCATGTAAGAAGGCCTTCCACAAAATCATTCCTGGAAATCATGTAGAATCAGAAGTTTTCTCCTTTCACTTCAGATGGTACACATTTTTAGCACTTAATCCTTTCACATGCACATAAAAACATTTATTGTTAGCAGTAAAAAGTATAAAGGATCAGATGAAGTTATTGGAAGATATGAAAGACCCTCCTGCCCTAGCCGGTTTTGCTCAGTGGATAGAGCGTCAGCCTGCGGACTGAGGGGTCCTGGGTTCAATTCCGGTCAAGGGCACATGCCAGGGTTGCTGGCTAGATCCCCAGTGGGGGGCATGCAGGAGGCAGCCAAACAATGATTCTCATCATTGATGTTTCTATCTTTCCCTCTCCTTCTCCCTTCGTCTCTGAAATCAATAAAAATAAAATGTTTTGCCGAAACCGGTTTGGCTCAGTGGATAGAGCGTCGGCCTGCGGAGTGAGGGGTCCCAGGTTCGATTCCGGTCAGGGGCATGTGCCTGGGTTGCGGGCACATCCCCAGTGGGAGATGTGCAGGAGGCGGCTGATCGATGATTCTCTCCCATCGATGTTTCTGACTCTCTATCTCTCTCCCTTCCTCTCTGTAAAAAATCAATAAAATATATAAAAATAAATAAATAAATAAATAAAATGTTTTAAAAATAATAATAATAAAATAAAAGACCCTCCTGTACTCATGTTGTTTCTACCAAGTGATCTTTTTCCTTTTATTCTTTGACCTGACCAGTTAGGTTTTGCTAAGCATTTTTAACCTTTCCTCATGTTAATATTTCAGCACTAAGCATTAGCAATATGTTGTTTCTATGTGTTTAGTGAATAAATAAGTGCTCCACCCTTTTACTCTGGAGAAAGAATACAGTGTGTAAATGCAGCTCATAGAGTTTCTTTATTTTCTTTAGCCTTGGAGGAGGTACCTTTCTGGGCTTATGCAGTTTATTGACTGGCTGTGAAAGTTTTGAAGAGGCTCTTGAAATGGCATCCAAAGGGGACAGCACCCACGCTGACAAGCTGGTCCGTGACATTTATGGAGGAGATTATGAAAGATTTGGTCTGCCAGGTTGGGCTGTAGCATCTAGGTAAGTTTAACGCTTGTGTTGTAACTAAAGTTGTTTATTTATATCCAAAATACATAAGGAACTCATATAACTTACACCAAAAAACCCCCCCCAAACAACCCAATTACAAAATGGGCTGGGGTCCTAAACATACATTTCTCCAAAGAGGACATACAGATGGCCAATAGACATATGAAAAGATGCTCAACATCACTAATCGTCAGGGAAAGGCAAATTTAAGCCATAATGAGATACCACCTCACACCTGTCAGGATGGCTATCACCAATAAATCGGCAAACAAGTGTTGGCCAGGATGTGGAGAAAAGGGAGCCCTGGGGCATTGTTGGTGGGGTTGCAAATTGAGGCAGCCACTATGGAAAACAGTATGGAGGTTCCTCAAAAAGATTTAAAGTAAAACTGCCACAAGTTCCAGCAATCCTACTTCTGGGTATTTATCTGAAGAAATCCAAAACATTAATTTGAAAGGACATATTCACCCGTATTTTCATTGCAGTGGTAGTAACAGTAGCCAAGTTATGGAAACAGTCTAAGTGTTCGTTGATAGACAGTTGGATAAAGAACTTGTGATACAATGGAAGAGTACTCGGCCATAAAAACGAATAAGTCTTCCCATTTGCCACAACATGAGTGGACCTAGAGGGTATTATGCTAAGTGAAATAAGTCAGACAGAAAGACAACTATTACATGATTTCACTTATGTGGAATCTAAACAAATGAATAAACTTACAGCTACAGAGAACAAACTGATGGTTGTCAGATGGAAGAGGATTGTGGGGATGGATGAAAAAAGATTGGATTAAGATTTATAAATTGCAGCCGTATCAAATTCGGTGCCTGCCCACCCATGGCGGGCACTGGCCCAGAAGGCTGCCACAGAAACACTGTGGTGCATGGGCCCTGATCCCCTCTGCTGGGCCTCAGGGATAAGTTTGGCTACAGACATCAAGGGGGAAAAAAAGAAGAAGGAAAAAGAAAAAAAAAGATGTGTAAATCACCAGATATAAAAACAGTCACAGGGATGTAAAGTACAGCCTAGGCCAGTGATGGCGAACCTATGACACGCGTGTCAGAGGTGACACGCGAACTCATTTTTTTTGGGTTGATTTTTCTTTGTTAAATGGCATTTAAATATATAAAATAAATATCAAAAATATAAGCCTTTGTTTTACTATGGTTGCAAATATCAAAAAATTTCTATATGTGACATGGCACCAGAGTTAAGTTAGGGTTTTTCAAAATGCTGACACGCCGAGCTCAAAAGGTTCGCCATCACTGGCCTAGGTAATATCTATAATAATAAAAGCATAATATGCTAATTAGACCGGCGACCTTTCGGACGAAGCTGGGGCTGCGAGGGAAGCCTGGATCCTGGGTACCAGAGTGAAGCCAGTGCTGGCAGCCGGGGGATGGAAGGCCTACTCTTCACGAATTTCGTACACTGGGGCTCTAGTAGTCAATAAAAATGTAATAACTATGTATGGGTGTCATATGGGTACTAGAATTATCAGAGTGATCATTTCCTATATTATATAAATGTTTAGTCACTAAGTTGTACACCTGAAACTAATAGAATATTGTATGTCAACTGTAATTGAAAATTAAAAAATAAAGTTGCTTATTTAGTTTTTAGAAAGCGTTAAATATATCAGGAAGTTGTAAGGGGGCTTCTTCTTACTCAGTTTAGATTCCAAATTTTGAAGGCTCATGTAGTTTGAGAATTAGATCTTAGATGTCTTCCTGAGTGCACCCTATATGAGACCATTTTTATTAATCCTTGAGTATTCTTTCCATGATTATGTCTTTTCAAATTAGTGTTCTGGATTTCTTCAAATAAATACCCAGAGGTAGGATTGCTGAATCTATGGCATTTCCATTTTAAATCTTTTGCAAATACAAATACATATCCTTATCCTCCCCTTACTTAGAAGGTAACATTTACATACCATTGACTAGCATACTATATATATCAGTGGTTCTCAACCTTCCTACTGCCGCAACCCTTTAATACAGTTCTTCATGTTGTGGTGACCCCCAATTTCATTGTTACAAATTGAACATAATTAAAACATAGTGATTAATCACAAAACCAATATGTAATTATATATGTGTTTTCCGATGGTCTTAGGCGACCCCTGTGAAAGGGTCATTCGACCCCCAAAGGGGTCACGACCCACAGGTTGAGAACTGCTGCTATATATACTTTTTAACATTTTTTATTTATTTATTTATTTATTTATTTATTTATTTATTTTACTATTCTTATAGAGAGAGGGGAAGGGGGAGAGAGAGAAAAAGAGACATGGATTTGTTATTCCACACTTTTGTTGTTGTTAATCCTCACCCAAGGATATTTTTTCATTGATTTTTAGAGAGAATGGAAGGGAGGGGTAGAGACAAAAACATCAATATGAGAGAGATACTTCAATATGAGAGAGACACAGGGCAGGGCTCGAGCCTGTAACTGAGGTACATGCCCTTGACCAGAATCAAACCCAGGACCCTTTAGTCTGTGGGCTGCTGACGCTCAACCACTAAACCAAACCAGCCAGGGCGATATATATACTCTAACAGCATATATGTATATATATATATGTATGTGTGTGTGTATATATATGTGTGTGCATACACACACACACACACACACACACACACACACACTAGTCTTTCTCTGCCTCCTTTACCTTCTTTCTCTCCCTCCCATCCCTCTCCTGCCTCTATTCCCTTCCCTTCTTTCTTTCTTGTTAACAGCTTCATGCTATTTTCATTGTTTGGTGATGTTTGGGTTCCGTTATTTTGGTATGTTCAGTTTAGTGGATCAATGAATAACCCTGTATATGTGTAGATTTATCTGTAGGATAAATTCTCTGTATGTATGAAATGTTGCTTTTTATCAGCAGGTTTGATTTTGTTTTTTCATTTCTCTGCAGTTTTGGCAACATGATTTATAAGGAGAAGCGAGAATCTGTTAGTAAAGAAGATCTAGCAAGAGCTACTTTAGTTACTATCACCAATAACATTGGTTCTGTGGCACGAATGTGTGCTGATAATGAGGTGAGAAAATTTTAATTACATGAAAAATGTGAATTGGAGTTTTATGTACATATAGCAGAGCTTCTTCATGTTTCTTGCAGAGACCTATAGGCTAGAGACCTAATCCGTTAAACCCCAGGACTCATGGATGTATGTTAACACCCAACACTCATTAAGCGTGTATGTTATGTACCCAATTGTTACATGACCTTTTAAGAAAGTAGCAGGTAATTCAAATCAGAAATAGCACAAATAGACATTTACATTTCGCCTTCTCAGAAATACAGTCACGTGCTGCCTAATGACAGGTACATTCTGAGAAATGCGTCACTGGGTGATTTCATTATTGTGTGAACATAATAGAGCACATTTAACACAAACCTGGATGGCACAGCCTACACACGCGTAGGCTGGATGGCAGAGCTATTGCTCTAGGCTACAAGCCTATACAGCATATTACTTGTACCAAACAACATGAGATTAAATCAAGCACAAGAAAAATGGTGCAACCAAGAGACCCATAGATCTATGAGGCTGCTGCTGCTGCTGCTTCTGGTGTAAAATGGCATACTGTTTTATAGCAAACTGTCTTCTTTTTAGAAAGAGAACACTCTAGAACAGGGGTGGGCAAACTTTTTGACTCGAGGGCCACAATGGGTTCTTAAACTGGACTCAGAAGAAGGAGCTGCGGCCGTGTTTCCCGACTTTGCCATGTTAACACTGCTGCTGGTGAAGGAGCGGAGGGGAGAGCAAGAGAACCCTCCGCTCTTTCGGCTCCGTGGGCCGGATAGAACAGCCGAAATAGAACAGCCGAATGGGCCGGATCCGGCCCATGGGCCGTAGTTTGCCCACGGCTGCTCTAGAATTACAGTAAGATGTTTATAGTATGGTACGGTACGGTACAGTACGGTACAGTATAGTATAGTATAGTATAATCCTATATAATAAAAGGCTAATATGCAAATCATCGAACTGTGGAACGACCAGTTGCTATGATGCGCACTGACCACCAGGGGGCAGACACTCAATGCAGGAGCTGCCCCCTGGTGGTCAATGCACTCCCACAGGGGGAGCACCGCTCAGCCAAAAGCCTGGCTCACACCTGGCAAGCTCCACGGCAGTGGCGGGAGATTCTCCCATCTCCACGGCAGTGCTAAGGATGTCCGACTGATGGCTTAGGCACACTCCCCGCGGGGAGCAGGCCTAAGCAGTTAGTCAGACATCACCCAAGGGCTCCTGGGCTACCAGAGGGATGTCTGACTGCCAGCTTAGACCCGATCCCCAGGGAGTGGGCCTATGCCATCAGTTGTACATCCCCTGAGGGGACCCGGATTGCGAGAGGGTACAGGCCGGGCTGAGGGACCCACCCCCGCTCGAGTGTGCACAATTTTTTGTGCACCAGGCCTCTAGTAAGTATATAAGCCAGTGACAGACATTTATTATCATTGCCAGATTGTATATACTGTACAACATTGTTCTGTACTTTCATACGGCTGGCAGTGCCGTAGGTTTGTTCACACCAGCACCACCACAGACATTTGAGTAACGTGTTGTGCTACGTCAGGATGGCTGTTTCCTGGCTATGACATCACAGGTAATAGAAGTTTTCAGCTCCATTGTAATCCTTTGGGCCCACCATCATATATGTGATCCTAAAATGTCGTTAGGCAGCACATGGCCATACATGACCTAAATCTCTTAAAGATGTAAGAGAAAAAGGCAGTGTGTTTGAATGTGTGTTTTGTGTTGTCTTTTTCCTGGTACTGTTGCATTTGATTGGTGAAGTGCTTGGAAGTTTTCTTACTGCCCTCGGCTTCTTTACAGTGCTGCCTTGTTGCATATGGATCAAGCAGCATTGTACAGGGCTATGAAGGCATTGAGACTCATTCTTCATATACTTACGAAAAGCATGTACTGCTAGCTAGACCTATCTCATATTTGGGTTATTTTTATTTGAAGGAGACTATATATACAATTCTTTCTTCATGTAATAGATATATTTGTCAATTTAATTTATGTTTTTTAATTGATTTTTTTATTTTCAGAGAGAGGAAGCGAGAGGAATAGAGAGATAGAAACATCCATCTGCTGCCTCCCACACGCCCCCTACTGGGGATCGAGCCCGAAACCCGGGCATGTGCCCTGACCCAGAATCAAACCAGCAACCTCTTGGTGTGTGGGTTGATGCTCCACCATTGAGCCAAAGCATTGAGTCAAGTACTTTTAACTGAATGGAGACTTGGCTTTGTGAAGGAACCCTTTATTAGTCTTCATTCATTCACTTATTCGTTGGATAAATATGTACAGGTCGCCATGTGCTAGGCATCGTTCTAGGCCAGTGATGGTGAACTTTTTGAGCTCGGCGTGTCAGCATTTTGAAAAACCCTAACTTAACTCTGGTGCCGTGTCACATATAGAAATTTTTTGATATTTGCAACCATAGTAAAACAAAGACTTATATTTTTGATATTTATTTTATATATTTAAATGCCATTTAACAAAGAAAAATCAACCAAAAAAATGAGTTCGCGTGTCATAGGTTCGCCATCACTGTTCTAGGCACTTGGGATACATTAGTGAAGGAAACAGTGGTCTCTGATGTGGTGGAGCCTACATCTATTCGAGTGATGTAGTAAATAAGTATTTAGTTTGTGTTAGGTAACAAATGCTGTTTTTCAAAATGAGAAAATCAAACAGGACAAAGAGAATTTGAGAATAGACTAGAGCGTAGCAGAAGACAGATTGCTGTGTAATTGGGTGGTTGGAGGAGGCTTTATTGAGGATGTGAAATTTGCACAAAGATCTGAAGGAAGCAAAAGAATCATGCATGTGGATATTTTGGGGTAAAGAGGATCCAACAGAGAGAACAGCTGTGCCAAAACCCAAATTAATGTTCTGAATTATTATTTAAATCCAGAATTTTATTTCTTTAGTTTTTAATAATAGTGTAGTTAAGTTGGTTGAGGGAATAACTAGCAGGCATTTTAACCTCAGTCAGTGTGCATGCCCTACCCAGTCAGTAGCTCTGTATAAAGTCCACAGGTTGCGTGTCATTGTTGAGCATACATTGGAACATACTGGCCAAGTTTACAGCTGCTTTTAATCCTAAACACATTTTTTAACATATTTTATTGATTTTTTTTACAGAGAGGAAGGGAGAGGGATAGAGAGTTAGAAACATGGATGAGAGAGAAACATCGATCAGCTGCCTTCTGCACACTCCCTACTGGGTATGTGCCCTTGACCGGAATCTTACCTGGGACCCTTGAGTCCGCAGGCCGACGCTCTATCCCCTGAGCCAAACCGGTCAGAGCAATCCTAAACACATTTAACTCTTCCTTGGTTGGTCTCCTTTAATCTCAACAACAGCACCTCTCCAAATTGCTATATTAAATGAATTATTTCTTGGCCATTTTCGCAAACAGGTTTCATCTATAATCATTTAAGTAGCATCTTTTCCAGAACTTTTCTTTTTTAAAATAGACTTTATTTTTTAGAGCAGTTTTAGGTTCACAGCAAAAATGAGTGGAAAGTACAGAGAGTCCTCATATACCCCTGATCCGCCTGCACAACCTCCCGTTTCCATCCAGCAGCTCACTGACTCACTCATTACAACCCGTGAACCTACACTGACACCATCACCATCCAAAGTCCATAGTTTACACTTGGGTTCACTCTGGCTGTACATTCCATGGGTTTAGACAAGTGTGTAATGTCCAAAAGTCATGTTTTTAAATATACAGGATTATGGAGTTGTATGCCAGGAATGTAGCAGGCACTAGCAAGTGGTAGTTATTTACGTTTTTAAGTAGAGGTTTTGTAAACCCTCTTGTATTGTGAAACCTATTTATAATTCTTTCTTAAAGTCATTTTATTTGTTCTTTTCCTTTAGAAAATAAACAGAGTTGTCTTTGTTGGAAACTTTTTACGAGTCAATACTCTCTCAATGAAACTTTTGGCATATGCACTGGATTACTGGTCAAAAGGACAACTGAAAGCATTGTTTCTAGAGCATGAGGTATGACAGCAAAATAATGTTTGTGAATTTTAATAGCATGCTTTTATATGCAGGCTTCTTGTGTAAAGTACAAACTACAGTTTATTTAAATTGTATATTGATTCCTCACCAGTTTGAATTGGGGGATCAGGGTTACTGTAACCTGGCAGGCACCGCATTAAGTTGAGACCTCACAATTCTGAGAGAGCAGTATCAGCTCCTTAAATATTGGGCTGCTTGTACACTTAGTGGATCTTATTTTCTCCTCTGAGGTAACAAATGTTAAATGTGAACAATACAAAACTATATAATTTAGCAATGAAAATTAATCTTCCCACCACAACCTCACCCTCACTGCCAGAGATAACCACTGTTAACATTTTGGAGTTTTGTCTTGTTTGTTTTTTTCATATTCACTACAGCCAGTTAAATTTTGATCTAAGCAAATATCAGTTTACATAATGTTTCAGATTAAGTAAATTTACCTCGAGTTATTTTGTTTCTGGTCAGTCAGCTGGCTACAAGAGTTTTAATAACACAGGTTCAGAGCATTTCCTTAAAAGCATGCGTGTTTCATTGTCACTGCTCTCACTGTAGAGATCAGAATGAGAAACGCCAAGTTGCTGCATGCGGGATAGAGTCACTGAAAGTGGCAGGCTCAGCCAAGGGAAGTTAATTGAGGAAAGGGGAGGGGGCACAGAATTGCAATAATAGACCTAGAAATTTTAGTGTCTAAAAGCCACACTTTGCTTTGCCGGTGTGGCTCAGTGGTTGAGCGTCAACCCTTGGACCAGGTTACTGTTTGATTCCCGGTCAGGACACATGTCCGATTTGCCAGCTTGATCCCCAGTAGGGGGCGTGCAGGAGGCAGCGATCAATGTTTCTGTCTCATGATTGCTGTTTCTCTTTCCTTTTCTCTTCCTCTCTCTGAAATCAATAAAATCAATAAAAAGACATTTAATTTCTTTTAAACCACACTTTAAAAGTAGGTATTTAAAAGGTGTATATATTGAGAATACAGTTTAAAATTTTCAAATTGGTAGATTTCTGAATAGATGTTGTTATAACGTAAATGTGTTCTTAATAGTGGTTCGTGCTGTATGATAATTTAAGAGCTGCACTACATTAATAATTGTTTTAAATCATACAGGGGTACTTTGGAGCAGTTGGTGCACTTCTTGGGCTGCCAAATTTCAGCTAAAAGCATCAGGTTTATCTCTGATAATAAATGTCATCCAAGAGGAACTGAAAACCACAGGCATAATTGCTGCATTATTTGTCACTGGAAACGAAGGATAAAAGAGTAGCACTATTCCTGTTGCTTTTGAAATGTCAAAATGGCAAGCTGCTGAATGTTGCCATAGTAACAGCAAGAACTCGGTAGCAGGTGAAGTATTTCTAATTGAAATGCTTTCCCTTTTGTATATAGCCAGTGTTAAATCCTTAAATGCAGTACAGCCTCTGATTATTGAGCTTTCTCTCAAAAAGATTTTCTATTTATTTTATGTAGCCAACATTGCAGTACTGTATGCTCAAACAAATCTTAAAAGGCTCAGAAATGTTTATCTCATAAAAATAATTAATTCTGAATATTTGTTACAAGTCCGTTCTATATTTTGGGTATTAGTAAGCAGACCGTAACATACCCTGTATCAAAATAAATTGAAATGGCAATCAAAGATGATAATTTTTATGTGATTTTAGAAATGTCAAGGCAATACTAATTATTCATTGTTGTTTTCCTAACATATCCCCCCAAAAAAGCATGTTTATGTGATCTTTTCCCAGAAGTATAACCTTTTTAAAAGAAGTACCTTTTTCAAATGCCATAATTTAATTGAAATATTAGCCTGAATTTTAAATGAATCTAGAAAATGCACATATTTGGTGACATTGCACTTTCTAGATTTTATTGTTAATCAGTACATTTACAGTGTTTAATATTTTGTAATTGGAAGCTTAATTATTTATTTGAAAGTCCTATGATGAGGTCCCAAAGGCTATTCTAATGAAGTATGGTTTGCATGCATTGGAGAGTTCTTTCTGTACCACATTGATCTCAGGCCCAGACTCAGTCCTTTCTGTCTAATTAGGTCTGAACCATCAAAGCTAAAGACTTAATTCTATTATGAACAGCAACAAAATCACATTTATTCTAAATTGATGTTATAGAAGTCAGAGTGCTTTTGAAACTGGAATTCAGAGGCCGTACTGCAAAATTATAAAAGGATCAGTGTTTTGTACATCCTGGTAATAAAAGAATTATAATTCCTAAATTTACTGTAAATCCCTTTGCCTTAGAATTTGCTCTCTATTTTGAATCATTTTTTATAATGTTATAAACCTTTTCAGATCTTTACTTTGGCAGTAACATTTTAGAGCTCAGCGACGTCGTTAGAGACTATTGCTCATGGTTTTTATGAAGTACAGGGGGGCCTTGACTTACGAGTGTCCCGACTAACGAGTTTTTTGAGATACCAGCTGTCTCTCAGCCGATTTTTTGCATTGTGTTGACAGAGTAATTTCAGTTAACGAGCTCCTTAACGGGCTCGGTCTCGGAACGAATTAAACTCGTAGTCAAGGCCCCACTGTATTGAGGCTCGGGGAAGCTAGTCATCTCCTTAAGTTACCAGTAAGTCTGATGTGCTTTGAAGAACTTACAGCTGTTTACATTACGGAGAAGTATTGTGGTGTTTCCACAGAACACAGTTTTGCTCCATGGAGAACAGTTTTCACTAGACTACCAAGAGGTGCTTAGAATTTTCAGAATCTGTGCTCAAATACTTATAATTCGGTTTTCTTTTATTTAAAGACATTAATATGAGTACTGGTGAATATGTAGAGAAAGTATGTCAGCATAATTTTTTAGAATTTAGAATATTTAGATCTTTGGATTCATGTCATTCAGTAGATATTTTGAAAACCTACGACCAAACATTTCTTTCATATTTCCATTGTATTGATGAGGTATTTCAGCCAAAAGCCAATTCAACTTATTTTAAAAGTTTGTGATTTGGGCATTGGTACAAAAAGTTTTAATTCTGAATATTTGAATATTTTAAAAGACCATAACTTCAAGTTATATTTCTGTGGCAAACGGTACATTAGCAGCCGTAGGCTTAGGTGGAAAGAAATGGAATGATCAAAGTCTCTACAAGTTAGTTTGATCAATACTTTGTTTAATTTGGGACTATGATTCCTACTTCCTGTCCTCAAGAACGGCAGGTACTTGCTAACACGCATGTAAAGGGGAGTGCCAGCTCACCCTCTGCGCGTGGCTTTCCTCGTGTATAATCTAGAATGACGGGAATAAGAGCACAGAGTTACGATGAAGGCTGCCAGGTCCCACTTTTGCATTGTGGCCTCCGTGTGAGGATGCGGTGGTGATAGGTTTGGTTAGGGTCCCAGTCACTACAATGCCTCACCACTGTGTTCCTGAACAGCGCTGATAGAAAGAACATGTGGGCACATGAAATTTTACATTGTCCGGTAGGCACAGTTAAAGTAAAAAGAAATGGGTGAAATTCATTTTCATTATATGTTTCAATTTAATTCAGTAAATATCTGACATGCTATTGTTTCAACATGTAATCAATATTAAAAGTTACTTAGATATTTTACGTTTTGGTCTTTTGCACTTGGTATTCAAAACCAGTTTGTATTTTATACTTAGAGCGCATCTCAATTTACACTAACCATGTTTCCAGTTCTCAGTGGCCAGATTTGGGTAGTGGCTACTGTATTAATGCAGTTTTAAAACTAGCTCTTAAAATTTGGCTTTAAAAAGCATGTTTGAGAGGGAGAAATATGGGAACCTTATTTTTTAAAAACAAGGGATAGGAAGTAGCTCATTTGGATAGTTAATTTTATACAGACAAGCTGTATTTCTGACCATTCCAAAAATACCTTACACTGCATCCTATCCATCATAGTGTCTCCTTTCCCAGTGATACTGATAAAGTGCCCAGCACACATTCTGACTGCCCGCAGTACTCTCCAAAGTGTGTATTTCCTACACTGAAGCAAATTTGATGATTCCAGTGACTTAAATGCCCCCCAACCTATCTAATTTAATTTTGAGAAGCCAATTTTAAAGGATTAAAAAGAGGCCCTATTCTTTGTTGAGTCATGTACAAGAGAATTTAACTTTCGGATTTAATTTTCACTTGTAAAAACTGGGTAACATTTTCAAATGCAGGAGCACTATCAACTTATTTTGAGGCTCAGTAAAGAACACAAGGTCTATAGAACTTGTCACGCCCCCCAAAACAGATTGCCTTTTAATTAGAGAGTTTTAGAACTAGTGGCTTTCAGTTCCATATCCCAACTTCCCCAAGACAAAGTATTGGTAGACTTGCCTAGCAGTTCCTGTTCAGCTACTTTATTTAAATACGTGGACTCTTAGTGTAGGAAAAGTCAATGCTATTGCCAATAATATACATGGTAATTGACAGGCCTTTAGGAAGTTCAGGATATTTGCCAAATATTAGACTGCAAGGGTTCCTGAGTCTTTTGCCTTTGTGTGCAAATGTGATTGCTGTGTTATAAGTTCTGGTTTCTGAAAGTTTCATTTCTGTAAGCGAAAGGATGCGGCTCAGAGGGAAGTTTTTCCTCTGTGTCCAGCGGTACTTTTGCCTTCTAAGAGTAGCTCATCACTCTTAGTCTCACCTTGATTTCTTTTTTTTTTAATGTTTTTTATTTCAGAGAGGGAGAGAGAGAAAAACATCAGTGACAAGAGAGAATCATTGATGGGCTGTCTCCTGCACGCCCCCTACTGGGGGTTGAGCCTGCAACCCAGACATATGCCCTGCCGGGAATTGAGCTGTGACCTCCTGGTTCATAGGTTGATGCTCAACCACTGAGCACACCAGCCGGGCTCGCCTTGATTTTTAAGGCTGCATTCTTGGGTGGAAAGCTTAGCAAAGCAATAGCTTCTAAATGTCCTTTGTAACCAGTCTGTATTATATAGAAAATTTTTCATATTTTTTTAGGGTATTATTTTTTTCTGATTGAGCACTTAATGCTTTTTAATCTATTGCATTTGAGAGTGTAGTTTAGAAAAAGACTGAAAGAATAATCACCAGAAAAAAAGAATGTGCATTATTTTTCATTTAACTTACTGCATTGTGGTATGTACTAGTATAAGCAAAATACTAGAAACATGTTGCCTTTTGTAATAATACTCTTTGACCTGTTTAAGATGATTTGCCATGAAATATCAATGATGTCCTATTTTCCCAGTAAGTTGGTTTATCTTACTGTGTTTTATTCTCACTCCGGAGGAATTCAGCCAACTTTGTTTTTTCATCAGATAATCTCACAAAATGGTATGCTTTGTACTACCACCACCTGTTTTCAGTACTGAGCCTGGTAACTGGCAGACCCAAGAAAGAATTTTCTTCCTTTAAAGTGTTTTAATAGCCTATTTTAAAAACTGTTGTGAAAAGTAACTCATCACAGCTTTTGAGTAATTTCCACTCTCAAAAAGTTCCGATGTCTTCAGCAGTCCCTGTTGTTCGGGTTGTCAGTCTTGTGTGGTCAGCGGACGTGGGGTCATAATTTGGTTTTGTATTAGAAATAGCACCGGTCACTGGTCTAACTTCTTTAAATGTTTTATTTGTAAAACAAGGATACTGATTTGTCACAGTGGGATCATCAGTTGTCATCAAGTTCCTGGGAAAGGCAGGTACTTGAATCATGTGGCAGCGTCTGCAGTGACTGACCCAGTCGGTTCAGATGCTGGCCTCATGTCTTGGGATGTATTTTATGTGTATATGTTGATAGGTACTGGACTTGAATTCTCACCCAACCAATAGGATGGTATTAGTTATTTATCATGTTATGTTACTGCTTATAATGAGCAAGTACATATACCTTAAACTAATATGAAGGGAAACATACACATATATTAAAGTGTGTAAACGTATCTGGAATTTTTGTTGTGTTAACTTCAAAATTATATGTGCATTATTATAACTTTATTTACATTCTGGCCCTTACTGTAATCAAAGATTATTTTTCTTAAACATTTTCAGTCTGTTTGCCACAGCTGCCACTAATTTTGTGTTTAAAAGAACTAATGAGGAATGTATTTTTCAAAGGCATAAATGAAGGTCAAAATCAAGATTTTGAATTATATAAATATGCAACTAAATTTCAATTCTAAAATAATGCTGCTTTTCTTTTTTTGCTATTTCTTAGCATCTTTCACACGTTGCAGTGCTTACAATTCCAGTAGCTATCAAAGGGCACCATCTGCTTAACACCATTGGTAAAGTGTGAGCAGGTAATGCAGATGGTTTGAGGTCACTTGAGCCTGCGCCCCCCACCCCACCCCACGCCCGCCTCATGGCTGCTGTGCCTGCAGTCAGAAGTTGTCGCAGGTGTGAAGCCATTTTGAAATCTGCCCTTTTTTTACGAGGTGCCCTTTTTAGTTTACAACATTTAGGAGCAGCAGGTACCTGTAGTCTCCTTGTCCAAACATAATGAATGGAATTAGATGTAAGTCATGTTAAGGTGGTTTTATCATTTTTTTATACATTGTGTGTTTGCCCTTTTTTTGACTTTTTACTGAAGTTCAACGGCATTTGTCTTCCTTCTGCCCGGTGACTGACCAGACCGTACACAGATGTGTGTGCGTCACCGTAACTTCCACAAGCCATTTCGGTTTAAGTTGCCTTATGCTCTCAAGTTGTTCTTGTCTAAGCTTTGTCATGTTGGAATCCTAACACTGAATCTGATGTAAAAATGTATGATGTGCTGCAAATTTTATTCATAACAAACTAAGTTATAGCCTATTGTAACCTATAAGACATTTTTTGTAAATTGTCTAATTTATTTTTTCATTTATGTACAGTTTCTTATGTAAATTTTTAGACTGTTTGTGGTGGCCTGTTCTGGAAACATTCTCCTCCTCTTCCTTAATGCTTATTTGCATGAGAGAACCTTGGGTTTGGCTGTTTGCACTGTAGGATTTGGCTGGTTTGCACTGTATGGCCATGAAGCCAACTTCAGCATTCTGCCTTCTTTTCTGTAGCTGGACTTTTTCTAGTTTTGTTCATGTTCTAAATGTTAAAATCATGCTTATTTCCTACTTTCCAAATAAATTCACTAAGTTGTTTACTATGTGCATCTTTGTATGAAGTCTTTATTTTACATAATGCGCTCCCACATTTCCATTCTGGTTCAATGTCGGGTCTAACTGAAGTTGGCTACAGCAGAATGTACACGCCGAGGCAAGGACTGTGTGCAGACTGGTCACCTCTGCATCCCCGTGCTTGGCACAGAGAAGGCAGGTGATAAATAAATAAGTGTGTGCTGAGTGAATTCATTGTAGAGAAGTGTTACCTCTCCAGTCCGCCTATCTAAGACAGAAGTAACAAAGGTGGTCACTACCTTCCTCTCCACAACATTAGGAAGCGCGAATGTTCCTCAGGGATGCAAGCCTTGAAATCTAAGATGCGAATTAATAAAATGTGAAAAGTGCTGCTTTTCCTTGACTGGAGGCCATGCTGCCCCACTCAGAAGTGAGTGTGTTCACATCGTTCCTTCACGCCTAGACGTGCTCCCCAGGAGGTGCCGGATGCTCACGGCACGTGGTATCACAGCTCAGAGAGGCCTATTTCATACATGTTTCCTCCAAACCAGGACTTCATTCACTTATGTTTAATAGGCAATGCCTGTGAGATTCGAGTAAAAGGGAGGGGGGAGAGAGAGAGGCTTTGATGACCTTTGTTAATATGTGAGGAATGAAGTTGGAAAGTTGCCTTCCATGTTTTCATATTGTGTGACTGTCTACTGGAGGCACATAGGAATGGTTGGAGACAGGAAGGCGGCCATGTGAAGTACATAACCTGCCTGTTTAAAAAGAAAAACCCAGTAAACCTGAACTAGGATGAAAATGGAGACTAGAGGAGAAAATGGTGAATTTGGTGTGGAAATTATAGATTTGAGGTGTAGAAGTATAGAAGCGATTGGAAATAAACTATGAAGAGCAAAAGCAGTTCAAGGCTACAAAATAAACGTTCAGGGAGGGGGAAAGGGGTTGTACTGTATTCTATATCCAGACCAAGTAAGTTTTTTTTTTAATATATTTTATTGAGTTTTTACAGAGAGGAAAGGAGAGAGATAAAGAGTCAGAAACATCGATGAGAGAGAAACATCGACCAGCTGCCTCCTGCACACTCCCCACTGGGGATGTGCCCGCAACCCAGGTACATGCCCTTGACCGGAATCGAACCTGGGACCTTTCAGTCCGCAGGCCGACGCTCCATCCACTGAGCCAAACCGGTTTCGGCGTAAGTTTTATTTTTTAAAAAAATATATGTTTTCACTGATAGAGTGAGAGACAGAAACATCAGTGAGAGAGACAACATCAATTGGCTGCCTCCTGCATCTCCCCCACCCCTGCTGGGGATCGAGTCTGCAACCAGACATGTACCCTGACCTGGAATTGAACTGTGACCTCCTGGTGCATAGGTTGATGCTCAACCATTGAGCCACACTGGCCAGGCCAGACCCAGTAAATTTTGAAAACAAGGTGTCTCTTCTGTTTGCATGTTCCTCAACTGAATGTATTGTATATTGAGCAAACATTGTTCACATTTCAGCATCTAAAGTCTTAATCAGCTCCTGTGCTAAACACTTCATAAATTCCTATTTCTGGATTTTGAGTGTCTTTATAAAGTTTTGTTTTGTTGGGGGTTTGGGGTTGTTTTTTCCCCCAAAAAAAATAAATTTAGAAAACCTGGCTGGTCCTTATCTTCTCCTTTACATAAAAGTTGTTACTTCTTGCCCTAACCGGTTTGGCTCAGTGGATAGAGCGTCAGCCTGTGGACTCAAGGGTCCCAGGTTCGATTCTGGTCAAGGGCATGTACCTTGGTTGTGGGCACATCCCCAGTAGGGAGTGTGCAGGAGACAGCTGATCAATGTTTCTCAATGTTTCTAACTCTCTATCCCTCTCCCTTCCTCTCTGTAAAAAAATCAATAAAATATATACATATTTTTTTAAAGTTGGTACTTCTTAAAGTTTTTCTCAGAGGGTCACAGCACACCCTGAAGTGCAGGTGACTGGGCCTGTGGGTGAGTAAGTGCGTATTTCCAGTCGGGGCTCTAAACGGAAACCACGTCTCTGGAAATAGTAACAGATTAGCAGAGCCACGAAAGCCGTGTTATTTGGGGGTGAAGAGCCCATTTACTCCTTTTCCTCTCCAAGAGTGTGGAGTCACTCTGATGTCTTCACAAAAATCATTTTTATCATATCCAACATGCCTTTCAGAAAATTCAAGGCCCTAATCCTGGAAAAAGGTTAAGTCAGTACATATTATATAGGGGTGTGTGTGATAGCCTTTGTTTTCACATTCGCTAGAACACCTGCTCAGGACAATTAATACTTCAAAAAATCATTTTGCCCTGACTGGTTTGGCTCAGTGGATAGAGCGTCGGCCTATGGACTGAAGGGTCCCGGGTTCGATTCCAGGCAAGGGCATGTACCTTGGTTGCGGGCACATCCCCAGTAGGTGGTATGCAGGAGGCAGCTGATTGATGTTTCTCTCTCATCGATGTTTCTAACTCTCCCTTCCTCTCTGTAAAATATCAATAAAATATATTTCAAAAAAATTTTTGTTGTAACTATTATTGATTTTTGTTAACCTTTGGTTTGGGACCTGTTTATTTTTTAATTTTTTAAGTACGTTTTGCCCAACTGGCTGAATAGTTTAGCGTCAACTCATGAACCAAGAGATCACTGGTTTGATTCCTAGTCAGGGTACATGCCCAGAATGTGGGCTCAGTCCCCAGTAGGGGGCCTGCCTGAGGCAGCCGATCAATGATGTTTCTCATCAATATTTCTATCTCTCTATCCCTCTCTAAAAAATAAATACATAAATAAAATTTAAAAAATATTTTTATTGCCTGGCCAGGGTGGCTCCATGGCAGTGGTTGAGCGTCGACCCATGTCCCAAGAAGTGGCTGGTTCGGCCATGTGGGACTTGTTTATTTTTAATATTAAACTTTATTAAAGATGTATGGCTTAACTACAATAACATTTAAATAAATATGTTTGATAAATTTATACACCTATGAAACCATCACTCCAGAATACTTCAATCACTACAAAAATTGCCTGGCCAGTGTTGCTCAGTGGTTGAGTGTCAACCCAGGAACCAGGAGGTCACAGTTCAATTCCCTGTCAGGGTACATGCCCGAGTTGTGAGCTCAATCCCAGTAGGGGGTGTGCAGGAGGCAGCCGATCAATGATTCTCATCATTGGTGTTTCTATCCCTTTCCCTTCCTCTCTGAAATCAATAAAAACATTAAAAAAAAAAAAAAAGTCACCTTGGCCTCCATCCTAGTCACTTCCTGCCTACTCCCGTTCCCTGGCAACCGCTGATCTGCTTTCTGTCACTAGATTCAATTGCTCTTTTCTAGAATTTTCGTATACAGCATACACTTTTTTTTTCCCATCTCACAATGCCGCATCCCTCCCAGCTTTAAGCTCCCTGGAATCACTCTCTGCTTTCTGTGTATAGATTTACCTACAGTATGTTTTCTAAGCCTTAGAAACTGCCGTCGCAGTGGGAGAGCTCAGCATCTCTCTCAATTCCTGACAGTTCAAGCAAACAACCAGCAAAACAAAAGGGAACGCCACAGCTACAAGCTTGAGATAAGGGACATCATGGTGCATTCTGCATCCAGCAACAAGAGAGAACATGCTCATTCTCTCAAGCACACGTGGAACATTTACAAAAACTGATCAGGTGCAAGACCATAGCGTCTCAATAAATGTTTAAAAATTAGACCACATTAAGCACATTACAATACAATTAAGTTATATGACAAGAACAAAAAACACTGTAATTGCTGACAGCTTCAGAAGCGGTGTTGAGTAGTGGTGAACAGCAAGTATTCTGAAAACCAAATCACGTTGTGTACCTGAAACTAATATAGTGTGGGCTAATTATACCTAAATGTTTTTAATCAAGTATTCTTGAGCATGGGTTCAAGAATAGGACTTACTAGGCATATGTTTTCAGGCAAATTTTGTAAATTCCATGTGCCTCTCCAGATGCAGAATGAAGCTGGCTAGCAATCTACCTCTTGTGGTCATCACTCAAGTTCAGCAGGGATCAGAGTTCCACCTTTCAGACACACAGTAGGACTGCACTTCCTGGCTCCCTGTGGTTGAGCAGGTCGATCTGACTAGTGCTGGCTGACTAGTGACTGGAAGTGGTCTGCTTGAGACCTTCCGGAACCCACTTTCCCCTCTAGCTTCACAGCCAGTGGCATTCAAGACGGTGCTGCTCTGCGCCCACCCCAAGTGACTAAAATTAACAGAGGTCTGTCTGCCTCAACCCCCCCCCCCCAAAATAATGAAGGCACTGTGTTACGAGGGAGAAAACTCTTCATTTAGGCACAGACTCCGGGGGCTTGTTACCACAGCATAACCCCCCTGGTATAGGTATCCCAGCTGATAGGAATGGAATCCCACTGAAGAACAAAATCCTACAACGCACCTGATAACTTCAAAGGTAGGTAATGTGCCAATGAACTTGGTCACAGGAGACGCTGGAAAACCAAGTGTCAGTAGCACAGATTGGCACCTTTGCTTTCACTTAATAACATGCTCCAAGAAACAGGTGGGTTCAGAAGGGACCTGGCCAGTTTGCGAGCAGAAATGAAGACAGAGGGACAAGGACTTAAGCAAGGAAGTGACTAATCATGGACCAGGAAGTCTTCGCCAGGGAAGGAGGGAGTGAGGATGTGGGCAGGCGGGTTGAAGGGGTGATGAAAGGTGGTGTCAAGGGCGTTAGAAGTCCTCGTGGGGGTGGATTTGGGGTTCCTAAAGGCAGTGAGGGGGGCAAATAAGTGGGGAGGAAGGAGGTTGGGTTGGGAGAAGATTAAAATCATATGAGTAGCCCGGCCAGTGTGGCTCAATGGTTGAGCATTGACTTATGAACCAGGAGGTCACGGATTCAATTCTGGGTCAGGGCACATACATGCCCAGGTTGTGGGTTCAATCCCCATTGGGGGGCACTGCAGGAAGCAGCCAAACAATGATTCTCTCTCATCACTGGTGTTTCTATCTTTCCTTTCCTCTCTGAAATCAATAAAAATATTTTATTATTTATTTTATTATTCTATTTTATTGTTTGAAATATTACAAATAGTAATAAAAATATTTTTGTTAGAAATCCCATGAGTAGGCCTATCGGAGGTAGCTCTGTGGTTGAACCTCAACCTATAGGCCAGGAGGTCACGGTTCGATTCCCAGTCAGAGTGCACCCCCGATGTAGTCGAGGGTCAGGGCCATCTGAGCGCCATGGGGGGTCAGCTCGCTGTGAGGGGCCCCAAACTAAAGGCTGTGGCATTTTATGGCCCTGGGTGGGTGGTTTGGGAGCGAGGGGAAAAGGCTTTGGGAGAGTTCTGAGCGCTGAGTCAGTGTGGGGCGTGCAGGAGGCAGCCAATGGAGTCTCTCGCTATTGATGTTTCTATCTCTCCCTCTCCCTTCCTCTCTGAAATCAATAAAAACATTTTTTTAAAATCACATGAGTAGGTGAGAACGACAGTGTTTCCATAGAAACCACCTCCGGCTTCTGCCTCAGCGATGCTCCTCACGTGGCAGAGCTGGAACACTGCCTCGCACAGTGGCTGCCGCACGCAGCAGCGTATAGTTTCCAGGCAGAGGCTCGGGTGCGGGCGGGGGTGGAGAGGTGCCTGAAGGACAGTGGCCCTGGACCTGTCGCCGATGGGGGGCTTGGTGGCCGCCAGGGGCTGAAAATGGCAGACATGAGAAATAAAAGGGCAAAAGGCAAGATTGTGGAAAGAAACACGAGGTCTTTTGCTCAAGTGATAGAAAAGCCCATTCAAACCCACTTCAGTATTGGGAACCCTACGTAGAGTCTGGAAAGGGCGGTAACCATGTGTAATCGGCTCCAATGCAATGTCTCAGGCCTGACTAAGGGAGGCGCTCACAAAGGCTTCCCCTGGCGCACCTCCCGGGGGTGGGGGGCCGCCCTTCCCACGCCAAGCCTGGGGCACAGGTGCCGCACTGTGGTCTCTGAGGGGGGTCTCAGTCCAGGGCTCAGGGCACCTGGCCCCTACCCATCACCACCATTTCTAGGCGTCCTTCAGGCCCCTCTGCCTCCTGGAGGGAGAGTGAGGGGCCCTGAAGATGCCTGTCCCCTCTGACTCAGGGCTCAGAGCTCCCCCACTCCCAGCCTTTCCCCCTCGCTCCCAAACCACCCACTCAGGACCAGAAGATGCTAGAGCCTTTTGTTTGGGGCCCCTCGGAGCGAGCTGACCCCCCCTGGAGCTCAGATGACCCTGACCCTCGACTAGGGGGCCCCATTCTGTGGGAGAAGCGGAATGGGGGCGGGGTCAGCGATTTCTCCAAGTTTAGCCTCTTGCCCATTCCATGGGAGTCAGTGCAGATGCTCCTGATACACCCATCGGCGGTGGAAAATACCAGAAGCTGAAAATATGCACCTCACCTACCCAAGAGCCTGGCCCGCCTCAGACGTGCTCGGAACACTCACATGGGCCCCAGATGGGCAAAGGCATCGAACACAGGCCACCGTATAATGGAGCGGCGAAAGCCTGTGTGTTTACTGAATGCGGCACTGAAAGCGCAAAGCACAATGGTCGTAGGAGTCCTCGCCGTTCACCTCCGCGGCTGATCGCGCCTGGCACACAGACAGGCGTTTGTAGACATAATTGGGCGGAAAAACACAAAACAGTGTCCCAAAACCCCAGAGACCCAGCACCTGCAGCGGATGCCTCCGTGGCTGGGCTGCCCAGCGGTGCTCAGCCCAGCGTCCCGAGAGAGGACCACACCCAGGGGTCACCAGCCCCGGAGAAGATCAAAATTCTAAATCTGAAGGACGGTTTCCACTGCACACCGACAGCCTTCGCACACGCCACTGTCAAGGTGAAAGCCGCCAGTTGCAGCTCCGTAAGCGGGGACCACCTGTAAGCACTTGACTCTCATGTTTGGCTCCCTGCGCTCTGAGCCACTCGGACCCGGGCCGCCCCGGCTCAGCAGAGCTTCTGAGCAGCACCATCCACACAAACACTTCACAGCCTGGTGTCCGGCACAGGCGCCAGCGCTCTCCTGGAATCCGAGCCGCCACAGAGGCTCCAGGTACCAGCAGGCACGCAGCAAAGCTCAGCTGTTATTCTAAGCACCGTCCTAAGTCTGCCTTTCGCAATCACGGGATTTTAGACGGGGGAGGGCGGGGGGAGGGGGGCCTGCAGGCACATTAGAATCACCTGTGAGGTCTTCTAAGCCTGGCGGGAGCCAGGCCTCCCCTAGAGCATGATTTTCATTTCATTGACACAGAAAGACAGAGAATCTGCTCCACAATATCCCAAACCGCCCTCTTTCCAGCTCCACCAACTTGTCTGAACCCGGTCCCAGGGGCAGGAAGTCCACGGGGACGACTGCCAGGCCCGCCCCCCTCTCCCCGCCCCCGCCCCCCGCGAGCCCACGTCCCCAGCTTGTGGGTCAAACCTCAGGCCCAGGGAACCCCGCTTCCTCGTCTCCCCCAGGCCACCCTCCTGAGAGGGCACGTTGCGCCCATTTGCAACGCAAGTCCAAGGCGTGGCTTGAAGGAGGCTGTTTGGAACGCCCCTGGGACCTGAGGCCTGGGGTCTGCAGACTGGCTCCTGAGGCCTCCCAGGGTGTGCGCCGGCCCGGGATGGGGGGAGAGAGGCGCAGGCCACGCACAGGCAGCCCCAGCAACGTCAGGGGGGCTCGGACGCGGGCGCCCATTCCGCTGCCATGCCTGAGGCTGAACCTCTCCGGCCCGGTTTTCCCGGTGCTTGCTCTCATTCTTAGTTTTAAAACCATGTTAAAGTCAGAGACATGCTCAGCCCGCTCTGCCTAGGACAAGGACAGAAGTGCTTCAGAAATACGAATGTCGGAGAACCCGAGGTACTCACTGCGGCTCAGACGTGCGGCCTGCTGCTCAGAGCAGGGCTGCAGCTGGGAGGCGAACTGCCGATTTAAAGGAAGGGGTTTCAGCTGGTGTAAGACAGCCTCCTCCGGACAAAGGTCCGTTCCCCGGGGCTTCTCCCCCCCCCCACCCCCCACCCCCCACCCCCCACCCCCCAGCCTCCCTCCCTCCCTCCCAGAGGCAGCCAGCGGGAGGTCGGACCTGCGTGCTCCCCGCTGGCCCCTGCCGCCTGCTGTGGGCCCAGGTTCAGCTCCCGCGGCTGAGCACCAGCCTCCCCCCACCCCCCGCACCTGCTGCGGGAGTGATGGCTCCAGCTGCTTGTCCTCTGACACTCACTGCGAGTTCGCCAGCTCCTCATGGGAAGCAGACCTCTCAGGAGGCCTGTAAGCGCCTCGCCACCCCAACGCAACCCCCGGCCTTTCTGCCAACTCGCAGTCCTCAGCTGCCTGTTACTGACACTGACACTGAGAGGAAAGACAGGAGGCACGGCACGCAGGGCTCCGTGCAGGTAATTCAGGTTGCACGGCGGCTCCTCCGTCAGGCCTCACGGGACGGTGAGGCGGGCTCCTGTAGCTGAAAGCTCCCATCCACCCCCCGGGTTGTGGGCTGACTGGTGCTGCCTCCAGTTCAAATGTCCAGGCCCTAACCCTCCAGGCGATCATATTTGGAGATGGGGACATTAAGGCGGTCATTGAGGTTAAATGAGATCCTCAGGGTGGGGCCCTAATTTGATAAGGGTCTGAAGATGAGAGACAGGGTGGGGGAGGGGGGTGTAGGGGGGTTCAGTGGTGATAGAGGGAGACTTGGGGTGCGAGGCACACAATGCAGGGTACAGATGATGTGTTGCAGAATTGTGCGCCTGAAACCTGTAGGATTTTGTTAACAAGTGTCATCCTCATAAATTAAATAAGAAGGAGAAAAAAAATAGAGAGACACCAGGGATTTCTCTTCCCCGCTCTTCCTCTGCCCCTCCCCTCTCCCTCCATGGCTCTCTCCGCCCCACCCCCACCCCGGCGCACACGGAGAAAGGCCGAGGGAGCCGCAGGGAGAAGGCAGCCTGCAGCAAAGGAGGAAGGCGCCACCAGGAACCACCTGCTGGCACCTTCACCTCGGACTTGCAGCCGCCAGAGCTGGGAGAAAATAAATGTCCATTGCAGAAGCCACGCAGACTGCAGGGTTTTGTTGTGACAGCTGCGCAGCCTAGGACACTTAGAGACCCCATTTCCTGCCTCCTGGGAACTCACACATCCTCGGCTCTGGGCAGGTCGGGGGCCAGTGTCACTGTGTCCTGGGCCTCACTGTCCACTGGGGCCTCCAGCGTGGACCTTCCGTTCCACGTCCCTTAGCCCTGACTCCCATATTCCTCTTGGTACTCACTGTGTCGCTCCATTGGCCAGGAATCTATCTGCAATGCAGAGACACTTTTAGGAGGTTGCTTTCATGCCCTGTGTCCACGGTGGTCCCACTTTAAAGACTGAAGTGTGTGTGTGTGTGTGTGTGTGTGTGTGTGTGTGTGTGGGCTCATGCAGGAGAAAGAAGCCAGGTCCCCATGCTCTGTCCCCCTCCTGGGCCACAGACACCTGTAAGAAAGAACCCAGGGCTGCTCGTGGAGGCTGAGCCGTCTGAAGGGCTGGGTGCTGTGGGGTTCTGAAAGGAATCTCCCTGTGCCCTAGGAGTCCATCTCCAGCCTCAGGGTTTCAACCCAGCAGTGAATTAATTAGCCTAGGATTGGAGAGAGGGTTTTCAAAGCACAGGAGCCAGCATAGACCTCCGTGGAAGGGCCGTAGGGTTTGGAGTCTGATTCCTGTGGTTCTGGTTTCCGGTTGGGACCTTACCTGGGGCATCTTAAGCTAAAGCTCATCGTCTGTCTGAACTGCCGTCTCCCACCTGTGAAGTGGGAGTCAGGATCCTTGCTTTGCAGGGTTGCAATGAAGACTTTACATTTTATCTTTTTTTTTTATTAGGACCTGCTTTTTTGTTTGTTTGTTTCCTTTATTGATTTTTAGAGAGGAAGGGAGAGGGATAGAGAGATAAAAACATCAATGATAAGAGAGACTCACTGATAGGCTGCCTCCCGCATGCCCAGTACTGAGGCACGGGCAGGTGTCCTGACCAGGAATCAAACCAGCAACCTCTTGGTTCATGGGTCAACGCTCAACCGCTGAGCCACACCGGCTGGGCAGGAGTTCATCTTCCATGGCAATGCCTGGTTCGGGTTTTTGTAGATGTGTACTCCATCCACCCTCTTCTTCCTGAATCAGTCTGGCCAACAAATCTGCATGGTAGCCCCCCCCCCAACCCCCACTTTGTAGCTGTGTGGGTGTGGTGGGGGACTGGGTGGGGGAGGAGTGAAGGGGTGGCTGCCTTATTACAAATCTGATTTATCTTTTTTTTTTTTTTTGGTTCAAAAAGTATGTCCTCAGAAAACGCAGACTAACCGTAATCTCTGCCCGAGCAGGTCTGAGGGACCCACTCTCCCAACGCTGCATTAGCGAGCAGTCACTCCCAACTACAGGGCCACCACCTTGGCAACTGGCAATGGGGATTTTCCAAATGTGTGAGTGAATGAATAAATGAAAGGCCTTATTAAGGCCTCGTCTGGAGCATGCCCAGCGCTCCAGGCATTGCTCCCTCTCCCTGGAGTGAGAACCATAATGAGATGCACCGAGTCCAGCAGCTCAGGGTCTGCAGGAAATGCTCTTCAGAGACAGGGTCTTCCTGGGAGTCATTTTTCCAGTTGTTTCTCAACACTTGGCGATGCCACTTTGGGTATGTGATGCCTCACAGTGGGATTCTGGGAGGTGGGTCCACTTCCTCCCCTCTTCTCCCTCCCCTCGCCCCTTCCCCCCACCTTGTTTTGCTGTTTTGAAATCTAAGAAAAGGGTAGAAGAGGGAGGTGGGAGAAAGACTGGGTGTGTGAGGCTATAGGACTGTTTATCAATATCCAACGCCCCTTCCTGGAGGGACTAGTGACTTGGCCAAAGTATAGGAAGTGCCCCTCAGTTCCAAGGGCAACTTTACAAGCTCATTAGCAATTGTCCAGCTCTTCCTGACCCTCCCGCCTCCCCCCAGGGGTTGAGGAAGCCTGTGTGAGCCCCTGGGGAGTCACTGCCCTGATTGATTGGAGCGATGGGCCCCATCCCCAGCTATTGTAGGGATTGTTTCTGCAGCAAAACCCAGTCCGGCTCACGGATACAAGTGGATACCGTTTCTTTATGCCATTTAATAGTTAAGCGAAGGAGAGCAAAACAGCACACAAAGAAAACACAGACATGGTAACACTGAAGGCGGCAAGGTCTGGGGGAGATCTCTCAGGGGCAGTCCCGGCGGGGCTCTACTTGCTGCTGCGGCTCTTGGAACTGGACCGGATGGGCCGGTAGACGCCGACCACCACGGCGTGGTCTCGCTCATAGGGCTCCAGGGTCAGCTGCTCCTGGGGCTTCAAATTCTCCTGCTGCAGCTTCCTCACCTCCGAAGCGAACACCGCCTCGGCCGACGCGGTGGAGTCGATGCAGTTGGCCTTGATGGAGATGAGAAAGTGGCCCCCGTTGCGCAGGAAGGTGTGGGCGTTCAGAGCCAGGATGCGGGACTGGTCGGGCTGAGCCACGTCTGCGAAGATCACATCCACCATCCCCACGAGCATGCGGTACTTGAGCGGGTGCCGGGCATCTTCCAGGACCGGGATGATGTTGGTGCGGCTCTTGGCGACGTTGACCAGGTCGCGGCCGGCGCGGTGCGAGAACTCGACCGCGTAGACCAAGCCGTCGGGGCCGATGATGTCGGAGACGTGGGAGACCGTGGTGCCCGAGGCGGCGCCCAGGTACAGCACCTTGCACTTGGGCTTGATGTGGATCTGGTCGACCCCGCCCAGGATGGCCGCGGCCAGCTTGGAGCGGAAGGGATTCCAGGTGCGGTACTCCACCTTCGCGCCGCCCTCGTTCACCGTGACCCGCCGCTCGCCGTACACCGACTGGCCGGGCACCATATTCAGCGTGACCAGCGCGTCCTCCATGCCGCGGTAGATGAAGACGCCCTCGTGCCGGTGCGGCTCCACCGTCACGACCCTCATCCCCTTCTTGCGGCGGTTCTTGTTCTTGCCGCCGCGCCGCCCGCCAC
This sequence comes from Myotis daubentonii, assembly GCF_963259705.1. NCBI lineage: Eukaryota > Metazoa > Chordata > Mammalia > Chiroptera > Vespertilionidae > Myotis > Myotis daubentonii. Next base: position 103,619,966 of record NC_081844.1, on the reverse strand, counting down.
CGTAGCCGCCGCCGCCGCCGCCGCCGCCGTAGCCACCGCCGCCGCCACCATAGCCGCCGCCGCCGCCGCCGCCACTGCCACCGCGGTCCCAGCCGCCGCTGCGATCCCAGCCGCCGCCGCCGCCACCGCTGCTGCTGCCGCCGCCGCCACGGTCCCAGCCACCGCTGCGGTCCCAGCTGCTCCTGTCGCCGCCGCCTCCACCGCCGCCGCCACCGCGCCCGCGGCCCCGGCTGAAGGTACGGCCCCGCGAGCCGTAGCTGCCCTTGCCGCCCTGGCCACCTCCATCACCGCCGTAGCCTCCCCTGCCTCGTCCTCCGCCCCAGCCGCCACCCCAGCGGCCACCCGAGCCGCCCCCGCGCCAAGAGGACTTCATGGCGCACCCCGGGCACCGGTGGTCAGCTGCGGCCGGTGGCTCCGGGCGGCGGTCCTGGCGCAGGAACAAAGGTTGGCGGCGGCGGCCGGCGGCACCGCTCGCCCAGCTCCCGCGGCACGGACGCCGAGCGCGGCAGTGGAGCGCACCGCAGTGCCGCAGTGCCGCAGTGCCGCTCCACCCGCGCCCTTGACGCAGGCACTGGCGTCATCGCATCCGCCGCAGGGGCGATGCGGGAGCCCCCGGAAGCCCCCCTGGCTGCAGACGTGGCCTGCCGCCTGCTCTCTCCCCTCCCCCACCCATCTGCTTCCTCAGGGACCCCTCCCACCTCTCCTGGGCTGCAGAAGCGGGCGTCTGGGCAGGACCGGGGGAGAGAAGCATGGGCTTCGTCCTGGCTGGGCCGCTCGCGTGCTGTGTGGTCTCGGGAAGCTCACTGACCCTCTCTGCGGTTCTTGTTTGAACTTGAGCAAGTTTCTTGCGCTGCCTCTCATCATCCCATCTGTAAAGCAAAACCTGCCTCGAAGGGTTGCTTTTAAAAAATTATTTTTATTGATTTCAGAGAGGAAGGGAGAGGAAGAGGGAGATATAGAAACATCAATGATGAGAGAGAATCATTGATCAGCTGCCTCCTGAACGCCCCCTAATGGGGATCAAGTCCAGATCGACCCCGCAACCCGGAATCCAGCGGTGACCTGATTCACAGGTGAATGCGCAACCACTGGGCCACCCCGGCGGGCTAAATGCATTTCTTTTGGTCAATCTTTTTTTAAAAAAATGTTTTATTGATTTTAGAGAGATATATAGCAGCATTAATAATGAGCCCTGGCTGGTTGCTCAATGGCTAGTGTCGGCCCTCGGACTGGAGGGTTCCCGGTTCAACTCCCCGTTCCAGTCAGGATGCATGCAGGAGGCAGCCAATTATGTCTTTCTCTCAAATTGATGTTTCTGTCTCTCCCCCTCCCTTTCACTCTCTCTAAAAATCAATGGAAAAATATCCTTGGGAGAGGATTTTAAAAAATCGATGAGAGATAATCATCCATCAGCTGCCTCCTGCACGCCCCCCACTGGGGATCCAGCCCCAATGCATGTATGTGCCCTGACCAGGAATCCAGCTGTGACCTCCTGGTTCATGGGTCGATGCTCAACCCCTGGGCAACACTAGCCAAGCTCTTTTGGTCAATCTTTTTATTGAGGTATAGTTTACATATACATAACAAAAGTGCCATTTTGTTTTGTTTTAAATCAGTGAATTGGTGTAGAACTTTAACCACTTGAGAATGGTTCTGGCACTCTTTTAAAAATATATTTTTATTGATTTTAGAGAGGGAGAGTTATAGAGATAGACACATCAATGATGAGCGAGAATCATTGATCAGCTGGCCTCCTTCATGCCCACTACTGGGGATCAAGCCTGCAACCCAGGCATGTGCTCTTGGCCAGAATCGAACCTGGGACCCTTCACTCTGCAGGCCAATGTTCTATCCACTGAGCCAAACCGGCTAAGGCGGTTCTGGCACTCTTATACAAGGTTGGTGGGAGTCCAAATTGGTACACATACTTGAACAAAACAAACAATGAACCTAAACTTTGACTTAGTTAACTGCTAAAATTTTATCCTAAAGGGACAACCCCAGCAATGACCAGTGATGGTAGTTAGGACTAGTGGAGCAAGGGTAGTGATGAACACTGTTGTCATGGAAGGGGTGGAGGAGCTGAGATGAGTAGACTAATACAAGAGATGTTTAGAAGATAGAATTGTCCTCACTAGTGTGGCTCAATGGTTAGAGTGTTGGCCTGGGCACCAAAGGGTCACAGGTTTGATTCCTGGTCAAGGGCATGTACCTGGTTCAAAGTGTTGTCTCTCTCTCACGTCAATGTTTCTCCCTCTCTTCTACCTCCCTCTCTTCCTCTCTCTCTGAAAAAAAGAAAAAAAAAGAAAAAGCAATGGATATTTAGAAGATAGAATCCACAGGACTTTCTGACAGGCTAGATATAGGAAGTCAGAAAGTGAACTTCCAACCATGGATTGCTAAGGTGTAGTGGCTCCAGCCCTGGTTGCTCTCTTAGCTCTGCTCCATGAACTGTGCGGAATGCCAGAACCTGTTCTGGGAGCATGGGGCAGCAAGAAACTGTTGATTCTTCAGAGTGAGTGGGTCAGAGCCCTAAATCCTATAATGTGCCTCAGCAGAAGCCAAGAATCTCATATTTATCCTTGAATTCTGGTCCATATTCAAATATCCGTTCTTTCAGTCTGCAGTATCTTCTTGAGTACACACAAAAAAAGAACCACTGGCACCAAGGACAGTGAACACGCCAATGCAGAAGTTTTCGGGTTTGGTCAGCACCACGGACAGCGACACCAATTGGGGCTACTTTGGTGACTAGAGCCGGCTTCCTAGCGAGGAAGCCAACCCAAGAGCCGGGGAAGGTGATGTAAGCAACTGGCTGACCGCCCTATCAGAGGTATTAATTGCCTACTCCACAGCGAGATAAAACGTACTTGAAGGCCAGGGGAAATGTCAGGCAGTGGGTACTGAAGGTGCACACATTCCATCTGGGCCAGGATTCTTGTCCCAAATTCATGGACAGCAGCAGTACCAGTTTCCCTGCGGGCCAGAGTGCTTCCTTAATGGGCACCACAAGTCTATTTGCTGGAACGTGGACAAGGGGTCTGAGAGCGCAATAGATGGTTCCGAAGGTGGATGGTTCACCTAAAACACTACTTAGAGGTACCTGCTCGCAAATTGAGGAGTGTTCTCCAAAATGATGAGCTGTGATTGATGCTGTGAATTGGATTCTCCCACATCAGAGCCTGTAATGGTTAATTTTATGTGTCAACTTGACTGGGCCACAGGGTGCTCAGATATTTAGACATTTGGGAAGGAACTAACTTGTCTGGATTCAGGTCAAGAGCTGGAGGAGCAGCTTTCTTCCAGAGAGAAGTGCTGGCAGAGGCCAGTGTTCCTTTGCTGAGGCCTCCAGGCCAGAGTTGACAGGACACCCCATATCTGAATCTCCATTAACCTGGCTCACAACTTTCCCCCCTTCCTGGCGATTCCCTGAGACCCAGCCCCTCCCTACTTATAGGCTCATTCAAGCCATTTCCAGTGACTTTTCCATACAACTGGCCTCCCTTGCCTCATGCTTTGGACTTTCTTAACATCTCTCAAATAAGTATCAGCTGGCATCAGCATGCCCTGTACCTCTCAATAAGTGAACCTAGGCCTGGCAGAGGCAACCTGCCCTGGTTCAGTGTGGCCTCTCCTGGGCACCTCCAAACTCCACACAAGTAGCAGCCATCTGCAGATTGCTTTGGAGCTCATGCTGGGTGGCCCCAGGCAGGGCAGTTAGAGGCTGACTTTGAAACTTCTGAGAAGCCAGAGCCAGGGTACCTGGTGATCAACCTTTACCATGCCGGATTAAAACCTTACCACCTACACGAGTGACACACTCAAGGGAGAACTCAGTGAGCACCAAAGCCCACAGAAGCGAGTCCCGCCCCGTAGGGTTGGCTCCTGCAATGCAGCTCCTCAGCTGCAGCCGAAGCTAATTTTCCCAACCGATGGACCTGAGGGTCAATCCCTCACAGTATCGCCAACATAAATCAAGGCTCAATGCAATAGGAAAGTGCACACAGCTCACACGGGGGCGCACCTGAAGTGCCCAGCTCAGGTGACTGGGGAGGCTGAGCCTACAGGACACCTGCTAACAAGGCCACTCTACTAAGTCCAGGCTGCTAAGACATAGCAGCTCTGCCTAGTGAATAGAAGCAAGCACAGGGAAGCAGCCAAAATGCAGAGACAAACACAGCACAAGCGAAAGAACAGGAGAAATCTCCAGAAAAAGAACTAAATGAAATGGAAGCAAGAAAACTACCAATACAGAGTTCAAAACAATGGTTAAAAGGATCCTCAAGGAATTAATGAGAACTTCCAGGAACTTAGTGAGAATTCCAAGGAAATTAGTGAGAACATCAACAACATAAAAAAGTAGCTTTCAGAAATGAAGCATACAATAACTGAAATAGAGTAATTTACAGGGAATCAACAGTAGAGTAGAGAATGCCAAGAATAAAGTAAGCAATTTGGAATATGAGGAAACAAAAAACACCCAAGCAGAAGAGAAAAAAATAATCCAAAAATATGAAGATAGTGTAAGGAGCCTCTAGGACAACTTCAAATGTGCCAACATTCACATCAAGGGAATGCTGGAGGGAGAAGAAGGGGAGCAAGAAATTGAAAACCTATTTGAAAAAATGACAGAAACTTCCCTTATCTGGTAAAAGAAATAGACATACAAGTCCAGGAAGCATAGAGTCCCAAACAAGATGAATCCAAAGAGGATGAATCCAAAGAGGCCCACACCAAGACACGTCATAATTAAAATGCCAGAGGTTAAGACAGTGAATCTTAAAAGTAGCAAGACAAAAGCAGGTATGCCCTAGCCAGTGTGGCTCAGTGACCAGAGCATTCATCCATGGACTGAAGGGTCCTGGGTTCAATTCTGATCAAGGGCATGTACCTTGGATGCAGGTTTGATCCCCAGCTCTGGTCAGTGCCTGTGCAGGAGGCATGTCTCTCTCATATTGATGTTTCTCTCTCTGTATCTCTCTCCCTTCCTTACACTCTCAAAGAAAAAAAAGAAAAGCAGTTAATTACCTACAAGGTAGCACCTATACAAATGTCAGCTAATTTCTCAACAGAAACTATGCAGGCCAGAAGGGAGTGGCGAGAAATATTAAAAGTGATGAAAAGCAAGTACCTACAACCAAGATTACTCTATCCAGCAAAGCTATCATTTACAACTGAAGGTCAGATGGAGCTTCACAGACAAGAAAAAGCTGAAGGAGTTAGTTTATCATCACCAAACCAGTGTTACATGAAATGCTAAAGAGGCTTAAGTAGAAGAGCTTCCTTTCTGATCTACCATCTGTGGTGGAGTCACTGCCAAGATGCAGATTTTGGTAAAAACTCTCATGAGGAAAACCATCACTCTCAAGGTTGAGTCCTCGGATACGATAGAAAATGTAAAGGCCAAGATCTAGGATAAGGAAGGAATTCCTCCTGATCAGCGAAAACTGATCTTTGCTGGCAGAAGGATGTGCTTTGACTACAACATTCAAACGGAGTCCACTGTCCATCTTGTGTTGAGACTTCGGGTGGTGCTAAGAAAAGGAAGAAGTAGTCTTACACCACTCCCAAGAAGAATAAGCATAAGAGAAAGAAGGTTAAGCTGGCTGTCCTGAAATACTACGAAGTGGATGAGAATGGAAAAATCAGTCGCCCTCGCCGGGAGTGCCCTTCAGATGAATGTGGTGCTGAAGTTTTTATGGCCAGCCACTCTGACAGACATTATTGTGGCAAATGTTGTCCAACCTATTGCTTCAACCAACCAGAAGACAAGTCATTGTATTTGGGTCAACAAAAGACACAAACTAAAAAACATAAAATAAAGAAATAGAAGATCAAAATATGAATAATAAAATGGCAATACATGCATCTCTATCAATAACTGAATCTAAAAATCAAAATAAATGAACCAGGAATCTAATGAACAAAATAAACTGATCAATTAAATAGAACCAGAGGCATGGAAACCTGGAGCAGACTGAAGAATCTCAGAGGGAAGGAGGGAGGTAGAGGGGGGAAGGGGGTGCTGGGAAGAGATTAAAGAATTTATATCACTTTCGGCTCGGAAGAGGCTCAGGTGCAACTTTCTTCGGTCGTCCCGAATCCGGGTTCATCAGACACCAGCTGCCTCCACCATGCCGCTGTAGTTCAACCCCAACGAAATCAAAGTCGTATACCTGAGGTGCACCAGTGGGGAAGTGGGTGCCACGTCTGCCCTGGCCCCCATGATCGGCCCCCCTGGGCCTGTCTCCAAAAAAGGTTGGTGATGACACTGCTGAAGCAACCAGTGACTGGAAGGGTCTGAGGATTACAGTGAAACTGACCATTCAGAACAGACAGGCCCAAATTGAAGTAGTGCCTTCTGCCTCTGCCCTGATCATCAAAGCCCTCAAAGAACCGCCAAGAGACAGAAAGAAGCAAAAAAACATGAAGCACAGTGGAAAGATCACTTTTGATGATTGTCAGCATTGCCCGACAGATGCGGCACTGATCTTTAGCTAGAGAACTCTCTGGAACCATTAAAGAGATCCTGGGGACTGCCCAGTCTGTGGGGTGCAATGTTGACGGCCGCCACCCTCATGACATCATAGGTAATACCAACAGTGGTGCATTGGAATGTCTGACTAGTTAAGAACTACAGAGGAAAAATGTTTCAATTAAAGATCATTTGACAACCAAAAAAAAAAAATTTATATGAACATATGCATTACATATGGACAGACAGGGTGGTGAAGGCCTGGGATGGGGCAGGAACCAGGTGGAGGGGGGAGATGGGGGAGCGGGGAAAGGGGGACATCTGTAATACCTTCAACAATAAAGGTTTCTTTAAAAAGCAAAAAATAAATTAAAAAATAATAAAATAAGGAGACTTATCCTATTAATGCCACATCCTGTGACCTCATTTAACCTTATTACTTTCCTTACTCCACAAACAGACACTGAAAGTCAGGGCTTCAACATGAATTTTGGGGAGACACACTTAAATCTATAGTAATGAGCTACTGTTCCAAAGGTCTTCTTTCTAAGAGAAACCTTAGAAATCATCAGTTTATCTTTTTACGGAATAAGAAACTGACAAATTAAAAATGGCGGTGGAGTAAGTGGATGCTGCAGACACCCTCTCACGTCCAAACTGGAATTACAACTAAAATACAGAAAAACTTACTGAATAATCAACGGCAGACTCCCTGGAAAGAACCTTGATAACTGAGGACCAAAAATGGAGACCACATGGAGGCTGGTAGGAGGGACGGAGGCGTGAAAGGGCTGCCCGGGCCCCCACAGAGAGGAGCTGAAGTTCCAGAGAGATATCTCAGCTGTGGGCAGTTGCCACTGAGGACTCTGGGGCCTAATCCCAAGCTGGGCCCCCAGCAGAGCGCACCAGAACTGGGAAAGGTACCCACATAATGTCTGTCTGCCAGGGAGAGACGGCTGGAAAGTCAACGCATAAAATTCCCTGTGGAGCCGTCCATCTTGTGCTCTGACAGAGGAACAGCAGTGTGGACTGAATTGAAGCAGGGTGAGCAGAAGCCAGGATCAAGGGCTCTGGGGTGAGAGCTCAGAAGGCAGACTCCCCGGTTTCCTGTGCTGAGCCATTCCCTCACCTGCAGAGGCAGTCTTTCTCATGCAGACAATTGCTATGGAGGTGGCACCACCTGAAGGGAAGACAACTGACCCACCCTATTGGAAAACACCTTGCTCCTTACCAGACTGAGTAACAATGAGCCTCCAGGCAGAAAGTTACCCTGGCCTACCCTGTTGAAGAAGTCTCTTGCCACATCTGCGGATGACTGCCGGAGTGCACATTAAGAGGAATTCTATCAGTCTGCAGCCAGAGGCAGTCTCTGGAAGCTTTGAGTCTTTTAGTCAGAAATAGCATTCGACACTGTCAGGCAACAGAGATTGGGAGGCGTAGAGGATCTACTTAATACATAGTCACAAACCCAAACAGGGAACCAAAATGAGGAAACAAAGAACCCACAAATGAAAGAGCAAGAGAATTCTCCAGAAGAGATAAATGAAACAGAGATAAGAAATTTAATCTGAGACAAACCTACAGCCAACTTCATACTCCACGGGCAAACACAAAAACCATTTCCCCTGAGAACAGGAACAAGACAGGGATGCTCACATTCATCACTCCTGTTCGACACAGTACTAGAAGTGCTAGCCATATCAGAAAAGAAGAAATAAAAGGCATCCAAACTGGAAAAGAAGTAAAACTGTCATTATTCGTAGGTGACATGATATTATACATAGAAAACCCTAAAAACTTCATCAAAAAACTACTAGACTTAATAAATGAATTCGTAAATGTAGCAGGATACAAAATTAACACCCAGAAATCTATGGTTTTTTTATATACCAATTATGAACTTACATAAAGAGAAACTAAAAAAAAAAATCCCATACTTTGCACAGTGGCAGTATTGTAGCCAATGATGTATATCTGAGGTGTGATTATTGCTAACTGAAAACAAAACAAACAAACAAACAAATCCCATATACCACTGCAACAAAAAAATTAAGATACCTAGGAATAAATTTAACTAAGTAGGTAAAAGACCCAAACTCGGAAAACTACAGGACATTGAAAAAAGACATAGAGGAAGATATAAACAAATGGAAGAAAATACCATGCTCATGATTGGTAGCATCAACATTAAAATGTCCATACTAACCCCCTCAAAAAAAAAAAATGTCCATACTACCCAAAACAATCTATAGATTCAATGCAATCCCCATTAAAATACCAATGGCGTATTTCACAGACCTAGAATAAACTCTCCAAAAATTTATTTGGAATTAAAGAAGACCCCGAATAGCCACCACACTACTGAGAAATGAGGAAACGAAGTTGGAGGGATCACAATACTAGACATCAAGCTTTATTACAAAGTCACTGTTCTCAAAACTGCCTGGAACTGGCACAAGAACAGACATATAGACCAATAGAACAGAGAACCCAGTAATCGACCAAAGCCATTATGCTCAGTTAATATTTGACAAAGGAGGCAAGAGCATACAATGGAGTCAAGACAGTCTCTTCAATAAATGGTGTTGTGAAAGTTGGACAGATACATGCAAAAAATGAAACTAGACCACCAACTTACACCGTACACAAGAATAAACTCAAAATGGATAAAGGACTTAAAACAGTGAGACAGGAAACCATAAAAAATCTTAGAAGAATCCAAAGGCAGCAAAATAGCAGACATAGTATATCATAGCAATATCTTTACTGATACAGCTCCTAGAACAATGGAAACTAAGGAGAAAAATAAACAAATGGGACTACAACAAAATAAGCTTCTGCATAGCAAAAGATACCATCAACAAAACAACAAGAAAGCCCACTGCATTGGAGAACATATTTGCCAATGTTATATCCGATAAGGGTCTAATTTCCAAAATTTATAGGGAACTCATACATCTTAACAAAAGGAAGATAAACAATCTAATCAAAAAATGGACAAAGGACCTAAATAGACACTTTTCGAAAGTGGACATATAGCCCCAGCTGGTTTGGCTCGGCCTGCAGACTAAAGGGTCCTGGGTTCGATTCCTGGTCAAGGGCACATGCCAGGTTGCGGGCTCGATCCCCAGTAGGGGGTGTGTAGGAGGCAGCCGATGGATGATTCTCTCTCATCCTTGATGTTTCTATCTTTCTCTCCCTCTTCCTTCCTCTCTGAAATCAATAAAAATATATCCTAAAAAAAGAAAGCATACAGAAGGCCAAGAGACATATGAAAACATGCTCAAAGTCACTAATCATCCAAGAGATGCAAATCAAAACAACAATGAGGTACCATCTGACACCTGAATGGCTAACATCAACAAATCAACAAATGACAAGTGCTGGCAAGGATGTGGAGAAAAAGGAACCCTTGTGCACTGCTGGTGGGAATGCAGACTGGTGCAGCCACTGTAGAAAACACTATGGAGTTTCTTCAAAAAATTAAAACTGGAACTCCCATTAGACCCAGTAGTCACACTTCTAGGAATATATCCCCCCCAAATCAGAAACACCAATCAGAAAGGATATATGTACCCCTATGTTCATAGCAGCACAATTTACAATAGCTAACATTTGGAAATAGCCTAAGTGCCCATCAGCAGATGAGTGGATTAAAAAACTAGGGTACATCTACACAATGGAATACTTACTACGCTGCTGTAAAAAAGAAAGAACTCTTAAAATTGGCAACAGTTGCCCTAACCGGTTTGGCTCAGTAGATAGAGCGTTGGCCTGCAGACTGAAAGGTCCCAGGTTCGATTCCGGTCAAGGGCATGTACCTTGGTTGCGGGCAACATCCCCAGTAGGGGGTGTGCAGGAGGCAGCTGATCAATGCTTCTCTCTCATCGATGTTTCTAACTCTCTATCCCACTCCCTTCCTATCTGTGAAAAAATCAATAAAATATATATTTTTAAAAAAATTGGCAACAGCATGGATGGACCTGGAAAGCATTATGCTAAGTGAAATAAGCCAGCTGGAGAAAGATAAATATCACATGATCTCACTCATTTGTGGAATATAATGAACAATATAAACTGACGAACAAAAATAGATCCAGAGACAAAGAAGCATCGAACAGACCATCAAACCTCAGAGGGAAGGCAGGGGAGGATGGGAGGAGGGAGGCGTAAGAGATCAACCAAAGGACTTGTATGCATGCATATAAGCATAACCAAATGGACACAAACACTGGGGGGATGAGGGCATGTTCTAGGGGGTGGGAGTTGCCAGGGAGAGGTCAATGGGGGAAAAAGGAGACAATACGTAATATTTTAAACAATAAAGAATTAAATATTTTTTATCTGAAACAGACTTCAGAATAATGATGGTAAGATGCTCAACAGCATGAGAAAAGATGTAACTATGAAAAAAGAATAGTCATAGCACAAATAAAGAACACATTGGAAGGCATACACAGCAGATTAAAGGAAGCTGAGTACCGAATCAGTGAATTAGAAGACAGGGTTGAAAAAATCACTCAATCAGCGAACCAAAAAGAAAAAAATTAATTAAAAAACAGGAGATCTTAAAAGAGCTGTGGGACAACATGTCTGCCAGAAGAGGCAGAAAGGGAGAAAGGGATAGAGAATGTGTTTGAAGAAATAATGGCAGAAAACTTCCCTAACCTGGTAAAAGAAAGTCACACAAGTACAGGAGTTACAGAGAACCCCAAACAGGCCCATACCCAGACACATCATAATGAAAATGCCAAAAATCAGAGTAAGAAACTTGAGATCGAGGCTAGCTGGCTTGTCCACACTACAAGTCCTATAAACAGCAAATTTCTATAAATTGATTATCTAAAAATCCCCACAAACGGGCTCTCCTATGTCATGAAACTGTTGGCCGATATGGAAATGCAAAGCATGCCAAACACAAAATAAAGCAAATTTTAAAAAATTTCAACTGAGCCCTGTGGGTTTGGCTCAGTGGACAGAGCATTGGCCTGTGGATTGAGGGGTCCTGGGTTTGATTCCGGTCAAGGGCACATGCCCAGGATGTGGGCTGAGTCCCCAATAGGGGGTGTGCAAGAGGCAGCCAATCAATGGTTCTCTCATGATTGATGTTTTTCTCTGTCTCCCTCTCCCTTCTTTTCTGAAATCAATAAAAATATATTTAAAAATTTTTTCAACTGACTCATGTACTTTCATTAACCTCAATAAAATTTTTATAACCTGAATTTTATTACATACCATTATAGTTATAACTTATTAAGATCAACTCGAAGGTTTCTTTAAAGTTGGAGACCCTTGGAAACAGCATGAGTAATACCATTCATTTTTATTAAGCACTTGTTTCTCAAGGAATTGTGTTAGTTTCTTTACTTAAATTCTCAGTTCAGTGTTGTATTGGAATATTACGTTAACTAATGTCTCAGGCATCACTATTAGCCTAACTTCTGCTGACCCCTCACTATCATAAAAAATCTCTACCTTCTTGCCCTTGCTGGTGTGCCCAGGGCAGTGATTAGAGCGTCAGCCCATGCACTGAAGGGTCGCAGGTTCAATTCCTGGTCAAGGGCACATACCTGGGTTGCAGGTTTGCTCCCTGCCCCTGGCTGGGGCAAGTGCAGGACACAACCAGCTGATTAATCTCTCTCATAATGATGTTTCTCTCTCCCCCTTCCTTCCCTCCCTTCTACTCTCTCTGAAAAGCAATGGAAAATATATCTTCAGGTGAGGATTAACAACCAGAACATACTTCTCCACCTGCTGTCTTGCTAGCAGAACTACAGTTTCATGGAGTGGAATAATATACCAAGCTCAGAAAATGAATCTTGACTGATCTAAGTAAATCATGGCAATCCTGTCGTTTAGAGCAGCGGTTCTCAACCTTCCTAATGCCGCGACCCTTTATTACAGTTCCTCATGTTGTGGTGACCCCAACCATAAAACTATTTTCGTTGCTACTTCATAACTGTAATTTTGCTACTGTTATGAATCGTAATGTAAATATCTGATATGCAGGATGTATTTAGGCGACCCCTGTGAAAGGGTCGTTCGACCCCCAAAGGCAGTGGTTCTCAACCTTCCTAATGCCACGACTTTTTAATACAGTTCCTCATGTTGGGGTGACCCCCAATTTCATTGTTACAAGTTGAACATCATTAAAGCATAGTGATTCATCACAAAAACAATATGTAATTATATGTGTTTTCCGATGGTCTTAAGCGACCCCTGTGAAATGGTTGCTTGACCCCCGAAGGGGTCGCGACCCACAGGTTGAGAACCGCTGGTTTAGATATTCATGAAACTGTTTTTCCAGCTTCCCTTGCAACTAGGACCAGCTTATGACCAATGAGATGCTGAGTTAATCTGGACCTTCAGGAAATTTTCCCGTCTGCTATATTTTCTTGCTCCTTCCTCTGAACCCAGGCCTAGTATATTGCTGGTGCCATCTTATACTAAAAGGAAAGAGCTTAAATTTGGGAGTTAGATATACATGGATATGAATCTCAATTTTGTTCCCGCGCTATCCAGGGCAATATCCTTATTTCTGTGCAACCTCACTTTTGTCACTTGTTAAATAGGCAAAAGTATCTATGATAGAACAATGGAATAAGGGATAAATAATGAAGGTTTGAAAAGTTCATGGAGCCTATAGTGGGGCTCAATAACGGATTCCTTATCTGATTAAATTTAATGAAAACATCCCTGTCACGCCAATTAACACTCACGGTGGTACACAAAACCTGTGATTCCATGCCCTCCACCAAGTCATTTTGATTTAATGCTCAGCAGAAAGAACACATTTATGATGGCAATTTTTTTTTTCTTTTCAGAAGCCTAGTTGTTAGAGATAAAGAACCACATGTTATATAGATAGTTGACAAATTTCCTTTACTTGTTTTTATATCCACATGATTGTAAAAAAGCCAACAGTGCGAATGGCCACTTTGGTAAAAACACACAGTGTTCAAACCTAGAAAGATTACATTCTTTGGACGGGTTTTATTCCCAGGATATCGAACCCCTTGGCCATGACAGCAGTCACTGCTTCACACAGCAGCATACGGCCCATGTTCACCTTCAACACTTTTCCTGAGAAGACAGAACAACAAAGATAGTAATTAATTTGTTTTTCTTTTTGAAAATCGTTATTAAAGAATCTATGCTACTTCTGGATTTTACTGAGAATTGAATAGCCCAACCCACAGATGTTTTTTGGGCTTTAACTAGAATCACCTTTACCTTAAATCACAGAAACAATCAAAGAACTAAAGGTATTTCTGTTCAAGAAGTCTGTTTTTATCTGATAACTAGAGGCCCGGTGCACAAAATTCATTGGGGGGGAGGTGTCCCTCAGCCCGGCCTGCACCCTCTCGCTATCTGGGACCTTTCGGGGATGTCTGACTGCAGGTTTAGGTCCGATCCCGCAGGGATTCCTGCAGATTGAGCATAAACTGGCAGTTGGTCATCCCTCTCACAATTCGGGACCCGCTGGCTCCTAACTGCTTGCCTACCTGCTTGATCACCCCTAACTATTCTGCCTGCCTGATTGCCCCAACCGCTCGCCTGCCTGCCTCATCGCCCCTAATCACTCACCTGCCTGCATCATTGCCCTTAACCCACTCTGCCTTCCTTATCACCCCTAACCACTTGCCTGCCTGCCTGATCGCCCCTAACCACTCACCTGCCTGCCTGACCGCCCCTAACTATTCTGCCTGCCTGCCTGATCGCCCCTAACCACTCACCTGCCTGCCTGACCGCCCCTAACTATTCTGCCTGCCTGCCTGATCGCCCCTAACTGCTCACTGGGGGGCAGGGCCGTTCTGGTGTCTGGTTGTTCTGGTCATTCCGCCATTTCAGTCACTGGGCTTTTATTATATAGGACTAGAGGCCCGGTGCACAAAAATTTGTGCACTCGGGGGTGAGGGGGGGGGGTGTCCCTCAGCCCGGCCTGAGCCCTCTTGCAGTCTGGGATTCCTCAGGGGATGACCACTTGCTGGCTTAGGCCTGCTCCATGGGGGATTAGGCCTAAGCTGGCAATCAGACATCCCTCTGGCAGCCCGGCAGCCCTCGGGGGATGTCCAGTTGCCAGCGGGGAGCAGGCCTAAACTGCAGTCGGACATCCTTAGCGCTGCTGAGGAGGCAGGAGAGGCTCCCACCACCACAGCTGTACTGGTAGCCATCAGCCTGGCTTGTGGCTGAGCAGAGCTCCTCCCATGTGAGAGCGCCCTGACCACCAGAGGGCAGCTCCTGCATTGAGCGTCTGCCCCCTGGTGGTCAGTGTGTATCATAGTGACCAGTCATTCCCAGTCTTTCTGCTGTTAGGGTCAGTTTGCACATTACCCCTTTACTATATAGGATAGAGGCCTGGTGCACGGGTGGGGGCCGGCTGGTTTGCCCTGAAGGGTGTCCTGGATCAGGGTGGGGGTCCCGCTTGGGTGCCTGGCCAGCCTGGATGAGGGGATAATGGCTGTTTGCAGCTGGTCACACCCCCTTCAGGGTGGGGGTCCCCACTGGGGTGCCTGGCCAGTCTGGGTGAGAGGCTGAGGGCCGTTTTCAGGCTGGCGGGTGACTGAAGCTCCCAACCTCTCCTTTTTTTCTTTCTTTCTTTTTTTTTATTCTGGGATTTATTTACCTTCTATGGCTGTCACTGGAACTGAGAGCCTGCTTTAGCTCTGAGGCTCGGCTCCAGCTCTGAGACCTCGGCTGCTGAAAGCAGGTATCTGGGTTTGTTTGGCTTCTATAATTAAAACACTGTTGCAGCTCCAGCTCTGAGGCCCAGCTGGCTGAAAGCAGGTTTCTGGGGTTTGTTTAGCTTCTATAATTGCAACATCGATTCTTAGAGTGCAGCTCAGAGGCTGGCAGCAGCAGGTAGGGAACCTTGGCTTCCTCCATCACTGGAACAAGCAAGCCTCCTGTTCCCTTCAGCTGCCTGGCTGCCGGCTGCCATCTTGGTTGGCAGTTAATTTGCATATCGCCTGATTAGCCAATGGGAAGCATGTCGGAGGTACGGTTAATTACCATGTTTGTCTATTATTAGATAGGATACGACAACAGATACAAGATTTGGAATTATTACAAGTGTAAATTTCATCTTCCCATTTAAAATTTAGAGTTCTTTCCCAGGCCTTAAGGTCTTATGTAAGTATAAACTTTAATACCATGATAATGGTGAGATGTTTTTTCTTAATAAAGTTTCAGTTCACAGGCATGAACCTCAGAAATATCTACTTGCCCTGTGACATATTAATTCACTCTATTTCATTAACTTTGTAACATGACAGAGCAGAAAGCCTAAGGTAAAAAATATATATAATTCCCCCCACCCCAAGGGCAGTTTTGCATTATTAAGAACCCCCAAAGACTTGTCCTGGAACCCTCAGTCACACTGAAATTATCCTATTCCTAGTGAATGGTCTTCTAATTGTTTTCTTTGGAGACTTATGGTTTCATACCATGTGTCCGGGAGTGGGAAAACTATAGACTATATGGAAATGGAAAGAATTCCATTTATGCTTTTATTACAGCTAGTGTAATTTTGTCATTATATAAGAAAACCACCCATACCCAATTCAAATAAATGCCTTTAGGTGTCCCTTCTACAATGTGACCAGCGGACATGGCACTTACCAGTTTGCCGATCTTTCTCCACACAATAGCAGCTATCATAAAATTCAGTGAAAGTAGTTGCCAGCTCATAGATATAATCACAGAGTGTGTGGAGAAACAGGTCATCCAAAATCTTCTGCAGAATCTCAGGGAACCGTAGGATACACCGGCCCAGTTTCCATTCCTTCTCGTGGTCCAAGGTGATCTCAGTCTCTCGAGCGGCTTTCTGGAGCATCTCTTCATCAATATTGGCCAGACGAGCAATAGACCTGGAAAATCAGGCAATACCCACCATCACCATTCTTCTTTTAGGCACATTCTCCTTCACGTGAAAACATGGAATAAGAAGTGACTGATATATATATATAAGAACTGTCATTTTGGGTTGAAACAAGACAATGCTGTACCCACAATTACCTGATTCTGGTGAAGGCATACAACAAGTAAGCAGCTGTGTTTCCTCTGTCGTCCAGCATTTTGTCAAAGGAGAAGATGTAGTCATTCAACCGGTTATGGGAGAGATCAGCATATTTGATACAGCCATAAGCAACGGATGTCTGAGCAGCCTTCAGTTCCTCTGGGGTTAGAACCTTTTGGAGAAACAAAAACAAGCCTCACAGCTTACTGACCACTGCCTTTGTCCTGGTGTCTCATGGGCAGAAGACGGGGATAGGGAACATCTAATGGTGCTCCTTTATCATTGAACTGTGGAACAACGTGAGCCCACCCACAGAGAAAATAATGAAAATACAACTCATCAGCTATGCATAACTAAGAATGTTTCTATGAGAAACTTGATATGTAAAGTATGAGGTGTCAGTTTGAATTTTTTCCAATGTATTCAGGAGACATAAAAGTGAAGTCAATTATTAAGTTATACCCACTTCATTCCATAAAGATTCTGAGATAGCAGAGAGCAAACAAGAAAGTAAAATAAAAACTAAAAATTAGGGTCAAGTAATTAATTGAAATCAAAATGGTGTCAAAAGTAGGAGGAAGAGCCAAAACCTGTTTGGCTCAGTGGATGGAGCGTCGGCCTGCGGACTGAAAGGTCCCAGGTTCAATTCCGGTCAAGGGCATGTACCTTGGTTGTGCGCACATCCCCAGTAGGAGATGTGCAGGAGGCGGCTGATCGATGTTTCTCTCTCATCGATGTTTCTAACTATCTCTCCCTTCCTCTCTGTAAAACAATCAATAAAATATATTTTTAAAAAAGTAGGAGGAAGAATTCATGTAATTTTGCCAATATTTGCCATATATTTTCTTTTAATGTATTTTTATTGATTTCAGAGAGGAAGGGAGAGGGAGAGAGAGAATAGAAACATAAATGATGAGAGAGGATCATTGATCGGCTGCCTCCTGCATGGCGCTAACTGGGGATTGAGCCTGCAATCCAGGCCATGTGCCCTGATTGGGAATAAAAATGTGACCTCCTGCCCTAGCTGGTTTGGCTCAGTGGATAGAGCCTTGGCCTGCAGACTCAAGGGTCCCAGGTTTGATCTCGGTCAAGGGCATATGCCAGGGTTTGCGAGCTCAATCCCCAGTAGGGGGAATGCAGGAGGCAACCAATCCATGATTCTCTCTCATCACTGATGTTTCTATCCCTCTCTCCCTCTCCCTTCCTCTCAGAAAAAGATATTTTTTTTAAAAAAGTGTGACCTCCTGGTTCATAGGTCGACGCTCAACCACTGACCAACTCTGGCCAGGCTGGTCACACATTCTGAACTATTATTAGGCCACAAGTAAGTAATTAAGGATTTCTGTTCTGAACTTGATTAAGTAGCTTACAGTAGACCAGTGATGGCGAACCTTTTGAGCTCGGCGTGTCAGCATTTTGAAAAACCCTAACTTAACTCTGGTGCTGTGTCACATATAGAAATTTTTTGATATTTGCAACCATAGTAAAACAAAGACTTATATTTTTGATATTTATTTTATATATTTAAATGCCATTTAACAAAGAAAAATCAACCAAAAAAATGAGTTCGCGTGTCACCTCTGACATGCGTGTCATAGGTTCGCCATCACTGTAGTAGACTAACCTTTACACCAGAAGCAACTATTTAAAAGCTGGATACCCTTAGCTCGTTTGGCTCAGTGGACAGAGTGTCAGCCTGTAGACTGAAGGATCCTGGGTTTAATTCTGGTCAAGGGCATGCATGCCTGGGTTGGGGGCTCGATCCCCAGTAGGAGGGTGTGCAGGAGGCAGCCGATCAATGATTCTATGCCATCATTAATGTTTCTCTCTCTCTCTCCCCTCCCTCTTCCTTCCTCTCTGTAATCAATAAAAAAAATAAATAAATAAAAACTGGATAAATTAACTCAGAAGCTAGAAGACAATGGAACATTGTTTTTAAAATGCTGAAAGAGCCCTGGCTAGTGTGACTCCGTGGTTGAGTGTCGTTCCATGCACCAAGAGATCGTTGGTCGATTCCCAGTTGGGCCACATGCCTGGGTTTTGGGCTTGATCCCCAGTAGGGGGCATGCAGGAGGCAGGCCTATTGGTGTTTCTCTCTCCCCCTTCCTCTCTCTCTAAAAAACATAAAAAAATAAAAATGAAATGCTGAAAGAACAGCTGACAAACTGGAATCCTATACCCAATAAAAACATCCAAACTGAAGGCAATATAAAGATGCTTTCAGACAACTACTGACAAAACTTGTCACCAGCAGACTTGTACTATACACACACACACACACAAAATGCTAAAAGGAGACCTTCTGAATGAAGAAAATAATCCTAAGTGGAAGTGAAAAAAACTGCAGGAAGGAATAAAGTACACAGGAAAGCTAAATGTGTGGATAAATAGTAATAAACATTTCTGGTTTAAAACAAACACTGAGCAAAAGACTGAACAAGCCCTTCACAAAAGAAGATATCTAAATGGCTAATAAGCATATGAAAAGTTAGTCAACATCATTGCTCATAGGGAAATGTAAATTTTAACCACAGTGAGATGCCACTACACACAAAAGAAAGGCTAAAAACAGACAAATCAAGTGTTGGTGAGGGTGAGGCAAGTGGAATAATCATATATTACGGGTGGGAGCTCCTTGGAAATTTTTAGTAAAGTAAAGTATAAGCCTCCCTGTTGTGTTGCCTATTCTGATGGCTCATCATCAGTGGCCTTGGGTGGTAGTCTGCTATGACTATTCTACAAATGCTCCCAGAGAAAGGAGCTCAGCAGATGCAGACTGGAGACTCAAACTGGCCCAGTCTGCAATACTTTCCCATCACTGGTTCAAAGCAATGACGGGGAAACTACCAATAAGAAGCAGAGATACTACGCCACATTAACAAAGAAGCCATGTTTTGTAAACGCCAAAACTGTATTTTCAAAATAAATATTCAGCAACTCACGAAACAAACTTACTGTGCAATAAGATCTGAGTAATAAAGCCTGCTGTAAATGGACTGACTCCTTCCCAGTTCTATCGATAAAACAAAAACGAAATCACAACACAATGCATGGCACACCATATGCACGTAGGCCTCGAATTACCTTGTCTCTCTCTTTTTCCTTCAATTTGTCCATGGATCGTTTTAGTCCTTCTTCCAAAAGGTCTATGAGGCGCACTGTTTCACCTGAACGTGTTTTGAACTTCTTCCTAAAAAAATTTATTGAAATTCCTAATTATATAGATTTTGAAACGGACCCGACTTAGAAATCTTTGAAAATGAAGGTTTGATACTGCCCTATTCCCGTTGGTAATCAGGGAAGATGCCAAAAGAAACGAACAGACACTTTCAAGTGTCCTTCCTCTAAAGCCCTCAGCTTAAAGCATTCTATGCTTTAGGTTCCTAACAGCATTCTCGACATGTTCATCGTTAATACATCCCCTAAGATGGAAAACAGCATTTGTTATTTTGTCTATTTTCCTGAACACTAAGTTTGGCTTAGCTGTTTTACTTTCTTAGTAAAATTATTAATAAAATACACATTTGGGAAGTAGATGAATTCTTAACTGGAATCTCATTTGCATTTCTCTATTCAGTAACCAACCCTGAATGCTTATTATAATCAGCTGGAGAGCTTAAAAAACGCTTAAAACACAACAATGCTATAAATGAAACATGTTTTTCCACCTCTCACAAAGCCTACCAAAATAATTGTGATACTTCCCATTAAAGTTTTATTTTCAGAGTTGCCTTAGAAAGGATCTTCTTGCCCTAGCCGGTTTGGCTTAGTGGATAGAGCAGGGGTGGGCAAACTTTTTGACTCGAGGGCCACAATGGGTTCTTAAACTGGACCGGAGGGCCGGAACAAAAGCATGGATGGAGTGTTTGTGTGAACTAATATAAATTCAAAGTAAACATCATTACATAAAAGGGTACGGTCTTAAGTTTTATTCATTTCAAATGGGCTGGAACCGGCTCGCGGGCCGTAGTTTGCCCACGGCTGGGATAGAGCATCAGCCTGCAGACTCAAGGGTCCCAGATTCGATTCTGGTCAAGAGCACATGCCCAGGTTGTGGGCTCGATCCCCAGTGGGGGGCGTGCAGGAAGCAGCTAATCAATGATTCTCTCTCATCACTGATGTTTCTATCACTTCTCCCTCTCCCTCCCTCCCTGAAAAAAAAAAAAGAAAAAGAAAAAGAAAAAGAAAAAAGGATCTCCTTGCCCTTTATCATAGAATTGAAACATCTTTATTATCCCCAAAATACAGGAAATACTGCATGGCTTTCCTTATGCCATCCCCTTTGAGTGTCCAACAACTTGCAAATCTTGTCTGATGAAATGATATCCATTATAAAGCCTAGTCAAAGGGCTAAGTGAAGTCTTCCTTACCATCACCACTTTGAAAGAATTGGTCTTTTTTGTTGCTTCCTACCTGGGTAAATATGGCAGCCTACCATATTTAAATATTTACACTAAAATGCTCAGAGATTCTGCCACCTATTTTTTGGTGAGATTTTTCAGCTTTAAGACATTTTACAATAAATGATTTATTGTTTTATTTATCACCCCTGTCATTCCTTGGATGCCTGTTTATTGAGCACCTGCTGTGCATGCATCAGCTGGATGCTCGAAGGTGTGTACATGAAGGTACCCAGAACGTGGCCTCTTCCCTGAAGGAGCCTATCAGCTGAAGCAGAGCAATCCTCTGTGGAGCCAGTTAAAGTGGTTAACTATCACTGAAATTCGTCTTCATTTTTTAATATATTTTATTGATTTTTTACAGAGAGGAAGGGAGAGGAATAGAGAGTTAGAAACATAGATGAGAGAGAAACATCGATCAGCTGCCTCCTGCACACTCCCTACTGGGGATGTGCCCGCAACCAAGGTACATGCCCTTAGCTGGAATCGAACCTGGGACCCTTGCATCCGCAGGCCGACGTTCTATCCACTGAGCCAAACCGGTTAGGGCATCGTCTTCATTTTTAATGGTCTAGGATGCCATAATTACAAGATGCTGAGAGTGCAGAAATGTAAAACCACCACCACAAAAACCCCTTAGCTATTACATGATAAGGAAGTTAAATGTCAAGATATATTTTGGTGGTAAACATAAAAAATAAAAGCCAATTTAATGATGTCACCTAACTATAGGAATAATCATCTAAATGTTCATCCAAAAATTCAACAGTTAAGAAACTAAGATGCTATAAGCAACACTCAACTCACTGGTTAGTTTCTCAGCACTTTCTTAGGACCATGCGCATCATGAGGTCCCAGTCAGTGTTTTCTGACTCCAAAAATGTGCAGCTCTTCAGAAGGTTCATACACTATAATTAAAACATGTTTGCGGTTGACGCCGAGGCCTTTGATCTCCAGATAATCTGCATCTAAAATAATACCTTGACACACCTACCTGCCTTTTATGTTAATTGGGGCTGTTGTACACTGGCCAGTCAAGCATTTTGAGCTAGAGCTACTTCATGTGGTTATTGTCAGCATTACTGTCTTTGTTTAATGGTAGTATTTGCGCTGTGTCACCAAATCTTAAATGCCACAGATTTTAAAGACATATTAATTAAATAGCTAAGGAGCCCTAACCGGTTTGGCTCAGTGGATAGAGCATCGGGTCCCAGGTTCGATTCTGGTCAAGGGCATGTACCTTGGTTGCGGGCACATCCCCAGTGGGGGGTGTGCAGGAGGCAGCTGATCGATGTTTCTCTCTCATCGATGTTTTTAACTCTCTATCCCTCTCCCTTCCTCTCTGTAAAAAATCAATAAAAAATATTTAAAAAAAAATAGCTAAGGAATCTCTATTGGATATAAAATGTTAAAAAATTTTGTGCCTTGGAATTGATGAACACTCTATATAAATATTTGCTTGTATTTACCTTTTTATCATAAAAGTTAAGCAGAATGTGGGGAAAGAACTGGATTATAGAAAAACTCAAAGTATAGATAGTAACATGTCTCAAAAATACTTGAGATAAGCATAAAAATGAAAGCTGTGAACCTTAAAACTCAGACATTTACAAAATGCTTGAAATATATTGTTGAATATTTTGTTGGAAATCTAAGGAGGTACTCTGATAGAATTTATAATTAAGATCTGTGGGAATGAAACTATTAATTCTATAGTTTGGTTTTCTTTCAACTTTGTATAAACCCCTGTAAAGGGTTACATCCTCTGGCAGTGATAAGACACATGTACAAAACAGCTCAGCTGGGTTCACCCTTAGAACATATGTAGACTTTAAAAAGTGTGGACTTTTAAAATTTTAACATGTTTATCAAATGAAATATAGCTTCTTCCAAAGAAATTTGGGCCCTTAGATTTTCCAGACTTACTTGTCTTCCCCCAGCACCACACCAAATCCAGCATGATACACCCGAGTTACTTTAGGGTCATACCAACCAATCATTTGGCCAGCAGCAAATACTGTCTGGAAGTGCACACCCTACAAAGGAACAGAAATAGAAAGTTACTTGGTAAGCTTTCTAATAATAAAAAGACTTATAGCTCTTATGCTAAGCATAAAGGTTTATAAAATTCAAATCACTCACAAATCTTGTAAGGCAAGTGTAATATACTAGTAAAAGCTATTTTTATTACCTCCAAATGAGAAACAGTAAGAGCAGGACTGGTACACTTTCTATGTCCAAAGGTTTTAAAAGCAACTGAATTTAGGGCAGGTTCATGTACACTAATTTCAGTTAAATTTTCTGTCACACAACACCATTTCAGTTGGGAATGGTCACTGAGGTTCAGAGAAGTAAGTTTCCTGTTTATGGAGACAAGCTGAAAAGCAGGGAAGTGTCCAAGTAGGGCCAAACCCAAACCGTGTTTTTCTCCTATGTTACAAATGATGTTCTGAATGTCAGTCTTTGGAGAAAATTTAGTCTTCAAGTGCCAAATGCCACAAACCTCACCAGACCGTCTCATCTCTAATCAATGTAAGAAAATATACGAATCTACAAACTCACTTGTCCACTGTCCACCACGTAGATAATCGTATTTGCTTTTTCCTCAGTTAGTCTTTGTTTAAGAGCAGCCAGGTCAGATGTATCATAGGTATAACCTCCATCGGACTTCACTATGGTTAAAGGTATGGAACATCCTGGGACAAATACAATCTTTCTGCCATCATCCACTTGCACAAATCCTAGAAGAACGATCTATATTAATAATGTTAGAAGAACCCTGAAAGAATATAAATGCTTAGCCATTATAGGATATTTATTAGAGAGCTCAGACATTACATGATATTTTTCTCTCCGTGACCTATGCATCTTGCAAAATGGCTACTGTCAAGGTTGTCTGGCACCCAGGGTATTTTCAGGGCACAGGCGAGATATCCTGACCATTTTCTAGACTGACACTCCCAAACTCTTTGTAGAACACCTCATTGGAGCCACCTGCTCAGTAGACACAGCATATGTAAATCCATGCTTTGTTTTCAAGCTGGAGCTACAGCCTTTCCTGGGAAAGAGATGCAATTTCTATCATTGCCTCTTAAACTGTGTTGAAAGAACATGATGACAATACTGACAGCTATATTTGAGTGCTACAGTGTGCCAATACTATGCTAAGTCTTATGTGCAATAAATACTATTATTTTTGCTTTTTTTAAGTTTAAGAAACTGATGCTTGGCAAAATAAAGGTAGTATAAAATGGTGGTTAAAAACATGCTCTATAAACTGCCTCAGGGTGAATATCAGACTTATCACTTATGAGCCCTTACTACCTTCTCTGTGCCTCTTTTCTCATCATTAAAGAGTCTTTAAATATTTATCTTTTCTTTTTTGAGAGCGAAACATTGGTTTGTTGTTCCACTTATTTAAACATTCATTGGTTGATTTTTGTATTTGCCTTGACAGGGAATCAAACCTGCAATCTTGGTGTATCAGTACCACTCTAAGCAAATGAGCTAAAATTTTATGTTAAAAGTATGGTTCCAGCCCCGAGGTAGCTCCATTGGTTAGAGCATTGTCCTGATATGCCAAGGTTACAGGTTCTAGCCCTGGTCAGGGCGCATACAAGAAGCAACCAATGAATGCATAAATAAGTGAAACAAGAAATCAATCTTTCTCTTTCTCTCTAAAATCAATCAGTCCATAAATAAAAATTAAAAATAAAAGTATAGTCCTGCCCCGGGGCGGTGTGGCTCAGTTGGTTGAGTGTTGTCCCATGTACTGAAATGTTGCCAGTTCAATTCCTGGTCAGGGCACATATCCAGGTTGCGGGTTCAATCCCCAGTTGGGGTATGTAGAGGAGACAATCGATGTTTCTCTCTCTAAAATCTATTAGCCAAAAATGGAATAATTTGAGCATTACAAAAAATAACAAAGCAAGTGATTAAAAAATATAAAATACTAGAGGCCCAATGCACGAATTCATGCACTGGCGGGGCCCCGTGGTCTGACCTGCGGGATCAGGCTGAAACTGGCTCTCTGACATCCCCCAAGGGGTCTCGGATTGTGAGAGGGTGCAAGCAAGGCCGAGGGACCCCATTGGTGAACAATTGGGGCGGGGAGGAATGCCAGTTGGGGAAGGACTGCGGGAGGGCTCCGGGGCATGTCCGGCCTCTATCACTCAGCCCTGATCAGCCAGACCCCAGCAGCAAGCTAACCTACTGGTTGGAGCGTCTGCCCCCTGGTAGTCAGTGCACATCATAGCAAGTGGTTGAGAGGCCTTAGCATATCATTAGCATATTACACTTTGATTGGTTGAACGGCTGACCGGACGACCGGACACTTAGCATATTAGGCTTTTATTATATAGGATACTAAACCTCATTTATAATAATGCTAAGAACAACTCAGTTGTCATATCTGGAAGAGGCTAAGAAACTAATTTATTATTCTGAAAATTGATAAAGAAAAATTAAATCAAGCATTCTACTATCTTATATAAACTATACATCAGAGTAACCAAAATTATGTGACAAAGTTCTGCACACGAGAAATTGCAGGTAACAAAGAAGGAATGACAGAATGCTACCATTTTCCAACCTCAAATAAGTAATGGATCAAAGCCATCATCATCAACAGCTCCTAAAACCACTGGGGAAATTCCATTGGGGAGCTTTAATGATAGATCAGGTGACAACACCTGAACCCCCAAATCCATCTTAGTATCACAAAAAGAGCCAATAGGGTATTGTTTACATTCTTGCAAATAAAAGACAAAATAAATAAGGAAAGAAAACACAAACCAGAATTTAATCAAGCCTCTTTTAAAAATAGAGGGTAATTATGTTAAATAACACCATATGGAAAATTCTGTAAAACAAATGGCTCAGTTTCTTCCAACAACAAAAGGGGGGGAAAAAGGAGGAAGAGAAGCGATACCCATGGATTTACAGAACTTAAGTATATTTTAAACAAATGCAATGTTCAGACTCTGAAAAAACACACACACCAAACTTCATGATTTAAATAGATTATGAATCAATGTGGGATATTTAAACTCCAATGGACCACTTAATATTATAAAAAATTATCATTAATTTTCATGGAGTGGTAATGGTACCATGATTTTGAAGTGGGAGGAAGAGCCTGTTCATTTGGACACATACCAAAACAGTTATGGGTGAAATTATATAATGTAATAAGCAGTGAACAGAATAATAAGGTTGTTCTGTATTCCTAATTGTTGAGGTTGGGTAACAAGTACATGGAGTTGTGGGGGAGAGGGGGACTATAATAGTCTCTCCACTTTAGCGTTTGTCTGAAAATTTCCATAATCAGAATTAAAATACAAAAGGAGCACCCACCTTTATCTTCAAATTCCTTTACAACATCATTCATCCTATCTTGATAGAAGGACTCCCCCCTCTCTATTAAAGAAATGTCCAATGCATCGTAGATTTTATTAAACTCTAAGGAAAAAAGTGACCAAATGAAGAAAATGGTTAAGAATTTAAACAAAGAGGAAACATGCATCTTACAGTAAAATAACTTTATTGTTTAATTAAACCATTTGGAAGGAAGAAAATTATTTAAAAATGTATGATACAGAACATTATATGCATACTGCCATTTTGAAAACGTGGCAAGAATATGGTAAGACATACATCAAAATATTAACAGTGGGTGGGACTATAGGTAATGTTTTCTTTTTCCTGTCCACATTTACATTTTTCCTACAAAGAATATGTACTTTTGTAATTTAAAAAACTTTTATTTTTAAAAAAGAACAAAAGAAGAAAGAAAAGCCTTTCCTACTTGAAGATCAAATATTTACTCAATTTCTTTTTACCTCTTCCTAATTTGTACCATTTAACTGTCTAGCCATGCATCACTGACACAATATTACTGACAGTAGCATTATAAAACATCTTACTACCTAGTGCTGCAAAACAGCCATCATTAGTCTTCCTTTTTAAAGGTTTACTAGCTATTGTTATTTACTTATTCTTCAGAGTGACCTTTACAATTACTTTGTCAAGTTTGAAAACTTGAAATTGTCTTATAATGACAAATGAATTTCAGTAAGTAGGGGACTTTGTATGATACTCTGTTCAAACATTCTATCACATCTGCTGTGTATTTCTCTTCGTTTCAGTCCTACAAATCTCTGGGTAAATTTATTCCCATGTGTTGTATAGCTTTGGTTGCTACGTGAACAGAGGTCTTTTTCTTTTCCACTTTCTTTCCTAATTAATTTTTTTCTGATTTCTGAGAAAGTTTAATTTTCTACCTGCTTCTCTCTCTCTTTTTTTTTAAATAAGCAAGTTTCTATGCTTAAGAGAAGCATATTTTTTTAAATATTTTACTGATTTTTTACAAAGAGGAAGGCAGAGAGAGAGTTAGAAACGTCGATGAAAGACAAACATCGATCAGCTGCCTCCTGCACACCTCCTACTGGGGATGTGCCTGCAACCAAGGTACATGCCCTTGACCGGAATCGAACCTGGGACCTTTCAGTCTGCAGGCCGACGCTCTATCCACTGAGCCAAACCGGTTATGGCCTACCTGCTTATCTTTTTTTTTTTTTTTTTTTTTTTATATTTTTTATTGAGTTTTCACAGAGAGGAGAGGAGAGAGATAGAGAGTTAGAAACATCGATGAGAGAGAAACATCGATCAGCTGCCTCCTGCACACTCCCCACTGGGGATGTGCCCGCAACCAAGGTACATGCCCTTGACCAGAATCGAACCTGGGACCTTTCAGTCTGCAGGCCGACGCTCTATCCACTGAGCCAAACCGGTTTCGGATACCTGCGTATCTTAATAAACTTGCTTTAAAAGTCTATTTGCCAGTCCTTGAAAGCTTAACATGTCATTTAAGATAAAATCTGAATAAAGACTCAAGGAAACGGCATGCAGCAGTCCTTGCTGAGTGAATGAACAAAGTCCAGAAACTCACCTTGGCGGGAGACATCACAGATAAGCTTCCAGCCTTTTATGATATCTGGATCCTTACTCTGGAGCAGAACGACACACTGGTACGCTCGCTTCTTAAATTCCTCCTCAGTATCAAATCTCTTCTTGGATTCCTGTATTTAAATAAAGAAAAGTAAGGTTTATAAAAAGAGCCAAACCTGTATTCTAGATTAAGCATTTGTTCATTTCTCAAAAAAACAAACAAAACCCACCAAAAAGCCAAAGAGTGAGGAAGTGAAAAGTTAGAACACCAGAACAAGTGGTCTATCTCATAGTCAAGAATATTTTTACAAATGAATGTGTCAAAGAATGCTATTATTTCTTTTGAAATCATTTTACTTGAAAATACAAAATTCTCATCATGGTACTACCTCTAACTTTTCTAATTCACAAAAGCCTACTCACACCAATGCTTTTGTGTTCCAGTGGAAAAATAAAGAATAGCTAGCAGGTCGGTCTGGTTTTACTGGACTCTATTTTCCATTTAGATGTGGTCCTAAATATATATATTTTTAAATGGATTTCAGAGAGGAAGGGAGAGGGAGAGAGAGATAGAAACATCAATGATGACAGAGAATCACTGATTAGCTGCCTCCAGCACTCCTACTGGGGATTGAGCCAACAATCTGGGCATGCGCCCTCTACTGGAATCGAACTAGGATCCCTTCATTCTGCAGGCTGACACTCTATCCACTGAGCTAAACCAGTTAGGGCCTGAATATTTTTTAAAATTAAAAATAACATTACTTTCACTATTTTAATTTTAAAAGCAACACATGCTTACTGTAAAGAAAAAAAAATATATATATATATATACACACTAGTATATAGTTAGTTAATACCACCCCAAACTAACCAGTAATAACAAAACTTTGGTATATAATTCTAGACATTTCTTTGTAAATACACACCTATATGTTTTAACAAAAACTGGAAATACAGCACTTTTCTTTTACTATAGTTTTAACATTTTAGCAATG
The DNA here is from genome assembly GCF_963259705.1 of Myotis daubentonii. Lineage (NCBI taxonomy): Eukaryota > Metazoa > Chordata > Mammalia > Chiroptera > Vespertilionidae > Myotis > Myotis daubentonii. Next base: position 103,591,127 of record NC_081844.1, on the reverse strand, counting down.
TAATATAAACATCTTCTTGCATTAACAGATTTGCTTCATTATTCAGAGCATAGAACTCCAACAGGTAATTATAACACTCGCTATTTTACCTGTCTCATAGCAGTAAACATTTTGGTTGTTTTCAATTTTTTCATTAGAAAACATTTACTAAAAGACAAGACAAAACAAAACCCAACACAAGCAACAAAAAGCTCCACAAATGTTTACTTTTTAAAAAAATATATATTTTATTGATTTTTTACAGAGAGGAAGGGAGAGGGATAGAGAGTTAGAAACATCAATGAGAGAGAAACATTGATCAGCCGATCTCCTGCACACTCCCTACTGGGGATGTGCCCGCAACCAAGGTACATGCCCTTGACTAGAATCGAACCTGGGATCCTTGAGTCCACAGGATGATGATCTATCCACTGAGCCAAACCGGTTAGGGCATTTTTATTTTTTAATGTAATAATCCTATTCTTGGGAAGTTAAGATAATTTTAAAAAGGAAAAAAAACTGCATGTACAAAGTCATTCACTGAATAGATAAGAGCCCCCCAAAATGGAGGGGAAAATCAACAACAGATTAACAAACTCTGGTACACTAATCCAACAAAACAACATGCAGTCATTTTATAAAGTAACACGAAAGAGTTTATAATAAAATGTTAAGTATAATACAAAATTATACTATAACTAGAGGCCCGGTGCACAAATTCGTGCAAGGGTGGGGTCCCTTGGCTGGTCGACAATGGGGGGCAGGTGGAGGTTGGCTGTGGGAGCGCACTGACCACCAGGAAGCAGCTCCTGCATTGAGCGTCTGCCCCCTGGTGGTCAGTGCGTGTCATAGCTACCAGTCGCTTAGACTTTTATATATATAGATTACAAATAATGTAATAAATTTATGGGTAAGTTAAAAAATCAAAGAAGGTTGACCACAGTGATTAATTTAAAGGTAGGATTTATGGTAAATTTTAGAAAAAAGAGTTTTAATGTTTTTAAAAGCTGATTTTAGAGAGGGGGGGAGACAGAAACATAAGTTGGCTGCCTCCTACATGCCCCCTACTGGGGATCGAACCCATAACCCAGGAATGGACCCCAATGGGGAATCAAACTAGCAAATTCTTAGTACATGGGATGATGCCCAACCAAGCCACACAGGCTAGGGCAGTAAATTTGTCTTTTAAAAACTGTTCTTCCAGCCCTGATAGGTTTGGCTCAGTGGATAGAGCATTGGCCTGCGGACTTAAGGGTCCTGGGTTTGATTCCAGTCAAGGGCATGTACCTTGGTTGCGGGCACATCCCCAGTGAGGAGTGTGCAGGAGGCAGCTGATCGATGTTTCTAACTCTCTATCCCTCACCCTTCCTCTCTGTAAAAAAAAACCCACTAAATATATTAAAAAACAAACAAACAAACAAAACCCTGTTCTTCCAGCCCTAGCTGGTTTGGCTCAGTGGATAGAGCATCAGTCTGCAGACCGAAGGGTCCCAGGTTTGATTCCTGTCAAGTGCACATGCTTGGGTTGCAGGCTTGATCCGCAGCAGGGGACATGCAGGAGGCAGACAATCAATGATTCTTTCAATCATTGATGTTTCCATCTCTCTTTCCCTCTCCCTTCCTCTCTGAAATCAATAAAGATATATTTAAAAAATAAAAACTCTTTTTCCATATACTTAATACTTTATATATTTTCAAAATATATAAAACTGAGAAAACAACAGCATCAAAAACATTTTAAATACTGGGAGAGGGTGGAAAAATATTTTAAATACTAAAATGTATTTTGATTAACAAACTCCTCAACTCACTTAATAATAGGTAAAGTGGGAACATTTAATTTTTAGCATACACCAATACAATAGCAAAGAATGTGTTAAAGGGTAGGGAGTTTAGCAACTTTTATTTAGGTCCACAGCAGCTTCAAATAACATCTAAACTCCCTAAGGAAAATGAATAATTATGACTTAATGGTAAACACACAAATAATGTAACAATAAATGATATCAAACCTTATAAAAGGCCTGCAGATCCCCAATAGGAGGTGAAACTGTTAGGTAATCTGGAAATTTATCCTGCAGGTGAGCGATGAGCATGCCAAACTGGGTTCCCCAATCTCCTACATGGTTTAATCTGATACCAATCAGAGAACAAAATTTTAAAATGACAAACATTAATATTTAGGTGCCTGTACATCCAGTAACACAGACTGCATACAACAGGTCTCCAGGATTTGCTGAATGAATGAAGTCTCTACCAATAGACTATCATCTGCTTATTGTGTAGTTAACTGGGACAATGCTAGTTGAGCCAATGTTGGTCATTATAATTTTATGAAAATTTAACTTTTGAACCAATTATCTCAGTGTAATTTGTACCGCTGGTTCTCAAATGTCAATGGACAAAATTCTTCAAAACATGCCAATCCAACAACTTCTCATCCCTCACTGTTTTTAACTAGTCTCAAACCACCACATCACATCTTAACTGGATTACAATAGCGTTCTAACTTATTACTATAGTAATTCCTCCTTTGCCTGGTTTCTTCACGGAAGCCAAAGTAATGTTAAGTAGATTACAGACACCTCATCTGTGCCATGCTTTATAGCACTTCACAGAAGTTGCATTTTTTATTTACTTATTTTTTTTTTTTTTTTTAGAGAGAGTGAAAGGGAGGGGGAGACACACATACAGAAACATCAATATAAACATCAAGACAAACAGATTGGTTGCTGGGGATTGGGCCTGAAACCAAGGTATATGCCCTTGACCAGAATAGAACCCGTGACCCTTCAGTCCGTGGGCTGACGCTCTATCCACTGAGCCAAACCAGCTAGGGTGAAGTTGCATTTTTTAAAAATCAAAGGCAAGACCCTCCACCAGCAAAAAGATTATGAATAGCTTTACTGTGGTACTGGCTCTATTGTGGTGGTCTGGAACTGAACCTGCAGTATCTCCAAGGTATGTCTATACTTGGTTCTACTAATTAAGACTCTCCAGTCGCTTCCTATTACACTAAGGAATAAAATCCTGATTTCCTGCCATGGCCTGCAAGTCCCTTGCCTACCTTTCCCCGTATTGGAATATAAACCCCTACTATACAGGAGGCACTCAAGAAATACTTGTGGAATAAATAGAGCCGGGGGTACCTTTTCCTTGGTTCCACCTGCAGTTACTAGTTCAGAGGAGAGGCCCAGGACATAATTTATAAAAAAAAGCCTACTGATGATTAAGAGCAGAACCACACTCATAAAACACTGATATAGTCAAAGATTTTTTTCTCAAGTGACATTTGTCATTTGCTATAGAACGTTCCAAAGGCAAGAGTATATACCTTAGCACATCATATCCTGCAAATTCAAAGAGGCGGCACATGCTCTCTCCTATGATAGTTGACCTGAGATGGCCCACGTGCATCTCTTTGGCTATGTTGGGAGAGGAAAAGTCAACTACAACCTGGAATAGAAAATAAAAAGAGAGATTTTTATAGATAACAATGTTGTACTATAATTATGTAATGTGATAAACACAGGTACAGAGGCAATCACATCACAACATATCATATAAATAAATCAAAGTAACACATACACATTTCATTTGCACAATGTTATATATCAAATACATTCAATAAAAATAAATTTTTAAATGGGGAAGAAACATTTTATTCTGCTAACACATTCATTAATAACATGTAATAACAAACTCAGACTTAAATAATAGCTTGGCTTATACTTCAACTGCGCTGTTTTTCTGATGAATCTACCTGTCCATATTAATTGAATTTGTTTATACAAATTCGTTTATACAAATTATCTATGCTTTGTTTCAGCAATATCTCAAAAACATCAGCTGGTTGCTTCAAATGCCTTATGAAATAAAGTGAAAAGAAAAATCATGTAACAAGCAAGGTCCAGGAAAAAGGCTACGCTGAGTTTTGCTCATAACCTCACATATTAGTGATTAAATCTCAGTATGAGAAGTAAAAGCCATTCCCAGTTACAGCACTTTTCATAGTCTTAAGTACTAGATTAGTATATCAATTACAAATTGTACATATATCGCCCTAGCTGGTTTGGCTCACTGGATAGAGCGTCGGCCTGGGGACTGAAGAGTCCCAGGTTCGATTCCGGTCAAGGGCATGTACCTTGGTTGCGGGCACATCCCCAGTAGGGGGTGTGCAGGAGGCAGCTGATTGATGTTTCTCTCTCATTGATGTTTCTGACTCTCTATCCCTCTCCCTTCCTCTCTGTAAAAAGTCAATAAAATATATTTTTAAAAAAACTGTACATATACCTTTTTGTTCTCTCCAAGGGCAGGAAGTTGAACACCATTCACTAGGAGATTGGTCAACTGCTTTGATACAAAGTTCTTTCTTAAGTGGACATTAATAAAACCTAATGAACAGTAGAGAGAGAAAAAAATCAGCTAGCCTCCTATTGTTAAGAACTGCTTTCTCCCAAAGACCTCAATTTCACTTATGCTGGCTCCACAGAGCTAATCTGGCTTTGGCAAAACTCTTCAGGATTCCAGTACCACTTGGGGCCTTGGCTTGAGGCCCCATGTCAGCTCCGTTTCAGCACTTATTCCAGACCTTACCACTGTCCTGAGAGCTGACTTAATTCAGGGCCCCTTCACTCGCAGCAAGTGATTTGTTCACCTCTGAACAAAAAATAGACAGCCTTTTAGCCATAGACTTATCTGCCATTGTCTACCTTTTTGCTGAAGAAAAACTGAATCATGGAGAGGTAAAGGAACTTCACCTAAGATCAGGCAGCTAAGTCTAGACTAAAACCTCAGTTTCCTAACTCTCAATCCAAGGTGCTTTCACCATCTTGTTCAGTATACAAGTCTTAATCCTACATTTATATTTAACAATGGTTTTCATTTTTATTCCAAAAGGGCTCAGCATCAATACAACGACTTAAGAAGGGTAACATTGTCATACCAGGACCAGCAATTTCAACTTTTTCAATATATTCATTGTCTGGGAGGTGTTTGGTAATGTTTTCGGCAATTTCTCTTGGATTAACTCTCTGTTCCTTGGTTTTGAGCATCTACAATACAATACAAAACGATTCATTATACACTGGGTTTCAGCAAGTTACTCCGAAATGCACAACTGACAAAGCATTAGATGCATATGACACAGACCAATCAAAAGGCAGAAGCGGAGAAGCCCAATGACCTTGTACATGGACAGACTAAAGCATCAAGCTTCAACAGTCTCAAGAGGAATACAAAAGTGCCCAAACCACGTGATCTCCACTTCAGAATGAGCTGCCACACACGTCTATAACAGTTTTACAAAGACATTAGTTATTACTCTGTTTCCAAGATAGTTACATTTCTAATTTTCAAATCACGAGTGTGCCAATATGCAGACTTGGGTAATAACAACCACCCTTATAAACTTGACCCCAATGAAGACACACCTTATCTTGGGGGGAGAGGGCCAGGGAGAGGGAGGGGTCTGAACTCTGGCTGAACCCTTTCTATTCAACAAAGAAAGGAAAGCGAAAATGCCCAAAGTTGGGCAATTAACCACAAACACATTACCCAAGGCAGCTGTTAAAAACAGGGAGCACTGACTGGAAATGAAATCCATCAGCCCACCTCAAAGACACCACAGTTGCATCAAATATTGGATGGAAATGCTGGATGGTAAATGGCTAACTTTTACTCCCTCACCTTCTATCACTCACCAGTAACACACAGCAACCCTGGCTGCAAGAGGAGGGAAGTACAAAAACAGAACAGTACCTACTATTGCCCTTAAATATTGAGAATACTTTAAAAATAAAATCCCTTTTCTCAAGTTTTTCAGAATTGTGGGATATGTTATTTTTGTTGAGGAAACAAAAATTTGCTATTATTTCTATAGAAGGCAATGAGGAAGCTAGTGTGTAAGACAATCACTTCACTCACCTGAGAGATACCCATGGCACTGTTACACTGATAGTCCCCAAACTTGGGCTGCTGACTTGGTGTCACTAGTAGAGGAGGGTTTTCCAAATCTGGATACGCAGCCTTAATGGCACAGCCAAAGACCTCTTGTAGGCGGCGATTGATGTTAATCATATTTTTAGTTGGTCTGTTCCTTTCTGCTTGAAGACTCTGGGGGGGGGGGGGAGAAAATATGTCAATAAAATATTAAATTATCATATAAAATTTTCCCAAATATCTCGAGAAACCTTCAAATACCTTGAGACCACCAAAGGTAACATACACTCACACCGCGATGCTCTCCAATCTGAGGTATGCTAGGAAATGTAACAGGACAAGTCTACCCCATAGAACATGTAAGACAGAAACAGGAAATGCTCCAAGCTCTCTTTCTATAGTTAGTTTATCAGAACAGAAACTGAGAGAAGGAAGTATGAAGAGTTGACCAAATCTTCTTCTTAGCTTCTCTAGAGTTCTGAAAAAATAGTATAAAATTTGACATATATAAAATGCTGGAAGTAAAAACTCTATGGACAAAAACAAGTAAAAAAAACTTTGTAAAGTATATGATTATCTCACCAATATGCTGTACACCTGAAATTAATACAAAATAATGTTGAACTGAAGAGTGTAATAATAATAGTAAAAAAAGTATTCATGTTGTCTCTTAATTAAAATGTTGACCTCTTCCAGTCATGAAATGTGACAGGTAATATCAAAATATCAGAAAAGCAGGTTGTTTTGTCTTACTGTTAAATAATCCCATGTTGCCGGAACCGGTTTGGCTCAGTGGATAGAGCGTCGGCCTGCGGACTGAAAGGTCCCAGGTTCGATTCCGGTCAAGGGCATGTACCTGGGTTGCGGACACATTCCCAGTAGGGGATGTGCAGGAGGCAGCTGATCGATGTTTCTCTCTCATCGATGTTTCTAACTCTCTATCTCTCTCCCTTCCTCTCTGTAAAAAATCAATAAAATATATTTAAAATAAATAAATAAATAAATAAATAAATAATCCCATGTTGGACTACTCCTACCTCCTACTTCTCATTTGCTGTGAAGTGGGATACCTTCATTTAAGATGGTATATAATTAGTTACTTCTATTACTACACTTACCACACCTTCTCAGAATTATGTGTCTCCACTACCAGACTCCTGGAGGAAGGAAAAGTACTTATTCATGGCTCCATCCCTGACACCTAGCACTGCACCTGCTATGCAACAGGTAAAAAAATGGTGACTGAACTTACACGCTTTTAATGGAATACAAATAAAAACGCTGCCCACACACTAGTCACAATTTTATGTTAATCAAAATGTCAATAACAATGGCAAAAATGATAAAAGCTGGGATTTGAGTAGCACTGTGTCAAGAACTGGGCCTAGCCTGGCCTGTGCTGCTGACTGGTTGAGCATTAACCTATGAACCAGGAGGTCACGGTTCAATTCCCAGTCAGGACTCATGCCCGGGTTGTGGGCTCGACCCCCAGTAGGGGGTGTGCAGGAAGCAGCCGATCAATGATTCTCTCTCATCATTAATGTTTCTCTTTCTCTCCCCCTCCCCCGTCTTCTCTGAAATCAATAAAAACGTATTTTTTAAAAACTATTCTACTTCATCTTAAAGACAGATAAGGACAGCTTAATGGAAAGGGGATAAGGAAGAGTTGAAGCTGCTGAGTTAATGAAAACAGCGGTAAAATGCCTCTGAGATAAACCATCCAATAAGTGTTTCTAAGTCAGAGCACATGGCAGAATGCTCCAGGAATAGAAGTGGGGTGAATGGGCGTCCCACACAGTGCCTTTTCCCTTCTTGGCTTGCTGTTTTCTGTTGTGTACCTTGTGTTCAGCTCAGGAGCTGTTACTCAGTAGACCACAGTATCTGTGAAAGAAGCGCCGTGCCGCCCACATTACACTGGCAGTTTCTCATACTTACACACTAGAGCTAATCTGTATCAGGGACATGTGCATTAGAATACACTGTACGGCCTTTTGTATCTTTTACATAGTCATGAGCACATATTAGGCACTTAATACTTTTGAACTGAAAAAAAATACAATAGAGAAATGAGTATAAGTGTGGAAAGAATGAGGTAATGACAAAGGTATTTTGGGGAAGATTCCATGGAAAAGAAATTTTGTGATTTTAGAAGACAGAAGGACAAAGCTATTTGAAGCAGAACAGAGCACACATAGGCAACGGAAGATTTCATGAGAGTAGGGCAGGCAGAGTCCGAGATGAATAAATGGGACCGCCTGGAAAAGACACCGTGCCAGTCGGCCCGGCTGAAAGCAGTACACACACAGGAGAACATGCATGGGAGTGAGGTCCTCGCCGAGGATGTGTCATCAGCAGACCCGAAAGGCAGGCCAAAAGATTAAACCCAACAGAAGCAAGCCAAACTTTTTGAACAAAACTGATAGACACTATTAGATGGTGAGGTCATTAAATAACAAAGACAGCACAAGCTTCCTGGAAAAAAATTGTTCAGAAATATTAAGTTGGAAAAGGAACCCAACCACTATGACACTATAAAATATAAAAATAAAATAGCAAAATAACCAACTTGGGGCAGAAGAGCTGTGAATGTACTTTGAAACATTTCCCATTGATTGAGGCACTTACTTAATCCCCATTAGGGGGTGCGCAGGAGGCAGCCAATCAATGATTCTCTCTCATCACTGATGTTTCTCTCTCTCTCTCTCTCTCCCTCTTCCTTCCTCTCTGAAATCAATAAAAACACATTTAAAAAATGTCTCAAAAAAAAAAAGAAGTCTTAACTTGAAGCTGGCCAAACATTCAGGACGAGGAAACAGATTTCTAAGAGCCCTGGAAGACAAACTGTCCAAATTCCTCAGAGCCAACTTTCCGAATCTTCAATAGCAAGGAGTTCTAAAGAGAGGCAATAACGCAAACGGTAGAATGAAACCAGAACCAGGGGACTCACCTTTCGAAGGATATTCAGTCGATACTTTAATTTTAAGTTTTCTTCCCGCAGCTGCTCCAAATTTGGAGAAGCTTCTAAACAGCCACCGTTTTTCAGCCGATCAATTTCAGCCGTCAGAGACTTGATCTCTCTTTCCTGTAAAAGGAAAGGCACTTTGTTCGGCCCCGTATGACAGATGGCCTCCGTGATGCAATCCCCTGGACCGCAAACTCACTTCCTCCTTTCCCCTCTCCACCGGGCACGGGCACGGGCAGGGCAGAGGTGAGAGGGACGGAGGACTTTCCCTTTGGTAAGTGGGGGCTGTCCTTCCTCAAGCTCTTCGATGACATTAGCACATTCCCCTTGACAATATGGAAAACTTGGGAAAGAAGAAATACGAGTGTGAAGCACGCGATGGGGCGAGCCTCACACCCCAGGTTTCTTTCTTTGGCCCAAGTGCTTGCCTTTTGCCCTTTCCGGATCTCCCCGCCACCCCCTTCTTTCCAGCGTCTTCGATCCCAGACCAGGCGTTTTACTCTGATACCTAAAACCAAAGACACAGCGACTCGCAAGGAAGTAAAGCTTCCAACCGGACTGCTGTTACCGAGGGAGAGGGACGTCCCCGGACATGTAAGAATGTTTACCAGGACGTAACTACAACCAAACACCCCCCCCCCAAAAAAAACCCCCACAACAACACAAAAACACAGCTGGCATAAATAAGCATACATTACCTTCCAGGTGCTGGGCTAAACACTTCAGAAACTGTGTCTATAATCCTTCCCACCGCCAGGGAAGCAGCACTTCCACCCCCACGCTGACCCAGAACAGATGCCCGGAGCAGCCGACCTGCCCGTTTGCTCGATCAGCCCGAACCTCGGGGCTGCTGGGTCAGGGCTATAAACCCGCTCCCTGGACGTGGCGATGATTAACTTGAGCTCCTTGCCTCCCACCCCTCCCGACCCGGGCATCGGAGGTCGCGGCACCGCCCAACTTTCGCTTTCACTGTGAGCTTGCGACGGTGAAAGCAGCGAGCAAAGTCCCGTGCGAAGGATGAGCCCTGCCCTGGGCTTATCAGAGTTCCTCTTGCTCAGCACCACGGAGAGAAGGGAGGCTGAGCTGCAACCCCGGACCCACCGCGCCTCTCTACTTCCCCGCCCGCCCCCCCGCAACCCCCGCAGCCACGCGTGTGCGCGGGGCAGGAGGGACCCCGAGGGGCGGCTGCAATGAGCTCGCCAGGCTCCAGCCCAACACGACATGCTGGCTGGGAGACGGAGGGTGTCCGAGAGGGCGGGCCCTGGAACGATGGGTTCTTTCCCTCCCACCCCCGGGAGGGGGTTCGCCTCCGAGGCCCCACCGCCCGGGTCCCGGGACCCCGCTGCGCGCGCCTGAGGGGCACGGGCCGGTCCCGGCCGCTCTGCCGCCGCCTCGACGACGCTCGGGCGGGAGCCGGGGCCGGTCCCTCCCCTCCACGCCTCCCCCCTGGCCCCATGCGGCCTGACCTGCTGCTGCAGCCGCGCGGAGCACTGAGCCACCAGCCCGTCCATCCTCCTGTCAGCGTCTCACGCAACAAGTGGCCGGAAGCGGAAACAGCCCGCACTTCCCGGAAGCGGAAATCTCCCCCGCCCGCGGTCTCGAGGCTGACAGGGCGCCGCCGCCGCCGCCGCCTCTGCTGCCCCCTGGCGGGATCCAGGACGCACTGCGGGGAGAACCCGCGGGAAGTGGGCCGGGATTGGGGCCGCCGCCCTGAGACTGGGCTTTTGGGGGTGGGCAATGGGGTTCGTGTTAGGTTCGGACCCGAGCTGCTCTGTGCGCTTGCACGGACTTGGTAAGAGGCGCTTACCTACAGCTTGTCTCTCAAAGGCTTCAGTTTACCCGTCTGTGAAATGGGCACCGAGCTATACGATCTGTTTAGGTACTCACCAAGCATTTATTGTGCATTCTCGTGGAGGTTGCTTTCTTAGAGGCAGGAAGCACAAAGATTGCCAGCGAGCACTCTTGCCTCGGTTCACCAGGCACACTACAAATAGAGCCAGGACGCAGCTGACCTCCGGGGCCAATGGCAATCGCAAAAGATTTGCAGTTGAATTAAAAAGAAAAAAAAAAGCCGAAACCGGTTTGGCTCAGTGGATAGAGCGTCGGCCTGCGGACTGAAGGGTCCCGGGTTGATTCCGGTCAAGGGCATGTACGCAAGTTGCAGGCACATCCCCAGTAGGAGATGTGCAGGAGGCAGCTGATCGATGTTTCTCTCTCATCGATGTTTCTGACTCTATGTCTCTCCCTTCCTTACTGTAAAAAAATCAATAAAATATATTTTAAAAAAAAGAAAGAAAAAGAGGTGACAGATTTGACTTTGGGTGGTGGGCACACGGTGCAATAAACCGATCGTGTAACATAGAAAGCCACACCTGAAACCTGTATGTTCATGTTGACCAATGTCACCCCAATCAATGTAAGTATATTTTTAAAACATTTGTAGTCAAAAGGCAACAATTGGTTTTATGAACAAGACAATCAGATCCAGTGAGGTTTTCTCAGCTAGCATCCTAGGCACCCCCTTTCTCCATACCCCCACGGAGAGGAACCACAGGATTTCATGGTTTCATTCCTGTAAAGCAAACGTTCAAAGTCCCTGCGATTGGGGCCTCACGTGACCACAACACTGTGAAACAGAAACCAGAACTGAAAGACTCAGAAACTTGGGGAGTCCGAAGAGCGGGCCGTGCCCTAGCCCTGGCCATGTATTATCCCAGTGACCCTGAGCAGGGCATTTCACATCTCTAAGCTCCTGTTTCCTGTAGATTCTGGAGAACATGTGTGCACAATTGCATGTACAGTGACTTTATATTTATTCTGCATACAACAGGATGTATGGATTGGTGTTTGGCCAGGGACTGTTCACAGAGACTTCAATGCCAGGGCAGACACAGGGCCTTCTGCCTTCGGAAGAGGTGCTCTGGCTCTGCCCACAGATGCTCCATCAGCCGAAACAGCACTGGTGAGGAGGAATATAGGGGGCAACCTCGGGGGGGGGGGTGGCACTAGCAATCTGAGTCTGTGCCAGTGACCGGTGTCCTAGTGCACATTGTTAGCCTAGAATGAAGTCACTGCCCCTTCCTTGGGCAATAGTCTGTTTTCCTGGGTGCTCCCAGTTTGCAGGGGCCACAGGCCGGGAATCTGGCAGCTTGGCCGGAGGGGAGGGGAGGGGAGGGGTCTCTGGTGCCACCCAGGCCAGGCATTTACTAGTAGATACATTCCAACTTCCCCATTCTGACTGACTCCGGAAGGGCTGTGAAAGCCTGTCACGAAAGCCGGGTAGCTAGGAAACAGATAGGAAACAAAGAAATGTAGGAATATATACAAGGAGCAGTCTCATTGTATAAGGGGTTCAGGCTCTGGATCTTCGAATCCCCAAGCCAGCAGCGCTGCTTTAAATAAAGGGTTTCCCCTGGATCTCCCTGAAAGTAGTCATTGTGTACTTTCTGGTCGCCTGGTGAATTCTGCAACACTGGCACACACTTCCTGGGCAGGAGGATGTGCTCCACGTAGCCTCTGCCGCTCACAGAGGGCGGTCGGAGCTCTGCGTCTCAGCAGCTGCTGCCGTGGGGGGTGAGGGGCTGACCATGGCTTGGAATGCTGGACACAGAGAAAGGTGTGGCCGAGGGAAAGAATCCCATTGCACGGCCCCTGAGTTTTTACTGGGCACCCTCCACGGGCCACCAGGCAGACTACAGACACACGAGGATGCAGTGAACTTCGAGTGTCAGTCAATTCAGACCCCAAGGATCACCCCCCCCCCCCCGCTTTCCCCGCTTGTTCCATCTGTTTCTCTCTGCAGGGCTGGACCCAGAGGTTGAACCATGGCTACGGGTAGCTTTGGGAAGAGAAAATCTACTTTTAAAAAAAAATGTTTTGTTGATTTGAGATACAGAGAAACACCGATGAGAAACATCAACATCGACCGGCTGCCTCTTCCAGGCTCCCTAATGGGGATCGAGCCCACAACCTGAGCAAGTGCCCTGACCCGGGACTGAACCAGTGACCTCTTGGTGCATGGATTGACACTCAACCACTGAGCCATGCCAGCTGGACAAGAAAACCTACTCTTTAATCTTCCGGTGGCTAATGCCGGGAAGGGCTCTGACTGGCCCAGCTGGGATCCCATGTGGGGAATAATGGTGGACTTTATGCCACTGTAGGTACCTTCTCCATAGAAACGCAGTGGGAGGTGGGGGAGAAAGCCTCCGCAGCCAAGAGAAGGGCTCCACTCCCTCATCACACCTCCCAACGGTCCTCCGTGGCCCGCAGAGGGCCACGCATGTGAGTGTCCCCTGAGTGACGTTCTAACAGGATGCTCCGTCTCTGGCTGGGCTTCTCATGTTATACCAGCGGGTCCGTCACACTGCGGTGTGCTTTGGGCTGGCAGTGAGGCATGGATAAAAGCAAGTGCTGGGCCCATCCCGGCAGGGCGAGGGTCCGGGGGTGTGTGTCTGTAACAAGCTGGCCCAAGTGATTGTGCCATGGCTGCCGGTGCCACACGCTGGGAGGGAGGTTGCACAGGATAATGTCAGGGAATGGGAGGAGGAAGAGGTTTTGCTGCTTGTTTGTTAAGGACGGACTTCCAATCGTCTGCAACAGTCATTTTCATTTAATGAGCAAATGAGTGGAGGGGTGAGCAAAAAACCAAACCAAACCAAACCAAACCAAGCCAAAACAAAGAGAATATCACCTGGACTGGACGGGGGATGGGTGGGAAGGGAAGGGCTGGGAGGGGGAGAGTCAAAAATCAGGGAAACACGGGTGAAGTGGGGGGCGGCGTGGGGGGCGGGGGGAGGAAGAGAGAGAGGAGATTCGTTCAGAAAGGCCACTTTATTGATGGAGATAAAATGAAAAGCCCTCCCTCACTCACGTCAGTGGCTTCACTGGGCATCTGAGACGGCGTGGGCAGGCCTGTGGCCAGCTCCACCTCAGGCGGCCGCGTAAAAAACACGTCACAGCTGGTGAAGATTCACAGGCACACCCCAGAATCCGCCACACGCTGGCTGTGCGTTTTAAAATATTGTACAAAATATGTTAGGTAGGAAAGGTCAGCTGTGCTGTGATGTCTGCGGGGCGTCCTTTTAGGGTGACCGTCCCCAAAACATGACTTACTTATTGCATGAAACCTCTAGAAGGCAGAGCTGTACAAAAAAAAAAAAAAAATCTAAACCATTTTATTTTAAGAAGAGCAGCAACTGGACACTGCTTTTAGTTCATTTAAATTTTCTTTCTCAAAAATACATTCCTAAATATACAAACTATACAATCTTGTCGTTTTAATGCTGTGTGTTTTGTGTGTTTTTTGGATTTTCTTCTCCTTTTTTTTTTTTTTTTTTTAATAATAGAACCCAAACTAAAAAAAAAAAAAAAATCTTCATCTTCAAACCAGAGGAGCGCTAGAGGAGGTGGGACGCAGAACCTTCATATAACACCACATAAATAACGCGGCCGCAGTCTCTGCTCAGGGCAGGGTGCCCGGACCAGAGGAAATACTTTTCTGGAGCTCAGACGTCGTCTGCGGAGAGGGTGGGGATGTTGATCCGCGGCCGAGTGAAAAAGGCCATCTTCTCCCTGTAACAGAGGCCACGCCTTCAGGGCAGGAGCTAAGCCCTCGCCTTATGCACACCAGGGGCAGGGCAATCCTTGCAGTACGTGGGAGGATGGGAGGCAGCATCCCTGCCCCCGCCCCCTAGATGTCTGTCACAGCTCCCCGACCCCGCCTTCCAGTGTCACAACCAAATATGCCCCCCAGAACTGCCCTGGCTGGTGACTCAATGGTTAGAGAGCACCAGCTCTCAAACTGAAGGGTCTTGGGTTTGATTCCCGGTCAAGGGCATGTACCTGGCTTGCAGGTTAGGGCGCATGCAGGAGGCAACCAATTGATGTGTCTCTCTCACACTGATGTTTCTCTCTCTCTCCCTCTACCTCTCTCTCCTCTGTCTCTCTTCCCCTCCCCTTCCCTCTTTTCCAGTCTCTGAAAAAACAATGGAAAAAACATCTTCTGGTGAGAATTAAAAAAAAAAAAAAAAAAAAGAACCCCGAATCGCCAAATGTCTCCAGGGGGGACCCAAATCATTCCTCCTTTAGGGGACATTAGCAGGACCAGGGGCCTTTAGTTAAAATCAGGGGCCTGGGCTTAGAAGGCCCTTTGGGCCACTTCTAGTGCTTGTTTTAGATTTTCAACTGGTTAAAAAACTGACATGTTCTAACATGGTCATACACATTACAGCACATTCTAAATGTTTCCTTAGTCTTATCTGAGAGGACGTCACAAGTCTAAATGCAAGGCCCTCTATGGATGGGAGGCCAGGACAGATGGCACTGGGGTCCAGCACAGCAAGAAAGCGCATCCCCGAGGTCCCGGCAGACGACAGGCAGAGCCAGGAGGCCCGAGGGGCACCCGCACCCCCGGCTTATTTATCACGCAGCCCATCCTCCGCAATCAGCAATTACCGGTGATGGCAACGCTGAGAGGAAAGGCCATTCATTAAACAAGAGGGACTAACAATTTAGCTCGAGTTGTTGGGGACGGAGAAAGACAGCCGGGGACGGCTGGGCAGGGGCTGAACATCTGTGACAGCGAGAGAGAAAGGTCCGTGGGCCAGGGAGCAGGGGACGGAGGCTGGGCCGGCGGGGTGGGCCAGGGAAAGGGAAGGGCGGGCGGGCGCCCACGTGCTTACCTGAAAGACTGCACTTCTGGGGGCTCCTTGCAGCTCTGGCCTCTGAGCCTGTGCACGTCCTTGGCGGCCGCCCTCATCATCTTGTCTGCCTGCAGCTCACCTTTGTGCCCCACGCGGTCCATCTGCAGGGCAAAGCGAGCAAAGCCGTGAGGCTGTGGGGAGTCCTTTGGGCCTCCAGAAATGGGCCGGCCACGGAGAACTTTCTAGTACACAGGGGGACTTCGCTGTAGTCAAGAGGTCTGTGGGCCACACCCAGGCACCCTCACCCTTCCTGTTCCACTGTGGGACCCTCTTGATTCCGAATGAGGAGGCAAAGTGGTCCCACCATCTGCGACAGTGGCCAGGTATCGGGCGGCAGGAACCTGAACACGTGTGGGGACCCCGGAGACGGGCTGTCTGGTGAATTGTGTGCTACTTCCTCTAATCCTCAGGGCCACCAGAAAGGTCGAGTGTATAATGACCTCTATTTGACAGCCCAGTAGTTTTATTGCTAGCTTTACCCAGTGGCCAGGTAAGTTTCTACTGAACGAGTACAAAAAACGTTTTACATCAATGTTAAAGGCACGCTTTAAAATTAAATACCCATTGCATTTTGAAGGTATTTATTACATGTCCTTACAAGCTAGTATCTTTTTAAAGTCTGATACTTTGTAAAACACTGTGTAATACGAAGCGAGAATTCTCGTGATCTGTCCACAATGTGTTAAGAAATTTCTTTAACGTCAAACAAATAAGACGTTACTTGGGCACAAACGCAATTCCAAGTCATGCCGTGTGCTCAAGGCCCTACCTCTTTTTTTTTTTTTTTAATGCTCAATCGAGGATATTTCTCCACTGATTTCTAGAGAGAGTAGAAGGGAGAGGGAGAGACACAGAGAAGGAAACATCGATGTAAGAGACACATTCATTGGTTGTCTCCCACACAAGCCCAGACCAGGGCCAGGGAAGGAGCCTGCAACCAAGCTATGTGCCCTTGACCAGAATCGAACCCAGGGCACGTCAGTGCGTGGCTCAACGCTCTATCCACTGAGTCAAACTGGCTAGGGCATATGCCCTTCCTCTTTTTTTTTTTTTTTTTAATATATTTTATTGATTTTTTTACAGAGAGGAAGGGAGAGGGATAGAGAGTTAGAAACATCGATGAGAGAGAAACATCCATCAGCTGCCTCCTGCACACTCCCCACTGGGGATGTGCCCGCAACCAAGGCACATGCCCCCAACCGGAATCGAACCTGGGACCCTTCAGTCCGTAGGGCAATGCTTTATCCACTGAGCCAAACCGGTTAGGGCTGCCCTTCCTCTTGATGCAAACCTATGTAAGTGCCCCTGAACAAGTCACTGAGAGCCCTAAAATATCCATCTTTCCAACACTGCACACAGCCAGAGCTCTGGTCAGTGAAGCCACTGTTTAAATGACTCCTTAGCAGATCACTGTCAGTCCTAGACAGTCATGCATGTACTATAATTTACTGTAATTGAAAGGTCGGGTTTTCTCAAGGCGAGGCCCAAAAACACTTACTTTCTTACCTCTTCCTATGCCTTGGCGACTGGGAAGCTCAAATGTGATAAACAACCACAATTAAGTTGAAAATATATGTATTCCCTCCTCATCCTTAGAACTCTAATTCTCCATTTTCCCTGAATGCTCTTATTAAATCCCTGATATAAGTACACAGGGCATAAGTAATACATTAGAAAGAAACATTTGGGGACTTTCTGAATCGCCTGAGTCAGCCTGAAGCTCCGACGCCAGTGCTGACCCAGGAAGTCCAGCACCACGTTCCTGCTCTAAGGCACCACCAGCTGGGGCTGCAGTGGGTGGCCCTCCCAGCAATCCAGGCAGGCGCCCTCTTCACGGAGCTCGCTGCACTGCCTGGCTGCGCGCGGACAGAACTGGCAAAGGCTGGCATCCCTGCCCTGCGTGACAATCCGAGGGTGGCAGGTGTTATGAAACTGAGTCAAAGGCCTCTACTAGCCCAGTGTCGCTTCCTTTTTCATGGTAGTTTGGGACCTGTAAGCTCAAAGCCCACTAGGGCCAAACTTAAAATTTTTACCCATCCAGTTGTTTTAAACACAGCTCGAACAAGCAGTTTTAAAAACCATTCAGAAGCGGCCTGCTTTGCATTCCCTGTGAAGCTAAGCTCCACCCATCGTCTGCTGGCCGATGATAAGCTACACCCTGGGGCCATCAGGGACCCCAAACTGCTGCTCTCTGACCCAGAGACTCCTCGTGGTGCTGCTGTGTGACGTCATCACGATGCCCCCTCTCCAACCCCCTCTCCTTAGGAGCTCCCTTGCCCTCCTGCCCTCCCAGGTGTGGCCCCAAATTGTTTCTGGGAGGTCCCATGCTGTGAGGGACTTCTCCGGCAGGCTAACTTGTTAGTGAAAGCAGCGCTACCCTGAAAAAATTCATGGCGTGCTGCTGTCATTCCCTCAAACTCACTGCACGAGGACGGAGGACGGAGAAGCGAGCAGGCTGTGTTCCCTGCTTCTTAGTCCTGAGCCCTGCATGGCCCACCCCTCTCTGCTTGGGCGATACCTGCTGGGTGGGACTGCGTGGGCAGGCACCAGGGCGGGTCACTCTCCTAGATGAACTGCTAGTGTGCTCCAGCCAGATGAGGTGCCAATGTTTGATGAAGGGTTGCACAAAGAAATACATGTGAATGGATAATAAGGGCTTGTGCACATCAACACGGAAATGCAGTAAAAAGGGCCTGGCCGTGAGGTCAAGAGTTGGCTACATCCCTAGCTGGTTTGGCTCAGCGGATAGAGCATCGACCTGTGGACTGAGGGTCCTGGGCTCGCTTCCAGTCAAGGGCACATGCCTGGATTGCAGGCTTGATACCCAGTAGGGGGCGTGCAGGAGATGGCCGATCAATGATTCTCTCTCATCATTGATGTTTCTACCTCTCTCCCTCTCCCTTCCTCTCTGAAATTAAAAAAAAAAAAAAAAAAAAGAGTTGGTAACGTTTCCTGGGCAAAGGGAACCAGGGGCAGGAACTCTCTCAGTGGGTCTCAGGGTTGGACGACCCATTCAGAGCTCCGGTCTGTGGTGTGCCCCTGCTCCTGCCACAGCGGACGGACCCCGCAAGGCGGGCGGCACTCACCTGCTTCTCCAGCATCCTCAGCAGCAGGCGGAAGCGCTCGTCCTCGCGCAACCCCGGGGGCAGCTCCTTCTCCCCGTGGCTCCGGGCTTGTTCGAGCTGCTCCTTGAGCTCCCTCAGCACCGAGATCTCCTGCGTCAGCTGGCTGTGCCAGGTCCGGGTGGCCTGCAGGTCTAACTCCAGGTCCAGCGAGGTGCGCATCAGGCGCTCGTGGCGCAGGGATTTGAAAGATGAAGGCTGTGGGGGTGGGAATGGCTTTGACTACTTAGTCATCCTTCAAAAATGCCCCCACGCCCTCAGCCCGATTTCTCCCATTCTACAGCCCGTGTTTAGTGAGCATGGTTATGTCCTGTGGGGAAGCACGGGACTTGGTTGGAAAGTCTGTAAGGAGGGTTCTCCAAAAGGTCGGGGGTCTCTGAGGGGACCTTGCCGAAGGCAGCAGCCCCTTCCTTGACTTTTCCAAATAAGTCCAAGCTCCCGGGTGTTTTACTGGAATCTCTATGTTTAGTCTCCAAACCCGACCTTGTGGAAGCATGTGCTTTCTCAAGGATACTCACCCTGCTGATTGTATCTAAGATCAATTTTAGTTCAAGCTGTTGTTACAATAAGAAGCTAACGAGGCAGGCAATCAGAGCTGTTTCAGTTGCTAAAGCGAAACAGTCCCTTAGCCTTCTCTTTCACAGAAATGTGTGTCAGAGTCGTCTGTTCCTCCGCCGCTCAGGGTCTGCTGGTCAGGCCCCGGCAACGTCCCAGGCTCGGTCCTGGGCACTTGATTCCATGACCCCAGTTCGTTTGCGCAAACCCTATGAGGTCCCTTCCGATGGTTACCCCTGCACAGACGAGCTCCCAGAGGCTGTCACACATTGTGAGTAGCAGAGCGGAGATTCCACCCCGGGCAGTGGGCTCCAGACCCCATCCCTCACTCCCCACACAGTGCCTGGCTCCCTGCTCTCCGTGTCCTCCACATTCCCAGTCTCAGTCAGAGCCTGCTTTTCTGTCTCCTGCCCTCAAGTTGCTTCCTCAGTGCAAGTCTGTCCCCCTTCTTGACTTGGTGTTCCCGCAATGGACATCTATTGTTTCTGCATGTGCAGCATCAATGCCCCCAGTCTCATCGTCTTCCCTTGGGAACCCACGCCTCCTCCATGCCCAACCCACATGGTTCCTGTGGGGCTTCAGGGATAGGAACGTGACCTGAACATGGCAAAGCAGAGCCACAGTGATTGCTTCCGGGGTGAGTATGTTCTCTCAGCCCAGACAATAAAACTCAATCCTGGGACCTTTGCAAGTGACTTGGGAAAAGGCAATGTCTTTACACAGAGATTCTCAAGCCGGCAAGTATAAACCCAGAGCCGATCACAGTCATCTTCACCGTCACATGGAGTGACCCTGATTAAGAATTCAGCTAAAAAAAGATGAAGAAGAAAAAAAAGAGTCATAATAAGCTATGTGGAGGGAGCAATGTCGTGAGGGGCAGGACTGAGGTTTGATGACATTCTTTCAACTCCTGCATCAATCCCCGTCCGAGACTAGTCCAACATCCTGGAGTTTCCATGAAATGAGCCAATAAATTGCCCTTTTCATTTTTAAGCTACATTTGAGTTCTTCAGTTATCTGTATGCATAAGATCCTGAGTAATCCTATATAATAAAAGGCTAATATGCAAATCGACCGAACGACAGAAGAACTGACCACCAGGGGAAGACACTCAATGCAAGAGCTGCCCCCTGGTGGTCAGTGTGCTCCCACAGGGGGAGCGCCACTCAGTCAGAAGCCGGGCTCATGACTGTCAAGTGCAGCGGTGGTGGCAGGAGATTCTCCCGCCTCTGTGGCAGCGCTAAGGATGTCCGACTGATGGCTTAGGCCCGCTCCCTGCAGTCAGACATCCCCCAAGGGCTCCTGGACTGTGAGAGGGTGCAGGCCGGGCTGAGGGATCCCCTGGAGTGCATGAGTTTTTGTGCACCGGGCCTCTAGTACTAGTATAATCATTAACTCTCCTCTCAAAACCCAGTAATGATTTAAAAAGAATGGTTAAGTGACTATGGGAGGCTGAATTCTAAGCTGGCCCCCAAGATTCCCACCACCTCACAGACATGCCCAATATAATACCTGCCTCTTCAGTGTGGGTGGGAGCTGTGAAGATAATGGATATCATTCCTGTGATTATGTAACTAATCAGTTGACTTGAATCATGCTGGGTGGGCCTGACCTAACTAGGTGAGCTCCTCAGTGATGAACTGCCCTTCCTGGAGATTGGCTAGCCGTAAAGAAGCAATACATGTATGGAGAGGGCCACATGGCAAGGACTGAACATCACCTCTGTGTGTTGCGAATAGCTCCAGACCTGCAGCTAGCAAGGAAATGAAAGGTTATGCATCCTGCCAGCACCCCAAGGGGGCGGGGATGTGACTCTCGCTCTAGTCAAAATTCCAGATGAGCCAGCACCCAGATTTCAGCCTGGGGAGACCCCGAGGAGAGGGTCCAGCTGGCCTGTGCTGAACTCCTGCCCTCTGGGAACTGTGAGAGAGTGTATTGTTAACAGCTCTTAATTTGTGGTAATTTGTTATGCAGCAACAGGAAACAAATACAATGGCCAATAAAAGGATTTGCGAGATGGTACGGAAACGGCTAGGATGAGCCCTACCCTCACTTCCACTTGCACAAGCACACTTTCAGGAACACCAAACAGCTCAGGGTAGAAGTTTTCTAAGGCTCATCCGGGGGACCAGGGTCCAGTCTGTGCTCATAAATGAGCAGCAGGGCCAGGAAATCCACTGCGGAAATCTGTGGCCCAAGTTCCCCAAGCAAGACATGAAGATTCTTCTGCTTGGCTCTGACTGATGCCCAGGCTCAGAACCTTGCCGGAAGCAGACAGAGGCACAGCTCAGGTAGCGAGTGGGAGGATGGCAGCAACCCAGGCTCGGGCCCAGCCTCTGGACTCTCCTGTCCCTTGGGCATAGAGGACCCGAGGGAAATGAGGGCTCAGACCAGCGTCAAGGCTCCCTTAGCAAGCCAGGCCCTTGGCTGAGCGGAAGAGGAGGTCAAGAAGGGGGAACTCTGTGGGGCCCGCCTTGGAAGGGAGTTTGGGGGCACACAACGGCATTTTTCCGTCCAGAGTGCTGAGGAGCCTGTTGAAAATGCAGTTTCCTGGTGCCGAATTACACTGTCTAGGTGTGTGGCCTTGGAATCTGCACCATCGACAAGCTCCCCAGGAGACCCTGCGGAACCCTCCAGAAGACGGGAAGGGGGTGGGGGGCTGAGTGGGCAGCTGGCTGTCCCTGTCACCCCAGGGAGGCCATGCCCAGCTTCTCCCTCAGCCAGCACTCTCTCCCCTTCCTGTGCACCCTCCTGTGCATGGCCTTCTCCTGCTCACTCTCATTCTTTCTGGAGATTCACGGGAGGGGAAGGGATTGACGGAGGACCAGCTCCTGACTCTGTCCTCAGTGGATCTGCAGGGGACGCAGAGGAGCCTTCCCTGCATGTGCTTTCACTCTGCTCCCTCTCCTGCTCCCCCTGCTTCTCTTTCTGATACTCTGGCAGCCAGGTTTCTCCTCGTTCTGCAAACTCAGCAGAACTGCTGCAAAGTCTGAGCTACAAGCATCTCCTGCAGCCCTGGCGGGTGAAAGTCCGGAACAGGAGTCAGTCCTGGGCCTAACGCCACCAGACCCCGGTCCCTCAGCCACGCCTCCATAAGGAAAGGCACGATTTCTCTACAGCGACCGTGGTGGCCTCTGCCCTGCGTGCTTCCAGCTGGACCGAGAGAAGCCGCTCACACCCCTGCCTCCGGTCGGTGCTGGGGATGCCCGGCTTCTCTGCCAGCTGGAAGGGCTGCCAGAACCCTGACCCGCTCAGCCAGCTGGACGCACTGACACACTGAGCGGTCTCCCGTGAGGCAGGCTCCATTGGTGACCCTGGTATCTTCGGCGATTTCCACCCAGGAAGGCCCCTTCTACCTAACCTATTCCTCAGGATAATAATGTGATGTTTCCCCTATGGCACGTTCCCCAGAGCCTACTCAGGCCTGACAGTTCGAAAACATCCATCTGCAAAAACCACCACCGTTGCAAGAGCGACCTGTTCACACCAGAGGCCACGGAGCAACGGTCAGACACCCGGGCATGCGCTTGGGGAGGCGAGGGAGGAGGGGGGCTCACAGGGGCTCCGAGGAGGCTGCCTTACCCGCTTCACGCGGACGCTGCGCCGCTCCAGAGAGTTTCGAACAAAAGGTGGCTTCTTGGACAGCGTGGAGCTGTCGCTGTCACTCCGATTCAGCTGCAAGAAAGAGCCATGGAAGTCAGTGAAGGTCCGAGGGCATTCGGAAGGCACGTGGGGCCAGGCGGGTGGTGGCGGGGCCAGGAGGGTGGTGGAGGGGCCAGGTGGGTGGTGGTGGGGCCAGGCGGGTGGTGGCGGGGCCAGGTGGGTGGTGGCGGGGCCAGGCGGGTGGTGGCGGGGCCAGGAGGGTGGTGGCGGGGCCAGGCGGGTGGTGGCGGGGCCAGGAGGGTGGTGGAGGGGCCAGGTGGGTGGTGGTGGGGCCAGGCGGGTGGTGGCGGGGCCAGGAGGGTGGTGGCGGGGCCAGGAGGGTGGTGGTAGGGCCAGGAGGGTGGTAATGGCCTCCCCCCCTCCCAACCCGGCCCTTTCTCTCCAGTGCAGACACTCAGAGTTCTGTTCCCTGGGCCTGCAGGAGGCAGCTTCATTCGGCCTCTCTTTCCTTTCCAGGTGAACGTTTATTGAGCATGTACTCAGCACAATGCATGCTGCAACCTGCTATACTCGCCATATCTCATTTAATCCTTCCAACAACCCCGGGGGATTGACAGTGGTTCCATCTGAGCCATAAAGATGGGCTCTGTAGGCAACAGGGAAGATTCACACTGCCTGGTGTCAGCCCTACTATACTGCTGCCAACTCGCCAGGGATACTGACGCGGTGAGAGTAACCGGGATTTGCACCCAGAACCGTGAGGTGAAGGCTACCCCACAGGAAGCCGGTGCTGTGGGAGGGGCAAGGGCCACATGTTTGCTTACCCGGCACACGTACTGGCTCTGGGGTCCAGGGGAGAAGGTCTTGGAGCGGATGATGGTGCTTCCTCGAAGAAACGGCGCTGGGGATGGCGTGCCCACCCGCCGGTCCTTGGGCCGCACCACTGTGGGCGACGGGGCAGGGGTCTCTGTGTTGGTCTCTTTGTCCACCTGAGGAAGACGTCACAGCTTTGAGACCACGGAGTTTTAGCCACCGGCCCCGAGATGCTCCCCATGCTTGTCACTTCGCCTCTGTCCCACGGACACAGCTGGGAGCTTCTTGGGCGCCCACCCTGCCCAGCCAGGACAGCACCCCAGGCCCGAGGCCGGCCCCTATTCCTCCAGGACACCTGTGGCTGGGGCTGGTGGGATATTCAGCATATTCAGTCCCCAAACAAGCTCCTGTACCTGAAGCTCTATGGCCTGAATGTCACCCCCGCAAAGCCACACACATTTTGTCCAAGCCACACCAAGCAAGGCCTCCGCTGCCCCAGCCAAGAACTGCCAATGTTTTATTGGAATTATGGCGGCAACCAGCAAATCTCCTTACTTAACCCGGGGGACCAGGTTTTCTTTTCTTTTTAAAATATGTTTTTATTGATTTTTAGAGAGAGAGATAGACAGAAAAATTGATGAGAGAGAAACTTCATTGATCGGCTGCCTCCTGCACGCCCCTACTGGGGATGGAGCCCGCAACCCAGGCATGTGCCCTGACTGGGAATCCAACTGGTGACCTCTTGGTTCCTGGGCTGATGCTCAACCACTGAGGCTCACTGGCCAGGCTAGGGGACCAGGCTTTCTAGTGTCCTCTCAGGGTAGTCACCAGTAAAAGGTAAGCAAACAAAAACCACGGAAAGGCAGGGCCTCCCTTAGCCTTAACAGCACCTTTGTGTAATTTTGAAAAAGGAGCCCCCTTTGTCTGGAGAAACTTCAAAATGCTTTCCCCTTGGTGTGGGTTAGAAGGCAGCCCGGGATGCTTCTGGGCACCCCTTGGCAGGGCACCTCTGTGCCATGCACCACCTTCAGCTCCGCCCCCGGGTGCCCTGCCAGCACAACGGGAGCTCTGTGTCCAGGACCCCTACAGGTGGAAGAACAGAGACCTCTGGAGAGCGAGTGCTGTTGTCACACGTAACCCGAGAGCAGCAGGGAAGCGGGAGGCAAGGGACTGACCCTCGGACTCTCTTCTCCTCCTGCACTTGGACCCAAATGAGGAAACACATTCCTTCAAAACCCTAGAACCTGTCTTCGAGGGGAGTATTACTGTGTCCAGTTCAGAGACAATGAAATGAAGGCTTGAGAGGGATGAAGTCATCTGCCCAGGATTCTGCAGCTGGGGGGTAGCAGAGCCCGCATCTGAATCCACACCCATCTGACTGCAAAGTTTGGGGTCTGTCCAGAGAAACGGGGGGGGGGGGGGGGGGGGCGCGGGGAGGCAGACGACAAGAGCGAGCTGGGGACGCGTCAGCCTCTCCGGGTTCACTGTTAAGGAAACAAGCCAGATTACAGGCAGGGACACTGCCGTACGCCCTCTGCTGGTCACTCCATGGGGGGGGGGGGTGTCCCTGATGCTGGAGGAACATTTGACCCTGAACCTTTCGTGATTGCCTGGGCTCAAGGACCGAGGGCTAGTTCCCCCAAGTCAGCCCTTCTCATCGCCCCAGCCCTCCCTACCTTTACCGCCGGGCACTCTTCCGGATCTGGTGAGGATTTCTCGGCAAAAACCTCCTCCTCTCCCTCCTCCGCTGCGGTCTCGTTGTCACTGGTCTCCTCCTCGAACCTCCTGTGATGACAAAGAACTTTGGTTACTCCCCCAGAGTCGACTCTGACCTGCTCACCGGCCTTTAAACCCTTTCAGGAGAGAGAACACATTTTTGGGTGGAAGGGAGGAAATTGATTTTAGTGCATAGTGAGACGAGTCTGGGCCAATGTAATTCCCCTGC
This sequence comes from Myotis daubentonii, assembly GCF_963259705.1. Lineage (NCBI taxonomy): Eukaryota > Metazoa > Chordata > Mammalia > Chiroptera > Vespertilionidae > Myotis > Myotis daubentonii. The sequence continues at coordinate 103,565,504 of NC_081844.1, read as the reverse complement.
ATCATCACTACCGGGATCTAGACCACTCCACCCCAAAAGGCTCCCTTATCCCCTTTCTCAGTTAACTTCCCCCCAAGCCCAGCCCAGCACTGATCAGCTTCCTGTCACTACTGATGAAATCTCATTTTTCTAGCATTTCATATAAATGGAAGCAGACAGTATGTGCTCTTGTCTCTGGCCTCATCTGGTGACTGTATCAACTCACTCTTCTTTATGGCCGAGGAACAGTCCATGGTATGGATATGCCACCATTTGTTTAGCTACTGGAAGCGAAGAACATCTGGATCGTTTCTATTTCTTAGCCATTGTAAATAAAGCTTCTACAGGCAATCACGTGGATATAGGTTTCCTTTCTGTTTCTCTCGGATAGTGTTAGTTTGCCAGAGCTGCCCTAACAATACCACCCACCGGGGTGGCTTAAAATAACAGAAATTTGCCCTAGCCGTTTTGGCTCAGTGGATAGAGCGTCGGCCTGTGGACTAGAGGGTCCCAGGTTCGATTCTGGCCAAGGGCACATGCCCGCAGGTTGCAGGCTTGATCCCCCAGTAGGAGGCATGCAGGAGGCAGTCAATCAATGATTCTCTCTCATCATTGAGGTTTCTATCTATCTCTCACCCTTCCTCTCTGAAATGAATAATATATATATATATATATATATATATATATATATATTTTTTTTTTTTTTAAACTATAGTTAAAAACAACAACAACAGAAATTTATCCATTGCCGGTCTGGAGGTTAAAAGTCCAGGACCAAGGTGTGGGCAGGTTTGGTTTCCCGAGGCTGCTCCCTGTGGCTTGCAGATGGCCACCTTCTTGCTGTGGCCTCACGTGGCCACGTGGCCTTCCCTCTGTGTGCGCATGCTTGGGGTCTATGTGTCCAAATGCCCTCTTCCTACAAAGATACCAATCATATTGGGTTGGGGCCCACCATAACTCTAACAACCTCATGTTAACTTCATCATCTTCTAACGGGCCCATCTCCAAAGACAGTCACAGTCTGAGGTCCTGGGATCAGGGCTTCAATATATGAATTTTGCAAGGGACACAATTCAGACCCAAACAGCTATATGCCTGAGAGTGGAATTGCTGGGCCACACAGTAAGTATGAGTTTATCCTTTTAAGAAACTGACAAACTGGTTTTCCAATGTGGTTATGCCACTTGACATTCCCACCAGCAATGTTACGAGGATTCCAGTTCCCCGTCTAGACTTGGTATCGCCAGCCTTTAACTTTAGTCATTCTCCTGGGTGTGTACCCACAGCTCGCTGTGGTTGTTAATCAGCACTTTCCCATAGAGAATCTTTTCATGCATTTATTGACCACCCATATATTTTCCTTTGGCAAAGCGTCTGTTAGAACCATTAGCCCATTGAAAAGCTGGGTTGTCTTGTCATTATTGAGTTGGAAGAATTCATTCTATATTCTGGATAGTATTAATCCTCTGCAAATATTTCCTCCAAGTCGGCTGCTTCACTTTTTAATCTTCGAAAAGGGTATCTTCCAAAGAACAGAAGATGTTGATGGTGACAAAGTCGGATTTACCAGTTTCTTAATGGTTTGTGCTTTTTATGTCCCATCTAAGAAATCTGTCTACCCTAAAGTTGCAAAAAAATTTTCTCTATTTTCTTTGAGGAGTTTCATAATTTCAGATTTGATGCTCAGCCCCATGATCCCTTTCAGATTTAATTTTTGTGCATCATGCTCAAAGTTTCTGTTTGCTATATGGATACTCAATTGTTCCAGCATCATTTGTTGAAGAGGCTTTCCTTTTGGTTGATGCTCTTCAAAATTATCCTTTCCCCAGGGGCTCCTCGGTTGGAAGGAGTTGCTGTGACAAATAGACTGCATTTGTTAATTAGTAATTTATTTCGATTCCCATCTTTCCTTCTCAAAGACATACATAACCGCCAGGCTTCTGATCAGCATGAGACAGCGTGACCACACTGAGCAGGAGGAATTCCAGCCAAAAGCAGAAAACCTGACATCTAGTTAGCTGGCTCCGGGAGACTGTGGATAAACATGAACGCTCCCTGGGAATTTCCCGTGCGGAGAATAGACCCTGGATCTCCACCCCCAGCCCCACGAAGAAACCCTGCTCTGCACTTAGAGGGGGACTTTGCTCTCCCTCCTTCACACCCGCAGCCTGTGTGTCTCCTTATAAAGGAGCCATTAGACATGGGAACATGCCAGGGGCACCTCCCCAAGAATGCCGCCGACGCCACATTAACCACCACTTACCGAGGGCCCAATAAGCTCCAGGTGCTACGCTAAGGCCCCTCGACAGGGCAGCCGGCGATTACTGTCTCTGTTTTACGGACCGAAAAGCCGAGGACCGGAGAGCTGAGAGCCCTGGTCCAGGGTCACGGGCTGCTAAGTGGGGAGCCTGGCTTTCCACCCAAGTCCACTAAGTGCTCAACCACGAGGGAAATCTCTTTTTGACTGGGAATCTGATCTAAATACTTCCAGAAAGGAAAAAAAACACAACAACCCTCAACTGGAAGGAGAAAAAAATAATTAAAACAGGCATCTTTTCATCCTTTGGAGTTCAAAAAAGAAAAAAAAAAGAAAAAAAGAAATATCTGGTAATCCCCGGGGCTGGTGAAGGCAGGGGAAACAGGCTAATCCCTGCGGGGGGTGAATGAGAGCGGGCGATTCACACTCTGACGTCAATTTAGCAGTCTCTGCTAAAATCTCCTCGATTCGGTACTGCCGTCGGATTATACTGAGGGTGTCGGTTTAGGGGAACTCATAAGCACCGCTGGTGGGAGCACTGACGAGTACAATCTTATCGGAGAGCTATTCTGCAAGGCCACTTCTCAGCTACTGCCCTAGACAAATACGCACACGTTCCCAGGGAGGTCAACATAAAGATTTTCACTCCAGTGTTGTGATTATATGATCCTATATTGTTTAATACTTTCAGAGTTTTGTTTTGCTTTTGAATCTAAAACACACACACACACACACACACACACACACACACACATATCCAGTCTTCTGATTATGTGCACTAAAGAAACCTAACCCCCCGCCTCCCCCCCAAAAAGAGGAGGGTGTGGCAATGGCACCCTGAGCCTTGGGTACGGGAGGAGGGAATGGAAATGAGAACAGAGGGCTGGTCTCTCGGAGGCCTGGGCAGGTGACGCCAGAGCGGAGCCGGGCCCAGCAAGGATAGTTAACATTCCAGGACCCAAAGAAGCCTGCAGCGGGAGGAGGGGGCTGCAGACGGTTTTCCCCATAGGGCAGCTCTGGGATTCGCAGCCCTCTTTGTAAGTCAGTGTCTAGGGAAGTCTGAATGGCCAGGGGTGGGGAGAGAGGGGGCCACAAAGGGAGAAAGAACAGAAGGCGGTTGCTAGGCAATGGCGTGAAAAGCCTCAATGCAGGCTTGGAATTTGGGGAAAACCAGTGATCTCGCGCCAGTGTTTTGGAAGACAGGTCCTAGGCCTATTTCCGGCATCAGGCTTCTGCCTGTGTGCAGCCCAGCCCAGCCCAGCCCAGCCCAGCAGCATGCTAGAGAGAGGGAGAGAGGGAAGGAGAGGGAGGGGGAAAGAATGGAGACAGGGAGGTGGGGGGAGACAGAGAGAGGAGAAGGCACTGGGAAGGAGGGAGACAGAGGGGGAGTGAGAGAGGAATTGGGACAATTTAGAGAGAACCCTAAAACAAACAAATGAATAATAAAAAAATTCAGGAGCCTTGCCATACCCTTCGTTACATGCAGGACAGTAAAGGAGACTACGAGAGGGGTCAGACTGAGGGCCCAATCCAGCCTGTTTGGGACAGTCCAAGCTATGAATGGTTTTCATGTTTTTAAACGGCTAGAAAAAAAAAAAAATCAAAAGGGTGCTATTTCATGATGTGCAAATGCTGTGACGTTCAATGTCAGTGTCCACAATCAAAGTTTCGGTGGCAGGGACACGGAGGCTGCCGCGCGTGCCCTCTCTGGCTGCTTTCACAGTAAAACGGCCGAGCTGAACAGACCGGGCAGGTTCTGTATGGGCCACAAAGCAGACACTTACTATCTGCCCTTTCCAGAAAACATGGGTGAGCCCTGGAGTAACAGAGAGGAGGCAAAGACTCCTTCTGAGATCAAATGTATAATTTGGGGCGTAACAGAGACATACAGAAGAGGTATTGAGGGCCTCCTGGGTGTTGTGTTTATCATGCATAATGGCTATGTTTTATTTATTAATTTTTTAATATATTTTTATTGATTTCAGCGAGGAAGGGAGAGGGAGAGAGAGACTGAAACATCAGTGATGAGAGAGAAGCAACGATCGGCTGCCTCCTGCATGCCCCCTACTGGGGATTGAGCCCGCAACCTGGGCATGTACCTTTGACCGGAATCGAACCCAGGACCCTTCAGTCTGCAAGCCGATGCTGTATCCACTGTAGGGCATAGCTATGTTTTAAATCTGTACTTCACAGATGAGAAATGGAGGCTGTGCATCAGAATCACCTAGGGAGCTTTTAAAATGTACTGACGCCGAGGCCGGTTTGGCTCAGTGGATGGGGCGTCGGCCTGCGGACTGAAAGGTCCCGGGTTCGATTCCGGCCAGGGGAATGTGCCTGGGTTGCTGGCACATCCCCAGTGGGGAGTGTGCAGGAGGCAGCTGATCGATGTTTCTCTCTCATCGATGTTTCTGGCTCTCTATCTCTCTCCCTTCCTCTCTGTAAAGAAATCAATAAAATATATTTAAAAAAAAAAATAAATAAAATGTACTGATGCTCAGCCCCCCCCACCCCCCACCAGACCTAGGATCGCACAGGAAGTCGGCCGAGCGAGCCTCACGATCCCTATTGGTCTGAGTTCAGAGCACGTGCACAGAAGCCCAACGAGACTGCCTCCCAAGAGGCAAGACTTACAGGCTGTGCTCATGTCCAGGATGGGATCTGCCTTCTCCCTTTCGGGCTGGGGGTTCGCAGCGATGCTTGTGGTTTGCCTAACCGTAATTCCTGCCCTCTGCTGAGTGTCTACCGTGAGCCCTTTTATCTTCATTAGTGGCTTTCCCTTCCGGCCTTTCCACGACCCTCTGTCATCGGTGTCATGTCCCCATTTTTCAGTGGATGCTGTCAGAGAGGTTAGGATGGTTTGCCTGAGAGTGGCTGCCCTGAGGTGGAGGCAGTGACGGGAGGAAGCGTGGTGTGGGCTGCCCGGGAGCTGGTAATGAATGCCCGGCTTCCTGATTTGGATGCTGGTCCCACAGGGAGTTTGGTGTCTGAAAACTCACTGAGCTGTACTGGACGCTCAGGTGAACTTTTCTGTATGTATGTTATCCTGCAATAAAAAGTTAAAAATGTGCCCTAGCCGGTTTGGCTCAGTGGATATAGCGTCGGCCTGCAAACTGAAAGGGCCCAGGTTTGATTCCAGTCAAGGGCACATGCCCGGGTTGTGGGCTCGATCCCCAGTGGGGGACTCGCAGGAGGCAGCCGATCCATGATTCTCTGTCATCATGGATGTTTCTATCTCTCTCTCCCTCTTCCTTCCTCTCTGAAATCAAGAAAAATACATTAAAAAGTAAAAAATGCTGCCCTGGCCCGGTGGCTCAGGGCACATGCCCAGGTGGCAGGTTCGATCCCAGTCGGGGTGCGTACAGAGGGCAACCGATCAATGTTTCTCTCCCTCTCTCTCTCTCTCAACATATCCTCAGATAAGAATTTTTAAAAAAGGTAAAAATGCTTTGCCCAAGGTTACACAAAAAAACGATGAAGCTAAGAGAGAACCCTTGCCTACATCACTGTTTCTTAAGGTGTAAGAGACCTTTCTGTCTGGTTACAAGGGATTAAAGGGCCCCGAACTGCACAATGAGAAAGCTGTCTCCGCTTCGCTCTCTGTCAGATTACATCACGGAGGGTCTCCACCACTAACTGAAACACTGACCAAGCTTCCTTTCTAACAAGGGGAGGGGAGACTTCCGGCTTAAAACCGTAGCCAGCAATGCACCTAGCGACACTTGAATGCCCTTGTTTTATTTTCATTACATATAATTTTCCACGGTCCCTTTCTGAGGCAGACTTGGCCTCCTCGGTGTCCATCCCCACTTTCTGCCTTAGTAACAGAACCCTGATTTTTGAACCCAACTGAACAGACCTCGTTTCCCAGCTTCCCTTGCAGTTAGATAGGCCAACTGGCTCAGAAGTGCTTTCAGGAATGCTCCCCGGTTAAGAGGCACAAGGGCACTCTTTCGTCCTCTTTCCTGATGCCTGCCTGATGGCTGGTGACTCAGCAGCCACTTTGGGCTGTAAAACAGCCTGGAGGATGGAGGGCCCACCATGAGGACAGCAGAGCAGAATGAGAGAAGGCGCCTGGGTTCCCAGTGGCACCTTGCAGCTAACAGATGAGCCTTGGATTGCCTTCTCCCATAACGAAGAAATAAACTATCTCTTTAAGACTCTTATTTCTGCTCTGTTCCTCGTAGTCAAATGCAATTCCTTACTGAAAAAACCTCCAAATTATGGCACATTATACTTCTTTCCCACTGACAGTGGTATACAGCTTAAAAAGTTTTAAACCAAAGTAAATGTAAGCGCTTCCAGACAAACTAATGACATGAGATGTGAACCAGCCTGAGTGCTTCATCGAACACAAGCGACAAATTGGGATGGGGGTTTGGGAACCGCTGTGCCGGACTACGTACTGCCTTGCTGCCTGGACAGAGCCCGTGAGGAAGCAGGTTCTGAGTCTTCCCGGGGGACACTGTCCTGGTGGCGCCGCCTTCAGGGAGCTCATCCCTGGGCCCACGTCCGAGCCAGATCAGTTCCTGAGGCCCAAGGGCACCCCTGCTTACCAGCTGTCTCCCGGGTCCTGGGAGCTGCTCCTCCCCTCCTGCCTCTTCTCCAGCTCCACCGCTGTCTGTTCCAGCAGAGCGGACACGGCGTCCTGTGGAGACAAAGGCCGATGGGTTCCCTGGCACACCCTGGACGCCGCCCCTCCTGGCAAGAATCGGAGCTTCTCAGGGTGTGGCCCTCCCAGTGCACCGAGTGGGTCAGCAGCTTGCCCCCAGGTCACATACGTTGGAAATATGTTGGCTCTTCTCTCTGCAGTTCTCCTGCAAATAACCCTGTGTGTGGACAGTTTTGGAAGACAACCCCGTTCAGTAGTTGAGGGAGACAGAATTATAGGCCCCTGGTTGTAAGGAGATGACAGTGCAGCCAAAGAGACCATCACAGGAACCGTCAATTACAAAGCAATGTGATAGGGACCATGCCAGACGTTAAGGATTGATGGTTGGGAACAGAGAAGCAATGGCAAAGTCAGCTTAGGGGGGTGCATTCATGGAAGGCTTCCTGGAGGAAGAACATCTATACTGAATGGTATCTACAGTGAAAAAGCTGGTGTGAGTTAAATTATTTAACCCCTCAGACTCCGTTTCCTAATAACCTGTGATAAAGGGTTGTTATGAAGATTATACGCATAAGGTATGAAAGAGTGCCTAACACGCAGTAAGTGCCTGCTAACAGAAAAGCCAAACTGACCTTTTCTGAGCACAGGGTTAAATTGCAGATGCGGTTGGTAGTATAAAGCCAGATTGTCTTTTGGCGAAGGAAAGAGGAACTTAAATCAGCCGAAGGCCTGGTATGTGCCAGGCACTGGTAAATGGCTTATACGTAGCATCTAACTGAACCTTTGCAGCCATCCTCGCTGGGAGAGATTATGATTATTCCCTTGAGGAAAGGGAAAGAGAAAACGAATGTGCCTCAGGTTAATGTGACTTATCCAAGAACAGGCTCTAGAAAGCAGAGGGGTCTTGTTGTTAAGACCTTTGCCAGCTCATGGTCACGTGTTTGGAGTGTGGGAGACATGGGTTTGCGATATAGCTTTTTTGCTTACTAGATGTTTGTCCTTAGGTAACCTTTCTGAACCTTGGTAAACTGTACATAACCAGGACAGTGCCTGACCAAGAAGGAAGTACAGAAAATGATGATGATGATGAAAAATGAGGAGGAGGAGGAGGAGGAGGAGAAGTAAATAGATTTAATTATGACCCTTCTCCTTACCTGGGTGACCTAGCCCATTCCATCCACTGAAATTCTAGGCAGTGACTGCCCAAAGTAACCAAGTACTGGTGGAGGGAAGAAGCATTACAGGATCCCTAACATGCTCTCAGGGGACCCCATTAGGACCCCATTAGGACCCCATTAGGACCCCATCACTCTGTGTTCAAGGGCAACTTCATTGCTCAACAGAGCCCTGGCCGGTCTACGTGGCCAGCGGATGTGGGCTTTCCAAGTGCAGGAAAGAGTTTAAGGATAGTTCATAGGTGAAAGTGTACCACACTAAAATGAAAATACATATTTTTTAACTAAAAAAAAAAAAGGCAAATGTGAGATTTTTCAAGAAAAACTAATGACAAAACAGACATCACTGATCAAGCGCTCTTTACAGGCACTTCTCCAAAGCTTCCTAACAACCTTCTCTGACCCAGATCACAAGTGTAGAAGCTGACAGGTGAAACGACGGACCACTGCCACCAACTAAGAAAGGCCCAGTCTCTTGCCCAGCTGGTGTGGCTCAGTGGTTGAGTGTCAACCTATGAACCAGGAGGTCAGGTTCAATTCCCCAGTCAGGACACATGCCTGGGTTGCGGGCTCGATCCCCAGTGTGGGGTGTGCAGGAGGCAGCCGATCAATGGTTCTCTCTCATCATTGATGTTTCTGTCCTCTCCCCTTTTCCCTTCCTCTCTGAAACCAATCAAAATATCCTAAAGCCCTGGCCGGTTTGGCTCAGTGGATACAGCGTCAGCCTGCAGACTGAAAGGTCCCGGGTTCGATTCTAGTCAAGGGCACATGCTTGGGTTGTGGGCTTGATCCCCAGTAGGGGATGTGCAGGAGGCAGCTGATCAATGATTCTCTCTCATCATTGATGTTTCTATTTCTCTCTCCCTCTCCCTTCCTCTTTGAAATCAATAAAAAAACCAAAAGAAACTGAGTGAATTAAAAAAAATCTTAAAAATATATATATATACTAAAGAGAGAGAGAGAGAGAGAGAGAGAGAGAGAGAGAGAGAAAGAGAGAAAGAAAGAAACCCCTCACTCCAGTCTCCTGGCTGTTCTTCCCATGGTTTCCCTCTGCCTCTTATAGAAAGCCTCCACTAGACACATAATAGGGACTCAATAAAGGCTAATTTTGTACCCTCCACAGTTTTTTTCTTTTCTTCCCCAATTCATGTTTAAAATGTGGTGAGTGAAGGTGTTTGCCACACAAGTTGTATCAGGGCAAGGAAAGCACAGAGGGGAAGGAACAATCGGGAAGGAGAAAGCTGCAGGTGGGGGAGATCTCTCCTACCCTGTCCCCTCCCCCGCCACCCCCCTGCCTGTGCCGGAGGGCCCCCTCCCCCCCTGCTCACCGTGCTCTCAGGCCCGGGGGTGGGGGCCCGGGCTCCCCCTGGCTTGGGTTCCCTGGTCTGTTGCTTCAAGTATTTGTAGCTCAGGAGGTTGTACCAGCGAGTTGACCTCTCCCCAGACCGGCACACCTCAGCCAGGCTGATCTGGGCACCTCCCTGTTGAGGAGGGAAAAGGGAGAGTTAGGAGCAGGGATGACAAGGAGAGCTGGGGAATTTGGCTCCCGTATGGAAAACATCACTCCGGGTGGGATGGAAGCTTCCGGGGCAGAAGGGAGGGCTAGTTGTTGATCACTTCCAACAATCATGCATTCACGAATTACCCATTCACTGGTTTGCTCATTTGCCAAAAGCTTATTAAATGTTTATCTCTAGGTTCTGAAATGGAGAGATCCCCAGGCTTGATTGTTAAAGAGAAAAATAGGATAATGCAGGACAGAATATATAGTGTGTCACATTTTCTATAAGAAATATTTGAGGTGCAAGGGGGAGTGAACATGATCACATGATCCTATGTACAACAAGAAAAAATGGAGTCCGGCCGGTGTGGCTCAGTGGTTGAGCGTCGACCTATGAACCAGGAGGTCATGGTTCGATTCCCAGTCAGGGCACATGCCTGGGTTGTGGGCTCGATCCCCAGTGTGGGGCATGCAGGAGGCAGCTGATCAGTGACTTTCTCTCATCGTTGATGTTTCTATCTCTTTCTCCCTTTCCCTTCCTCTCTGAAATCAATATATATAAAAGAAATAATGGAAAGAGAAAAAAGAAGCCAATGAATGTGGTTACCTATATAGTAGGTGGCAGGACTGGGGTGGACAGGATAAAGAGAGAAGGATTTCTCTATAGTAAACCTTTCTAAACAATTTTTCTTTGAATCATGAAAATAGATCCCTTAAGAATAAAACAAACTACAACAAATCAACTGAATAGAGAGGAGCCGCCATCTAGTATAAATTACATCTTACCTTCAGAGATGATAAAATATGAAAATGACATGTACCCTAAAATCTGTGCTATAGACAAATGTTAGGTGATGAAAAGTTGCAGGGAAAATAATACAGGGGAAGGGTATACGAGGGGATAAGAGAGGATGGGGAGTGTGATTGTCCACAGGGTGGCAAAAAGACCTCACTGAGCCCTAGCTGGTTTGGCTCAATGGATAGAGCATTGGCATGCGGACTGAAAGGTCCCGGATTCGATTCTGATCAAAGGCACATGCCCACATTGCTGGCTCAATCCCCAGTAGGGGGCGTGCAGGGGCAGCCAATCAATGATTCTCTATCATTGATGTTTCTATCTCTCTCTCTCCCTCTCACCTTCCTCTCTGGAATTAATAAAAATATATTAAAAAATAAAAGGACCTCACTGAGGTGGGCAGCACGTGGGTTAAGCCCAGAAAGAGGCAAGGGAGTGAGCCTTGTCCATCAATATTTCGGAGAAGAGACAGCAAGTGTGAACACCTGGAGGGGGTAGCTTGCAGGTGTATTCAAGGGCACAAGAAGGCTGGAGCAAGCCTTGGGGCTGAAATCCACGATAACAGGAGCAGGTAGAAATGGGGTTAAAAAAAAAAGGTTTTGTGAAGCATGGGAGAAATAACAGCATGTTGGTCTATTGACCGGCCAAATGCGGTGGAGGCGGCAGTCCTGAAGCCAGGATGGAGCAGAATCACGGTGGCCGTGCCGTCCATGAGAGAGAATGGCCAGAGATGGGGGTGGGGAGAGTCCATCCTTAGAACCAGGAGAAATGGCAGAACCCACGAGACCAGCTAGAGATGGTGGGAGCTGTGGGAACTCTTCGGGTTCCTTCTGACCTCTCACTGAGTGAAGCCAGGGCCCAGCGGAGGGTGGGGCGGGAGCTGCTGGAGGCTGGAGGAGAGAGGGAAAGAACTCAGCACTGGGAGGAGCGGGGAGGGAGCCGTCTATGGAGACGAGAAGAGTGCTGAGCGGCAACGGGGCTCACGGAAGCTTCGAGACATGATGACAAAGTGACGCCACCCAGCACAGCTGAGCGCTTCTCCTGTTGCGCAGGGGGAGAGAGTACACGGTGACAGGCCTGGGGTTGTGCCACGCGGGGTGGCAGGGTGAGAAATGGTGGCAGCCACAGTGCCGGTTATCCACGGGCCATGAGTGCGGCCTGGGAAATGGACTGCCTTCACAGAACCTGTGGCCCTGAGCTCAGTGGTCGGGGGTGGGCGACCAGGGCCCCACCGGACAACCTGTGACCCGTGAGGCCACGATAGAGCATCTGATAGGACTGAGGCCTGCGATACTGGGGAAGGCAGGCCACGTACTCCTCCAAACCCCTAATCTGGGTCTGGGGCACGAGAGACACGCACAGTGACCCTGTGAGAAGTCGGACAGTGCCATGGCTCTGCACACGGGACGTGGGATCTGTGTTCACACCCAGACTCCTCCACCTACTCACTGGATGGCCGGGGTAAGTTACTTAGCCTTGATCCCTTATCTGTCAAACAGCGGTAATCCTAACGCTGCTTCTCAGGGCTGCTGTGAGGATGAAGCGGGGAGACACTGCACACGAAGTTCCCAGCCCAGCACTAGACACACGGACACACTCAGGATGGGCACTACTGTGGCCTGGCGGATGAGATGGCTCAGACTCTGCAAATGGAGCCATGAGGTGGCCTCTGCGTGGAAGCAGACAGCCCTCTCCCCTCGTGTCTCACTTCCTCGCCTCCTCCAGCCACCAGAACACGACAGCCTGACACTCCATCTCCCCACAGGATACGGAGAAACAGGCCTCTCATTGGCCGAGAATGGAGACAAGCCACGGTGGGATGAGCGCTTGGCTGCTGCCATGGCAACCGGCACTGGCCAGACATCAATTAGGGAGGAGGAATAAAAGGCGTCCAATTAGGAGAAGAAAACAGGACTGAGTCTTTGCTCATCTAGGCATGGCCAGGGCTGCAGAAACGCTAGGCTGGGGGGAGCCCAGGCTTGGAAAAGTGCTCTGCTGTCACTCAGCGTCCTCCATGCCTGCCACACCCTTCGGTCACCGTCCCCACCTGTGGGCTCCAGGGAGCATGGTGCCGGCGTTGAGGACACACCGAGGGGCTCACCTGGGTGAGCTGCAGAGGCGAACCTGCCTGGGTTCTGACGCTGCACCTGCCACCTCCTGACTGTGTGACCTTGAGAAAGTCCTTTCTCCTCTTTGTGCCTCGGTCTCCTCACTGGTATAATAGGACCTATTTTATAAGACTGACTGAGAACCAATAGAATACAGGTAAGGAGCTTAGATCAGGGCCTGCCACATAAATGCTGACTGTTGCCTAAGTGTCGGTACTAATGACAACCGCAGATGCAGTGATGTACCCAGCTGAGGAGGGACAGGAACCAGCTTCCAGGGAGAGTCTTCACTGCGCTGCATCCTTGCTATGGCACCAGCAGTGCCAGCATCTCCTGGGGGCATGTCAAAATGCAGAACCTCGGACCCCATCACAGACTTGCTGAACCAGACTCTGCGTTCTCACCAGAGCCCCGGGTAACCTGTGCGTGTCTCTCACCAGTTGGGGAAGTGCTGCTTGAGCACCTCACTTAACCCCCAGAGAGCCACCTGTCAGATAAGGAAACAGACTGAGAGAGGAACTGTCTTAGGGAACTCAGGCTGCGCAGGGAAGCACAGGGCTGGTGACAGCCTCAGGGCCAGCATTCCAAAGCTGCGGCCCCCAACTCCCCGGCAGACCAGGGTTTCACAGCACAAACACGTCCGGGTCGGGGATGGAGAGCAAGGAGGTTCCCCACTTCTCTTAACTCATGTGTGCGTTACAACAAGCGCCTGAGTTAGCTTCGAAGCCCCATTTTACAGATGAGAAAACTGAGCAACATTTCTATGTACTTGGGTCAGCCTGGCTCTAGGGAATGGCTTTCTTGGAACACAAATGTACCCGGAGCTACTTCATCTCTAATCCTGACTTCTGCCAATGGGGGGGGGGGGGGGGGAGGAGGAGGAGGAGGAGGAGGAGGAGGAGGAGGAGGAGGAGGAGGAGGAGGAAGAGGAGGAGGAGGAAGAGGAGGAGGAGGAGGAGAAGGAAGTTGGAGGGGCTCTGCTCTGGGGCGTGGACTAGCAGTGGCCCCATCCAATGAGAACCTACTATGTGCCAGACACATGAGTAGGTGCTTTACATGAACTGTCTCTTGTAATCCTTATAATGACTCTTCTAGTGGGCACGAGACACGCATTACCATTTGCATTTTATGGATGAGAAAACAGGACCAGAGAGGTTAAGTAACTTGCCCAAGGTCACCCAGCTACACCTCGAGCGGTGAAGGTGGGATCTGAGGCCCTGTAGATGTGTTCTCCTGTAGTGCCGCACGGTAAAGCCACGGCATGCGGCTAGTTATCGTCGAGGTCCTGGCATCTTAAAAACCACTTTCAGGGCTGTCACTCTTCCTCCTGTGAACCGAGCTCCCCCACCCCCAATCAGTCTGAGAGTGCCGTCTGCCCGTGGAAAGGTCTCTGCCCAGAAGCCCAGCTGAGCCTACAGCCTTTTCTCCAGTCCTTCTCCCTGCCCAGAGGACAGACAGACAGACAGACAGACACAGCCCTCACCAGGCAATCCTCCGGATGGCTCTGGTCAGTGGTACAGACGTCGACTCTTAAGGTCTTCTGGTGAAGGGCTGGGTAGGACATGGACACCCAGAACACCTCATTGAACACGAGGGCGTCCGAGGCGTCCAGAGGCCGCGTCCGGAACAGGCAGGTGGTGCTTTCGGAGCAGGGAAGGACGGCCACACGGATGTTCCTGGAGGGAGACAGAGACGCAGGAGAGCCCGGGTCAGCCCAGGTCTGGGCCCGGCGTGTGGGGCTAGCCGCGTGCTGCAAATGCCAGAGTGAACAACTGTCATTCTCAGGTCGTCACACAGGTGTGTGTGTGAAGGATACAGAGGGCCCCTAAGGATAACGCACTGCTCTTCCTCCCCCTGAACCTCCTAAGTCCTTAGGACCTCAACGCATGGGGGACCTGAGGCCAGCAGCGTGCAAAGGTCCACGTGCAGGACCAACGAGGCTGATGGTTACCCCCGAGGAGCCCTCGTACAGCTGCTGGTAGGAAGGCAAAGTGTGACGACCCCTGCGGAGGGGAACGTGCCATCCGAACAAAATCACAGATGCATTTACCCTGGGACCCAGACAGCTCGCGCTTAGGCTCTCTCGCCCAGATACCTGTGGGAGGACCCATGAGCTATGCAGAAGGTTCCCCATCCCGGTGCTGCGTGGGTGAGCGTGAGACAGAAAACAACCCCCGGGTGCTCTCCCATCTTCCTTCTGCTTGGCCGGCTTTCCTCCTGCCCCCCTCCTTCCCGCATGGCACACCCCCGGAGGCTGGCTGGGTGCAGACCACAGAAACAGGAGCTCCTGCTGCTGTCGTCAGGGCTTAGGGTGTAGCGAGAGGAGAACAGGTAGGCAGATGAGCTCCATGAAACAGAACCCGTCTGCAGTGAGGAGCCAACAGGCAGAGGGTAGGTATTTGCCGGATGATCCATTTCAGGGAAATCCCGACAGAGCACAGGGATGGCGCGCCTGTCTCTGCGGGGAACACCTGAGCTCAGAGCAGACAGAGGGGCCACGGCCACCTTCTTCACGGGGCCTCAAGTTCACAGGCGCGGGGATTTGCTCCCTGGCCCGTTCTTCGTGCTGGCACGCGGCCGGTGCTCAGGACGTACGTGTGAAGGAACCGAAGGGTCCCGAGGGCTTCTCATGAGAGCGGGCGTGTTTGCCACCGTGCCTGCATCACAGTCATTGCCTGACCCTTAGCGTCAAGGTCACAGGCATGAAACACCCACAGCGGGTTTACGGAGGCCGCTGTCCGAGCAGGAGAGTGGCCCAGGGATGGCTGCGGAGAGGAAGACACACACTCCACCTTGCCCGCTAGATACTCACACTTTCTGGTCCTGCTGCAGCAACAGGGCAGAAAGGTTACTCAGCTGGACGATTAATATTGCAAACTGCTTATTCTTCTCGTCATACCTGCAAGGAAAAGGGGCACATGGAGCACCTGTGGGTAACGCATGTGTCTCTCTCTTTTTTCCTTTAAATATGTTTTTATTGATTTCAGAGAGGAAGGGAGAGGGGGAGAGAGATAGAAACATCAATGATGAGAGAGAATCATTGATCGGCTGCCTCCTGCACGCCCCACAATGGGGATGGAGTCCGCAACCCGGGCATGTGCCCTGACGGGGAGTTGAACCGTGACCTCGTGGTTCATAGGTCGATGCTCAACCACTGAGCCAGGCCGGTTGGGCTGTCTCTCTCTTAATAATCACAGACGTGGCTGCCGGCAGCTCTGGAGACTGTGGTGAGTCAGACAGCACAGGCCAGCGCTTCGCTGCTATGCAGGAATGCAGGAGCAGGGAAGGACGAATTTTAAAGGGAAGTCAGAATTTTGTGTGAAATTTCCTGATACTTAAATATTGGCAATTAATTCTTATTAAAAAAAAAATACTGAGGCCCTGGTGGGTGTTGGCTGGGTGTTGAGACCCCTGCAGAGAAAGGTGGCCAGTTTGATTCTCAGTCAGGCCACAGGCCTGGATTGCGGGCTCAATCCCAATCCCCTGTAGGGGGTACCAGGGGGGCAGGGGATTGGTCCATGTTTTGCTCTCACATTGATGTTTCTCTCCCTCTCCCTTCCTCTCTCTCTAAAAATCAATTTAAAAATCTGCTAAAAAGATACTGAGGCCCTGGCTGGTGTGGCTCAGTTGTTTGGAGTGTCATCCCATGAACCAAGAGGTGGTTGGTGGGTCCGATTCCTGGTCAGGGCACATTACCAGGTTGTGGACTCGATCCCCAGTTGGGCCACGTTCAGGAGCCAACCAGTTAATGGGTCTCTCTCACATCAATGTTACTCTCTCTCTCCCTTCCTCTCTCGAAAACCACTTTAAAAAAAATGGTTAAAATGGCAAACTTTTTTTAAACAATTGAGGCCATCCCCCATCAAGAGAAAACAAGAACCACCCATCTGGGCTGCAGCCCCCAGGGGGTGACTTCGGTCCAGATGGCGGAGACCTGGTTGAGATGCTGCGACAAAAGCCACAGCAACAAGAGGCAGAGAGGGCTCAGGCAGGGGCTGGCTCTGCCACTGGCCCGCGCAGTGAGTCGGGGCACGTAACAAGGTCTTCAAAACCTCGTTTTTCTCTTGTAAAGTGGGTGCTGGGAGGCACGGGAAGGGTGGCCCCTTTTAACTAGGCGTCCACCCTGTCAGCAGGTCCTGCTGCTCTGCCTTCCTCCCTGGGCAGCGGGCTGGGCAGATGCTGCCCAGGAAGAGGCCTTGCACAGACCCTCTGTCCCCTCTCCCCATTACTTACTGCAGGGCAACTTGAACCCGGGTTGCTCCCACCGCGTCTGGCTCCTCACTGTCGAAAGCAGGGGCTTCTGATGATGCACCGAGTCTGGAAGGCACGCGGGAAAGACAGGCGTCAGAATCCCTTGCAGCGACCTGGGCTCTGTCCGGGAAGGTGCGGTCGCTCCTCAAGAAGAAAAGGTTGGCAGGTCTGCTCAGGCCCCCTGCACACCCTGCCTTCCCACCATCGCTCCTCGTCTGACTTGAAGGGGCTCCCCTTTCTCTAGTGTGTGCTCCCCTAGCCTTATGCCCCTTAATGGCAACCATGAAACTAGCGCTCTCCCAAATCTGAAGCACCCCAGCCCTACGAGGAGCTGCCCTGCATGCATCTTTGGCTGCTGGGGGAAGGTGGGGTCCCCGGGGCATGCCCTGCTGTTGGGGACGCCCCTCCCACACATCTTGGGGCCCAACGTCTGCGGGATCACAGTTTCCAGAGACCCAGGTCTCAGGGACCCACCTCTGCACGGAAGCCTCATACACGCCACTGTCCCCGGCCACGGATTCATCCGATACGGCAGCCGAGACGCAGGCCACTTTGAGGCCACACCCCTGGGCCGTATTCACAGCTGGAGGAAGAGGTGGGAGAAGGGTGGCAAGGTGGGGTTCAGAACCAGGGCACTGCCTTTGCAACACACACTTGAGATCCATCCACCCTCTGTCCTAAGAGGGTCCTGACAAATTCCAACCACCTGTGAACGCGACAGCCAGCTGCTGTCAGACAGCAGTGACTTCACCACTCGCTTCGGGGTGAAGAAAGGGTAGCATCTGATTCTGTGCTTGACGCCTGGGTGAAACTGCCTGGGTTCAGTTCTCAGCTCCACCACTTACTGCTTCAAGATATTGAGACACTCACTGCCCGGCCGGCGTGGCTCAGTGGTTGAGCACTGCCCTGTGAACCAGGAGGTCATGTTTCGATTCCCGGTCAGGTCACATGCCTGGGTTGTGGGCTCACTACCCGGCAGGGGGAGTGCAGGAGGCAGCCAATCGGTGATTCTCCCTCATCACTGATGTTTCTCTCTCTCTCTCTCTTTCCCTTGCTCTCTGAAATCAATAAAAATATATTTTTTAAAAAAAGATACTGGGACACCGATGTCACGTCTGTGAGCCCCGATTCCTCATCTGTAAATGGGGAGAATACTCACCTTGTAGGGCTGTTGGGAAGACTCACTCGACATTATAGAGAAGTTTGTAGCATAGGCTGGTGTGGGGAAAGCGCTCTACAAAACCCATTACCTCGGTCCTTACTGCGATGACACCCCCATGCCTTCCAGGTGAATCCCTACACACCTGGACCCTCGGGAAGGGCAAGGGAGCGGCAGGAAGGACAGAAGCACTGGCTCTGCCACTCGGCCTGTCCCATTCCACCCCTAGCTCAGCTCAGCTCCCTGCCCTTGACAGAGGCCCTCAAAAGTCTCTGGGGGCGGGGGGGTGGAGTGAGGGCAGACTGGAGAGACTGGGGGTGAGCAGGCTGGGGAAAGGGATGTGGTGGGAGCCTGGGAGATGCAAGGTGGCTTTTCCAGCCTGGGGCCCACACCTGCTGCAGCCTGCAGACCTCCTGTCTCCGGACCCCCACATCTCCACCCTCCGCTAAACCACTTACGGAGATTCATTTGTCTGCTGACTGAACGGCAGCCCTAATCCCTTAACCTGCTTAGCGTCTGGGCTCAGCCTGGCATCGATCACTGTGGGGAGGTTCTGGAGGTGGCATGACGGAAACGCCATCCTAAGAGGGGCTGTCTCTGGCCCACAGCCCGGAAGGACACTGTGGAGGCAGGAGGGGAGTCACTCCTGGCACCCGGCTGGGGTCTGAGTGTCAACTGGGGTCAAGTGTTGTTAGAGGTCCCACCTGCACCTCCTCTCCAGGGACCAATTGTCTGAAATTGCCACCTGCTGTAGGAGGAAGCCTGTTTTTATTCTGTTTGAGAGAACGCAGTATGCTGAGGGAGCCCAGGGGTCTCTCGGCTCCTCATCTAAGGAAACTCACGCAGCAGAGCCTCTAATTAACTAGGGAATCTGGCTCTCCCTTGCAACAAAGGGATAATTCTGGGCACCGCATGGCCCTCCTGCCCATTCCTGTAGCCTCGATGCTCAGATGGGTCCGGCTTCTAGTTGGCCACTCGAGGAGGCAGGAGCAGGCACCTGAGGCAGACAGAGCCGGCACCGGCTTCACGTGGGTTCCGGGCAGGCCTGGCGCCCATCCTGACACTTCCGCTTCCTAGCTGTGACACTGACCTCGGACAAGTCCTGTAACCTCACCGCGCCTCACTTCTTTCTTCTGTTTTGTGGGGATAGAGCAGCACCTACCTCAGAGTTGCTGTGAGGCTTAAATGAGCACATATGCATAACAGTGTCTTGTATACCTGCACTCAGTAAGTCATAGCCAGGAACGGCCAGAGCTGAAGGTGAGCTTACTGAGCACCTGCTCAGTCCTGACCTTCACACCCAAGGTCAGGCAGGCACAGTGGGGCCAGAGAGCGCCGAAGTGTCCCAGGAACGAACACCCTGGGCTACTTCACATGCTAAGAGGAGAGTGACAACAAAGATGTTGGGTTCTTGGGTCCAAGGAACACCCATACTCCAATCCTTGCTTTCCCATTTCTGTGTGTGTGTGTGGAGGGGGGGGCTACGGCAAGGGATGTCACCTCTCCAAACTGCTGTTTTCTCATCTGTGAAGTGGGCACAATACAAGTAAGCTATTGCACGCTATAACTCACATCGCCCACCTTTGATGCACCCCGATAAATGTTAGCTGTTATGATTTATTACGCGGCTTTCTCTCGCTAAGTCTTAGCTGCCATCTTCAGCATTGCCTTCTGTTTGGGACATTCCAACATGAATCTCAATCCGCACCAGCGTGTTCATTCCGACCCCATGCAGAATGGGAGTCAGATCACATTCCCTGGCTGCAAACACTCACATGGATCCCCACTGCAATTAGGATAAACCCCAAACTCCTTCCCACAGGCCCCCAGGCCTTCCGGGACCAGAATCCCCCTGCATCTCCAGCCCTGCTGGTGACCCCGACGCCTGGCTCCTCCTGCAGACCCCTCGCTCTGGCCTCAGAGACTTGCTCTTGCTTCCCCCAAGGCTGGCTCATTCCCCCCGTGGAAGCCCCGGTTCAAGGCCACCCTCCTTCACAACCCAACCTGAAAGTCTCCATCACATCCCCTAGTGTAACTTCCTCCCAGTGCTTTTACTGGCCTGGTTGTACAGTAAGCGCCTGGGCCTTCATTTGCACAGACGCTTTATGGGAGCAGGGACCCGTCTGTCCTGAATACTGTGTCCCTGTGACTAGCCCAGTGCCTGGCGCATGGCACATCTGCTGAATGAATGGATGAGCCATGTGCATCCATTCGCACAGGACTGGCATTTCATTTCAGTATGTACTTAATGATAATTACCTGCTGAATGAATGAATCCACCACGGAAAAACCCTTAGCCCAAGACGTAGAACATGTAAGTACACTCTACTGAATGAATAAATAAATCCATAAACCCTATGGTATGATCATGATTATCATTGCGGTCCGTGCCCAGGCCTGAGCAGTTCCCCCCTCCCTCCCTCCTGGAGGCTCCTGCCCTCCTGCTGTGGTTGTGTTCTCTACCTTGGCCCAGCTGCTTGCCCTCCATTCCGGGTTCCTCCAGCTGGTACCTCTCCCGGCTGCCACTGCCAAGGCTCAGTTCGCAAAGAGTGGCACTCAGCTCCGTATCTTCAAACTCCAGGGGGCTCAGGAAGGCGTCTCCAGCCAGGAGGGGGTCATCGATGAGAGGGGAGCAGGGCGGGGACGGGGAGGAGAGGGAGGAGCGTGGAGACAGAGAAGTCATGGACTTCGGGGTGCCGGTCAGGGAGCGCAGGGCCTGCAGGCGGCCGCCCCCCTCGGCCCTCTGGGTCTTGGCCACCTCGTCCTCGTGGATGGTGGTGATGTAGCCCGAGGGCCGGAAGCCGGTGGCCCCCTCCAGGAGCAGGAACTCCACCTTGCTCTGCAGTTCCGAGTCCAGCTGCTCGAAGGGGTCATAGTAGAGGTCAGTGAAGCTGGCGGAGGCGGAGGAGTCCAGGCTGGAGGCAGCCAGGGAGCCCCGGCTGGACGTGAGGGACCCAGGGCTGCTGCCCGAGGACAGGGACTGCATGCTGCTCGAGAGGCTGGGGGCAGGGAGAGGATGGAGGGTGAGGACACACGGAAAGGCTGGGACAGCCGGGACTTCCTGACCGGCTCTGAGAAGCACCTAAGCACTCAGAGTGCATGATCTCACTGGACCCCCTTGACAGTCTCCAGGGTAGACCATGCACCCCCGTTTCACTAAAGGAAACTGATACCCCAAGAAGGCAACCCAATCAGAAACTGGCAGAGCTGGGATTCGAACCCAAGCCAACTGCCTTAAAGCTCATTTCCCCCTCTGTTTCTCTGTTTCCCAAACCTCTGCTGGCTGCTTTCCATTTTCTTTCTTTCTTTTTTTTTAA
Source organism: Myotis daubentonii (assembly GCF_963259705.1). Taxonomy (NCBI): domain Eukaryota; kingdom Metazoa; phylum Chordata; class Mammalia; order Chiroptera; family Vespertilionidae; genus Myotis; species Myotis daubentonii. Next base: position 103,544,352 of record NC_081844.1, on the reverse strand, counting down.
TTTGCATTTCCTACAAATTTTTTAAAAAATGTATTTTATTGATTTTTTACAGAGAGGAAGGGAGAGAGATAGAGAGTTAGAAACATCAATGAGAGAGAAACAACGATCAGCTGCCTCCTGCACACCCCCTACTGGGGATGTGCCCGCAACCAAGGTACATGCCCTTGACCGCAGTCGAACCTGGGACCCTTTGGTCCGCAGGCCGATGCTCTATCCATTGAGCCAAACCGGTCAGGGCTGCTTTCCATTTTCATGGTATCTTCCAATATTTGAATCTAGCCCGAAATAATATGTTAATTCAAATCAACTCTGTTATGCTTTAATATATGTGTGTGTGTGTGTGTGTGTGTGTGTGTGTGTGTGTATTAAAAGGAAACTATATCCTAAGGGTAAGTGGAAATGCAGTATCACTTATAACAAAGGCTATGGTTGAAATATGTGAAAGCACAGCAAGAGGCAGCCGATCAATGATTCTCATCATTGATATTTCTATCTCTCTCTCTTCCTCTTCCTTTCTCTCTGAAATCAATAAAAATATATTAAAAGAAGAGAAATATCTGAGAAAAACAAATGCTGTGAAAGATCAGCGACACTCAGTTGCCCACCAAGGCCCCGGCCTGAGGTCTGCTCTCTGTGTCGTGCAGGAGGGACGCCTGCACCTGGCCGCCCCCCAGACACCACTGTCCCCACTGCCCACCGCTCACCTTTTCAGCTGGGAATGCAGAGCTGCCACCTGCCGGGTGGCTTCCTCCAGTTCCCTCACCAGCTGGTTCCTCTTACTGTTTAACTTCAACCTGAAGGGAGAGAAGGCATGAGGGGGAGCCCCGAGGAATGTGTCCCTGAAAGAGGAATCACAGGCATGTACCCATGGAGGTGGACACACCAACACACAAGAACCTTCTGGAAGCATTTCCCTGTGACATTTGGGGAGATGTGAGCTCCCCATATAATCCATAGCAACGGCTTGTATCATCAGACACAATATACCAAGTGCTGTGCTAGAAACAATGTGCTATGACATTGTTTTAATTCATTTGCATAATAACCCTAACGAGGTAAGAATGGCTTTTACCACTTTACGTATGAAGAAGTTGTTCTTAGGTCCAATAATTTACTTAAAGCTACAGAATTAGTGGCAGAATTAGGACTCCACCCAACTTTACCTCCCTCCATTTCCATGGAAAGATCTAACCACACTATCCCTCCATCAGCATCCCAGGCCTTCAACACAGGCCCTGCAATGAAGACCAGAGCTGGCTCTAGACACCTGCGCAGTGGTCAGGGATGGGCGGGGACTATTAATGGTCAATGGAACCTGTGAAATTCCAGAAAAGACCATTGGAGCAGCAGGCAGAGAGGCCTTGGCATGGTCCTTGGCCACCGGTCCCTGGCACTGTTCTTCCAGAGTCCTGCCCGGGGCAGGGCAGGCAGCAGGCGGGCACACGGAGCCCGAAATGAACAGAATCCTTGACTCTCCACCGAACAAACAGGGCCGAACCCTGACCCTCCCTAAGAGCAAAGCCCTGGAAGGAAGAGGTCAAGGAGCCGCTGGGGCCCCCACTTCTACCTCCGTTTTCCTCTTCTCTGGGAGAAAACCACGGAGGCGTGTTATGGGAGTAAAAGCAGGTCCCCACTGAAGCCCCAGGAGGATGCTGGGGGCCAGGAGTCAGGTGGCCTTGACTTCCTGAGCACAGGGTGTGGCCGCCGGCAGCAACACGCAGGCGCCGAGGCCTCCTCCCAGAGGCGCTGGGCCGAGCGGGCCAGATGGCATTTGTGTGTGATGCCGGGCACATGCTGGGAGGCCAAGAACACATCAAGCATCGAAAGCAGAGGATGCAGAAGGTGCACAAGCTGAGCTGAGCACCTGGGGTGCTGGTTAAAAATGCAAGAGCCTGGGCTGCATCCCAGGCCTGGGAAACCGGTCCCTGGGGGGCAGCCAGGGAGCCCACACTCTAACAAGCACCCCACCTGAATGCACAGCCGCTCTTGGAAGTGGTGGGAGACCCTACAGGAGGGGAGAGGTTAGGACGAGGGGTGTCGAGATGTCTGTCATTCTGACTGATTTGTGACTGGGGTTTGGCAGGCCCTGTGGTGTGGTTTAACTATTCCTGTCCTCAGAGGCATCTTGAATGGAAAGGCTATTGTGTGAAGATGAGGGGCATAATACTCCCATTTCCAGACACAGGAGAGAGAGAGGAACATGGGAACAGAAAGAGACCAAAGGAGACAAGAGTCAGAGGGATGGGCACAGACAGACAAACGTGGTCGGGAAGCAAACAGCTGTAGATTCGAAGACTGTTGAGTCAGCTTTCTCCTCTCGCCTGCAGAGGCTCACAGCTTTCAGCCTGTCCCTACCCTTCCCCAGGCTCTCCTCTCCGCCTGCCCACATGCCCTGGCTTCCCTCTGCATGTCCCCCAGAGGGCCCTGCCCTGGGGGACCTTCAAGTCACCTGCTCAGCAGCTGCTGCGGAGTGGAGATCCTGGCTTCCCGGACTGGCTGTGTGAACTCACAGTTCCAGGGAAGCCACCCAGGGGCTGACGGCAATAATAAAAGACCCTCGACGTGGGCAGCAGCCTAAAGCAAGCATGGGCTCCAGAGCCAGTGAGCCTGGGACCTACGCACAGCTCTGCCACTCAGGGATGTTGGGGGAGCCTCCGTTTCCTCATCTATAAAACGGAGATGAACCTCAGGGTTGCCAGGAGGTTTAAATGAAGGACTGTGTGACAGGTAATGGACACAATGAATGAATGAATGAATGAATGAGAAGCTGGGGATTACGGGACCTCCTGTGGGTGTGAGGTTGTGCTCTTACAGTGTGGGTGTGCAAACTGGTGTGACAATGAAGGAAATAAAGTTTGTTACAAGGTTGAAAGCAAAGAATGTAATCCAGTGGCTTTCAGATTCAGTCAGGCCCACAGGAAGCAGCTGATTTAGCCTTCCTAGTATTTTTAAAAAACTTTTGGATTTGCCCGGCCAGCGTGACTCAGCAGTTGAGCATTGTCCTGTGAACCAGGAGGTCATGGTTAATTCCTGGTCAGGGCACATGCCCAGGTTGTGGGTTCGATCCCCGGTGTGGGGTGTGCAGGAGGCAGCCGATCAATGATTCTCTCTCATCACTGATGTTTCTGTCTCTCTCCCTCCCTCCCTCTCTGAAATCAATAAAAATATATTAAAAAAAAAACTTTTGGATTAGTTCTCAATATTAAAAAAAAAAAATCCTAACACTTTTCATGAAACACAAGGACCTCTGGCAGCCCCAGGACGGGCAGTGAGGGAAGGGCCACACGCCCCCTCCCGGCCCCGGCCCAGCCCCACCTCTCGGTCAGCGCCTTGCTCTGGGTGTCCCGGGCTGCCTGCAGGTCCTTCTCCAGCCGCTTGCGGGCCATCTCCAGCTGCTCCACCTCGCCCTGCGTCCACTTCCGGGGGCTGATGAAGCGCATCTCCTTCAGCAGCTCTTCCTTCTCGCTGATGAGGATCAGCCGGTCCCTCTCCGAGTCCAGCACTCCAGGCCAGGCCTCACTGTCCAGCTTGGCCAGCTGGATCTTCAGGTTGGCGATCCTGCGGGCCGAGAAGGGGGCATGACCGGTGTGCCCGTGGCATTGCGGGAGCAGGGTAACAGATGGCACGTCCAAGGTTGTGAGAGACAAGGAGCCGTGACATCCTCCGAGCAGCCTGACGGTTCCTGACTTCGCTTTGCTCAGCATGTCGTCTCCAGGAACATGTTTTTATCTAAGAGACCCAGGCAGTGCCTGCCAAGTGCCAATAAGCAGGCGCTGCAGGGATGGGGTAGAGGCATAAACAAGGCACTGTCCTTGCTGTGGGGGACACTAGCCTGGCAGAATGGAATCGAAAGCTGGGTTCATCACCAGGCAACAGCCTCTTACCACTAGCTACGTGACCGTGGACAAGTCATAATCTCTCTAAAGAGAGCAAGCATTCCTCCTGAGTTGTGGTTGAATGCTTTGTGACACATCCATAAACCCTCAGAGCGTGCTACTTGGCACATAGTAGGTGATCAATAAATGTTTCCGCTGCCTCTGTTGTTGGTACCTGGTCTGACCATTTATCAGGTACATGACATTGGGCAAACTCCCTGAGCCTTGCTCACTCCCCAGACAAGTGTCTCAATAGGCACAGATTCTTAGAGTTAATTCAAATCCCACATTCACACGTAAAGATAACAAAACAATTATTTGTCATTCAGAATTATTGTGAAAATGAGCCATTATGTATTCATTATATAATTAGAGGCCCAATGCACAAAATTCGTGCAAGAGTAGGCCTTTCTTTCCCAGGCTGCCGGCACCGGCTTCCCTCACAGCCCCGGCTTGGTCCGGAAGGACATCGGTCTAATTAGCATATTACGTTTTTACTATTATAGATGTTTAAAGTATGCACCTGTTTAGTACATAACAGGTACTAAACCAATGGCAGTCACGGGCCCCCTACAACCATAGGTAAGACCACAACTGCTAACCAGTGAGTGTGGGGGCAGCGCCGTGTGAGCAACCATGGACCTGGGGCCTGAGGCCTGGAGCTGGGGTTTTGGCTCTGGCCTTCTTGATGAATGGTCATTTTTGTTAAGAAATCATTTTGGCATCAGGAGCTTCTAGCACTTTCCCTGGTATACTGCAGGTACTTAATAACACTAAGGAAGGAGTCGGGAGCCCTGTCCCTTAACTTCTTTGAGACTGAGTATCCTGTGCCTGCGAGGTGGGTTCTGATGACCAAGTGAGAACATACCATTCAGGGCTCTTTATACACTGCCCAGTGCCTGCGGATAGTAGGTCTGATCATCATTGGGCCAAATTAAGACTCACAGTACAATCAAGAGCACGGAGGCACGTATCTAAAGGCAGTCATGTGATCCTTCAGGATTTAGCCTTTGCAAAGTGCTTTTAGCTACCATGTCCTAGCCTCTCCCAGCCCCCAAAGGGTAGAGGAGACCTGGTGGTCACCCTGTTGGACACAAGTCCAGAGAGGCTCACCTACGATTGAGTCACAGCAGGGCTTTGACCTGTTGAGAGCCCAGGCCTCTGGACACCCAGTTTGATCAAATCTGCAGACAATGTGGCCCAACATTAGTTTATCAAAACACGGTGGGAGACAAGATGTCTGTGTTGTGTAGTGAAAATTCCATAAAGAGATACTTCTCGGTTTGCCCACTCCCCAGCCAAATGTCTCAGCACGCATGGATTCTTAGAGCTAATTAATTTAAATTCCATATTCACATGTACAGCCCTCGCTGCTGTTCTCCAGCTGCTCTGAGGACAGTGGAATGGCCAGGTCTGGCAGCAGCTCAACCACACGTGGGACACTAGAGGGGTGATGGATGCTTTCTTGCATGTTCTTTCTAGTGACTCTTCCTCTCCGCCTGTGCTCCTCAAACCTCGGGCCCTGCATCCTTTGGAGAGTCTGGGGAAACTACCAGACTTGCTGCCCAGAAATGCACATGCGACCAAGCGTGGCATACAATGACCTGACCTTGCACTACAGCCTCCCCTTGCCTGCACCCCTCAGGTCTTGCAGCCTTGATTTCCCCCTCGACTGGCTCGGTCTCCTACTGCTGCAGAGAGGTCTGGGTGGAGGGGAGGCAGGAAGCTGGATAAAGGCAGATGAGGCAGGACGTGATGAGAAGTTGTGATAGGACTTCTCTCTGTGATAAGAAGTTGAATGGCTCAACCCCAGAGGGAAGATTCCAATCTTAGTCTCCCCAGAACTGATGACCTAAGACAGGCATCACCACAGGCTGGAAGAGATCCAGGGTTCAGAGCAGTCCCCTTCAGAGGGCGCAAGAAGTGGCCGTCCAAACGCGGAAGTCCTGTTGTTTTATGGGACCTCTAGGGGGAGCTGAAATAGTGCACAGGGACCATTTTTTCCCTACTGACCAGTATCCCCTGTCTCCCTCTTTTGGTCACAATCTTCCAAATTTTCTTTGGGAAGTCACGCCTCCCAAATTTTCAAGTCGTTTGGTTCCCACAAAGCTGACACCAATCTCCCTCCAAGAACTGGGCACATTACCCATGCCTAGGCCTTCCGATCCTTCCAATTCTCCCCACCCTACAAAAATGATTGGTTCACCCAGAAAAGCCAGGGCGTCTCAGACCCCCAAACTCGTTACAACTTTTGGGAAAGGTGGGTGGTGCTCTTTCCACTGGGGTTGCTAACCTGGTAGTAGGCAAGCCTAGAAATGCTGCAGCTCAACACAAAGGCAGGCAGGATGGAGAAAAGAAGAGACTACTGAGTCTTTATATCATCATTTGAGTCCCTGGATACAGCTGTGCCTGAAGCTGGTTACCCAGGACTTGAGTTCAATAAGCCAACAAATTCCCAACCCCCCCTTTTTTTACTCCCTCTAGTTTCTATCGAATATCTGCCTTGCAGCAAAGGGTTCTGCTGCTCCCAGGGAGTTCACAGAGGCCAGACCTGGGCACTGCCACACTCTACCTGGACTGGCTTGGGAAGGTCCCTGGCCAGGAACTTAATGTAAGGAAAATGGATGCATATGCCTGGCTTCATTCACCTACACAATGTCCTGTGGGCTATTTCCTAGCAAGGCTGGCTCAGTGCATAGAAAGATGATGGACTTGAGGCCAGATTGTCCAGGGTTCCAATTCTGACTTCACCACATTGAAGAATCATTAAATATCTTACCTTTCTCTTCCCTAGCATGGAGATAATACAAGCTATCCTATACATTGCTTTTAATATTAAATGAGATAATGCATATGTGAATGTTTTATTTTTTAAATTTTTATTATTTTTTATATGTGAATGTTTTAGTACAATGTCTGACTCTAACAGATGCTCTCAATATGTCATCTCTGAGTATTATTTTATTTGTGTGCTCTAGCAGATTTGGCTCAGTGGATAGAGCGGCAGCCTGCAGACCAAAGGGTCCCAGATTCGATTCCGGTCAAGGGCACGTACCTTGGTTGTAGGCTCCTCCCTGGCCTGGGCCCTGGTGGGGGCTCGTGCAGGAGGCAACCAATCGACGTGTTTCTCTCACATCGATGTTTCTCTCTGTCTTTCCCTTTTTCTTCCACTCTCCCTAAAAAAATCAATGGAAAAATATCCTTGGGTGAGGATTAAAAAAAATAGTTTTTTTTATTTGTGGCAGTGGAACTCAACTGTGTGGGGTTGAGTTCTGTGAAGTCACAGAACCTCTCTAGTCACCAGGGACCCTGTGGTTTATAAGCACAGCTTGCTCCCAGGGGTAGGACCCATTGTCCTTTTGGCCTGTTGCTAAAACCCCAGTTGTGTTCCTTCAAACCAAACTGCGTAGGGGATCATTGGAGAACCCTGATGGTAGACACTGCGGCCAGCAGGTGAAAAAATAAGCAGGCTCTGAGGTTTACCAGACGGGTGTCCAGAGCAGAGCTCCACCCTTTATCCAGCTCAGTGTCTGTGGGTCAGTCACTTCCTCTCTGAGTTTCAGAGAGGATTACAACATGATGATTATAACACCTATCTTCACAATCTCTGCAGGATTAAGCAAGACGAGGCGTGTAAAACGGAGGCAAGAGCGGACCCTCAGCAACAGTAATTCTACTGTTAGGACCCTTCACCCCCGGCTCCCAATTACCTCCTCTTAGCCTCTTCGTACCGAAGGCGCAATCGGACCTTCTCCGCCAACTGATTGTGGCTGCTGGTGCCGAACTGGAGGGAAGAACAGAGACAGGCTGGTTACGTGGCTGCTGTGGCCAGTGCCCAGGGGCGTTTCAGGAGCTCAGCGAATATGTGAGGCTTTCATGGGACGTAGCTAAGAATAGCCCCCAATTACTGAGCTGGCTGTGCGCATCGCATCGCAAGGAAGCTAGTTAGGTGGCAAAAACGCTTTCCTTCCTTCAGGCCGTGGGAAGAGCCCCAAACGCAGACATCAGTCACGCCTAGAAGAGAAGCTGAGGGCCCAGAATATCATCTCGCAGCCGCAAACGGCTTGGAGCCCATTCAAGCCACAGAAGCATGGAGGACAGCTAGTCAGGGACAGCCAATACACAAGAAAAGCCATTCTGGGGGCACTGGGGAGGAGGTCAACTGAAAACTCAGGAGGCTGCAGTCAGGACTGAGACACTGGGTGAGCAAGGAGAAGGTTCCAGAACCGGAAGGAGGCACACAACTCGTTCTCAAATATTTCGGCCCACAGGCGGCAGGTAGCTGGCACATGGGTGGAGGGGGAGGAAAGGGGAAGGCCTGTTTGCTGTCGGGAGCAGCAAGAAGCTATAAGGCTCACCCAATCAGACGTGGACATAGCTTCTCATCACAAGTGGGAACACAGCTATAGAAGTCAGATAGGAAGAGCATTTTAGCCACAGAGGCCGGGCGGCGAGTTCGTTCAATGTCACCTGCTCTAGGAAACAAAAGCTCCCCAAAGCCACGGATTGCCTGCTCTTGCTTTCACGAGCTACGTCTGGACAGAACTTGCACCATTCACCATGGCGACCGGACGGAGCTTGGGAACTGGGGAGTCAGCAGTGGTCTGCAAGCTGCACGCATTGTTTTAGGACCAATAGGAGGAGAATGCCCTGTTTTCCAGCTGGTGAGAGAAACACAGAATAGTGCTGCAAAACAGCATGAAGGAAAGACACTTGGTCCTTCAAAAACCCTTTCTGGGCAGCGTCTAGACACAAGCACAGGGCCCAGTGGCACCAAGGATGTGGAGTCAGTGCCGGCTTTTCCTCAGACCACCATCTGCTGTCACGCTGGGGCCAGAAGCTCTTCAAAAGAACGGAGCTCCAGCACTGGCCGGTGTGCTCAGTGGTTAGAGTGTCGGCCTGTGCACTGAAGGATCACGGGTTCGATTCCCAGTCAAGGGCACATACCTTAGGTTGCAGGTTTGATCCTGGCCCCAGGTCTGGGCACGTGCGGGAGGCAGCCAGTTGATGTGTCATTATGTTTCTCTCTCTTTCTCCTCCTCTCCCTTCCCTTCCACTCTCTCTTAAGAATCAATGAGAAAATAGAGAGAGAGAGAGAGAGCGCGCGCGCGAGCAGCCAGCCCCATTGAGAGCCACCAGCCGGCTCCCCAGGTGAGTCACAAGGAGGTGGCCATCATCCCAGCAGTCTCCTGGGGGCGGTCCCTCACGAGGCCCCCAGCAACAGGCACTGCTACTCACACTTCCCGAGATGTCCGTCTGGGAGCTCATGTCCAGGTACTGCTTCGGCAGCGGGAAACCCGAACTCTCCAGAGAGCTGCTGCTGGACCACAGGTCAGAGTGGGACCCTCTGTCGGTCCGGAAGCCGTCTTTCAGCATCGCAAGGCTCTGAACGGGGAGGACAGCATCAGTAACACACCTTTTCGGGAGGGAGTGCTGGGTCTCTCACTCTCCATGTGCCTTGCCTGCCACCTTTGGTAATTCAGTAGGAACTGAGGCTCACCCACGCTTCCTACTTCTCTGTAAAGAGCCAGCAGTGAGTGGGTACTTGCTAGGTGCCAGGCCCCTTTCATGGGAAAGACTGGTGTGGAGAATGGCTCTGGAGCCACACTGCCTGAGATCCCCTGGCTCTGCTACTTCCTAGCTGTGTGATCTGAGCTAGTTCATGAACCTCTTTGTGCCTTAGTGTCCTCTCCTGCAAAATGGGAATAATCACAGATCCCATCTCATAGGGCTATCGTGCTGACTAAACGAGACGAGCAAAGTGCTAGCACAGTCCATACTCAGTAACTTTACCACGATCGTATTTAATCCTGACCGCAGCCCTGCCAGGAATGACCCAGGATTTATCCCCACTTTGCCCACGAGAGAGCTGTGACATGGAGAAGCTGACAGCCAGGGTTCCCTGGTCCATCTGACTTAAGCCTCGGCACTCTGAACTGCCTGGCATAGGAAGGTGCCCAGGAGACATGGAGATGGAGCCACATCATGGGCACTTTGGTACCTTAATGAGATCTTGCTTTTCCTTTTCTCCACAGGTGATGGCCTTTTTGATGGCTTTCGTTTCTCTCAAGACAGCCTGAGCTTCATCCAGTTTGTAGCTGCCCTGAGCGTCAGACATTTTCTTGTCAATTCTAGGAGACAATCAACGGGAAAGGTCAAAGATGGGATGAGAGCCCTAACCCGTTTGGCTCAGTGGAGAGAGCGTCGGCCTGCGGACTCAAGGGTCCCAGGTTCGATTCCGGTCAAGGGCATGTACCTTGGTTGCAGGCACACCCCCAGTAGGGAGTGTGCAGGAGGCAGCTGATCGATGTTTCTCTCTCATCAATGTTTCTAACTCTCTACCCCTCTCCCTTCCTCTCCGTAAAAAAATAAAAAAATAAAAAAAGATGGGGTGAGAAACAGGGTGTCCTAGGAGAAAAGCACAGACCACAGAGCTTCATTCTCTCAAAAATGTTCCTCTCTCTGTCCTGCCTATGGAATAAGGCAAAGAAGGACCATGTTCAATTGCAAATGTCCCTAGTGTGGGGCTGTAGAAGCAAGACCACTCTTGAAGTCCAGGGTCCTTCCACTAAGTGTCAGCTCTTACAGGAAGCCTTCCCGGATTACCTCCCAGGGTCCTCCAGGCTGAGCCAGGTGTTCCCAGGGGTTGCCTAAGACCATCGGAAAACACATATATAACTACATATTGTTTTTGTGATTCATCACTATGCTTTATGTTCAATTTGTAACAATGAAATTGGGGGTCACCACAACATGAGGAACTGTATTAAAGGGTCGCGGCATTAGGAAGGTTGAGAACCACTGCTGTAGACAAATATAAGGGATTAAAATACTTCTCGCCTGGAGTGCTCACCGGCTCATCCAGGTCCTACATACAGGTTCACTGTGTTGGAGGGAAAATAAAAAAAGCGAAGGGTCATGATGTTTTCGGAAGGTCAGACCACACCAGAATGGCCAGGGTCCCAGCCCCCAGGGAAGGAGGCTGGGGTGATGACAAGGTCCAGGGGCACAGAGTTTTAACTGCTTCACACTTTTGCCAAAGGCAAGGAGGCTTGACCCAGGGCGGAGAAAAAGCCACTTGCAGTGGAGGGAACACCACAAGCCCATTATTCAAGGAACAGAAACTGCTCAGGGGCATTCCTTTCTGTGTCCAGCTAGAGTAGACGCCAACCGTCCTGAGCTAAAAATAACCTGAGTGGGGAATCAGGACCCCGAGCAGGTCTCCATCCTGGTCTCATCGGCTGTGTCTCTGGGCAGGAGAGAGAGAGAGAAGGAGAGAGGGACGGAGGGACTGCGTCCTGGTCTCCACAGCACAGCCCTCCTGCTCCCTGTCCGTTATTTCAGCTCCTCAGAAAGAAAACAAAACCCCATTTGTGTCTCCCACTGAAAACAGCCCGTCCATTCCTTTCGAGGACTCGGGCCTGGGCCAGCCTGCCAGGTCACGCGAGCTCGGGTACCTTAAATCTGGTCTCAGATTTAGTTTGAGAAACTGGTCTAAAGGGAGCTTTCCGCAGCGGAGCCCGCCCAAGATGCTCCGAGGAGAGGAGGGTCCCGGGAGCGAGTGTCCAGGCCTGGAGGCGGGCCTGCCCCCAAAGGGGTGGTGGTGAGGGGAGACACCGTTTATCTGAGCACATCCAGGGGCTGGGGGCTCCGGGGAGGGGCTGTGCCCGGCTGGCCTCTGCCAGCAGTGAGGATGGCTGTGAATGCCCAGCAGGGCGAGACAGAAGCGGTCTGTCTGCGCCTCGGCTCCTCGCACAGCCTCTACCTGATTTCTCTCAGGGGCCTTAGCAACCCAGGCTCTGGAATTTGGCTCTGAGAGCAGCTCGGAGAGGAACTCTTTTGGGATTGGGGTGGGGAGGGGGAGGGGAACAAAGGGTCACCATTATGAACACAGTGAATGAATCTTTTTTTTTTAGGAAAAAGAAAAGTTGTGTGGTTAGGGGGGGAAGAGGGGGTGCGAGGGGTGTGTGTGTTTTAGGATTTCCAAATTGAGCAGCTGTCCTTTCTCTGTGCACCGCAGTCACAGGAGCCCGGCGGCCACAGCACAGCCATAGACAGAGAAGCGGGCAAAGGCTCTGACCGAAGCCACCTCCTCTCCATCCTGTCCAGGTAGCTCTCACCCGGGCAGGGCGGCCTTGGGGACACGCAGAAAGACACCACGCTGCCCTGCTCCCACGGGGGCGGTGTGCCAAGCCTCAACTCCTCCCTATTCACACGGGCTCGAGGCAGCGGGCAGCCCCCAGGCCCAGCTTTCGTCTTGGTTTTCATTCTTCCCTAAGAGGTACCCTCCAGTCCCCATCGACCTTTTCTTTTGAAAATGGGTAGGTGACAATGAATTGAAGAAATGGTACGTTTCACTGTCCCCCATGGAATGCAGAGAGAGAGAGAAGGGTAGGAGGAAGTGACTGTATTATCCCCTACTAAGGGGCTTATGTTTTCTGGATGGGGAGGGGGTTACCTAGGATGATGCCAGGGAGGGACATATTAGGACATGAGCTTCCGAATCCAATAGCGGTTGGTTCTAAGCCCTGCTCTGACGCTTACCAGTTTGAAGGCCTTGGGTATATTTTAAACCTCCCCCCCATCCCCCAGTACTTCATCTATAAAGTAGGCAGAACAAAAACTTCTCTTCAGGCCTAAAGACAATGGAAGGAGGAGAATGAGGCAGTGATAATCCTGGAATAGACTCCAGTTCATCCGAGTTCCTTCCCAAGTTCAAGCAGGCGACTCGCTAGCGGTCACCCACCCCCCTTACACTCACTGGGCCACCCGTGGGTGCCAGGCACTGTCACGCATTTGGCATGAATTTTCCAGTTCCATCTTTACAGTTAACAGAGGGCTGATGTCACTTCCCCAAGTTCCCAGGGAACTGGGATTCAAACCTAGGCCGTCACCTTTGGAGGCTGCATTCCTACCCCTCTGAGCCAAGGTGTGCATTAAGGCAGATGTTCCTGGCACGGAACACGGGGAGCTGGCTTCCGGCTGGAGCGTGGGCAGCCAGAGCTGCACTGGAGTCGTATCGGGGCTGATATCAAACATCAGGAGGGCGGAGGGAGAGGGAAAAAATAGGAGGCTTGTCTTTGGGGTTTCAGCTCAGCTTACCAAACGACAAGAATTTTCAATGCTGAGACAGGGTGACAAAGTGGTAAAACAGGTTTGTGGTGGCTCAGAGCATAATGGGAAGGGTTCTCACCAGAAGCTCCTGAGGACTGCAGGAGGGGGAGGCCCTAAGGTGTGTGCTCAGAAGCTGCCCCACTGCTAAGCGGAGGCCTGAGGAGGCTACTTGCTCTGTAGGTCAACAACAGGCATTTTCTAAGCTCACATCACTGCCCTCCACTGTCCGAGGCACTACTGAAGATTGCCAAGAAGCAGAAACAAAGTCCCTTATCTTTCTTTTTGTTCTTGTTGATCCTCACCCGAGGATATTTTTCCCATTGATTTTTTTAGAGACAGTGGAGGGGAGCGAGAGAGACAGAGAGAAAGAGAGACTTCAATTGGCTGCCTCCTGCATGAGCCCTGGCCAGGTCCTGGGATCAAGCTTGCAACTGGGGTCCACGCCCTTGACCAGAATCAAACCCAAGATCCGTCAGTCCGAGAGCCGATGCTTTAACTGAGCTAAACCAGCTGGGCAAGGCCCCTTATCTTAAAGAGATTAGAACCTGGTTTGAGAGATAGGATTGGCATACATAGATATGCATATATAAATAGCATATCTACATAAGCACTTATACAGAAAACCAGAATTTATAATATAAAAAATGTCTTGTGTACAACCTGTAATACAAAGCCATACTTTCTAAAACCTTGTGTTGGGGAGAGAAGGTTCATGGTGAGTCACCCCAGGCAGTGGGGGCTTGGCGATGGGGTGGGAGGGAGGGGAGGGAGATGTTAATAAGATCAGCACGTCCCTCAGCTGGTGGTCATGGTTCCCGAGACTAATAGGACTTGGAGGGAGCTATCCAAAGGCCTGGCACTCTGGCCACAGGTAGATGGGAGTGGACTTGAGGTTCAGAGGATGAGTCAGGGAGAGAGCAAGTGACCACAGATGCCACTGTCTGGACGGAGTGACTTCCCCGGATTCTGAGTGAGATGTCCGTGAGCACAGAGAAAGCTACTGAATGTCCCCCCTGGAGCTTCCAAGAGGGCTAGCAGGCGCCTTTAGGATGACCGCCCGAGGAGCCCCGAGGAGATGCTGGGCGTGCCCAATGCCTCAGTCTGGGTTATACGCGTGGTTAATAGTAACAGTAAACTCACACCGATTGAGCACCTACTACGTGACTCAGTTTCCTCATCTACAAGATGGCGTGAGCTAAAAGAACATTCCTTACGGAGCGGTAGCCAGGATAACACGAGGTCACCCATGCAGAAACATGGAAGTGCTCCGGGCACAGGGTAACTGCTCTTGGTACAATCACAACAATGACAAAAACCCCAACAGAGCTCAAAAAGCCCCGACAGAGCTCTATCTTGCTTAGCTGCAAGTCGGCTTCTAAAAGTGAAACATTCATTTGGTCCAGGTTCCCTGGAAATTCCCAAGTCACCCCAAAGTACAGTGTGCATGGCATCGCGCACGTGCTTCCAGTAATTCATTGTGGGAGATGCTTGTGCCCTCGGTGGAGCCCACCAGACGAAGCTCCGTTTTAGGGGCCGTGGGGGAAAGGAAAGAGCTGGTTTTGTTTTTGTGCATGTGGGATTCTGGTGGAGAGGATGAGACGGGGACACAGAAATGCTCAATACTTTTTTCTACAACTGGCTCATAAACCTCAACTGAACGGAGGAAGGGACCTTTGCCGGCTTCAGGAATTCAGGGGATGGTGCAAACTCGGTGCTCGGAAATGATTCCGCTTCTCTCTAAAACCCGAACTTGATGATGGCATGTTCGGTAAATGCCAGTGGAAAGAACTGAGATCCAGGGATCAGAGAGCCCCATTTCGAGAAGGGGGGGGACGGGGAAGAGAAGGGGGCAGGAGGGGAGCATGTGGGGAGCCCGAGAGGGCAGGTGGACTCACTTCTGCAGGGTCTGGAAGCCATGCTCTTTGAACTGCAGCTCCTGCTGGAGGTGAACCATCTCCCTCTTCAGCTTGTTGACCTGGATGATGGAAGACCACACACGGGGCTAGGTCAGAGGCCATGTGGAGCTGCAAGCTGCTTCTCCCTGAGGGGAGCCCAGAGGCCCCCCTTCCCTACCTGCCACCCCTATATAACGACTCAGATCAACAACCCTTGGGGTCACCGTGGTCACAATACCCCAGTGCTGCCTTGGTCTCTGCAGCTGCCCATTCAGTCGGCATCCCAGCCTGGTTGCCCTGCGGGTCATCCACGGCCAGCCCTCACGCCAGGGAAACAGGAAGTGGACAGGAGCTGGCTGATGGGACAGGGCCTGGCCTTCCCCCCGCCCGGCTGGGTGACCTGTCTCAAGCCACCGCGCCTCTCTGAGCCTCCCTTTCCTGTTCTGGTGGATGATGGCAATTCCCAGAGCCAAGAGTTACTGAAAGCAGGTCCTGGGCATGGGAGTGCTGTGCATGGATGCAAAAAGAAATGCAATAACTTCAGGGGGAGACTTGGCCCGGGAGCCAGATCCGGCCAGCAGGAATGCTTTTGTTTGGCCTGCAGTGTTATTAAGTTTTAAAAAATTAGTTGCTAAAAATTAAATATTGAGAAATTTCACATACGAAGCCTAGATATAGAGTTCTCTGAAAATACTAGAAGATCTGCCAACACCGAGCCCACATTCCTGCATGGCCATGGTAGGCTAGAGCTGAGATTCAACTACCCTGGTAGAAAGGGTTCACCTCTCTAGGTCACAGTCCCCACTGCTTCCTACTGCCTCCCCCTGCATCTCCTCCCTTTTGTTTTCTTACAGGCATCTGAGTTTGCAGAACCTATCTGAAACTGAATTAAACCAGTGTTCAAAATACCGGCTTTACCTAGAGCACCATGCGGGGCCTCAGTTTCCTCATCAGTAAAAGGTACCACGAAGTAGTTAAATAGGATCACGCAGGGCTAGCAGTAGCTAAGATAGCGCACTACACCACGAACTCTGGAGTACACCCGCGTCCCTGTGTCCCTGAGCAAGATAACATCCTCCCTACGCCTCTGCTTGCTCATCTTTAAATGCAGATCTTGACAGGAGCTACTTCACGGGGCTGTCATGAGGACATGAGAAATTACACATGAAGCTCTCAGCACTGCACCTTGCATACAGGGAGTGCTAGCGATAGGGTGGCTGCTGTTACCACTACCGTTACTATGACGACAACCTACTGCTGCTACTACTGTTACTATTCAGGGCCTGTGAGTCAGCACTGGCTGCCCCTGCCTGGTCAGAGCATCCACTCTGTCTCACAGGTGGGCTAGTAACCTAAGGCTGCCTCCGTGACCCCCATCAATAGCACAGACCAGGAGGCCCTACCCGGGATTTTGCAGTGGCAATTTCAGCTTTCAGGATCTCAGGGTCATACTTAGAGCTGGATGACGATCCGGAGACCACTGCAATGAAAAAGAAGAAAAAAAAGGTTCTGTAGAAGAAACACACTTTGGAAAAATTGGCTTATTTGGCCATCTAGATAAACCCAGAAAGGAATGAGTATTTGTGAATAACCTAAATGTCCAACCATGTGGGGTATGTTAAATAAATATGGTACATGCATGAAATGGGGACTATACAACGTATGTGATTTAAAATGATGGAGCAGAGACAACAGTGCGGTAGGCCAGGGGGGTAGGGCATGGGGGTTGAAGGGGGTAAAGAGGGGGACGGACGGACATCTGTAATCATTCAACAATAAAGATACATTTAAATAAATAAATAAAATGATGGAGCAGAAGGGTACAGAACAAGGAAAAATGTCTAAAATGTATTGTTATGTAAAAACAATAGTTTATAAAAAACTATAAAAACAGAATAACAAATTAGGAAAAAACACACAGTAAACAAATACACACATGCTACATCTAGAAAGACCAGAAAGAAATACACCAAAAAGTAACCAAGTACCCAATTAAGAAGAGGCTGTCAGCTTCCCCTTTGTGTTCGTGTCCCCTCACTAACCCTCCAACAAAAAGGATTTTATATTTCAACAGGACCTTAGAGACCAGCTTTCAAGTCTCAAAAGTAGGTTTACAGTTGTTCCTACGAAAAATAATGTAATAATTAATAAATAATAATAATAATACAAGTGCCCTGGCCAGTGAGGCTCAGTTGGTTGAGCCTAATCTCACTGGTTCGATTCCCGGAGGTCACGGTTCCAGAAGGTCACGGTTCCATTCCCGGTCAGGGCACATGCCCAGGTTGGGGGTTCAATCCCCAATAGGGTGCGTGCAGGAGGCAGCCAATAGGTATTTCTCTCTTCCTCTCCCTTTCCTTTCTCTAAAATCAATAAAAACATATATTTTTAAAAAATAATAAGCCCAGCCGCGTGGCTCAGTGGTTGAGCATCAACCTATGAACCTGGAGGTCACAGTTCAATTCCAGTCGGGGCACATGCCCATGTTGCGGCTCGATTCCCAATATGGGGTGTCAGGAGGCAGTTGATTGATGATTCTCTCTCATCATTGATGTTTCTATCTCCCTGTCCCTCTCCCTTCGTCTCTGAAATCAATAAAAAATATATTTAATTTACAAACAAAACAAAAAATAAATATAATAAAAATAATAATACAAGAACTGTTTCATGTACTCACAAATATAAATCTACTTTTTTGCCCCATCCTGTATATGAACACAGTTTAATGGTCCAACACAGTACAGGTTTTGCTATATATAAATACATATATATGTATATAAATATATATATATATGCATTTCATAGAATCCTATCCCCAGATCTCACTCCCTAAGAGAGAACCATTTAAACGTGTTCAGCCAGTTTCTTATGTTTAACAATATGTGTGTTTTGCTGCTTCTAGATTCTTTCAGTGTTAGGCGTTATTTATAAACTTGTCTCTCTGGAGCAGCGGTTCTCAACCTTCTGGCCCTTTAAATACAGTTCCTCATGTTGGGACCCAACCATAAAATTATTTTCGTTGCTACTTCATAACTGTAATGTTGCTACTGTTATGAATCGTCATGTAAATATCTGATATGCAGGATGGTCTTAGGCGACCCCTGTGAAAGGGTCGTTCGACCGCCAAAGGGGTCGCGACCCACAGGTTGAGAACCGCTGCTCTGGAGGCTAGAGGCTTAGGTTCCTCCCTTTCGCAGCCCCTATACCACACATGGTTTGGGTGGAAGCAAGCTTCAGTGTTTGCATTACTTTTACTCTGTAAATACCATTCGGGGCAGAAGCACGTAGCCGATGATGCTCACTTTTTCTTTCCAGCACATTTATTTTTTCTAGAGTTAATAATTGTCATTTTTATGACTGCCTACAAACTTATCACTGGTTCAACCTCACACTCTGCCAGTTATCTAAATCTCCTCTCACAGAGTCCAGGCCAGTACACCCCATTCCTCTTTTTAGCTCTGTCTTGCCAAGGCATGTGCCGGCTTCAGAATGAGCTGCTTGCTCTCCGTGCACAGTTGGCATCCTGGGATCCCCTCCTGGCCACTTTCTTCTTTCCTAAATACCATGCCTTCCCCTCTGGGGCCTAGCCCCTCATTTTGGCAGGACACCAAAATGAGAAGTAAATTTTTTGAAATCTTGCATCTCTAAAAATACCTTCATTCTAGCCTACACTAGTTTATAAGTAGTTTTGCTGGATATAAAATTCTAGGTCGGAAATGACTGTCCTTAAATTTTTTAAGGCATTGCTCTATCGTCTTTTAGGTTTCCAGGGTCACCATCCATTCAGAAGCCCAGAGCTATTCTGAGTCCTAATCATTTTCCTAGGACCTGGTTTTCTCTTGGAAAACTTTTAGGATCTTGAATCGTTCCCAGTGTCTAAGTTGCACAATGGTATGACTTGGTGTGGTTGACTTTGATCCATTGTGTTGGGCACTCCCTGAACCCTTTCAATCTAAAAACTGTCCTCCATTTGTTCTGAGAACTTGTTCTGAATAATTTCATTGATGCTTCTTTCCCCATTTCCTCTGCTCTTTCTGAACTTCTATTACTCAGTTTTCCTGGCCTGGTGCTTTATATCGTCCCCTTATTTTTCATCTCATTGTTTTTTCATTTTGCTTTTCAGAAGAGTTCCTCCATTTTACTTTCTAGTCTTCCTTCAGATATTTTCATTTCCTCCGAAGTATTTTAATTGCCAAAGGCTCCTTCGTGTTCTCTGTGGGTTCCTTTTATAAAATGCAGCATCCTGTTCGTGTTTCATGGTTGCGTAGTTTTCTTCTCCATGCACACTCCCCGTTCCCTCCAAGGCCTTCCCATCGCCATGTGTTTGTTTTAATCTCTGATTTTTCCCATTCGAGGCTTCCCTCGGGCATCTGGATCTCAGCTGCCGGCTCACATCTAAGGGTGGGGCCCTAAAAGCTGGCTGGATTGGAGCTTGTTGACTGGACGACGGGGTACGTGATTTGGCTGCACTGCTTCATCCAGGAATCCTCAATGTCAGTATCTTTATATCTTTTCTCTTTTTATCTCTTTTCTCTGTTCAGCTTTCCCCAGACTCTTCTACTGTCCAGCCTGGGAGGTAATAGCCTGGCACCAGTCTGGGAACCGAGTGGTACCTGGGGGCTGGGGTCTCAAAATCCTGCCTGTCGACGTTCCCTTAATCACCACATGTTCAGTCTGGTGCGGCCCCGCAGTGAACCTGCCTTGTGTCCTGCAGTCCAAACTCTCTTTTGTTCTCTCCAAAAAATAAACCTCCCGTCTTTTGCGGGTTGGGGCTGGGCAGTTACCAATCCGGGGAGGAGATCAGGTGGTCTGTTTCAGAAGCAACTTTCATCCAATCCTCTTACTTGGGACCCTCCTCACTTCATTCCCAACTCCACTCCCAGAAACACGTGCTTCTCCCAATTCGCAAGGCTTCTGCAGGTGTTTTTTAAATATATTTTTTTATTGATTCCACAGAGGGAGGGAGAGGGAGAGAGAGATAGAAACATCAATAATGAGAATCATTGATTGGCTGCCTCCTGCACACCCCCTACTGAGGGTCGGGTGCCGGGGTCCAACCCCAGCGGGTCCAGGGGTCCCCAAAGGTGTGGACGGAGTCGGCGAAGAAGGAATGACACGGAGACAGTGTTCAGTTGATCAGCAGCCTAGCCAGGATCTCCAGCCAGGATCTCCAGCCAAGTTTTGGTCTGGATCTCCAGAGAGGTTCTGCTTCGGATCTCCAGCGAGGTTCTGTAGCCATGTTCCCTCGCTAGGTTCTCCAGCCAGGTTCTGTCCAGGCTCTCCAGTCAGGTTCAGTGTCCAGGTTCCAGTCAGGTTCTCCTGCCAATCTCTGTAGTCAGGTTCAGTCCAGGATCCCTTGCCATGTTCTCCCGCTAGGCTCTGTCTCTAGGCTCCGAGGCCAGTCCCGGTCCAGGATCCTCTGGCATGCTCTCGCCAGCGAAGTTCTTCTGTCTCTAGGCTCCGTGTAGGTTCTGTCTTCTGAATTCTGTCTCCTGAGTTCTGAGTCTTTCTGTCTTGTTACAACTGTATTTATACCAGTTGATTCAATCCTATCAATCTCTATTACAAAGGTTAGGGCGTTTCTTATCTCCATTCCAGGGAGAAAAGATTATGTAGTTTAAGCATGATTGTTCGTAGTTAAAGGGATTAATTACCCGCCTGGCACTTAGTTGAGGGGTTTTATTCCCTCCCTAACTTCAGGGGAAAATCCCTACCTGGGGATTCAACCTTTCTCGGAGAGGTGACTTTGGTTAAAACACAGCGCCAAGAAGGTGAGCAAACATATTAAGAAAAGTATGCCATATATGCCAGGTCCCTTGAAACAGCAAGGATGGACCAGCTCCCGGCAAATTCCCCCTTTTTTATTTTTTAAAAGCAAGCATTAAAAAGAAAAACCTGAAACACTCTCTTGTATCCATTTTAAGAGTAGGATTGGTGCTTTCTGCTATTACCTGAGTCCTGATCTATCACCCCAGGGAGAGCTTGCCAATCCTGCACTTTCCCGGGGTGGAAAGGCTGCAGTGGGGTTAAGGATAAGGCTCCTTGGGCCTACCTTCTCCCATGCCTCTACATTTACCTTTCCGGCACCTTTCCTTCCTCAGAAAAGCATGGACGTATTTCTTGTATAAAATGTTCTGTCTGACTGGGAGTAACCTTAATTCCTCTGCTAACAAGCATATATGTTAAAAGATCAATACGGAGTCTTTTTTCTTTAGACTCAGTATGGCACATCTTCTTAATCTAAAGATCAATACAGAGTCTTCTTTCTTTGGACTCAGTATGGCACATCTTCTCAATCTAAGAATCAATACAGAGTCTTCTTTCTTTGGACTCAGTATGGCACATCTTCTCAATCTAAGTTCTGTACTATCCACCTTCTTACCCTACTTATCCTCTATAGGGGGGTCTGTAGCACCCTGGTGGAGTCCTATCCGTCCCGAGTGTGGGGTTCTCAATGGGGGGGGCTTACCTAAGGGAATCCTGTTCCAGGGGTTCCCAAAGGTGTGGACGGATTCGGCGAAGACTATCCACCCTCTTCCTACGGTGGAGTCTGATCCGTCCCGAGTGTGGGGGTTCTCAATGGGGGAGGGGGGCTTACCTAGGGGAATCCTGTTCCAGGGGTTCCCAAAGGTGTGGACGGAGTCGGCGAAAACTATCCACCTTCTTCCTACGGTGGAGTCCGATCCATCCCGAGTGCGAGGGGCTTACCTAGGGGTCCCTGTTCGGGCGCCAGATGCCGGGGTCCAACCCCAGCGGGTCCAGGGGTCCCCAAAGGTGTGGACGGAGTCGGCGAAGAAGGAATGACACGGAGACAGTGTTCAGTTGATCAGCAGCCTAGCCAGGATCTCCAGCCAGGATCTCCAGCCAAGTTTTGGTCTGGATCTCCAGAGAGGTTCTGCTTCGGATCTCCAGCGAGGTTCTGTAGCCATGTTCCCTCGCTAGGTTCTCCAGCCAGGTTCTGTCCAGGCTCTCCAGTCAGGTTCAGTGTCCAGGTTCCAGTCAGGTTCTCCTGCCAATCTCTGTAGTCAGGTTCAGTCCAGGATCCCTTGCCATGTTCTCCCGCTAGGCTCTGTCTCTAGGCTCCGAGGCCAGTCCCGGTCCAGGATCCTCTGGCATGCTCTCGCCAGCGAAGTTCTTCTGTCTCTAGGCTCCGTGTAGGTTCTGTCTTCTGAATTCTGTCTCCTGAGTTCTGAGTCTTTCTGTCTTGTTACAACTGTATTTATACCAGTTGATTCAATCCTATCAATCTCTATTACAAAGGTTAGGGCGTTTCTTATCTCCATTCCAGGGAGAAAAGATTATGTAGTTTAAGCATGATTGTTCGTAGTTAAAGGGATTAATTACCCGCCTGGCACTTAGTTGAGGGGTTTTATTCCCTCCCTAACTTCAGGGGAAAATCCCTACCTGGGGATTCAACCTTTCTCGGAGAGGTGACTTTGGTTAAAACACAGCGCCAAGAAGGTGAGCAAACATATTAAGAAAAGTATGCCATATATGCCAGGTCCCTTGAAACAGCAAGGATGGACCGGCTCCCGGCAGTCGGGCCCACAACCCAGGCATGTGCCGTTGACCGGAACCGAACCTGGGACCATTCCGTCTTCAGGCCGACGCTCTATCCACTGAGCCAGACCAGTTAGGACTGTGGCTGTTCTTTACAGATTATAGTGTTGTTGTTTCCATTACCAGCCCATTTTTTTTCTTTTCTCCGATAGGTCTGTCTACCAGAGAGGATGTCACCTGTCCCTCTGCCTCCCAGCTTCCACATTATACAGGGCGGGCAGAAGTAGGTTTACAGTTGCTTATACAGAAAATAATTCGTAGGTAATAACATAAGAATAAGTTCAGTTTTTCACATACAACTGTAAATTTACTTTGGCCAGACCTTGTATGGCTACTTTGTTCTCCAAGTCTCCTTGTCCCTACGTGTGTATGCTTTTAAAGACCTTTTTCTAATCTTTTCCTAGTTCCAGGAGTCAGTGAAAT
The DNA here is from genome assembly GCF_963259705.1 of Myotis daubentonii. Classification (NCBI taxonomy): domain Eukaryota; kingdom Metazoa; phylum Chordata; class Mammalia; order Chiroptera; family Vespertilionidae; genus Myotis; species Myotis daubentonii. Next base: position 103,521,488 of record NC_081844.1, on the reverse strand, counting down.
CAGGTGGGTAGTTCAACTGGCATGTTTAACTGTAAGGCTCCCAATAATTTATTTTTCAAATTTCCTCTAACCAGTAGTGAGGAAGGAACACGGCGAGGTCCAAAAGAACCCAGCTCTGCTAAGTTCTCACCTTTCGGGGGACGGGAGGACCCCAGTGGAATGCAAGAACCTTGGAAGTGGACTGGCTGACTTGGATTAAATGAAGAGAATTGGTTTTGAGGTCAGATGCCCCTGGTATAAAGGCTAGCTCCATCACTTTTTACCAATGTGACCGGGAGGAAATGACTTCCCTTCTCTGGGCCTCAGTTTCTTTCCCTGCAGCATGAGAACAGCAGCATCTCACAAGACTGTACGTGTCTATGTGTGTGTGCAAGTGGGGAGGGAGGTTACGTTAGACGACACATGTAGAGTGCCCCCAGCACACTGGCCTGCAGGAATAGAACAGGCACACACTACACGGCAGTTCTCGCCTCCTTCTCCATCGAGCTAGGGGTTGGACCAGGGGTGACAACTAAGTCTCCATCCCCAGGGCGGGGCCCACAACAACCAAGGGCAGGTGGCAAAACTCTCACAGGCCCGGGCACGCCGTCTGCGTTAGAAGCCAGGCATGTGGCCTCACCGGTCTGTCGACGTGCTCAAGAGCTGGACTTGGAAGGCAAACCTGGCTTGTAAAACCCGAAGACAGCCATGAGGAGGCTTGGGCCACCTCTCTTAACTGGGGACACTTGGGCTGGGGGATGCCCCAATTCCTGGCGGGCTTGGATCTCACATCAGGTTACCTGAGATGACCCTAGTCCCTTCAAATATAAGTTCTGTGTGTGTGTGTGTGTGTGTGTGTGTGTGTGTGTGTGTGTGAATCCTCATTGGAGGATATTTTTCCCATTTGTGTTAGAGAGAGTGGAGGGGGGGTGAGGGAGGGAGGGAGGGAGGGAGGGAGGGAGGGAGGGAGAGAGAGAGAGAGAGAGAGAGAGAAACATTGATGTGAGAGAGCCACATCAATTAGTTGCCTCTCCAATACAAACCACATTTCCTAAAATCAAACCCACAATCTTTTGGTTCAAGGGCCAGTGGTCTAACCACTGAGAAACACTGTCAAGGGCCAGGTTGAAGTTCTTTAACATTCAAAACAGTGGTGTCTTTGAGCCTGATGGTGCTCTCAGGAACACCCAGAAGTCACATGATAGGACTGCATCATTAACTTCCTATCATTGATCATGAGTTCATTCTTACTGGTCCCAAGCATCTGTTCAAAATTTTTGTCATGTCAATGAATTAACAGTATCAAATAATAACTGTGATTATCTGAGAGCTTAAGAATACGACAGGTACTATTCCAAGCACTTTCCTGTTGTTACCTACTTTCAGCCCCATAGCTGAAGGTGATACTGTTATTATGTCCACTTACACGTGAAGAATCTGAGGCAGAGGGAAGGGGCATGACTTGTGTGAGGTCACACAGCTAGTCAGTTGCATATCCTGGATTTGGACCTGGGCAGTCCAGCTCCAGAATCCACACTCTCAAGACATTCTGGAAAGTGTTTTCAACCAAAAAGAGTATTTATTCAGCCATTAAGATGTTCTAAGGTAATCATGTTACCTAGACCAGGGGTTTTCAGCTGGGAGAATTCTGCCCCAGAGGACACATTTGGCAACGTCTGGAGACATTTTTAGTTGTCACAACTCGGGGTGGGGGTTACTTCTGGCATCTAGTGGGTAGAGGCCAGGGATGCTGCTAAAGGCGCACAATATATAGGCCCCTACAAGGAAGACTTATCTGGCTCCAAATGTCCGTAGTATTGAGGCTGAAAAACCCTGGCAGACAAATACGGAAATGCAGACAGAAAAACAAGCAGATATATTGTGATACATGCGATGAAGAAATAAACAAAGAGCATTACTGGGGCTTCGGGGAGGGGAGTCTGCTGATGGAGTTGTTACAGTAAGCCTCTCCGAGGCAGTGAAGGATAAAACTGGAAGGATGAGAAGGAACCAGTTGTGCAAAAGGATCAACAGAAAAACATGCTAAGCCGGGGAACAGCAAGGACGAGGGGAAAGTTGCGGGCAGACTACCGGAGCAGAGGGTGAGCCTAGTAACTGACAGCATGAGGTGGGGCGGGCATGGCTGGCAGGGGCCATGAAAAGAGCAATGAGACGTCACTGAAGATTTTTTTTTAAATTGTAGTAAAATAGCCCTGGCTGATGGGGCTTAGTTGCCCCAGGCACCAAGAGGTTGCCAGTTTGATTCCCAGTAGGGGGCGTGCAGGAGACAGCGGATGAATGTTTCTCTATCATCAATATTTTTCTCTATCTCCCCATCTTTCAAATCAATAAAAACATATATATTTTTTAAAATGTGGTAAAATATATATTTAACGTAAAATTTACCACTTTAACCACCTTTAAGTGTACATTCATATTGTCCAAGCATCACCACCATCCATCTCCAGAACTTTTTCATCTTCCCAATCTTAAAGTCCAGAGCCATTAAATACTAACTCTCCCTCTATCACTAACTCTCCATCTATCCAGCCACTGAAGGGTTGTAAACAAGGAGATAATGTAACCTGGTTGGCATTCTGAGATGATAACGAATGAAAGAAAATGCAAGGAAAATGGCAAATGAATCACGGCAGGGCACAGGAAGAGATGGTTTGCACAAGGAGTGGAGAAAGAGGAAAGTGGGCAGATCTGAAAGGCAGTACAGGCAGGACTTGGGGCAGCCATTCCCTCCCCCTCTGTGGTGGTGGAGGGGGGGCCCTGGTGGTGGTGCTGGTGGTGGTGGGTACTCACAGCTGACCTGGGAGCCCAGCTTGTGCTCCCAGACGGCATGCAGCTGCTGATACTCCTGCTGTGCAAGCTCCAGACGCTGCCGCTTCACCTGGTAGATCTCCTTCTGTGCACTCAGGGCCTCCTGGGCCACCACCAGGTAATCCTTCAGCATGTGCTCCTGCTCCCGCCGCCATTGCACCCGGGGGTCCTCGATCTGAGTGGTTTCTGGAACAGACCCCAGAGACTCTAGGTCAGCACCTCACAAGTATCTGTTGCGTTGGTGGCCTGCGGCATCCACTACCAGAAAACAAGAAGCATAATGAAGAGCAAACCACAATAAATGTGAATGGGTTAAACTTACTTACCTGTTATACAACAAAGGCTCTTCACTTTGAAGCAAACAAACACAAAATAAACCAGGATCAATTTCCAAACCCAAAGTCAATCTGTCTGAGTATAGCTAGGAGAAAGACCAGAATTGAGTTCTAATCTAGACAGAGGCTCAAGGACATGATAGATGCTTAAGGTCATCTGTTTTGGTAAAGAGCAAAGTAAAGCAAAATAAATAATACTTCAGAGGATATGAAGAAATAGGAACCCCCATACTCTACTAGAAATGTAACTTAGAAGAGCCTTAACTAGAGGGCTATCTGACCATGTACATTAAGAGCCTTAAAATGTTAACCCTTTGACCAATAATTCCCCTTATAATAACTCATAATAATATAAGAAATTAAAGCACAGATGCTTTTGTACAAAACCATGATAATATCAAAAATAAACAACGAGCACTTGTTTGATATTTATTCTATACCAAGCACTATCCTAATTACTTTATATCTATTTACTCGTTCAATCCTTAAACTACCTCTTTGATCGGTTTTACTTCGCCCAAAGAACTCTATTACTTTTCAAAGGAACCTTGGCCTGTCAGGATCAGGCTGAATATTATTTTTAAAGTTTGTAACTTTTTAAAATTTATATTTTTTGGAAATATACAACAAGATAAAACAAAGGAAATGTTAACTCTTTGATCAATAATTCCCTCAATTGCAAATTTATAAAATAAGAGGTGAGAGTTTCCGTCTCTAATCCTACTCCCCAGAGGTAACTGCTGTTAAGAGCTCACACACTTGCAGATATTGTCCCCCACTTATCTACAAATTTGTTTTTATTTATGTGTGTATATACACAAACTTATCTGTTTTTTGTTTAAATATGTTTTTCTTGATTTCAGAGAGGAAGGGAGAGGGAGAAATGTCAATGATGAGAGAGAATACCTCCTGCACGCCCCTACTGGGGATCCCATAACCGGGCATGTGTCCTGACCCGAATGGAACCCAGGGCCCTTCAGTCTGCAGGCCGACGCTCTATCCACTCAGCCGAACCAGCTGGGGCCATAAACTTATTTTTAATGCAATGTGGTCCTGCATCATATATATTGGTCTACAAGCTTTTCACCTTTCCTAGTAAGTGTATAAAGATTAACCTCAATTTTTAATAATTTTTTTAGTTGTATTACTGCTTATATTTTTCACTTACCTCAATTGTTTAAAGGACAGCACAGTATTCCACGGTATGGTATTAGGTTTCTTTACGGTAGGGTACTAGTGGTTCCCCAGACCACTCATGGGAAACTTCTGAATTGTTCTCAATTCTTTTGCTACCACAGTCAATGCTGCAGTGAGGATTCTTAACAAACATACTTCTGTGAACTTGTCTATTAATTGTGTAGGATAGAGTTCCTTAAAGAGGAACTACTGGCTCAGAGAATAAACACATTTACAATAGGAATAGTACCAAATTAGCTTCAAAAGATTGTACCAATTTTTATTCTCACAAAAAGCCCATGAGAGTGCTTTCCCCCCACCTCCAATTCTCAGCAAAATTGCTGGGGGGGGAAAAAAAAGTTGAGCGGGCTGGAGGGGGTCAATGGGAGGAAAAGGGAACATATGTAATACTTTCAAGAATAAATTATTATTTAAAAAAAAAAAGTTGGTGCTTCATCCAGTAATTCTGAGTCCCGGCAGCATATGAGAATCAGCCAAAGAGCTTCAAAAAACAGAATCAAAGCCTCAGCCCTGTCCCAGGACACTTGCAGCAGGTCCTCGAATAATGTCTTTTCGTCCAGTCATTTCACATAATGTTGAAGAGCAGCCTTAGGAACTTAACTCCTGTATATCATTAGCCTACGATAAAATTGGTTTCGTTACACATACATTGCTTCGCAGAACACATGATGTGATCGCCGATCAAAACCCTCTAACCGTGATGAATGTAAATGGGAATACTGACATATGAAATAATGAGAATGGGTTATAATTTGGTTTTTGTTCTTTTGTTAATCCTCACCAGAGGATATTTTTTCCCCAATGATTTTCAGAGAGTGAAAGGGAAGGGGAGAGACAGAGAAACACTGATGTGAGAGAGACAGGTCAATTGGTTGCCTCCCACACTCGCCCTGACCAGGGCCGGGAACCGGGCCTGCGACCGAGGTTCGTGCCCTTGACTGGAATGGAACCCAGGACCCTTCAGTCCGAGGGCTGACGCTCTATCTACTGAGCCAAACCAGCTAGGGCGAGAATGGGTGATAATTTGGAAAGAACTGTCTATATGTGCTGTTTCTAGTTCCTCTCCTCCATTTTCTTCCCAGACTCACGACTTTTGCCCCCCAGTCTTTATCCAAAGCTGCCCTCCACAGTCAGGGTCACCAGTGTCTCCTGGGTTACTAAAGCTAGTGGTCAACTCTGAGGCCTCTTCATCGTTGACCTGACAGGGCTGACAACCCCCTGCCTTGATACACTTCCTTCCCGTGGTGCCCAGACCCTCGGGTTTCCCCCCACCTTTCTGGTCACTCCTCAGAATCACTTGTTTTCCTCTTCTCCGCACCCTCTTACTGTCTGAGGACCCCCTGGCTCATTTCTTGGTCTTCTTCAGTCTTGATATTTCCCTTTGGTAATCTCATCCGGCTTCATGTCTTGAAATACTATCTATAGCCAACAACTCCCGTGCACGTATCTTCAGCCCCGATCTCTTTCCAAGCTCCAGATTCCTACAGCAAGCTGGCCAGCATCATCTCTCAGACGTGTAAGAGGCATGGAAGACTCAACATGCCCCAGAGAACCCTTGTTCCTCCTTCCTAAACCCACTCCTCCCGCAGTTTTCTCCATCCCATTGATGGCAACTCCATGGGGCCAGTTGCTGAGGTCCAATGAGAGTCATTCATTCCTTTTTCTTCCTCATCCCATTTGCAATCTATCAGGGTTCTGCCTTGAAAATAGATCCAGCATCTGGACACTTTTCACCATCTCCACTGCTATGGCTCTGCTCTGGGACTCTGTCCTCTGTCACTTGGACTGCTGCAATGGTCTCTCACAGGTCTCCCTGCTTCTGTCCTTACCCACAGAGGTCTATTGATAGCACAGCAGCCAGAGTGACCCTTTTAAGACGTAGAGCAGAACTTGCCACTCATCTGCTGGAAACTCTCCAATGGCTCCCATCTCACACGGGAGTAAAAGCCAGAAAAGTATGGCAAATGGACCACAGCCCCATCTATCTCTGGTCTGATGCCCTTCCCCCTTTCCCTCACCCATTCTGCCTCCTTGCCATCCCTAAATGTGACTGCACCTTAGTTCTTGCTCTATGCTCTCTACTTGAAATGCTCCCTCACTCTTTAAAGTCTTAGCTCACTTCTCATTTTCTCAACAAGTCCTTCCCTGTCCTTGCCCTGTCATCCTCAAACACACCCAGTCCATTAGCCCCACGCTCTGCTTTCTTTTCCCCATAATGCTGATAATTGTCTAGTACACTACCTAATCTGCTTATTTATTCTGTTTATTTTCTCTTTTGCCGAAATGAAAGCTCTATAAGGGCAAGGATCATTGCCAGGGATGCTTATGTGTCTCAAGCTCCCAGGACAGAGCCTGGAACATTGCAGGTGGTAGGTGAATACTTGCTGAATGAATGTATGTCGGGTGGTAGATGTAATTTGTTGTTTAATTCTAACGTGTCTGTAACTCTTAAGAGAGCAAGTTCAGTCAATGAACTCCAAGTCCAAGACTCTGAATGCTTGGGCCTTGATGGTCATATTCATGCCATTGGCATCACCGGCTCCATCTACAGAGGTGGTGCCCTCTATCCAATGAGAGCACCTTCACACCAAAAGGAAACCAGTAGCCTGATAGCTGGTAAAACTACCATAGAGAATTCTCCCTATTCTGGCCCCTAGGTACTCCCATCCCCTCATACACCCACCTCATTTCTGCCATCATCCCCTCAAGAATAAACTCTGCCACGGCCTGCTACTCCTTCCTTCCTTCCTTTTTCCAACGTCTCCCAGAAGCACCTTAAAATCCCACTCCTGCCATCAGATTTTAATGAGGGGGATGCACTCGGCAATTAGAAACAGGAAAGGCCTGATGAGGGCTCCTGCGCATCAGTGTTTAACCCAGCACGCCACGCAGCCCTCCCAGCATTAACCTCATTCCCCATGCACACCCAATTAGGCATATTTACTTCTCATTATCCAGTATGCAATCATGAGCGCTAATAAAGAGCTCTGCTACCCCCAACAATGCAATTAACGTCATTAGCTGTCTCTCAGAAACTCTTCTACACTCGGTGCCAGGAGCGGTCCGCTCATCCATCCTTTAGTCACGCACTCAGGCATGTATGCCCTTTTCTACTCACTACGTGCCTTATCTAGGAGAACCTGCAACACTAGGTAAGTGGCTATGCTACAGAGTGATGAGGGGCATGACAAAGATATGGCCAGGTGCTACTGAAACCCAGAGGAAGTGGATGGACAAGCACCCCTCTGCTCCCCAGCAGCGGTTCAAATCCCAGCTCTGCCATGTTTTAGCTCTGAGTATTCAGCGAAGGACTGCTACCTCTAAGTCCCATTTTTAAGATGGGGATAATCATCCTAACAGTTGGGAGGATTAAATGGGATGCTGCCTAGCTAGTGCCTTGCCCAGCATTGGCACAGAGTGTACGCTCAGTACATGGGCTAGAATTTGCTGCCCTATTCTCAGCCTTCAAGCTTTGCCAGGCATGTCCCACTTCATTCCATTCTCCTTTTGCTTGAAAGGATCAAGGAAATTCTCCAACTCGCAAGGTTGAGAGTGAGCCAGAAAATCCTCTTTCCTCACATGAATAAATGGGGCGGCAAATTTCAGAAGGCAGGAATACTCCTGGCCAGGAAGGTGCACCATGGGTGAAGCCCAAGCACACTCAATTCTCCTGGCTCAGGGACTCCAACCGGGGCTCCTCCACCTGTCGGACAGCATGCTTGTCCCTTTCTCAGCCTATTCCTCCATCGCAGTCCCAGAGACACGGACCAGGAATCTTCATCTGCATCAGGATGCCAGGATCACAGACAGGAAGTGAGGGTGGGCTGATGCATATGATGGGCTACAGACCACACACTCATACCACGCCCCTAGGGACACCTATGTGTGCACGCTGCTGGGGGCTGGCTGGGGCTCTGGCTGCTCCAAAATGATCTGGCAATGACACATCTACCTTTATGAGGAAAAGAAGGTCTGTATGCACATACGTTGATATATGTAAAAAAGGACATATCTATAATAGTAAAAGCATAATATGCTAATTAGACCAGACGTCCTTCCAGACGACCTTCCGAACAAAGCCAGGGCTGCGAGGAAAGCCTGGGTCCTGGGTGCCAGAGGGAAGCTGGTGCCGGTAGCTGGGGGAGGGAAGGCCTACTCTTGCACAAACTTCGTGCATCGGGCCTCTAATATATATATATATACATATATATATATATATATATACACATATACATCAACACACAATTGGGAAATTTCTGGAACGATACACACAACATTGTCAGCAGTGGCTGCCTCTATAGAATTGAGGAGACGAGTTATGAGAGGGGGAGTTTCAGATTCTATTTAAAACCCTTCTAAACTGTTATTTTATATGAGCATACATTATCTATCTATACCTACGCTGACATCTCTACCTAACTGTACATAAAACAAAATACAGCTCAGTGGTTGAGCATCGACCTGTGAACCAGGAAGTCATGGTTCAATTCCCAGTCAGGGCACATGCCTGGGTTGCGGGCTTGATCCCCGGTCGTGCAGGAGGCAGCCAATCAATGACTCTCTTTCATCATTGACGTTTTTATCTCTCTCTCCCTCTCCTTTCCTCTCTTAAATCAATAAAGATATATTTTTTAGAAAGAAAAAAAAAACCCCACAAAATACAATTTGGCTTCAAGAGCCTCTTCCAGACTTAGGAGGTGAGTGTGGAGGTAGAGGATTGGGGAGAGGGGAGGAGGAAGGGAGGATGGCCAGGAACTTACTGGTGTTGTGGTCTATGAAGTAATCTCCAACCTGTGGGTCATACGCCTCTTCCCATCCTAGAGGCAGCTCATCGCTAATGCAGTCGGCAAAGGTGAGCGGTTTGGTGTACCTGGGGAGGAAGAGGAGAAAGACTCCATCAGCCCATGGTCCCCACAACCCTGCGACTCTTGGCCTCCATGCTACTCGGCGTTGGCCCAACAGATCCCAAAACCTGGCAACGACACCAGATCCGTCCCTGTTGTCCCGGGAAGGTGAACACGTGGAAGGAGCTAGGGAATCTGTGTCCCAGCTCCTACTTGGTCACTAACTAGGGAGACATATGAGCAGGTCACCTTCCTTCTCTGGGCCTCCAGTTCCGCACCTCGACCGGAAGGGTTTGCAGGAAAGGGCTCGAAGGTCAAGGCTTGCTTTTGGAATTGGGCTCCAGCCCTCTCTGGCTTCTCCACCTGCAACTCCCTCGCCTGTCCCACCCCCAGTCTTCCTCCCCGCTCTATGGCACGGTGTCATGCCCACTTCCCCTCTGGAAACCTGACTTACTGCAGCATCTAGAATAGCAGATGCCCCCGCCCTGTGAGTTTGGCCAAGAGCCATATTTCTTGCCTCCTGAGCTGGTTCCCAAATGCCTGTACCCACTGCTGTCCTTCCCGAGACAATCCAGCCCCAACGGATCTTTTAACAATAACCACCCACTAAGTCCCCGTTCTGCCAAGAGTGAAGTGGCAGTAATCACTCGGTCTTGTGGCTAAGTCAGACAGACATGCAACTCACCCAACTAAAGGAACAAAGATACCACCAACTGCCAGTCAAGTATGACAGCCAGAGTGCCAGGAATCTAGACATACCCGTCCGCCTGAGTGGCCTCTCCAGAGGTTTCTAGAGTTGCTGCCTCTACCTAAAATACATATTCCCATCTCCTCCCTCTCCTGTCTGCTCCCAACCCACTCCCAGTTCCAGACTCCCAGAGACTGCATCACCGGTCTTTCTGCAGACTGGCAAACCGAGGTCCAATGGGACTGGAAGAAAGACGACTGCGATGAGGTCTACGACCCTGATCAAGAGCTTCCCTCCAAGCCCTGGCTGGGGTGGCTCCGTTGGTTGAGCCTTGTCCCATGCACCAAAAAGGCGCAGGTTTGATTCGGGGTCAGGACACATGCCTGAGATGCAGGTTTGATACCCAGTAGGGGGCATGCGGGAGGCAGCCAATTGATGTTTCTCTGTCACATTGATGATTCTCTCTCTCGAAAATCAATAAAAACTTTGTGGTTTTTGTTGTTGTTTTTTAAAGAACTTCCCTTCAAGCCAAAGGAATCCACACTCTCTCTTATCCTGTGCAATCTCCTTCCAAATCAAACTTGAAGCAAAATACATGGGGGAAAGAAAGACTGAAGGGCCCTGGTGGAGAGACCTGGTGCATTTATGAGCTCTGCATATCCACGGTCTGGTAGGCTGTACAAATACCGATTGACTGAATTCCTGGCACTCTGGCTCAAAAGTTCAGTTAGTTGGAAATTTACTGCTCTATTGTAGGAGACAATGAGGATGAGGTATATATGACATGCAACAGGCTAATCACCACTAAATGAGGGTTCAATAAGCGTGATTTCCATTAGCTGTGTGAGTCTGGCTACTTAACCTCTCTGAGACTCAGTATATTCATCTGTGAAGTGGGGACAATAATCATTCACCGGGGTGTCGGTTGGCTTAAATAAGGCCATGCTTATAAGAACATTTAGCACAGATTCAGCTACAAATGAGTGCACAACAAAACATTAGTTACTATTATCCCCATTTCCCACACAGGGAAACTGAGGCTAAGAAAGACTAAATAATATTCTCGGTGTCAAAGACCAAGCTGGGATTTCAAGCAAGGCAATGTGTCGCCAGAGCCCCTGCGGTGAGCTAAAAGGTCCTCTTGAAAGCTGACATCTTCAATGCATCTCCTGAGCCCCAAGGCAAATCACGCAGGTGATGCATGGGGCCTTTCTTCAGCTAAGAATGCTCTTCGCTCGCTAGCTCCAGGGACACCTGTGCCGGTCTGGGTAAAGTTCCTGCGAGGCTGCCTGCAGCCCACCCAATACTCTGCTCAGATTTCAGAAACAGAAGGCGGCTTCCAGCGGTGTCTCCCCCACTCCAACATCTCTCAGTGTTTGCTCCCTCTTCCTTATGGAGAATGAACCAATGCCCAAGAGCCAAAGCTCATCCCACGTCATTTCATCCAACAAATCTTTGAAAGGGCCCCTGAAGGAACTCTCCCCCCAGGCGGACACGGTGAGCCACTCCATCACTGAGCTCAGGTAAGCTGTGACGGAACAGGCATGCTCGCACCAACCACACTCAGACCTCTCCTTCGGGCTCATTCCTCGCCCTGCACTCCCCCAGCCCGGCTGTGGAGATATAAATATTATTATACAATCAGTCTGCAACCCAGAAAACCAAGAAGCTATGTCCCTTCCTGACTGCTGCCCGGAATATGTGTGAGGATTATCACCTTTCAAAATTCCTCACTGGGGATTGATGAAATAATTTCATCAATGGTGCACCTGAGCAAGGGAACCCTGTGCCCCCCACAATTTGCTCTCAATAAGTATCTGTGGAATGGGTGCATACGATCATGTATATGTAGGAACAAAAAATAACAATGTGTTCTATATTTTGTTAAAATGGAAGGATGCTTTCAATTTGCTAAAAGGGAAGGATGCTATGCGAACGACAGCACTGTTGAAAGAGAAGATATACAGGATACTATTATGTATATTTTGCCCGAAAAAGTGTGTGTGTGTGTGTGTGTGTGTGTGTGTGTGTGTGTTATGTGTGTAGAAGAAAAATTAGGAAGATAATTAGAAGGTTATCTCGGTACAGAGATTTCAATGAAATTTAAGTTGTTTATCCTTTTTAAAATTAATTTTTCTGTAATGTTCACTTGCTAATTATAATTAAAATACTTTTTAAAGGCTAAATCTAGGCCTAGAAAGCAAATCATATACAACATGTTTCCTCTTTGGAGAGCATCATCACAGCTACATCACAGAGTTCAGCAGTTCTCAACCTGTGGGTCGCGACCCCTTTGGGGGTCGAACGACCCTTTCACAGGGGTCGCCTAAGACCATCGGAAAACACATATATAATGGCATATTGTTTTTGTGATTAATCACTATGCTTTAATTATGTTCAATTTGTAACAATGAAATTGGGGGTCACCACAACATGAGGAACTGTATTAAAGGGTCGCGGCGTTAGGAAGGTTGAGAACCACTGACAGAGTTGGTCAATCCTAGCAGTATAACCTGAAGGACTGCCTGATTCCCAAACCTGGGCTTTGCTAACAAAAATTCACGAGACCCTGTGAGTCTCAGAACAATCTGGAACGCAGCGTCAGCTACGCCAGAGATACGGAGGACCAAGTGGGACCACAGGGAAGCCTGCAGCAGGCCCAAGGCACGGAGCTCTGGCCCACTTGCACCTTCAGCTTCTACGCCTTCCTAGGAGCATATTCAGCACACGTGGGTAACACAGGCTGCTTAGTGAAAAGGCAGCTAAGTGTTTCAAAGTCATCGACACAAGTGATTCACTGAGCTGTGTGTGTGTGACATGAGGAGCGGGGCGGGGCAGAGTGAAGCATCAACAATGCAATCACTTTTCCAGTAAAACATGGCCCATGGACTGTCCCAGCCTCGGCCACTGAGAATTCAGAACTGAAATAATGTTGGCTACAAGCATCACTGTGGCCAACATGTGGATGGGGGGAAGATGCTGAGTCCAACTTGCAGCAAATGCAGACATTGTGCCTAAGAGGGCTAAAAAAATAACAACAACAAAGTGAATAAAGAGGACCCAAAGTTAGAAGGGGAGGGCAGGAGGAGAAAGGACAGCTTTGGTTTGATATTCAGGGTTCCCTTCAAAGGGATCATGGGGGAAGCCAGGGGGCTGATATCCGGCCGCCCAGAGCTCTTCCATGGGAAAGAGAAAAGCTTCCATTGGGAGACTATGCAACTTACAAGAAACCTGGACAGCGAGAACCTCTCAGGAACAAATGCCAAGAGGGAGATGAATTATTCAGTGTGCAGAGACGTGCCGTTCAGACAGGATGAAGAGAAGCGATTTTAGCTGCACGGGGATTTAAACACACATACGTATACACACGTGCATGTGCACACACACACACATCCCTTCCTGCCAGGGAGGAACTGTTTAAGCCAGTGCCCCCTGGGAAACTGCGGGTATTTCTCCCGTTTGTAATGTTTCCCTTTGGGCAAGCGCCAAGAATGTGAGCTGGGAAGAGATGTCAGCTTTCAGATGTGGCCAGGACTTGGGGGGGCCTGCCCCCACCCCCTGTGATGAAGTGATCACCCCACCCTAGGCCGGTGCAATCCCAGGCTCCAGCCTCCATGGCCTGGGCTGCAGAAAACCCCAATATGAAATCAAATGACCCTAAGGCTGGAAGGGCGAAAGGGAGGGAGGGTAGAGAGGGTGCTGAGCGAGAACTCGTTCTGCTTCTGCTTAATTACCAACCTGTGAAGGGACACAAACATTCCAGGATGTTTCACAATAGGCCCTCCTGGAAAAGGGGCCCGGAAGCGTCGCCTTGGATACAGGTAGGTCCTGCCAGATCACCCTACACCGGGCACACGGGCACACCTGTCCCGCTCCCAGCTCCATGGGCTGTGGGAGAGGGCCCGGGAGCAGGCTGCCATGGCGGGTGGGCAGGCATTCAGCATTCAGACAGTGTGTCTTTTCTCAGGAGGCAGCTCAGAGGAGAAGCGGGAAGGCGTCTGCCAAGTCTAACACTGGGTGGTGATTCTCTGGGGCCTGAGGAACGCAGAACGTATCTTTCATGTTTCTGGTGCTTCCCGAGCGATCCCAACACTTCCCACAGTAACCTCTTTATTGCGTCCAGCAGGATGCTGGCCCCGACCCCACGCTCTCCAGGGGCCCGCTGGGAGGGACAACTTTCAAAAGGGCCCTCCAGACTCCACGCCAAGAACTGTCCAAACTTTCAGCCGAACCTCTCCCGCCGGTTCTTCCCGCCCAGGGGTGTTTCACACGCATAGTTCCCATACCTCAGATTTCACACCCATCACGTGCCTTTGCCTCCCATAGAACCATTTCCGGGGAGCCCCTTCACCTCCACACCTTGGAGACTGGCGTGGGCTCTCCTTCCTTCCCTTAACTCAGTTCTGTTCAAACACTTTCATTCATTCATTTTAACAAATCTGGGGGTGATAAAAGTAACCAACTCCCAAGTTTGCCAGGAGGGCGGAGCACACGACACACAAGTGAACCTCATCAATAAACGCCAGCTGCAGAGTGGACGAGACAGCGCCCGGCCCTCATGCTGCAGCCAGGGAGACACCCCAGCCTGGACGTGAACTGACATGGTCATTTCAGCCAAGCACTGTAAATTCAGAAAAAAGACAACCGGAACCCTAGCCGGTTTGGCTCAGTGGGTAGAGCGTTGGCTCGAGAGCTGAAGGGTCCCGGGTTCAATTCTAGGGCACGCAGGTACCTCAGTTGCAGGCTTGGTCCCTGGCCCTGGTCCAGGCATGTGCAGGAGGCAACCAATTGATGTGTCTCTCTCACATCGATGTTTCTCTCTGTCTCTCCCTCTCCCTTCCAGTCTCTCTAAAACTCAATGAAAAAATATCCTTAGGTGAGGATTAACAAAAACCAAACAAACAAGCAAAAAAAAACCAAACCCACAACAGGATCAAGTGTAAAGGGGCAAGTAGCCATGGGAAGCTTCCAGGAGGAGGAGATCTTCGGAGGGAGACGAGATAGACAGTGGGAGCAAAGGGAGCAGCCAGCATGCAGGCTCTGGGGTGGGGCATTAAAGATGGCCCATCTCTGTGAGGAGTGATAGGGCAGAGGCGGAGAGGGGCAGAGCTGGGTTTTCAGGGGCCGGGGGCCCCTTGTAAGGACTTTGAGCACCACCCCCTTGCCCAGCTGCAGAAAGTGACCTGGAGAACCTCCCTGCCTCACCCTCCCTTCTGCTCTCTTCTTTTCTCCCCCATTTCTTTTTATTTTTTTAATATGTTTTTACTAGAGGCACCGGTGGGGTCCCTTGGCCTGGCCTGCGCTCCCTCGAAATCCGGGACTCCCTAGGGGATGTTGGACTGCCAGTTTTGGCCCGATCCCCGCAGGCCAGGCCGAGAGACCCCACGGGTGCACAAATTCGTGCACTGGGCCTCTAGTATGCATATACTAGTAAGATCTTTGGTTAATCTCTTCCCGCCCTCCCCCTTTCCCCCTTCCCTCTGAGATTCATCAGTCTGTTCCATGTTTCCATGCCTGTGCTTTGAGCGTCTGCCCCCTGGTGGTCAGTGCATGTCATAGCTACCGATTGAACAGTCTAACGGCACTTAGGCTTTTATATATATAGATTGATTGAGAGAGAGAGAGAGAGAGAGAGAGAGAGAGAGAGAGAAGAAGAAGGGGGAGGGATAGAGAGAAACATCAATGAGAAAGAAACATCATCAATCGGCTGCCTCCTGCACTCCCTCTGCTGAGGATTGAGCCTGTAACCCGGGCATGTGCCCTGACCAGGAATTGAGCCAATGACCTCCTGGTTCATGGGTCGATGCTCAACCACTGAGCCACACCAGCTGGGCTCCTCCATTTCACTAATCCTCCAAGCAGCCAGAATTTACTGTATGGCCACAACAGCTCAGTCCTGTGCCAGGCACCACAGGGCCTCAGATGTTTGGATTAGCCTTGTTTCTGCCTTCAGGAGCCTGGGGTCAGGCCAGGGAGTCAAGGCTTGCCCTGAAAGCAGGAAGGTGACCGTATATGCGGCAGTTACCCGACCTGAGACCGTGGATCACAGAAAATCAGCGGATGCAAGGACAGCTTATAAGGTGCTGCATCTGCCGTACAGACCGAAAGGCCAAGGAACGGGGAGAAGAGGGAGACAGAGGCAACGGGGTGTACTCAGGAGAGGCTGGAGAAGAAAGGGAACGGGATGGATTTCACGGTTAATGGGGAGACAGGGCCGATGTTACCCAGGAGGCTCAGAAAGCAGTGAAACTCGGCTGAAACCCACGCTCCGCCCCTTGCACCACCGTGGGTGGTGTTACGTAACCTGGTTAGGAGGCGTTTCCTTCTCTGTGAAACTGAGAAATCTCAATCTCATAAGGGTGTTGTGGGGATTAAGTGAGATAACCCACATAAAGTGCTGAGCACAGGGCCTGGCATGGAATAGCCCTCAGTAAAATGAGGGAAGTCAACGCAACCTATTGAGCGACTTCTGTGCTCTGTGTACCGTGAGAATCGGGTCACTTTCAGGACTGAGATGTTAGCGATCATCATATTATCACTGTCATCATCATCATTCTTCATCCCAAGAGATACCCAGTGGTGGTTAAAACGCACAGGCTGCAGTGTCAGCCCCCTGGGTCCGTGCAGGCTGTCCCTGCCTCGCTCTGTCCCCTGGGGCATGAACCCACCCTGCCTGAATCTGCTTCTTCCTGTGCAAGGGGCTGCTCAGAGTGACCACCTGGTCCAAATGAGCAGTGCTGAGCCCATGGCTCGCAGGACTCAACCGACATTAGCTGTTACTGTAAGGTAGGTATTACCTGCCTATTTTCACGACGGGGAAACGGAAGCAAAGTTACTGTCCAGGCACCTAGCCTACAAGCTCTGTGCATTCCCAAAGCCCTTTCCCGGGAAGCTGGTCTCTGACTCTCTCCTTGGAAATTAAACCAGAGAAGATGGGAAATGGCAGCTGGAGGGGACTTGGCTCTCAAAATCTGCTTTCTGTGGGAGGTGGTCACACCAGGAATTTCCAAGTTCTCTGTCTCTGAAAATCTCCCCATTACCTCCCTCCACGCTCAAAACACCTGTCTCAACATTCTGGTTTTTCGACCCCTAGTTCTCCTTGCTTCGCTGATTTGGTTGGGCTGGTTTATCCAGAAACACTCCTGGCCTAGTCACTCCCACTCCTGGAATTCTTTTCTAGGGAAAAGAAGAGGCGGGAGAGAGCTGGAGGGAAGGTTCCAGACTGCTGCTGTCCCAGTCAGTCCCCTTCTCCTCTTCAAACCAGTGGCTCACCTTCATCTGCCCTGCTGAGTTCTTGGGTTCACACACCTCAAACCTGGGCCTGTCCCCTTCCTCCACCGCCTTCCCCATGTCTCGCTGCCTCCAGCTCACTGACACCATGCTGAATCTGGGCTGCTATTCCTCTCCCTGGCTCGCTTACTGGGATTTAAGATTACAGCTCTTGTGAACCAGATCATGGACTCAAGTAGGAATGGCCAACTGACTACAGGAGGGCCAAATTCAGCCTGTAGACACCTTTGTCTACTACAGGGTGGGGCAGGTAGACAGTCCCCCTGCTGTCCAAAGTGTTACTCCTGCCTCTCGTCTTATCAAGATGCAGCACTGAGCAGCCGTTACCTGAGGGCCCTGGAGCCAGACTCCCTGGGTTTGAATCCAGGCTCTGTCACTTTCCAGCTGTGTGACCTTGGAGAAGATAGTTAAACTCTCTGTAGCTCAGTTTTCACATGTGCAAATATAGAAAAAAAAAAACCCCACCAAAACATTTATTGAGCATTCACTATGTGCCAGGAACTAATCCAAGCAGTTTACAGACATTAACTCACTTGGCCCTCATAACACCCCTTCCAGGTAGGCACCATGCAGACCTATCTCACAGTGTCCTTTGATGATCAAATGAGGTAATTCCTGAAACAACACTTTGCTACGTGATGTGAATGCAATAAATGTGAGCCAATTCATTATCATCTTTTTCACTGCTATCCAAAGGAGGCCCCTGATGCAGGAGCATTAAAGAATGTTAGAAGTGAACCCTGGCCGGGTGGCTCAATTAATTGGAGCGTCGTCCCATACACCAAAAGTTTGCGGGTTCAATTCCCGGTCAGGGCACATACCTAGGGCGCGGGTTCAATCTCCAGTCAGAGCATGCACGGGAGGCAACTGATCAATGTTTCTCTCTCACATCGATGTTTCTCTCTCTAAAATCAATAAAATAAAATAATATAAAAAGCATATCCTCGCCCAGCTGGTGTGACTCCATGGTTGAGCGTTGATCTATGAACCAGGAGGTTACGGTTTGATTCTGGTCAGGGCACGTGCCTGGGTTTCAGGCTCGATCCCCAGTGTGGGCATGCAGGAGGCAGCCATCAATGATTCTCTCTCATCACTGATATTTCTCTCTCTCTCTCCCTCTCCCTTACTCTTTGAAATCAATAACAATACTTAAAAACAGAAACAACACATATCCTTGAGTGAGGATTAAGACTCTAATCCCTTTGTTTCATTGGTGAGAAAACTGAGGCACAGAGATAAAGACTTGTCCAGGGCCACCCAGGGGCAGTGGCAGGGCTGAGGCTAAAACCTGGGGACCAGCCCCAGACCTGCACCACACGCATGACACCAAGAGACCAAGTCAGCCTGGGGCTGGGTTAGGATCCATCTGAAAGGTGGTGAGTATCTGAACAGCCTCCGAGAGATAGTTACTGCTAGCCTTTTCTGGGTTACATGAGTTATAAAATAGCTATAACCTCATTAGACTGGAAGAATAATTATCACTGAGCCCATAGGAAACTATGAAGCTCCCATTCATGCAGAGAAAATGCTGGGAGATAGACCCTTCATTATGCTCATTGGAGGGTAGTTTCCTGAAAGTCCAAGAGAAGAATCGAGTGCCTGGTCTACATGGTTGCCCCTCATTCGGCTCCACCCCCGCTCCTCAATCCCAAATTGGGAGTTAGGTTACAGAAGTTCTGTGCCCAGCCCTGGCGGGTACTGCTCAATGGTTGGAGAGTTGGCCCACGCACTGAAGGGTCACAGGTTGGATTCCCGGTCAAGAGCACATACCTGGGTTGCAGGTTCAATCTCCAGCCCATTCAGGGCGCATGTGGAAGGCAACCAATTGATCTGTCTCTCTCACATCTCTTTCTCTCTCTCTCTCTCTCTCCCCCCCCCCTCCCTCCCTCCCTCAAAAATCAATGGAAAAAATATTCTCCAGTGAGGATTAACAAAAAACAAACAAAAATATAGTTCTGTGCTCAATAGAAAGGGCCAACAGAACCAAATAGGACTCCCAGTTCCCATCCTTCTTAGCTGGGCACATCCTTTCCCCAGCTCTAAGCCTGTGTCCCCACAGGTATAGAGCAGGCAGGGAAATCTGCCTCACGGGTTCTCACAGGATTCCATGCACTGGTACCTGGGAGTGACTCAGCACAGCACTTGCCACACACCCTGGGCAGGCAGGCATGCAGAACTCCTCCTTTCGGGATTTAGGGGCCTGAGGGCACTCAACCCCCAGCTTCATGGGGTCCAGTCCCATGATCTGGGTTTCCAAGAGTCTTCCCAGGGGCTGGGCTGTCTGGGAGCATCCAGCACTAAGAGCAAAAGTTGCAGCACACCCTTGCCTGGAATTTGGCCATTTCTCTGTTTCTTGAGCTCTGACTCTTACCCCAGGCATGCAGCCTGAGGAGCTGTTTCCTGCTAGAAATGGAATTGGCTGCGAAGGTTTCTCCAGAATCATGCCTCACCTCGAGCCCCTTCCATGGCAGCACAGGCTATACAGAGCACTGGGAGGGGATTGACAGGGTCTGTATTTGAATCCTGCCACCAGATCAGCCACACTCTTGGGCAGGGCATGTACCCTCTCTGGGCTTCCCATCTGGAATATAAGGTCTCTAGGGCTCCCTTGCAGAGTTCGCCTTCTGACGTCTACTATCTGGCCTGCGTGTCCCATAGCGGCATTGTGAGATTGCAAAGAAATAATAATTAAGACGTCTTTCACTGAAGGCCAATTAAGTACGAGGCATTGCACCATCTGCTATACATAAGTCATTCCCAAATACTACCACCCTCATTTAACCAACAAGACAACTGATGCCTAACAGTGATAGTAATAATGATGAATAATAAAAGCTAAATCTCATTGAGTATAAACCAAGTACGTGGCACTATTCAGGGTCCCTTCTGTAGACTCTCTTTCCACCATTCCAAGCTGCACCTTTGTAAATGCGTCTTAACATCTCCGAAATGGGGGTGTGTGTTACCACTGCTGACACCTTACAACGCTGTCAGCCAGGAGCTGTGGCGGCCTCTGTGTGCACAAACATGAAAGGTGTCATTGGGATAAAATCACAGAGACAACTGTGGAGCACTTTTAACCCCTGGAAACCAGATGGTTGCGGGGAAGGGCGGAGGAGGCGGGGAGCAACCCGTTTAGCAGCATTCCAGGAGCAGGAGTGCAAAGTAGGCTAACTCTGCATAATTGCCACGCTGGCCTCAGGGCCCAGCTCCCAAGCTTTGAATTCCTCTGGTCCTCATAACAGGGCTGCCACACCACCACTCTTGAGGGCACCAGGGACAACATCAAAAAGCACAGACAGCAATCATTTGTGACTCCAAAGAATTGGATTTAGAATAGGAAGGCGTTTTAGGAACAATGGAGCTTGGTTTTATTTATGTATTTCTTTGCTTTTATTTTTTTTGTATGTATTAAAAAAAAAATCTAAGTTTGAAAGGTTTATTTCAATGAGTAATAACCATTCTAGTTAATTTAAAAACTCTGGGTTTAGTTGGGAGCATTTTGTCCTTTCTTAGTGGCACACAAAACAGTGGTGCTTCTTAAAATCAATGTTATGCCGATTGTAATAACCGCAAGCTGGACACAACCCAAATGCCCACTCATAGCTGAATGGATAGAGAAATGTGGCACAGTCGTGTGCCACTTAACAACAGGGATATACGGTCTAAGAAATGCATCGCAGGGCGATTTCACTGTTGTGTGGACATCACAGAGTGCACTTATCACAGAGCTGGATGGGACAGCCTGCACACACCTAGGCTGGATGGGACAGCCTGCTGCTCCGAGGCGGCAGACCTGCACAGTATATTACAAAACAATACGAGATGAAATGAAGCACGTGGAAACCTGATGCAATCAAGAGAGCCGGCAAACACGAGCTGTATGAGGCTGCTGCCGGCACAACATGGCATGTTGTACAGCAAACTGTGTCGGGCCCGAGGTCACACAGCCAGGAAGCACAGCGCCGGCATTTGGATCTGATCTGGGAACTCAGGTTCTCAACCACTCTGCACAGAGTAGGTCTTCAATGAACATCATTTTCTTTCCCGTCACATTAAATCGGCCATGTTCCCTTTGCATACAAGTGTAAATAGAAGGCTGAGGAGAGCTGGGGTGGGGGCAGTAGGGGTTTTGCCTGCACCTGGCCTGCAGGCAGCCTGGCTCAGCTGCAGGTGCAGAACTAGATGCCAAAGCCCGTGGCCCCATCTCTGCAACCACACGGGGTCTTCTGGGCGCTCTCTGTGTCTTCAGATGACACTTGTCATCTCACGCTGTAACCCACACATGGCTGCTACCTGCTCAGGCCCTTCCAACGACGTCTCACTACCTCTTGCTGGCCCCGTATGCATACATAGGGGCTCCAAACGCCCCTCTTTTCCAGGTCCTTATACCAGGACCCCTGAAAGAAGCCTTTCTGAAGCTGGGCCATGCATGTCACGCTGGAGGCATCCTGCCAGAGCCCCAGGGCAACTGGCACTGCCACCTCCCTAAAATCCCACAGGCAGCAGGGCAGGGCCGTCCTCCAGGCCGCTCCCCTGGGCAGGTAGGGCCTTCCTGATACCTTTCCTTGATGCCGCTGCTGGCTGCGTCTGAGGAGCTGAAAGCTGCAGACGCCCAAGCATTTGCTGGTGGCACCACGAGGCCAGACTGATGCCACCAAGAAGCTCGCCTGGTCGGTCCATCTGACTGCTATTTCTTTATTCGCCAGGGCCACAGAGGCCTACAGAAACCAATCACAAAGGAGCCGCACGCAGGCGTTGAAAAGATGGGTTTCGCCTCTGCAAAGTATGGCTTTTTGAAGGGGTTCTTTCTCGAAAGATTCTTTTCCCCATCTTTCTTTGAAAAGGAAAAAATAAATAGACTTGAAGGGGAGCTCTACCTACAAGTCAACCTTAACCACTGAAGTGCTCTGAGCTGAAGGCTGCGGAGTCCAAGTCAGCAGCGAAACAAATAAGCAATTAAAACAGCTATTTTGGGAAGCCCTGGAAGGCGGCAGATACAATATGAATTATTCATTCAGACTGCCGGGAGGGCTCTGGGCATTGTCCTCTGTGCCCCGGCTCAGCCAGCCATTCAAGCACAGAGAGGGGACACAATACCCTGGCCCTGGGACATGGGTGCCGGGCGCACGCGCGCCCACACACAGCCCACAAGGAGGCCAGGTGGCCACTCCAGATGGTGAGCCACACGGAAAAGAAACCCACAGGTTGGCAGACGCCTCGGGCTCTGGTGCCAGGGGAGAATGTATGAATTTCCAATTGGCTTAAGAGGCACACAGGCATGTGCTGGGGGGAGAGGGAGGACAAAAGATCACCTGCCTGGTACAACAGAAAATATAAGGGACACAGGGTGGGACAAAAGTAGCTTTACAGTGGTGAGTATGCAAAACACATCCTTTATCCTTGAATTATTATGTATTAATTATTGTATTATTTTCCATACAAACAACTGTAAAGCTACATTGACCCCACCCTGTATGTGGTGTTCCTAACCTTCCACAGCTCCCTAGCTGGTCTGGGACTGACTTGGGGGCTCAACAGGCAATAGGTGGGATCTGGAACATCAGCTGAGCCCCACCCTGAGCCCACCCGCCCAAGGTCTGGACATCAAGCAAGCACCCAGCAGGCTCATGCAGGGGCTCCATCAGCCTTCCAGCTGCCTGCCCATCGGAGCAGCCCTGTGATGGCACACCTTATATTCCGACAGGTGACCTCGGTCAAGTCCCTTCTCCCGGGACTGTGGGCCTCCGTTTCCCTAGGAATGAAAGCAAGGAGTATGGACTCCATCACAACCAATCCCCCCAGGTGTGGCAGCCCGTGGTACCGCTTCGTCACGAACATCCAGTGCCTGAGAAGTGGCCCCCATGCCCCTTTGTAAGGACCCAGCGTCAAAACCATTAGGGAACAATGACACTGACACATGCCCTGCACGTCACACGTGTGACAGGTCAGTAAATTCTCCCAGCCTCCCAGCTAAGCGGTTCCCATCACAACCCCCTGGTCTCAATGAGTACACGGAGCCACAGAGAGCGGTATCAGGTTGACCGTGGTCACGTGGCTCTTAAGTCGTAGACTGAGAATTTGAATTCAGGCCTTAAGGACTACTCAGAAAGTGAATGGAGACAGCGGACTCTACACAACTGGGTGGCCAGAACAGGGGATTTAAAAAATGCTGCAGAATTAAACACCATCCCCTAGAGTTCTAAACTTTAAAAATTAGGGGGCTACTCTGGCCTTGGCTACAGATATTAGGGAGTCGGTTAACCAGGAACACTGTGGGGAGCATGTAGGAGACAAGAGGAAAAGAATTGTCTTTTAGGTAAATGGAACGAATTGCTCATTCTGGGACCTCCACCCAGGAGCAGAGGTCCCAGCTGAAGGAGGACAGAACAAGAGTCACAGAGGCACCCTGAAGAGACTCCTAAAAGAAGGAGCCTTCGCATCGACACCCACT
Source organism: Myotis daubentonii (assembly GCF_963259705.1). Lineage (NCBI taxonomy): Eukaryota > Metazoa > Chordata > Mammalia > Chiroptera > Vespertilionidae > Myotis > Myotis daubentonii. Next base: position 103,497,872 of record NC_081844.1, on the reverse strand, counting down.
TGCCCCGAAGACAAATGCATCAGGGACTTGCTGCTGTCGTCACCCTCCCAGGAGACTAAGATGTTCCATGCAGCACTGTTTACCAGAGGGAGGAAAGGAACACAGCCTCAACATGTGCAGGAAATGAATGGTCGGTAAGCTATGGTTCTAACCGTTTGATGCAACTGTTTAAAAGGTATGTTCACGAAGCATTTTAAATGAAGGAAGAGAGGATAATTTTACAACAGAACTTTACAAGAAGTGGGAAAAGGCAGGATATAAAAACTGTGCACACAGCGAAATCATACCTGCCTGCAAGAAAGAGGGAAAATGACTGTAAGGAAAAAAATTCCAAAATGTTGATAGTGTTTGCCCTTCCATGCTGGGGATAAAGTTCAGGTTTTTTTCAGTTGTTTTTGCCTTTAAATATATATATATATTTTATTAATTTCAGAGAGGAAGGGAGAGGGAGAGAGAGATAGAAACATCAGTGATGAGAAACAATCATTGATTGGCTGCCTCCTGCACGCCCCCTACTAGGGATTGAGCCCAAAACCCAGGCATGTGTCCCTGACTGGAACCTAACTCAGGACTCCTCAGTCCTCAGGCCGACGGTCTATCCACTGTGCCAAACCACAGGGCTGTTTTTGCTTTTACAACCAGAAAGAAGACACCCCTCAAAAAAAAAAAACACCCTAAAATTATCAAGAATGTATTTATCAGAATCTCTTACTAGCCCTTAATACAAAAGTCATTCTAAAAATTTTTCTTATAGAAAAACTCAAAGTATAGAAAAGCATTAAAATACTGAAAGTCAACAAGCATTAACAGTAACTGCATGAACCCGGCTGAGAAGTGGAGCCACAAAGCAGCGTGGAGGCCACGGAGTGCCCAGCGTGGCCCGGGTCCAGCTGCCCGGGGAGGAAGAGTCGGCCTCCTGGGTCTCCTCCTAAAGCCCGCAGACCCCACAAGGGACCAGCCTGGGGGTTTATCTAGGGATTGATGTGAAAGGCCCGAAGGAGACTTGAAAATTGTTTCTAGACACTCCCCCCATTCCCAGCATCTGGGTATAAGATCATAGGGGAGAAAAAAACAAACCATTATCAATCACCCCAATATTACAACCCATTAGATTTTGTTGGAGGAATGCTGGTGGGGGGGAGTGATAAATGGGGACCCACTTGGAATATTTTGGGTGTCAGTCAGAAAATTGATAGGCCACAACACAAGCTGCAGTACGGCCATGGTTATAATACTAGACAGTAAGAGCTGAACCCCCTGCACCTCTCTGCCCCGAGGATGCTCTGGCCTAAGGACAAGGCTCCGAGACCACCCACTGCTCTCTCCACGCTACTTCACACATCCCATGCCTCTGCCCTTGCCACTCCTTCTGCCCCAAACACCTTTCCCTGGACACCTGCAGGGGTTGGAGAATGACTTCTTTGCAATATGTATACTTTTGTTATTTGTTTCTATGTCAGCCACCTCCATGAGTTTCACCAGGACCTGACAGCATCGTATTAGTCACCGTAACTCCAGCATCTTGTAGGAGTGGGCACCGAGTGAGTGTTCACAAAAGAACAAACTGAGAGAGAACTGTTTCACCGGGATTCCTCGCAGGGTTCACAGCCAGGCCCCTACCTCCCAAGGCTGGCTTGTCCTAACAGAGAGAAGTGCGTGGTGGGGCCCTCGGAGTGCCTTGGCACCCGTGACCTTATCTGAGTCTCCAATCACCATCACGGCGGCAGCATCATTCCCATCAACACTACTCCCCCATTTCACAGATGAGCAAAACGACACTCAAGACGTCCCTAAACGGACAGGACTCCCGGGTCCCTGGTTTGTGCCAGGCTTGGGCGTGGGCCACCTGAGCCCTGGCCCACTGCTTGGTCCCCTCTCATTCCCAGCTGGTCTCAATGGGCCTCCCCTCTCATTCCCAGCTGGTAACTGGAGAAGTGCAGCAGCAGCCAATTCTCCTTTCCGGGGAATGGATAACCCAAGCCTCGGTCTCCTGCTCCTGTTTCATTCTCATTAGTATAATCATCATCACGGAGAGGGAAAACTCGCCCGGCCCGGGCGTCCTGCAGCCCTTGGACAGCTCTGCTCCAGTCCTGGGAGATGCAGGTGACACCAAGGGCAGAAAGGATCCTGTGGATGGTCGGTAGGGTTCAGTTACCCGGGAGCCACTGCTGCCTCCATCTCTGTGCTCCCGGATGAAGCGGGGTGTGGGCCAGACACCCGCCCAGCCGCTGCTGTAGAGGGCCCTTGCTGGAGAGTGTGCCCCAGCTTCTTGTCCATAGACCCCACACAGAGGAGCCTTAATGAGGTCGGGGGACTGGGCAAGGGCCTTGAACCTCCTTTTAGTGGGCTCCCCGGCACAGGACAGGGCTCCAGGAGTGTGAGTCCCTTTGCTTCCTTCTACGTTCTCCCCAAAATGGAGTCTCCTGAGAAAGTCTAACCAGTAGAAACCCCGTGGCAAGATTTCAGGATGCGTCTGGCTGATGAGCCAGGATTCTTCCCCGAGGCTCCCTCTCCATGGTCTACGTGGAAGGGAAAGCTGATCCTTGGGCTTCCAGCTTTCACAGTCAATGGCCTGGACCTTCGCCACTGTGTTTCCAAAAGCCCACATCTCTGCATTTGTCCCCATCATGGTCCCGTGGGAACCACTGACATCTCCCTCTCTCAGCCCCTCACTCTCTCCACACTTCTGCAGCTGGTGGCTTTCTCCGTTCTTCTGCCCGCTCCTTCCTGCTCGCCACTTTTCCATTACAAAGTATTAAAATTAAGACAAAATAAATAAATCCAGTCTTGTCACTCTCTGGCTCAATCCCTGCCACGTCCGGCCACCAACACCAGAATGCATCCAAACTCCCGGCCGTGGCCTGCACAGGCCTCCACGGCCAGCCCCTTCCTACCTCTGCAGCCTTTTTTTCTTCAGATCTCAGAACTCGGCAACTTAACTCCCACCTCACAGCCTTTGCTCACGCAGTTAGTTCCCCTGCCCAGGGTGCCATGCTGCGACCCATCCCTGCCCACACGTCTGTCCACATTTTGAATGGCTGTTGCCCTCTGTCCATCAGCTCTCAGCAATAATGCCATCTCTAAGAAGCCTTCCCAGGCAGCCCTGTCTGAGTGGGCCCTCCCATTCCTTTCTATCACTGTGTTTGTTTGGTTGACATGTTGACTGACAGTCTATCTGACCTTCCCACCCAGATGGAATGAATGAAACAGAGGACTGTGAGCATCCCTTCCTCCCCCAGGGGAAAGGTTTGGCATTTCTTTCTTTGTCATTTTTTTCCCTTTTCCCTCCTTCCCAAGGCAAAGCCCACAGTTCCACTCCGGGGCCTGGTACAAGAACCACTCACCCGGGACCCTCGCTGCCCCCCACACACCCCCAGCAAACCGGAAACTACCAAAGAACAGGAACTGTCAGGACCCAAACAGATCCATGGAGGAGAAACTCACCGACCGAGTGGACTACATGGCATCCAGTCCTCTCTCTGCAGACGGGCAAACTTCACACCCAAGGGTCCCATAAGCTTCAGAATAATTAGTTACTTTTGTGCCTAGGACAGTGCTAGTGTTAGGCACACCCCAGGTTCCCAAAAAATGCAGAACGGAGGAAATAAAGAATGACTTTTTTTTTCCAGGCTGGCGTGGCTCAGTGGTTGATCACTGACCTATGAACCAGGAAGTCATGGTTCGATTCCTGGTCAGGGCACATGGAGGAAGCAGCCGATCAATGATTCTCTCTCATCATTGATGTTTCCATCTCTCTCTTCCTCTCTGAAACCAATAAAAATATTTTTTTTAAAAAAGAATGACTTTTTAAAAGGTAAGTGAAGATGTATTTCCAAAATATACCCAAATCGTTTAAATTTCACTTTTCCATGGACAACAGGCAAAACAATGAGTAAAGATTCAACACTGAACCCCTGATTTACGTCTGCTCAAGTGCCTCAATATTGAAAAAGGAGATGAAAACACGTTCACTTTTGAAAGAGCCTAAGCTGATGAACACACACCTTTTACCTCCCTACTCTATGCCCAGCACCAAATAGTATATGTGAGGTGAAACCAGCTGGAAATAAACATACTCAGTCACACACGATAGTATAGACGGAGGACTGAGAACAAAGACGACGTTGTTGGAAGAGAAAGGTCCGTGAAAGGTGCCACGGGATCCAGAGAGAAAGGCGAGATGCCCGCGCTGGACGGCTCCCAGGAGGCTCCCGAGAGGAAGCAGGAAGCAGCCTGGGTCCTGAAGGGCAGCCATTGTTCAGCCAAGTAAATAGCGTGGTATGTCTTCACCCTCCACAACCAGGCACTGCGGCAGAGGGAGCTGCCTCGAGAGGGCTGGGATCCTTGGCCTGACGGCACACAGCCATGGAGGACCAGCCTGAAGACCGGGTCTAGGGCAGGGAGGTCAGGCTCCCCGAGGGGGCAGGGGTTGGAAGGCTCAGGCTCGGCAGCACTGCCACCCGTTTGCACAGCAGTAACATCCTGTCCCTTTACTTAAGAACTTCACGTACAACGGCAGGAGCTGCCTCAGGGTCTGGCAGAAGAGCATGGGACTGGACGAGTATTCTGGAAGGAAGAGCCAGGCCAGTCATGGGGTATTTCCAGGGGAGGCCGGGAGGAGTGGAGGTCAGTGGTGGCCTCTCCCTAGGGAAGGCAGGAGAGGAGGTGAGCCTGCTGGGGCGAGTCTGGGGACCCCAGCGATGAGAGGCAGCAGGGGAGGTGCAGTCCCAGGCCCCGAGTAGGGCCAAAAAGACACAGAAGGGTTTCTAAGTGGGAGGGAGGCTGCTAGTGGAATAGAATAAACATGGGCTTTGGAGTTCAGTCATTCACCTCATTGGTAATAACAATAATATTCACCTCGTTGGTAATATAACAATAATAGTTCTCATTTAGAGAGCATTACTATTAGGCAGGTATTGTCCTATGAGTTACACATATCTCCCTGGCCAGTGTGGGTCAGCTGGTTGGGCGTCATCCCATGCACCAAAAGTTGCCAGTTGGATTCCCAGTCAAGGGCACATGCCCAGGTTACAGGCATGCCTGCAGGAGGCAGCTGATCAATATTTCGATCACATCGATGTTTCTCTCTCCCTCTCCCTTCCTCTCTCTAAAAATCAGAGGGAAGGCAGGGGAGGGTGGGTGGGAAGAGATCAACCAAAAAACTTGTATACATATATGCGTCACACATGGACACTGACAATAGTGTGGTGAAGGCTTGGGGTGGGGGTGGGGGTAGAAGAGGTCAATGGGGGGGGGGAGGGCAATATGTAATACTTACAACATATATATTTTTTTACTTTAAAAAAAAAAAGACTTACACATATTAACTCAATTTCTTCCTCATAGCAATCCCGTGAAGACACTACTTTGTATAATTAAGGATGACTATCTGCCTTTCAGAGGGGAACTGAGGCATGGAGAGGTTAAGACAGTTGCTCAAGGCCCTATAGCTGGAAAGTCGCAGGGCTGGGATCTGAACCCAGGGAAGCAGGTTCTGTGCTCTTAACCACCATGCACCATGCACCCAGGAAAACAGAGATTAATACCCTGTAGAGTTATTCTGACAATCGGAGGGGGGCGGGGGGGAAACGGGAGGGTCTGGCACCAAGTGGGGTCCAATGAATGATACTTGAATACCTACCAGAGTCTCCGGGCACAGGAGAGAGCTGCCGGCGGTGTGCTGTGTGGTTCTTACTTATTTCACCGCCTGAAGCAGAGAGCCCATATCTCAGATGGTGACACTAAGGCTCAGGGAGCTGACCTGCTCAAAGTCACAGTGCTGGGCAGCCATGGGGACAGGAAGCCAACTGTGCCTCAGTGGTCAGCACTCCACAAGTGGAACAGTACCTTTCCAATCACGCCTGTTAGTGTGTATTGCACCCTTGCCCCAGGCCAGGCTGCGTGCTCAGCACACCAAGTGCATGCTCTCCTCTGACACCCCAACCCCCCGTGAGCAGGGACTCAGATTACGGTCAGTTGACAAGGAAAGAGGGCCCTGCGGCTGCAAAGGAGCAGCTCCGGGAGCCGGATCCAAACCCGCTCCTTCTCTGCACCCGCTGCGACTCCGGGAAGACTGGAAAGAGAACGTGGGGCAAACGAGTGTCCTGGGTGGAGAGTGTGCGGACAGTGAGAAAGTCACTGGACAAACCTCCTGGTCTCAGTTCTGCGCTGAGCCGAGGCGTGACTAAGGAGGCTGCTGTTGGTCACAGGGCTGGGTGGGTGGAGTTGCCGCTCCACACCAACTCTTCTAAGAGCAGGTGGGCTTGGGAGCCCCCGGCCCAATGGGCCCGCGGCAGTCAGCCCCGCTCCAAGCCCTCCTCCTCCTTCTGCCCGCAAATAGAAGCAAAGGGAAGAAGAGCAGCCAGGTTGGGGGGGAGTAGCACTCCCTGAGGACCTACTATGCGCCTAAGCTGGGAGTAAGTCCCAGTTTAGCATAGCCACTCCCGAACTGTGGGAAATGGGCACGTCCTGTGGTCCTGTGACTGACGCTCGGGAAATACCAGAGGGCTGGTAACTAGGGCCATACTGAAGGAGGAACCCTGCAGAGTGGGGGGCAGAGCTTTCACAGGGAACAGAAAAGGTTTCTTGAGCTCAGAGTTGGAAAACAACACCACAGAAAGGGGATGCGATTTACAGAAGGAGATTTTACAAGCCTTGCTCAGAAGCAGGTGTGCCTGGGACAGCTGGGCAGGAGGGTCAGAAACTGCGGTATCCAAGAGGCTGTGCCCCCACAAGGTTATTCTGTGGCTGAATGACCTTGCAAGTCCCCGTGACACAATCACAGGGCCTCGGGGTTCGGAAAGGACTTTTGACATCGCTGTGCCCAGTCACCTCATTTTGCAGATAAGGAAACTGAGGTGAGGGACGGGAAGGGACTTGGCCAGGGTCACTCAGAGGCAGAGCTGGGAGGAGAACCCACCTCGCTCCTCCATCTACCTGCTCTAGAACCTTGGGCATGTCAATGAACACTGCTGTGCCTCAGTTACCCGCCTGCCAAATGGGATAACCACAGTCCCCCACTTCATAGGGCTATTGGGGGGGGGGGCGTTATGGGACGATGGGTGCATGCAGCAGTCATTCCGTCTGGCATACGGAAAGCAGTCGGGCACATGAGCTATTATACTTTTCAGACTACCCGGGAACTTTTCCACCAGAAGAGAAACCCCTTTCTCCCCACATCCCCAAGCAAAGAACCCAGACTATAGTTTGAAGGTCACCCCCAAATCCACCCCAGTTCCTCCTAGGCCACCTTCAGGAAGAGCCCTCTTGAGGCCCTTTCCTGGGCTGCTACTGTCTCTCTCTCTGTGTTTCGCAAGTGGACCCTAACCAGACACCTCCTTGTCCCTACACCCCACCTTTCCGGAGGGGCCTCTGGTTTCCTCCTTGGAGAGGCCTTGTTTGTGATGGCCGGCACCCCCAGCTGGCACACTGCTGAGGCTCCTTGGGCCCATCCGATGTCCCCATGTCGAGGTGGGATAAAGGGAGGCCTGTGCTCCCGGCCAAGCTCCCGCCCCACCCCGGAACTCCTCAAGAGGTGTGATCACGAGCAGGACAATGGGGGCGGCCCTTCCCTCTGCCAGCAGTGCCAGCAGCTCGTCCCATCCGGCCGCGGATTAAAGGAGCCTGGGTAAGTGCCCAGGCGGAATAAAGCCCGCAAACATCCTGGGGACGTGCCCCTCCTTGGCAGGAAAACAGTAGAGAGGGTGAGGGTGACGGCTGGGGTCTAACCGAGCTGCACTCTAACACACGTGGCATGTGCATGCACATAAACACACGCATGAACACAGAGCGGCAGCCCTGCACATATGACTTCATCTCTCAGGGACGCACCCCGCACTGTCAAATGGGGCTGACAGTAACAGCCACCTCCTAGGGGTAAAGGCGCTCAGGCACGCAGGCACCAGCACAGCGCGTGGACACAGTAGGTGCTCAATGCTCCTTATCATGGTGGGAAATCAAATAATTAAGTCAGCATCGCCTGAACCACACTCCTCTGACCCTGTACACCAGGTCAGATCCCAGCTTTGCTTCAAACGACTGACAGTCTTTCCTGTAGACACGGACCTCCCCAAGGTCAGGCATCAGGACTGTAGAGGGCAGTGCGGACCCCCAGTGACGGTGGACAGAATAGTGCCTGGCACATCTGATGAGAGTGAATATACAGGGATTTGGTTTTTAACTGACTTTACTTGACAATGACTTTATTTAAAAAACAACACACACACACTCTAAACCTATCGGATTTCACCCCGGCTAAGAAATGAAAGAGATTCTCACAGGGATACCTCGGCACCCTCTTCAGAGCACCCCCAGCCCTGACACTTGAGCTGAGGGCATAGGTAGGAAAACGAAGGCTGTGTCCAGATCAAGCCATGAGCTGACAGAACGGCAAAGACAGGGTTTCAGCTCCACTTAAGCGAGGGACCCACAAACAGGTGCCAGCAGGATGACCAAGGGCCTCACACGACCTTTTCTTCAACAGCAGTATCTCAGCAAAAGGCTCAAGGACAGCGGTTCTCAACCTTCCTAAGGCCGCGACCCTTTCATACAGCTCCTCATGTTGTGGTGACCCCCAATTTCATTGTTACAAATTGAACATCATTAAAGCATAGTGATTAATCACAAAAACAATATGTAATTATATCTGTGTTTTCCGATGGTCTTAGGCAACCCCTGTGAAAGGGTCGTTCGACCCCCAAAGGGGTCGCGACCCACAGGTTGAGAACCGCTGTTCAAGGAGCTCCTAGAGCAGCCTGGGATCGGTGGCACAGAACTCCAAACTCCCTCTGCAGGCGGGGCAGGGTGAGGGGGCAGGGTGAGCGTGGGGAAGGCTGAGAAGGGACTCCTCCAAGACCAGTGGCCTCAATAAGCAGTCATGAAATCGCCTTCCTCCTGGGTCTCAAGAATTCACAGCATCCCAGGCCCCGGGAAACAGTGCCTGGGTGCTCCACGGTCCTTGCAGCTGACCTGGAGAGACCCTGACCTTGGCCTGGGGGGGATCTGTCGCTCAGAGACTGGGTGAGGGTTGATGCCAATACCTGGGGTGATTTCTGAGGACCCCATAGGAAAGGAAGGAGGAACCTGAAGTGCAAGCCCAGTGTCACAGATTGAGACTGATTTGCTTAAGGCTAGGGATGAAAGCCCGGCTAAGCCAAAGGCCGCAGGCTCATTTCCTGCTCTGCTCAGCCCTCCACTGCCCTGCTTGGCCCCCTGAGACTCCCAAGAGACCCTGAGAACATTTGTCCAGTGCCCCAACATCAGAAGAAAAGCATCTGGGAACTGAGAGAGACTCAGTGCACGATTCAAGCACGCGGGCCCTGCTCAAATCCTTCTACAGGGACCCAAACATCCATTGTCACGTTAAAAAAGAACAGACGTCTGGCAATAATTTCCAAACTGCCATCAATTTATGGAACAATCTCAGTCGAACAGCATACCAAAGTTGGGCCCTGGGAGGTCCCCAGCTTTTACTTTTTAACTAATCCTAACCAGTCGCACAGGTTTTTCAACAATGGTTCAGCTGAATTCCTTTGCTAATTGCAAAACAGGAGGTAGTCCAATGCATTCTGCATGCCTTTAATTCTCTCGACAAGCATTCCAAGCATGCAAGGTGTGTGCTATCTCTTTACAGGGTTTTTGCACCTCCAAAATATCTAGCCTAACTCCAGACCTGCTGACATCTGTCTGCAAGAACCTGCCCTTCCCACACCCTTCTCCTCTTTGCTTCTTACATCAGACACAAGGCACCTGATTAATTTCAGGGAGCAGAGAGCTCCAGGCAGCTGGAGAGCCAGCTGAGGCATCTGGGTCCAAAGCTCTTGCAGGTGCGTGCCTCCCCTGGCATCTGATTCTGTTAGGAGCCAGGGTCAGTCTTTTCTCCCTACCAAGGTGATGTTGGGTAGAGCCTCTCGCACCATACAAAGTCCTTGCATGCTGGTAATACTCTTGTTCCCAATCCTGACGTGGTTCTGAGATGCCTCCTTCCTGAGGTAGCCTCATTTATTTTAGACCTTGGACTTGAATGTACACTGTCACTGATATTGTCACTCACAGAAGAACAGGGACACAGATGAGTAGAGAAATGCTTCTGAAAACCATGAACAACAACACTTAATAATAACAAACACCGCTGAGGATATACAAAGTTTTAGGAACTAAGCTAAGTTCTTGACCTCAACTATCTGTCTCATGTTTTTTAATTTTTTTCCCCTCACCAGGCAGCTTTATTAAGAACAGAATTATATCTGTCTCATTTAATACTCATAAAAACCCTATGAGTTAGGAATTAACAATATCCACTTTATATAGGTGGTAAAAATTGAGACTCTGATAATTTAATTATCTTGTCAAGAGTCACACAGATCATACAAGTAGACACAGGGATTCAAACCCAAGCATCCTGACTCCACAGCCTACACTCCTGATCATGGGAAACTCAACACCTGGATATTTATTATTACTTTGATCCCTATACTTAGATCACTCAGGGAAGCACAAATCATCATAATCTAAAAATTTAACTCATGAACTGAGCACTTACAAAAAGCAAATATTACTCCACATTTAATATCTATGTCCAGCCCAGCTTATTAACTTTTTTTTATAATCATCACGCAAGGATATGTTTTACTGATCTTTTTAGAGAGGGGAATGGAGGGAAGTGGGGGTAGATGAAAGAGAGAAATATCATGTATGAGAGAAATGTTGATCGGTTACCTCATGTATGTGCCCCCACTGGGGATTGAACCCACAACCTAGATATGTACCCTGACTGGGAATCGAACTGGCAATCTTTCTGTGCACAGAACGATGCCCCAATGGAGCCACACGGGCCAGGCCAGCTTATTAACATTTTAAGACAACATCTTACTGTGCTGGTTAGATGTCTTAGCAGTTAACTAAACAATGCAAATACAATGCATATCAACTGAAAGGGAGATGCAGATATGCTGACAGATGCAGGATTTCACCAAGTTGGTGAAAGTGATCCTAAGAGCTACTCCACTCACACCCATGGAGAGACAACAGAGTTCCTCAGTGATCCTAAGAGCTACTCCACTCACACCCAAGGAGAGACAACAGAGTTCCTCAGTGAACAACTCAGGAGAAGACCCACCAAAATGAAGGACAGACAACAGGCCCTTCCAAAGAGAACTTCAAAGACAATCAGGAACTAATCGAGGCCCTTGGGACACTAGTGAAGCTCTCTCCAATACTCTGCAAAAATGACCTTCTCTAGGAGTTTGCTGGGAACGCCAAATGAGAAGAGCAAACTGCCCCTTATCGCTTTCGTTCATGTGCCCACGTATTTATGCAAAATATAAATCAACACGTTTTCATACTGAGAATTGAGGCATAGTTGCAACTGTAACTTAAATTTTGTTAAATGCAACGTAAAATACAATTATTGTCATAATTTTCTGTTTTGTTCCTCAAAATTAAGTCCTAATAAAATCTTTTCTTCCCCCAATATTTACTATATATGTTTAGCCTCTGTTTTAAGTAGTTTCTCTCTAAAAGAAGCCTTGCCTGCCCTAGCCGGTTTGGCTCAACGGATAGAGCGTCGGCCTGTGGACTGAGGGGTTCCAGGTTCAATTCCGGTCAAGGGCACATGCCAGGTTATGGGCTTGATCCCCAGCGGGGGGTGTGCAGGAGGCAGCCAATCAATTGATTCTCTCCTCTCCCTTCCTGTCTGAAATCAAGAAAAATAACCCTCTCCTTGGGATCTGAGCCGCCTGCACTGCACCCCCCCCCCCGCCCCCCGCGTCCTGCTGTGGGAGATTCCTTGCTGCTATGACCACGGCCTCCGAGACACACAGAGCTTTTCCCTCTTCACAGAGCCTTCCTGGCGATGGTTTCATCCGACGCCTCAGGAACTCGGGGGCTTAAGGAAACTGTGTTGTTACCTCACACGTTGTGGTTTACACAGACTTTTATCACATCTGCTATCTTACCTTGACCCACAGGACAGTTCTGCAAGGCCAAGGTAAAGCTTACATGTTACAGGTGAGGACACAGAGGTTCAGATGTAAAGAACATGCACGAGGCCGGTGAAAGCTTCCGGACTGGAACCCGGGTGTCACTAGCTCCTTCTTTCCCATGGGATACCCGGCTCTCTCAAGCTCAGGAGGGCAAATAAAAATTGTGCAGGCTAAGTGAACATTTTTTCCGGGCCAATGAAACATTTTTTACATACTATCTGCAAGGCTGCCTTTAAACACTCAAATCTCTCTCTTTTCACAGAGAAAGTCCAAGACCTTCAAGCAAAACAGTGAGAATTAGTGGAGTCTTAAAAAACAAACAAAACCAAGTTCATAGAGACAGAGAACAGATTCGTGGTTGCCAGAGGCTGGGGTGGCAGGGTTGCAAAGGGTAAAGGGGGTCAAAGGTACAAACTTCCAGTGATAAAATCAATTAGTCACAGGGATGGAATGTACAGCATGGTGACTACAGTTAACAAGACTGTATTGCATATTTGCAAGTTGCTAAGAGAGCAGATCTTAAAAGTCTGCATCACCAGAAAAAAAATTCTGTTATGCATGGTGACAGATGTTAACTAGACTTACTGTGGTCACAATTTCCCAATGTATACACATACTGAATCCATGTGTTATACACCTGAAACTAATACAATGTTGAATGTCAATTATCTATAATCATAAAAGCGTAATACGCTAATTAGACTGGACAGCTGAACAACCTTCCAGACGTCCTTCCGGACAAAGCCGGGGCTGCGAGGGCCAAGGCAAGCTGCTGTGGCTGCGAAGGCCAAGCCCCTTGCATGAATTTCGTGCATCGGGCCTCTAGTATCTTCATAAAAAGAAATGCTTTGAGGTGCTAAGAACCTAGGTTGGCCATCGTAGGGACCGAGGGCCCCAGGGAAGCCACTGACCCTCTGAATGTGTGAGGACACATGGCTACATGTAGGAAGCAGCCGGCTCCTTGTAGAAACCAGACTCCCCCAGAGCAGAGAGTGGGGTGGGGAGGGGGGTCTAGGACTTGGGGAGGGAGGGAGCTGCCCCATAGATAGTCATTTGGGGGACAGGAAGTTACAAGTTTCAGGTCTTTGCAGGACTTCAATAATTCTGTCACCACCAGTTGGTGTGGATGGCAGGGCAGAGAATAGGGCGATGGTCCCTTTCCTTAGAACGCCACTCCGATCTCTACATAACCCACGGATATCCAGCTTGGGGCCAAGTTCTAACTGTGGTCATGGCACATTAGAAATAACCCATGCTGCCCTAACCGGTTTGGCTCAGTGGATAGAGCATTGGCCTAAGGACTCAAGGGTCCCAGGTTCGATTCCGGTCAAGGGCATGTACCTTGGTTGTGGGCACATCCCCAGTTAGGGGGTGTGCAGGAGGCAGCTGATCGATGTTTCTCTCTCATTGATGTTTCTAACTCTATCCCTCTCCCTTCCTCTCTGTAAAAAATCAATAAAATATTTTTTAAAAAAGAAATAACCCATGCTTTACAATCAAGAGTATTAATAATGGCTAATATTTGTTGAGTACATACACCCTCTAGCTTAATATGGGAACCCGGGATGGGCATCATCACCTTCTGGACATGCGGGAGAAACGAAAGCACAGGTTAGAGGTTAGGCAGCATACCCACAGGCACCTGCTGGGAAGTGATGGTGCGGGATTTGAGCCCACTCAGCATTCCTGGCAATCACCACTGATTTACATGGATTTCCTAGGAAGTCAGGACGCCAGCCACACCCTTAGGACAATGAAGTGCATCCCTATTTCCTGCTGTCTATGCGCTCAGGGAGGGTTTCGGGGCCAGGCTCAGACCCCTCTGCCGGGGGGACCCAAAGAAGTGGGTGACCATGAGGTGCTGCTTTTAAAAATGAGGACGGGCCCTGGCTCTTGTACTGGACCCCAAATGACAGAAGCAGAGACAGCTGACCACACTGGAAAAGCCTTTGGAAGTCGCCTCCTGCAGAGGTTCCCAAACAGGGCTGTCTGTGTTTGAGAGAATGACAAATGTAAGGGCCCCACACACCCAGGCAGGCTGGGGCAGTGACCGTGGGAGGCACAGGATGGTCTGAGGTTCCACGTGAAGACATGGCTCCATTAGTAGAAACGTGTGAAAACCCAGTGTCCTTGTTTTACGGGAAATCTGGGGACCAAGAGGAAAAGTGCTTTGCTCTAAATGACCAGACTCCCCTGTTCCCTGAGGGGGAGGAGCACAAGGGTGTGCAGGCCCATGACGCTGGGTTTGAATCCTGGTTCTGCCACTTAAGTTCTCTAAGCCTCAGTTTAGTATTTGGGAAATGAGAGTAACTGTTTCTTCCTGGTTGGGCTCTATATGGTAAACAATGAAATGAGCTATGGGGATGTGGGTCAATGGGGGGCGGGGGGGGGAGGGGGACATATGTAATACTTTCAGCAATAAAGAATTCTTAAAAAAGAAAAAGAAAAAAGAAAGAAGCTACAGAATGGGAAGCCCTAGGAAGACTATGAGTGGCAGAGGCTTGGGAGCACCTACCCGGGTCCAGGTCCAGATTCTGGCACTTGCACTCCCAACTGTGTGACTATGAGCAGGTCTTCTAGCACTTCCACCTCCTGCTGAGCAACTATGGACAGATCATTTCAATTCTTTGAGCCGTGACTCTGCACCTGTTTAACTGGCATAAGAATTCCTCCCTTACGCATGTTGGGAGGCCCAGCTCTTATGAAGCAGACATAGCACATTGCCTGAGACTAACAGATGCTCAATTAACACCTACTATTCTCATCACAGCACTTGGTAACTTCTGTGGCACCTCACTTGGGAGACTGTGGCTGAGACCGTGGGTGCCCAGGGAGCCCGCACCAGGAATCTCCCCGCCTCCAGGGAGTGCAATGCCAGGAGTCTCAGACGGTGCACCTGCTCCAGCAAGAGGCAGTTCTGGGTAATGAGCGGAGCTTCACTTAGGAGCCCCCACCTCGAAGCCCCCTCAGAAAGACTGTGTTGCATGATTGTACCTCTTACTTCTCTCTCTCTCTCTCTCTCTCTCTCTCTCTCTCTCTCTCTCTCTCTCTCTCTAAGAGAGAAGGAAAAAAATAAAGGCAAGAACTTCAAGGTCAGGTTCACGTCCCTGCAGGCTCCTCCTGGGCTAAAGGGAAATTTCAAGAATGCAGTCCCTGGGCCCAGTTTACGTTCGCCCTCTCCGTATCCAGGATACAGGAGGGACCTGTGGCATTCCGCCCCACCAATCAGCCTCCTCCGTTGATCCTGTTGGGGGCAGGGCCTGCCACTGGTTCTGGGAGAAGCATCACTGCTCAGCTGGCTCTTGGGCAGCAAGGTGACTCTCAGAAGTCTTTCCTGAAGAGTGCGGGTCCCAGGCCAACCCCCAAGACCCTCCAGTTGGATGTATTATGTCCCTGGGTGCAGTGAGGGGGACCCACGGAAGGGTGGCATGGGAATGGAGTCTTCTTTTAGCAATCATTGGAAGAATTTACATTTTTAACCAAAGCCACAGTTTTTAAGGAATACATCATGTTGCTTTCCCCTTTATCTTCCTACCTTCTTAATTATTGCCTTGCCCGCTCCTCTCATTTCCATGCACTGACCTCCCCACCAGGGCAAGGCAGGTTTTCCTAAATTCCTCTCCTTTCTGGTGGGCCTGGGGCACAGGGGCCAGGAATTCACCAAAGGTGGCAAAAGGCTGTGCCTTCTTCTTCTTCTTTTTTAATATATTTTTATTGGGCCAAAACCGGTTTGGCTCAGTGGATAGAGCGTCGGCCTGCGGACTGAAAGGTCCCAGGTTCAATTCCGGTCAAGGGCATGTACCTGGGTTGCGAGCACATCCCCAGTAGGAGATGTGAAGGAGGCAGCTGATCGATGTTTCTCTCTCATTGATGTTTCTAACTCTCTATCTCTCTCCCTTCCTCTCTGTAAAAAATCAATAATATATATATATATATATATATATATATATATATATATATATGTATTTATTGATTTCAGAGAAGGGAGAGGGAGAGAGAGATAGAAACATCAATAATGAGAGAGAATCACTGATCAGCTGCTTCCTGCAAGTCCCCTACTGGGGATCAAGCCCACAACCTGAGCATATGCCCTTGACCGGAATCAAACCCGGGACCCTTCAGTTCGCAGGCTGACGCTCTATCCACTGAGCCAAACCGGCTAGGGCAAAAGGCTATGTCTTCTAATTGCAGGATCATTAGCATGACTCCAGAATTATAAACACCCCAAAACCAGGCAGATTAAGTTTTAACTTTCGCTGGCAGGACACCTGCTCCAGAAATCCCTCCTCCCCCTACCTCCCAGGACTTACAACAGAAAAATAAACATTTACACTGGTTAAGATTTACCAAAAGGAAGTGTGGCCTGGAATGCATCCTTTGAAGTTCAGTCTCAAAAGAAGCAGGAGCCTTTTTAAACACAGAAAATGAGAAACCTCAAAACCTTCTAGGTGCTGTCTAACTTGGGCCTTGATGCCAGTAGACGTAACATCCTAAGCATAACTCAGGTCTCTGCTCCCAGTAGGTGAGGGGAGGAGGGGGAGGTGTGTGTGTGGGGGGGGGGGGGGCGGGGGGAGTGATCAAACAGCAATGCAAACAAGTGCCCTCCTGGAACTCTGGGGCAGACCTTTCTTCCTGGCTGAGATATTGGGTAGGGGGAGGAAGAGAAGAGCCCCTCACCGAAGGGCAGCCAAAGGGCAGGGCCGACTTCACAGGTGGGGAAAGATCCTGAGTCCCCGCTGGGCCCTGCAGAACCGGCTGATTTTCTGTGCTCTGAGTCCCTAGCTGGGCCCTTTAACACACCATTTGAATGAGTCAATATTAGACATGCTTGTCAGAAACAAATACAAAAATACAGGGCACACACACACACACACACACAAAATACAGGACACAGGGTGAACAGTTGAACCAATCAATAAATGGAGGGAAGAAGAGTGGGAGAGATGTGAGAGGGCCAGTGGAGCCCTGAGTCATGCTAAGAAGTTTTGGGGTTTTCTTTTTGTTTTTAATATATTTTTATTTATTTCAGAGAGGAAGGGAGAGGGAGGAGAGAGAGAGATAGAAACATCAATGATGAGAAAGAATCGTTGACCGGCTGCCTCCTGTACGCCCCTACTGGGGTTGAGCCCGCAACCTGGGCATGTGCCCTTGATCGGAATCAAACCTGGGGACCCTTCAGTTCGCAGGCCAATGCTCTATCCACTGAGCCAAACCAGCTAGGGCAAGTGTTGGGGTTTTCTACGGGCATTGGAGAACCATGAAAAGTTCTGGGAAGGGGAACCATTTGCTCTGGAAAGCTCTATGGGATAAAATTCCCAAAGTAGTTGCGACCTGAGTTGTTGGTAAATGATCTTGGAGCCTGGCCACGCTCTGAGCCTGTTACAATAGCGGATGCACAGAATGACACCATAACTCAGACAGTGGCTAAGGACTGGGAGAAGGGTGGGGCAGCCTTTGAAGACCTCAACTACCCAGAGATCTCTACGTTTCTGTCCCATCAAATATGCAGCTTTGTTCTAGGTCTCAAGTGTGACATAAGGTTGCCATGCCAGTGTCCCGAACCACTAACTTTTACCTCTACCTTCACCTCATTACCTTCGAACAAAACGAAATTAAACAGAAAGAAATCATTGCTGTATACTCATGCTCACGGCAGCATTATCCACAATAGCTGAAAGGTGGCAGCAACCCCAGTGTCCACCGACAGAGAGATACACGGGACATACAGTGGCGTATTATTCAGCCTTTAAAATTCTGTCTGGCTGGTGTGGTTCAGTGGTTGAGCATCAAGCTATGAACCAGGAGGTCACAGTTCCCTTCCCAATCAGGGCACATGCCTGGATTGCAGGCTTGATCCCCAGTAGTGGGCATGCAGGAGGCAGCTGATCAATTATTTTATTGGAAATCAATAAAAATATTTTTTAAAAAGGAAATTCTGACATCTGCTACAACATGGATGATCTTAGAAACAGGCATTATGCTAAGTGAAATAAGCCAGTCACAAAACCACAAATACTGTCTGACTCCACTTCCATGGAACACCCAGAGTAGACAAGAAGTGGAATGGTGGTTGCCAGGGGCTAAGGGAGAGGTAAATGAGGAGTTAGTGTTCAATGGGGACAGAGCTCCAGTTTTGCAAGGTGAAGAGCTCTGGAGATAGGTGGTGGGGAAGGTTGCACAACAATATGAATATATTTGTCATCACTGAACTAAAAAAATGCTTGACTGTAAATTTTATGTTATGTGCATGTTACCACAATTTTTTTAAATTCAAAACAATCAATCACTCAACCAATCATTGCTGGGCTGTCAGCAAACTGGCCCACCTGAAAACAATGCAATGCTCTGCCAACCAAGCACACACCATCTGGGAGCCTCTTCCTCTTCAAGGAGACTTTTCATTATCTGCCGGGGTCCAACCCCAGCAGGTCCAGGGGTCCCCAAAGGTGTGGACGGAGTCGGTGAAGAAGGAATGGTCTCGATCTCCAGAGAGGTTCTGCTTCGGATCTCCAGCCAGGTTCTGTGGCCAAGTCCTGGTCAGGTTCTCTTGCCAATCTCCGCAGTCAGGTTCAGTCCAGGATCCCTGCCATGCTCTCTCGCCAGGCTCTGCCTCCAGGCTCCGAGGCCAGTCCCTGTCCAGGATCCTCCGGCATGCTCTCGCCAGTGAAGTTCTTCTGTCTCTAGAGAACGTTCTGTGTAGGTTCTGTGCCTAGGCTCTGTCTCTCTTGGTCCTGTCTTCCAAGCCCTGTGTCCTTAGTTCTGTGTTCTGAGTTCTGAGTGTTTCTGTCTTGTTACAACTGTATTTATACCAGTTGATTCAATCCTATCAATCTCTATTACAAAGGTTAGGGCGTTTCTTATCTCCATTCCAGGGAGAAAAGATTATGTAGTTTAAGCATGATTGTTCGTAGTTAAAGGGATTAATTACCCGCCTGGCACTTAGTTGAGGGGTTTTATTCCCTCCCTAACTTCAGGGGAAAATCCCTACCTGGGGATTCAACCTTTCTCGGAGAGGTGACCTTGGTTAAAACACAGCGCCAAGAAGGTGAGCAAACATATTAAGAACAGTATGCCATATATGCCAGGTCCCTTGAAACAGCAAGGATGGACCGGCTCCCGGCAAATTCCCCCTTTTTTATTTTTTAAAAGCAAGCATTAAAAAGAAAAACCTGAAACGCTCTCTTATATCCATTTTAAGAGTAGGATTGGCGCTTTCCGCTATTACCTGAGTCCTGATCTATCATCCCAGGGAGAGCTTGCCAATCCTGCACTTTCCCAGGGTAGAAAGGCTGCAGTGGGGTTAAGGATAAGGCTCCTTGGGCCTACCTTCTCCCATGCCATTACATTTACCTTTCCTTCCTCAGAAAAGCATGGACATACTTCTTGTATAAAACGTTCTGTCTGACTGGGAGTAACCTTAATTCCTCTGCTAGCAAGCACATATGTTAAAAGATCAATACAGAGTCTTTTTTCTTTAGACTCAGTATGGCACATCTTCTTAATCTAAAGATCAATACAGAGTCTTCTTTCTTTGGACTCAGTATGGCACATCTTCTCAATCTAAGGATCAATACAGTCTTCTTTCTTTGGACTCAGTATGGCACATCTTCTTAATCTAAAGATCAATACAGAGTCTTCTTTCTTTGGACTCAGTATGGCACATCTTCTCAATCTAAGTTCTGTACTATCCACCTTCTTACCCTACTTATCCTCTATAGGGGGGTCTGTAGCACCCTGGTGGAGTCCTATCCGTCCCGAGTGTGGGGGTTCTCAATGGGGGGGGGCTTACCTAGGGGAATCCTGTTCCAGGGGTTCCCAAAGGTGTGGACGGAGTCGGCGAAAACTATCCACCCTTTTCCTATGGTGGAGTCCTATCCGTCCCGAGTGTGGGGGTTCTCAATGGGGTGGGGGCTTACCTATGGGAATCCTGTTCCAGGGATTCCCAAAGGTGTGGACGGAGTCGGCGAAGACTATCCACCCTCTTCCTACGGTGGAGTCCTATCCGTCCCGATAATGGGGCTTACCTAGGGGAACCCTGTTCGGGCGCCAGATGCCGGGGTCCAACCCCAGCAGGTCCAGGGGTCCCCAAAGGTGTGGACGGAGTCGGTGAAGAAGGAATGGTCTCGATCTCCAGAGAGGTTCTGCTTCGGATCTCCAGCCAGGTTCTGTGGCCAAGTCCTGGTCAGGTTCTCTTGCCAATCTCCGCAGTCAGGTTCAGTCCAGGATCCCTGCCATGCTCTCTCGCCAGGCTCTGCCTCCAGGCTCCGAGGCCAGTCCCTGTCCAGGATCCTCCGGCATGCTCTCGCCAGTGAAGTTCTTCTGTCTCTAGAGAACGTTCTGTGTAGGTTCTGTGCCTAGGCTCTGTCTCTCTTGGTCCTGTCTTCCAAGCCCTGTGTCCTTAGTTCTGTGTTCTGAGTTCTGAGTGTTTCTGTCTTGTTACAACTGTATTTATACCAGTTGATTCAATCCTATCAATCTCTATTACAAAGGTTAGGGCGTTTCTTATCTCCATTCCAGGGAGAAAAGATTATGTAGTTTAAGCATGATTGTTCGTAGTTAAAGGGATTAATTACCCGCCTGGCACTTAGTTGAGGGGTTTTATTCCCTCCCTAACTTCAGGGGAAAATCCCTACCTGGGGATTCAACCTTTCTCGGAGAGGTGACCTTGGTTAAAACACAGCGCCAAGAAGGTGAGCAAACATATTAAGAACAGTATGCCATATATGCCAGGTCCCTTGAAACAGCAAGGATGGACCGGCTCCCGGCAATTATCGCTTAAAAACTCCCCTAGTCCCTTCCCCTGCCCCACCTAGTGCTCACTCAGCCCCTTTCAGTGTCTGAAAGGCAGGAGCCAGACACATGTCACCCTGTGTCCTGGGACACCTGGAGTTCCCAGCGACAAACACTGACCCCATCTCCAGCACTCCAGGACCCCAGCCCTTTCCAACCACAGGAACCATGGCCCCGCCTCCTGGCTGACATCTTATGTGAGACTGGCAGGTTCCAGAAAAAGGTTTATGGCAAGAAAAGGTGGAGTCCCGGCAGGAACTATCTATAAGGGCTGTGATCAGAGAGCCCCAGGGCCAGCCAGGAACAGAAAGGACACAGTGGTCACCATGCTGAGCACAGAATGAGCCCGTGAGGTGCAGCTTGCTTCTGCCCACATCCGTCCTCCGCACAGGCGCAAAGGAGATGGGCCCGGAATGAGGCAATGTATCCACCAAGCCTTCCCCGCACAATGACCTGGGAAACTTGGTCTACTGAATGCAGTCCCTTATTCATGTGTTTTGCCCTCAGCTATTGGGTGTGTATACACTTAGGATTATTCTGTCTTATTGCTGAATTGGCCAATTATGACAAAGCTCTCCCCCTGGATCTGGTAATACTCCTTTTTTTTTAGTATACTTTGTACGTATGTTGTCATTATAGGCATCCCAAGTGGTTGTTGGTTTTCTGTTGTTGTTTTTGGTTAGCATTTGTATCGCATATAATCTGTCTGTATATGTATATTTAAAGTGACTCTTTTGTAGGCAAGCCCACAACACTGGAGTCTTGTTTTTACCCAACCTGACAGTATTTGCCTTTTAGTTGGAGTGTGCAGTCCATTTACTTTTCATGAATTATTGATGCAACTAGACTGACGTCTACCAACTTGCCTATTGTCTCCCCTTTGTCTCATCTATTTAACTCTTTTTTCCCCTTAAAAGAAATTCAGCCACAATATACTACTATTGTGTTTAAATAGTTGATTATCTTTTAAAGAAATCAAATTTTAAAATGTTAAAGTCTTTTATATTTCTGGTGCACTTAATTTCTCATGCAGATCCAAGTTTCCATCTGATGTCATTTTCTTTCAGCCTGAAGAATTTCTATTAACATTTTTTGTTGTGTGAGTCTGCTGGTAAGAATTCCTCTCAGCTTTTATCTGAAAATGCATTGACTTTGCCCTCATTTTTTAAAAAATCTTTATTTCTTTTTTAAAAAAATACATTTTTATTGATTTCAGAGAGGGAGAGAAACATCAATGATGAGAGAGAATCACTGATTGGCTGCCTCCTGCATGCCCACAACCCGGACATGTGCCCTGGCCGGGAATCGAATAGGAATTCAATGGTGACCTCTTGGTTCATAGGCCAACAGCTCAACCATGGAGCCATGCCAGCTGAGCAAAAATCTTTATTTCTTAAAATTTTTTTAAAATCCTCACCCAAGGATATGTTTTTATTTATTTTACAAAGAAAGGAAAACATAGATTGGTTGTTTCCCCTATGCACCCTGATCCGAACCTGAAACCTGGATGGGGTATGTGGCCTAACCGAGAATCAAACCCGTGACCTAGCAGTGTGCTAGACAGCACTCCAACCGATTGAGCCACACCAGCCAAGGCTGCCCTCATTTTCTAAGGATACTTTTACTGGGTAAAGAATTGAAGGCCAATAGTTTTCTTCCTCTCTTTCAGCACCTTAGAAATTACTACTCAATTTCTTTTTTCACTTGCACTGTTTCTGACGAGAGGTCAGAGATCATTCTTATTGCTCTCTTTCATTTCCAGCCATTTGACTATGATATTTCTAGGTGTGGTTTTCCATATAATTACCATGCTAGGGGTTGGTTGAGCTTCTTAGATCTGTGGGTTGCTATCTATGTTCCATCATCTTGGGACTTTTCAGTCAATGTCTTTTTTTTCCCTTCACAAAGTCAGTAAGGAACGGAGCGTTCCCAGCATGAAACCCGGGCAGTTTGGCTTCTAGGATTAGCTTCTTGAACAGTATGTTTTACTGCCTCTCAAGCTTCGAAATGACCCGAGGAGTTACACTGCTTAAAAAGTATCTGAGTAGTGCTCGCTTCAGCAGCACATATACTAAAACACACACACAATTACAACGATATAGAGAAGATTAGCATGGCCCCTGCGCAAGAATGACACACAAATTCATGAAGCGTTCCATTAAAAAAAAAAAAAAGTATCTGTAGATCAGTGGTTCTCAACCTTGGCTGCACATTAGAATCACCTGGGAATCTTTTTAAAATCCTGATTTCTGGGCCTCATCCTCCGGAAATTCTGTTTCTGGCCCCACCCCATTAGTAACAAAGAAACAGAATTTCCGGAGGATGAGGCCCAGAAATCAGGATTTTAAAAAGATTCCCAGGTGATTCTCATGTGCAGCCAAGGTTGAGAACCACTGGTGTCGATGTTCAACATCAGTAATCATTAGGGAAATGCAAATCAAAACCAGAAGACAAACCGTTACACACCCATTTAGGATACTTAAATAACAAGGGTGTTGGTGGGGGTGTGGAGAAACTGGAACCCGTGCGCACTGCCGGTGGGAATGGGAAGTGGTGTAGACACTACTCATGACAGTGGCCTTGTCCATGACAGGCACAAAGTGGAAGCAGCCCAGCCAGTGTGGCTCAGTGGTTGAGTGCTGACCTATGAACCAGAGGTCATGGTTCGATTCCCGGTCAGGGCACATGCCTGGGGTGGCGGGCTCGATCCCCAGGGTGGGGTGTTCAGGATACAGCCGATCGATGATTCTCTCTCATCACTGATGTTTCTGTCTCTCTCTTCCTTTTCCTTTCCCTGCCTTTCTGAAATCAATAAAAATATATTTTTAAAAAATAAGTAAATACTTTTCAAAAACAAAAGTGGGAGCAGCCCAAGTGTCCGGGAACAAAGGACTGGATAAACCCAAGGTGGTACATAGATACGATGGAAAATTACTCAGCCTTAAACAAGGAAATTCTGATACCAGGTCCAACGTGGATGAACCTTAAAGACATAGTACTGAGTGAAATAAGCCCGTCACAAAAGACAAGTACTGAGAGTCCATTCACATGAGGTCCCCAGAGGAGTCAGATTTGTAGAGACAGAGAGTAGAATGGTGGTTGCCAGGGGCTGGGGGGAGGAGAGAATGGGGGCTAGTGTTTAATGGGGATAGAGTTTCAGTTTTGCAAGATGAAAAGAGCTTATCTTTCACAAGGTGGTGATGGCTCCACGGGGATGGGAATGTACTAAGAAACAATGAACGTAACTACGGTTTAAATGGTATATTCTATGTCATGTATGTTTTACCCCAATTAAAAATAACTTTTTAAAAAGTAAACTAAAACGCAGTATCTGTGAAATAAACCTCAGAACATTTATAATTACAGTTGGAAGTATCCTGAATTACAGTCTAATTTTTTAAAAGATGAGGCGCTGACTACATTTCTAAACTTCTGGGAACTGAGAGAACATTTGCAAACAGATTAAGTACTGTGTGGCCTTTCCTGGGTCCGCATGCCAAGCCAAAGAGGTGATTAGCAAGCTTACAATACTGATTTCTAATCAGAAAGTTAAAAAAAAAAATTCCTTTGTCAAAGAGAACAGGAACAAATGGCCAATAAGCCCGGGAGTTATACAATAAGAGCTGGGTCACGCAGTGTAACAGGGCCCTTTCACTGCCTCTCTATCGCTGCATTCCGGCCTGTGCACATGCTCTCACAAAGCCAGGATTCTCATGACGTCATCGGCGATGGCATTGCACCGATAACACATCATTCATCGTGGTGTGGCCCTTCACGAAGGCAGGCAGAGTCCCTGAATGCCAATGGGGACATTCGGGGGACGTATTCCAGGAGTCTAGCGATTAGATCTCAACTGTCCCATACACTCGCCTGTCCTTTCCGCAGGATTCTGCCTCTCTCTTCCCCGTGAGGGAGGATACTGGGAATGCTGGAAGAGAAGAGGACTCTCTCTGCAAAGGCCCCTGTGCTCATGTCTCCAAACAGCTGTGGCTCCTAAGAGGGCAGGAGGCACAGGGGGAAATGGGAGAGGAGGTCTCAGCAGGGGGAGGGCCCTTGGCTCAGCGCCTGAGAAATGACCCAAGGATGACACTGTGGGTCATCACAACCTCACTTGCTCAGCCCCTCGGGCCACGCTGCCCGCCAACCACCACGCCATGTCAACCACCGGGCCATACCAACCACCAGGCCACGCCAACCACCGGGCCACGCCAACCACCGGGCCACGCCAACCAGTGGGCCACGTCTCCTGTTTTCACTACAGAGTAGGGTCTGTGGGAGCCGGGTGCCTGCAGGATCTAGGAAGGAGGCAGGAATTTCCTCCAGAGCCTGGATTCCAGCCGCTGCACCCGGGAGAGTGTGCGGCTTAACTAATTCTCCAATCAGGACACATACACAAAAGGCTCTGAGAAATGGTGGAGAACTCAGGGAGTGTTAGCAATGTTACCGCAATGCGCCCGGCAACCTCCAGGGACAAGGCAGCACCAACAGGCACTCGGACAGCAGAGCCAGCCCTGCATGGAAACCTAACCCTCTTGCAAACTTGCTGTGTGATCTTGATAGAGTCCCTAACCTCTCTGGGCTTCAGCTGCCTCAAATGGAAGGAGAGGACAAGTGAAATAGTAAATGTCTCTAAAATTCCTCAGTAAACGGCAGCGTCACAACATGGGGGGGGGGGGGGTGGGTGCGGGGCGGCTGCAACTAATAAGATTTCTGAACTTTCGTTTTTTTAATATGAAACCTTGACCCAGTGGTAACACTAATATCTTCCTCCTGAAAGCAAACCAAGTGAAATTGGGGATGAGGACAGAAAGGAAGTGGATTCAGACATAACATCCTTATGAAAAAAGCACAAAAGCAGCCCACTAATTACCTCGAATCTTGTAATACCTGACTCCCTCGTGGAATTACGGCAAATGCTGGAAGGATTCAGATCCAGCCCGCATTTAACTAAACTGGACGCTACCCTTTCACCAATTCCATTCGAGAAGCATGTGCTGAGGAGCCCTCAGCTGCTCTGCCTAGAATTCAGCCACTCCTTTCTTCTCCAAGAACCAAGCAAGGTTCTGACCCTCCTTGCGACTGAGAGAGCAAGCTGCCCTCACCCTGACCTCACACATTAAGAGGTTAGTCTGTCTCCTGTTCTGAGGTCCCCTGGGGTCACAGCAATCTGAACTGACCTTCGAGCCTCCAGGTCAGGCCTTTCCAAAGCCACCCTTCCTGCCACCCCCCAGCAGCCCCCAGAGGCGCCCCACCCCCACAGACACCCAGAGAGGCAGGATGGGAGGCCGCGTGGCTGGACTGGTAAAGCAGGTTTCATGGTGCTCCAGTTCTTAAGAATAAGGAAATGCATTTTGTTTCCCAGAGTTGGTGATGGGCAGCATTCTTCAGATGGCAGGCGCCTGGCTCTCCCTTCACCAAAACGATTAGGACGGCCTGTCCAGGGCTTCTCCTATCTTTGTGTGATTTCTGTTGGGTCAACAGTTCCTGGTTTGACAAACAGCAATTCAGAGCCTCACGCAGAAAATCATGGTAGCAAACTCTGAGAAACGCTGGGGGAAAGGACTCCAGGGTGGTTCATGGTCTGACAGTTCTATTCTTTTGCTCCTCCAGCCTGCCATTCCAGCCACCCTGGGTTTGAGGTCAGGCCCAGGGCAAGCAAACTGTCCCAAACAGGTGGGCTGTGCCCCTGCCAATCTGAGCCCTGTGCTCTCCTTGGGTCTAATGTTTGCCCTCTGGATCCAAAGCTGGACCTAGGAGTGAACTGACCAAGAGAAGAGTTGGAGGGTGGCAGTTTCTTATTGGAAAGCATCTACTCAACAACCTCTACTCTGCAGCTTCCCAAATCAAATGCCTCTCAGCCGCACTCACTTGTGTTCGTTCGTTCGTTCATTCATTCATTCATTCATTCGCACTGATTATCTACAAAACTTTGCCCTGGGCCTGGGGAGACAGATAGGAAGCTTCACCACTCGTAGAGAACACCGGCATGAAAATGACAACTATGTGGTAGATTCACGTTAGAAGAGTGACGGCTAGCCCCTCCGTGAGCTGGGACAAAGATGGTCAGACAGGCTTCCCGGAAGAGGTGACAGTTAGCTGTGCGCAGCGGCAGAGCGAGGGAGTATCAGCGGGCAGGGTGCACACATGGTCTATGCCCAGGGAAGGGAGTGCCTCGTGAGTGAGGGGAGGGAGAGGGTTTCAAGTTTAAAGAGTACTAGGATCTCCTGGGTAGCATATTAAAAATGCAAATTCCTAAAAATGCAGGTTCCTGGGAACCCTGCCGAGATTCTAATGCAGCAGGTTCCAGTGAGGGCCCAGGAACCTGAGTTTCACAAGCTCCGTGGGGAGTCTAACGCAGGTCGTCTGTGGACCACACTCCTGAGAAACCCTGCTTTGAAGGACTGGGGCAAAAAGCCATTTGTGGCTTTGATGGAATATTGGTTTATATTCCTGGAA
This sequence comes from Myotis daubentonii, assembly GCF_963259705.1. NCBI lineage: Eukaryota > Metazoa > Chordata > Mammalia > Chiroptera > Vespertilionidae > Myotis > Myotis daubentonii. Next base: position 103,470,645 of record NC_081844.1, on the reverse strand, counting down.
CGCCCCCAAAGCGACTTCGGACAGCTCACTAATGACTCGTTCTTCAGTCATTTTACACAGACATACATATAAACGGGACAGGAACGCCGGGCGGGGGTTGGGCGCCTGGCTCACACTCCCGGGGCTGTCACTGTTAACAGCGGTGGGTGTTATCCCAGGAATGTGCTGGGGCAAGGTCCAGGCTTCTGCCGGAACGGAACGCTGTTCACAGGTGAGCCAGGGCCCATGAGCAGTGACGGGAAAACCCGCTGGGATCCGGCCACACGCCCTCACCACCCTGCCCCAGGAAGGGTCAGGCTCTGCACGGGGGACGTTCTCTGCAGCCTGCGCTGGCTGGCTCCCTGCCCTCTGGTCCCCGGCCCCCCACCGGGAGCCTGGCCTCTGCTGCCCCAGGGTGACCCACTTGGGCTCCCCTGGCTGGACTGGGGTGGAGGGGCAGGAGCTGGCTCAGCCAGCCTAAGCCGTGGCTGAAGGCTCCGTTTCTGTTAGTCCCCTCATGGCAATATTTCTGCCCTGTTTGGACCCATTTATTTTGGGTCCCATTCAAGCCCCTGCCTGGGAAGCTGATCGGGAAACCCAGACCTCCTTGCCCAGCTCTAGCCAATGTTATGAGGGCTAGAATCCTGCCTTTGCAATCTCCGCCAGGTGCGTGGGGGCCACGTCCTCATTACGTGTTACAGCCGACAGACACTGCCCTCCTGCAAGGGTTCCCACCTTCTGGCTGCCCCGTGCTCCCCACGCCCATGCTCTGCTCCCCGTGGACCCCCTGCACAGCCTGCGTCTGCTCTGCCCTCTGGCATCTGACCCCGCAGGTGGACCTGCTGGGCCTCAGGACCCTGCCATTTCTCAGCAGATGGGACCCCCTTTCAACGGGGCCCCCGGCTTCAATCCCTATTCTATCCCACGTGAGGCCCTGGGAACTGGCTGCCTTGGCGCTGTGTTTACAACTGATAGGATGACTATGGTGAGTCCTAGATCAGAGCTGGTAAGCGGCACAGCCAGCCACAGAACAAAACCAAAAGCGGGTTACACAAACCTGAGCAGCACTGACGGTCCGTGCTGTCACACAGGAGCATGCGTAGGGATCACGTCAGAACACAGCTGCTGATTCCGTGGGTCTGGCATTCTGCATTTCTAAGGATCTCCCAGGCAATGCCACCGCGCTGGGTGGCACTGGGCAGCAGAGGGCAGCCTCCTGGTGAGGGACCCGGGCCCAGAGGGCAGGGAGCCAGCTCAGGCTGCAGAGGAGGTCTGTCTCTAAGCGGCTGTGGTCCGCCTGGCCCTTCCTGGCTGAGGGTAGTGAGGAGGTGAGTATGGATTCCTGCGGGTTTTGCCATCATTGCTTGTGGGGCCCTGGCTCACCTGCCACACTTCCAGCAGCAAGAGGGTCAGGCTCACACAATGAATGGAGGATTGCCACGCGGGGGGGGGGGGGGGGGGGGGCAGAAGCAAGGCTCAGGATCGAACATGCGCTCGGACATAGTAACCACCAGGTCCTGCTAATCGCCACACATTCAGAACAATTTACTGTGGAGGTTCAGAGCAAGAATGACCGAGGGATGCCAACTGCTCACGGCCTCTCCTGGGTGGGCAGCTGCCGTCCTAGGTTGGGAGCACACGACTCTCCGACCCCTGCCATGGTTCCCTGTATCAGATGAGTCCAGTGCAAGGCCAGCTCTGTAATCTTTCCAAATGAGCATCGGTCACAGAATTTGAATGGGAGACACTGAGTTAGCTCTGGTTGCTGAGCTGGAGGGTTATGAGGTAGACCAGCACCACGGAAGCCATGAGTCACCCACAAACTAATGCTGTAATGATGTCGTGACTGTTAACATTTTTGAGTACTTATTCCGAGCCTTGCTCTCCGCTAGATGCCTTAAATGAGGAAATTCATGCTGTAACTCTCACAATGACCCTTCGACGTGGATGGCAGCCTAAGAGCGTGAGGTCTGGAGCCAGGTGGTCTGAGCGTGAATCCAGCTCTGCCCCTTTCTAGCTGTGTGACCTTGGGCAAGTTACTTAGCCTCTCTGTGCCTCCACTTCCTCATCTCTAAATGGGGACAGTCACAGGACCTCCCTCAGAAGGTGAGTGTGACAGTTAAGGTAATAAAACTATGAAACACATAGAGCAGCATGAGGGCATGCAGTTGATTTTTAAAAACCAACGGTGCTCAGGAAAACAGCTCACTCCCCCTGCTCTGAGTGAGGGACACCTGTGAAGACAGGAGGGGAGAGCAAACAGAAAGGTCTGGTTCTCCAGACAGACCCCGAGCAAAGGGAAGCAGCTGCCCCTGCGGCAATTGCAGTAGTGAGAGGGGCTCTGGTCGGAGCTCCCGGGATCAAGTCAGGGCTGCTCACCAGCCTGGTCCGACCTTCGGGTCAGGGAAGAACATGCATTTTGGGGGCAGGCAGGCTGGGTTCACATCCCAGGCCTGCCCCTGGTTGGCTGTGCGATCCTGGGCAAGTTCTCTACTCTCCAAGCCTCCATCAGCAGGATGGAGAGGGTACCAGTCCTCACCTCGCAGGGTTGCTGTAAGAATTAAATTGGACGACGCGTGCCAAGCACACAGCCCACATCCTGACACAATCTGAAGTCTGAATAAATGCTCGCTATTATTTGTTCCTATCCACAGGCTACGATCTCTATGGTGACAGCATCTGCACTCCCCATGCTCCTGCCGTCGCAGGGACACAGATGTGCGCCTGAAACCTAGACCAGGCTCTGCTGAGGGCAGAGAGCAGATGAAAGGGAGGCCCAACCCCCAGGTCTACAACTCTGAAGTAACTCCGACCAATTTATCTCAAAGCATTCCAGCTAAAACGGGAGTTGAGAGATTTTCACATGAAGGCAAACATGAGCCCAAATCTCTCTGATACTGAACATGGCAGGAAAGAAATCGCCAGTGAGAAGGCTGAGAGGAAAATCCAAGTCTTGGTCAAGAGGATCAGTGCTGGGCTCTGCCTCCCTGTTAAGAGGGTTCTTGGAGGGAAGGATCTGGCCTCTTCCCCAATCCTCCCCTACGCCCTCTAGAGCTGAAGGGGACTGGGCGGGACCCTCCCACTGAAGAGCAGCTCAGCAAAGTGTTGGCCACTGAGACACAGGGAAGACCATTTCCTTGGGTCCTGCCCCCGCCCCCCAGCAAGGATATATAATTCTATACATTCTAAAGTCAAGAAAATTCCTTCCGACCTCCTGCTTCCCTGTGACTTCGTTCATAACGGAGCTCTGCCACCACCCAGGCCTCAGGTCAGCAGGAAAACAATAGTTCTCACCCTTGGCAATCCCAGCGTGGCCGGCAAACGGGCCTGTCAGGGGCCCACTTCCGTCAGCTCTCTTAGCATAAGAAGGAGGGCCGAGGGACCTCACCTGGGTCTTCAGTTTCCCAGGCTGTAAACCGGGGAGAATGTGAGGCCCCCTCCTAGGGTATTGTGAAGCGTCAACCGGGAGCTGTTGGAAATGCAAATTTCCGGCCTCACTGGGGGTGGGAGTGGGGTTAACAAGCCCTCCAGGGGTTCTGAGCTTCCGCCTGTTTGACAACCGAGGCTCTAAACGTAGGCTCCACAAGGATAGCATTTTTGTTGGTTAATGACCGCTGACTCCTGGGCAGCCACAATGCCAGGCATATTACAGACACTCTATCCATTTACAGGCCTCCAGGAACTATTTTCAAATGGCTGACCGTGTCCAGGTGCAACAGGAGAGGAAGGCGGCTGGGGTTCGGCAAACCTGGCATTTCTGCCCTTAGTTGCACAGCTTGCTGACCATCCCTCAGCTGATCGGTAGTAAGTGCTGTGTGTTAGAGACCGCCTGCCCTGTGGCCCCTGCACGCCCAGCACTTAGCCCAGGGCCCAGCTCACCACAGCCGGCTCGGCTCTCGGTAGTACCCGACCCAAGGCACAAAGGCCTCCCAGCTCCAAGTCTGAGCTCACATCCCCACTGCCCACAGGGGTCATGACGAGCCTGCCCCCCCCCCCACCTTCCTAAGATGTGTTTAAAAAAAAACTCCAAGAGAACACCGAGCCCCCCGTCATCTTACAGTTTATCTCTTTAACTGTGTGTCCATCTCCCTCGCCTAAGGGTGCACCCCGTGACAGCAGGGACTTTGCTCTGATCCTCCCGCGCTGGCAACATCGCCCGGAGCCCAGTGGGCACTCCATAAATACCTGCGGAGTGAATGGCCCAGCTGGGTGGGACGGATAAACACCAGTACCCTTCCGTGCCACCACGATGCTACCATCAGTGGGTTCTCAAACAGGGCACAGGGCACGGGGAAAGGGGACTTCCGAGGGAAGGGCCGTGGGGTCCAACAGTTCCCCGTGAATCCCAGAGACCTCCAGTTCCTGCCCCAGCCTCTGAGCTCTGCCATGACAACTGCAATTCATTACCCTGCTTCCCACACAGCCTGGTGCCAGCTCACTGGCGCGAGTCACCTCACTGCAGAAATTCCTAAGCAGGGCTTGCCTCCGATAAGACCAGGGCGAAGAATATATTGATTTACTTATGTAACCAGCGCCGCCAAGGTGGCTTGGAGGTGCTGATGTCACCGTGGCTCACCAGGAAGAGACCTGAGCTGGCAAGGACGGGACACGGGCTCCAGCTCCTGGTCCAATGCACGGGCGGGTAGAGGAGCCCCAGTGGGCACCGCTCCCGTGAGGGAGCCTGAGGCGCACGCGACACTGGGCTGAGACTTGCCGGGTCTGGTGCCATTTCATCCTCGGCTCAGCCCTCGGGGTAGGCAGGTGCTACTCACACACAGCCCAGAAGGAACTTGTTCAAGGTCATTCACTAGGCATCAAGGACAGAGCCAGGACCGGACGGACGTGGCATCCTCCGGAGATCCTGGTGAAGGCCTTACCCACCGCAGGGAACAGTGTGGTGTGGCAAACCAACGTTGGCTGGGACCCCACAGACATGTTTCTCCAGCGTGAACAAGGTGTCTACATGCTGGTTGGTGTGTTTCTGGTTATTTCCCTGTAGTTAAAAAGTCCCTTCCCCCTTACAGAGGATGCATTCCAGAACTGTACACCTGACACCTACATGCTTTTATTAACCAATGTCACCCCAATGAGTTCAATTAAAAATAAAAAAGTCCCTTTCCCTTGGCTGCCCCTCCTCTCTCCTCCCTTCTCTCCAAATTCACTGAGTGCAGTGGTACGAAGAGTAAGGCCTTGAAATCAGACGGACCTAGATTCAGACGCCAACCCTGCCTCTTTCTACCTCTATGACCCTGGCTTTGCCACTCAACTGTTCTTAGCCTCCGTCTCCCCACTTGCAAAATGCCAGAAAAACACCATCATCAACAGTGCTCGGCCAAGGCCCGGGACAGGCGCTGGATCAGGCTGATTCTGGATAACTCTGATTAAGAGCCTTGTAGTCATCACCTTTGCCAGTGACTGTCCTCCTTGTTCGTGACACAAAGACAATGCACTTGCAAGGAATTCCTGGAATACACGGTGACGTGCTCACAGAGCCGCAGCCGGCCGGCAGATGCAGGCTCGCACGGCTGCCCCGGGGTCACCTCATCTCAGCCACCTGATCCCTGCATCTTGATACCTGACCCTTCCCAGTCAGGTCCCAGTCCGTGGATCCTAAGGGCGGCCCCGGGAACGAATCACACAGGTAACCGCCACGAGGCGGGGAGGACGCTGGCGTGGGGATGGCCGGGCTGCCACCGAACCAGGCCCGGTGACAGCAGGCAGCCGGCGGCCGGGGAAAGGCAGCAGCTGTGCTGGCCTGGCGTCCTGGCTGCCAGGGAGTGATAAATGGAGCGGGGGAAGAAAAAGCCAACAAAGGTGCCCCTAATCTTGATGCAGCTTCATTTTTTTTTTTTTTCTGGCCGACCATTGTACGAGAACTTAAGCCTCGGTCCTTTTTCTTAGGCAGACATTTGAAACGGAGAGATCCCATTTCTTCCCAACGGCGAGATGTCATGGGTAGAAGCTTTGAGAGGGGAATTGGGAAAAGGGGGGGGGGGGGGGGGGAGGCATGGGACCCACCACACTTGTCCTTTTCTTCCTCCTCCCCACTCTCTCTACTCCACCCCCTCTCCCCTGGCCAGCCTCTTTATAGAATGTCCTATGTTCCCCCGACACAACAACAGTGAACGCCTGTCCCCCCTCTTCCGCAATCTCCCCCCATCATTTTGGCAAGAGGCTTTCTGCTCCGGAGCTGGAGGCTTAATGGCCCGCTGAGTGAAGGTTAAATAACAAAACGCCACTGTATCCAGTTTCTGCGTTTTCTCTCCTTTTATCTCACTCTGAAACAGGGATTCAAGGCGGCCGGGAGGCTTGTCAGCGGCGGCAACCGGAGCCTTTCGCTCGCTGTTCTACTTAAGGGTGTGTGGCGGGCGGGCCCTCTCTGTGCTGGGAGAGGCCGGGCGGGAATCTGTCACAGGGACTCAGCCTAGATCCAGCCCTCAGCCCTGTCCCGGTGGAAGCGCTAGGTCACCCGAGCCATTTCTCCAAAGGAAGTGGGTTTCCCGTATCCAGGCCCCTCACTGAGCTGGGGCTGTGGATCCCCTTGGTGGAGCGAACCCCCAACCCGGAGGCCGGACAGCCAACTGCCACTAAGTCGGTGCCCACCCCTCCCCACTACCCTGACCAATGCCATCCAAACCTGACCAAGCCTGCTTCCATCCAAGAGCCTTGCAGCAACCAGCTGGCCACCCCCAACGGCCACTTACTCTAGCCCGGCTTTCCTTATGTGCACCTGAGCCCGGTGTTCCAACCTTCCCAGTAACTAAGGCAACCCGATTTTCTCCTCTTCAAAAAGAGCAGTGTTTCCCAGCTCCCTGCGGTCCCCGGGGACTGGAGAACCAGGTCAGTGTGGCTAGGCCGAAAGCAGGAGGGGTGGTGACAGAGAGGAGCTGCCTCGGCTACACATTCCCTGGCCATCGGGAGCATTTACCCAAGCGACTCGGAAGCGACTCTGAACCTGACCCACACTGCGTCCTTCCGAGTGCCCCTGCCTCCGTCTCTGTTCTCTCCCTCCCAGAGCTCTGGTGAGCGGCTGCTCCCAGAAGGTGGGGTCCGTGCCCAACAGTCTCCTAAGCCACCCGTCGCGTGGATCTCTCTCACTGGCGTCTCGGATGGAGCCTCCTTTGCCCACATCTCTCGCTGAGACCCACAGCAGATTTTAGGAATAAATGGTAACTCTCAAGGCCAACCAGTGGACAGGGCACGCTGGCACCCGGAAGTGCTACCTACAGCTAATAAGACCTTGGATTCAGGAGTTCCACTACCTGGGCTCCAACCCTGGGTGCATCACCTGCTGGTGACCTTGAACAAGTGACTTAACCTTCCTAGGTCTCACTTCCCTCATCCGAAGATGGAGATAATAGTACTTTTACCTCACACAGTCAGTGAAAGGATTAAATGAGGTAATAGAAGACAGTGCACAGCAGAGAGTAAACGTTCACACGTTAGCATTTTATTATTACTGTATTCATTTATGGGTTCCAAAGTCTCTTATTTCTTCCTCTTATCTCTACTAGTGCTTCTTAACCTATTTCTTTCTTAATAATGGGCATAAGATAACCCCATGCATCGTAGGCATAAGATAACCCCATGCATCCTTTCCGGGGAACGGAAAGAGAAGGAAAACCCTCTAATAACTTATGAAGGCACATCTGTAGGTATTAGGGGACCATGAGGAGAAGCATGGGGAATAGAGGCTTCAGGTAAATTCCATGGCAGGGTGGTTATAACTCCTGCTTTAAGAAATTGGTGAAAAGTAGTCTGACAATAACCTTAAATCCATTTTAACTGATTATAAAATAGTAACTCACTTGCCGTTGCTGGTGCTTTAACTGTTCGGCAAATGACAAATTCCTATGACGCAACTCACCCAGGACTGTGACACTAGGAAAGAAACGTGTTGGTCTGCACAGTGAAAAGGGATTTGGAAGAAATCAGCCCCAAGTGTGAAAGACTCCCAAACGACTACGATGGAAGAGGAGAAACTGGATCTGATTTTTAGGAGCAAGTTTTCATAAGAGAAAGAGGAAAAGAGACCTGTGCTAGCGACTCGAGGTTGACGGTTGCTTGTTGTGTGACCTTGGGCACGTCACTTGTCTCTGAGTCTCCGTTTCATCGGTGAAATGAGAACCCTGGATTACATGACCAGAAAGGCCCAACCTGTCTGCCAACTGCCGCAGAGCTCGGCGAGACTCCGTCTCCGCTTAAGTGTTTTGCAGGTACTTCTAGTAAAAGCTGAAAGAGCTGGCATCCCCAAGTGCCTCCTGCATGTCACGCTCTGTGCTGGCTGCCCGACCGACTGAGCTTATTTAATGCTCAGAACCGCCCTTGCCAGCTTGCTTATGCATCTCCCCATCCTACACAAGACAAAGCCAAGGCTCAGAGAGCGTGTGTAACTTGCAGGCTCACTCAGGTAGCACGTAGCAGACCCAAGATGCCAGGACTCAAAAGGCTCACCCTCTTCCCCATTATCCACACTTGCTCTCTGGTGAACTGCGGCCTGGCCACACCAGAATGGTTGCAGGGAAGTGAAGCCATGCCTGTCCCAGGTCCATTCCCCAAAGCCAAACTCCTTAGGCAATGGAGCAGAAGTCTGGATTCAGCAGGCAGCTGAGCAGTGCAGGGCTTAGAAATGAGGGTTCGTAAGTCAGTGTGCCTTCATTTCACAAAAGCTGAGTGGCTTCACCCAACTCAGAGCTGCCCCGCCCCCACCCCCACCCCGCCTCAGGTTCCTCAGGCAGATAACTACCTATTCCCAGGGTTGGAAGGAGGATTAAAAGAAATCCCATGGAAAGCTCTCAGCAGACGGCCTGGATGCAGTAAATAATCATTACTTCCTACCTACACAGAAGGGGGCACTGTTAGTGATGAGCAGCTTCTAAGCTAATCTACGGCAGGAATTTATGAGCCTGGGGTCCATGAGCCCCCTGAAATTACGTGCCCCAAACCATGTTCACACTTGTCTTCAAGAAGCATCCTTAACCTCTGTAAGGTTCCCCCAAGGATCTGTGACCAGCGGAGGTTAAGGTCTGTGACTGCTAGGCCCAACTTCCTACAACGTCAATGATTTCTGAGACGGCAGGATTAGCTCAAGTTCTTCCTCAGGTCATAAGGGAAGTCGCTGAGTCCTCTCCACGTAGCCCCTCGGCCATGTGGGCCTTGGGTACTGATCACACAGCCCCCCAAACTGTGCCGGGAGTTTCCAGGTGGCTCCTGGAAGGAGGTCTGACCACAAACCACAGAATGGGCAGGAATCCGACTTCAGGAACCTTCTCCGGCAGGGCCATTCCTCCCCCGAGAACAATCAGCGTATTTGTTTTGGCATGCCCCTGGCTCAAATGCCCTCGCCACGCTGGCCCGTGGCTGGGAGCTCCCAGAAGCACCTGGAGCTATTACTCTGCTAAAGGAAGACCACTCCATGGGGCTGCACCCCACTCCCCGGGGCGGGGGACCGGTCACCTTCCCAGCGGCCAGGCCTCAGGAAGAGCCCTTGGCCCAGTGGGCAGGGCCCGAGCTGCCTACTGGACCCTCTCCGGTTGTTGGGACAACCGTCCTCAGGAATTCCGGCCTCCCAGCCTTCCCCTGGGTGAGAAGGGGACAGAGTTGGCAGGGCCAGCTGCCTGGCTGCTCTTCCAACCCCCTGGTGAAAGGGAACGCTGAACACTGGATTCCCTACCCCCAGCAGCCTCCAGGCCGGACAGCACACAAAACAGCTCAGCCCCACGGGGAGGAATGTGCCAGGGCATTCTTCGGGGGTTGGTAACCCGAGACGCTATTTTGTTCTTGGTGGCTAAGAAATCCCTTTTCTGACTGAAGGCCCATTGGACTGGCTTCTTTTAAATTCAGGGGAATGGGCAGGCATCTCCTTGATTCAGGTAAGGAAAAAGCCCAGACGGACGCGAACGGCTGCACGTAAGCATCTTGTGTGTGATTTATTTTGTTTCCCAGCATTAACCAGCTGCAGAGATGTAAGCACCTTGGCAGGATTTATCTCCTCTACCCCACCCCACCCCCCACCCCAAAGAAGTCTGGCTCTTTCTAGCTTTTTAAATTTTTCCTCCTCTTCACAGCCCCCTTACCCTGCCACCTATCCGCACCCCCAAATTCTGTCTTGGAGGCAGGAGGGGTAAGGAGAAGCCTGAGAGCAGGCAGCGTTCTCCCAGACCATCTCATCAACCCCGTTCTCTCACTGATGAAGCACCTGCACCGAGAGCTCAAGCGATGGGCCTGAGGCCACGCAGGCAGGACCAGCAGACAGAGATCCCTACCCGGGGTGCGGGAAGGAAATTCCGGAGAGCCTGGAATAGATGCCCTCTGCTCAGCTCTTTCCCCAAACTTCCAAAGTTAGATTCATCAGAGACCCCAAGGTACCACTCAGATCTCCTCAGCACCCCAAGCTCAGGGGCCCCACACCAGCCCAGTGCAAGTGCAGGTGCATGACCAGGAGGCACAAAACCAATGACTTGCACAGTGAAGAAGCCAGGGGCTCCATTCAGCAACCGTATGTTTTTAATTCCTCTCCATCGCTTGCCAATCTGCCTAAAAACAAAGGCTGCGCAGGCCTGTGGCTGGGGCCATGGGCAGGCCACAGTACGAGCTAGAATATAATGGCAGCGGGGTTTTATTCCTCCACTGTATTTTAAAGGATCCTTTCTATTTACGGCAATAGATATTCCTAGTTTCCCACTGTGAAAGTGGCTTAAAAATTTTTTCAAGTTGAGTTCCTTTAAAGTCAAGTATGAAGTAAGCAAAGCACAGATGCACATAGCAAAATATCGTGAAGGTGGTCCACATAGTACTAAAATTTGGGAAATTATGCTCTAGCCAAGTCAGGTTTTCTCGGAAGCAATACTGCTTGCCCTCTTCCAAGGGTAAAGAATGACGGGTGTTCGAGAAGCTTCCTACAGCTGCACTATCCTCTCAGAGACGCCGAACAGTCTGTAGACGGGTGACCCAGAGTGAGTGAGTGAGCAGCACCAGGTATTCACCTCTGTCATCCAACTGCTAACAGCACACCTGCCAGGACCTAAACTGGGGGAGGACACAGAGCTCGAACTTGTGTCTCTTCTAGGAGCAGTACAAGGGGCTTCCCCAAGGGGGTTGGGGAAGGAAAGTGAGCCTAAACATGTTAGAGGTTAAAAGTTCTGAGCCGGTAAAGAACTTGGCATATGATGCCCGGCCAGCGTGGCTCAGTGGTTGCGGGTTGACCTATGAACCAGGAGGTCACGGTTCGATTCCCAGTTAGGGCACATGCCAGAGTTGTGGGCTTGTCCACTGTGGGGCATGCAGAAGGCAGCCAATCGATGATTCTCTCTCATCATTGATGTTTCTATATAGCTCTCCTTTCCTCTCTAAATCAGTAATATTTAAAAAGAACTTGGCATACAGAGTATTAGAAACATCAAAACAAGCTCCTCACACCCCTGGGCCTCAAATTCTCTCCTACGTTTGAAAATGGGAGTCGGACTCTGATCTTCTCTATCCTTTCCAACTTTTAAGAGTTCCACTATTACTGCTTCCCTTCCCAGCAAACCATTCGTCTGACAAATAGGGAAACTGAGGCCCAGCGGTTAAAGCAGCTTGCCCAAGGAATGCTCTCTAGCATTAAAATTTTCTCTTACAGATTACAGTAAATGAGACCTTCAGCATGGCACTGAGCATAGAGCAACCCAGTAAGTGTTGAATGAATGAACTTACTTGCTCACAGGAACCCTGAGAATCTGAACTCACACCTCCTTAACACTTTTTCTTTCTGTTCACCCTCACCTTGCTACACACCCATCAGAGCCTCCTGGGACATACATCGTAACCCAGCAAGATGAAGGGTCCAAAACATTTACCTGCATTGCTGTAGAGGCACCTACCTGATGCCCAAGGTCACAGCCAGCGACCAGGTGAAAATTCCACATCCCTAACACACTCTGGCCAAGGACTGAGTCAGCAAAGGACAACAAAGCTGTCCCAGAAGGTGGTCCTCCCCTCCCCCCACCACATACATGGGGAGGGGGTGCTTGTGTGCAAAGAAATGCCAAGCAGCCCAGCCTGCGTGGGCCAGTAGTTGAGTGTTGACCTATGAACCAGGAGGTCACGATTCCCTTCGATTACGGTCAGGGGGTTGCAGGCTCAATCCCCAGTGTGAGGCATGCAGGAGGCAGCCGAACATTGATTCCCTCTCATCACTGATGCTTCTATCTCTCCCTCCCTCTCCCTTCCTCTCTGAAATCAATAAAAACATATTTAAAAGAAAAGAAATGCCGAACAGTGGAAACTGGGAGAAAGTCTGGAAGCTAAAGGCCACACCAGGCATCTCGGACTCCACCTGCCTCAGCAAAAAAATAAATAAAATTTTAAAAAATCCTGTACTACAGCCGGCGTGGTGGCCCCCAAGGTCAGGACGCGCAGGTGCAGGGCCGAGGAGCCCGGTCCCCAGAGGAAGAAAGGGAGGAGGAAGCGCGATGGGCAGGGCTTTGCCGGAGGCCTCTCGCCCCCATCTACAAGCCAACAGCTCCCAAGTCGCTGTGGATTCCTGGAGAACCAGTCTCCCCGAGCAGCCCTCCCCTGCTCCTTCCTTCCTTCCCTTCCCTTCCCACTCCCGGCCTCCAGGCCACCGGAGGCTCCGTGCTCTTTTCGGAACCTCAGAGGCACCTGTCAAAACCCCCACTCCAGCAGCCTTCCGTGCGCGCGTCTGTCCTTCCCCCAGCAGACTCCCACCGAACCCTGAGGCCCTCCCCCCGCAACCAGATGCTTCCCAGGCCCCCTCCCGCTGCCCTCCCCGCGCTGGGGAAAGCCTCCCCGGGAAGCCCCAGCATCCCTCAGCTGGGTCGCTCCCCCGCCCCCGCACGCCTTCTTCTCCTAAAGGGGCGGGGGCGGGGCTAGAGCTCGAGGTCAAAACTCTGGGCAGGTGCGGACTGGGGCCTAAGTCCTCCATCTAGGGATGGCGGTGGGGCAGCCTGGGCCAACTCACTGCTGTCCCCTCCTCCCAGGAGCTCACGGGGGCCGGAGCGGCGCTCCAGAAGGGCAGTGGGGCTGGGGGGGGGAAGGGGGGGCAAAGAAAGCTCAAGAGGTTGGCGGAGCCACCCCGCCCTCCGGCCACTAGTCCCGGCTGGTAGCCCCCAGGGCACAGACGGCCCGGGTGGGGGGTGGGGGCCCCCCGGGTCCTACCTGTCCCGCGGGTCGATCCAGCTGGTGGTGCGGCTCGTGTGGTCTATGTAGTAGACCTTGCCGTCGAAGTCGCGCGCCTCCTCCCAGCCCTCCGGCAGGGGCAGCTCCGGCCGGGGCATCTTCCCAAGAGCGGCCCGCGCTCCCCCATGCAGCTCCCGGCCGCCGCTGGGGCCCCCGGCTCAGCGCCTCCGGCCGGCTGTACCCGACCCGGGCGGCCGCCGAGGCACCATAATCGGGGGGGTGGCGGCGGGGGTGCCCGCGGCTGGGGGGCCCTAGTGAGGGCCGGTCGGGGTGGCGCGGCAGTCCATGCGGCCCTGTGGCCCCGCGGCCCCCGCCCGGCGCCGCCCGCTCCTCCCGCCGCCGGCCGCTCACGCTGCCATGTGCGCCCGCAGCGGCGCGGTGCGGGCCCGGGTGCGCGCCCGGCCGGCGGGGCTGAGCGAGCCGAGCGCGGCTGCCGCCTGCCTGCCTCCGCCGCGCGGCGCGCTGCGCCCTCCACGCCGCCCGCGGCCGCCGCTCCCGCCCCGCGGCCGGGTGCCGTCCCTCCTCCCCGCCGCCGCCCGGCGCTCGCTCGGTTCGCGACTTCTGCCTCCGCCAGGTGCGGCGCGGGCGGTGCAGGTAGCCGCGCTGCCCCGGAAACGGGGGGCGGAGCGCCGGGCGCCTGGGCTCCAGGTCCCCTCCCCACGCCCAGCGCCGCGAGGGGCGGGTCCTCGGGCCCGAGACGCGCCCCCTCGTGGGACAGTCCGAACAGCCGGCCGCCCGCCCGCCCGCCCTTGTGCGGCTGGGTCTGGCAAACGAGTCCTCCCTTTACCTGGGTCCCGAAACCAGACGGGAGCCCAGCAGGCTAAGCAAGACCCGCTCTGCCTCTACCTCCCGACGCCCCTGGCTCTCGCACCCCGAGGGTCCAGGCTCTTGGCACAGGTGGCCCCGACTCCGGAGTAGGCAAGAAGTGGTTAAATAGAAACGCTCTTGGAAATCGGGGAACATAAGTTTCACAGGATCTCTGATTCCTCCCCCCAGCACACACACCATCTGTCTCCCTCTTACTCCATTCTTCTACCCGTGTTGTTTCACCCATCCCCCCACCCCCACCCCAGTGTTTGCAAATGTAGCCGGCTCTCCTTCGGGCCCCTCCCCCGAGAGGATTTCCAGAGGGTGTCAGGGTGAGCACTTTGTAAAAATAATAGTCATGATGTTGCTGTTGTTAGCCAAACTGAGTACGGAGCCGTCCCAGGCCGTGGGCCAGCAGCTTCACATGCGTTCTCTTCTTCGCTGCCTTGAGGTATGTTACAAATTTGGTGGGAAGGGGGTTTTGAAAAAGAATAAAGGACACACACCAAAAAAAATTCATCTTGAAAAAAAATGAGAAATTTTAAAAGCAGACCTGATATTTCTTGAGAAATGAAAAATATGTCATTCAAAAAAGGAAGGTGGCATGATTGAGTGGGGGGTCCCCTGGCTTGTCTGTGTTTCCTGAAAGTGTATCACCGTTCCTTTGCCCTGGACATGTGTCCGGAAGCTGGACTGAGGGATGAAGCCCAGCGCTTCCGTGGATCCTCTTGCTGAGCCCCCACAGTCTCCCCGAGAAACCAGCATCTTGTGTTGTCTGGGCCCAGGTGTGCTGAACGAGGGCGGGAATCCCAGGTCTGTGGTCTCAACAGAGAAGACCCGCCACAGCAGCTCCTCACCTCCGAGTGCCTTCTGCAAAGTCAATTACTTGCCTGAGGCCAGACCTAGGACTCAACTCAACGTTTGCCCTTTCTTCCCTCCATCATTCCACAGGTGCCACGCATAAAAATCCGGAAACGTGGACCTCACACTGGCCACCAACAACCAAAAGTAGGAGTTCCCCATCTTTTCATGGGGAATTCCCACAGCCCTCTACACTTCCTCTGCTTGGACCATGACTTCACGATATAAAAACCTCCCACGAGTGATTAGAACAGCAATTCAAACGGAAAGCCAACCTGGTACTAAGTGCTTCACATACGTGAGCTAAATTCATCCTCACAACAACCCTCTGGCGCAGGGAATGCTACTTATTATACCCATTCCTCTGATGAGAAAACTGAGGTTCTGAGATGCTGTCCTATTGGCCAAGCTAATAAATAGACCCAGCTCTGTCTGACTAGAGCACTCGGGTTCTAACATTAACTTATACTTTCTTTTTCTGTTTCAATTATAGCGGGTCCTCGAATACTGCCATATTGTTCAATGGCATTTTGCTACATTGAGGCTGTAGGCACTTAACTCTCAGCAAATTGGTTTCATTATTCCTTGTTCCGTTTAAAGTCCTAGAACCTATGGACGATGTTGAATGAGGACTGACTACTCTGCCGCTCTTGGACCTACTCCTGGATCTGAAACATTATAGGTGCTGATGAATGCTGGTCTCTGTTGAAGCTTGCTTCATAATTTTTGGGGGTGAGAAGCAAAAGCTCTGGAGTCAGTCTGGTTGGTTCCCAAATCCACCCTATGTTCTAGCCCTTTGACCTTGAGTAACTTTGCTCAACCCAAGTCTCAGTCTTAGGTCTGGAAAACAGCATAATAATCCAGACTCAGCAGGCCTGTTGAAAGGGCTAAAGGAGAAGAGAGATACAGAGGGCTTGGCATCAGCAGTGAGCCGTCAGCCCATGACCATGGTGGGTCTTCTCTGTTGAGGAGTTGAGACCGAAAACATGGGATCCCCTCCCTTGTTCAGCACACCTGGGCCCACACAGCACAAGATGCTGGTACATTCCAAGTGCCGATGCCTGCTAATAAGCATACCCCAATGAAACGTGAAGCAATGCCCTAACGGCCTAGGGCCTAGCTGATTTGGCTCAGTCTATAGAGCGTTGGCCTGCGGACTAAAGGGTCCCGGGTTCCATTCTGGTCAAGGGCATATGCCCAGGTTGCAGGCTTGATCCCCAGTAGGGGGTGTGCAGGAGGCAGCCAATCAATGATTCCCTCTCATCATTGATGTTTCTATCTCTCTCTTCCTCTCCTTTCTTCTCTGAAATCAATAAAATATATATTAAAAAAAAAACAAAAAACGTGAAGCAATGAAGTGTTTTCTCTTCCCAATACAAGCCCATGATGCCCTTCCAATTCCCCTTCCTGAACAGTGTACGTGGTTGCTTGTGACAACCCTCCGAATGACTGATTTTGTTTTTGTCTTGTTTTGCAATCAAGCCTCCTCACTGTTTGCCTCGCTGGTGAAGGGAAACACCTTACTGACAGATTAAACTCTCTCCGCAGCCCAGGTGCCCAAGCCCTGGCCTCTTCCAAATGGCTTGTACCTTTGGACCCTGCAGACCTGAGCTGGGGAGCAGAAAAGGGAAACCAGAGCAGGAACTGCCTCCTTGAAGCCTGGGTCTGTTTGTCCATCCTTCTTACCTCCATCCCCGACCCCACCCCCCAACAAAAGAATCCCAGGTTATCTTCCAGAAGCTGCAAGCCGGGTGAGGTCATAAAACAGATGACTGCCTGCCCCATGTGATGGTGGGTGAATCATCCCCAGGCATTCTTCAAAGCTGAGGACAAACGTGAAAGGGATTAAAGGAAAAACCGGCTAAGCCACGTGACTTGGACGTTACTCTACAGGTGACTGAGCCGCAGGAATCCCAAGGACAGGCCAGCAGCCCCGCCTCCCCCGCCTCCTTCCTGGGGCGGTGTCTGGCTGCCCCAGAGCCGAGCTGGAGAACGCGGCAGAAGTGACCCTAGGCCAAGCCTTTCTTCACTTGCATTCACATCCAGGTGGCCCACAGGAGACACCTGTGCCCGGGACAGGTCGTCTTGTTTTTGAAAAAGACGCCCACTTAAATCCTCTCCCCCACGGCCACAGCGAAGAAGAAAGACCCGTTTCCACACGTGTGTTTCAGAGAATCTCAGCGTGTCAGGGTAACACATGTCACAAAGATGGGAAGGAGGAGACATGAAGCTTTAAAAAAGGAACAGATATGTCAGCAGTAGTTTCCTGTTGGCTTCTGTTTTCTCCCGAAAGTGGAGGCTGTGGAAACCTCTGCTGAGGATTTTCTTGATGCCATGACGTTACCTCCCACACATCTGAGGAGCTCACGCGGTGATGCTTCTGTGACTGAGCCGACCATGTCCCCTTTCTTTAGTCATGCGTTTGCTGAAGTTCATAATTGAGCCCATGTGATTTTTTTTTTCAGTGATGGGGAAACACGTCCTAAGCCAGGGAAAATTAAGGTAGAAGAAACTTGGCAATAGAAATGGTTTCTTATTTATCTCTGGGTCCTTAGTGCTTAATACAGAGCTTGAAAATAAATCAAAATAAGTCTAGCATTGCCTACTTAGTTTACAAATAGGGAGGTGGAGTTTCTTTCCTTTTTCTTTTTTTTAAAATAAGTTTTATTGATTTTAGAGAGAGGAAGGGAGAAGAGAGAAATATCAATTGGCTGCCTCCTGGGGGGGGGATTGAACCTGAAAGCCAGGCATGTGCCCTGACCAGGAATCGAACTGGTGACCTCTTGGTGCATAGGACGATACTCAACCAACTGAGCCACACTGGCCAGGATGGGAGATGGAGTTTCTATGACTCATGACACCTTACCCTGGTTCTTATTCGTCCCCTTTTACAGATGCATAAACTGAGACTCAGAGACATGACTTGCCTATGGCCACATCATAAATAACAGAGCCAAGATTCCAACTCAGTCCCAGTGGGTTTTACTCTACCAGGCAAACAAAGGAGGGATTTTGGGCACCACCAGTCGGGTTGGAAGGGGGTGGAGGAGCAGCCAGGACTGGAGTGGTTGAAGGTGGGAGGGCACATGCTGAGGTCGGATCTGCCAACGACTGGGCAGAGTTGAAGTGGGTGTCTGAATTCTAAGCTGAAGATGGATCAACCTGGGTTTGAACTCCACCCGTGCAGCAACAAGCCGCACCTGGGGTTAGCTATCTGGGAATCCAATAGGCTGAGCTGTCGCCATGGGAGGAGGGGCATTTTACCCCGGTGCTGCCGGCCTCCTCTCCCCCTTTCTCCTTGCCGGTTCATTCATTAAATCAGTGGTTCTCAACCTTGGCTGCACATGAGAATCACCTGGGAATCTTTTTTAAAATCCTGATTTCTGGGCCT
This sequence comes from Myotis daubentonii, assembly GCF_963259705.1. Taxonomy (NCBI): domain Eukaryota; kingdom Metazoa; phylum Chordata; class Mammalia; order Chiroptera; family Vespertilionidae; genus Myotis; species Myotis daubentonii. Next base: position 103,452,428 of record NC_081844.1, on the reverse strand, counting down.
CATCCTCCGGAAATTCTGTTTCTTTGTTATGGGGTGGGGCCACAACATTAGTGACAAAGAAACAGAATTTCTGGAGGATGAGGCCCAGAAATCAGGATTTAAAAAAGATTCCCAGGTGATTCTAATGTGCAGCCAAGGTTGAGAACCACTGCTTTAAATGAACTGGATTTCTCCAGGACACGACTATCCCGGGGCTGAGAGGCTTTCAAGTCTCCCATCCAAGAGTCCTGTCCAAGAGTCCTCTGGGTACTGAGAGCTGGGAGCTGTGTCTTTCACCAACAAGGAAATGAATTATGCACGGAAGGAGGAGGAGATGAAATCTCAGTTTCAAGGGCGGGGGTGGGGGGGAGCCGAGGGGAGAGGAGAAAGACCATGTGAGCCGAGAGAGGGAGTTCCTGCTGAGCTCTCCTCTTCTCCCACCCCAGCAACAGCCGAGGAGCCCTGGTGGGAGCGGGGGTGGGTGCGGCAACCAGCGGGCGGGCTGAGAGAAGCCTCTCTCGGGGTATTTATAGCGCTTTATACGGCGAGCATCGCCATGGTACCCAGGCACTTCAATTACACTCCAGCCCCACTGCCTAGAGACCGGTGGGATGAAACGCTCTTTACCTGTCCACTGCTCCTGGTTTGGCTAAGAATGTTCAATGAGCAATCGGAGGGAATGTCACAAGATATTGCAGGGGAGGCTGGGGCTTAAGCCCAGATAACAGGGTGGCTGGGTGGAGCAGTGGGAAATACATGGGCAGGGGAAATAATCCATGCATGAAACTCAGCTCTGCATCTTGGTCCATGTGTGACTTTGGGCATAAGACTGCACCTCTTTGAGCCTCAGTTTGCTCGTCTGTCAAATGGAGCAACAATACCCACCTCCCTGTTCACTCGAGACAACTTAGAGAGAAGATGGAGGTAAAGTGCTAGCTAGCTCAGCTCCTGAAACACCAGAGTTCTTTTAAAGGTGGGTCCCTTCCCTTCTCAGCTCTTTATTCATTTAGTCAATAAGACTCCGGTCTGTCAACTGTGTACCAGACAATGAAGCAAGTGCTTGGGACGCCCCGTGGTACCTGGTCCCATGGGGCTTACAGCTGAGAGGAGAGACGATGAGCAAATAATGAGCCAATGATGGCACGTTGTGGTCGACAAGAAGAAGGAAACAAACAGGTGCCACGGAAAAACTTGGGAGGGTGGGGATTGGTGGAAAACCTACCTTAGCACCAGAGAAGGCCTGCGAGAGGAGGTGCCATTCAGGCAGAATCCTGCAGCAGCAGCCACGTGAGGAGGCAAAGAAGGGCATTGCAGGCGAGGGAGCAGCAGGTAGAAGGCCCGGAGATTTGGTATGTTCAAACCAAAGAGCCCTGTTTCCCTTCCACTGAACACCCCGAGGGGGTTGTTTCCAAGAGGGGGTGCGGGAACCCGTCCTAGGAGGTGGTCGCCCTACAATCTTGTGAGGATCCCTGAGCCCAAACACATGGCTTCCTGCGCTGTCATTGACGTCCTGCCCCCAGGCCTGGTTACCCTCGGGCAGCAGGCCCTAAGGGTCTGACACAGCCTCGGGAAGACTGGCCTTCTCTGTCTTTTTATTTTTTTTTTTAACTTTTTAAAAAAAATATATTTTTTTATTGATTTCAGAGAGGAAGGGAGAGGGAGAGAGAAATAGAAACATCAATGATGAGAGAGAATCATTGATCAGCTGCCTCTTGCACACCCCCAACTGGGGATCGAGCCTGCAACCTGGGCATGTGCCCTTGACCGGAATCAAACCTGGGACCCTTCACTCCGCAGGGCTACACTCAATCCACTGAGCCAACCCGGCCAGGGCGCTCTCTCTGTCTTTAGATTTCAGAAGCTGATGTGTCCTGGTGCGGGTTTCTTAGGTTTATTTGGTGTGGGGTTCTCAGCTTCTTGAATCTGCACTTTGATGGCTCCTGTCAAAGTTGGAACATTTTCAGTCGTTATTTCTGAGTCCTTTCACAGTCCCACCCTCTTTCTCCCCTACACCAGGGACTCCCACTTTTTATTATAGTCCCTCAGGCCCCTGGGGCTCTGTTCATTTCTTTATTTTTACTTTATTTATTTTGAAGATGTTTAACATAGATTTTTAGAGAGAGGGGAAGGGAGAGCGAGAGAGAGACACATTGATGTGAGAGCGAAACATCGATCGGTTGATCGGTTGCCTCCTGACGTTCATCGCCCAGTCTGAGCCAACAGCACTCAGTGTGTCTCAGCTGGAGTCCACTCCTTCCCCTCTGGTCAGCTCCTTATCCTGCTGGTCCTCTTCCGCCCTCTACCTCCCTATCTTCATTTGTGCTCTCTGCGTTTGCTTATCCGCATAGGAACCTGCGGGTTCTCCTGTAGATCTCTTCCTGCTGTTTGACCCAAGCCCTACCTAGCTCAGGCCCTTTTGTCTAACTCTTACAATTTTAACAGTCTTAATTGATCTCATAATGTGTATTCTCACCGATCTTTACCCCTCCATCATACCCCCCAATCTTTCTAATGCAAGTGTCTAAAGATGCATTCCTCAGGGTCAAACTAAAAAATGGGCCCTAGCTGGTTTTGCTCAGTGGATAGAGTGTCAGCCTGCAGACTGAAGGGTCCCAGGTTTGATTCTGGCAAAGGGCACATGCCTGGGTTTCGGGCTCAACCCCAGTAGGGGGTATGCAGGAGGCAGCCGATCGATGATTCTCTCTCATCATTGATGTTTCTATCTCTCTCTCCCTCTCCCTTCTTCTCTGAAATCAATAAAGAAATATATTTTAAAAATAAAATGGTCTGGGCCCTGGCCAAGTGGCTCAGTTGTTTGGAGCGTCATCCCATACACCAAAAAGGTTTCAGGTTTGATTCCCAGTTGGGGCATTAATGGGAGGCAACCAATTGATGTTTCTCTCTCTCATCTTTCCTTTCCTCTCTCTCTAAAATCAACAAAAACATATCCTCAAGTGAGGATTTAAAAAAAAAAAAAAAAAAAAAAAAGCTTAAAAAATGGCCTGGGAGCAAATACATTTGGGAAATGTTGGCTTCCATAAAGGAAAGAGACTTCCGTACTGTGGGACTTTCTGAGTGTACCTACAGCCACGGTGAGCAGCCAGGAAGACAGTGTAGAATACAAAGTGCGTACACGTATTTGACTAAAGAACCAGATAAGAAATACTTTCAGCTTTGCAGGCCATATGGTCTCTGTCGAAACTACTTTGCCTTTCATTGTAGCTGAAAGCAGCCTTGGATGATATGTAAACTCAAGGGCCTGGCTGTGTGCCAAGAAACCTTTATTTACAAAACAGACCCCTGGCTCTGGGGTTTTAGCTTACCTACCCCTCTGGTGAGATCATCAGTTTAATTACGGAGACCTGGGTATCATGCTGGAGGCCTTCCCTTTCCCGATTCCCGATGTACGTCTACCTACAGGAGCCTTGGGTTCCACTTCCTGTGCAGCCTCCCACCTGGGCTTCCTCTGCCCCATCATTCTCTACAGGCCCCGGGGCACCTGTTGCACCCCTCAATGGCGCTTCACTGGCGCTGGAATAAGTCCTTGCCATGGGACCTAAGGCACAGTTTGGGGCTGGCCCTGGCCCACCTTCCAGCATCGATTTTCTGCCTCCTCCCCTCAGAGCGCAGTCGAGCTTCTGTATGTGGTTTGCAAACGTTTGACTCTCCTCACCTCTGAACTTTCGAGCAGGCCTGTTAATGACACTCCTCCACACCTGGTGGGCGGCCGGTGTGGCTCAGCAGGTGAGCGGCGACCCAGGAACCAAGAGGTCACTGGTTCGATTCCCGGTCAGGGCACATGCCCGGGTTGTGGGCTCAATCCCCCGTGGAGGCTGTGCAGGAGGCAGCCGAACCATGATGTTCCTTTCTTATTGATGTTTCTATCTCTCTATCCCACTCCCTTCCTCTCTGTCTAAAAAAAATCAGTTAAAAAAAAGAACACGCCTCATCTCCTGGCCAATGAAGCTCCATTGGTTGAGCATTGTCCCAGGCACCAAGAGGTCACCAGTTTGATTCCTGGTCAGGGCACATGCCTGGGTTGCAAGCTTGATCCCTAGTAGGGGGTGTGCAGGAGACAGCTGATCCCTGTTTCTCATCAATGTTTTTCTTTCTCTCTCAAATCAATAAAAACATTTTTTTTAAAAAAGCCCTCCTCCTCTTCCTTCAACTTGTGAATTCTCCTTCTTCAGCTTCCAGCTAAGATGTGACTTCTCTCTCTGTCCAAGGTCAGGTTACATGTCCCTCCATCCACTTTACCCTGTTTTGTTGTCCCTCCCAGCTAGACGGTTAGCCCATGAGGACAAGGTTGCTTTATTGTCCCCACATCTCTGATGCCTGAAACACGCCCAGCGCAGCCCACATGGGCCAGTGTTAGGGGACAGACCTCCTGACACTACCTCCTAACCCTTTCCCTCCTGTAGGGAGCAGATGGCATTCATCTGTTGGAACAATTAGGAGTCCAGATGCCCCTCCAAGAAATAATTCGCCCATCTGTGGTGAGGAATGAGGATTATGCAGCAGCCAAGGGTCCTGCATGGGAAGATTTTTCCTTTCAGTTTGAGTCTGAAGTGTCTTTCTCTAAGCCTCTGTTTGAGAACTCGATGTCTTTCTTTACAGAGCCAAATGCAGTGTGTGGTGCATGAGTGGATCCTGGGTTACTTACAACAACAACAACAAAAAAGCTACAAAGAACATTCTGGGACAACCGGGGAAGCGTGCCTGCCGCGTCGGTGTTAAGCATCCCGTGGGTGACAGCGGGTCACAGTTACGGAGGAGAGCATTTTTGTGCTCAGGAGCTACAAGCTGCCGCGTTTGGGAGTGTAGTGTCCTGATGTCTACAACTTACTTTCAAATGGCTCGGTCACCACTGGGGCTTTGCAGAGGCAGGGAGGGGAGGGAGAGAGCTCAACTGCGGCACAAAGGTGAACAACTGGTGGGTATTTTATAATTCCTTTAAAAAAAATGTTTTTATTGACTTCAGAGAGGAAAGAAGAGGGAGAGAGAAAGAGAAACATCAATGATGAGAGAGAATCATTAATCGGCTGCCTCCTGCACGCCACCAACTGGGGACTGAGCCCGCAACCCGGGCATGTGGCCTGACCAGGAATTGAACCGTGACCTCCTGGTTCATAGGTCGACGCCCAACCCCTGAGCCACGCCGGCCAGGCCTGTATTTGATATTTCATTCAACACCATCTCAGGTTGCATGGCGTCTGTCACGGAGCGCACACACCTCTGTCAATGCCGCCTGCACTTCAGCAGCTGCTGGCTGCCTGAGGCTGACACTGCATTGCTTAGGGTGCTCTGTTGACTTCCTGTCTCTGAACCTCTGATACTGGGCTTGGAGCAGCTTTATAACTGAGAAGCCCAGCAAACACCCGTCTCTTTCTGGGTGAGCCATGTGCCTGCGCTCCAGTGGACTCCATAGAGCTTACCATGTGAATAGTGGAAGCGCAGAAAACAAACCAAAAGGCGGGGGAGAAACTTGCCTGGCATATTCCAAATACGGGAAAAGAAAGATGGACGTGGAAGTGACTTTGGGTCACAATTGCTGGCCTGGTCCAGGGTGCAGACTCTCTCTGGTCCATCCTGCTGGAGAACTCCCCGATGTCCCTTCAGGAGCTCAGCTGCGGGCGGCCTACAGTCCCTCTGATGTCCACCCCATGGTCCAGCCTCAGGACCGAAATCGCCCGGGAGGCTGAAGAGGCTCCTGCATGGAACTGACAGAGACTCGTGGGCAAGGGGGGGCCCTTCCCTGGTCTCAGTCCCCTGGGGTCTGAGGTGGCACTTCCTGCATCCAGATCTCATTCCAGCCTCAAAAATGTATGTAGCCCTGTGGATTCAGACCCAGACTTGCCTGACATTCAAATCCAGGCTGCAGGGGCTGCAGAGTGGCCGGTACAACATCACTACTCCTCCCCCCCGACCCCTCCCTGGGAAATAGCAAGGATTGCACCTGCCCATGAGAGCTTGCACCTGAGAGCTTGGAAAAGCTCCAGGCTCATCTGAGAGGAGGTTGGCATCACTGGTGGTCTGAGGGCACGAGGACCAGGAGCCCTTCTCCCTGGAGCCCTTCTCTCCACGGTGCTCATGCTCAGCTCCAGGGCTAAGAGAAACGAATGTCCAAGCAGCAAGTTAACAAGTAACATGGCTGCCCCTTCACGCCCTCCCCCCAGGGGCAAGGTTCACAGGTGCGCCTTTGGCGTGCTAGACGGGGCATGGGAATTCCTGGGGCAGGTGGGGGGCAACTTCCCAAACTGCACGGGCACAGTCCACTGCCTGGGCTTGCTCAGCTGAGCCCTCCCGTGGGCAGGGGGCCAGGAACTCCCTGCTCCGGGTGGTGGGACGGTCTCCATCTGGGAGGCGTCCCCTGGGGAGGCGTGAGCGGGGCTCACATCACAAATGGAGCTCCGGAGCCAGAAAGATGGCCAACAGTAAGCCCAGTGAGGCCTTGGGGGGTGAAGGAAAGTGCTCCATGAGCTCTGGGGGGTCACGCAGAGGCCGGTGACGGGGCTGGAGCCTGGTTCCTCAGCTTCCTCCTTTGCAGTGACCGTGCACTGGGCCCGCTCCTTGCCATCTCCGCTTGAGCTCCAGGACTTGGGATGCGGGTGTTTTGTGCCCGGAGCAGGGAGGGTGTGTGCATCTGCACCCTCAGATCTCTCTGTGTGCGGCCAACAGAGCAGGTGGCTCTTGCCACAGAAGTCCCTTAGTAATAGTTAGTGGCTGATCAACAGCCACCTCCACGTGCCAGGCACTAGACTGGGTGTTTGTTACAGCAACCTGTGAGGTGGTGGAATTACACCCACCTCACCAGCCAGGGAACGGAGGCTTCTGAGGTTCAGTAAAGGCCCAGACTTGGTCAGAAAGGGCGGCGGTTGGGATTTAAAGTTCCCTTGTCCCTCCAAAGACCAAAGACCAGAACTCAAAGATGCCCCACTACTGTTCTTGAGCAGCAGCTGAGTGTGTAGCATGCATTTATTAAGTGCTGGGCACTGCCAAGCACTTTGCATATATTCTTTTCATTAGTCTTTCCAAACAATCCTACAAGTAGATGTTGTTATTCCTATTTTACAAAGGAGAAAAGAGGGGCGCAGGAAGGTGTGAAAAGTCTGCCCAGGGAGTGAATGGTGGAGCCGGGCTCAGAACCCAGTCTGGCTGTCGCATGGCAGCTGCTCTTTGGAATCTGCTTCCTGGAACCAGTTCCAGGGGCCTCTTTGAGGAGCCCCTGCCCTGAGCCCAGGGCTCCCCCCGGTGGACTCTTTCTTCTCCACCAATTTAGCTGCCTCTCACCTTCCCTACACCGGCCTGCCGCGCCCAGGTTTTTACAGGAAAGGCTGCCACCTAGTGGCCTAACTGAAAACTTAGCATTTACCAAGAGGACGCCAAGACTTGGGAAGCGGGGGAGCTTTGGGAATACTAGTAGATAAGCGGTTCTCAACCTTCCTAATGCCGCGACCCTTTAATACGGTTCCTCATGTTGTGGTGACCCCCAACCATAAAATTATTTTCGTTGCTACTTCATCACTGTAATGTTGCTACTGTAATGAATCGTCATGTAAATATCTGATACGCAGGATGTATTTTCATTGTTACAAATTGAACATCATTAAAGCACAGTGATTAATCGCAAAAACAATATGTAATTATATAGGTGCTTTCCGATGGTCTTAGGTGACCCTTGTGAAAGGGTCGTTTGACCCCCAAAGGGGTCGCGACCCACAGGTTGAGAACCGCTGTAGTAGATGCAGTCAGTCTCTGGGAAGAGACCCCGGCTGGAGCTGGCTTTTCAAGGGCTGCCTCACACCCAGAGTGCCAGTTCTGGGCATCGGGGGGAGGGTTTGGGCTGCCCAGGAGCCTCAGGACAGAAAGTGGGGCTTGGCCGTGGGCAGGTAGGTCAGAAGTTTGTTGGAAAGTCCTGACTTAGGCCCACCTGAGGCCCCCTGAAGGTAAGCCTCAGCTAGACTTTTTTGTTGTTGTTGTTAATCCTCACCCGAGAAGATTTTTCTTTTCTTTTTTTAAAATATATTTTTATTGATTCCAGAGAGGAACGGAGAAGGGAGAGATAGAAACATCAATGATGAGAGAAAATCATTGATTGGCTGTCTCCTGCACAGCCCACACTGGGGATCGAGCCCGAAACCTGGGCATGTGCCCTCACTGGGAATTGAACCGTGACTTCCTGGTTCATAGGTCGATGCTCAAACACTGAGCCAGGCTGGCTGAGCCTGCGGATATTTTCCCATTGATTTTTAGAGAAAGTGGAAGGGATGGGGAGAGCAAGAGCGAGAGGAACATCAATGTGAGAGTCTCATGGATTGTTTGCCTCCTGCACATACCCCGACCGGGGTCAGGGATTGAGCTTGCAACCGAGGTACATGCCCTAGACCGGAATCGAACCTGGGACCCTTCAGTCTGCCAGCCAACACTCTATCCACTGAGCCAAACCAGCTAGTGCTCAGCTAGACTTCTTTTTAAAAAAATAGATTTTATTGACTTCAGAGAGGAAGGGAGCGAGGGAGAGAGAGAGAGAAACATCAATGATGAGAGAGAATCATTGATCAGCTGCCTCCTGCATGCCCCACATTGGGGATTGAGCCTGCAACCCAGGCATGTTCCCTGATCGGGAATCAAACCCTGACCTCCTGGTTCATAGGTCAATGCCCAACCACAGACCCACGCCAGCCGGGCTCAGCTAACCCTCTCCCAAGGAGCTCTCCTTTCTCCCAGGTGCGGCGGGGAAGAAGCAACGTTGGGACGATGAGGCTTCCCCTGGAGAGAGCCCCCCAGATCCTGCCCTGGGTGTTCCACGCGGTATAGACACTGTCCCCAACCCCGAGAGGGGACAGAAGCCCATCCGCACTTCCCACACCTGCCCCTGTGTGAGGAGCTCGCCCTCTGTCCTCTAACCCTCCTCCGGGCTGTGCCACTCCAGCTGTGGCAGTCTCCCAGGCTCTGTGCTTTCTAACCCCCTCTCCCTCCACCCCCCCATCCCCGCCTCCCACCCCTCCACTTTGCTAATCGAAGGATTTACCAGGCAGATTTCTCCGAAGTGACGAAGTGACGAGAACCCCACCTTAGGCTCTGCTGGCCGGCAGGAGAATGTTCAGCGTCTGGGCCTGGTTTTCATTCCTGCCTCGTCCTCTCTGATGGGCCTGTCTCAGGCCACGTGCCTCCTGGGGGCGGGGGCGCAGTCCAGCACACAGAGGCCACCTGGGGAGTCTCGGGCCGCCAGTGCCCAGCCCACACCTGTGGAAATTCTGGTTTAATTGCCCCGGGACCAGGAGGTCGTGGCCGAGTATAGGAAGCTCCCAGGTGATTCTCATAGGCAACCAGCGACCTCATGCACAGCCATTGCTCTGCGCGTCTCCCTCCTGCCACACCCACTCCCCTCTCCGCCCGCCCGGAGTGCCCTCTCCACCGCCTACCTGGGGTTCTCCCACCCGGAGCCCCTCGCTGCAGTGCTCGGGAGAGACCTCTGGCCTCTCCTCTGGGCTCGGCATCTCTATGCATCTCTTCCGTGCCAGCTTTTAGCCTACTGTGCCCCCCACTGATTGGCTTGTGAGCTTGTCTCATACTTTAGACCAGTGGTTCTCAACCTTGGCTGCACATTAGAATCACCTGGGAATCTTTTTAAAATCCTGATTTCTGGGCCTCATCCTCCGGAAATTCTGTTTCTGGCCCCACCCCATTAGTAACAAAGAAACAGAATTTCTGGAGGATGAGGCCCAGAAATCAGGATTTTAAAAAGATTCCCAGGTGATTCTAATGTGCAGCCAAGGTTGAGAACCACGGCTTTAGACTGAGAGCTTTTGGACCATGTTTTATTTACCTGTGTATCCCCTGATTCTGACAGTGCCTGGGACAACACTGTGCTTGGGGACTGTGCCCCAACGGGTGTCCTGCTCAGATGCCAGTCTTCATGGTGCTGAGACACCCAACCTTCCAAAGTCACCCGTTCTTAGAAGTCCTGAGGCCATGAGCAAGGGTCTCATGCTGAGAAGCCTGGTCACATCCCCTGGACTGGGATCGGGGGTAGCACCCTCCCCACACCCTGGATGAAAATGCCTCCCCTATGACGAATGGGTCATGCCTGTTTCCATGTTTAGAAAATCTGGGCTTGGAGCAAAGATCCTATAGAATAAAACCCTAATATGCAAATTGACCAAACAGCAGAATGACCGGTCGCTATGCCATGCACAAACCACCAGGGGGGCAGACGCTCAATGCAGGAGCTGCCCCCCCCCCCCCCCCCCCCCCCGTGGTCAGTGCGCTCCTATGGCAGCACTAAGGAGGAGCAAGCCCGGCTTCTGGCTGAGCCCGGCTCATGGCTGGTGATCTCAGCGGCGGTGGCGGGAGCCTCTTCCACCTCCCCGGCAGCACTAAGGACCGCTCGGGGGATGTCTGACTGCCGGCAAGCGGACATCTTCCGAGCGGTCCTCTCCCCCCCTCCCCACCCCCCAAGTGCACTATTGTCGTGCACTGGGCCTCTAGTGAAATAATAAAACCCAGGAATTCTTGAGTACTTACGTGTGTCCATGACATAGGCAGTGTTTCATTGAATCATCCTAGCAGCCCTATCTATCAGGCCTCCCAGGGGGAAACTGAGGCTCACGGATGTTGCGCTGTGCGCAGACTGCTTGGCCTCACCAGCATCGTCTCCTCCCCTGCCTGGGCTCAGAGTCGGACTACATTTTCTAGTCTCCCGTGGGGGCGGTGGGGTCCGTGCAGCCCCGCGGAGTGTGCGGAGGGGTGTGCGTGCACCTTTCCAGGTGGGGCCCGTTAGAAATCGTCACACACGTGACCTTGGGTCTCTTTTCCCATCAACCAGCGGAATGGAGAGGACGTCAAAGATCCAGAGGGCCTGGATGAAGGCCGAGCCACCGACGGGAGGAGCCCAGGACCTTGGGCGACTGAGCGCAGTAACCAAGTCCCATCGTTGACCCACCGTGGACCACATATGAGTGAGGGTTCCATTTTTTGTTTGTTAACGTGTTTGTTTGTCTTGCAAAGCGGCTGCTGCTACTTAGCCAAATGGATACCCTGGGACCTTCCCAGGTCCCCCTGTTCAGTGAGTGTGGAGTTCGGGCCTGTTCCCAGGCGAGCCGACTTCCCAGGGCACCTGTACCCCGTCTTGTCCCCTGTGCCGCCTTCCGGCATTCTATGTCAGTGTGCAAATACTTCTGGAAGCGGTCACTTCATCCTGGGCTTGCCCACAGGTCACTCAGGGATGTCGGCACGGAAGAGAGTTTCAGGTTCTAGTAAAATTCGGGTGACATGACCCTGTGTCAGCCTCGCTAGGCGCCCAGCCCTCTGGGTCTTCCTGCCTGGACTTGGGGCTCAGCTGGCTGCCCCCCTGGCTTCTTGCCTGAGGTCAGCTCCCTGCCTTGCTGGGCCCCGTGGTTGCATGTACCCCAGGGAGACAGGACACGGTGGTCAGTGCCCCTTGTAGCTTCCACCAAACCAGGATTCGATCCGGAGGCTGTTCTGTGGGTTCCCGTCCACGTGGTCCTGGTGCCCGTCGGGTTAAACAAGGCGGCTGGGCCCGAGCACACGGAGGAGCTGTTTCCTGCCTTCTGTTATTTTCCCTGAAGGATACTGGGCCAAACCCTCGGCACTTGGGGTACAGGGTTTGCGTGTGCTTCCGAGGAGGAAGTCTCTGGAACACGATCAGGCCCCGGTTTGCGTGACCTGTTGGTGATGCTGCCAGGGCGCATGAGCCCACACCTGGTGCAAAGCCTCCCGGGAAACACCCGCCTGGCGAGATGGCCGGGAGGCAGCATGATTTAGGGGCTCGGGGTGAGGGACCACCGCCCTGGAGAGGTTTTGAAATCTGCTTCAATCTGATCCCACCACTTACCAGCTAGGCGCAGTGGTTCTCAACCTTCTGGCCCTTTAAACACAGTTCCTCATGTTGTGACCCAACCATAAAATTATTTTCGTTGCTACTTCGTAATGTTGCTACTGTTATGAATCATAATGTAAATATCTGATATGCAGGATGGTCTTAGGCGACCCTTGTGAAAGGGTCGTTCGACCGCCAAAGGGGTCGCGACCCACAGGTTGAGAACCGCTGGGCTAGTGGGATGACTGGCCTGTTCCCTCACCTGCGCAGTGAATGCTTTGCAATCTGTCCGCTCAATTCACTCCCATTTCTTCCTCTGTCACCCACAGTGCCTTCACCTGGGGTCAGTGGCCGGCAGCCTCTTCCTTCCTCTCACACAGATGACCCCGTCTCTCCCCTGCCTGTCCTCCCGGCACCAGAGCACTTGTTTGTGAAACTAAAATGGCTCCCTCTTGTGTTTGTTTGACAAAATGCAGCCTTCAATCATTGTATCTTCTGGCCCAGCCGGAGTTCTCACCACAGGCCCTTTGCATATGCGGCTCCCTGGTCTGGAAGCATGTCCTCCTCTCCTCCTGGTTACCTCCTACTTCACGTTCAGACCTCAGCACCTTCTGTGACACTGCCAGTCTAGCTCACATCCCCACTTACGTGCAGTCACAGCTTTATCAGTCTATCCCTTTCGGCACCAGCACCCCTGTCATTTTCTTCACTTCCCAGGGTCATTGTTTGACTGTTGTCTCTCTGCAACCCTGACCGTGAGTTGCACGAGGTGAGGACCTCTGTTGATGTCTATTCACCTCATTTATCCCCACAACTGAGCACAGGCCCTGGCACGTGGCCAGCTCTCAGTATGATGATGAGTGAATAAAAGGCGAGGATTAAGTGAAAGTATTGTGTGCAGGCACTTAGCACTGTTCTCGGCATCTATAAATATTAGCTATGGATGATAACATTCTGACTAGGGTTGGTGCACAAAAATTCATCTAAATCCTAAGTCCTCCTTTTATTTGGGTTGTCCTAAGCGTGCCCATTTTGAAGTAAATTGACCTAATCTGGAAGAAAATACAAACACATACACCAAGCATGTCAAACTCAAAGGCTAACACTGGCCAAATAAATGAGGCATGCGGCCCGTGGGCTGCGAGTTTGACATGCTTGACATACACACACTCCACACACAGAACTATACAAACACACGCACGTCTCTCAAAATGTGAAGGTGTTGGCGGTCAATTTCCTGCCGACACTTCCCAGAACTAGCAGGGAGAACCCTGGCTTCCCGGGAGGCCTGCAGGGACCCATTTAGCCTGGATGGGCCTGAGGGTCCTCACTGCCCGTGGGCCCCAGCCCAGACGCTCTTGCCCACCTGTGTCATGAGAGAAGGGGCTGCAGGTGTAAGGAGAGACCAGTCTAGAATGGAGAGCAGTCTGGGGGCCCTGAGAGACCTCCAGCAAAAACTCCTCCAAAACTTCAACATCCCAGCGCATCCATCCCCCTTTCTCCAGCAACTTGCCCCGTGCCCTCCCCTCAAAGCATTTCCACAGAAGACCAGTGTCCACAGGAGTTTTAGAGACTTTATTTATGTATAAACCATTTAAACACTTTGCCATAAATTATCTTTGCCTGTCCCTAGTCTTTGCTTAGCAGCAAATTAAAATTAATATAAAAACTCGATGAACAATTCATACATGTATATTACAAAAAAGTTCCTGTACCAAAGTTCTTATTAGGCATTTTTTTGTGTTTTTTTTTTAAACTCTTTTTGTTGTTGTTTTTTTTTTTTTTTTGATGGGTTTTCTTTTTTTTTTTTTTTTAAATTTTTTTCTTTGTTTTGTTTTCTCTCCTCGTGGTGACTGTCATGTGATTGTCTCAGTTTCTGGACCAAACAAACACACTAAGAATTTTTAAACCGGAAACAGTGATTGTGCCTCGAGGCTAAGGTATGTACAGGGTGATCGGAAGTGGTGCCCGTTAGCAAGAGTGTCACGATGCCACACCTCTACTGCAACTGATAACCCACAAACTACGGAATCTAGACGGACTACACCCTGTGACTGCGGATTACTGTCCACAATGGAGTCTTCAAAGACAAAAGAGTATGAAATCCCCCTGCGAGGACGAGAGCCGCCGTTCTGAATGGAAGGTACACTCTGCGCTCCCATAGGTGAGCCCAGGCCCCACGGTGTCGGGACCTGAGAGTTAAGTGCTGAACGGTATTATTTCGCTTTGACGTTGGATAGGAATTTCCTTTTCCTGCTCCCCCCCCTCGTGTTTTTTTTTTTCCTTTAAATTTTTCTTTAAAAAGTATGTCCAGTGCTCACTCTTTCACGTGTACGCCCCCCTCCCCAGTCGCTACGCACAAATCGCCCCCCCTCCCCCAAGTCATGTTTTAAATGCACCTGTATTGAAACGAAAAAAACGTCGGTAGTAGTTTGTCCATCAAGCAGTCTGATTGGGTCTCCTCAGCTGGTTGGCCCGGGTCCGGGGTTGCCGTCCCAGGGGAGTCTCTGCGTCGCTCACCTGCGAGTCAGTGAGGTAATAGCACAGGAGGCCTGCTCGCCTTCGTCTCTTTGTTTTTCAGTCGTGTGTTTGTTTTGCTTTTCGTTTTATTTGCGTGTGTGTGTGTGTGTTTTCTCTTTTGTTCCTTTTGGACATTTTGCGTCTCTTTCCTGTGTAGACCCAGAACAAGTGGGTCGTATGTTAGGGGAACTTGGAACGTGGTGTGTGTTCGTTCGTTCATTCGTTCATTCATTCGTTTGCTTTGTGTGTTGTTGTTGTTTCTGTTCTCGTTATTCTCTCGGAATTGTCAGCCGGGCTTTAGTCTGCTTTGGGAGGAGGGACGTCTCACTTGGTCAGTAGCATTGGAACTCAAAAAATGTGAGCTTGCTTGCCACTGGTCCCCAAGGCAGCCCGGCCTCAGTGCCCCGGTTAGGTCTTCATCTCCTTAGGAGAGGAGAGGACAGTTACTCCCGCGGAGCCATCCAGACACAGGATGGCAGCCGGCGATTGTGTTACCTCTTTCCCATCTCGTTCTGTCTTAAGAACTGGATGTTGCTGCTACAGTCTGCGAGCTCGGGGTACTGCTCCACGGGAAGCACGTAGTAGCCCTCGTACCCCTGCACGCGGCCCGCGCTCAGGAGCTGCTGCCGCTCGCCCTCAGTCCACAGGCGGCTCCCCTCGCGCCCGTCCCTGGCCCTCTGCTGCTCCTTGGCCCAGGCGGTGCCCAGGGCCCTCTGTCGGGCCTGGTCCAGCACGCGGGCCTTCTCTTCGTCCAGGGTGTCAGGGGCGAGGCCGTAGCGGATGCTGAGCAGCAGCGTGTTGTGCTGGAACTCGACGTTGGTGAACCTTCGAGTCCTGCCGTTGACCAGCAGCGTGGGCTGCGACACGGTCACGTTCACCCCGCTCTCCAGCACCTTGCGGCCAATGGTGGTGCCCAGCGTGACCAGGTCGCCGTCGGCCGCGCCGATCTTCACAAAGTAGTGGGTGTCCTTGCCCTCGACGCTGTAGTGCATTTTGTCCAGGTAGTAGGCGTTGTTCAGCACGGACGCCACCTTGCGGCTGTCCTCGCTGGCGATGCTGGACACGCCCGTGCTCACCCGCCCTTCTTTGATGGCGAACAGGACGCCTTTGCCGATGATGGGCGTGGTGGTGGCAAACCAGTGGCCGGCTTTCTCGCGGATGTTGGCGTGCAGCTTCTTAGAAATGACCTGCCCTTCCAGGGCCAGGAAGGCCTGGTTGTGCCTCTCTGTCGTCTGCTGGACCCCTGTGATGAGCTGCGGGTGTAAGAAAACACGAGAGCTGAGACCGTGGGCACAGGCTGGGAAGCTTGTTACAGAAAGGGAAGAGCTCGGCCTCCCTGCAAGACCGAGGCTTGCGTCTTTGATGACATGCACTGGCTGTTTTTAAAACATGTTTTTATTGATTTCAGAGAGAGGAAGGGAGAGGGAGAGAGATAGAAACACCAACATCGATCGGCTGCCTCCTGCACGTGCCCTATTGGGGATCGAGCCCACAACCAGGGTATGTACCCTGGGCAGGAATCAAACAGGTGACCTCCTGGTGCAGGGGACGAAGCTCAACCAACTGAGCCACACCGGCTGGGCTCGGCTTACCTTTTGAGACTGGGACAGGCTGGCATTTTCCAGGGCTCTGGTGGTGTGGCCTGTCCGCTGGAACTGTGCCCCTAACTAAAACGACGGTATGGGGGTTTGCCAGCTCACTGGCACCCGCGCCCAGGCCTCCCCACTCGCCTGATCTGTCCCTTGGAGGAGGAAGAGAGTCGCCACATTCCGAGAGCTCAGCTCGGCAGCTGCCTTGCCCACTTCACACCCAGGCGTATCCTGGCCTGAAGGGTGGGGTGTGTGTTTGAGCAGCTGGGAACCTGGCTGCCGTGACCTAGATTGTTTTGAGGCCAATGCCCTTGGTATTCATGAACTTTCTTGGGTTAAGACCTTGCTACTCAAAGTATGGCTGGGAGCGGGGGAACCCCTGGGCCCGCCCTGGTAGAAAAAAAACAGAAATCTCAGACCTCACTCAGGAGCCGCCTTCTAACCAGACAGACACCCTGGGTGGTTTGTAGCATATTCATGTCTGAGGTGCACCTGGCTTTGTGGGCCAGAGGGATGGTCCCCGGGCTCTGAGTCATTTGCCTTGGATTTTCGCCCTTTCTCCGCGGAGGGAGGAAATCACCGTTATCGCCTTGGCCTTCCGTTCTCCCCTCACACATTACAGCTTGTCTCCATTGGTGGTTGGGGGACAGGCTGGGATAATGGAAGAGGCTGTGTTGGGGAGGTAATGGCACTTAGAGAAATGAGAGAAATGATGGCTATTCATCCGCTGAGTGGTCCCCGAGGGGCCGGACGGAGAGAAGGCTGTTCTCAATTACCCAGCGGCTCCTCCTCGTCGCTCTCGTTACACAGTCTGGACCGTTCTCCAGCGCAGCTGGGAACTCTCAGGCCTTTATGGTGCTGAGCACTGGTTCCGTGGCGGGGGCTACGGGACATGCCGCCCACCCCGCCCGTCCCCTTGTGGCAGAGCTCGGAGCTGTACCCACGTGGAAAATGACCACCCCTCGGTCATCACCGAGAGAACCAAGGACAGATTATGTACTGAAAACTCACTCTGTATACGTTTGGGCCATAAAACCCTGACGTTTTATGCGGGGCATAAAAATATGCTTTAATGGGACAGAAACGGCAAAGCATCATTTTATGACGCCCCATAAAAGCCGAAAGGTTTATGGTATTACAGGCAGTGCAGATGGTAGGTTGCTGCTAGATTTCTCTGTGCTGTTGTTAATCAAGGAGTCACTCAAGGGTATATACTGAACAGCCCATGATACCACAATTAAGGTCGTAATCGAGGTTCTGAAGAAATGTGTGCTGCGCCAGACAGGTGACAGCATCGACGCTGGCTTTCCTGGGAAGCCACAGCGGTTCATGCATCTTTTATACCCAGCTCCGGTGTTTCCCCCTCTGCCCACGTGCCCTTGGCTCCCGTACAGTTCTGTTTGCAAAAGGGGACGGTGACAGTCCTGCGTGTTCTTGGCAGGAACCCCCGCTTACCTGTCCATTCTCACTTGCTTGGCTCTCTGACAGTTCATAGGGAGGAGGCACGAAATACATTTTGGCTCTTGGGAAGCCAGGAATGATGTTGCTGAGCTGAAATCCAAACATCACAAGCCAGCTTTTCACATCTATGGTGGAAACAAAAACAAGGGCTTCTGAAATCGCCGTGGGTGGGAAGCAATAGGGGATTTTGGAAAGAGAGCAAAATAAAACGGATGGGTGGGTGTGAATCCAACAGGAGAGGGAGGCAGGAGCCTGTGAAGGTCTCCTGGTTCAGACCCAGAGCTTCTTTGCAGGGGTTGGAGGAAGACGATGCCCTCCCACACTTGGTCAGTTGTTAGCCCCCCATGTGGTGACGTAGAAGAGCAGTGATGGAGCGAGGTAGATCTAGGTTCAAATGCCCTCGCCGTGTGACCTTGGACAAGTTCCTGCCCTTTCTCTATGCTTCAGGCTCCTCAGATGGGACTTGGGTAACCCCTGTGCCGATCTCGTTGGGTTGTTGTGAGGGCTGAAGGAGAAAACCCATGGGAAGGGCTTACCACAGTGCCTGGCACGTGGATTGCTCCACCCAGTCACCCTCCCATTCTCCTGGGCAGGTATTTAAGGGAACCTCTAATACAGGCCAGTGGGTGTGTTTAGAAGCTAGAGATACAGTGATCAGCTGGATGGGTAAGTGGTGATCGTGAACACTGCGCAGGACATCTGGGTGGGGTGCTGCCCTGCACTGGCTCGTGATGGAAAGGAGAGTCTGTGAGTGTGTGGAATGCAGAGTCCTCTGGCTCCTGAGCCCCTTGGCTCAGGTGACTACTCTTCAAGGAGAGGCCAAAGAGAGCCCTGTGCGCTCAGAGTAAGACTGCCCTCCTCCCGCTAGAGGGCAAGATTGAGTCTCTTGCATTGGGAATCATACCTCCTGCACCCTGGGTCCTGCCCTCCACTGAACGGTCCTGACTCTCACAGGAAGACTGTGTCCCTCAGAGCACCTGGCCTCCTCCCCCAGTGACCAGTGGAGAGTCCTGGACATCCATCCCTCACCACACTCACAGCCTCACCCACACCATCGGCACCCCAACATCACATCTTCTACCCAGCTCACGAAACATGTCCATTGGGCTCTGGAACTCACATCCATCAGCAGCAAAGTCCCCCGTGTCATCAACCTCCTTCCAAAGGCTCCTTTCCCTTCCTGCTCTAACTGAAACCACCTCTCCCCCATGGACGCTGGTCTGTGTGCTTCTCCTACAATCGCTGAACCTGAGGTATGAGAGCTCCTTGTTGCAGTCATTACTGACAACAGGCCACTCACCTGCATTTCTTCATGCTTTTCTTCTCTACTGTCATTATCCATCTCTGTTCCTGAATTCATTTTTAGTGGTTTCATTATACAAGCACTTGATCCTTCAACTTGCTGCCCTCTTAGTTCCTTGATAATCCTCCCTCGCTCATTCTCATCTTCTGTCATGTCATTTTCATGCACATCACCCTGGGACCACTGCCAGGATACTCATTTTTGTAACCTGACATGCATACTCCTTGACCCTCTCCCCTCCCTAGGACCCTCAATCCATCCTAACCCTCTTTCCCTCATCCCTCAACATCTTGGTCTCTGCTTCTCTCACTGAGCACACATTCCATGGCCAAGCATTAGACTCATTCCCTTGTGTATAGGCGCAGATTCTCCCCTTTCTCACTTCTTCACACTTGCTTGTTGAAGTCACAGTTTTGGTTAAATTTGAGTCTTTGCTCATTCCATGTTTGGAGCTGTGCAGCTGAATGTGCCTGGAGAAACGAATGTAATCATGCTGACTGTGTCACTTTAAATTCCTGACCACCAACCCTAATTGTGCCTTCAGTGGTTCTCAACCTTCCTAATGCCGCGACCCTTTAATACAGTTCCTCATGCTGTGGTGACCCCCCAACCATAAAATTATTTTTGTTGCTACTTCATAACTGTAATTTTGGTATGCTATGAATCATAATGTAAATATCTGATATGCAGGATGTATTTTCAGGGGTCGCGACCCACAGGTTGAGAACCACTGCTAGTTGCCTGGCCATCTGACTACGTTCCCTTCCTCCACTCAGGCATCCTCCCATTCTCCTGGGTGATTTTACATCTTCTCATCTCTGCTTTCCCTTCCTCCCTCTAGCGGCTGGCCGTGTTTCCTGTTCTCCCGAGAAAACTGATGCAGCTAGAGGGGAGTTTCCGAAACTCTCTCCCAGCATCCGTGCCCACGTTCCCCACCTTCTGCCTGGAGCTGTTTAAGTCACCCCTCCACTTACGCACTAGGTCACATCCTTTCCTGGCCACTCAAGAGCATCACTCCAGCAACTCTCTCCCCCCCATGTCACCAATGTCCTCTTCTTTCAATGGATCAACCTCATCAGCATACAAACATGCTACTAAATGTCCACCCTAAACAATTCCTTCCTTGTCTCTGCTTCTCCCTTTAGCCATCACTCATTTCTTATCCCCCTTTCAAAAAGTTTCTCAAACTTAAAATAATTTTCTATACTCATTGTCTCCCATTCTCTTCCCATTCTCCTTTGAAACCCTCAACCTGCCCTGGCTGGTTTGGCTCAGTGGATAGAGTGTCAGCCTGTAGACTGAAAGAAAGGTCCCAGGTTCAATTCTGGTCAAGGGCATGTGCCTGGGGTTGTGGTCTCGGTCCCCAGTAGGGGGCGTGCAAGAGGCAAGCCAATCAATGATCCTCTCTCATCATTGATGTTTCTATCTCTCTCTCCTTCTCCCTTCCTCTCTGAAATCAATAAAAATATATTTAAAAAAGCATTAAAAAAGCATAAAAACAAAACAAGCAAACAAACAAACAAAAAAAAGCGCAACCTGGGCATGTGCCCTGACTGGGAATCAAACCTAAAACCTTTCAGTGCATGGGACAACACCCAACCAACTGAGTCACATGGGCCAGGGCTTAGCATTCCTTTTTATGGCTAAAGAATATTCCATTGTTTGGATAATACTACATTTTGCTTATCCATTCATTAGTTTATGAATATTTGGGTTGTTTATACCCTTTTTCCTTACTATTACGAACAATGCTGCTATGACCACTGGTGCACAGGTTTTTGTTGAAAATCTGTTTTTAGCCCTGGACAGTTTTGATCAATGGTTAGAGAGTTGGCCCTTGGACTGAAGGGTCATGGGTTCAATTCTTGGTCAAGGTCATGTACCTTGGTTGCAGGTTCAATCCTTGGCCTGGGGTTGGGGTGCATGCGGGAGGCAACCAATTGATGTCTCTGTCTGTCTCTCTCCCCCTTCTCCCTCCTTTCCACTTTCTCTAAAAATCAAAGGAAAAATATCCTAGAGTGAGGGTTAAAAAAAAAGAAAAAGCCTGTTTTCACTTTTCTTTTTTTTTTTTTTTTTAATATATTTGTATTGATAGGTGCTCAGTAAGTGTCCCTGGAATGAATGAATGAATGAATGAATGAATGAATGAAATAAACACTGAACAAATGTGGCAAAGGCTTCCCTGGCTGGTGTAAGGGTGACAGAGGAGCTAGCTATCCCTGCCTCAGAGCATGCTTGTGAAGGGGATAGGTCTGCCCCAGGACTGTCATGAGTTAATGCTGACTTTGTTTGTTTTTTTTAAAAAATATATTTTATTGATTTTTTTACAGAGAAGAAGGGAGAGGGATAGAGAGTTAGAAACATCGATGAGAGGGATCGAACAGCTGCCGCCTGCACGCCCCCCACTGGGGATGCGCCTGCAACCAAGGTACATGCCCCTGACCGGAATCGAACCTGGGACCCCTCAGTCCACAGGCCGACGCTCTATCCACTGAGCCAAACCAGTTCGGCATGACTTTGGTACTAAACATACAGGCTTGTAAGAACCCTTGAATGGGAGGGAATCTGGGATTCATGATGCATTCGTTGGCCTTGGGCACAGTAGTCCCTTGAGCGACTTGGCAATGACATATTAGCGCTAGCCCATTTAAGAATTATTTAACAATGCAGGCTTGAGATTGCCTTCAAAAGTGTGTCAGCATCCAGCAGAGAGAAGCCTGGCTTTAGTGCAGCAACAATCACATATTGACGAAGCAGCTGTTTTGTGCCGGATGCTGTAGAGCCTGGCTTTCCCAACTGTGGATATTCATTTTTGAATGGCCATTCATTTTTGAATGGCCTCGGCACCGTTGTTTGGCCATATCTACATATCACCTGCGCAGGCATTTACTTCCTGATTTCGGAAAAATAAAGTTTTCTTTTTCACTTAAGCCAGTCCATTTTTTCTTGAAGAAAACTCTTAAAATTTTTCAAAAATTATTTTTAAAATTGATTTTTAGAGAGAGAGGATGGGAGGAGAGAGAATTACTGATGTGAGAGCGAGACAGTGACTGGTTGCCTCCTGCACACCCACAAACTGACCAACCTAGAATCAAACTGGCAATCTTTCAGTGCATGGGTTGACACCCAACCAACTGAGCCACACTGGCCAGGGCTTCCCTCAGTCCATTTTTAAAGACAGACATTGCTACTACCATCAATGAGAAAGGAGACTCACTTGAGGCAAACAGAAAATAACTGTAAAATTAAAACAAAGAAAACAGAATCGATGCAATTAAATTGAGCATGATTTTGTTGCCAGCTACTGAGGGAGTCTTAGGTCTGCTCTCTCCATTAAAAAGGGAGATCAGAAGTGTTAATGAGGTGGCAA
This sequence comes from Myotis daubentonii, assembly GCF_963259705.1. Taxonomy (NCBI): domain Eukaryota; kingdom Metazoa; phylum Chordata; class Mammalia; order Chiroptera; family Vespertilionidae; genus Myotis; species Myotis daubentonii. Next base: position 103,430,364 of record NC_081844.1, on the reverse strand, counting down.
ACACATCCCAGTGTCCAGGGTAGACTTTCTCCGCCTCAACTGATTGGGAGGACTACAAGGAGGACTGACAAGAGACTAAGGTCCCCATCTGTGTTTCCATGCTGCTTAGTACCTCAGCTGCACACCTTCACAGAGACGTGGGCTGTGCAGGGAGTTCCCTGAAAGGCAAGAGAGGTCTTTTCCCTGTAGGATCCTCCCCAGCACTCAGGAGGTGATTCCTGGCCCCTGCCTTTGAGACCAGGGATTTGAAGGGCCACACCCACGAATAATAACTGCTCACGCCACCTGCCTTTTTTACCTTCTAACATGGCTTGGTTTCTGAGTCTAAACCTTCTGTAAAGTGTTTATTCGAGTTGCTGGTCTCCTCCTCCATTCGGCGGGAGGCATACCTGGCACCACAAGCCCCCTCCTCCCTTGGAAGTCACTGGTACGTGACGGGCTCCTTAAACATCTGGCAACCTGGTGCCTCCTAAGAGCTCATTCCCTCCCTCTTCTCAGGTTCTCCAACGCATCTGGAAGCACGTTCTCTCTCCAAAACCTGCTGTCAGCACAGCAGCTTGGTGCTAAGCAGAGATGGGAGGAGGGGGTGCGGGAAGGAGGAGGAGGCGCCTTCCTCCTCACCGAGGGAAAGGAAACCCCACAAAATCTGACTTTATGCTCACAGGTGCCTGGGGTTATAAACCCAAAGACCCACTCAGGACAAGGGGTGGGGGGAAAATGCAAGTCATGGTGGGTGACACCTAGGAGGTTCACTTGGCTCCAAATTTGTTGGGGTTTCCAGTTTGCCAAATCCATGCCACTCAGAGCAGAATTTGGATCTGTTTCAGGGTGGAGCTGGAGAGTCCTCCCTCCACACCCCAGAAGATGATTCAGGGGTGGCGTCCCCACTCTTCATATACGAAGTTCCCATGTCCAAGTTCATTGCTGTGTATGCATAGCAACCGCATTCCATTCGCCTTCGTGCTGGGCCAAGTGCGTTACAAGTCACAATTCATTTACTTTTCCCAATCCCATGGGGGAGAACTATTATTATCACCATTTTGCTGATGAAGAACTGAAAGCTCAGAAAGGTTAAGACGTTTGTTCAAGTTACACAGCAGGTGATGGGCAAGGCTAGAACGTGCTCATGGCCTGAGGACAGACCAGGCTCTGGGCTGGGCTCTGGTCCAGGTTTGTCCAGGACTGGGGAGTCTCCTGGGATGCTAACATTGGGAGGGACATCTGTCTCCCTGTCTTTTTACTAATACCTTTTAATCACAGACATAGCAATCATCAATATATCACCTTAAAAAAAGAACTGTTAAGCCAGGCCATCGTGGCTCAGTGGATTGAACATGTCCCATGCACCAAGAGGTCACGGGTTCAATTCTCGGTCAGGGCACATGATTGGGTTGCGGGCTTGATCTCTAGTAGGGGGTGTGCAGGAGGCAGCCGATGGATGGTTCGCTCTCATCAATGTTTCTATTTCTCCCTCTCCCTCTTTCTCTAGAACCAATAAAAACATTTAAAAATATTAAAAAAAACCCCCCACAACTGTTAAAAAGGCTGTATTTTTGGAGCCCGTGAGTGGGAAAGGAATCTTTCCTGACCTCCGTCGCCCCTTCCTGGCAGCTGCCCCTCTGCTCCAGCCCAGGTGTCTTGGAGCTGCTGACGGGGCCTCCCCCGCCCGCTCTCCAGGGCGCCTCTTGCATTCAGAGAGCAATTTCCCAACAGCCAAGGTGCTCTTGGGCACCAGAGAGAAGGTTCCGTGCTTCCCGTTCCTACCGACTACATTTTAATTATTCTTCTGCTTAAATGGCTAGCGGCAAGTTCAACCACTCTGCTGCTCTCCTAAGTGGCAAATGAAGGCTCATTGAGATGAGGTTACAGATGAGCCACCGTGGGTGCGCAGAGTGGAGACGAGTTGGTGTTCTCCGCGGGGGTCCCCGCTCCAGGGGTCCCCTCCCCCTGACGGGGCAGCGGGGGTGGGCCTGTGCCTGGCCCTGCTCTCCCCGCAGCTCCCTGGTCCAGCTGGGACGGGAAACATCAGCCCAGGCCACGTGGCTTCTCTAACACTACCGTTTATGTCAGACTCTTTCGAATAGTTTCCGGATTTAATTTTGTTGGACTTGGTTCAACCTGATTTAATTCACATTTATTGAGTCTGAAGCGCTGGAACCAGGAAAGCCGCCTTCCTGGGGCGCAAGGCTCGGGAGCGCACGTGGGTGGCGGTTCGCGAGCCGCCGGAGGGGAGGGGAGGGGACCCCACGGCATGAACGGCCGGTACCGGACCTCGCCTCGCGGGGTCAGCGGCTGGTACTGGACCTCGCCTCGCGGGGTGAGCGGCCGGTACTGGACCCCCGAGATGAGTGAGGCAGAGGCGGCAGCAGTGTCGCCAGCGGCCCCCAGTGGCGACTCGCCAGTTCGCGTCTCTGGGGCGATGGCGGTGCGGGGACGAGTGCCCGCGGAGCCACAGAAAGCAGGCGGCGGGATCCGAGCTGCCTCAGGCTCCGCTGCTGGGACCCCGCACCCCTAGCGCCTCCCCGCCATCTGCAACCGCAGCCTCGGGGACCCCTGCGCCCCCAGCCGGAGTCAGACGGACTGGCCGGTGCTGCCTGGCAGTTCCAGGTCCGAATGGTTACGGATCCATCAACAGGAAGGACACCCAGGCGGATGTTACAGAAGCCCCGCCTCTGCGCAGCCTTGGAGAGACTGTGGAAGGAGAGAAGGTGCAGAAACTGCTCACATAACTGGGCCCAGGGGGTTGCCAGTGAAGGGCAGCCCCTTTGCCCCCCTCAGGTCCCCCCCAGTCCACGTAGATACCGGGTGAATGGATTCACCGCCGGCCTTGCCCAGCTGCCCCACCAGCGGTGGTGGCAGAAACAGGCAGCACAGGGAAGTGAGCTGAAGACACTTCGGGGAGGCCCAGAGGGTGGCTTCCATCACCTTCCTCTATGGACTTGGCTTTGGGCGAGGCCCAGGGACCCGGCACCAAATGGGTAGAACCTAAAGAGACAGTCCCATTGGAGGGGGACCCACAACTAGATGAGTGGGTGCCCCCACCCAGATTCCAGATACAGAAGGTCCTTCCGCCCCAGGCCACCCAGCAGCTAGCCTACCATAAGGTGAGGACGTCGAGACCAAGCCCAGCCGAGGGCCCATGGACGGCTCCCGGCCTGAGCCCAGCGCCCATGAAGCCGCCCCTCCTTCCAGTGAAGACAGCAGCAGCCCCCTGGGCCCAGGCAGCCCACAGCCCAGGACCGACCTCAGCCCCCATGAACAGGGGGAGGCCCCCCCACCAAATACAGCAGTGATTCCAACTCAGAGGACACCCAGAGCTACCATCTGGTATCTGCCAGTTCAAAACACCAGCTTTCCCCCCTTTTCCTGAGACTCAGGAGGCCAAAGCAAGAGCCTTCTGCTTTTTCTCTCTCGCCCCTACCTTGGGACGAAGGAAGGGGTCCGTCCTTTGTGTTGAGAGGCACCAACCCCCTCCCCTAAACCAGGCCGAGAAGGAGCCAGCCAGCTCTTACTGCTCCTGGTGGGTTTTCTTCCCAGCTCCAGTTTATTTTCTGGGTCCCCTCTACCACTGAACTTCGTGTGCCCCCTGAGCCGCCAGGAATAGCAAAAAGGTTCCCCCCCCCCTTTCAGAAGAACCAGGAAAGTGGCTGAGGGGGTCAGTGAGGTCGAGTGTACTCTGCGAATGATTTTGTTGGGGCCTTGGCAGCTGTAGGCACCTGTTCAGCTCATTTTGAGGGCTTTAAAAATGTGCCTCTGGCTGATCCATCCCTAAGGTATCCAGCGCCCAGCAGGGCTTAGGGAAGCACAGTTTGGGCGGTGGGAGAGTCTTCTCCTATGCACCCCCCCCCACACACACACACCGTTTCCTCCGTCTGGGACACTGTTCCTCCCGTTGCCCCCTCCCTCCCATTTCATAAAGATCTGCTCAAACGCCACCTTTTCAGAAAGGCCTCTGTGAGCACCCACGTAGACGCTGCCTATCATTCTCTAACCCTTTAGCCTATTTTATTTCTCTTCATCGCACTTATCATTATCTGAAACTATATACATATGTGTGTGTGTGTTTTCCTGAGAGGGGCTTTAATTTAAAACTGCAGTGAACTGGGGTCAAAAGTCAGGCTAAGCCACAGGGAAGAGAGGAAGCCTGGCAGAGTAGCATGGGAGTGCCTCCCAACGAGGTGCAGGGGGGAGAATGGGAGGGAGCCAGCGTGGTCGTAGCTCCTGGGCTCACAGGTAGCTCCTGGGCTCACAGGTAATCGCTGCTTCTGTTGGGGTTTGGGTCTCGGCTCGTCTGGAAAGGACCTGGAACTTGTCGATGAGGCATGGCATAGCCACAGGTTGATCGTTAAGGTCGAACTATTTCTCTCTGCAGCACGGGACATTGTGGGCCGCGCGGTGCTCCTGGTAACTGCTGCTTCCTTTCCTATCTGGGGGACGGACAAGTGACTCCTTGTCATGGGAAGGTTGGGGCCCCTGAGGCTTGATGCCTCTCTGGCCCATGGCCAAAAGCTGTTAAGTTTCTTGGAACTGGGGGCCTTGGACTTGGGGTCCCCGTGTTGTTCCTCTATAATGCATGGGCAGGCGAGATGGCCTTGGCTTCTTTGCTGGAAGTTGGTCTCTTTGGATCTCCATCCATCCATCCATCCATCCATCCATCCATCCATCCATCCATCCAGACTTCCTTGCTTATTTCCCTGAGGACGGGGACTTTAACTTGCTCTCCACTGCATCTCTGGTTCTAAGTATATGTTAGATGCTATGAAAATATTTGTTGAATGGGTGCATGGATGGATGGACATGTAGGTGGAGAAGACCCTCTCTGATGTCTCTCTTCATACCCTGTCAAAGCTTCCTGTGTCCTTCTGATTTTTACTCATAGTTCTTCTTCAGCCTTGAGCCCATTTCTGCCAACCAAGATCACCTTCATCAGGCCCAGTTTGACCCTTGGGGCCCTTCTGTAGTACATCAAACTTTTAAAATCTTAAGTGTCACACACACACACACACACACACACACACACACACACACCCCTTTGAGAGAAAGGTGTTTGTCTTGTTCAGCATTGTATTCCCCAGAAACTAGCCTGGTCACTCTAGAAATGCTTGTTGAATAAATAACAGGTACCTGTAAGGTGGCATAGACTTAATTCTGTTTTGTGTTATCATTGGTTATTTGTATGTGTGTCCTGCCAGCCTGGGGGTGAGGTGGGGAACTGGGTCTTAGTCATCTCCATACCGAGGCTAACTCATTGCTTCACTAGTGACGATGATGTTAACAGCATGAGCAGATGCCCTTTGGTGAACATCCACCGTCTAACTGCCAGGTACTAGACTTCACCTACATTAGAGTTCATGTACTTTTCAAGACCACTCTCTGGGATGGTTTTATGAGTGTCCTTTCACAGAGAAGGAAACTACAGCTCAGAGAGATTGGACAAGTAGCCCATGGCCCATTGGTTTATAAATCGAGGAGGAGAATTGGAACCAGATAGCTCTGACACTAGCGTCCCTTTCTTTCCCTCTTCCTATGGTGGTTTTCCTCTGTGGGGGTAAAAAGCCTCTTATAAAACTTATTTCAACTAAATGGACTTGCAAATGGTCAGGACATCTTCAGACTGACTTGGTGACTGCTCTGTACTGCTGTCACTTGACTGTCCTAGATACTGTACAGCCCAGGGTTTACAGTTCTCCACATTCTCCTAGTATAAGACATAAGACCTTCTTTTGAGGTTCCCAATGGTGTACCAGGACAACCACCCCACAGGGAGCCACTGCCCAACTGAGGCAGCAGTGTCCTCACCTGTCACGTAGTTCTTTAAATCCAGCTCATTGCTGAGAGGATTGTTGCTCTTGAACATGTACAGGTTAAAGGGGGCTGGTTCCTTGCCCACGTTTTTCCACATGGTGTAGTCTGGAGAGGTCCATCGTCCAGCCAGCACATCATAATCACGTTGAGTGAAGTGGACCAGTTTGGTCAGGGGATCGTAGAGTCCCCCATGGAAGCCAATGACCATCTGGAAGTCGGGGTTGGAGTCATAATAAATCTCCCCATAGGCTGTATATTGCAACTGTTTGATCATGAGACCATTGATGCTGAACACAGCCAAGGGAGTCCCTGTGTTATCTGAGGCAACATAGTACTCCTCCCCACTGCTGCTCTCCATGGCAAAGAGGTGACCTTGGAGGTCATAGTAGAGCGAGGTTATCTCTGAATTGGAGTGATTGTAGACATGGGTGATGCGAGTCGGGTTGTGGAGGTCAGAGTAGAAATATTGCAGATGGTGGCCCAAGTTGGTCTTGTAGGAAGCCCGCCGCCCCACACCATCATAGCGGTATTGGACGCTCCACCCACTGGCCTTGTTGTAGGCTCTCGTCAGGAGGCCCTTGGAGTTGTACTCGAAGATGTCAGCCCCTCGCTGGCACAGATAGCCATCATCGTCAATTTTGTACTGCACATCGCCAAGTCTGGTTATCCGATCCCGGAGGTCATAGCGCAAGGGCATAAGGCGCACACTATTGCCCGGGTTCAGCAAGTGAAGGTTCCCGTTGAGGTCATAGCTGTAGCGCCAGGTCGGGCGGTCATTGACAGCCACACTCTGAAGCTGCCCATCCCCGTCATAGTCATAGGTGTACTTGGTGGTGTTGGCATAGGGCCCCAGTTTTAGCTCCCTCTTGATCACTCTTCCCATGCTGTCATATTGCACCGTCATCCAGTACATGAGGGACCTGAACATCTCGTACTGGACTTCCTTGATCCTCCCGTGGGTGTCAAAGTGTTTGCTGAGGGTCATCACGGCGGTGGTAATGATCTGGTTGATGTCATAATAGATAACTCCAAACTTGCCAAAGTGCTCCACCTTGCCCGAAATCTCATCATAGCGGTAGAGGTCAACAGGAAGGGGAGTTTCACTTATGACGGGCTTAATGCTTGCGATCCGGAAGCTGTTGTCATGATAGGTATAGTCGAACCTGGCATTGACCATGCCTTCCTCAGAAAACCTATAGATCTGCTTGTCCACGAGCGGGCCAATCTTCCGGTACCGGATGGTGCAGGAGAAGCCCCCACTTTGGAGGTTGACCATCTTCAAAACACCAGTGGTCTCGTCGTACCCAAAAGTGACAGCAGTACTGTCATAGACAATCTCTGATAACTTGGAGAGTTTCCCATACTTGTAGAATACCTGGCGCCCGGTGCCCAAAAAGGACGTCTTCAGGATCCGGCCATCATCACTGTAGTCAAAGATGACCGAAGCATTGCTTTCAGGCGGGTTGTAAATGTTGCGGATGTAGCCAATGGAGGTGTGCGTGGACATGCTGTGCCGGGCGACGCTGGGCATGGTGACGGCGTGGAGACGGTCGGAGGAGTCATACTCAAATATGTACTGACGCTGACTCTGAAGCAGGAGGACCATGGACTGGAGGATGGAAAGGGGAAGGAAATCCATGAGTTGGCTTTTGAGGACCAATCACTCACACGGACAGAATTTATGCCATTTCTCCAAAAGTCCATTCAAAAGGCACGAGGGATGGGGAAGTTTAGACCAGAGATTATGAGTAGGTTGATTTCATCGGGCATGCCAACTCTGATGGATCAGGGTGGCTGTCCAGAACAGCGCTTCTCAAACCTTAATGTGCATGTGAAATACCCAGGGATCTTTTTAAAAGGCAGATTCTGATTCATTCATTCTGGGAGGGGCGGGGCCTGAGAATCTGCTTTTATAACAAGCTCCCAGGTGGTGCTGCTGTTGCTTGGAGGGCTTGGAGGACCGAGCTAAGAGGCATTGGTTGAGTTTGCCTATAGGCTCAATAACAAGAAATCCTGAGATTGTTTAGTAATGACTTGCCACTGACGCAGCAGGGGACAGGTGTGACACACATACTATGTTCCTGCCACCCCTGATTAAAGAGAAAGCACAGCCTCCCTTTAGAAGCTACTGAAAAGATTAAATAGTTCAGAATCATTGATTCTTTGGGTAAAAAAAATGGCCTTGAACTTGAGGCCATTGGGAGATTCCTGCCTCCTCTGGTCAACCATTCCAGTATTTTATGGCATAATGAGAACAGTATTCGGGAGGGACCCAAGGGACAGCAGCCCCTCTCTTGCAGAGGAGGTAACAGCTCTGTCTGCAAGGGATCACTAATCAGGAGGCGAGGAAGGAATGAAATGGACCTGTGTCAAGGTGAGTCCAGCAGCTTCTGTCTAATGACGAGATGACCAGGGCAGCCTCAAAAGTCGTGACTTGTGTCTTGAAGGGACCTCTTTTTATTGCATGGCCAACCTCCGCAGACCTACACGGAGACCTGAACCTGGCACTTTTAGACACAGGGAATCTGTGGAGAGGATCCGTTGGCTGGTTCAACAATAGGCCCAGGGGCAGGGTGTTGCTCTGTGTGCTTGAGTTTTAAGCACAATCTCTTCCTCTGATGGCTAAATTTCGGGCAAGGCATTTCTAATTTATAAGTAATTTATAAGAAATGATTAGCCATTTCTAATTTATAAGGAAGGATTTTTACTTTGTAAGTGATGATTAGCCATGTTGCCAACGGGTTGATTCTGTCAGCTTCAACAGCACTTATTAGGATTTTTGGAATAAAATCAGACAGTCTATCCGTTTTGCCATTCCTGCGTATCTAGTACTTATTTTTTTTTTTTGCTTTTAATGGTAATAGTGCTGAGCTATGAATAACATTTCATTCAGATTGCCTCCTTCCCAGTGAGGGAGGAGAGTGGGAGGGGAACCCTTGTGGAATCCAAGTAAAGATGTTCAGATGCCTTATAGCAAAGTGTATTCGGTCAGCTGAAAAAGAGCAGCCTTAGCAAGAGACAGCCCCGCTGGCCCAGGGTGGCACGGGTACCCACCTTGTCAAGGTAGGAGTAGCTCCACACTTTCCCGTCAGCAAACATGCGTGACACGATCCGGCCTTGCTTGTCGATGTCTGTCCTCTCACTCATGGCCCCACGCTGCAGGCCAGCCAAGCGCCCATTGAAGAAGTACGAGACATTGACGGCTGCCAACCCGCTGCTGGGGAGCCAGAGGAAGGGACGGCCCACCTGGTCGTAAATGATCCTCAGGGTGAACTTCCGGTGATCATCATAGATCTTTTCCGTTCGAATATTCCGGTCATAGTCGATGGACAAGAGATTCCTTCCGTGGACCTAGGCAAACACAAAGGGCCTGGTTTGAAATATACCGCCTGGACGTGTTAGCTCAGGCTTTTATGGAGGACGTGTTTGGCGCGGCTGGGGCACAGTGTGCGTCGGAGGAAGAAATAACCTTGAATTTACCTAGAGGAGCGCTTTCTAAACTCTTACATCACGGTATGCATAGAAAATGGCAATATTTGTAGGATGTACTGGAATACAGACATGGGGCTGCTTAAGGTCACTGATGGCTGATCTGGGCATGGCAGCCAGGAGCAGTCACATGGGCTGGGACTTGCACAATTACAAGGGTGCCACCAGGTTGTAGAAAGCGTGGACGGCGACAAATGTGCGTGCACGGCCACCGAGGGGCCAAGAGGATTTGTATATTTGCACACTTAGAACCGTTTTTGGCCATGTCATCAGCTGAGCAGCTAACAATCTGTAATAGCAGGTGCCAGGATTTCTTCTGAAGCCTTAAGTAGAAGTACCCAGGAGGGTAGGGAGAAGGTCTTGGAAACCCATATTTTACAAAGACCTGGGAATCTGAAGGCTCATTCTTATGTGCACTCCTTTACTTCTATGTAGAGAAAAATCTTACCACTGTCAGGGATGCAAGAACTCAGTGGGGAGACCTCAGCAGGGCTAAGAGATGCCAAAAAAGGGAAAGGCTGACTCTTGAGGTTTACCTAGTCCTGAGAGGATGGCTGGAAGTGAATAAAATGAGGCCGACTCAGTCAGGCTCTTTCAATATAATTGACTGCAAATCCAGACGTCCCTGGAGTGACTGCTGAAGGCAACGGAGGATATAAACAGGCAGAGGGAAGAGAGGGGAGAGATGTCTGGTACCTCCTCACCTTACCCTAATGGTTCACTAGCACCTAATGATAATAATGATGCTGGTGATGATGATGGTAACAATAACTTTCACATGGGCTGAGGGCTAGTGTGTATAGGCATTGAGTTAGGCGATTTGCATCTATTGTCTGAACTGATGCTCACAAAGATCACTGGATAAATGAGGAAACTGAGCTGGAAACAGAGAGGTTACGTCCTTGCTCAAGGTCTCACAGCAATGACGTGGTGGGGTTGGTCTGGGATTTACTAGTAGCTCTAAAGACTTTGACCAGTTAACCACTTAGACATGTAACCAGGTTTACTGCTTCCTGTGTTATATGTGCATTGAGTGCCCTGAGGTATGTCCACCAAGGCAGAGACTGTAAGGCAATGCCACGGCCCTGGAGGGCTTCATGTTGCAGCGTGATGGGGAGACAAGGACTTCTTCTAATACCTCAGACACCTGTATTCTGCAGAGCAGTATTGTACTCAGGTAAAGAACGACATTTCACAGCTTCCTTTGGAGACAGGGGTGGCTAACACGATGTAAGTGATAGTTACTAGCTCGGTCTTCTGGGAACCTTGAAGAAGCCGACTCAGCTAAGAAGTAGGCACCCTTTTGTTTTCCCCGCTTTCCTCTCCTCTTAGGTGGAATGTGGACGTGAACTCTGGAGCTCCAGCATTCACCTTGTGACTATGGGCTGGCTCTGAGGATGGAAACCTCAAGGATGATGGCTCACCCAGAGAAAGAGTCTAGATCTCTCTCTCTCTCTCTCATTCTCCCTCTCTCTCTCTCTCTCTCTCTCTCTCTCTCTCTCTCTCTCTCTCCCTCTCTCTCCCTCTCTCCCCGTTTACCTAGGTGTCTTTTTTACAAAATATATTTTATTGATTTTCTACAGAGAGGAAGGGAGAGGGACAGAAAGTCAGAAACATCGATGAGAGAGAAACATTGATCAGCTGCCTCCTGCACGCCCCCTACTGGGGATGTGCCCGCAGCCAAGGTACATGCCCTTGACCAGAATCGAACCTGGGGCCCTTGAGTCCGCAGGCCAACGCTCTATCCACTGAGCCAAACCGGTTAGGGTGACCTAGGTGTCTTTAATGGTCATCCATACCAACCTTGAATTGCTTACCTCTAGACTCCTTTTAGATCATAAAAAATAGCACGTTATTCCTATATCTCTGTTATATTGCAGTTGAAACTAATCTAAACTGATATAAGCCCCTGATGCTTTGACAGGTACTGTGCTAGGTGCTTTAGATACCTTATCCCAGTTTAATTCTCACAACAGAAGTAGAAGTTATTTTTTGCATGGGCAGTTAGCTCAGAGGGGGACATAGCTAGACAGGTTCAGGGGCTGGATTTGAACCCAGGACTATTTGACTCTTCAAACTGTTGCTGTTTCCGTGTAGAGAAAGGGATAGAACATTTAGAACATTTGGAAAAGCCTGGATATAGGGATGAAGGTGGCAAGTTCTTGGGATTATAAGAAGCTTAGCTTTCAGCAGAAGATGAACACCATCAGACTCACAGCAATTGGGAAGAACAGTCAAGAAGACAACAGGGGAGGGGTAGCACTTTTTTTTTAACCAGTCCAAACTTAATTCTGCCAGAATTACTGGGGATCTTGACCCCACATTAGAGTCACACAGGCTGGGGTCACCTCCTCTGGAGACAGAAGTTTGGCCACATCGGGTTGCTCCATTTGGGACAACTGCAGAAGATTCCCAGACCTGCGAGTTTAAGAATTCCAGCTCAAGCCCTCGCCAATGTTTTATTCAGCAGAATGAATGATGCGGCAAGAGGGAGGAAGGATGTTCAGCGTTCCCTGAGCCAACTGCTAGTGACACCCCACCATCTCCTATCTCCTATCCCCATTCCCTTTCCCTATCCCCCCTTTTGCTTCTCTGATAACAGTGTATAGCCCCCAGTGCATTTATTATTCACTAGAGGCCCAGTGCACGAAATTCATGCACTTTGGGGGGGGGCCGTCCCTCAGCCCAGCCTGCACCCTCTCACAATCCGGGAGCCCTTGGGGGATGTCCGACATCCTTAGCGCTGCAGTGGAGGCAGGTGAGGCTCCCGCCACTGCCACTGCACTTGCCAGCCATGAGCCTGGCTTCTGGCTGAGCGGCAGTCCCCCTGTGGGAGCTCACTGACCACCAGGGGGCAGTCCTGTGTTAAGCGTCTGCCCCCTGTGGTCAGTGCATATCATAGTGACTGATCGTTCCGCTGTTCAGTCGATTTGCATATTAGCCTTTTATTATATAGGACTGAATGTTAATTCTGCGCCAACATCAGGCTTGGCGCCTGTGGTGGAAGGCGGGACGAGCACCACCAACAGAGCCATGTGGCCTGAGGACCTATGATGCTCTTAGCCTGCTCCGAGCACTGCCCTTGTTTTATCTTATTCAATCCTCACAATAACACTCCTAGGCGAGCACTGTTATTATCTTCCTGTGACATGCAAGGCATGACTAGGTTTAAATGCCCTTGCGCCAGCTTATACAAGTGGTAAGTTGTACAGCCAGGACCCCAAGCAAGAGTTCATGGTCTTCACCTGGCTCAGTCCTGCCTCTCCGACCAGCGCATGTGATTCCATCAGGCATGTGATTCTAAACCGCGGGGGCTGCTGTAGCAAACCCTGCTGCTGGACTCCACAGCACAGAGTTAGCCCCCAGGGAATAGAAGCGGGTGGTTCTGACGTGTGCTCTTGGTTAAAATATTTCAGTATGGGATGGCCAGCATGGCTCAGTGGTTGAGTGGTGACCTATGAACCAGGAGGTCATGGTTTGATTCCCCGTCAGGGCACATGCCCAGGTTGTGGGCTTGATCCCCAGTATGGGGTGTGCAGGAGGCAGCTGAGCAATGAGTCTCTCTCATCATTGATGTTTCTATTTCTCCCTCTCCCTTCCTCTCTGAAATCAATAAAAATATATTTAAAAAAATACACTCAGTATGATAGAAGGCCCTGTCTTCAGTTACGTGGGAGAGAACAGGCGAATAGTACATGCCACCATAATATAATCACGCCTGTGTGTGTGTATACATGTATATGTATACTATAACATAATCAGGGCAGACACCAACATGTAAGTCACATACACATGCATGACTATCATTAAAACTATACTAGAGGCCTGATGCATGAAATTCGTGCAAGAGTAGGCCTTCCTTCCCCTGGCTGCCAGCACTGGCTTCCTCTGGCACCTAGGACCCGGGCTTTCCTCTGGCCGCAGATAGGCACCCAGGACCTGGGCTTCCCTCGCAGCCCCGGCTTCATCCAGAAGGTCGTCCAGAGCGACGTCTGGTCTAATTAGCATACTACAATTTTATTATTATAGATTAGTACATGAGGGTGTTAAACCTGCAGAACTGAATAGTGGACAAGCACAGAAGAGGGGTCCCGGACCTCTGACGGCCAACATTTGGGTTTGATGCTACTACTGAGAGCTGACGAGGCCTTTGCCCCCTTGTCTGGGTGCACCAACCGTGAAGAAGTAATAAGCACTAACTATTAGCCATTGATAATTCAAGGGGGCATTTTATTCCCAAATTCACAATGTCCCTGGGAATTGGGTTTTATTATAGCACTGGTTAGAATTAACTTTTTATTTTCTTTTTTTTTTTTTTTTTTTAATTAAATCTTTATTGTTCAGATTATTACATTTGTTCCTTTTTTTTCCCCCCCATAACTCCCCTCCTCCCAGTTCCCGCCCCACCCTCCGCCCTCACTCCCCACCCACTGTCCTCATCCATAGGTGCACGATTTTTGTCCAGTCTCTTCCCACATCTCCCACACCCCTTTCCCCCCCAAGAATAGTCAGTCCATTCCCTTTCTATGTCCCTGATTCTATTATAATCAACAGTTCATTCTGTTCATCAGATTATTTATTCACTTGATTCTTAGATTCACTTGTTGATAGATGCATATTTGTTGTTCATAATTTGTATCTTTACCTTTTTCTTCCTCTTCCTCTTCTTAAAGGATACCTTTCAGCATTTCATATAATCCTGGTTTGGTGGTGATGAACTCCTTTAGCTTTTCCTTATCTGTGAAGCTCTTTATCTGACCTTCAATTCTGAATGATAGCTTTGCTGGATAAAGTAATCTTGGTTGTAGGTTCTTGGTGTTCATCACTTTGAATATTTCTTGCCACTCCCTTCTGGCCTGCAAAGTTTCTGTTGAGAAATCAGCTGACAGTCGTATGGGTATTCCCTTGTAGGTAACTGAGTTTCTTTCTCTTGCTGTTTTTAAGATTCTCTCTTTATCTTTTGCTCTTGGCATTTTAATTATGATGTGTCTTGGTGTGGTCCTCTTTGGATTCCTTTTGTTTGGGGTTCTCCGAGCTTCTTGGACCTGTAAGTCCATTTCTTTCACCAGGTGGGGGAAGTTTTCTGTCATTATTTCTTCAAATAGGTTTTGAATATCTTGCTCTCTCTCATCTTCTGGCACCCCTATAATTCTGATGTTGGTACGCTTGAAGCTGTCCCAGAGGCTCCTTACACTATCCTCGCATTTTTGGATTCTTTTTTCATTTTGCTTTTCCGGTTGGATGTTTTTTGCTTCCTCGCATTTCAAATCATTGACTTGATTCTTGCGCTCCTCTGGTCTGCTGTCGGGCGTCTGTATAATATTCGTTATTTCAGTCTGTGTGTGCTTAATTTCTAGTTGGTTCCCCAATATAAGATCGAGGGTCTTATTAGTTTTCGTGTAGATCTCATTAAGTTTATCGGCAGCTTCTAAACAGTTCTTGAGAGACCTTAAAAGTGTGGTTCTGAACTCTATTTCTTCCATTGACAATTTTGTCCTGTTTCTTTGTCTCCGCATTTTGTTATGCTTCCTTGGTGCACCCCCTAGTGGTCTTTGTTATCAGTCTTATAGATAAATCTTGATTGTTGTAGCTAATTCCAGGGAGGGTTTGACCTCCAGGCCAAGTGGCTATGAGAATCAGCTGTGTCAGCAGTGAGAGAACTTCTGTCCTCTAGGGAGGTGCTAATCTAGCCTTTGCCTGAGGCTATCCGGCAAATGCCTTTGCCTGAGGCTATCCGGCAAATGCCTCTGTGCAGGGCTTGGGCGGGGCGGGTCGCACAGGATCAACAGGGTGGGCCGGAGAGAGCAGTTATGGCGGCTCTCAGTCCTGTCCCAAGGGGCTCTGCCTCTCTGAGTCCCAGCACCCGCTGCAAAGCTCGGAGAGAAAGCTGCACTCGCTCTGACCGAAGCCAGACAGTCCCGCTTCTCCCGTTTGAGTCTGGGTCCCTAAAGACTCGCCTGTATCTGGTGCTCAGAGTCTGCGACTCCCTCCCGATTGAAAACAACAACCGCGCCCTCCGCCGCCAGCCCGCTCCGCGCACTCCGCACCTCAGAATTTGACTTCAGCACTGCGCCTCCTCTGAGTGTCCGTATGCGTTTCTCTTTCCTCCTAGTTGTAGGACTTCCACTCAGCCAGCGTTCCTGTGGTTCTGGGTGATGTCCCTTCCGTTTTTTGGTTTCACTTTTGAAATAGTTGTTCAAAGCAGCAAACTCCGGCGTTAACCTATGCCGCCATCTTGGTTCAACTTTTTATTTTCTTGTTTATTAAGGTATAATTGGCATATATTAATGTATAAGTTTAAGGTGTACAGCGTAATGATTTGACTTACATATATCGTGAAATGATTAGAGCAGTAAATTTAGTTAACATCCATCATCTCAGATAGAAAAAAGAACAAACACTATTTTCCTCCTTATAATGAGAATTCTTAGGATTCACTCTCTTAACAACTGTCTTATGTATCACACAGCAGTGTTCACTGCAGCCATCAAGTCTGCATTATGTCCCCAGTACTTAGTTATTATTTTTATTGGAGAGTTAGTTGGCATTTATTATTTTTTTACTGTGGAAAGTATTATAGATGTCCTTTATTTTTTCATTTTTGCTCCCCTCCACTTGGCCCCCGCCCTACCCTAGGCCTTCATCTCACAATTGTCTGTGTCCATGGGCTATGCATATATGCGTATACGTTATTTGGTTAATTTCTTCCCTCCCTGCCCCCCTCTCCCAACTCCCTTCCCTCTGAGGTCTGTCAGTCTGTTCCATGCATTCATGTCCCTGGACTTATTTTCTTCATCAGTTTTTGTTGTTGTTGTTCTTTAGAGTCCACATATAAGTGAGATGATGTGATATTTCTTTTTCTCTGGCTGGCTTATTTCACTTAGCTTAATAATCTCCAGGTCTACCCTTGCCCTTTCAAAGGGTAAGAGATCCTTCTTTTATACAGATGCATAGTATTCCATTGTGTAAATGTGCCACAGCTTTTTTATCCACTCATCTGTTCATGGGCACTTGGGCTGTTTCCAGATCTTAGCTATTGTAAATAGTGCTGCACAGGGGTGCATATATCCTTTCTGATTAGTGTTCTGGAATTCTTAGGATATATTCCCAGAAGTGGGATCACTGGGTCAAATAGCAGTTCTATTTTTAATTTTTTGAGGAGTCTCCAGGCTGTTTTCCACAGTGGCTGCACCAGTCTGCATTCCCACCATAGTGCACAAGGGTTCCCTTTCCCCCACATCCTTGCCAGCACTTGTTTATTGATTTATTGATGGTAGCCATTCTGGCATGTGTAAGGTGATACCTCATTGCATTTTTAATTTGCATCTCTTTGATGATTAGTGATGTTGAGCATTTTTTCATATGTCTGTTGGACATCTGTATGTCCTCTTTGGACAAATGTCTATTCAGGTTCTTTGCCCATTTTAGTTAGATTGTTTGTCTTCCTTTTGCTGAGTTGTATGAGTTCTTCACATATTTCGGAAATGAACTCATCAGACGTATCGTTGATGTATGGTTGGTGAATATGTTCTCCCATATAGTGGGCTCCCTTTCAGTCTTGAGGATGGCTTCTTTTGCTGTGCAGAAGCTTTTTAGTTTGATGCAGTTCCATTTTAAAAATTCTTTCCTTTGTTTCTCTTGCCCTAAGAGATGTACTGGTGAAAATTCTGTGATGTGAGATGTCTGAGGTTTTGCTGCCTATGTATTCTTCTAGGATTTTTATGGTTTCCTGGTTTATATTTGTCTTTTATTAATTTTGAGTTTATTCATGTGTATGGTGTAAGTTGGTGGTCTAGTTTCATTTTCTTGCATGTATCTGTCTGATTTTTCCAACACCATTTATTGAAGAGACTGTCTTGACTCCATTGTATGCTCTTGCCTCCTTTGTCAAATATTAATTGACCATAATGGTGTGGGTCAATTTCTGGGTTGTCTGTTCTGTTCCATTAATCTATATGCCTGTTCTTGTGCCAGAACCAGGCTGTTTTGCTTACAATGGCTTTGTGGTATAGTTTGCTATTGGTATTGTGATACCTCCACTTTGTTCTTCTTCCTCAAGATTGCCAAGGCTATTCAGGGTCTTTTTGGGTTCCATATAAATTGTATTTAGTTACTTATGACTGGAAGTTTGTATCTTTTCCTTCATCCAATTCCCTTCCCCTCTGGTAACCACAAGTAATATGATCTAATTTTCTATGAGTTAGTTTTTATTTTTTTAAGATTCAACATATAAGTGAAATCATATAATATTTATCTTCCTCTGACTTGTTTTACTTAGCATAATGCCCTCCAAGTCCATCCATGCTGTTGAAAATAGCATTTTCTCATTTTATATGGCTGAATAATATTCCATTGAATCTGTCTGTCTACCCATTCATCCATTGATAGACACTGAGGTTGTTTCTAAATCTTGGATATCTACACTAATAAGAGAGAAACATGCAAATTGGTGTCACTCCACTACACCCATCAGCCAATCAGGATGAGAATGCAAATTAACCCAACAAAGATGGCAGTTAATTTGCATACCCAGGCACAGAGCCAGGACTGAAGGCTCAGGCTGGAGTGAAGACTGAAGACTGAAGAGCTTCACTGCGGTCGGAGGGGAGAAGCCTAGCTTTGAGGCTTGGCTTCTCCGCTGCAGCTGGACCAAAGGCCTGGGTCCTGGGTGCAGGAGGAAAACTGGTGCCAGCAGCCAGGGGAAGGAAGGCCTATTGCACGAATCTTTGTGCAACGGGCTTCTAGTTATAAATAATTCCTCTTTGAAAATATGGGAGTGTAGCTATCTCTTTGACATAGTGTTTTCATTTCCTTTGAATATATTCCCAGAAGTGGAGTTGCAGGATTATATAGTAGTACTATTTTTATTTTTGGAGGATCCTCCATGCTGTCTTCCACCAACAGTACACAGAATTCCTCTTTCTCTATATCCTCATTGGCATTGGTTTTTTATCTTTTTTTTTTTTTTTTTTTTTTTAAATATATTTTATTGATTTTTTTTTTTTTTTTTTTTATAGAGAGGAATGGAGAGAGACAGAGAGTTAGAAACATCAATGAGAGAAACATCGATCAGCCGCCTCCCGCACATCCCCTACTGGGGATGTGCCCGCAACCCAGGTACATGCCCCTGACCGGAATCGAACCCGGGACCCTTCAGTCCGCAGGCCAACGCCCTATCCACTGAGCCAAACCAGTTTCGGCGGTTTTTTATCTTTTCAACGATGGCCATTCCTACAGGCACAACGTGGTACCTCACTGTGGTTTTGATTTACATTTCCCTAATGATTAGTGATGTTGAGCATCTTTTCATTTGGTTAGCCATTTGTGTATCTTCTTTGGAAAATGTCTGTTTAAGTCCTTTGCTCATTAAAAAAAAATACATTTTATTGATTTTTTACAAAGAGGAAGGGAGAGGGATAGAGAGCTAGAAACATCGATGAGAGAGAAACATTGATCAGCTGCTTCCTGGACACCCCCTACTGGGGATGTGCCCGCAACCAAGGTACATGCCCTTGACCGGAATCGAACCTGGGACCTTTCAGTCTGCAGGTCGACGCTCTATCCACTGAGCCAAACCGGCCAGGGTGCTCATTTTTATTTATTTATTTTTTTATATTTTATTGATTTTTTACAGAGAGGAAGGGAGAGAGATAGAGAGTCAGAAACATCGATGAGAGAGAAACATCAATCAGCCGCCTCCTGCACATCCCCCACTGGGGACGCGCCTGCAACCCGGGTACATGCCCTTGACCGGAATCGAACCTGGGACCTTTCAGTCCGCAGGCCGACGCTCTATCCACTGAGCCAAACCGGTTTCGGCTCATTTTTAAATTGGATTATTTGTGGCTCCTCCATGGCAGGTCAGGGCTGGGAGCCACACTCAGCATGGGTGGGCTATGGCTCAGCTCCCTTGCCTGGTTAGGGTAGGAGGGCCCATGTTAGGCACCTCCCAAACTTTCCAAATAGGCCTCCTGGTCTGGAGGGCCAGGGGCTATACTCAGCAGAAGGCGGGGCTGTGAACAACCTCCCCCTGCCTGGACATAGCAGGGGGACCTCCCCGCCTGGTACTGGCTCTGCTCTGGCATGGTCATCTCTGCCTGTCCACCTGTGGGCTTGAGTCTTGCAGGGCTATGCAGCCTCCGGGTGTTCTCATCAGGCCTTCCAGTCAGATGGGGCTGGGCTGGCACCAGGACTCAGCTCTCCTGCCTGGGCGAGGGCAGACCATCACCCCGCTGCCTTCCCTGGCCAGACTGTGCCACAACTTGGCGCTGCAGATGAGCAAAGCCGCTGGTTGGGACTGCGACTTGCGCTCTGCCGGTGGGAGCTGGGTCTGCCAAGATCTGAGTGCTGGCTGTTGGAAGCCCCTCCTTCCTTCTTCGTCACAATCAGACCCCCTGCCTTCTCTGTGGGGTGGGGCCAGAATGGGGTTCTCACGAAGCGACCCTACAATGTTGGGGCAGCTGGAGGTCCCCTCGGGGCTCCCTCTTCCTATGGAGGAACCGTAGGCTCAGGGTGACCTCTCTGCAAGGTGCTGTGCCTGCCCAGGGGCGGCGCCCGTGGGCACCATGTCGCTGCCCCTCTTCTCCTTAAAGCAGCTGTGGGCAAACTACGGTCCACGGGCCGGATCCGGCCTGTTTGAAAATGAATAAAACTATTGAAAAAAAAGACCGTACCCTTTTATGTAATGATGTGTACTTTGAATTTATATTAGTTCACACAAACACTCCATCCATGCTTTTGTTCCGGCCCTCCGGTCCAGTTTAAGAACCCATTGTGGCCCTCGAGTCAAAAAGTTTGCCCACCCCTGCCTTAAAGTGCCGACTGTCTTGGCCTCTTCGGGGCCGGGGCTGCTTCGGCCTCACCCGTGTTCTCCGACCCCCTCGGTGCTTCTCTGTGAACAGTTGTCAGTTTCTCCTTAGGGGAAGCGAAATCAGGAGCCACCTATGTCACCGTCTTGGTGACTTCTATAAAAACGCCCACTCCTTCTAATAATTAAATATGATGGATTCACCGGAAGCTGAGCCAAGCAGTGCAGGCCAGTTGTGCAATCTGATTAGAAGCAAGTAGCGTTAATTATCAGGGCACCACGTGTGAAGAGGAGGTGCCCCAGCTGTGGGGTGTGGGGTGCTGGAGGGCTGGCTGGCTCATGGGCACCTGCACCCCAGTTCTGAGAGTGCAGAAGCTTTAATTTAGCCACGCCGTCCTCTTCGCCTGAATTAAATTACCCATCTAACCATATTTAAATTAACCCCGAGGCTTCCTGGAGAACATAAAAGTTATTTTGAATGATTTCCACTGCCGGGATCAGCACAGTTCCCTTCCCAGCTGGCTCGGTAGGTGCGGAGCAACACAGAAACCAATTTTTAAATTAATACAATTTTGTGTTCATAAGGAAGCCATTATTTTTAATTATCGAGCATTTTCCTCAGCCTGGCTTTCCCAGTTAATAAAACTCAGCTATTTAGCGCGCTTTTTATTTTTGCAGAGGGCAGGCTTGGGGAGGTGGCTTCCCCTGTGGGATCCCCCCGCCAGAATGTTTGGCTCTCACCAAGCACCCGCCTGTCACAAGGAGGCTCATAAAAAACCCAGGGAAAAGGAAACGCTGGCGTCAAAACGGCCCTGCTGGGCCCATAACGGGTGACTCCAACTAGCTCGCGGGGCAGAGATGGGAGCTGGTGATCTGAGAAACCGAGGAAATGAACGCTGGGCTGGACCCCCCCCCCCCCCCGCCCCCCGGGAGGCGGCACTGGAGCACAGCAGGAGAGGCTGCAGTGAGACTGACAGAAGAACCGTTTGCCCATCCTGCCTCCAGTAAGGGAAACGCAGAGAACACTAGTGAGGCAGGCACGGGAGTGTCCACGTCTGGCCACGTTCAAGGCAGCAGTCCTGCCGTGGAGAGGTTAGTTATTCACCTTCCAAGAGGAGAGGTCTGGCGCAGATGCCATCTTCATTTCTTTCTGGGCCGGTTATCTGGGATTTATTTATTTTATTTTACTTCTTTTTCTTTTTAATCCTCATCTGAGGACATGTTTTTATTGATTTTAGAGAGAGAGGAAAGGAGAGGGAAGGAAGGGGGGAGGAGGGAGAGAGGGAGGGAGAAAGGAATAGAGAGGGAGAGAGAGAGAGAAATATACATTGGTTGCCTCCCCTATGCACCCACCTGCAACCTGGGTCTGTGCCCTGACCAGGAATCGAACCTGTGACCCTTTGGTGCATGGGCCAACATTCCAACCAACTGAGCAACACCAGCCAGGGCTGTCTTCTGGGATTTAAAAAGTAGCTTCTCACCTGGCTGGTGTGGCTCAGTTGGTTGAGTGTTGTCCCTTGCACCAGGGGGTCGCAGGTTTGATTCCCGGTCAGAGCACATACGGGGTTGCTGGCTCAATCCCAGTAGGGGGCATTCAGGAGGCAGGCGATTGATGTTTCTCTCTCATCACTGATGTTTCTATCTTTCTCTCCCTCTTCCTTCCTTTCTCTGAGATCAATAAAAAACGTATTTAAAAAATAAAAAATTAAAAAGCAGCTTCTCTCCCAGCTCCCATATAGCAAGACTCAATGCTACACTGGGATCAGTGCTTGTGCAGACAAAACAACTTACTAAGTTTAAATAATGCATAATCAGAAGGGCAAGCCTCGGCAAACACATTACATAATGTATTTCCCCAAGCAAACACTACTTTCGGATGACTTGCTATTCTGGATGGTGGTGAGGTGGAAAGACCTGAATTGTGAGTTGCAGCTTTGACAACGATTAGCTTTTTCACTGCAAAGCAGCACCTTTACCGCTCGCGCCTCAGTGTGCTGATCTGTAGCGGCCTGTGAGCTTCCGGTGGGCAGTAACTTCATCTCAATTCTCTTAGTGTCTCTATTATTTTGGGCATTGCTTGGTGCTTAACAAACGTTTTAAAATAAGGGGCTTGAATTAGGTAGAGTTTAAGAATCCTGGCAACTCTGATGATCTAAGGTTCTCACATGGAAAACCTAGAACAGAAAGTATGGTGGGACATCTGTGATCTCCAAATGTCTGAAGGGCTTCATTCCAAAGAGCCATTAGAGTCACTCAGGGAGGCCCCCCAAGACCTGGAATCAACAGTGGTCGAGCAGATTTTCATGATGCCACCTTAAAATCCCATTCATTCATTCATTCATTCATTCAATATTGACTGAGCACCTACTGTGTGCTTGTTACTGTGATCAACACTTAAGATCGAGCAAGATAGTTATGACCCTGCCCTCATGGAGCTTCCAGGCCAAGGATGATAAAGACACGTGAACCAACAATGAAAAACGTGAGCATGGTAATGAGGGTAAACATAGGGAAGAGGTAATGGGAGCAGAGGAGGGACACAGCCAGAACCGGGCTGACAAGGACAGTGTCCCAAAGGCAGTGGGTTGGTGAGCAAGGCAGAGCTTGAGGAGTGAGCAAGGGCCCCGTGCAGGCAGAGGACTCCGTGTCAGAGGCTCTGGGACAGTCTAATGAAGGTGGGGGGACCATGGGAAAAGAGATGGCAGAGAAGAGTCACATCTGCTATGGAGGCTCAACCCAGACGACCAGAATGAGCTTGTACTTGTCACCCTTCAACTTGAACTTTCAGAAGCCAGGTATGTCGCGTGTCTCCAGCGTCTTAAGAAGGAAGCAGCCGGTCAGCCTGCCGATGAATTCTCCTTCGCATTCACTAGAGCAGGGGTGGGGACCTTGTTTCTGCCAAGGGCCATTTGGGTATTTATAACATCATTCGAGGGCCGTGCAAAATTATCAGCGTAGCAATTAGCCTGCTGTATTTGGTCAAACATTTCATTAACTCACCCCTCATGCCTGGGCAGGGCCAGACCAAATGATTTCATGGGCCTTATGTGGCCCTCAGGCTGGATGTTCCCCACCCTACTCTAGAGGGGAAATCCGAGGAGGACTTCTGTATTTCCAAGATGTTTACCAGGGCCAATACGCCCCCATGCCCTTGATCTCTCCTCCTGCTCAGGTTACAAGCAACCGTCTTTTATGTCTCAGGGCCTTTGCACATGCTGGTACCCTCGCATAGGAGGCTTTCCTCCCATCCCATGCCTGGAAAATTCCTATTCATTCCGTTCTCAGCTCAAATGCCATTTTCTTAGAGTGGCCTTAACCTAAATCAGACATTTCCCATTGTCCTCACCCTACAGTTTTCTTTCTAGCAGCCATCACAATTCCCATGACTAAACTCCACCAGGGTCTTACCCCTTTTCCATCACACCCTCCCAAACAGCAAGTCACCCAAAGTAACACTTGCTTGGGAAATGCCTTATTTAACGTGTCTGCAGAAGTTTGTCCTTCTAATGAAGTATTCTTTAAGCTAATATGAAATGTCTTACAAGTTGTTCTTTCTGCACAAGCATTACTCGCAATTTAGAGTCTTGTCTGTTCTGTTTACCAATAAACACGCAGTGCTGAGTACAGTTCCAAGCACATACGAGGTATTTGCAAAAGGAAACCTTAGTCGGTGCAGAGCGGGTGCACTGGAGCAGGAAGGAGCTGGTGAAATCCAGGCTTTCATGACGACCGAGTATGTCAACAGATCTACCTGAATGGGCTCTGTGCAGAATTGGGTTCACGGGTGTGTGTTCCCAGGCACACATGCATGGCTGCCTCATACCTCGCTCCTCTGTCACAGTCATTCGCCACAAAAGCAAAAGTAACGCAAGCCAACGTGTAATTGCCATGTCATATTAATTATATGGAAACCAAAACAAAATTACTAACTCCCACTTCCTCTGGGAGTACTCATAACACTAATACCAATATCATGATGGAAGATTACCTTGGAAGCAATTTTTCTTTTGTTCTGCCTCCTACACAAGTGGCTGTTTCTTGCTTTTGCAATCTTGATGCAAATCATAAGCCGGAGGAAATATCCTGGTTACATGCCTTCCTTTTTGGAGTGAATCATGCACCAAATCCATTTCAGATAGAGCAGAAGTTTTAAATCTTAATAGAAGGGGTCAGTTTCAGTTCTGTCTTCCAAAAAGTCTAGGAAAAGAGCTTGCTGGGGGGAGAGGAGGCATTAATGTGCTTACCAATCCATCCTCAGGGCCAGCATTTTGCCTTGTGAGAATTTTGGCTTTGGAGAATGCAAAATATATCTGATGTGTGTGTGTGATTTAACCTACATTATTTTCCTTCTTTTTTTAAAAAAAATATTTTTATTGATTTCAGAGAGGAAGAGAGAGATAGAAACATCAGTGATGAAAGAGAATCATTGATTGGCTACCTCCTGCATGCCCCACACTGGGGATCAAGCCCACAACTTGGGCGTGTGTCCTGACCAGGAATTGAACCGTGATCTCCTAGTTCACACATATGCATACACGGTGTTTGGTTGACCTTGTTGATGTTAAGTTGTATGAGTTCTTTAAGTATTTTGGGTATTGACCCCTTATCAGATGTATCCTTTGCAAATATCTTCTCCCATTCAGTAGGTTGTCTTTTTGTTTTGTTGATGGTTTCCTTCACTGGGCAAAATCCTTTTAGTTTGATGTACTCCCATTTGTTTACTTTTTTCTTTTGTCTCCCTTGCTTGAGGAGGTATATCCAAAAAGATATTGCTAAGACCAAGGTCAAAGGGTTTATTGTCTATGTTTTCTTCTAGGCGTTTTATGGTTTCAGGTCTAACATGTAAGTCTTCAATCCATTCTGAGTTGATTTTTTATCTGGTGTAAGAAAGTGGTCCAGTTTCTTTTCTTTTTTTTGCACGTATCTGTCCTGTTTTGCCAACACCACTTACTGAAGAGACTGTCTTTATCCTGCCGTATATTCTTGCCTTCTCTGCCTTATATTCATTGACCATAGAAGCAAGGATTTATTTCTGGGCTCTGAGAGGTCTTTCTAATACTACACATCCCTACCCATCACTCTGCTAATTAAACCTGCACCCGCCCCCTGCCGTCCTCAGGATAAATGCCAGCCCAGCAAACTATTCCCTCCCAGGTGCAGCCCACCAGCTTGATTTTTTTTTTTTTTTAAATCTGCACCCCAGTGTAACACATTCCCTTCTCTCGGGCCACGCTGAGTTAAAGCTTCTGAAATGCCATTCCCTTTTCTGACCTCTTTCTGTCTCACAGGCAACACTCCAGCTGATCACGCCTTCCCTTGATCTTCACCTGGCCAATTCCTGCTGCTCCTCAGGACTGACTCCCACTCCTCCACGAAGCTCCTCCTGCCCGCCTGTCAAACCTCAGGCCTGACAGGGTGGCCAGGTCCTGCTCAGTGTTCACCAGCATTTCGTGGGCCTCCTTGCGGCTGAGTTGAAGTGACCCCACTGTGTCCTCATCCAGCCCTGCTCAGTAAGCGCCCTTGTCATCCAAGCCCGCCTTCCCTTCCCCAGTAACCCGAGAGGCCATGCGCTTACAATGGCAGGGTCACAAGAGAGAGCGATTAGAGCTGAGATACCTGGTTTGATGCACCGAGCCCCCCGAGATGTCAGGGCTTGTTCCCTGCCACAGCCTCTCCTCTCCTGACGACCCCACGCAGCGTCCCTGCCCACTGGACATTAGCCTCTATGACAGCTTACATCACACTGCTCCCACTGCCTTCTCCACTAGACCGTCAGCTTCTTGGTGGCAAGATTTCGTTTTCTTTTTCTCCCTCTAGTCTACTTCCTCCATCATCCTGCATGTAGAGTTGGCACTGCGTAAACATCTTTTTTAAAAAAATTTGAAACGTGGGTTTCATTTTCAGTCCCAATACCGGAGAGACTTAAACCTAGAAGAAAATAAAACTAGACCTACCCAGGAAAGCAAGCAATTATAATCATCACATGTAATGGTCTCCTAAGAGTCCATTCTGTGAAATGAATGAAAAAATTCGGGGTGTCTAAATGGAGTGAAAAGAAAGGTCAGGACCAAAGGTAAGGAGAGAAGGGCCTGCAGTCCCATGAGCCACCAGACAGCTTGGGTGAGCGGCTGCCAACTTCCCTGCCGTGGGCGCATCTGAGGAAAGGGCCACTCCCCAGTCTCTTAACCCACATCCCACTCCACCCTGCCTTTCCACCTGCTCCCCGCCAATCTCCGTGAGCTGCTTTTATTTCATTCACTAAACAATTTATGAATTGAATTAAACTAAATGAGATGCAAATAAATTCCAGGCTTTCTCCCTCATTTTCAAATTACATTTTCAGTCCACTCGACCTGTTATAATCTCATAGTGATTTTCATTTAAGAGCTAAATGGATATGTGATTATTGTTACAGGAACTAACACTAGACAATTAAGTGTTGAGGTGTTGATAGATAAAGCTGTGTTCTGATTTGCATAAACATGATGCCAGCAAATCTAACCCTGGCAGAAATGCAGTTATAAGACCTGCGTACCTAACTTCTGCTAATTACCAAGAGTCCCATTATTAAGGTTGTTAATATTCAGAGTTGGGATGATAGCCATTTTGTTTTAGGCCCACATTTTATCTTTATTTGGAAAACTCAGTCAAAATGCATAGCTGAATACTACATGAGAAGGTGTGATTACTACGTATGACCAACTTCTACCATGCCAAGTATTAAAAATCAATCACACAGCCTTGAAATCCAGTTATGAAGGATTTAGCTAATGACCTCCTTTCATTTTTGTCTTTTTTTAAAAAAAGAATATTTTTATTGCTTTCAGAGAGGAAGGGAGAGGGAGAGAGAGAGAGAGAAACATCAGTGATGAGAGCAAATCATTGATTGGCTGCCTCCCTGCACACCCCACACCGGGGACTGAGCCCACAACCTGGGAATTGAACCGTGACCTCCTGGCTCATAGGTCGATGCTCAATCACTGAGCCATGCTGGCCAGGCCATTTTTGTCTTTAGGAAGATACCGTGCACAGCTTGCGACTCTGCAGATAGCCAGCAGAGGAAGCCAACACGGGAGCCAGCTGATAACCTGACGTGGACAATTAGACTCCAACCAGACAAAGGCGAACCCTAAGATGGAACGGCCTGGCTCTGCAGGGCGGTCACCTGGGTCGGTTGGATTTCAGCCCAACAACCCGGCATAAGTGATGAGCCAAGTTCTCTGGACGGCAAGCCTTCTACTCTCAGGGGCTCCGAGCATTTGTTAAACCCTGCCCGGCTCCACTGTGTCCTATTCTCCTAGTGCTTATCTCCATCTGCAGTTATTCCAGTTATTGATTCATTTACTTATTATCTGCCCTCTTGCCCCTTTCCGCCCACCCCTGTGAGTGAGCTGCAGGAGGGGAGGGGTTTTGTGTGGTGTGCCCTGTATTCCAGGACATAGCACAGTGCCTGGCTCATAGTAGGGGTTCAGTGAACACGTGCCAGATTTGATGAAGCCTGGGATCCTTAGGATTGCCCCTGAGGGTCAGAGACAGTCCTGAGTGCCGGATAAAGGACCAGAGCAGGCTGCAGATGACCTGGGTGCCCGGGGATCTAAACGGGAAGCTGCGTGGCCTGGCAGTTAAGAATGCCGGTACATGAAACACACTGAAAGACGGAGCTGGGGCTGAGTCCCAGCTTTGCCATTTTCTACCCATCGTGCCCTTGGATGGGTTATTTAACTTCCCGGACTCCGTGTTTTCTCACTGAAAAATGGAGATGATAATAGCTACCCCCATGAGGCTGCTGGAAATAAAATAATGTAAGTAAAGCATCTAAGGTAGCGCTTGTATCATGAAAGTTCTCAACAAATGTTATTTGTTAATTAAAAAAAAAAAATCCTCACCCAAGGATATTTTCCCATTGATTTTCAGAAAGAGTGGAAGAGAGAGGGAAAGACAGAGAAATATCGATGTGAGAGAAACACATCGACTGGTTGCCTCCTGCACGTGCTCCTACCAGGGCCTGGGCCGTAGAGGAGCTTGCAACCAAGGTACATGCGCTTGACCAGAATCGAACCCAGGACCCTTTGGTGTGCAGGCCAACACTTTATTCACTGAGCCAAACTGGTTCAGGCTGTTATGTGTTCACTTTTGAAAGATACAACTTGTAAGTTGCCTAGACTGGGGAGGCGAGGGCTGGTCAAAACTTCCTACTGTGGGTTGCTTCCCCCTGGGAAACCTGCCCTGATTCCCAGGCTGGGGGACAGCTCCTCCTCTATCTTCTCGCTGAGCCTGTAGGATGGTCCTGCATCTACATATTCCACCTGACTGTCAACTCCTTGAGTGTTTATTAAATTACCCGGGAGGCACTGGCACCAGTTTGTCTGCTGAACTGGCCAACCAGCAGTGGGCGCTGAGGGAGAAGAAGGCATGTGTGAAATGAGGACTCAGGCTACCTGTAGCTGTAGCAGAAGGTCAGTCCTCCCATTTTCAATCCCAGGAAACAGTGTCAGTCCCCAAGGGATACATGGCTCCTACTGTCTGGGGGAAAGACCTGTCTTTTCCAGGGAGGCTCGGGAACGGGGACATTTCCTCTGCTCCCGAGGACGAAGTGCATCCCCTACCACTTGGTGGTGACAAGTTCGGTGGACCACTTACCCGGAGCTTCCTGCCAAAGATGGTGACTTTGCCTTTAATCTGTTCCTTTCTTAGGCGCCACTCAATGGAGTTTAGGCCATTCTCCATGGGCAGGGAGATGTTGCAGCGGCCAATGGTGGGGGTGATGGTGCCCGCTAGGACGTGGGGCTCACTGTGGAAGCTGACACTCATCCCATTGGCATACATCACCCTCAGGGTCCCGTTATTACAGAGCTGGTAGCTGTTCCGCACTTGATCTGGAGAAATGCAAGTGGGGGCGGGGACAGGGAGATAAATTATCCACTCAGTCGCAAGAGAACAGAAGTCCTGTTTTTATAGGTTTCCATGGTGCTTCGCAGCTGTCAGTCTAAGGCGGCCTTCAATTAGCACACGCACAATGTTCAGGTGGGTAGCAGAGATGCTACTGATCCGTGGAAAGAAAAACATTATTAATATGTGGCACTCCAGAAACAATTATGCCGTGATATTTTTCCTTTACTCGCTGAAGACTATTAAGAGTGCATTTTAAGATGTCTATCGCCTACACAATTTGTGTCAATCAAATCCCTGATCCTTAACATATATGTTAGCTCAAATGGACAAAAATTAACAAAAACTATTAATATATATATATATATATATATATATATATATATATATTCCCCCAAAAGTGTATACACTTTTTTCCTGATAGCTCAATTGATGTTTCTTTCTTTTCAGATTTAACTCATGGGAATTAATTATTTAAAGTGCGTACATACATTTTTGGATACCACACACAATCATATATATACATGTATATTTATGTATATTTTCCCTTTTGTCTACCATCAAACCTGAGGTTGATGGGTTAGCCACAGATCAGATCAACTGCAAATCAAGTATAGGATTCTTCAAGAAAATCAAGAGACACAGCCCTGTCCTTGGTGACTCTGCTGCTGACTCCACCACCACGCCACCTCCACTCAAGAGAACCCTAAGGAGGTGCAGCTGGCATGAGGCAGATTGTGCCAGTGGGCACTGATAACGGGTGCTTATCTGCCCAAATGGAACTTCCACGGGCCCATCAGACTTCTGACCTTTTCCTTTATCGGAAAGTTCCAGGAAGGAAATGCGAGTGAGAGACCCCTTTACAGATATGTCACTTCCTGATTATTTGGCCAAAGGAGTCCAGCTGGGCTGGCCTCTGAGACGCGGGCTTCGGGGGCAGTGAGCACGCGTGTACCTGTCACTCCCGCGCCCGCAGCCGTCATGTTGGGAGACGGGATCTACATCATTAATCACTTGGCAGAGCAGAAATAGAGTCGCCGAAACAGACTCTGCTGCGGGATCGCAGTCCAGAAATGTCACCATTTATCTACTGAGAGGACACTTTTATCCTCTGACAACGGGCTAACCCACTGACATTCTATCTTAATTAAAAGAAAAATTAATCTGCACAGTGCCTTTTCTCGCCAGCCCCTGTGCTCGTCTGGACTGTGTGTCATGTCGAACAGCAACAGTAACCAGGGGGTGGTCAGACACCTTTGAGACCCCAGTCTTGGCAAGAGATTGCTAAAGAGCTGTGATGGCAGGACAACCGATGCCACAAACAAATGCCTGGGAAAGAGAATCAGACTGGGAGCCACACACACACAAACATGGGAGGCTCAAGAGAATCAACAGCCTTTGAGAAGGTAGCCATGTGTCCTGGCGCGGTGGGGAGTGGCGGAGAGAGAGGTAGGAGGTGGGGATAGCACGTGGAGATGACAACTGACTGATATTTTCAGATAAGCCTGTAGACATTTCCAAACATTTCGATGGTTTGGTATCGATGACCTTCTCCTGAATCTGATTAAGTCGTTTTCTGCAAAGTTGAGCTCTTATAGAGTGTGTTTGCTGTGGATATTTCACTAAAACAGCAAGTGGAGGGGTGCTTTAGAGCTCTAGAAGTCTGCTGGGCTGGGTCTGGGGTGGGTTTTGAGGGGGGGGGGCTTACCTTGCACCACCGTGTAGGAGGCCTCCACTGAAGACAGGTTGGTAATGACAGTGACGTCATCGTCACGGTTGGAGTTCTCAATGTCGATGGTGATGGATTTCTCCATTTCCCGGTGCAGGCTGGTCACCACCCCCGTGGGGCGTGTCACATTGGTCAGGCGGCCCTCATGGTCATAGCTGGAGGAGGACAGACACACTGTGGTTGGAACACAGCTGTTGGGGCTGAAGGCTTTCCCAACCCTCAGAACTACACAGAGAAAGGTTCATGGGGCAGAGGAAGAGATTGGAAGGTGGGGTGACCAGGTGTTGCATCAGTCTGAGGCCCCTCGTCACAATCCTCAAAACCCCAGCCTGCTCTGAGAAATGGTGGTGGCACTTAGACCTGACTCAGCTCAGTGAAAACCTTTCCCCTGTGGCAGGGTGCACTCCATTATGCTCTCCCATGTTACTGGGAACACCAGCTTCTGAGCATCTTTTGCTCTTTGTGTGTCCCACAAAGCCCCCAAATTAACCTTCCTGAAAATGATGCTTCCTTATGTCACTTCTCTGCTGAGCTAACCACACTCCTCTTCCATTGTGGTTGCTCAATCAAACCAAAGCCTAGCATTTGAGACCATCCGTGCCCATCTAGGTCTTCCACACTCATACAACCAACTCATACAACCCACTTGTCACCTCACCGTCCTCCAGATAGTCAGCCTGGGCCAAATGCCACCTCCAGGCCTTGGCTCAAGCACAGCAGGCCTGGCTGCCTGTAATCTATTCTCTGACCTTATAGCCCCAAACCAGCCCTGGCTCCGCTCCCCAAGCAGCCTTTTCAGACAGTTTCCTAGGGACTCATTTGACCTCAGTTGTCCTCAGCACCCATATCTAGTATACCAGCGATGGAGCTTCTACCAGAAAGTTACCTGAAATTGAACCCTCCTTTTTGATGTGTCATCTTTTCTCAAAGTGTGGAGTGCTTTGAGTTTTTAGTAGGAGCTTCATTGTTCCATTTGATGGGGGCATTTCCCTACTCTGGAAGATCCATTGTATTCAGAAAGTGTGGGCCCTCCTTAAGCTCCAGGAAAGGGAAAGACACTCTTTTCATTTCAAGGTCTAAATGTCAAAGCCTTTGCTGTCTCCCAGATCAGCTTTGCTACTGGAGAAGGGATGAGAAGGAAGATGGAATATAGGAGATCATTTTGCTTGGAGGGTTAAAAAGAAGGAAAACGACTCAACCTCTGGTGTGGGCCCCTCTGGATTGGAGGAGACAGGGACAAAGTTAGAGATGGGAGCTTGGGCAGCAGGTGCAGGGAGGAGGGCCTGAGGGAGGACTCTTGTGCACAGAACCCTGTGGCCTATTTGATGTAACCACTTAGTGCCTAGGATACACAGCACAGATGGAGGCGCTTGGCCAATGCTTCTGCAATAAAGGAACGCAGATCTGGCTCCCGACTTTCAGTGAAGTGAGGAATTTTGCTTCTGGGGCGAACTT
The DNA here is from genome assembly GCF_963259705.1 of Myotis daubentonii. Lineage (NCBI taxonomy): Eukaryota > Metazoa > Chordata > Mammalia > Chiroptera > Vespertilionidae > Myotis > Myotis daubentonii. Next base: position 103,398,190 of record NC_081844.1, on the reverse strand, counting down.
GGAAGAGTTGAGCTCTGTGGGTGTTGGAAGGCAGTGACCAAGTGGGGATTTCTTTCCAGGGATGAAAAGATTGTTCAATGTCCACAAATCAATCAATGTGATATATCAACAACGTGAAGGATACAAATCCTATGATCATCTCAATAGACTTAGAAAAGGACAATATTCAACATCCATTTATGATAAAAACTCAACAAAGTGGGTGTAGGGGAAACGCACCTCAACATAATAAAGGCCACCTATTGTAAACCCACAGCTAGCATCACACTCCATAGTATAAAGCAGAAAGGTTTTCATCTAAGACCAGGGAACAAGTCAAAGGGATGCCACTTTAGTCAACCTAACATCAGAGAAAACCTAGGCAGAGAAATTAGGCATGAAAAAGAAATAAAGGCACCCAAATTGGAAAGGAAGAAGTAAAACTGTCACTATTTGCATGTGACATGATATTACATAGAAGACCCTAAAGACTTTACCAAAGCACTGTTAAAATTAATAAACAAATTCAGTCAAGTTGCAGGATACAAAATCAATATATAAAACCAGTTGCATTTCTATACAGTAATAACCAAGTAGCAGAAAGAGGAATTAAAAAGCAATCCCATTTTCAATTGCATCAAAAGGAGTAAAATACCTAGGAACAAATTGAACCAAGGAGGTAAAAAACCTGTCATTGAAAACTATAAGACACTGATGAAGGAAATTGAAGATACAAATAAATGGAAACAAATTCTGTGCTCATGGAGTAAAAGAACAAAGATTTAAAAAAATGTCCAGACTACTCAAAGCAATCAACAGATTCAGTGCAATCCCTATCAAAAGTCCAATTCTTTCCTATCGAATAGTCAACAAGTAAAACTCCATCAAACTAAAAAGCTCCACACAGCAAAGGAAACCATCAACAAAATTAAAAGACACCTACTGAGTGGGAGAAAATGTTTGTAAATCATATATCTTGATAAAGTATTAATACTCAAAAAATATAAAGAACTCATACAACTCAATAACAACCCCAAACTACTCGATTAAAAAATAAATAGAACAAACAATTCTAAAATTTGTATGGAACCACAAAAGATCTCAAATAGCCAAAGCAATCTTGAGAAAGAAGAACAAAGCTGGAGGCATCATGCTCCCTGATTTCAAATTCTATTACAAACAGTACGATATTGGCATAAAAGCAGACACACAGATCAATGTGGAACAGAATAGAGAGCTGAAATAAACCCACACCAATATCATCAATTAATCAACAACAAAGCAGCCAACACTATACAATAGGGTAAAGGCAGTCTTGTCAATAAATGGTGTTCGAAAAACTTGCAAAAAAACGGTACTTGTCCACTATTACACACTACTCACAAAAATTAAATGATTACAAACTCCAAAGTAAGACCTGAAACCATAAACGACCTAGAAGAAAACATAAGCGGTCTGCTCCTTGACATTGGTCTTTGTGATTTGTTTTTTGGACTTGACACCCAAAGCAAAGGCAACAAAAGAATAAAATCAACAAATGGGACAACATCAAACTAAAAAAACTTCTGCACAGCAAAGGAAACTACTGATGAAATGAAAAGGCACCTACTAAAAGGGAGAAAATATTTGCAAATCATATATCTGATAAGGTGTTAATATCCCAAATATATAAAGAACTCATATAACTCAAATTATAACACCAACTTGCCAAGTTCAACCTATGAACCAGGAGGTTGAGGTTTGATTCCCGGTCAGGGCACATGCCCGGGTTGCGGGCTTGATCCCCAGTGCGGGGCTTGCAGGAGGCAGCCAATCAATGATTCTCATCGTTGAAGTTTCTATTTCTCTCTCTCTCTCTACCTTCCTCTCTGAAATAAATAAAAAAAATAAATAAATAAAAACACCACATATTCATTACGGCATTATTTACAATAGCCAAACTATGGAAACAACCTAAGTGTCCACTGATGTCTGAATGGATGTAGAAAATATGGTGTACTATATATGCAATGGAATAGTATTCAGCCATAGAAGAATGAAGTCTTGCCACTTGTGACAGTATGATGGATCTTGAGGGCATTATGCCAAGTGACAGAAGTCAGACAGAGAAAGACAAATTAAAAAAACCCAAATGAGCTCATAGATACAGAGAACAGATTGGTGTTTGCCAGAGGCAGGGGTGGAGGTGGGGTGGGTGGTTGTCATGGGTGAAGGGGGTCAAAAGGTGAAAACTTCCAGTTATAAAATAAGTCATGGATGAAATGTACAGCAGGGTGACTCTAGTGAATAACACTGTATTGCACATTTGAAGGTTGCTAAGGGGGTAGATTTTGAAAATTCTCATCACAAGAAAAATGTTTAATAATTGTATGGTGAGAGATATTAACTAGGCTTATTGTAGCTATCGTTTTGTATAAACACCGAATCATTATATTGCACATCTACAACGAATATAATCTTATATGTCAATTTTACCTCAATAAAGAACAGTATGACCGTTCCGAGTGTTTGGGCATGGGGTACCTCGTGGAGTATGCAGTAACAGGCAGAGTCCCAGCTCTTGCACAGCAAGGACAGGGAGGTGCTTATTCTGTGGGACCCGGGCCAGGACTGAGTTCCAACCCCTGCATTACCTGGACACCTACGATGTGCAGGTTGCCTGGCTTCCGTATGACAGAAGTGGCAAGCATTGGATAACTTCCGGGGAACAGAGGATTGGCGTGGCGATCAGAATCCCAGGGGAACAGGGTAAGGAACATGTCCTCTTTAACTTCCAAAGAAGATTCGGCTGCCTCCGGCTCTGCTTGCTTCCCCCGTGCAGTGGGCCTCTTCACCCTCAGGCCTTTTTGAGCCTATGTGTGCAAGGAGCTGTGGGCTCCTGCGATGGGATCTCAAGGCCACCAAGAAAGCCAGTTCGGCCTCCCTCAGTCTGTGTGGCGCCGGAGGCTGCCTTTGACTCAGTTATTCAGTGAATATTCACTGAGTGCCTACTATGCGCTTGGCATGATGCAAAACACTGGGGACATTGCTAGCAACGAAATGGGTGAAAATCCCTGCCCTCAGGACCTGTGTGTGCTGGGCAGAGAGGGCTAAAATCAACCAAGTTGAAATGTACAGTGTGGTAGGTGGTGACAAGTGGCACGATGCCACTGAGATGCGCTGGGTCTTTCGAGGGAAGATGAGGGCCTGGGAGGTGTCTGGGTCACCTGCATAGCTTTAACCTAATTTAGCGTGAGAGATAAAGATGGCACTCGGATGGTGCCTTTGGGGACAGAGTAACCGGGCTGTAAAATTTGGTCAAGTTCCTGTGCCTTGAAGGATGTTAGGATGCCTCAGAAATCTGAGAAAGATAGCTATACCCAAAGAAAGAAGACAGAGCAAGGGAGAGCGATTCTGCAATGCAGCAAATTCCCAGCAGGTGGCAACAGCTTCCTGTACATTCTCCCAAGCCCACTGTCACTACCATCAGAAAGTGAACATTCCTGGATTTAGGAGTGAGCAACGATGTTTCTCTCTTGTTCCCCCTTCCCTCTGTGACAACCCCTCCCTACCGTACTAAATTCTCGGCTAGCAGCAACACCCAGACAGAAAGCAAACCCCCGAACACATAGGGGTTAATCAGATCCTTCCCCATCCAGGAGAGCCAGATGTTTGAAAATTCCACCCCTGTCTGAGGCAGCCGTGGGCAGAATGATGCCTTAGCAATTTCCTCCGGCCAGCATCCCAATGGTCAATACCTGCCTTTGCCGGCAGTGTGGCCAAGCGCCGCCTGCAGCATGAGGGGCAGCAGCTTTTTCTGGCAAAACGCACGGCGGGACTATTAAGTGTGAGATAATTGTGAGGGGAAATATGACCGGCGCTGGCGTCTTTTAATATACCTAGCACTTTATCTGTATTGATCTGCTTCTGCTGGAGAGGAAATGCAGAGTTTATCTACCTGTCTGTGCAATCAAGTGTGTGGCCGGACCTATTGGCAAATTACAGGAGTCCCGCCAGGATCTTGCCTTTTAGGTTCTAATTTCCGTACACACGGCAAACACGAATAATCAGCGGAGTTAATCAGCACTTGATCTCCCAGGTGCGGCGTGTGTCCAATATCCTGACACCCTGACGACAGGCAGGCAAGAGGAATTCCCAGCTCTTGCAGGGAGAAAGCTCCACAGTGCAAATCACTGAGGAGTCAGGGAGAGCGGCCATGGGCACCTTAGGGCCATGGGAGACATGAACGTTAGAAAGACAACATGACCAAGCAGTTCTAGAAGCTACTTGAGGGCCAGTTCTTCTTTTTCTTTTCTAAAATATATTTTTACTAGAGGCCCGGTGCACAAAAATTTGTGCACTCGGGGGGAGGAGGGGTCCCTCAACCTGGCCTGTGCCCTCTCGCAGTCTGGGACCCTCGGGAGATAACGACCTGCTGGCTTAGGCTTGCTCCAGGGTGGCAGAGGGCAGGCCCAATCCCTAGGTGCAGCCCCTGGTTGGGCTCAGAGCAGGGCCGATTGGGGAGTTGGGGCACCGCCCCCTGTCATGCACAGAGCAGGGCGGATTGGGAGGCAGTGCTGGGAGGCATATTACCCTTTTACTATATAGGATAGAGGCCTGGTGCACGGGTGGGGGCCGGCTGGTTTGCCCTGAAGGGTGTCCTGGATCAGGGTGGGGGTCCCCACTGGGGTGCCTGGCCAGTCTGGGTGAGGGGCTGAGGGCTGTTTTCAGGCTGGCGGGTGACTGAAGCTCCCAACTGCTCCTTTTTTAATTTTTTTCTTTTTTATTCTGGGCCAGTTTTAGCTCTGGCTCCAGCTCTGAGGCCTCTGCTGCTGAAAGCAGGTATCTGGTTTCTTTGGGTTCTATAATCAAAACACTGTATCAACTCCAGCTCTGAGATCCTGGCAGGCTGAAAGCAGGTTTCTGGGGTTTTGTTTAGCTTCTATATTTGTAACAATGTTTCAAACTACAAGCTCAGAGGCCGGCAAGGCAGGCGGGGAATGTTGGTTTCCTCTGTCACTGAAGCAAGCAAGCCTCATGTTAGCTTCAAGCTGCCTGGCTGTCGGCCACCATCTTGGCTGGCAGTTAATTTGCATATCGCCCTGATTAGCCAATGGGAAGGGTAGCAGACGTATGCTAATTACCATGTTTCTCTTTTATTAGATAGGATTGATTTCAGAGAGGAAGGGAGAAGGAGAGACAGAAACATCAATGATGAGAGAGAATCATTGATCGGCTGCCTCCTGCATGCAACCTGGGCATGTGCCCTTGACCAGAATTGAACCTGGGACCCTTCAGTCTGCAGGCTGACGCTTATCAAACTGGCTAGGGTGAGGGCCAGCTCTGATGCCAACGAGGGTGGGGTGAGCGCTCTCGGGACATACTTTATAAACCCACTTACTCATAGAACGTCGTCCATCCCGTTTCGTCACTCTTGGTGGCGAGGAGGCCAGTGTTCCCGTCGTAGGTCATGAGGCCAAGCTCCAGGGTCTGTGTGGCCACGACTTTGAGGCCCCCGTTGGTGCCCACCGTGAGCGTGATGATCTGGTTGTCGGGCATGAGCAGGTGGCGGGCGACGCCGCTGCTGTCCCGCCGGATCTTCAGGGAGTTTCCACTGTTGTCGATCAGCTCCGTGACGTCGTTGTCCGCGCTGTAGGTGAAATTGTACAAGTGCTCCCCCGTGACCAGGCTCACCGTGTACTGGTGGATGCCGTCGGCGTTGAAGACGTACAGCTCCTGCTCCCCGGGGGAGGCGGCCTCATACTGGTTGAAAGCATTCAGCACGGGCTTGTTCTTGCTGACCGCCCTGATCCGGATGTTCCCCAGGTCCGCGATGTAGATGGTGCCGTCGGGAGCCACGGCCAAGGAGGACGGGGCGTTCAGGATGGCGTCCGTGGCGTAGGCGTCGTCTCCCGAGTAGCAGTTGCAGTTGACGTCGTTTTTGCAGTCGCAGTCCGAGGCCGCGCCCGCGAGCAGGCAGATCTCCCCGTTGGTGGTCACCTGGCGCAGACGGTTGATCTTCTTCTCGTCCGTCTCGGTGATGTAGAGGACACCGGTGTGAGAGATGGCGATGGCACTGGCCGACTCCAGAGCAGAGTGAATGGCTAGCTTGCTGAGCGAGTAGTCGATGCCCGGGACCTGGCAGTGCATGGGGCGCCCCGCGATGATGCTCACCTGGTGGTTCTCTGTGATGCGCAGGATGACGTTGTTTTCCAGGACGTACAGGGAGTTGTCCATGGGGTTGACGGCAAGGTCTGTTGGCCACTCCAGGCGGACCTGTGGGTGACACGGCATCCGATTAAAGAACAGCATCTAAGGAGCCCAGTGTTTACCTGTGTCGGACACTTGTGTTGTTTTTTTAAAAAATATTTTTTATTTCAGAGAAGAAGGGACAGAGAGAGAGAGAGAGAGAGAGAGAGAGAGAGAGAGAGAGAGAGAGAAGGAGAGAGAAACATCAATGATGAGAAAGAATCATTGATAGACTGCCTCCTGCATGCCCCCTATTGTGGATCGAGCCTACAATCCATGCATGTACCCTTGACCGGAATCAAACCCAGGACCCTTCAGTCTGCAGGCCCACACTCTATCCACTGAGCCAAACAGGCTAGGGCCACTTGGGTTGGTTTTATGCAGCTGGGGAAAAAGGGCTTTTTACTAACATCCTGTATGGAGACCTGCCCATCATCAAACGCCTTGCCCACTGCCCATGATGATATACACGACAGAGAAGAAGAGACTGTGTAACAGATATATCTTACTGCAGTGGTTCTCAACCTTCCTAGTGCAGTGACCCTTTAATACAGTTCTTCATGTTGTGGTGACCCCCAACCATAAAATTATTTTCATTGCTACTTCATAACTGTAATTTTGCTACTGTTATGAATCGTCATGTAAATATCTGATAGGCAGGATGTATTTTCATTGTTACAAATTGAACATAATTAAAGCATAGTGATTAATCACAAAAACAATATGTAATTATATATGTGTTTTCCGTTGGTCTTAGGTGACCCCTGTGAAAGGGTTGTTCCACCCCCCAAAGGGGTCGCGACCCACAGGTTGAGAACCTCTGTCTTACTGTGTCGTCAGCTGTGGCTAGAGCAGGTCACTAGCTCTCCCAGGATGTTCTTCTCAGCCCAGGTGATTAGGCCAGGGTCAGAGTCATCATACACGACTGTACCGGTTGTCCACTGCCCAAGGGGCTAATGTGACCCAGCCCATATCCTGCTCACCGAGCCATGGGCTGGAGGAAGCTATGTTCATTTTAAGACGACCCCTTTATCTAATTCACAGAAAGAAGCTGTGAGGTTTAGAATGTGGCCCTGACTCAAGGGCAGCCCTTGCCCAGGCTGGCCAGCAAATTACAGCTCGGGTGTTTGCTTGAAAAAATGAACTGGACAGTCCTGGCCGGTGTGGCTCAGTTGGTTGAGGCTCGTCCCCTGCACCAAGAGGTTGCTGGTTCGATTCCCGGTCAGGGCACATGCCTGGGTTGCTGCCTTAATCCCAAGTTGGGGGTGTGCAGGAGACAGCCAACAAATGCTTCTCTCTATCCATGTTTCTCTTTCTTTCTCCCTCTCCCTTCCTCTCTTCTCTCTCTCTCTCAAAATCAATAAAAACATTAAAAAAATAAAAGAAAAAATGAACTGGACAAAACACATTTCTTCTCTGCGGAATCTGAAATGAAAATCTCAGTGGAAAGTTGTCAGTTTGTTGTAGAATTTGAGCTGAAATTAATGAGGTTGACGGAGGGTTGAAAGGCCCCTGTAGGAAGGGTCCACATCTCTCTATGCCAGGTCGTTAGTCCAGTTTCCTAGGCTGTCCAGCTGCGTGAGCCGGCGCTCTCTGCCGCAGCAAGAGCCCGGACTAAAGAACATCACTTGGGGCATCGTGTAGAGGGCTCTGCTCCAGCTCTGACTGCACAAAATAAAGGTTTATGTAGTGAGGATGCAATCATTTCAGATTAACAGGGAAGTTCTGATGGATGTATAACACTGCACGGCACATTCTCAAACCTGCAATAATGATGGAGAAGAGAGGCAATTACACAGGAACTCCTACCCTGTAATCTGCCACGGCTGCAGTAGGCACCAGCTCCACTTTTCTGAGCAGAATTTCTCTCCCCCCCCCTTGCCTCCCCCCCCCCTCTCTCTCCCTTATCCTACCTGACATTTCCCAGTCTGTCTAGCTGCCTAGTTCATCTCAAGCCTTTTGCAAACACACCTGTGATCTCTGTCTATATCTTCCCCTTTCCACTCCACTCAGACAGGTTGCTGGTGAGAACTTCAGACCAAGAACCAGGTGTGGCTTAGTTAGTGATGAGAAATAGAGAGAGAGTCCTACCTGGGCCACATCCATACTGGAGTCACAGCTCAGTGGCCGGACGGCAGTGAGGTCATTCGAGCCCAGCAGGGTGGAGATGATTCCATTCTGGTCGACCTTCCGGATCATGGTGGCATCGACGAAGTACATGAGGCCATTCTTGTCCACTGCGATACCTGAGCAAGACAAACGGGGGGAGTGCGTCTCTTTGCAAGGAGCAGGGCTTGCGCGGTGAAGGTGGGGATGCATACTGGGCCTTCCCTTCTGGGACCTTACTGAGAGGGTATTACACTCAGAGCAGTGGTTCTCAACCTTCTAAGGTGACCCCCTTTCTCATGAGCACTGCGTTGAGATCTGCATAATTCCTGGGGTGCTGGCTGTATCATCACTGAACTGCAGAACAAACCTTGGGCTGCAAATGAACCAAGGCTGAAAATGAATGGATGGGGAAATAACGTTGCATCTGTTCTTTTTTGGAAAGCACTTATTTCCCAAGTTCCTTGCTTGAAAAATTATTGGTGGTAAATTACTTGACTACCCTTCACGACTGACTGCAACACTGAGGTAGAGAAATAATGATTCTTGCAGCCACACACGCCCCATTCAGAGTGTACCCTCCAGGAAGCATTCCCCATGAAGCCCTGACTTCACCTAGCACATCAGCACCTTGGGGGAACGCAGGTCCCAGGACCGCCCTTCCGCCCCTAAGACACAGACAGAGGTTTCTAATTCTTTTGCATCTTTATTCTCATGTCCACACCCAATGCTTCTTACCAGCTGCTTTCAGGGTAGCTAAAAATGGTGACAATAATTGGACCTTCAAATGATTGTCCTTAACCTTAATTATCTATTCCTTTTCAAATAGAGATCCATTGGTTCCAAGAACCCCTCCCACCAATCCCAGGTCCTTGGAAATTATGCCCATTCTTACTGGGCATTTACAAAATGTCAGGCGCCGTGCTTTAGACTTTGTGTGCACTGTTGTCTAACAGGAACATCTGGGAGAGGGTGGAGGCCACCCACTGGGCTCTGTGCTGCCTCCAGCCCACACAGCTAGACCTCTGGCTCCTTCTGACTCTGTGACTGACTGCAGTCAGAAGTCTCCAGGAGCAACCACTTTCCACTTGTAGCATATGTGGGTGGTGAAGTTTACTTCAAATAAAATAAATACACTTAAAAAAAGACAGTCCCCCACACACCCAAGCAATCGATCAGAGTTAAGCCATTCTAGGGAAAGCTGTGCTTAGGGGTGCCTGGGCTCGGCTGAGCTCCAATAAGGAGAAAGCCAAGCGCGTGGCCAGCTCTCTCTCTGGGGCGGGCTTCCTTCCTCTGCAGGCGTTACCTCGAGGGCTCATGAGGGTTGCATCCACAGCCTTCCCTCCGTCCCCACAGCGGGCCTCATCAAAGGGCAAGCATTGCTCTCCAGTCCCTGCCACGACCTCCGAGTTCCCGGCCAGGTCTTTAGCTCCGCTCAGGGACTTGACTCGGTAGATGCGCCGACTGTTGGTGTCAGACACGTAGAGAGAGCCCGACACGGGGTCTACTGCCAAGTAGTACTTGTGTGCTGGGTTGTTGCTTTAGTGGAAGAAACACAGAGAGAAATAGGAAAGGGGTGATGCAGATGGCCTGCTCCACCGAAGAGATGACAAAAATCCTAGCACGACTGTAACCATTGCCAATGTCTTTCCACTTTAGTGAACTGGAAAGAATCTACCATATTAACTTAGTGCTCTAACACACCATGGTTTTTACCTACTTCTAATTGGGCTTAACCTGCTCCCGCCATCAGAGAATCTATCGCTTCCCATCATGCTAGAGTACCATTGCTTCAATTAGCCGATGCGAAAGACCCCACTCTGGTCCCTTGTGTGTGTGTGTGTGTGTGTTTTGTGTGTCAGCCTCCTTGATCCCTCTGTGGGTTCAACATGTTCTCAAGGGGATCTAGGGACACTTCCCTGGGACAATGTTCTCTTTTTAATCCGTGCCTCCCCAGTGCCTCCAAGATACTGGATCATTCATCCCGCAGCTGCTGGGAGTCTTCCTGGTTTTGTAATGGGAGGCACCCCAGCCCTCAGCCTCAGATCTTTGCTACTAGTTCTCAGTGTGGACATGAATCAAGTTCATGTGAAGGAGTGTGATGCCCTGTGGATACCATGTCCAGAATCTGAATTACTGGGGTTGGAGACTCAGTTTTTAAATCATGGGTAATAATGAGGTCACAGGTATGGACCAAGATGGGCCAGGGCCCTAAGCCTCCTCAGGAGACAAATACCTTAGGTGTGTGGAATGCCTTAGGAAGACATCAAGCCTCAGAGACCTAGACCTCTTTCTCTGATCTCCTATGTGTTACTGACCAGGACAGAGGAAGATTTGTAGACTTGGCTCAGGAATGAGACACAGAAAACTCCAATTCAACTCTGACTCGGCTGGTGACCTTAGGTAAATCTTCTGGCTCTGCTGGGTCCTAGATTCCTTGTCATGAAGAAATCAAATCAGACCACTCTCATGTTCCTTTTGGCTCAAACCCTACAGCTTCTTCCCTTTGCACTGTCTGTTGCTGGTTGGAGGTTGAGGCCAGAATGGGTGCTCATGCCCCTCCCATGCTGGTTACTAAAATCACTGCCTCCGGGATGCAAACAGCGAATGCTTCTCCGCCCTAGTGTGACAGATGAGGTTTCGGTGCCCTATGCCTAAAATGAACGCAGCTTTTTTTTTTTTTTAAGTTATTTTTCAACTGCAGTTTGGCATTATGGGAAGGGAGGAGCTGGGAGAGGTGAAGGGTGCGCGAGGGTGGTAACAGTGTTGGATGCATGTGTCCTGTAGACACCAGCTAGTAAACGACTAATTAAAACACCCCCGTTTGGGTTCTTCCCTGATTTAAGGAAGAAAAGAAGAAGGAAGCTATTTTTAGGAACAATCTGTGAAGCGAGACCATCTTTAATTCCAGCTTCTCCTCAGGTTGCTATGAAGACACATAATTGAACTAGAAGTCAAGGTCTTTCTAAAATTCTAGCCTAGATAACTAGTCTGGAAGGGAAGGCAACCCGGATCCTTCCTTTCTCTTTCCTTTTTTTTTTGGCTATTAAGTCTTCAGAGAATATCCATATATACACAACAAATGAGGGTAGAAAGGGAGATATTTGTGCCATTTTTAATTAGACGCTGTACTTTGTTACTGAGTGGACAGTAGCTGGCGTGGCCAGCAGAAGGATCGGGGCTTTGCACATCTGTGCCTATCTGTGAGCAAGATTAATTAATTCTGGACTTTTTAGGAAGCCTGACTCAGGAGGCTTTTCAACATCTCTGGCAGAGAGCAGACAGTTGAGGGTGTGGGGCCATTCTTGCTGGGGTCTCCTTCTTCCCCACGGCCTCTTGCTCATTCCCACCGGATTCTTGCAGGAAAGCTCAGCTAGATGCACAGACATCCTTCCACTTCTGTGGCTAAGGCGAAGGGCCAGTGAGGTGAGTTTGAAGGGGTGTGTCCCTCCAGGGTGTTGCTGCTGCTTTTATTATTTGATCCATTGGGGTGCCTATGACCAGCCAATTTGGGGGTGCCTGAGAAGAAGGCAGAGGACTCCTCCTATGCATTGCAGCTTTCCCACTGACTGGGATGATTGTGGGTATCTGGACTCCACCCTTTGGCTAATTTTGACCTAACATTTCATTTTAAGGCGCAAGGGAGAGGCATGTCTCTCGAGTATTAAAATACATTTCCCTTGAGTATTAAAAAGCTTTGCTTTTTCTCGTCTCCCAAGTAAAAGTGAGATCATTTTTCTTCCAGAAAGCTCATGCTACATCCATTTCAGTGCGCGCTGGGGCAACCTGGACTTGTCCTAACTTTGTAAGGGGAAGCTCCCCAGAGCCGTAGGCACACATATATGTGTTGGTACCAGTATGATTTTAAATGCTAACCTTGGAGCGATTGAATGACAAAGGCTATTGAGACAAAAAGTACTTGGTCTATACCCTTCATACTACTTAAAAAGTGACTGAACTCCATGAAAATCCCCAACGCATCCAACTGTTGGATTCATTCTGACCAGCAGATTGGCAATTAACTTGTTTTTTTTTTTTAAATGACCATATATCCAGGGGGGAAAATCATTAATGAGTTGAAAATGAGTTTTTGACCCGTTTCCAGTTCATTAAAGCTTTTGTGAACCCAGTCCAGCATTTACAAAATCCAGAAGTTTGCCTCGACTGTTTAGCCCAATTACGGACCGCACTGAGCAGTTGGGATAAAAGTTCGCTGAGGGTTCATTATCTTGCTTTTGCATCTCCCGGAAATTCTAATTACTGTCAGCTTATTTGGTTGCTTTTTGACTGCATTTCATAATTGCCAAAGCTTATCATATCTACAACACACAATCAGCACATAAAAAAGTGACTATATTTGGTACATAAAAATATACAACATTACATAAGAAGCACGAAACAGAAAGCAAAGACAAGGAAGCAAACGAACCATATCAAATTGTACAGGAAAGAGTTTTTTGTCTTACCTATGTTTAAACTCTTTATTTCTTTATAGAAAGAAAACAGAAGGAAAAAGAACAAACAGTTAGCTGAAGAACTGATGATAAAACAAACATCACATTTTCGTTTATTTATTTTTTTTTATAAAGGGACCGAAAATAGGCCGTCTTTTTCTCCCCCCCCTTCTAGCTGACAGCTCCTGGCTTAATTTCCTGGGAAGCCCCCTGATTTGGAATTCCTCCTGGCCATTGGGAAATCTAGGCAAGAATGCTTGCATTGCTGGACCAGCAATGTGGCTGTCACACAGGTGGCAATGGGTAAGACAGGTCTTCTGGCCAATGGAGGGATGGCAAGCAGGTGACCTCTTGCATGCCAACACCTGCTGATGAGTGATGGCTGCAGTGGGACAGGTGCGGAAAGATTCTGAAGCCAAATTCAAGCTCAGCTATGAAGAGCACCGTGACTCATCTGTAACATCTGCCCCGGGTGTGGGGGGGATCCTGGTGCCACCTGGGCCACCTACTTGCCATCGGTGCATTACAGGGTGGAGCCAGTACCACCAGGAGAAAGTCCCTGCCCACACCCAATCTTAGTTTGGCCAATACTGTCAAACCCTGAGAATCACAACCATTTCCTATGCCTGCTCCCTGCCACCTTCCCTCTCCCCATCCAGTGTTCTTCTTAAATGAAATTCATAGGTAATCAGATCCTATTGTCATAGGAGCCAAAGACCTTTCCTTTTTGGAAAACTAGTAAAAGTTTTGCTGTTTGTTTTTTTTCTCTTAAGAACAAAAAGACATGGCAATTTCAACAGGAAAGTGGCGGGAAGTTAACTGCATTAGAGAGAAAAAAAGAGAGAAACTGCTCCCCGTTCCTGAGGCCTCCAGGCTCAGGCAGAAGGAGCCCCACCCTTCTTTTGCTTCGGGCTGAGGGAGGAGACTTCAGGGAAAGAACAAAGAGGGTTTGAGGCCTGACTCCTGCTCAGGTGCTGCTCAGGCCTCTGCTGGGGGCCATCATTAGTGGTGGGTTTGCACAGGGATTACATTTTTATATTTTATTCCAGCATGTTAGTTTTTGCAAAAAAAAAAAAAAAAAGTAAGTTAATTAAATGATGCTGATAACTCCTGAGCTCTGACTGACATGGTACAATTTGAGATTCATTCTGCAAAGCCTGGTGCACCGGGGCGGCAGCCGGGAGTCTGTGTGTCTGTTTTATATTGCTTAATGAAAGTGAAATGTTATCTGCCACCAGTGGTAGTCATATTTGGCTCTTAATTATTGCAATATCAATTCCACTTTTTTTTTTTTTAAAGTCAAGATTTTGTAAAAAGACTGGATGGGATTTGGGTCTGCAAACCTGACCTACTTATTGCCTAAGAACATCTGCTTTAAGTTGATTAAGATAGTATCTATGTTGGAGGAAGGAAAAGGGCGAGGGTGGGGGACCAAGTCACTGAGAGTACAGAGTCGGAATGATCACATGGACATGAGCTCTGCTGAAAGGCTGAGGTCACTGCTACTCCAGTCTCGGGCCATCAGCAGAGTGGGTGCTTAGCAAGAAACCAAAACCACAGCATCGTTGGGTCTATGCATCCCTATGTTCAAAGCCCAGGCTTTGTGTCCGTGGTCTCAATAACACCAGGCTTATGCTTTGAGGAAAAAGTGGTGCCTCAGGTTCAAGAACGGAGGCGGATCAGCCCTTCACGCGGTGGAGTCTCAATGACTCCCCTGCGGACCTTCAGGGTCCCTCCGAGCGTACTCAGCTTGCCTTGCAGAGCACTCATCAGGCTGTCTGGTGATTTATGTGTGTGTGCTTGTCTTTGTTGTGAACACAGGAAGTAAATATGGACATGACTTATTCCCAGGCTGCTGATGTTTAGGAAGGAGTCCTGGAGAGAGGTAACTGGGCAAATGGGTTCTTGAGTGATGGAGAGCGGGAATGAGGCTGGGGAGATCCTGCCTTGGACTAGTTCCAACCCCTCATATTCTACCCAGAATCACAAAGCTGCAATCAGCTGTTGTCTCTTTTTTTTTCTTTTTATAAAAAAATTTACCTTTATTGTTGAAAGTATTACAGATGTCCCCTTTGTTTGTTTGTTTTTCTCATTGATCCCCCCCCCCCCATCCTGCACCCACCCCTCCAGGCCTTCCCTGCTCTATTGTCTGTGACCGTGGGCTAGGCAGCTGTTGTCTCTTTTCTATTCCAACTCCCTCCGCGGCCACAGAAGAGGGGGGAGTTGGAATGGCCACATTTTTTGTTTGTTTGTTTCAGTTGTAACTAAACAAAAGTGAGTTGGGACACACTTAGTTTACTTTTAGGGGATGTACTTATGTGGCTGCTATGTCCTCCTTGCGCCATCTTGTTAGGTTACTGCTGGACACTCTGGCTAGGAAGGACTTTCAGGAATGCCCCTTCCCTGTTGAGCTGATTCATCTCCCACCCTGACGGGAAGTGCAACGCCCAAGGTAGAAGTCACACCGCACTATTACCGGGACGTCAGTGACAAACTGGCTGATGAGCGTCGGTCCAAAAAATATTTAGATTATTCACTGCACACAAAAACCTGAAATGCTCAGAAATACTATGAAAGAAGCTTGAGGAAGTTTTCCCAACATTTACAATTCTAACAATTCTCACGACTTTGCCCATAATCAATCATTGAACATCAAAGAAAAATTTCTAATTTATCAGCACTCTGAAGCAACTTTTGATCAGCTATACTGAAGGCAAGACTGAATCTCTCTCTACTCTTTTTATAGATAATGATGTTACAAAGTCATTGTCATATTAAGAGACAATCAAAGAGGATGCAGTCAAAAAGTGTAGGAAAACAAGTATCCTGGACATGTATGAGTAGTTAATTAATAAAAAATTTAGGTTATTTTTCTGAATTTTGTGATGTTTGGAGTAACTGTCAGCTTTTCAAAATCTGCAGTTGCTTTGGTTTCTTTTCTCATCCTAAATAATTTCAGTTTCATTCTGAAATTTCACGAAACCTAGATCTGTCTTTGGTAAAAGAGCTCTTTGAAAACAGAGCCAAGAACTGCCCAAAGTTTTATGGTGATAATGTTGTTACTGTTATTCTGGGTGCTGTGTTATATTTGGTCTCCTGACCTCCGTGTTTATTCCCTGACTACACAGGGCAAGTGTCTGCTCTCCAACTAGAACCATCTTCCTCCTGAACATCCTGTGTTGGCATCCAGCAGGGTCTGTCCTGGTTGGAACTCTCAGGCAAAGCTTATCTTTGCCTGGTGAGGCTTATTCCAATTTCTGCTGCCCTTGCCCTCATTCCGATGCTCCCTCTTTCTCACGTCTCCTCCCTCTCCAGCAATGACAACCCTGAGCCAGACATTCCCTCCCCTGAAGAGCTTCCCCAATGCAATGATGCCGTTGAGTCACCCCAACAGCACCATCAGAATCTCAGCATGGCAAGTGTTTTAGTTGGATAAAAACATAATAAATATCATAATATAACTTTATATTTGGAAAATTAAAAAAAATAGACTATGAAATATTATGGAAAGTGCAAAAGTCTTATGTTTGCCAAAGGGGCCACATTAAGAAAAGCAGCAAGACACTGTCCCCTCCCTTATCAGTTACTGCCTTATTTTGGGGTCCAATTGCTAAGATAGTCTCAAACTGGAGGGGAAGGAAAGATTTGTCTAGGGTAGAAATTCACCCTAAGGTGGTAGTGACTGACATTTATTCTGCTCCACAGGGCTCAGGTTTTCTAGGGATCACCTGGAGAGGATGATAGTTATAAGAAGGGAAATGGGCTACAACAGGTCATGTCAGGCTTTTGGGGGAAGTGAATGTTGAAAATGTCTCCAGTGCTGGTGGCACTGAAGAAGGCTTTTTCCAGCATTGGACGTTTTCCAGGTGTGTTTTCCATAGGCAAAGGAAGGGAGAAGGACAGCGAGAGCACAATGGGAACGTCTAAATAAAGTTCTGATTCAGGCGCGGCTCTGGGGTGGGTGAGCGAGAGAGGGATGGGCACTGGCTCCTGAAATGGAATCATTGGGCTGCCAGCTCACAGTGGAGAAAAGACATAAGCAAGACAGGTCCCTCCCTCCCTCCTCTCTCCCTTTGAAGGTTACTGTTTTGAAGAGCGGGGATTGACAGCCCTTTGTTTTCAGGTATGTAGTGGGAAGAAAAGAAGAATCAAACCAGTGTTCTTGTAAAAGCTTAACTTCTAATCATCTCTGGATCCCTGGCTGATGAAAGCAAGAACATGTCCAAAGGCAGTTAAAAAGGAAAAAAACAACAACAAAAACCATATGGCTGTTGAGGGAAATTGGTAGTTCCATGCCCTCCAGCCATGTCATTGTCACCATGTGGGTGTGGCATAGCTCTGTGTGGGCCCTTGGCTGGCATCACTGATACTGTGGCCTCTACAACTCTAAGAAACATGGAACCAAGGGCAAATTCCAACCAAGGGGAGAACACTGGTTTATGTCCATTTTAACTCAAGCCACAGGTCTTGAGCTGCTGGCGTGGATCAGATACTACTCTAGGCATCAAGGGGCAAAGATACCCAAACTGCCTGCTCCACAGAAACTCACACACTAGGGCCCTAAGATTTACACAGAAATATCTAAAAAACAAGGCAGTGAACACTATCAACTTTTGTGGAAAATTAGACAAAGTGACCCAGATAGGTTGAGAATTATTTCCACTAAGGAGATCAGGCTTCAAGGAAGAAGGGGCCTTCAAATGGAGCCTTAAAGATGGGCTCGGTGATGAGGTAGAGAAGGTATTGTAAGTAGGCTGAGGGGCAGGAGTCAAGGTTGGGAGGTGGGAATGCAGCTGGCAGGTGCTGGTTCAGCGCTGAGCAGGGAGAGCAGTGACAAGGAAGAGGTGGAGGGCGACAAATGCCAGTGAGAAGCGTGACCCTCATGGGAAAGCACAATGCTACCTTCAGCGCCCTGCCTCCTCTCCTGGGTCTCCATGGCCCACAGGAGGCCTGAGAAGAAGAGGACTCTCCTGGGACAGAAGAGGAAATAAACATCTTGGGAAGGGGACCTCCTCGGGGCTCTAGGAAAAGTGGTTTGTCTGGCTGTCAACTTGGTAGGTTGAGTTTATCCAGCCTCTTCCATTTTGCCTCCTTCTTCCTCTCATTAATTTTTTGGTTATTACACCTTATTCACATGAACTCCCCCTTTGTCCTTCTGTGGTGGTTGGTTGCTGGCTCTTCTAGAACACAGCTTGAATTGCCTCACTTGCCTGGGTGCCCATCTCAGCCTGGAATGGCTGCTCTTTGAGCTTTGGTTTTATCCCTGTCTGGACGTCAGAGCCCAGCACAGGTGTGGCTCACCGTCACACTCAGGAAATGTCCACTGGACCACAGAGGTTGCAACCTGCTAAGTGTGGAGCTGCAGTTTACTCCTTTCTTTTTACCTCTCCCAGGGCCTGGCACAGTCTCAGCTCCCAAGAATTCTCAGCAGCACTTGCTGGTGCTCAGGTCATTGATCTCTCTCCCAGAAGGGGCCTCAAAGATATTAAAATGCAAGAGCAACCTGTGAGTTCATCTAAGTCCCGCACCTGGGAGCTGAGGCTGCTGCAGAAGGGACCACCATCCCGTTAATTGCTCAGGTCAAAATCCTAGGCATTACCCTTGATTCTCCTCTCTCTCTCTCTCTCTCTCTCTCTCTCTCTCTCTCTCTCTCTTTCTCTCTCTCTCCTTCCCTTCCCCCTATTCCTTAT
Organism: Myotis daubentonii; assembly: GCF_963259705.1. Lineage (NCBI taxonomy): Eukaryota > Metazoa > Chordata > Mammalia > Chiroptera > Vespertilionidae > Myotis > Myotis daubentonii. The sequence continues at coordinate 103,379,733 of NC_081844.1, read as the reverse complement.
ATCCAATCAATCAACAATTCTGATCAGATTTATCTTGAAAATATATCCCAGTTAGAATACTTCCCTATCTCCCTTGGTATCGCCCTAGTCCATATCACCATCACCCAAGTCCTGGACAACTGCCATAGCCTCCACTCTTGCAGTCTATTCTCCACACAGTAGCCAGAAATGTCTCTAAAAAATGCAAATCAGATCACATCAACTCCACCCACTTTCTACTTCCACCTCCAATGGTTGTCCATTGCATTAAGAATATGATCCATTCTCATCAGCTTGATAATGAGACCCTGAAGCATCAGTCCCCTCCCTACCTCTCTGACCCCCTCTGAGACACTCTCTCCTGAGCTCACCACCCTTCCGCCATATTGGACTTTATTTGTCCCTTAAATAAACCAGGTTACTTGCTGATATGAGGACTTCTGCACAACTTCTCTCTGCCTGGAACCCTTTCCCCCAGATCTTCCCGTGGTTGACTTCATCATTCAGGACATAGTTCAAATGTCACCTGGTCTGAGAAGATTTTCTGACCACTTTACCTTATGTAGCTTCCTCATCCCTCCTCCATCCCCACCATAATTGATACCCCTTAGCCTGTTAGGTTTTCCTTAAAGTATTTAATGCAACTTGAAGTTATGTTTTAGTTGTCCACATGATTTGAAGTTCTATATCAGACCACAAACACAATGACTAGGACTTTGTTGATTCCTATCTATGCCCCCCCCGTCTCCCCCAGGGCCCCCTCAGCCAGCCAGTCCCAGGCACAGTATACATTCCCCAAGTATCTGTTGAATACATTTCTCCCCTATTTATAGACTTCATCTCTCTCTACTTATAGATCCCTCTCAAGGTTCAATGGCCTGGAATCAACTTCCCTGGGAAGAGAGTTTCCAAGAAACTCTGTTCAGCACAGGGGAGACTCCCCTGGGCTTTAGACTTAGCAGCAAGCACTGAATCTACCAGGGAAGGGGGCAGGAGCTGCCTAGTGGCCTATTCTAAGTCATCCTAAGCCACATCCTAGTGAAAGTGGGAAGATGCAGAGAATTCACAGAGTGCTCACACATAGAGCTGCTCAACATAAACGTGTGAACCAGTAAATAATTATCAGTGGTTCTCAGATGTTGACAGGCACTGGAATCTCCCACCGAGCTTGTCAAGGATAAAGGATGCCTTGGCCTCCTCTAGACCGACTGGATCAGTCCTCTGGGGATAGGCTGCGGGAATCTGTATTTTTAAAAAGTGCCCCTTTAGAAACCACAGAAATGGACCAACAGCTTTGAGCAGCTCTTTCACTGTCTGGTGTGTGTTAGATTCAGGCCTGGGGGTTTGACAACACATAGCTACCCGGGTCCCAACCCAAACACCAGGACTGACATCACTTTTCTAGTTTGTAACTCAGGTATTGACAACTGTCTGAAATGCGTGTGTGGTGTTTTACAGCTACACAAAGCCTTTCCCCAAATCCTCACTTGAGTCTGGTCCTAGGTTTCGAACCTCACCCCATCACAGGGAATGTCTATTCTCTGGAGAAGCCCAAATGCAGCCACCGATTACCCATGGAGCCGTGTGGCCGTGGCAGCCACAGAACAAAAGACGGTGTCTGTGTGGCCGCTTACCGTAACTCCAAGATGCTGGTCACGTTGCGGGAGGGATAGATGCGCCGGATGTAATTAAAGTCACCAACAAAGAGGCTCCCATCGACGCCCACAGCCAGAGCCACGGGGGCCAGCAGCTTGTTGCCTTCGGCGAGGCCGTTGCAGCTGGGGCAGGAGATGCTGCGGCGGCGGCCGTTGCCCATGATGCTGGTGATGATGGCGGGCTGCTGCGTCAGGAACTGGTTCTCCCCGGTGCCCTTGTGCAGGATGCCTGCGGGCGGTACAGAGGGTGGCCGTGCAGCCCTTAGGGCAGTGATGGCGAACCTATGACACGCGTGTCAGAGGTGACACGCGAACTCGTTTTTTTGGTTGATTTTTCTTTGTGAAATGGCATTGAAATATATAAAATAAATATCAAAAATATGTCTTTGTTTTACTATGGTTGCAAATATCAAAAAATTTCTATATGTGACATGGCACCAGAGTTAAGTTAGGGTTTTTCAAAATGCTGACACGCCGAGCTCAAAAGGTTCGCCATCACTGCCTTAGGGAGACACTTCTATGGGCCTGACGACGGGACGGGAAGAGATGTGGGAAAGAGAAACCCTAGGAAACGTCAATCTGATTTCTTCCCTTTGCCGAGAGATGGGATGGGTAGACCCCGGGCTATGGGGTTGGGTAGGATAACATTTGTAGAGATAATTGAAGAGTTGTGAGGTACACGAAGGCGGACGGTCTGGGAAAACCAGCCCAACATTCTTTGACATTTAAAAAGAGAAGGTGGGAGAACCAGCGAGTATTTGAAACTGGCCGAGGGAAGGGGAGAGACTACCAATGCAATGGAGAGAAGGGTCCAGGAGAGAGGAGGCCGTGTTCGAGGAAGGGAACGTGCTCACATACCACTCTTCACATTGAGGATGTGATGCTTGTCCAGGGACCAGCCGCCGAGGTTGGATGGGTCCAGCTCAAAGCCCTGCAGGAGGGCGGTCCTCTTCTCCCACAGGATGAGGCTGGGGCAGGTCTCATACTCGAACCCCACCGACACTGAAAGACAAGAGGGGAGGGCCGGCGGGGACCGGAGAGTTGACTGATGACAGCCGAGCACTCCTCAGGCCCGGGAAACACGCGTTTACCCCAAGACCCAGCCCGCTCCCACATCCCGCCCAAGGAGGCGGCTGATTGCTCTTCTCCTCACGATCCCACACGATATTAAATTCAAATTTCAAGCTGAACTCCACCTTGAAACTTTACACAGCAGTGCTCCGTGGGGATGGAAAGACCTTTCCGAAGAAGAGCTGGCTTTCAGAAATGACCCCAGTGACGTGGAGGCAGGAGCTGAATCATTCAAGAACCGATTCAGTTCTCCTTCCGAGATGGACAGGAGAGACCATCTCCCTCAGCCCGCTGTTCGCGGCGTGCATTTATTATAGTTTTGTTATTTATTTGTAGACGCTGGGAGAAAGGCCCAAGGAAGCTTAGTGGCTATTTTTATTGATTTCAGAGAAGAAGGGAGAAGGAAAGATAGAAACATCAACGATGAGAGAGAATCATTGATCAGCTGCCCCCAGCCCACAACCCGGGCATGTGTCCTTGACTAGAATCAAACCCGGACCCTTCAGTCCGCAGGCCAGCGCTCTAGCCACTGAGCCAAACCGGCAAGGGCTTAATGGCCCATTTATCAGGAGACTGGGGGCAGCAGCCTGGGTGAGTGGAGGCACTCGGAATGTTCACTCCGGATTCCAGAGGGTGCCGGGCGACTCAGGCACCGGACCCAGCCGCCAGTTCCATGGCAAGTCAGTGGGGAACAGAACCCAGAAACTGCAAATGCCCCCGTGTTTGCTGCAGGGACAAATGGGAGAGAGAAGCGGGAGATGAAGGGCTTAATCCTCACTCTGCTCCGGCTCAGACCTCCTCGTGGCTTCCCTTTCCCACGTGGAAAACGGAGCGAGTGAGGCCTTAATTTCTCAGAGAGATGCAGGAAGGAGACATGAGATAGAACACCAAGAGGCCGTACATTTTTAATTGGAATGCTGCTTTCGAAAGATGAGCCACTGTTATTATTGCGATTCCTACTACATTAAATTCTTAACTGCGTGTGTCACCTTCGGGGATTCTTGTAGCTTCTTTTAAATCCTGAGATATAGGAGTGTCGATAGGAACAGAAGATGCATTTGATCTTTTTTAGAAAAGCCATATATTTCCTAGCTTGTCCTCTGAAAATTCCAAGAAACAATGACTGTCCCAGCAGCAGAGAGAATTGCTAGTGCCTGGCTTGTGGCCTTGAAATATGATTTCTCATTAAAAAGAATCAGGGCTCCTTGAAGATATAGTCAGAGCAAGAAATGAACAAGATGAGGCCTGGGCATTTTATCACACCAGATAGAAAGGAAGGAACAAGAATCTACTGGGGTCATGTTGAAAGAATTTGGGAGTCAGCTTGAAGAGGCTCCAAAGATGGTGCAATCTGAGCATTAGTAAAGAAAATAACTTCCATGGATTAAAACTACTATATTAGAGACACTTCACTCTATGAGTTCAGAATGGTATTTTTATTTATTTATTTAAAATATATTTTTATTGATTTCAGAGAGGAAGGGAGAGGTAGAGAGAGATAGAAACATCAGCGATGAGAGAGAATCATTGATTGGCTGCCTCCTGCATGCCCCCTACTGGGGATCAAGCCTGCAACCTGGGCATGTGCCCTTGACTGGAATCAAACCCAGGACCTTTCAGTCCGCAGGCCGATGCTCTATCCACTGAGCCAAATTGGCTAGAGGCAGAATGGTATTTTTAAAAAACAGTAATTTGCCACCATTAGAGGATGTTAAAGAAACTGACTTATTATACTGAAAATCCTATATAATAAAAGAGTAATATGTAAATTAACAATCACTCCGGGATAAAGATGGTGGTGCCCATAGTGGCCAGGGTGGGACACTGGCAGCGTCACCCCAGCAATGTGAGCCCAGCGTCTGCACCCCTGCTGTGTGGAGGGAGGGGAGGGGCCTCGGGCCGGAGGCCGGGGTGAGGGACGCTGGTGTTGTTGCAGGTTGGGCTGTGGGGACCCCACCCCCCACTCCCCTGTACATGAATTTCATGCACCGGGCCTCTAGTTAGTAAATAAAGGGAAAGAATCAAGCCTTTATCCTTTCTTATTTGAACTATATCTCAAATAACCAAGCAGTTAAAGAGAAAGCATCTCTAAATGAAAGTATTCTAGCTAATAAATAAGGAAGCAATGATAGAATTAAAATACTAATTTGTAAATCCTAATGGCCTAATGGATCCAAGCCATAAACATCAATGTCCGCTAAAATCACCAAAGAAAAAGACCAGCTGACATTAGGTGTCATCTCATGGAGAAGACAACACCACCTAGCAAGTTGTCCTGCTTAAAATTTTTTAAAAAATTAAAGAATAAAATATCTAGGAATAAATTTAAACAAGGAGGTGAAAGACCTGCACACTGAAAATTACAGGACACTGATGAAAGAAACTGAAGAAGACACAAATAAATGAAAAGATATTCCATGCTCATGGACTAAAAGAATTAATATTGTTAAAATGTCCATACTACTCAAAGCAATTGACTCATTCAATGCAATCCCTATCAAAATACCAAAGGCTTTTTTTCACAGAAAAAGAACAAACAATCCTAAAACAATCCATAGGAATGTTGAGAAAGAAGAACAAGGCCAGAGGCACCATGCTCCCTGATTTCAAACTATATTACAAAGTTATAGTAATCAAAGCAGTATGGTATTAGCATAAAAAAGACATATAGGTCAAGGGAACAAAATAGAGAGCTCAGAAATAAACCCATGCATATATGGTCAATTAATTAATGACAAAGCAGCCAAAACTATACCAATGGATAGGACATACAGTTTCTTCAATAAATGCTGTTGAGAAAACTGGACAACTATCTCACACCATATACAAAAATTAACTCAAAAGGGATTAAAGGCTTGAATGTAAACCTAAAACCATAAAACTCCTAACACAAAACACAGGGTAACATTTACGGTGAAAATGTCTGAGTGTGCTGGTTTTTTATTTTGGTAACTTACTACGGTTCTTGAAAATCACAAGCCTGTTGTTAAAAAAGAAAACAAAACCAAAACCAACAGCACAGGAATCTGCATTTTAATGAACCCAGATAGCTTTCTACCAGTAGGAAACTATACTGGGTAGGTTGACATTAATCCACAGCCCACAACTCTTCAAAGCCTGGTACCCGCAGGACACTTCTCTTGGGGTGGTCTTTCATAAGTGTGTGTGTGTGTGATGTGATCTCAAAGGCAAAGCCTGAGACACAGCTCGTGGCTTCCAGCTCCCCCAGCGCCAGTTTCTGATCCCCACGGTGCATTCTGGGTCATTTGCATGTGCTCACTCGGAAAGTGACCACCTCTCTCCCCTATCTTGAATATTCTCCTTGTCCACTGCATCCCAGCCTCACTGGCCTCCTTGTTGTCCTCCAAACACACCTCCTTCTCCTCTCTTTTTCTGCCAGGATGTCACCCTCCGAGGAGCCTTCCCTGAGCGCCTTGGATAAAAGGCGTTCCCAGTGTACATCACTCCTCCCTGGTACAAATCACAGTATGAGCACATATCACTGCTTGGTATTTTCTTGTCTAATTTGGGTTTATTATCTTGATCCCCCACTAGCACAGAAGGTCCAGGGATGGGACTCTTGTCTGTCTCACGGACCACTGCATTTCTATCTACTAGAATAATTCTTGACGCATTTTAGGAACTCCATAACTATTGGTCAAATGAATACATGATGAAATTCAAGCATCAATAGGGGCTTGAAACCCAAACGTACCGACAGCGTCAGAGAGTCCGTAGACCCTTTGGCCGTACGCATCGGTCTTGTCCCAGATGAAGGTGTAGGCCAGGTTGGAAGAGGCCTGGAATGACTTCTGGAAGAGGTGTCCCTCCACGGCCACCATCAGGTGGACCTTGATGAGGTTCAGGGGCACGGTGGACTGGGTCATGGTGATCTTCAGCAGCGACTTGTAGCCTGCGGTCCGGGAGCTCAGGTAGCGGAGCTTCACATTGGAACCGGGGAGCTCAATTTCCTCATGAAGGACCTGAGAACACGCGGCACACACACTGCATCAAACGCCCGCGGCTGGTGGGCTGCTCGCGACCCCGAGGCAGCCCGCCTGCGGCCACCCTCACGGAAGCATCCCGCCCCGTGTGGGGTGCAAGAACCACTTCCCGAGGCTGATGGAAAAAAGAAAACCACACCAAAACTTTATCCTACACCATGGAGCGAAGGCGCTGAGGTTATGATTTCTGGATTAATAATTATTCTTGGTCACCATTGTGTTTCTTTTTAAAAGCCACGCGGTTGGCAAAAGATGTAAATAAGAACAGCAGGCTTTATTGCTAGCTGCACGCGAGGAGGCCGCGAGAGGCTGTAATTATATGAACCCGCAACTTCCACTGACAATTGGTATAAAGCAACAGGGAGGCAATAATGTAATATGCCCTCTGTTGCAGCCTCGAGGTAGATCATTAAAGCGCCTCTTATCATGTGTCTCTGTGAGTAACAGGAGTGAAAAGCGATTTACAGGTGGGTTACACATCTGTATATTGTTTTTCGTTTATTAAAAGCGCTGGTGACGGCCAGAGTCTTGCACGGCTATCTGGAAGCATCTCGAATGTCCAGGAGAGATTCGGTCTTCTCTTCAGTGACTACAGATTCTACTGTGTTCCTACTTTTTGCTTCTCCCCTTCCTATTGGTTTCTGGGCCCCCCCGGGGAGAGACGGGGTGGCCAGCCAGGTTCGGTCAAGGCGGTATTGAAAGTCCTACCCCGGTCCCCGCCCTTCCTACCTGGGTCTCGGGCACGATGGGGTTGTGCCCAGGGGCAGCACTGAAGAAGGTGGACAGCGGGGAGGAGATGATGATCGGATCTGGCCGGACAAAGCCGCTGAGGTCACAGCTGGGGATGGAGTTCTCCTCGGTCTTCATCACCAGGGTGTCCATGGCGTAAAAGCTGTTCCACGGCAGCCACACGGTGCGCTCCTGGCTCATGAACGGGGCTCGCTCGAAGTGCAGGGTCAAGGAGGCGCCCCCATTGGCGATCAGGTCAAACCTGGAGAGGCGGGAAGTGGGCTCCCTGAGGTGGTGAACGCGCCCTCAGACGAGGCAGGCGCTCTGAGAGCAGAGGGAGGGGCCGAGCACGCGGGGGAAGAGCCTGGGCTTTGGTGGCCCACGGGCTGGTTGGAACCCAAACTCTTCCATTTACTAACTGTGTGTCTGTGGGCAAGTTACTGACCCTCTCTGAGCCCACGTTTCTTCACCTATGAGCTGGAGATAATTACAGCAACTTCACAGAGTGGCTGAGAGAAGGAGAGATCGTGGTGAGTGCAGAGCAGGGCTAGCTAAACCTGGCCCATCCCCTGTTTGGGTATAAAAAGTCTTATTGGAATACAGCCCATTCATTACTTATCTGCTGGAGATGTTGTGTGCTACAAGGGTAGAGCGGAGTAGGTGTAACAAGGAACCATCTGTCATGTAAGCCTAAGATATTCGCCACCTGGCCCTTTACAGACAGTGTCGCACTCCTGGTGTCAAGCACTTAGCATCGTGCGAGGCTCACACACAGCGGGGCTATAGCGATGCGATGCCAGGACAGAGAGGGGCATTAATGCTTCCTTCTCACCCACCGGGGCTGTTTCTGGGCTTTTGTTTGTTTCAGAGAACCTCAACTTTTTCGAGCTACAATGGAACATATGACATTACATTGATTTTAAGTGTACAACATGATTTGATATTTGTACAGATTGTGAAAAAGTCACCGCAATCAGCCTAGTATCACCCCCACACATAGTTACACGTTTTTTTTTTCTTCTGATGAAAACTTCAAAGATCTCTTAGCCACTTTCAAAGCTACAATACAGTATTATTAACGACTACCGTCGCCATGCGATACATCCACCCCTGGGGACATTTCTATCTTATACCTGAGTGTGTACCTCTGGACCCTTTCACCTCCTGTTCCTGTTACTGATGCTTTTGCCAGTCATCCTTAAACTACATTCCCCATGTGTCCCTCCAGAGCTGGACGGAAGTGCATCGCCAGTAAAGTAAAATAAAGGCTGCTCTTTCCCAATTAACAGATGAGGAGGAGTTCACGGCGAGAAGTCTCAGTTTTAAGCGTCCCTCCTCCACGGGGTCTCACCCTTCGAGGGCAGTTCATTCCCAAATCCCCGGCAGCTCCCGAGAGCCTGCGTCTCAGTCACACTCAGCGAAAACACACGACCCACAGGCTTCACCTGATTTTGGTAACACCTTTGGCGTTTTTAAGGAACGAACACGGTGCACGTGAATATTGAGATAAGGAACAGAGCACGCACAGTATAATAATTTATTTATTACAAATTTGTGTATTTACAGGGGTGGGCAAAAGTAGGTTAATAATAAAAAAGAATACAACAATTAATAGATAAATAATAATACAAGAATGAACTCTGTTTCACATACTCACAACTGTACACCTGTTTTTGTCCACCCCTGTATTTATTTGGGGGCATGTACGCTGCTCGGGACGGTTTTGTATGGGACACAGAAGAGAGGCAAGTGTTTTGAAGGGAAATCATGTCTAGTTGGTGTGACAGAATCAAATCGCCAGTGTCAGCGGCACCCACCTGCTGCTAAACAATGGGGCTCCTCAGAGCACCCCCAAACACATCCTGTCCCTCCCATGGCTTTGCAACCTGGCCAAGCCACAGAGTCACCGATCTGGGAGCTTGGAGAGATGACCTGGGAGGTGGATTTGGGCCACAATTAGTCAGGAAGCGGCTGAGGGAGATGGGACAGCATAAAGTGGGGACAGACAGCAGGATGAGGTCTCAGAAATGCCCTCCTGTTTGTGACAGGACTTTGCAAGGCAAGAGCCCTGGGTTCTAAGAATTTGCAAGGGCCCGAGTAGCTCTGCATGGCACACAGTCCTCAGAAATGTGTGGGTGAGATCCTCAGAGACTTAGCAAATATTGAGACTGTGGTGTGAATCCGCAGATGTCTTCCTCGGGTTTCACAGGTGGGCAAGTGAGGATAGGGCTGCTGTGGCTGGTAATCTTTGAAACTACCTGTAAGGGTACCTCAGGGCATTACAGAATAAGACCAGACTTTTCACCAGAGACAGGCAAGAAGCACATTTCATGACACGGATATGCTTTCCCAGAGTCTAGTTTTATAGAAAAAGTGTTGCATCCGATTTACAGCAACAGTCTCTTCTTCAATTTGGAATAGAATATAAGTGTGTGTGTGTGTGTGTGTGTGTGTGTGTGTGTGTGTGTGTGTGTGTGGTTTAGCCCAGGGTGAGTGAGTTTCCCCCTTCCCATAAGTTTCTTTTATTCTTATCTTTTTCTCTGAATTGCAACTCCGTGCCCAATGGATTAGGAAAATGACGGGCTTTCATCTTGGTGGGGGCTGCACGGGTACGTGTTTCTAATCAGAAGATAATAGGGAAAGGTTGGCTCTTTCCCACAGCAGGGTGACGGCTAAATGTATTTAATTAGATTTCTCTGATTATATCCCACCTCCTCAAAACAGGAGCGCGGACAACACAGCTCCGAGAGCCGCAGATGAAAGCAGAAGGGGTTCACCACAGGACGCTGTGCCATGCGGCTCCTTGTCACCTGGCACTGCCTTTGATTTAAAACAGGAGTGAGCTTCCAAGAGCTGCTCCCCCTTCTTCTCCCCGGAATCCACCTCCACACACACACACACACACACACACACACACACACACACACACACACACACACACCAGGTAGACAAAAGCGTTTACCTGAGATGGGAAAAGGAGGAGGACTGTTGGCAGCCCTCCATAGCTTGGCTATTCTATTTTGTATTTTTATTTTTGATATCAAACTGAAAAGCAAAAACCTATCTCAAGGGGAATCCTCACAGAGCTCTGGCCGGGTGGGCCTTCCAGTCCGCAATGGGCAGCGGCGTGGTTCCTCTGAGGCTCGGGCAGCCAACAGCACCACTGCTGCTCTGTCTGCTCCCCGAGAAGGGAGAGCCCCACAAGCTACTTACGTGCCATCTTGGCGGGTGATGGTGTAGCCGTATTTTGGGTACTTGACAAAGGACACATTCACACCAACCAGGGGCGTCCCATCTGTAGTTACGACTTGGCCTCGGATGAGAGAAACCAAGCTGAGGGAAAAAGAAACAGGCCTTTGAGCCAAGAGCCATGCCCTGGAGAACAAGGAGACAGGGGGTCCAGTTCCCTCCCCTTCCTCCTCGCCACTGTTCCTCCCACCCCCGTCCTCATCTGGTCCCTCAGGCAAGACCAAGTCTCTCAACATTAACTTCTGGCTCACATGACCGCACCTCACAGACAGGTGTGGGCAAGAGGATGCCTCACTGCCCGCTTCACCTGAGGAGCAGGGCTGGCGACACGCTGGGGTGACACCCAGGGCAGCATCTCACTCACTGGGCTGGGCAATGGGGTCCCCGCACACATCTCTCTCCCCTTGGCCTCGCTTCATGACAGACACCGTGTGACGCTGGTGTGGCCCAACCTCAGGCTGCCCCTTGTCACCCAGGCTGTGCCTGAGCCGGGCACAGAGTACTCTGCTCGGGCGAGTGCCTCGGCGGCTGCGACTCATTCCTTTTCTTGTCTGGAAGGAAGCCAATGCTCCCTCCACCTCTGGGCCGGGATGGCAGGGGTGGCGGAGAGCGCATGGACGGTTATGGTGAGGCCGGACATTTACAGACATTGCTTTCTGTTGCCCTTTAAGAGCAGAGTTCCTCACAGTCCATGACGGCCCGAGGAGAGGAGAATATCGGAGCTATGTTTATCTCCTGGGAGACCTAGCTTGGATTCTGGATTCCATGTGACTATGTATTTCCCATATCAAATCCCTGCTCTCTCGGAGGCAGGGGAGGTGGCTGAAATCCCACTCAACTCCTTTCCACTGTCAGAGGAAGCTCCCCTCTCTCCAGATGATAGTCACCAGAGCTTCCCCCAGAAGGTTCCTGTCTGACCAGCTGCTCCTGGGAAATCCGCAAAGCCACAGAGACACCACGACACTCTATCCCAGTGGTTCTCAACCTTGGCTGCACATTAGAATCACCTGGGAATCTTTTTAAAATCCTGATTTCTGGGCCTCAGAAGTGCGCTAACGAGCACTCCTCTTTCGCACTGAGCCCCAGCCTGCCAGGCAGGTCGGCAGCTGTCCTGCCGGCCTTTAAGCCACTGGGCACTTTGGCAAAGGCAGAGGGTTTTCCAGGTTCCTGGACGCACTCCCAGCTTCTGGACTAGGTAATCAAGCTGACCCACTCTTTGCCAGAATCTTGTCCAAACTGGCTCAATTTTTGGAATGCACTTAATTCTGCAGTCCCAGGAGACCCCGCAGTTGGAGGGATGCATTCTCCAAGCACCTCTCCTTTTCATTAGCGATACCCCCAACTGTTCAACCCCAACACTTGGGTGATCTCGGGAGGGTTGAGACGTTCCACTGACAGCTCTAATTGTCTGCTACTGGCTGCCTAACAAACGAAGCCCATTTTTAGCTGGTTCCAACCACAATGCTGGAGTCTTTTGAAAGTGGAAAACTAATTTATGCAAATAATTCTTTTGTTCAATTTCTGGTTCCTTATCTTAGCTCCGACTAAGATTTCTTTTAGGTCTTCCCAGGCACGATTTTAAGATCCATGACGTGTGTTGATGACCACAAGGTACAAAGTGCTTGTGATGAGAAAACAAAATTAGGAGTTCCCCTCCTCCCTCTTTTACACAACTGGTAGTTCTTTTAAATCATTCTTGTAGCATGAGACTTGGCAGAGCGATAGGAATAGGAGTAGCTGGGTTGCCTCTGATTTCTACCCCCTACTTTTCTAATTCTTCATTGCTCCTGGCTTCCTATCGTTTCTAGGCAGTCGATTTGCAGAAAAGCTTGGGCTCAGACATGCTATCCATACATTCCTATTTATGATTATTGATGTGTAACAATTATCACATTATCTAGATAGTGAGATCTGCTCTATAAATTATAGTGGTGGAGTCAAGGCATTTTAGTTATTTTTGTATGCTATTATCTAGGGGAAATGCTTTCTTAGACGTCTTGGATTAAATTTTTTTTTTTTTACTCTAGTTTTGTTCTTTATTATTTGACAATGTACTACGATTCACACGCTTGGTGAACTTCAACCTATGTCTTGAAGTAACCGTTTGTGTTTCTGAACTACGCATCCATGCCCATTGTGATGGAGCGTGGGTTCACTGGGTGGTGCGCTTCCTCTAAAGCAAGTTTTTTTTGCCCAGATCTCTGGGGCTGGGCCACCAAAGATTCTGGAGTCCCTGCCTGCTCTCCTGCATCTTGGCTCCAGGAGTCTTCTGCAAGTGGCGACTGACTATTGGTGAGGAAGGTAAGATGAAATTGCAAGGAGCAGGTGACGAGAGAGTATGAAAAGGAGAATATCAGGAAATGACTAGGTTGAGGGTAGGAATCATGAAATGTTAACCAGAAGCTGATAGAAACAGAGCCTTTGAAAGGGGCATTTGCAGGATAGCAAACTATATGCACACCACACCGGAATGCTTATGGCCCAGTGCAAGGACCAGTCATGGGTCTCTGGCTGTAGGAATTATGTTCATAATTAAAAAGGAAACATCCCCTGCCCCAGAACCAGGGTTTAACAAGCAGAGAAAATACATTTTTGGTCAGAGATTTGTGGTTTCTTTTATTTTTCTTAGGGAGGGGTTCTTGTACTAAAATAATATGACTGTGTGTGGTATATTCTACACATATAGCTGGGGGTGGCGGGTGGAGTGGTCAGGGCTGAAATAGAAGAGGGCTGAGATTATTTTTTCCCTTTTCTGTTTTATTGTTAGTAAAACCAGAAAAGAGAGAGGCTCAAGTGGCTGGCCCAAGGTGACCTTGCTTGGAACCCTCATGTTCAAAGAGCTGCCAGGAACTGGGGCTGCATGACTTCCCAGGGAGTTCTCAGGGGCTGTCGGATTAATTAGCTCCACCATTACTCTCACCTCCCATCCCAGCCTCTCCAGGGAGGCGCGGGGTCTGAGTCCTGGCCTGAGGATACCTTCTCCCCAAAGTCTAATGGGGTGGGGTGGGCGGCTCCAAGAGAACCCCTTATGAAGTTAGGGGCTCTTGTAGGAAGTGAAGTCTGGTGTTTTCTGGATGGGAGCCACTTAAACAGCATACTTCCTGAGTTGCTCCTGGCACTATGAAGAACTAAACGAGGATAAAGAGAACTAAGGGAAAGATGGCATGACCCGGGCAACCAGGAGGCCAGGACCACCCTGCTCAAGTTCCTAGTTCCTGGAGGTTTTGTGAAAGAGGACCCAGCCAGTGGTGCTGTTTCTCCGTGGGAGGGAGCTTGGAGATAGGGTGGGACACCCCCAAGAAGGTCCTGCTGGCCATCCTCCCATCTGCAGACACAACTGACGTCTGAACCCAGACCTACCAAAAGTGAGCTGAGCTATATGCAGGCAGGCCGTAAGAAGATCCCTGTGTCACCTGTCCTCTTCTCACCCTCAGAATCAGAAACAGTGCCTAGGCCCAGCCAGTGTGGCTCAGTGGTTGAGCGTCGACCTATGAACCAGGAGGTCATGGTTCGATTCCCAGTCGGGGCACATGTCTGGGTTGTGGGCTCGATCTCCAGTGTGGGGTATGTAGGAGGCAGCCGATCAATGATTCTCTCTCATCATTGATGTTTCTAACTCTCTCTCCCTCTTCCTTCCTCTCTGAAATCAATAAAAATACATTAAAAAACAAAAATAGTGCCTAGAGGAGAGGAGGGGATGGTCAGTGTCTCAAAGCCAACCTTTCCCCTTGCTCTCTTGAACAGGGGTACACTTCTAACATGTCCTAGGGAGAGTGGTGTAAGAGGCCAAGCTGACTATAAAATAAATCCAGAATTTGTTCCTAGAATATTCATAAGCCTCAAATGAGCAACTGAGAGCAAAAATAAACTCAAGAGAAACACCACCAGTTTGGAAGGAGAGTTGCAATGCACTGGCTAACACAATGCCTGGCACACAGCAGGCAATTAGCAGATGCAATTGATGGGGTTGACGTGGGGATCAGAGACAATCTACACAAAGTCTCTGGCTCATCACAGGTTCTTAATAAATTCTACCAACTGGCAACATCTGGACTCTCAGGTGCCAGAATAAGTTATGCTATCAAGTTAATACTCCACAGAATGAAATATTTCAGCAGTGATCAAATAAAAGCCACAATCAGAGGTATTATAAAGGGACACTTCAATAATACCAATAATATCATAAAATAATAGCGCCTATAAATATCTGAAAAGCAGGCCATCAACAGGTGTCTCCAGCAGGTTCTGACGGCCAAATCCTCTAGAGATCGATTCCCAAAGCAGATAGGGCCTCCTGTGAACGGGACCTTGGGGTAGTTCCCAGGCCCCCTGGGCCCATAGTAAAACCAGGAGCACTTGGTCCTGCTCTCACAGGGAGGGAAGCAGAGACCTCAGCAGCCTGCGAGGACAGAGTGCCTACCTGCTGTTGAAGGGGTTGTCTCCAGGGATGATGTGGGTGCTGTCTTTGCCTGCTAAGAGCTTGATGCGGTCGTAGAAGGACTTCACTGTGGGTAAGTCTGTCTGGCCCTGCTGAATGATGTCCAGCGGGTCCCGGGATCCCCGGCAGAGCAGGCTGTTTTGACAGGCTGACTGCAGGCAGCAGTCCGGGTCCAGACAATCCACCAGGCCATCTGGAAAGGCAGAGGCAGAGATGGGTCAGTGCACTTCATGGCACAAAGCCACTCAGAGATGCTAACGCCTTTGTCCCGAGGCCACGGACCCTGCCCAAAGGCCTGACCTGGCAGCTTTCACATGATGATCCCAGTGTAATTCCAGTTTATGTGCAGAGAAAACTTAAAGACTGAATGGAAATAATTGAAATGTTGACAACTGGCTATCCCCAGGTTGTAGATGAGTGTGCTTCTCTTCCTTTATTTTTACTTCCTGGAGTTTCTACTTTTTCTATTCTAAGCAGGTATGCGTTGAGTGCTTGGGAATAAAAACATATACTTTGCTTTAAAACAGCACAGCACAAAAACTGACCCAAGGCCAGTTCTCAGGGG
Organism: Myotis daubentonii; assembly: GCF_963259705.1. Taxonomy (NCBI): domain Eukaryota; kingdom Metazoa; phylum Chordata; class Mammalia; order Chiroptera; family Vespertilionidae; genus Myotis; species Myotis daubentonii. The sequence continues at coordinate 103,364,043 of NC_081844.1, read as the reverse complement.
CCTGCGCGAAAGGGTGCACAAGTAACCAAAATGCATGGGATTCCTTACATCTTGTGTTAGGGGAGAAAAGCAGTACATCCTGATCCCGCTGGGCCAGGGAGCGTTCTGCTGACCAGGTGGCGCTCCGGGTGCAGGGAGCTTTACATTTATTACATTTATTTGCCAGGAAAGCTGAACCAATAGCTTTGGCTTGGACACCCCGGAATTAAGCCACGAGTTCACCCAATTGCTTCTGGTGCTACCTCACCGCATGCCTGAAGGACTTTGAATATCCTGATCATCTTGCTTAGATTTCCACCCCTCCGTCCCTTTCCTGGGCTGATTTCTATTTGCTCATCTACCATTCAACACATGTCTGAGTGCCACCCATCTTCTGGAAACAAAACAGGGAACCAAGAACCAAGAATGATGGTGTTTGTCTTTAAGGAGCTGACAGTATAGTGGGGGAAACAGATACGACTCATCCTTTAAGACCCCAGCGAGATGTGGCCTCCACCTCCAGGAAGCCTTCCTGATGGTGTCCCTCACAAGGTTAGGCGTTCCTGTTCTGTGTATCCTTGAATCAGAGGTTCTCAAGAATGGTTCTGCGTCACACTCCTGTGAGAATCGAGGGCCTGCCTCAGCCTCCAGGCACAGGTCCCGGAAGCTGCATTTTAAACACGATTCTCTCAGGATTCGAATGCACAATCAATTTTAGAAACAGTTGGTAATGCCAACTTCCTTGTACAAGATTTAATGATCTCTGTATGCTTGTCTTCCTGCCTGAAAACTGAGCTCTTTGAAGGCAAGAACAGTGTCTTACTCATTTCTATATTCATGCCTCATTTAGCCACCGAATTGGGCGCTCAACAAGCGTTTGTTGAATGACTATATGACTGTTTCGCATTCCTCACTTGTTCATTAACACAGAGGGTGGGGATGTTTAGGACTGTGTGCTCCTTGGAATTGCCTATTAGAGCGGATTAGCTGGCCTTCCCTTACTCACTTTTCTGGGGATTGATGGGACACAGTGGAGGGCCTTGGAGAATATCTTGCTTGCCCCTCCTGGATTTGATACCAAGGCATATTCAGGCCATAATTAGCATCATAGGAACACGCACGCAAAGCCTGGGCTGTGACTGACAAACATTTGTGCTGGGATGCTGAATCGGAGGCCTGGCTGTGTGCGTTACACTCACTACCGTGCAATTTCTTTGGTTTTACCCTTCGCGTCTGGGCCCCCTAACAGAATTGAAATATGTAATTCCACCAAAGTTCCACTGTAATTGAGCAATTAATGTACAATTATTTTAACGCACTACCTTCTTTTTAGCAAACAAATCAGGAGGTTGCATGCTTTACTCCGCTTTCGATGACTAAAGCCAGCCTCTCATTTTCCACACGGGCAAATGTGGCTCGTGCGTCTCAGAACACAAGTGAGATTTACACCATTTCCTAGAAATGCAGGCCCAGGAGGGTGAGAAGGCACACAAAGCTTTACATTCAGGGACTCTCGACGTCGACGCTCCGAACACCTGAGCCCGATGTGCCGGCTGAACCCAAAATCTCACACCCGGGCCACGTTCAGCAGGGTTTTACCAGCAGCCGTGGGATGGAGCTGAGCCACTGCTTCAGACCTCCTGGCCAGTGGATCCCAGGGCCCTTGGCAGAATGAGGGAAAGAAAAGAAACCATCCTTTCACATCACCCTCCGTGGACCACCTTCCCCAGAAAGAGGGAATCTACCGCACAATGCCTCCTTTGGATTAAACAATGTCCCGCTGAGCTATGTTGGCAGCGCTTCGTTCCGCAGCTGCACAAACATCTCAGGTGAGGAGAAACCCACTGTTCCTAGCGCTACAGATGTCTTTAAGGCCGCCGGCCGCTTCGCATTAGAAGTTCCGTCCATCTCTGGTGGCCTTTTCCTCCGGAAGCAGGGAACGTGCCCCCTCCCGCCCCCAACTCCGTACCACCAGCTGGAGACCCTCAGCAGCTCAGCTAATAGCTTTAGACAGTTTTCCTATTAAGCCCTGAACGTGTTCCTCCCCGAGCCCCCTCTTGTCTGCCAGTGGCTCTGGATTTGTGAGCACTTCAGAAGTGTGGCCCCCAAGTCTCCCCACTATTTTGTTGGTTTGTGTTCTGGGCTTTTTATTCAAGGGCCTGTCTGTCAGGAGATGTCCTACAAACACATCAGCAAGAGCAAATGGCAAATGCTAAAGGGGGGTGGGGGGAGAGAGAGGAACCGCTCCCCCCATATAAATGATTTCCTCCTATGTATTTACATCCATCTGTTTCAGAGGTGGTGAGTTTGGGGTTCTATCCGTTATTAGGCGTGAGCACACGTGACGCCCGAAATGACCTCATCATGTTGCGTGATTACGGGCTGCCGCCGCCAAACACTTTCAGACGACACCGTGAACTTTAAATTGGCACTCCAATCTCCCGGTGGCCTGTCAGTCATGAGAATCGCGTCTTTATGCCAGCAAGCCCCTCGCGTGGCGTCTGACACGGCAATCTTCAGTAAATTACCCTGTCACTGACAATCGCGCAGTTATCTTGCAAACAATCACGCGGGCAATCAGAGTGTTCTGAATTGCCAGTTCAGGGCCCGAGAGCTGCCAACGTCTCCATTCAACAGGGGCCCGAGAGTGGCACAGCCCTCCTATGACATCGGATGATTTCTTTCTTTCTTTATTCTACCGACTCATGTGCGTGTCTGGTTGGCTTCCCCCATGGTGAGGGTGGTGACAGAGGCTTGTGGAGTTTCCCCAAAGGGCCTGGTTCTGACTCAGCAGTCCCGGGAAAGGGACCCAGGCTCTCCTGGCCAGCCCACATAAGAGTCCTGGGTCTGTGTGACTCACTGACTTCACTCTGTGCGATGCGGCCATGGAGAATTATCTAGATGCTTTCTGTGAGAACACACAGAAATCACAGCTCTGGCTGCGTGCCCCACGCAGACAGTGTACACTAATTGTAACGGCCGTTTCAGAGAAATATGGCCATGGAGACACTTTCTGGGAACAGTAGAGAGGGCATTCTTTTTATTGCTTTTGCTAAAGAAAACCAGACTCCTCCATGAGTGTTTAGGCATAGGAAGCAGAAATTAGATTCGTGCTAAATCGAACCCTCTCAGAATTACCAATGTAAAAAGCCAAAAAAAAAAAAAAAAAGAAAAAAAGAAAGAAAAAAAAAAAGAAATCTGCACAGCATCAGAGGGATTTGGGTTTGAAGCTTGTCTCTAGTCCCCTTGGGTGTGTGAGCTTAGAAGGAGGATCAACTTGCTGAACCTTGACTTCTCTACCTTTAAAACAGTTATAAACAAGACAACAGCAAAAGAAAACAAACAAAAATGATAACAACAACAAATAAGTAAAAAACACACCCAAAAAACAAAGAACAACAACAACAAACAACCTGAGTTAGAATAGTGCATGTATCATAGGGTGATGTGATGGGGAATGAACGAATTTATATGTATATATAATATCAGTCTGGCACATAGTATCTGTTCATAGTAGGTAATACTATAACCAGAAACTTCCTGAAGTTTTCAACTTTCCAGTTTATAAAAACTGGACATGAAAATAAATTAATTTCCCATTATTAGAGTCATTTACTGGTATGTGCTTGGTAGGTTGGATCTTGGCCAGAATGCTGTTTCCAGGTAGTGATCAGTTAATAATGACTGACGGTAATAATCAGTGCTATAGCTTGAACTGGATTTATATCCTTGATTTAAATCCTCCTGGCAACCTTAGAAAGCAGAATACTGTAACCCATAGACTGAAGACTGTGGGCATCTGGGTTTGAATCTCAGATCAGCTACTACCGATCTGACCTTGGAAACCGTGCCTCAGTTTCCTCATGTACAACATGAAGAAGAAGAAGGGATGTGATCAAGTGCTGTTGGGAGGATTAAAGCAGTTATTATGTGCATAGTACATGGAACAGTGCGTGTTTTGTGAGGACTCAATAAGTGTATTACCCCCATTATCACAATACCACCCAACCTACAGAGTTGAAAACTGTGTCAAAGAAGCGGGGTAAGTTATCCAAGTGGCTAAGAAGAACTTTGGATAAGAAGTCGGAAAAGGCAACCAATGAGATCATCATGTTTGGTCTTTTTTATCAGGAGGAGGAGATGCTTCCTTCCAAAAAAGAGTCAGAAGACAGGACAGTGGATGCCCATCAAGTGTTTGTGTGGGTGGCCATGAGACTTGATCACTTCTCAAGGCCTGTCTACTCCTACAGCTGGGAAGAATTTGATTGGTTGAAATGAGCATTTGAAAAGGAATCAACATGAGAAACAGGATGCCTGGGAATTCACTTCCTGCAATGCGGGCTGCAGGGACCACACTATCTACCTGGAAGCTTCGGTGGCTTACCATTGGATTTTGTTCACTTTTCCCTGCCTTTTGTTCCCTTTAGTGTGGTATGCAAGTGACTCCCTCTTCAACCTGTGTGAACTCTCCGGCTTTCTTGGGTATTAAAGGCTTCAGGGAAACATCCAAATTTACTTTTCTCAGTTTCATTTTGTTACAGGGTGGCACCAATTGATGCCAACAATTAGCTTCAGATGCCATAGGTAGCTCTGCGAGGGTCTGCAACACAAGCCCAGGCTGGTCAGCAGTTCAGACTGAAAAATTGAGCCTTGCTATTTCCAGATCACGGTTTCATGAGAGGCACCACCAACCATCAAATCCACCTTCCCTACTCATTGGACCAGGAGACCATAGAGTGGATTGGTTAAAGTGTGGGCTTTAAAGAGTACATTCTGCTTTATTTATAGCATATTCAAGGCTAGGCAAAATTAATCAATAGTGGTAGAAAGTTAGCAATTATAGCACCTTTATGGGGAGGTATTGGATGGGAAAAAATACTGGGGAACTTTATGGGTGGTAGGAATACTCTTGATCTTTATCTTATACACCTGACTACATAGGTGAATGTATATATAAAAATTCATCAAGGTGTGTATTGAAGATTATGCACTTTATGTATTTGCCAATAGACTGACTTTAGGCAAGATATCAAATTCTCTGTGTTCTGTTTTCTTCATTTTCAAAGTGGTCATGATGATGGTGATGGCGGTGATGACGGTGATGGTGATGATGATGGTGATGGTGGTGATGATGGTGTTGATGATGGTGATGGTGATGGTGGTAATGATGATGATGGTGGTGATGATGATGGTGAGGTAGTGATGATGGTGATGGTGGTGGTGACGATGATGGTGATCCCTCACAGGAGCCCTGGGAGGATTAACTAAAATAATCCACGTAGAACAGTTGTGAGTACCTAGTAACCTGCTAAGTGCCTCTGAATCATTTCTATGTCTTTCCTTCTTTTTGAGTCTTTTTTGGGCACCATTTCAGTTTGTTTAGCACACAGAGTGAGGTATTTGCCAAGTTCTCTTGTCCCCAAGAAAAATACAAGGAGTCCAGGTGATGCACCCAGTACATCCTAGGGCTGTGTTTGAGATCAGTTAATGATAGGAGAGTTGGACAATCAATGAAGCATTGGAGAGAAGGAAGGAGGCAACAAGTTGAAGCAAGAAGGAAGAAAACTATACTGTTTGCTCTTTGTGATGGGAATGAAGGAGGAGTGCTGGTGGCTGGAGGGCCCTCTTTGCTCTGGCCTGGCAAAGGCCAAAGGTTCCTGAATTTTAGCCAGAGACATAAAGGGGCTTTTGGGTGAAAAGAAATATGGCAACTGTGGGATTTGTTCTGCCTTGGGAGTTATTTTGTGTTAAGGTGAGCTTTTGAGAGACCATGCCTAATGTGTGTGTGGCCCATGACAGATAGTCTTTTGACAGGCATTTCTCTTTATAAACAATTTGATTTGCCCAAATCAGCATATCAGTATCATTTTGACAGTCTGATCTCACATGATCTTGCAAAAGAAATACTCTTCCAGCCAGCAGGAGCAATCTACTAGTCAATCTGCCCTCTGAAATTGAGGTTGGGCATTGGGCCTGGGCATCTGGTCAACTCTACATATATGGGGTTGGGAGTGAGGGATGGTAGAGGGTCAGAGAATACCCTGAAAGGGGACTATGGCAAACAGGGGTCCTACTCTGGGTTGGGGTGCTCCTCCCAGATAGCACTGCTGACCCTGGCCAGTCCCTGGCATTGGAAAAACACTTAGAGAATTTCAAGGAGGACACTGCAAACCTCAGGCACACTTGCCCAGGGTAATGCTGGGCTCTTGCCCAGTTAGACAAATAGCAAAAAGAATACGAGTCAGAATGGTCTGGTTTTAGAACCTGTTCTATCATTCTATCACGGTAGCTACGCAACCATGGCAAGTGACTTTCTGTGATGGCTGTTGTTTTCCCAGCTACAGAATGGACTTAACTGCACCTACTTCATCAAAGATCACAGGGATGCTAAAGACGGTGCATGTGACATGAGGTGATGAAGGTGCCACACTAATACAGAGGAAAAGCACAATAAATGGAGGCTACTCTTAATGATACTTCCTGCTCGCCACCAGGGAAGGGCCCTGTCCCATTTGCATTTTACCCAATGCCTCCTGACAAGTTGGAAGTGAGGGATAATTGAAAGTATTCTGGCTTGATGTAACTAAGAAGTGAAAGAAATGGGCAAGGCTGACTTGATTGAACTTGGCAACATGAGATTAGTTCTTCATTGCTTCTGTTAGGTCTCCCGCATTGCCAACCTTTTAAAGCAATAGATTGGCTGACAGGGTGCTCCTTTGGAAGGTTTCACCTGCCATTAATACTCAGGCTGCCTGATGGACTGTTGTTCCGCAGGCGTCCCCCTCCTCTGCCCACGGAGCAACTGCCATTCTTAAATATTGCAAGAAGTAAAATTGTATTTGTGCTCCCTCTGGATGGCCTGTTGGAAGTGTTCCTCTTGCTTTTTGCCAACTCTTTTTGTCAGTCTCTGAATCCAAGGCCAGAGTTCCTTGCCCCAAAGCATCTTCTGGCTTTTCTGATGACTTAGGAGTGGAAGATCAATCATGTCCCCCCAGAGATCCGGCAAAGTGGAGGCCCCGCTGAGAGATGCTTTGCTGGACTTCCTACTTTTCAGGATGGATGTGGGAAAGAAAGGAAAGGCTGCTTAGGCAAACCCAGGCACTGTCACCCATGGCAGGGGTATGATCCAGGTGAGACCTCCAATATGACTCTGGCTTTATCATGAAGCTACTGGGGCATCTGGTCGACCCCACGTGCATGCGTGGGGTTGGGGGGATGGAATGGTAGAAATTTGGTCACAATGAGCTCACAGAGTGTTTCCAGTTTTGTTTTTGAATGTTTTTTTCCCCCCGCCAAAATGCCAAGTAAGTGAACAACAAAACAAAACAAAAACAAACACCGTCAACAAAAACCTTTTAAACCAATGCTTTTCAAATTCTAACCAGCAACTGAACACTGGGGAACTTATTAAAATTTATAGATTGTAATTCTGTGGTCAGAGCCTGTGTTTCTCACAAGCTCCCAGGTGATGCCGACACTGCTGTTCTGAGCACCGTATTTCTAGAAGCCAGGCATTAACCTGCTGCTGGTCAAGGTGTGCTTCCTGACATAGGGGTGTTAAAATGCTGATTCCTGCTGTCACCCTGCCTACTGAATTCCTCAGAGTGGAAACTGGGAATCTGCATTTTCAAGAAGATGCCATGATGATTCCTTTGCTCACTAAAGCTCAAGACCTTCTGCTCTGAATTCTTTAAAACACCCTTCAAATATCCAGAGTGGTACCTCTGCCCTGAGGGCGACAGCGGCTCCCCAAACGATGTCTCTAACAGGGTTTCCCTGAAAGCTAGGAGGACCTGTGGGCAAATACAATTTGTAAGACGTTGGTGAGACCAAGCTAAGCTGGTTTCCTTACAGCAGGCCTTCTCAGAGCCTTGATATGTGCGTATGCATTATGAATCTAATGTCAGGATGCAGCACTTCCTGACCACGGATCCCTTTTGGCTCAGAGCATCCATAGTCCAGTGCCATACGGGTTGGGAAGTACTTCATGAGAACATAGGGCTCTAGATTTGGGGACTCTATCTCTGAAAGGACCAACTAAACCTTTATCTTCTCTATAATCACAAGCAGCAGCCCCGGGCTTGAGTGACCTTTCCATAAAATGCTGGCTTGTGGGTGACCGGGCCCAGCATAAGCCGCACCACCAGCACCTCAGCTCTGAGACCTTGTCTGTGGGCTCCCAGTGCTCCCGAAGCCAGCGCCCTTCAGCAGAGGGACCCTGTTTGAGGGGACAGCATCCTGGGGGGCAGTGGGACGATGAAGCATCAGTGGCAGCCACGTCTAATGAGAGCCAACGGTTGGCACTTGTGAAAGCTTCCTAGGTGCCAGGCCCCATGCTGAGCGCTTCACATGCGTCTCCTCATTAAATCCCCGGCAGAATCCTGGCATCATTAGCACCTTCGGTTACAGATGAGAAACAGGATGTGTAGTGAGAGATGAAACAACTCGCCTAAGACCACACGACTTCTCCACGGTGGGCTGGGTCTTGCTCCTTGAAGCCAAACCCCACATGAAGCTGCGTGGAAGTCTGTGGCTGTTAAACACCCGCATGGCCAACACACAGCAGCCATCGGGCCCGACACCACGACATGCTGCGTGCCTGAGCCAAGCTCTTCTATCTAAGGCAGGGCTATGCCAACCAGGAGAGGAACGACTTAAACACATGTCGAAGGGCGATTTCTTCTTTGGGAAACTGGGATGCAGGATGTTTTAGCCGGCCCTCTGCCCCAGCTCCTAACTTCACCCGGCTTACACTTCTGACTCCGGTGGGTCCCTCCAGGGCTGCCCCCGTCCCCCGCCAGCAGCCTGCGCCTGTGTCCTTACCCAGCCATCACCCAGCAGTGCGCACAAGAACCCTTTGAGGTGGGTCCCGTGGTTTCCATTTTGCAGATGAAGAAATGGAGGCTCAGAGAGGTTAAGGGCCTCCCTGCAATCACACAGCCAGTAAATGTCGGAGGAGCGGTTCCTCCCTAGGCTGTCTACCTCTGAAGCCTATACTCGGAACCCTCGGTTCCAATCACAGTCATAGAAAGGTACCCTGTCAGTGTTGGAGGACACTGAGGGAGAAGCGCTGAGACTCAGAAAACAGCCTTGTTTTCAGGTTGTTGTTCTTTTTCTCTGTGTCTCTCATCTTCTTCACCCCCCTTACACCCCCCTCCCCCCCGCCCCTCTCGCCCATCTTCCCTCAGCGCAGAGAGAGCCTCCAGGAATAAATGATCTCACTTGATCTGGTTGCCACCGTGGGCATTCCCTGACAGGCCTCTCTGACTCAGCCTCACCCTCGTTAGCCCAGGGCCATGAGCTTTGTACCTGGGGGATTTCTGTTGTGGCTGCTGCTGTCTCCCCCTTTTCTGTTACAAAACCCAGTGACAACAGAGAGCAGGGGCCTCTGATCTCAGCCACAGATTTCCCCAAACACTCGCCCTCCGCTCACAGTGTCCGGCCTCTCTCAGCCCTGGTCCCCCCCCCGCCCCCGCGCCCCGCTCCCCCCCATCAACCTCCATCTCGAAGAGCCGGTTGACAGGTCAGACAGAAGCAGGCCGTGGCCAGTGAAGTCCGGCCCGGCAGGCGGTGGCAGCCTGGTGGGGTGCCAGACAGTGACCTGCTGGGCCCCTCAAAACGGAAAGGGACTGTCACCACCTCGGAGCAACAAGCCAGAACAGGTATGTCCTGCCTGAGGAGAGACCCTGTCTCCTGGGGAAGAAAGAGGGGGCTGGCCCCAGAGCTGAGAGAATTAGCAGGGGACAGGCTGTCTCTCCTGCTTCATAAAAAAAATACCAGCCTGCCAACTGGGAGAAGAGACCAGACTCAGTGATCGTACCAGCCTTTGGCTGGATTAGGGAAATGAGAAGTGCTAATTCCTAAACGTGGCCATTGCCACGCTGCAGGCATGGTGCTGAGCACTCCCTGCAGATTTGCTCATTTAATCTTCTCATGTGGGTGGCAGGAGCCAGGATTGTACTGCCAGTGATGATCCCAGGATCTGGAGGTCTGCAACACACTAGCTGTGTGGCCTTGGGCTAGTTACTGTGCCTCTCTGAGCCTCAGTTCCTCATCAGTAAAATGGAAATAATCATATCAGCTTCACAGGGCTGTTACTAAAGATTGAATAAACCTATGCAGAAGCATCTAGCCTATGTAACCATCTGCTGACTGGCTTTAGAGATGGAGAAACCAAGTCCTAGAGAGGCCAAGTGACTCAACAAGGTTGGGCAGCTGCTAGTGAGTGCTGGGGACCAGCCTTCGACTTGCTGATCTCCCCACTGCTTTATACCATGCCCAGCAAGCCACAGTTTGGGAGGTCTGGGGTCATGAGGAGCAGTGATTCTCAGTGGGCCCTGCCTTTCCTCTTGTCTTCGAGGATGATCCTGGCGCTTGTGGCCTACGCCATCGGCCCATAGGAAGTGGACAGACATGGTGAGCAAAGCTGACAATGAGGATGTGGTCATGTCTTACTGAAAAGAAATAATGTAGCTAAGATTTGGACTTTCTTTGCATTAATCAAATAATGTCAATGGTATATAGTGACTTGGATATCATTGTCTGTATGGGTGTGTGTTTTTATTTTTAAATTTTAAAATGAAATTTATTCATCCTAAAATAATCTATTGAATAAAAGACAACTGTTCCCTATTCCAGATACTTCTCATTAAAGCTTTCATTCATTCAATTCATCTAATAATGAGTTGACCAAGACAGAGAGGGAGCCTGCAGCTTTAGAGAGAAAATAGACAATTAAATAATCTATAATAATAAAAGCATAATACTCTAATTAGACCAGATGTCCTTCTGGACGACCTTCCAGATGAAGCCGGGGCTGCGAGGGAAGCCCAGGTCCCGGGTGCCAGAGGGAAGCTGGTGCTGGCAGCCAGGGGAAGGAAGGCTTACTCTTGCACTAATTTTGTGCATCGGGCCTCTAGTAAATGTATAAAAGACTTTGTTTTTAAAGATAGTAAACCAGGGCAAAGGTTTGGAGAGGGATGGAGGAAGGAGGGAATTTTCTGTTTTAGATGGTGGTGTCAGGGGGGAGGGATGGCCTTTCTGAAGAGGTGATGCTTGGGTAGAAACCTAAACGAAACAAGAAAACAAGTCATGGGAATATCTAGGGGGAGAGCATTCTGGGCAGTGGTAACAGAGGCACAAACACCCAGGGGGGTGGGGGTGTATTGTGTGAGTTACAGGAACAATAACATGGTGCATGTTGGGCAATGGGAGGGAGAGGGCTAGAGGGAAGAAATAAGATCAGAGTGGAAGCAGGAACCCTCTCATGCACAGCAAAGGTGGCCACTGTTGCAGCCTGGGTGCCATCCTGTGGGAGGTGAGGTGCCCTGGGAAGGTGTGAACAGGGGTGGGACATGGTCTGACTTTTAGGAGGATTCTTCTGACGGCTCTGTGTGAAATAGGAGCTGGAGGGCCCAGCGAGGTTGGTGGCACACTCTGGGTGGAGATGGAAAGACATTAAGGAACCGTGGCCTTAAGGGTTAGGAACAGAGGGAGGAGGGGCCAGACAGGGAGCATCCACAGATCTTCCCAGCAAAATTCACAGACCAGGGCAGCATGTGGAAGACCCCAGGGATGGTCACTCAGGTGGTAGTCGGAAAGGGGTGGCATTGGAGTGGTGCATCGGAGAGCCAAGACTCAGGGGGCTGGGTCCCGGGGGGCTGGAATATTCTCCCTGGATCTGCTTCCCTGTGCTGGGTGCTCTATGAGTGAGTCCCCTTTCCCGTCCTGACTCTCTGAACTTCCCTTTGGACTCCCTGGCAAACCTGATATGCAACTACGTTCAGAAAACAGATCTGGGAGGAGAATGGGCAGGACATTTACAATGAGGAGGACTGAGCTTCCAAACGAGGGCATTGCTGCTGACCGTGGACAAGCCACTGGCTGGCTCCTCCGTTTCTTTGTGGTTTAAATGGAATCCTCTGCTGCTAAAGGTCAGCAATTAATGCAGAGATTTCTGTAGCCCCATGCCGACCAGACAGGACCTGTCAGTGAGCCACCCATGCCAGGGCGGGTGGGTGTGGGATGGAGGGCGATAGGTTAGAACAGAGACCAAAAGATGGATTTCTCATGTTGGAATGTCCTGATGAGATGATGTTAATCTGAGATGATTGAGCTGCTGATTGGGGGGAATGTGTGTTTGTAGAGTTTCTGAGTCACATTATAGAGGGAGATACTCATGCTTAGAGCTGCCATTGAAATCAAGTGGCATTAGGGCACCTGCTATGAATGTTCTAGTCCAACCTCACAACAGGCCTATGAGGCTGGTGCTGCTGTTCCGTTTACAGATGAGGGAACAGAGGCCTGGGCACGTTAGATTCTTTGTAAGAACCGGAGCCAGAATTTACACAAGTTGGCCCAACCCCAGTGCCCGAGGAGCCCAGCGGTAAGGGCATAGCAGCGGCTGCTGGCCAAGGCGACCATTGTCCTGAGTGGAAACGGGAGAAGCAGTGATGCCACTGAGGAAAAGAGCCCAGCACCAGCTGCCACCCCCCTCTCCCAGCCTATAACTTCTTTGTTCCTGAAGCTCTTGAAAGAGGAGGGTGGACCCGGGAGGTTGGAGCCCTGAGCCCCCTCCACAGCCACATCTCTGTAGCTGAGACTTCAGTGAGCCCGGTGATGTCCCCAGGGTCCGCACACCAATCTAGCTGCCGCCGCCTCAGGGCATGGAGCTTCTGGCCTGTCTGTCCCCAGCAGGCGGCCTGGAGCTGCCATGCTTGGAGCAATCACTGCCGGCACTCGAGTTCCCTCAACGTGGCATGCACCGCGCGAGTCAGTGGTTCTCCAGTGTGGGCATCCCCGGGGCACTTGTTAGAAATGCCGGGAGCAGGCCCAGCACTCTGTGATTCTCACTTAGGGGAACCACCGTGTTTTGCATCACCTCCACCTCACAGCATCCTACTATTAGCCCCATTTACAGAGGGTGAAACTGAGGCTCGGAGAGAGCGAGACCTGCTAATTGGTAGAGGAGCTGGGACATGAACCCGACTCCAAAGCCTCTTTCCCGCACTGCTGAGCTGTCTCCTCTGCCCACGGGGAGAGAATGCGCTCGTGCCATGGAGGAGACACAAAGAAAGGCCACTCTTTCTCCCTGCTGTGCGCATGTGTGTTTAGGAACAACTCAAGCAGAGATGCCAGCCGTCTGGCTGAGGGAGGAGGGGTGGTTGCCATGTTAGAGCCCAGGAAGCTAATGGAGGAAGGCAAAGCACATCCTTGGAGTACACTGCACCCTGCCCAGCACGGCGCACCAGCCCTGTCTGCCCAGACCCGCCTCCCCTGCCGCACCCCCCTGCACATTCCACACGCCCTAGCGGTCCCCACTTCTCAGAGGTCCCCAAACACCCACTGCTGTCTGGCCTCTGTGCCTTGGCCCTTTTCTTTGTCCACAGAACCCTGCCCTCTGTCCTCATCTAACTCCTCTGTAGCTTTCAAAACTGCAGCCTGACCTGCCGGGAGCCTGGATGCCCCTGGCCTGGCCTGCCCTAGCCCCTTGGCCTTACTTCTTCCACGGGTTCTACGAACATGGCTGGTTTTACCACCAACAGTCTGCGGGTTCTTTGTGGGCCCTGTTTGACTCTCATTCATTCACGCAGAGTAGAGGCCTGGCATGTACTTGCCGAATGAATAAATGATTTCGGAGTGTGGCTGGCTTGGGGTGAGGAGGGTAAGGCTCACCTAGGGTGCCACCTTAATGAAGGCGTCACTCTCAGGGGAACAGGCACCCCAACTCATCCTCATCTAGGTGCTGGTTTGGAGACAGACCTCAGATCAAAGCAGTGATGCCAGGGAGGTGACTGGTCCCTTTGTGGGCAGCGTGGCATGGAGAAAAGTGGACTGAATTTAGAACCAGGAAGCCAGGCCTCCAGCCCAGACCTGTCCTGTTCTGTTATTGGAAGAAGTCTCTTTCCCTTCCGGGCATGGTAGCTGCTGGGGACTCTATCTTTTGGCCTTTCTGCATCTGACATCCTGGACCTCGTGACCCCATCAATGGAAGAGGTAGTGTCCCTGAGTGTGGTGGTCACTGGGCTCCAGAAAACGGGCTGGGCAGACTGATACCGGCATAGCTCCAGGGTTGGAAAAGGGAGGGGATTCCCTTGGAAAGGTTCAGCCTTGGTTGTGAGTGGGGAGAGAGGCAAGCACGGGCACAGAGCTTTGGGGGATACCTTGTGGTTTTCTTGGATTCACATTTGGCCACACAGTGCTGGCCCCGCTCCAATCCCCCAGAACTCTTGGCTGAGAAGATGGGAAGTCAAAGACACAAGCATGGGCCACGGGCAGCCGCTCTTGCTGTGCCGTGGAGAATGCCTGGCGATTTCAAGCGCGACTGCTCCTGCCAGCCCCGGGCATTCCGGTGTGTAAGCACTTTGCGGCAAAAACGCATTCCCCAAAACCGGGGAAAAAGCTCAGGCCAATGCTGCTTTTCAGAATGCTGCAGACTTCGCATTTCTGAGGGGCCCAAGGGTGCTGAGCACTCTGGTCTGCCTTGCCTGATTCCGGGCTCGACACTCAGGGGCTGGGAAGGGCCCACCAGGGGGCACTGGACCTGGGTTCTGAGTGCGGGTGTGGCTGTGTTTTAGTGGAGGGACTTGGATAAACCTCTGCACCGTGGTTTCTGCTTCTATGTAAAGGATCTAAGAAGGCTCTTAGGGCTCTTGTGAGCTCTTGTCCTGATTTATTTGAGCAATGTGGGTGGAGTCGCAGCACAGGCCTGGCCTCTTGTAGGTGCCCCATGCTTCATGACCTCATGTCCTTTGACATGAAGTCAGAGGACACTCCCTGTTCTGGGACCACCCGGACCCTCACGTTTGTTCTTGGATGATGTTAATGTCTACTCCAGTTTTCTCGACCTTGGCCTGGTTGACCTTTGGGCCGGGTCATTCTTTGTTATGGGGGCTGCCCCCTGCATATCAAATATTTAGCAGCCTCTTGGGCCTCCACCTGCTAGCTTCCAGTAGTACCTTCTCCTGACCTCCCTTTAGTGACTCATAAAATATCTCCAGTCATTGCCAATGTCCCCTAGAGCAGTGGTCGCCAACCTTTTGGACCTCATGGACCAACAGTGGTCCGCGGGTCACCAGGTGGCGACTGCTGCCCTAGAGAGCAAACCTGCCTGGAATTTCAGTGCTGGTCACAGAAACTAAGAGAGTACTTGTTACAACCTAGGCAGTTTCTCCAGCCAAGGCAAAGCACCTTAATGATATAAATGTTACCTCTTGGCCACCAGCTAAGCCTGTGTGTTGATCCTTTAATTCCCTAAAATAAGTCCATAGTGATTTAAATTATTAACATTTTTTAATAGATTGTGCATTTGAATCATAATTGTATGATGAATATTTGATTTGTTATCTAATCAGGGGATAATATAATCCCTTAAGAGACACTGAATAACCATTTAAACTACTAAAGACTTGATTAGAAAAAAACTGAAGGTGCCACATTAGGTAAACTCATAAACTTTAAACACTTTTCAGTTTTTTATGAACAAATTCCATGGCCAACTACATTTACTGGGAAGCGATTTTCAATGGGAAAGTCTTATAATCTAGGGGACTCTCTCTGAGGCCTCTTGGCAACACCACCGATGCGGAACTGGTTTGACCCTTCTTCGGAAACAGGCCCCGAATTTTCTTCGCTTTAGGAGAAATGAGAAGTTGGCTTTCATGTGGACACGCAGTCCATCCTAGTGGTTAGCTAAAAAGCCTACTTTGCATGTTACCTTCTTAACCCTCTGATTCCTTATCTGTGAGATGGAAAACCTAAGATGAAATAGACTCCCAGACTGACGTCTAGTGTGAAGACACAGACAACATACGAGACAGACAGAGGGACTGAGTTAGGAGTGTGACGTTGCTGAGACCGGGGAGAGGCAGAGGGAGACTTCAGAGGTGAAGACAGCCTCTTCGGGGAGCCTATGTTTGAGCTGAGAACTGAGAGTGACCAGAGGGAGCCAGTCACACAGAATGCCAAGGTCAGAGCATTTCTGATGGTAGCATAAGCTTAGCACCTGCAGGAGGGAGATGCGGGCCAGAGCGAGTGAGCAGAGCTGCGGTGGGGGTGGGGGTCATGAGAGAGAAGGCAGAGGATGCTCATCGCAGGTCCTCTAGGCCAAGGGGAAACATTTGATCTTGACTCTAACTACATGAGAAATGATTTGAGGGCATGATCTGATTTACAACTTAAATCCCCCCCTCTGGATGCCATGGGGAGGAAGAGAGGGTGAGGGTGGAGCCGCTGTAGAGAGACCCATGGCTGTCTGTTCCCTGTACCCAGGTCGGTACTAAGCCCGGCACAGTGCTCGGTCCATGCCAGCCCTCAAAAATCTTACTGGTGATAGTTTTTATATGCAAAAACATGGATTCTATCATTTTTTGTTAACCTCAATAGAATAAAAGAAAACTGAACTCCAGTCCTTACTTTCCTAAACAGAAGGCTCTCTACTCAAATATGCCCAGAAAGTCGAAGATCTACTTTCAATGGAAAGATCCTGAACACTTTCAGCGCCCTGTTACCATGTGGCCCACTAGGATTTCAGGTGGGGTTCGTTCTGCTGCCTCCCAAAGAAGAGAGACCAGCGCCTGGCCAGCTGGCAGTGGCCTCGGGGCCAAGTTCTCTTCTGAAGCATTAGATATATTGCTTTCCTCTCGGGGAGCTAATCGGGGACTCTGTTTATGGCTCCAGCTACATTTGCCACAGGTCTTTGGACTGCAAGGGGAATCCTCAATCCAACCCAATTAATAGAGCACTGCTGCACTTTTAAGCTGTCCCCCTCCCTACCAATCCATCAACATGATTTGCACACATTAATCAAGGCATTTACAATGGGTCCACCAAGCTTTATCTCTCACTGTACGAAGAAACGAGACTATTTGGACTTGAGAACCATAACTCTTCCGGAGTCCCTGAAGTCCCGAGCTTGGCTCTGCTCAATGCACCGACAAGGTGAGGTATTAATTAACAATTGAGATAAATGCCGGAATAGCATCCCTGAATCATGTCAAACCAATTTGGATGGTTATGGGATGGGGAGGGGAGGGAGGAGGCAGTGGGCAAGGGGAGGGTTTTGTCTGTTCCAAGTGCTTTGGACAGACGCCAGTGTTATTCCTCCTCATTTAGACCTGGCTGGAGTGCGCGGAGCGCAGGCCATCATCCTCATCTCTTCACCCAAGGCAGCTTCCTTGGGAGAACAAGGAATCAGGCCTCGCAGATGGAGGTGGGCTGGGAAACGCTGTTCTGAGTCCTTAGTTCAGGGAGAGAAATGTGAAAGCTGTTGGTGGGCAGAGGGTCCTCACCATGGATTACTGTTCACACAGGTCTGAGGTTTAGAGGGACCTCTAGGGAGGCAGGCTGAAGACGCTGGGCTCACCACTGTGACGGGCCTTGTCTCCTGTCCTGCGGCTGACACCCCACTCCACGACCCTCGATTCCCTACACTCCTACTGCACTAAGGTGCTTCATGCCCATCACGCCTCACACACAGGATTCAAATAATAATAATAACATGTTTATACATCTTATCTTTTTAGAGGGATGTGAGCTCTTTGTGGACACGTGTGGTATTTGTCTTAGTATTTCCAAAGTCTAACATTTAGTAAACATTCAACAAATGTTTGCTAAACCATGAATGGCTAATGATGGATGGATGAATGGATGGATTCACACTTAATGACACTTTTTAAATTCAGAAACAAACATCAGTCACCTCTCCAACTAGGAATCCAGAGCACTTTTAATGTATACTAAAGTTATTCACTCAGGAAGTAAACATGAAAATATGTTCACAGTTTTTTCAATTGCTCATTTCTTCTTGAAATAAAATTCCCCTTTTCTCACATCACTCCTGTGTCCTGGGAATTCTGGGGGTAGGTGTTTGGGGCGTAGGTACTGTGATATTGGGCTGGGTCAGCAAACCATGGGGAAACCATTGTTTAAACAAGATTTTTTCAAAACACGATCTGCAGACCATGTACCTAGGAATTCTCTGGGTGCCTGGTCAAAATGCGGATTCCTGGATCCCATATGTGACTTAATTAATAGGAACCTGAAAGGCGAGGGCCTGGAAATCTAAATTTTAAATCAGCTCTCCAGCGTGGTTATGCAACACCAAAGTGTGACGAGCCCTAGTTAGAACCTCAGGGGTTATGTGCTGTGGGAACACTTGTTGGTTGAGCTCCATCTATGTGGATTTAGCATTTGTTCTACAAAGTAACATTAATACAAATGAGGTGAAAGCTAGCAGCAGCCAACAAGTACCCTCTGAGCCAGGCACTTGTAAAATGTATTGCATGCACTTTCTCGCGGAGACGTCACACCTGCCCACTAATGGAGGAGGCACCGTGAAGCCCATTTTATAGACAGGAAAACTGAGGCTTTGAGGAGTATCATGACTTATAAAAGTAGGACATAAAGACTGCCTCCTGACCCCAGGCTCTTAACCCTCTGATGTTAGTGTCACTGAATCTGAAACCAAGGAAGTGACAGGAGAAGGAAGAAGAGGTGTAACTTCAGGGCTGTCTTGAAGCAGAACAGAGGGGAACAACGACAGCCCCGAGTGTAGGAAGGAGGTACCTGATGCAAAGGTGACCTGTGGACAGGCTCAGCTTAGGAAGGGCTTTCTCCTCCCCGCTCCACCCCCAAGCCTCTGCCCCAGGCTGGCTTCAAGTGATAGGAGTTGGGCTTTGCATAGACAGAGGGCTGGGGCTCCTGACACTGAGTTCGGGGTGATAAAGGGTGTAGGGAAGGAGTAAAGACTGTCATTCCAGGCAAGATAGTCTAACAACACCTCCGCACCTCCCGGCTCCCACTTTTAGAGGACATCCACACCCTCTCTCCTACCCCTGGCGGCAAGGAACCGAAGCTCACACCTCCGTCTTGGCGGTGATAATTAAATATTATTCACCTGTCACTTGCTGCACATGTTGTGTGCTTGCTCAGACTTTAATGAGCTGGTGTTTGTCTTTTGTAAGCAAAAATATTTCTCGGAGTCTCTTCTTTTTCAAATTGGGGTGAGCAGTGCACGTGGAGACGTCTCACTGCTAAAAAGGCGGTCTGCTGGCCGGCGTGTCTGAACCGTTTCTACTTCTTTCTTCGGGGCCACGGCAGGTAAAGCTCGGCCCTTCCGGGGAGCAGCCAGGGCTCCCTGAGGTTAAGTCAGCCGTCGCATGGCTGGGGCGTTGCGAGATGTTGAAAGTGACGGGAGTCAGGAGGTAGGGAAGCCACATGCGTTGCTTTTGTGGGCTATTCCAAGGCAACAGGGTTTCTCCTCTGAGCACCTCAGGCTACTGAAAAGATCTGAACGTTTTCTCACGTCGTCCAAGGAAGGCACTTGGCTAGTACCATTCTAGAAGCATGGGGAGGAGTTCGTTCATGGCGTATAACGGACGTCTTAGGACAGTGGTTCTCACAAAGAACCTGCGTGGGCATCCCCCGGAAATTTACTAGGAATTCAAATTCTGGCCTCCCACCCCAGGCCAAGAGAGTGAGAAACCCTGGGGGTTGGGGCTCGCCAATCTGTGTCCACACAAGCCCTGTGGGTGGTTTTGCTGTAAGTTCGAGTTTCTTCACTCTCTCACGGAGGAACTCAGGTGAAAAAGGCTGTTCAGGGCTCCAATCTCCATATTCGTATTTGTATCGCTATCTAGCACATTAAACTGAGAGAGATATATATTTTTTAAAACGAAAAGCGCTCCTAGATGGGAAAATGATTGGTCTTTCCCAACTCACTTTGGAAGAGCGCTCTGCTATTTCCCCCATCATGAGGTGTGTAGGAAATGTGTTCCTTGCAGCTGCTGGGAGGAAGGGGGTGCGGCATTCGCAGGGTGCCTGCTCTGACCCACCAGCACGTTTAAAAACCCGCGGAGAGCCCCTTCTGAGAAGTCCCCAAGCAGGACAGAGCCCGGGGCAGAACTCCTACCCCCACCCGAAAACAAACACAAACAAGTGACTTAATTAGCGTGCTGCAGGACTGGATCTGGAGTAGATGAGGAGTAACTTTAATATTTACCAATAAACAGAGAAGTGCTTAGCACACCTCCCCGGGAAGTAATTAGCCATAAAAAGGATACTCTGCACAGAGGACTCTCCTCCCAAAAAAGAACTCAGTTAATTGTGAATTGCTTCTGCCAGGTGAGAGAGAATGGGTGTCTGCATCTCACCTGACACAAGCAACTCTGAATTAGCTGGGAGTTTCTTTTTATAAACACTGTGCAGAGCCTGTTTTTTTGTGTGTGTGTGGTTAATGACTTCCTTGGGAGGTTCCCACAACAAGGCCGTCATTGTCTTTAGCATAATCACCGCCTCATTGGCTTTTGTGGCCTGCCGCTCTGGCTCTGCCTCTGCCCACCGCCTGGGAGGGACCCTGACCTGTGCCCACTGGGGAGTCTGGAAGCGCCTACCATGCCTCCAACAGCTCTACGCTTGGGGATTTTGGTTTTCTCCTGGTGGGAGCCTGGATCAGGGGTAGGGCTGGCCGGGAGGGATGGGGCTGAGCAAGGCTTCCTCGGGAGGCTGAATCCCCTCCGTCATGTGCGGATTCTAGCTTCTAGCTCAGAGCAGCTTCTTTCTGGAAGAGGAAGGAGCTGGTCTGTTAGCAACCACTAGGCTCCGTGAAATCGCCAGGGACCAGGCGCAAAAATCAGGGAACCCTACAAGAAAAGCAGTGCGATGTGGACTCTCACCCTTGAAAAAACACACATGCATTGTGTAGTTGTGTCTCACCTCACTCAGACATGAATGTAAGTGCCTTCTGTTTGGCTCTGTTTCAGGAAGGGAAATGAATGAATGGGGCTCTGTGAGCTGTGCCAGGACTATAAGCCCTTTTCTGATTGGTGCACTCCTACTGTGTAGGTACGTTTGTTTATGTACAAGTTACATACGTGTGCAACTGCAATAACAGATTGTGGAAACGCACAGTGTCTAGTAAGAAGGTGAGGACTATAAAGATGGAGTGTCTCACACTCTCAGCCATTCCCCTGAGGGACAGTGCCTCACTCTGGACACCCCTGGAGCTGACCCCCTGGGCAGGGGCTGACACCCCAGAGCGCAGTGATCTGCACAGAGCAGGACATACACACCTTTGTTAAATCCAATAATTGATGCATGGGTCCTCTGACACCTGAAACAATTTTGGTGGATCCCACACCTGTACTTATGTTCACGGAACATGGCATGCTATCCTCAGGAATTCAGGTGGCCCATATTCTACCACAACCCCATTTGCTCCCAGAATCTTAGCACTCACTCGATCAGGGAATTATAGGAAAATTCAGCTCAGAGGTTAAAACAGGGGTCGGCGAACTTTTCCAGTAAAATAACACCCGAGAGAAAAATAGCTCAGGTTTTGTCAGCCATGTGGCCACTCAGTGCTGACCTCTGGGGCGAAAGTAGCTATGGCTGAGACATAGCTGGATAGGCACGGCTATGTCCCAATAAAACTTTACATATGGACACAGATGTAATTTCCGCATCGTCTTCACTTGTCATGAAATTTTATTCTTTAGATTCTCCCCCCCCCCCTCAACTATTAAAAATGTAAAAACCATTTTCAGCTTTTAGACTCGTACAAAAGCAGGCTGTCAATCACTGATTAGAAGGTGGACTCTGAAGTCCGAGCTGGGTTTGGCCCCAATTTTACTATTAGTGACTGAGTTATCTCTCTCTCTATCTATCTATATTATTGATTTCAGAGAGAGGAATAGAGAGGAAGAGAGAAATAGAAACACCAATGATGAGACTCATTGATTGGCTGCCTCCTGCATGCCCCATACTGGGGATCGAGCCTGCAACCCAAACATGTGCCTTGACTGGGAATTGAACCGTGACCTTCTGGTTCATCAGTCAACACTCAACCACTGAGCCACGCCGGCCGGGCTGTGTCTGAATTATCTTTAGACAGATACATAACTGCTCTCTAGACCTCGGTTTCCTCATCTGTGAAATAACATCTCTTAGGGCTGCATGAAGGGTTGCATCCCTTAGACAGCTCAGCACAGCGGGAGGCGCATTTAATTTTCAGCGGCAGAGATGTATTTGCAACTCCCAGGCCTGAAGGGCCTGGCAGGACGGGTTACTCAAAGGCAGAGCCTGGGCCCAGCCACCTTTCTGTGCCACGTGTACTTGAGAATCCAAAGCTGCATCAAACCCCGGCGCCTGCAGCCCAAGTCTCTAGGAGCCCCCATTGGCCCGAGGACACTGCGTTGCTTCAAAGGAAATGTCACGACAACATCTGACAATAGTATAGGGGAGATCTTTCAGGAAAAATGACTCGTGACGACCATATAGATGCCATGCTCTGTTCTTGAGGGGCTGGGAATTAGAAGACGCTTGCTCACCTCCCTCATTATCCTTGTTATCAGCACAGGAGGTTTCCATGGCAACGTTGCATCCGGGCCCTCTCCAGCCGGTCTGGCAGACACACTGCCAGCTGTTCTGACCCAGTGTGCATCTCCCATTGCCGTTGCACAGATCGGGGCAGCCATCTGGTTGGAGAAACGGAGAGGATGAGAAAAAGGGACGTGAGGCCGCGCTAGGGCAGCAGGGGAGCCATGCAAAGGGGGAGCAAGGTCACAGGCAGCCGCTGGGCCAGTCTCAGAGTGGGGCTGTGTCTGTCTGGGAGTCAGGGAAGCAGGCAATGCATGCAGGTGCAAGACGAAGTGGGGTCCCAGATGCAGGGGAGCCCCAATGACACTGACCTGTGTGTAGGGGACTGAGGCAACCTTCCCAAAGTGGGGAGCAGTCCAGAAAACTAAACTAGCTCTGAGCTTATGATAGGACTAACGAGGCTGTTATTTCCAGCCACTGGCTCAGGACAGATGCTACCTCAAAAAAACATGTATTTTTTTTTTTC
Organism: Myotis daubentonii; assembly: GCF_963259705.1. Taxonomy (NCBI): domain Eukaryota; kingdom Metazoa; phylum Chordata; class Mammalia; order Chiroptera; family Vespertilionidae; genus Myotis; species Myotis daubentonii. The sequence continues at coordinate 103,341,224 of NC_081844.1, read as the reverse complement.
CTGTTTTTAGACATGTCTTCTGTAGAAGAGAGAAAATTCCCTATCAACCCAGGAAGGAGCCAAAGTGCCCCCTGTCTTTCAAAATTTTAAAGATAAACTTATATGTGATTATCATGGGTTTCTGATGGCTAAGAACTGGATGGTTCTGCTGGGCTATTTGCACTGTTTTGTAATATTTAGTTTCCAGGGGCACTTTAAAATGTTGGCTGCTTATCACTCAACCTACTTATGGCCTGACTTAAAAACACTGCAGGACCTGAGGGCTGCGGTAGGAGAAGGTGACAAAGGACAAGACGGAGGGAGGAATGGACATGTGCCTGGGGGAGGCAGTGGGGTGCAAGTAATGCTTATTTTGTGGTTTTCTTTTCTTTTTATTTTTTTTTGGGGGGCGATAGGGGGGGGATGTGTGAAATCAGCAGCCTACCTAATTCCCTAATTGCTCCAGCACCCAGACCAAGGGCAGATACACTGTCCTGACCTGAGCCTCCGCATGCAGAGCCTGAATGAAGAAAGAAGAAGGGCGGGGGTGCGATAGTGAGAAGGGACCTCTCCCTCGTGGCCCTGTCGCCCTTTATAAGATGCGGAGAGCCGCACAGAATCGGTAGGATGTGGCCACACTCACAAAACCCACTTGCTGGCAAGAATTCCCAGATAAGTTTTCTTTTTAAAAAAATTTTCTTTCTTTTAGCAGCTTTATTGAGGCATAATTTCCATACCATAAAATGTACCTGTTTTAAGTGTACAATGCAGTGACTCCTAGTAAATTTACAGTCGTAATCTAGGTTCGTTTGCTTATTTCATTTATATATCCCAAATGACCATTAATTTCACTGCCCCTAGGAAGTTAACTTTCCTGCATCTCTCTGTCTCTCTAATTCTATCTCTCCATCTGCTGACATCTCTATCTCCATTTCTCTCTCTCTCTCTCTCTCCCTCCTGATCTCTCTCTTTTTGTTAATCCTTACCTGGCAATATTTTTCCATTGATTTTTATGGAGAGAGTGAGAAGGAGAGAGAGAGAGGCAAGAGAGACACATCGATTGGTTGCCTTGCACATGAGGTACGTGTCCTTGACCAGAATCCAACCCAGGACCCTTCAGTCCTTCATCTATCCATGGAGCCAAATCAGCTAGAGCTCTTTTTAAACCACACAAAGTGTAGGGTGGATTGGGTCATGGCAGAGGGATCAAGAGCTTTGAAATGATGGAGGTAATTGATTTGAAGCCTTTCTGGCCCAAATCTTCTGAATCGGAAGCATTCCAGAGGCCTCCCCCGGCATTGTTTCTCTCTCCTCTCCAGTACCCTACATGAGAATGCCAGGAAACCAAAAGGGGGCATGTGGCAGTGGTGGGAATTTAAAGGACTCCTCCTAAGTGGAAAGGTCTGGAGGGTCTGAAATTTACTTCTCTAAGAAGTTTTACTCCTCAGTGCTGCTTCTCTCCCATCCTTTCCCCTGCAGCCTGGGTCAGGTCTGAGAGAGCAGGGTGAGCCAGAGGAGAAGCTCCGTGTGGGCATGTCTTTAAGGAGGCTGCAGCGTCTTGAGAGGAGAAAGAAGGTCCTGGGGAACCTGTTTTCTTATTGCTGCACAACCTGCACCGGATCCAGCGTGCACACGAAGCACCGTGTTTGCACGGCCCTCGCAAAGCCCAGATTCACATGTCCATTCCTTCCTGACCAAGGAAGTGACCGTGGTCCAGCCTGGAACACCTGGGACACACTCCCTGACAATGCCCGGAGGGGAAGCCACCCCCACTTTCAGAGAAATGACACAGACGTTTTTGCAGGAGCAAAAGGGAACTCCGGAGGAAAAGCCCTAGGGACATTTCCCAGGTCCTCCAGGAAAAGAGAATACCTCCAACCTCCAGCCACCGCCAGCCACCTCCAGCTGTACAATTTCCACCAGTCGAGTTTTGGGGAGCGGATCTCAGAGAGGACACTAAATGACAGACCCACCTACATTTGCTCAGCGTGCCATCTATTATATGGGCTTTGCTATTCAGCTACTTCGAGGTCTCATGTTTGACTAAAATCATGCCCAAAGTCTCAAGAGAAGCCTTATTCTGTAGGAAACCCACGTCCACTATATACAATTTAAATTTGCAAAGAACACTAGCGTGCCAGTCAGAGATATGCACTCAAAATAGGTATGCTCCTAGATTGAATGAGGCTCCCCACCCCCCCTTCTCTTTCTCTCTTCATTTTTTTTTCTCCTTCCCGACCAACTGAAGTGAGATAAACAGACCACAGTAGCGGGTTTTCTCCACATCCTATGAGGAAGATGAAAACACGAACAGTAGGAAGCTGGCAAATCTCTGAGAAGTTTCGGGGCAGCTGGGAATTAATGGACAGGACTTTGCTTTTAGCTTGAAGAGGAAGAAAGCAGCCTTGGTAGGTGCGTGGCGTTGCTAAGCAACCCCAAGCTACCCCCAGCACAAGTTCATTTTGCTGGTGGCCTTCTGAGGATGCTGCGATGCATTGTGTCTTTAAAGTGCAAAGCCAGCTTCTGCTTAAGGGAAAACAAATGTAGGGAGCAATTAGTCTGGAGGGCAAATGGGTTATCGGATGCTGGCTTTTCCCTGGGGAAGATCCTGTCACTGGAGTTGGACTGGGCCTATGGGCTCCTACTTGGCATCCAGGAGGGCTCCTGTAGGAGACTTCTGGCTTTCAGGCTAGCATTGCTGACTCCCTGAGTGCCCATCTCCAAGACCATGATGCAGAATGCTTCAGGGCACAGGTGTTTAGTTCTTTGTGCAGCCAGAGAGCTGGCTGTCTGGAGACTTCATCTCTCATGAGCCTCGATCAATAATTCTCCACTGAGGCAACTGTGTCCCCCATCGTTCCCTCCGGGGGCATTTGGCAATGTCTGGAGACTTTTTTTTCTTCCTGTTGCTGTTGTTAATCCTCACCCGAGGATATTTTTCCATTGGTTTTTAGGGAGAGTGGAAGAGAGAAACATCGATGTGAGGGAAACATCGATTGGTTGCCTCCGACCAGGGCCAGGGCGCAAGGAGTCTGCAACCAAGGTATGTGCCCTTGACCGGAATCGAACCCGGGACCCTTTGGCCCACAGGCCAACACTCTATCCACTGAGCCAAGCCAGCTAAGGCTGGGGACATTTTTAATGATCACACCTGGGAAAGATGCCACTGCTCAGCATCCTACAATGCACAGGTGAGTTTCCATAACGAAGACGGATCCAGCCCCAGATGCCAAAAGTGCGGAGGCTGAGAAGCCCTGCCCCAGACCTGAAGCTACCGGAGGCCCCGAGGCTTCCTGTTTGCTGTTGGATCCCAGGGCCTGGCCTCATGCCACACACATAGTGGGCACCTGAATGAATGGAAAGCAGTCAGTAGTCCTGGATTATTTCAGCCTGGCCCTCACCTATAGACTCTCCTGAGAGTCCTGAGGAGATAGCATGGCCTCCTTCTCAAAGTCAAAGTCTACCTTCCAGGGAGAACTTTCAAGGGCATCAGTGATATCTTGGGCTCATTCTGTCACACTTCCGATGCCTTTGGCAGAGTGGAAATGGAACAGTTTCCAACACTTTCTACACACAAAATTCCAACCACTAGGAATGAAAATCCGTTGGCACAGTTACCATAGGCAGGCTTTTTGCCTTAGCAAAAATTAGAGTTGCAACTGAGGTACATGCCCTTGACAGGAATTGAACCCATGACCCTTCTGTCTGTGGTCTGACGCTCTAACCACTGAACCAAACTGGCCATGGCAGAAATTTGGGACTAAAAACAAACAAATCTAAACACTCCCTTATATTCAGATGACTCCTGAATTTTCAACTCCAGACCTGGACTCCAACTTGCATCTCAACATCTCCATCTGTTCACTCACAAGCATCTCAAACTAAATGGAATTCAGCTCCTTTGTCTCCCTCCCCCCACAAACTCTGATCCCTTGATCAATGAATGGTACCTCTATGTACCCACTGCCCAAGACTGAAACCTCGGAGTCATTCTCCTTTTCCACCCTCCCTCCCACCAGCTCGCTCACCTCAGGTATTTAGGCAACAACTGAGTCCTGCCTAATCTTCCTCTTAGCTATAACAAGTCCTACCTGTCCTTCCTTCTAAATGTCTCTGGAACCTGCCCTCCACCCCCATCCCTACTGCCACTACGTTAACCCAAGCTATGCTCAACATTGCACTGGACCAGTGGTTCTCAACTTTCTGGCCCTTTAAATTCAGTTCCTCATGTTGTGACCCAACCATAAAATTATTTTCGTTGCTACTTCATAACTGTAATGTTGCTACTGTCATGAATCGTAATGTAAATATCTGATATGCAGGATGGTCTTAGGCGACCCCTGTGAAAGGGTCGTTCGACCGCCAAAGGGATCGCGACCCACAGGTTGAGAACCGCTGCCCTGAACTCTTGTCAAACTTCCTACCTGGTCTCTCTGCCTCCCGTCTTGCACTATGACCCATTTCTCTCTATTCCTGACACTCTTGGAACAATTCTACAGCTTTCCACTGACCTCAGGGTGAAGTCTGAAATCCTTAACCTGCCTTAAAATTTTATATGACCCGGTTCTCACCATGTCAGCCTATCTCAGTATCCCTTTAGGCTTTGGTCCAATGGAAGCCATTGGCCCGATTTCTTTTTTCCTTTCCTCATCTGCCCAACTTCAACCCATCCTTCTGATTCCCGCTCAGAATTCACCTCCAGGAAGTCTTTCCAAAGCTCCCAAATCCAGACTGGCTACACCTGTCAGGTACCTTTACCCTATCCTATGTTATCCCAACCACCACAATGTATGGCGATGGTCTGGTACCTCCTTGATACTTGTTAGCTCATGTAGGGGCCCTCCCTTAAGGCACTTTACTGTCATCTGTTGGAAAATTGTTGTAATAAATGTTCACAGCATTATTAACTACAATTTGAACTGTGCCCCTAGAACTGTGCAGTGTACAACTGAACAACGGCCCTGGGCACTCCTGTTATGATGTAACCCTGTCTGGACAAGGACCGCATCTGCCTCATTTACTCTTGGATTACTAGTATTCAAGAGTCAGTGGGATGAATGAACGGATGACTTCTGACTGAAACCTGCATCTCCAATGCCTTTGGCAGAGTAGACATGAAATAGTTTCCAAGGCTTCTTTACACATAAAATTTCAAATACTAAAAAAACCACAAACAACCTGACCCCTCCTCCATCCCCGAAAAAAAAAAAAAAAAAACAACCCCTCCATCGACATACTTACTACGTAGGCAGGCTTTTTGGCTTAACAAAAATTAGGCATGAGCAAAATAACGTCTACAGCACAGTAAAAAGGGGAGCATAAATGCGCCTGAAGAAAGCTATAATTACCATAAAAGGCTTTTCTAAAAAAGCATCAAGAAATGTTCTGCCGCGTGCGGCAATTTGGAGGTAGAAAGAAGTGCCTAATGCTGTGGAAGGGGTATGGAAAGAGAAGCAGCATGTTAACATTCAGCATCAAGCACACCCGGGAACAGCGGAGAGGCCAGCACCCTGCCCCGATGGAAATGCAAGCGCAAACACAAACCAGGCTGCATGGAAATGAAGACGGATGACAAGGAGAGCGAGAGAAGCGAGCTGCTCCTGCTCGCTGTCAGAGACCATGAGGAGAGCTGCTGCGTCCTGGATTAACCCCCCGAGGGAAGTCTTTTCTGGATCAAGAGAAAACCTTAACCTTGTGCGGAGTCAGAGAGTTTTGGGATTACAACCTGGTTCTTGCTGTCTGTGTCACCTCGAGCTGGTCGACTCACCTCTCACCCCGTTAGTAAAATGATACATCTCGCGAATTCATCTTATTTATTGTCCCTCCCAACAGAATACAACCTGCTGCAAGGCTGGGATTTGTGCGCCTTTATTCAGTGAGACACCTCAGTGTCGAGAAGAACGGTTGGCACATAACAGACACTAAATGTTTGTTGAGTGAGTAACCTAACAGGGCTGATGATAATACGTCATCAGATGCCAGAAGGGTTAAATGAAGTGACAAAGGCAAAGATTTTAGCCCAGAGCTCGGAACACTGCAAATGCTCAGCAGGTAGCAGCACCTGCTTGTGCGGCTATGATTTTGGCTATCGCAAATATTATAATTAGTGGTAGGCTTTTCCTTCCATGCCTTCTCTTTGCCTCCCCGTCAGATCAGGAAAGGGACAGAGCCTTCCCTAGGGCCACCATGAGAATCCAGCTCCACTTTAGCTAAGGGCAATCCTGAGGGTTGAAGGTGGAGTGGAAGGTAGAATCAATGGTGGCCTTTTCTCTTGGGCACAATTGTACTTTCACATGTTAACTAGGGAACTCTCTCTCCCCCAACTGTTTTATTTTATGTATCATTATTTTTAAAATATATTTTTATTGACTTCAGAGAGGAAGGGAGAGAAAGAGAGAGATAGAAACATCAATGATGAGAGAGGATCATTGATTGCCTCCTGCACTCCCCACACTGGGGATCGAGCCAGCAACTCAGGCATGTGCCCTGACAGGGAATCGAACCGTGACCTCCTGGTTCATAGGTTGATGCTCAACCACTGAGCCACACTGGCCAGGCTCCCCAAACTGTTTTAAATATCACTGATTTCTGAGAGCTGTGCATTGTTGGAATTAAGGAGCAGCCACACACTGGAAATAGGTAAGAGTCCACCACCACATTCCAAGGCTCTTTAGGGTTGAAAACAGCTGAGATGTTGGGGACCAGGGATCACCAGGGGTTCAGTGGCCATTTATACGAAGCAGCCGTGGCAAATGCTCAGGAAATTAATCTGGTGCTTGGAGACACTCTAATTTTAGAAGACTGGCTGCCAAGGAAGCATTCCGGTCTCAGGAAAACGGCAGGGCCGTCCCTCTCGCTCACGGCGGAGGGCCTCTGTTTCCAGGCACAAATTGGCACGGACGCTCAGCCATGAATCTGAGTTTGAACAGCTGCCCCCACTTTGGTGGAAAAGACAAGAAAAATCCAGAGGCAGATGTTTCTGTTTGTTTCAACAGCATCCGATGCCTTCAAGGGTTTGCACAGAGGCGAGTGTGGGGGATGCTGGGGCAGGAGGGGCTGGAAGGCCAGTGGTCCTTTGCACGGTCTACTGCTCGTCTTCTGCTCGGCAGGCAGAAATCCCGCCCCTCTGCCCAGCAGCAGCGGAGCCTCTGCAGGTGATGTAAAGCTGCATCCAGCTGTCTACTCTGCACATTTCCTGCACGCACCTGCATTCTCACTGATCAGCATCCTTCCCGTCTGCCTGGGAGAAGGGAGGCAGCCGGCTTAGCCTCGGCCTCAGAAAAAAGGAACTAAAAAAAGCAATCCTTTTTTTTTTTTTTTTTTTTTTTTTTTTTTTTTTTTTAGGAAGAAGCAGAAAGAAAGACATGTTTAATTTTTTTTTTTTTTTTTTGCAGTTTTGATGCTTCAAGCTCTTTTTTTTTTTTTTTTTTAAGTAGAAGATCATGGGAGAGGAAACTGAGAGTTTAGACAACAGAAACCAGAAATAGCTCTTCTGGGAGGGGAAGGCCATGTCAATTGCCCCGTGAACTCAGACTGAATCATGGTCACTCCATAGCACTGGGCCCGACACAAGCCTGAGCCTGCTTCCCCCTCCCCTTGGAACATCCCTCTCTTTATTCCACCTAGTGGGCTAGTGATGGGCAAACCTCACCCTGGCCTACGCTGACACCTGCTGAGAATGCACCTGGGGTTCCTCCCACTTCGTTATTTTATTTTATTTTTAAGATATGTTTTTATTGATTTCAGAGAGAGGAAGGTAGAGGGAGAGAGAGATAGAAACATCAATGATGAGAGAGAATCATTAATAGGCTGCCTCCTACACACCTCCTACTGGGGATCAAGCCCGAAACCCAGGCATGTGCCCTGACCAGAATTGAACGGTGACCTCCTGGTTTTTGGGTTGATGCTCAACCACTGAGCCACACCGGCCAGCCTCCTCCCACTTCTTGAGATCAGAGTGTGGGCCTAGGACAGCCGTGGGCAAACTACGGCCCGCGGGCCGGATCCGGCCCGTTTGAAATGAATAAAACTATTGAAAAAAAAAAGACCATACCCTTTTATGTAATGATGTTTACTTTGAATTTATATTAGTTCACACAAACACTCCATCCATGCTTTTGTTCCGGCCCTCCGGTCCAGTTTAAGAACCCATTGTGGCCCTCGAGTCAAAAAGTTTGTCCACCCGTGGCCTAGGACCAGCTTCAGCAATGTCACCCGGGACGAGTCACAGATGCACACTCTTAGACTCCATCCCAGATCCCTGAGGCAGCACCTCTAGTGGCGGGCCTGGCAATCTGCATGTTAGCAAGCCATGGGTGGGAGGGGGCTTCAGATGCCTGCTCCCTGTGAGGACCATGGCTTCAGAACTAAGACCTAAATTTTTAAAAGAGCCTCTGAGGCCCAGAGTTCCCTGGCCTTTTCCTGTTCTCTCCTCACTTCCTGCCACTCCTAGCTCTGCTCTCTGACCTTTGGCCGCACTGCCCTGCCGGTTCTAGAACAGAGCTGACATCTGGTCTTCTGGCCTTTGCAGATCCCCATTCCTCAGAGCTGCTCCTCGCACTCTCTTTGGCTGAGGCCGAGCCTCAGTGGCTCAGCCTGCATTTGCTCAGGAAGACCCCAGACCACCAGCTCGGGCTCCCCCACCCATGACCTGCTTCCACAGCATCAGGGGCTCTGGCCACAGCACCTGCTGTACTTCTAACGAAGCCTTTGTTTAAAGCCACGGTCTCAACTTGGCTGCACAAAAGAATCAGCTGGGAGCTGGGAACAACCCCGATGCTAGGCTGCGCCCCAATTAAATCAGAATCTCGGAAGAGGAGACCCAGGCATCCACATTTATGTTTGTTTTGTGAGCTCCCCAGATGATTCCTACGTGAGGCTGAGTTTGAGAACCAGCGGTTTAATGTCCACCGTCCCAGGGGCTGCTACGCCTCCCGCGTGCAGAAACGGTGACTCTGCTCTATGTGGCTGCTTTCCCAGTGCCCGCCCTGGGCCTGCGGGAGAGCCATGTGCTGAATGCATGCATAACTACACCGTGCGACATCTCTGCTGCCTCACTGTGACCTTGATTTGGCAGCCAGGTGAAAGGAAAAGCTTCCTGCTAGCCAAGCCCCAAGTCCCTGGGTGGATGGCGTGTCCCCAAGCAAAGGAACAGCTGGTTGTGGCCCAGGCTCCAAAACCAAGCCGATGAGCGCGCCGTGGACGAATGCTGGAGCGGGTCTCTGCCTTGCGATGTGGACGGAGCTGACACCTCCTGACGGCAGGAGACAGAACAGAGAGCCCAGCGAGACAGAAGCGAGGCGCGCGGGTGGATTAAGAGGGTGACAAGTGTTACACAAAGGCAGGGACGACTATAATAAGAAAGCCCAGTGGTTTAATTTGGTTTTTGGAGGGTAATCAAGTTGTTGTACCTGGTGCTGCTATTCCCACAGCTGCCCAGCAAATAATGAATGTGGTACCTACCGGGTATGGAAACAGGGACAAAGGCACGACTTTGATTTCTTATTTGTTATTTTTAACCATCCAATTTCTACACCCACTGAGCATCCTTATAGCCACAGGAGAGTCATAAAAATACAAATAACACCTAGGAGGCCGGCGGGCACGGACTTGTTACTTACTGCAGGCTGATGGCTCTCTTTTACCTGGCGTAAAATCAGGCCAACGATAAATTGCCTTGTATTTTTTTTGTTGCCGCTGTTTGCAGCACAGTTTTAGGAAATGTAAGGAAATCACCAAAATGTGTGTTTCTTATAGATGTTTTAAAAAAGGGCAAAGAATCTGCCCGAGGACTGTAGTTATGGGTTTTAGAAAGCTTTTAATATAATGACAACAATAACAGCCAACCCTCATGTAGACATTTTGGTGTGCCTGGCACTGATCCGTGTGCCTTTCATGCATTCGCTCATTTAATCGTCACAACAACCCTATAAAGCAGTTACTGTTAGTATTCCCATTTTACAGGCGAAGCAATGGAGGCACAGAGAAGTTAAGTAATTTGGCCAAGGTTGCAGAGTCGGTTAGTGGTGGACCCAGGATTTGATACGAGGTGGACAGGCTGCACAGTCTCTGCTCTTAACTGGAGGGGGGGGGGGGGGACCAGCTGTTCCTGTTCACCTGGGACTGTTCAGGGTCAGGCACTGGGAAAATAGGTCATCACTGAGGACTCGGAGTGTGGACTTGGCTTTTTTCATTGGGGGCCATGGGAGGCATGGTGGGGATTGAGGCAACTGCACTCAAGGGCAAGGGAGAAGGCACAGACCTTTTTACTGGGTGGCTGATTTGAGACTCAGCTGCCTTCTCAGGCCAAAGTATCAGGTCAGCCCAGGAATCATTCTATTAGAAGGCTGCCTGGGTTCAAATCTCGGCTCCATCCCTTGGCTGCGTAATCTGGGGCAAAAACAATTATTATTATTCATTCCTTAGTTCCTCCAACTGTAAAACCAGGGCAGTTAAAGTACCTGGTTGTTGGGGTTTCAAAGAGAGAATACATATCACCTGCTAGGCATGAGTTGATTAAGTAAATACGTGTAAATGTATGTAATACACATGCTGTGTAGACTGCTTGTAAATGCACATAATAAATGCTCAAGAACTGACAGTGATTATTATTGTTGTTTTTAATGTTATTATTTTATTATTATTGTTGTTGTTGTTGTTGTTGTTAAAAGTCACCTGAGTCTGGACCTTTGTGGCTCAGTGGTTGAGCATCGATCCGTGAACCAGGTCATAGTTAGATTCCTGGTCAAGGGCACGTGCCTGGGTTGCCGACTCAATCCTCAGTAGGGGGTGTGCAGGAGGCAGCTGATCAATGATTCTTTCTCATCATTTATGTTTCTCTCTCTCCCTCTCCCTTCCTCTCTAAAATCAATAAAAATCTATATATATAAAACCCTAAGCAATTGGTCAACCATTTGACCAGTCGCTATGACCACCAGGGGGCAGACGCTCAAGGCAGAAGCTGCCCCCTGGTGGTTAGTGTACTCTGACAGGGGGAGCACTGCTCAGCGAGCTTACTGAGTGGCAGTGGGGCAGGATGAGCGGGAGTGGTGCGGTGCCCGGCCCAGGCTCAGGCTCCTCCACGCTTCGCACACTACATCCCTTGGGGGATGTCGAACTGCTGGTTTCGGCCCAACCCCTGGCCAGCCTGTGAGGATCGGGCCGAAACTGGCAGTCTGACATCCCCCGAGGGGTCCCGGATTGCGAGAGGGCACAGGCCAGGCTGAGGGACCCCACCAGTGCATGAATCCGTGCACCGGGCCTCTAGTATATTTAAAACTAGAGGCCAGGTGCCTGGCATTCATGCACTAGGGTGGGGAGGAGGGGCGTCCCTCAGCCTGGCCTGTGCCTTTTTGTAGTCCAGGAGCCCTTGGGGGATGTCTGACTGACGGTTTAGCCGCAGTTGGACATCCTTAGTGCTGCCACGGAGGCGGGCCACTACACTCGCCAGCCGTCAGCCCGGCTTGTGGCTGAGCAGTGCTCCCCCTATGGGAGTGCACTGACCACCTGCATTGAGCGTCTGCCCCCTGGTGATAAGTGCTCATTGTTCTGCCATTTGATTGATTTGCATATTACCCTTTTATTATATAGGAAGTATTATTAAAAAAGTCACCTGAGATGGTAGCAGGAGGGTCTGTGTGGCTTAGGGAGCTTCTGATTTGCACTTGCATTGGCAGTAAGGAGTGACTGTTCACTATTATTTAAAACAGGATCAGTATAGTCAATATAGCAAAGACCCCAGGAAGGTGCCCTCTGAAGACTGAAATGGAAATGAGAACGATGAGGTAATCTCCCGAGAATTACATGAGTGAGATCAGCACATAATGGATGTGACACAGTATCCACAGAATCCCCTTAAAATGCAAGAGGTCTCTGAGGTGAGACTGTGAAGGACCCCAGGGTTTGGAAACCTCAACCAGGCTCAGAGAAGGATGCTGACAGAGAGCAGAGGTCTGCCTGGAGTGGAAAGGGGGCCCACAGAGCAAGAGCGAGTCAAGGTCAATTCAGAAGTGAGCATGTTCTGCTCGATGAAGGGAAATAAAGTCACACCACCTGCCATTGATGAGTGGGTACCAGGGGCTCAGCACTTCCTATTCTTATTAATTCATTGAGTCCTTTCAAGGGCCATCTGAAGTACGAATTATCATCATCATCAACTGTGGCTGAAAAATCTGAAGCTCAGAGAGGTGAACTTGCCCAAGGTCACAATCACTGAAAGTGGTAGCCCAGGGTTTGAACCCAGGCCCGTCCAACTCTGAGCTCATGCACTGTGCTCCCCTTCAGCAGGTAGGATTCTACAGGGAGGGGTGGCCTCAGAATGTCTCCTCCTTGCTTTGATTCCTTGCTCCCCAAGCCACCTTCTGATTTTGACCTCACTGCCCATATACAGTTCCTTTCAGAGAGAGACTACGCTGAGAAGCTGTGAGTCCTCTTCACTGTGGATCAATGAATGGATGAATCTGGGCTCCTGTGAGGGAGTCAGTCTAGAGCTTGACTCACTCTGTTAACATGACCAAGATGGAGAACCAGACAATGTGCCACAATGATCTTGCCATGGGAAGCCACTCCACATGTTCTGCCTGAGTTGGGTGTGGTTCCTTGAGTGGTGCCCTTGGTCTCCTTGTCTGTGATGAGTCTAGCGTGCAGGAGTCAAGGGTGAAAAGACTTCTAGGGAAGGAATACTAATCCAATACCAACACTCACTGAGTTATTGCATGCCAAACTCTGGTGTAGAACCATGACTTTATTTACTGTGTATCTACTAAAGGCTAGGAGCTTTCTGGACACAGGGCATACAGTGGTAAGCAGAAGAGACAATGTCTTGTTCTCAAAGATTGTATTGGGGGAGATCCACAATAAAAAAAGTGAGTACCGGGGGCTCAGCCCTTTACATCCATATCTAGTATATTAATGATGATAACTGCTATAGGGAAGAAAACAGGGAGGGGGATTGTGATGGGGGTGGTGTGTGGTGGGGATTGCTGTTGTACATGGGATGGTGAGGGAAGTCTTTGTTGACAAGGTGACCTTGAGTAAAAAGTCTACAGGAGGGGAGGAAGCAAGTCATGCCAATATCTGGGGGACAGTAGTCCAAGCGGAGGACACTGTAGGCACAAAGGCCCTGAGGCATACAGCACTTGGGTGTTCGATGGACAGCGAGGTGGCCAGTGTGGCTGGAGCAGAGTGAGCACAGGGAGAATGAGAGGACAGAGCGATGGGGTAGGGTCAGGTCATGCAGGCCTCGCACTCCACTGGAACGATACAGGCTTTATTCTGAATGAAACGAAGCCACTGGGGGGTTTTGAGCAGAGGGGTGGCCTGATCTGACTTAAATTTAAAGGATCCCTTTGTGCTAGGAGAGCAGATGGGGAGGTTGGCCAGGAGGGGGCTCTTGTGATAGTCTTGCTAAGCCCTGGTGGTGGTTTGGGCATTGTACCATGCCCTGCTACCATGACTACAAGGCACAGCTAATTCTATATGTGGTTAGGGTTCGCTACACATCTCTACAGAAGGAAAGACTTTTGGGACACAAATGCCGAGGATGAAATACACTGCCCATAAAATAACACTCTGGTGGATGCAAACAAATTAAACTCCTCAGTTGGGGATCAGCAAACAAATGAGCTTGAGGAGGCTGGTTTTTGTGATGATTCTTCCTGCCTCTTCAAGTTGCTTTACTATTGAAAACAACATCTGGAAGTGAAGGGAAATGATGGCATGGGTGGAGGAGAACAGAGAACTAGGGGGTCACCCAGGCTCTGTCCCAAGGGTCAGGCTTGACAATCTAACATGGAACAGCTCTAGCAAGCAAACTTCCTAACTTTCTTAATGTAATGACCCCAGATCATGCAGCTGCATTTATTTCACCAGCTTTGTCTAGTTCTTGGCAATCAGGTCTCCTTGGACCACCCCCAAAACCCTCCCAGGTTATTATACCTGGACTTTTAATCCCTTTGCATTCTATTTATTCCTATGGGTCAGCTTGACCCATATGAATTATGGCACTCAAACACACTAAAAGAAAAAGCAATCTCCATCCATCCATCCATCCATCCATCCTCCATCCAGCCACCCAGCCATTTATCCATCCATCCTTTATCTATCTATCTATCTATCTATCTATCTATCTATCTATCTATCTATCATCTATCTATCTATCTTCATTAATTTATCAAGCCTTCCTTACCAATCTCTCCAAATTCTCTGATGATTTGTTCTCAAAACACGATGTGTCCAATGACCTCATACAGTAACCATATTTTATCTTCTTTTATGTTACTTTCTGCCTGGTGCAGAAACTATAAAAACATTTCAATCTGTCCTCTTTTTTCTTTCTTCTGGCTGGCAAGTTGTCTCCTACCCCCACCCTTACACATGAATCCAGTACCTTCCATCATTCACTCTTTCCCACCCTTGTGACCCAGGTAACCCTGAGTCATCAAGAACTTCCGCTGCTCTTTGCAACTCTATTCGCATGTAGTGTTCTAGTCCTTTTCTTAACACAGATTTTAGCTGATCAAGGACTTGAGGGGAGGCCACTGGCCCTTACAGGGTCTTTAGATACAAATTTCACAATAGTCTCCACCAGCAGGTGTATTTATGTGTGGCATGGCATGGGAATAAAGAGACTTGTTTTCTGAAAGAGTACAGAATGGGAGTCAGAATCCCCACAATCTGGCCTACGCTATTGTTAGGTGCTGTTCTTTAGTTCTGCATAATGAGCTTGCCCTTAGCAGGCAAGAACGTCCTCTTCCAAATCCTCTCATTTACAGAGAAACAAAAAATCCCTCCTTTCAAATACATTTTAAACATGCAGAACAGCAGTAGGTTTCTGCTAAGTCACATTTTAGCTAAATGGATGATGGAATGGTGACTGGGGCCTGCTGCTCAGCTGCCGACCTGCAGAGTCTCCCCCATACTCCCAAACTGCAGCAGAGCAACCCCCAGGAGGCAGAAAGCACGACTGCTTTTTCCAATAAAGCTCCAGCAATCGAGGATCCTTGTAGATGGAGTCCTCACCTTTCTGACCATCTCAGAGTGTCATCTCCCTCTGCTACTCCTTCCCAACAAGCCCCCGTCTTCACCTTGGTGTATGCGACGGATGCCACACCACCAGGACTCAGCCCGAGTTCTAGCCCAGTTCTGCTGATGTACCTTTTAGAGAGGCCCCGCAATGCGTCTTGATTTAGAGACACTTGGGTTTTACATGGCTCTGGGAAATGTGGTTTAGCTTTTCTGGAGCTCCAAGAAGTTCTGATGCACAGCTGCGCCTGCCCGCATGATTGATAGTACGTGCAAGGACTTGGACCTTTCAGAGGTCACCTGTGTGTGCTGGATAATACAGCACAGATCCCAAAATACCCTGGATAGGAATCCTGGCTCCGCACAAGTGCAATGGCCTCGCCTGCTGTCACTGACACTGCCGGAGACTTGGTGCTCCTCCCCACCTGAGCTTCAGACATCACCTTCCCCAAACCGACATTTTCAAGATAAAACAGGCATCATCTTGTTTTTGTGGCTACTTCTCTGTAAAGTGTCATAGGTACTAGGATAAGCAAGAAGGCTGGGCAAACTAGAAGGCTGCTATGTTAGACCCGGACAGGTCTCTAAGTTCAGGATCGCCAGGCCGAGGTGTGAAGGCAGCGAGCGTCCATGCAGAACACACTGCGCTGTGCAATGCTGAGCTTGAGAATTTAAATGCACCAGAGTTGAGAGATCCGAAATGATGGTTCCCACAGCAACTATAACTCAGTTCTCTGGTGAATATAAAATTAACTTTATTGTAAAACATGCTGTTCAATTTACGCCTTAATATAGTCATGGCAGAGTTACAGTTGCTGTGAGAATGCGAACTCGGAATTGTTTTGAATAATTAATTTAATGAAAAGTTGGTGGAAATGTGAACTCCTGATAGAAAGTCAGCTTGAATTTAGGGACGCTGGCCAGTGATGCCTGGGCTGAGAGCAGAGAGTCATTTTCGGAATCTGAGATCACTTAGTGCATTTTTGGCCTGGGGGGCACTGGGAAAGCAGAACACCCCAAAGTGCTCTGCCAGGGGAATTGCTCCCCACCCCCCCATCACCAAAGAGACACTCCTGCAGGGGGTGACTTTCCTAACAGAAGAGGCTGTCTCCCTGGTGCCATATACCTTCATTTCACTGCTGCCCTCCAACATCATCCTCTTGCTGCCACCACCTGGGGTCAAAGCAGGTGATCAAAACAGTGTAATGGCTACCCCTGGTCTCCATCGAGTGAACCCGGATTTAGAACTCACCTTCCCCTGCGGCTGACAGTTACGTTATGACTTACACCAATTGCTTAACCTCTCAGAGCCAGGTCTCTCACCTGTACAATGATGCTGGTAACAGATTTTACCTCATAAAATTGATATGAGGAGTAGATGAGAGAAGCTATGTGAAGAATCCAGCATGGAGGCTGGATAAGTGTGAGCTGTTATTATCTGAAAAGGGAATTCAGTCAATCAGTAAATTCAAAACACATAAAAAAAATCAATTATTTGGCCTTTCTCGTTATTTTAGTCCACAGTGGTTTGATATAAACCCGAGCCAGCATTTGGCCAAACTGAAGGGATGGACTCTCCCAGAGACCATGTTCCAAGGGTTGGTTGCAAGGGGAAGGGGTGAAGGCACAGCCTGCTAGGAAAACAAATAAACAGGAAACCCCCTCCCCTCCAGCAATGTGCATTTCTAGCCTCTATAGTTCCCGGCCTGGCTTGAACTACTGCCTGTATGAATCGGTCTCATGCTGTTTCCAGGGCCTCTACCTCCTTCCCCTCACGATCTTGGCTTTTGGCTTTTTACCTCGCTGTGATCAGGATCAGTAACGGGTGAATGTCTCCTGAAAGACATGGTTTTATAACGCTGTCATATGCACCTTCACTGCTCAGAAAATATTTTAAGGTTGCATTACTCGGTGTAACCCGATCTCACTGGTGATGGGAGCAGAATGCAAATGGCAAGGAAGAGCCGTCCCAGTGTGCCGAGAGCAGTGAACCCGGCGTCCACGGGGCCTGCTGGTCTAGCTGGACACTTAGCTCAGCCTGGAGTGCCACTTCCTGCTGACCAGTGCGTCTACACGAGAACCTCCCTGGCTGTCCCTGATTGCCTGTAGGAGCCAATTGGACCCGAAGGCCAGTTCAGCCGGGTGGACTTGAATCTGCCGGCAGACCTACTGTCCGGGGTCATTTCCGGTGGCGTTCCATACACTGTCCGACAGGACACTTTGGGCTTCACTGGATTTGGCAGCACCGAGGATGCCAGGGGCTTCCCTGACATTTTTGAATTTCTAGAATGTTATCCTGAGGCTGCTATACCAGAGGTGTCCCCAACAGGGTGACCTTTAACTCCCAAGAATGTATGTATGTTCGTGTATGTGGATAAAACATACAAACGGTGACGTTGGCATGACACCTTGAGAGGTGTGATGAATGAAGCTCAAGAGGAGCCTTGCTGACCTTTGAAAGTTTCCGTTCTGAACAGCCACGCAGACAGCCAAGTCACTTTCTCCCAAGGCAGCAAAGAAAGCCACCTCTTCAAGTACTTCAAACATCTCCTGCCTTAGAGACATGCAATATTGATTTTGACCTCTTGGGACGAGCTAAATCAGCATGATTGGATCTGGCTGCTCAAGCCACTGCACTTCTGACCAGACCAAGAGATTGCCAACACTTTTCTGTGGGATCTTTCAAGTTTACACCCCCAGAGAAGGCAGTCTGCTTTGACTGGTCAGTGTCTGATTGGCGGGGTCAGGTGGGAAGTGGGTGGGCACGCCAGCCTCTGTTCATCTAAGGTCAATAAGTCCAGTTCTCTCCCCAACACACGCATTTGAAATGGCCACGTGTTTCTCTGGTTCTGCACCTGCCTCTGAAGAGTGTTTATGATACACTCGCAGGCAGAGATGGTGAGTAACTGCAGTGCACTGTCATGCTGGGAACGGTAGAAGGGGCTGAGCTCATTTGGTAGGAAGAACAGGGCGATCTGTAAAATGCAGGATACTTGTGCTCTGCTCTCCTGGGAGAAGGATCACAAGGTTACCCTGCTGGTAACCTTCTCTCTGGGAAGATCCCTCTGAATAGAGCAGGGTAGAGAGCGCTATGCCTATGAAGCGAGGGGAAGGGGCTGGTCAGGCACAGAGGGGAAATGATGACAGAGGTAGAACTCCAATCACTGCTGGTCAGTGTGACTTTCTCGGCTGTCTCACTCAAAGCAACTCAGAGATCTTTGCTCCCAGCCCTTCACTGTAGCGCTGGGGCCCTCATCACAGCTTTACACGGCCATTCCTGTTAACCCATTGGCCAAAGAGTGGGCACGGATGCCGGCTCTGTGAGGGAGATGGAAATTCTATCGGTCTAAGGAAGAGAAAGTGACGTGGGAGCCCCCAGCAGCATGAGTCATTAGCACGTGTCTAGAATCCTAAAGACACCTGTTTGAAGTCTCTAGGTGTTGAACATTTGCAAAAGTAGCATTTCAGAGCGTGGCATCAGACCAAAGACCAGTGTGGAGGCGTGCTGGAATGGGTGGGGATGGACCATGCTGCGCCTGCTGTGAAGCCAGATGGGCGCACACACATGCATGCACACACAGATGTGTACACACACACACACACACACACATGACAGGAAGTGGTTGCTGGCGGGGTTTGCCTGTACATTGTTGAGATGTGGGGCTTAGCCGTCAACTAGAGCAGATGGAAGGAAGAAAAGCCGAAAAGGGCAGCAGAGGGGGCAGTCAAGGGAAACCCATGCCTCTTGGATGCTGTGCTTGCCAAGTATGTAGGCCATGGATTTAAACCAATGAGTCAGCCTAGCTGCCTGTGTACAATGCTCTCTGCTGAGGCTCATTGTGTGTCTGGGGCAATAGCTACCTGCCTGCTTCCTGGGGGTTGTTGTGAGGTTGACTGAGGCAACACAAAGTCTTTTGAGCTCCTTGGAGAAAATTCACTGTGTAAGTGCAAAGTGTCCCCATGGTACCCTGGTATGGAGACTTCCGCCAGCTTAACCCGGTCACCAAGAGAGTTGGGCCATCAAAGAAAAGGAGCCAAAGCTGTCCCCATCTCAATCCAGGCCAGTGATGTTCCCAGATTCAGTTCCAGCCTGCAGAGGGGATGTGTCAATGGCCACAGATGGGGGTCCCTTTGCTCCCACCCCGTCTCGTTTGCAGGACCTGCACAGCACTCTCGCACACTTTGAATTACTTGCCAAATTTTGAGAATTGGGAGACTATGCATAACAACCCTGATTTCTGGCTTCTGTCGAGAATTAGAAAGTTTGGCACAACTAGGCTCCGGGGCAACATTCAGCAGGGAGGTGGGCGTGTCTGCCCTGCCCAGTTGCGCTTCCCGTTCCCATTTGAAACCACTCCCTACTGTCCTACCCCCTGCGTGGTGCACTCACATTGCTCTAGCCTCACCCACTCAGGGCATTGGCATCTACAATTCTTTCTGTCCTCCCTCCCCTTTCTTGCAGTCAACAAAGAGACCGAATTCATAGTGCCCTCATTATCCAAATCTAGGCCAACTCCCCTAACAGAGGAGAGGCCAGCCCAGCCTCCTCCTGCCAGGGGGGACGAAAAGAAAACTCGGTTTCTCCCACTCCCTTCCCTCGCCAGTCATTCCACCTTTAAACCTCAAGGTTTTCTTCCTGAGAGATGCCCAAGCAGTAAGCCAACTAAATTAGATTATAAACGTCTGAAGGTTTTCCTAATCAATAAAAATATAGCCACAGCTAAGAGAAGATGAGACTTAATTAACGAGTGTTATTTAACAAGAACACGTTGTGCCATATATGGAGGATTAAAAGATAAATAAGGATAGGGAGGAAAATAAAAATTTAATGAGTTGCCATCTTCATTTGATTTAACTAAATTTCTTGCATTGTTGAAAATATTAACAGCTATGAGGGAGTCATTTGTGTGTATCCACACAGTTTGATACCTGACTGCTTTCTTTTACTTAATTACATTGTGTAACAAATGAACTCAAACTACCATTTGAAGTCGAAGGCTTCCTTCCTTCCTGATCGCCTTGGGAAGCTGTGAGCGAGGAAGAATGCTGAGAAGTCAACCAAAAATTATTGGCAGAAACTCCAGGAAAGGTGTCTTGAGTTAGAACACAGCAAAGTCTCATGAGGAGGCTAAGCAGTGGGGGGTCTACATTTCCTCAGACCGTCGCCACCCCTCTGTTAACCCCTTCTCTCTGAGCCCCACTGCCCAGGGGTCACCCAGAGGAAGTACGGGCCGCACCCAGCCCCCATCAGGTGCTCAGCCGATGCTCCACGATGAATGAACACAGCAGCCACTGCCCAGCTGGAAGCAGATAGAGTAGGTGTGGGCCCTGACATGCAAGCGATAACATATGTGTGATTCTCTGGCTTCTGTTTCTAACACACATGTTGTTACAGTGGCAGTCAGATCCTCCCTGGGCCATTTCTACACTCTCCCTGCTTGTCTCTCGCTCCCTCGGTTCTCCCTTCTTTAGGCCATATAACCCAGGTATCCCAAGCTCCTCCTGCAGGAGTGAAACAGGAGGAGGGCCCAGACACCTGGCTTAACCCATCAGGGTTCCCATCAGCCTCTCTTCCTGGGGCTTTGGTCCCCTGGCTTGTGTGGTCGTATGACACCATTAACGCTCCCTTAACTTGTCGCTCTGAAAAGACACACTGGGCAAACTAAGGTCAAGGCAGGACGGTGTGGCGCTAATTATTATTATTTTTTAAAATAAATTTCAAAGAGGAAGGGAGAGGGAGAGAGAGATAGAAACATCAATGATGAGAGACTCATTGATCGGCTGCCTCCTGCACGCCGCCTACTGGGGATCATGCCTGAAACCTGGGCATGTGCCCTTGACCGGAATTGTACTGAGACCCTTCAGTCCACAGGCCAGCACTCTATCCACTGAGCCAAACTGGCTAGGGCTAAGCAAACCTTTATGGAGTGTTAACACTGTGTTAAGTAAAGTCCTCACGACAGTCGCCCTTAGGTGTCATTGTTTCTGATTGACGGATGGAAAAAGTCAGATACGGAAGTTACATAACTGGGCAGAGGCCATCCAGCTTGCAGCTGATGGAGGCTGGATTCCAAGCCAGGTCTGTCAGATCCCAGAGCTCCTGCATTTAACTCCTTTGCTACACCTTTCCCCACACCAGCCCCACCTGCTCACCGCACCATAAGGACAAGAGCAATGCATTGCCAGCGAGTGTTCATAGTGAACGGAGAGGAGGATGTTACATTCCACAAACGCCATGTGGGAGACTTTGCGAGCGTGGAGTGGGTGTTGTGTATTATGTGCTCCAAGCTGTTAACTCGGGTAGGTGGATTCCTGCACCAGGCGGCTCTAGGCTACGATAACATTTCCCATATGAGACCCCCAGAGAGTAGGTCCGTAAGCGAAGGGATACAGCTCTTTCCTGGCCCCATTAAAATGGAACTAAAAAGTTAAGTCAGTGCACATTCAAGGTATGGCGTGGTGTTGACAGCCACATGCGTAAGGGGCCCAACTCGATGTGCCTGCGCTCCCCAGTTAATAGGGAAAAGCTAGTTTCTCCTACGCCTCCAATGTCTTCAGTCTCTCTCCTAGTCCCTGGGCATGGCGGTCAGCAGTGACATTTGGGCTCTGGGCTCTTCTGCCCCTCACGGAGAGGAACAGCTCACTGCCTGCTGCCAGGTGCGCCCTGCAAAGCGGACGCTGCCCGTGGCTCCGCGTTTCCTGTCGTTAGAGAGTGCGTGTTTCCGATGCGGTCGCCTTGTTCACTTGTTGGGATAATCTCAGGTACAAAGGTCTCCTCGGTGCTTGGGAGGCGGTTATTTCATAACCACTGGGGCCCCTACCCTCTGGCATTATTTCTAGACAATTAGGGCTGTCCGGCAATTCCTCTTGATGTTAAAGCATCATTAAAAAAAGAAAAAGAAAAGAAATGCCATTCACACGTATCAGAGCCCAGGACTCTGCTTACACGGACGACCCTTCTGGGCCACGTTCTGAATGATGTCTTTGCCAATTTGAGCACGTGCTGCTGCGGCCACACTTGAAATGTGTGGCCCGGGAGTCTCATCAATTTTAATTTTTTTCTGAGCAGCACTGATGTGGGGCTTTCTGTCTCTAGAACCTTCCTTTCTCTGGGGTCTGGCAGGATGCAGTTGTTGTGGTGATGTAGTGATTTGGGCTGTGTGGCACTGGGTGGTTAGAGCCGTCAGCCTCAAAGAGTCACGCCAGAAACTGCTGGAAGCCTGGAGCCTGGAGGATATGGAAGCTGTTCTCTCTCCATTCCTCCCGTGACATAACCGTCCTGAGGGTGGGAGACCCCAGGGCTCTCATCTGCCCTCGAGCTGACTCAGAGTGGAAGGAACCCTTGACATACAGGAGGAGCAGCAGGAGGTTTTTGTGAAGAGATGGCTGTGAAGATGCCAGGGGTCCTACCCGAGTCCAAATTGGGATTCGGAGCCTGGCTGCGTGTGAAGAACTGGGGCAACCCCCACCAGCCCTGGGAGTGTGCGGGTGTCTGAGGGCCAGGGGAGGCGAGTAGAGGCAAAGACCCCCTGGTGTCTGTTGTGCAGCCCAGCCCTGGGACAAGCCCTGGAGGTAGGCAAGAGGAGCTATTGGCAAAACGTGAAAGGCTGTTTTCTCAAAGGAGCATGGATGGAGCCAGCTGGTAAAGTGCACCGGCGTGGGGGAGGGTGGCAGCCTCTCCTTCGCTGTGTGAATTCAGCTAAGTGGGGCTAAGGGTGCCGGCTCACACACCCCTGGCATGGACCCTGGTAGAGGGGTGGTCCTGTAGGGTTCCCCTGAAGTGAATTTCATAGGCAGCAGGCTTTAATGAGAACACCAAGCTGGAATAACCTGAATGGGCTAATCGTGAGCATGTAAGGCCCCACAGAAACTTCTAGGAATATTTGGGTTGAGAGTGGGAGTAAGTTCTGCAGTTGAGGTGAGCCATGCCCCATGTCACCTGCTCATTTTGACTAATTTCCCTGACCATGTGGAGAAGTATATATACCTCTACTGAATTAGTCTCCTCACTTGGCACTTGACCAAGAGGAGTCAATGACGTCTTCAACGACTTGGGAACAGAAAGACAGTGACACCACCACGAGCCACAGAATGAGGTCGTTTGCGGAGAATTCCGTGGTGAAAGCCAACAGAGGAGACTGAGCAGGCTCCGTAAGGATCTCAATAATAATAATAAAAAACCCCGCTGGCTGGCAGCTTTTAATTACTTTGCAGATGTTGCTTCCTATCATTGAGGACCGACCAGGCCTCCTCCCCCTTAACTGATTACAAAGAAAATATGTTTTTAAGAACAAACACTTTACTTAAAACTAGGGATATTTTTTTAATTAGAAGAAAGATTAACTAAACGCATTTCCTCTTGTAATTTAATCCGTTCTAATTATCCCGAGAATGTTTATGATGAAATACTTAGCTCCCTCCTAGCTGCGCGATTTGGTGCGGTCTCTTTGTTACCCGTGAAGGGAAAAGCTCAGAGACGGTCAATGACAGGGCGGCCTTCAGTGGGTCCGATGACAATGATGCACAGAAATGCATGACAGAAGGACAAGGAGGAAAGCAACGGGCCCGGCCTCTGGCTGGTGGGTTTGTGCAGCGATGACACCTGTTTTCCAAAGGCCACCGAGGCGAGCCTTTTGAAGGAGGCTGTAAAACAGAGCGCGGTAACAGCAGCGGCCTGGTCTGAGATGGAACCCCGTTAGGCAGGCAACTTGGGAAGAAACGCGAAATCTGCCTCTCACATGAGCATCTGGGATTCTCTGTGTGGCTCCTGATAACCCAGGAGACGAGCTAAGGGGTTGCAAAGACTACCCAGATGTTACCCATGGGTCCTGCTCCAAGGAGTGGAGCAATTGCAGCGCAGGAGGAATGAGGATAATTGTGGAGCTTACTGGGCTGGATAGGAACAGAAATCAGTGAGAGTTTGGGTCTCCCAAAGGGATGTGTGCTACTAAGGAGAGCCTCCTGGGTTGTTCCTGTGCACGGCACCACCGCAAATATAAATGTGGCGCCCAGAGCCCTGAGGAACGAGATGGAGTAAGACAAGGAGAGGCCGGGACAAGGTGTTCTAAGAGACCCTGACCTGGCAGCATCCTCAAACGTGAGAGATGCCCGGTTCTTTCTTAGAGGAGAAGAGTATCTGTCCTAACGTCTGAAATTTTATCCTATTCAATAACAGCAGAACCCCAAACTTCTACTTCAAAAAAAGGTGTTTTTTTTTTTAAACTGTACTTATTATAAAAATCAATCCAGAGTTAAAAACAAGTTCTCATAGACCCAGTTTGAGACATTTTGGTTGAAAGTAGCCAACTCCAACTTCACAATACGCCTCTACTAACATAAGGACATTCAGATTTTTGATTCCAGGCACTATTGGGATGTTTGGTAAGAGAAGCAGGTTTAATTCCAGGTAAGAGAGGCGGTTTATGCTTCTCTGTAAGAACCAGGTTCCAGCCATGTTACAGAACCTTTTTTAGGAAATTAATAGTGGTCCGGTGTTATTTTTGACATGCTATCAACTGCCTGATGTATGGGAGGCAGATAGGTCAAAGGGAGGTCGAAATTAGTAGAAATGTGTTAGTGAGAATTGAGTTTGATAATCCTCCCTGCCCTTTAGTTTCTTACACTGGTCCTAGATAATGATGTGATGTGACGGTGATGATGATGACATCAGCTCACATTTATTTGGCTCTTACTGTATGATGGACACTCTGCCAAGTACTTTACATGTAACCCAGTGAGGTAGGTAGTTTTAGTATCCCCATTTTACAGACAAAGAAACTGAGGCACACAGACATTAGGAAACTTGCTTAGGTTTGACCTTGGGAAGATGCACACAAAAGCCTCTGTCTTGAGCACTTCATTATCACACATGCATTGTTCTGAGTCCAAGAGCAGTGGACACAGATAGACGAGCCCCTACTTTAACACAATCTCCCTCTTTTAACAAACACGAATATAAATGGATGAAGTGGAGCCTGGGTTATTCAGACTATGTAAGAATGTCTTTCAATGCACCAAAGATACACTAGATCAGTGGTTCTCAACCTTCCTAATGCCGCGACCCTTTAATACAGTTCCTCATGTTGTGGTGACCCCCAACCATAAAATTATTTTCGTTGCTACTTCATAACTGTAATTTTGCTACTGTTATGCATCGTAATGTAAATATCTGATATGCAGGATGTATTTTCATTGTTACAAATTGAACATAATTAAAGCATAGTGAGTAATCACAAAAACAATATGTAATTATATATGTGTTTTCCCATGGTCTTAGGCGACCCCTGTGAAAGGGTCGTTCGACCCCCAAAGGGGTTGTGACCCACAAGTTGAGAACCGCTGCACTAGATAAACTGGATATAGATGGGAATTAAGATGAGCAGACAAACTAACAGCAAAGCACCATCGACTACTTCAATAATTCAACAACACATCACCAGCTGAGCCAGCCCTCTGCTCAATCTACCCTTTAATGTAAAATGTATATTATGGAGCCAAGCAAGAAACTCTCCCTGCTCCAACAGAAGAAAGATCTGATTGTGCTAGAACAGTCCATTCATGATTTTGCATCAAAAGCAATAAAATTCTGGACATGTGGACAGGAACTTAGAGATCTCATCCACATGTGTTCTAAATTGGTGAGGCAGTTTCCCCCTTTCATTGTAGCTCACCTTTTGCAGTGCCGTGAAAATGTGTCCCTGTAACTTCTACCTCCTGGCCCTTGTTCTGGGTTTGGGTAAGAAACCTATGCAGACCGCCTGACCCAGATTCAGCGAGAACTTCTGGGCACACGGCAATTGTCGGTCTTCAATAAGAAGGCTCACATTTTGGCCAAATTGTGGGGACGGGGGGAGGGTGGGGCAAAAATCAGAAGTGGGACATCTTTTGTTCTTTGCTAAGAGTTGTTTATAATTTTTAACATGTAAGGCCATCACTTTAGGGTTTTACTTAAAAAAAAAAAAAAAAAGGATGAAGCTCCTAGGCCAGACTCCAAGTCAGGGCCCCCAGAGGAATGGGTTAATTAACCAATCGGAGAATTAGCTGCTTCCACAGACCCGGTGGTAAGGAGGCCTCCCTTCCACCGTGGGTAATTTCATCTCAATTTGATCTCAGGGTAGAGTCACAAAAGTGCGATGTTCAAGGGTAATAGCTTCAGGAAGAAAGTTTCCGTAACATAGAATGAAGCTGGACTGCGATGCAGAAGCAGCCGCATTCAGTCTGAAGTTGGCTAATTTTGACAGCCGTTTTCTTCCCAACCTGTTCCCCGTAGTTCTGAGGCTCTCTCCCTCTTGGACTGTGACCTGTCTACTTTAGATGACAATCACTTAATCAGCCCATCAGATCCTCTCACGGCTGGTTCTACCTTGGGTAAAGACTCATTTTCCTTATTAACATCACAAGAACCTATTTCTTCCCCCAACCAATTAAAGAGGAAAAATAGAAGGGCCCCAGTGCGACAGAGGAAAGAGAAAACTTTTCTGACTTGTGGCACATGGGCAGGTCACTCAGCCCCACACGGTCCTAGAAAGAGTCCTCATGATTCTGAAAGGCAACTGGAGGTCAGGATCACATAAGACAAAACAAACAAGTTGAAATAACCATTGCAGACATTACTCGCTGCCCAGATACCCAACAGTTCACCTAGGGTCGGTGCCTAGTGTTGGTGGATTTATTCTATGGGCATGTTAGGTTGTATTATTCAGAATGGATGTCTGGACAGTCCACATTCAGGAGATAATTAGCTTTCCTCCTTGCATTCAACGGCTACATGATTGTTGGTTTCTCCCTGTACTGCCCAACTATTCTGCTCACAAAACACAACTAACATCTATTCTATTTCTTTATAATGCAAGAGACGCTTCTCCCAGTTTACCATAGTTGGTCGTGATTTTTGACCTATTCTTTGGTTCCTTTATGCCCTGGTGCTATAGCCTTGGATGGTTTTCTGCAGTTAAATCCCCTGTATTAATAAGGGGTGGCTGTGGTGGTAGGGGCAGGTTATAGAAAAAAAGCATTTTAGAATAAAGCTATTCTACCCACACAATATGCCTTCTGACTTATTCATAAGAATAAACGCAGCCTATCCAAATAATGCTAATATATTGCAAAGATATACATGAATTGTGCTTGATTTGGATTCAAAGCTTATTTCTTCTTTATGCAATTCTGTAACTTTTAGCCATACCTTGTATTAACTTGTTAGAAGAGGTAATATAAGAATTGTTGCTTGGTGGAATCCAGGCTACCAATAACTTAGCTCTAATGGTTACCATTGAAATGCTATTCCTTATATTTAATCTCTAGCAATATGTACTCACTTTCCAAATATAAAAAATATGATTTGGTTGAAAAAATTCCAAAAGTGCACTTGGCCAAACATGGCTAGATCCCGATGACTCTACCCTATTGTGTTAGAAGTCTATGGTTTTACCCTCATCCTCTCCACCCCCCTCCCCCCCCCCCCCCCCCGCCACCACAATCTATCATCTTGTTTCCTTCAGCAAAATAAATCTGATCCACAAGTGCTGATGGGAGTTATTCAGTGGACTATTGGCAATGACCCAAGCAAACAGCCTCCCTATGACCTTCTGAAAATAGGCCACAGGCAACCCAATTTCCCCAACCATAGCCACCCAGTGCTCCCCCTCACCCCCAATCCCCCAGTACATTGTTTGCAGACCAGGTGCCATTTCATTCTTATCCATTTCTATTTTCAAAATACAGCATTTGAGGTTCTGCTTGGAGTGAACCAAGAAGCCCCTCTTTCCTTTCTCTGTGTTTGTAAATTGTGGCATTTACTTAAAATGAATGGACAGGAGTGTCTGCTCAAAATAAAAGATGAAAACTTCACGCAACAGCTCTGGGGCCAGAGGTGGAAAAGCAAAGGAAGCAATTATGCGCGTATGAACATCTCTAGCTTCTGAATAGCAAGTCTCAGCAACAAGGTATGTCTGGCCTTTGTTTTGAGTAAACCCCAGGGAACACAGCTATGAGGAGACAGCATCTATCCTACAAATGAAACCAGGGAGCTCTAATTTCTCACAAGCAAAGACTTGGTGATAAAGATCTTTGAAAATTACACAGTTGTAAGTAACTCATAAAGTCACGAGAGATCACTGTTCTGAACAAGAGGCTTGCCTGGATCACCACTCTTCATTTTGGGAGCTTGACGTGGCATGTAAATTTGCATTTCCTCCATGTCTCTCAAGAACTCATGTATCTTAGTGCACGAAGATGTGAATCTTGAACCAAACATTTCAAGTAGCAGAAACACCTTTTTCCAATGCATCCTTCCCGGAGGGCTAGCTAGAACGAGACATCTCCTGTGTTCTCTGCTGGCTGTGTCCTCACCATTTTCTACTGAGTCATCTTCTCATCTCATTTCCAAAGGCCCCAGAGACACTTCACCTCAACTCTAGTTTTCTCTCCACTCCATGTGCTGATACTGGCACCTTTTCCCTTTCTCTCGGCCCCTGATGCCCTTCAAGCCACAACAGGGGTCCTTCTCCTCATCCAAGCTGACCCACCTCTCTTTCTCCTCTCTCTCCATCAAGAATTGTGTGACTCCCTAATTCAGGATTGGCCTTTTTTTTTTTTTTTTTGTAAAGGACCAGATAACAAATGGCTTTGTGGACTAGGAGGCCTCTGTCCCAATCATTCAACACAGTGACACATGTGGAAACTGACAGTACACCCATGAGAGGGTGTGGCTGTCTACTAACAACATTTGTTTACGGACACTGAAATTTGAATCTCATGTAATTGTCAAGTGCAAGAAGATATTAATTTTTTTTCAATGCTTAATAATACATGTAAAAACTGTTCTTAGTTCAAAAGCCATAGAATAACAGGCAGCAGGCCAGATTCTGCCCAGCCGGCCGTGGTTTGCTCTGATCCATCTGGGCTGCCCTCCTGTGAGCTATTCCCAGAGTAGAGAGGGCGGTAGGGAGGAGAGAGCCAGCAGGCATCCCCGTGGGGCACTGCATCCTTGGCAGATGTGGGAAGGGGAGAGCCCTGGGGAGGGGAAGCTGGGTTGTGTGGATGGAAAGAAAGATTTTCTACCTAAAGATTATTGGGGGGCAAGAGCTCTTCTGGGGGGAAGGTCAGGGCTATAGAGGTATGGAGAACTGGGAAGTATTTAAATCACAGTAGGCATGCAAAAATATATCACAGGGAACGTCCCTGACAGTGGAAGCTATTAGTAAGAATCTCAAACTGTCCTGCAGTGGGCTGTGCACACCCCTCCCCTGAAAGTCTTCTGAATTCTCCCCCTGACTCTGCAGGGAGCTGAAGATGAAAGTGGCTGCAGGGGGAGCAGGGTCTGAAGCATCATTGAGAGATTGCAAAAACAATTCACTGCCAACAGGCTGTCCCGGCAGGGTCCCAGTGCTACGGCCGTGGCCCGATCGGCACGCTGCCCCTTGGATGTCCAATTAGATGGAACAGGGAAGTCCAATGCAGAGTGCACTTTACCTCTGCCTGAGTGCCCAAATGAACAGCATGGGAAACTGAGTCTGGCCCCACGAGTCAGCCCCGGATAAGCTCCTCACCCCCGTCTCTCACTCCAGGTGGACAACCTATGACTAGGGTTTTGGGGTGGGACAGAGAAGAGGGCATCCAACTTGACAGCTAGAGCCCAAGTGACTTCAAGGGGGCAAGGCAGGAGTTTGGCTGGAGACATCTCTGAGTGATTTCATGCAAGCAAGTGAATTAGCCAGCTGGGCACGAAATGGACCCCGGGCCTGACTTGATAAAACAGCAGAGCTGAAAACTGGAGGTAAAGCCCTAACCGGTTTGGCTCAGTGGATAGAGCATCGGCCTGCGGACTCAAGGGTCCCGGGTTCGATTCCGGTCAAGGGCATGTACCTTGGTTGCGGGCACATCCCCAGTGGAGAGTGTGCAGGAGGCAGCTGATCGATGTTTCTCTCGCATCGATGTTTCTAACTCTCTATCCCTCTCTCTTCCTCTCTGTAAAAAATCAATAAAATATATTAAAAAACAACAACAACAACAACAAAAACTGGAGGTAAGATGTAGGGGCGCTCAACTGTCTGAGAGAGGTGGAAACCAGAGCTTTGGCTTTCTTCTCCTCACTTAAAGGGACATTGGGTACAGTCAATCAAGTATTTTCCCACTCAAACTATAAGAATAACAAAAAACAAACAAACACTCATCCCCCCCCCCAAAAAAAAAACTTGAGAACTATTACTTCTCAACAAAGGAAATGGTCTTTAAAACCCTCTCAGTCGGAAGCTTATACAGAGAGGGGGTTGAGTGAGAATGAAATGGGACCAGAGGAGGTATTCAATGACGGGGGTGGTGATGGGCCCAGGAGGAAGCCTGGTCTAGGGACAGCAAGAGGATGCTCAAACCTATGACAGTGGCCCTTGGCTGCCCAGGAAACCTGGGAGCCTGCCTGCATCCAACCTCATCTAAAATAAATGAGTTCCATTGCTGCCAGCAAGCAGGGATCCAGGGACCCAGCCAGCTGGGTGAACATCGAAAAAGGGGTGACAGGCAGGCCACAGTCATTGGGGAGCTTGAATCTCCAGGCCCTAACAATTTCCCATGCATGTGCATTTCCCCTCCCCAAGATCAGTAATTTGGATGGATCTTCTAATTCGGTCCCTTTCCTCCCAATCTTGAATTCTGGAAAGCAGGGAAAGCCTTTCCCAATAGGGAACCTTGCTTTTCCTTTCGCCACCCCCGTGGGGATTTGGAGAGGCAGTGAGAAGGTTGGAGAGCACTCGTGTCCCTGAAGGAACAGCCGGTTGCAATGCACGACCATCACTATCGATCTACGATTTATGAAAATAAAGCAATATGTGCCTGTTTCGGTGCCTGCCGTTTGCCTACCAATGGTGCAGTGTTCACCATTCCAGCCCTCTCGGCATTCACATTTGCCATCTTTACAGGTCCCGTGCTCAATGCAGCGGGGGTGGCACACGCGTTGGTCACAAGCGGCGCCTGTCCAGCCCTCTTCACAGCGGCAGGCTCCCCCGATGCAGACGCCGTGAGTGCCACAGTCTACTGAGCACACTTCTGGAAGAAAAACAATGATTACAGCTCAACACCACCCTGGCGACACCCTCCGCGGGAGGCCAGACCACGCACCTGGCCCGGGGCCCTGGCGCAGGCCCCAAGGCCCAGCACTCTGTCACCTTGGGAGGCCTTTCTCTCCCCTGGCCCGGGACGAGTGCATTGTTACGGATTCTGCAGAGCAGCGGTTCTCTGGCCCAGCAGCAGCACGGTGCCCTGGGAACCTGTGCCTCAGTTGGACCCACTGAATGAGAAGCTGGGAGTGGGGCTCGGGAATCTGTTCTAACATGTCCTCCAGGTGGGCTTGATGCTCACCAGAGTGTGAGAACCGAGGCTACCTCAGGAGAGCCGGCGTGGCCATCCACTCCGGCGGAGTTCCCTGGGAGGTGCCCCCCTGAGAAGAGACCTGGGGATCCTGACTCCTTAGCCTGCTGGGTCATCGTCCCCCTTGAGAGCCTGAACTGATCCAAGGCCCATTGGGGACCACATGGTGACGTCATTCCTGCACCTTGTAGCAACGATGACCCTGGAGCTGTGCTGCATTTACACAGCCTCTTTCTCAAAGGAGCTCAAAGTCTTTTGTGCTTGGGGAGGAGACAGACAGACAGATATGCACTCTCTGGCTTTCCAGACCTCTCACGCGAGGACAAGCACGTGCCGGACATTCATCCTCAGGACGGACCACTGAGGGGAGCGTGGCTCGTGGGGCCCAGGGGGGGAAATCAGGCCACGGGGGAGGGTCACAGAGCGTGTCATCAGCACAGTGGGCTCCCCTCCCCCCATCCTTTGCAGGGTTTGGCCTGGACCACCAGCATCAGAGCTGAAGCCAGACTCAAGTGGTTTCCAAAACAGCCCATGTTAACTGACGCTTCTCTTTTGCTTTTGGCAATGAAATATTCATTTCTTTCCCACGGTCGACAAAGCTCCGCATAGATTCACTTCCTGATTGCCTGGCAATCTGACAGCTGTCTCGCTACCGGAGGAAGGGGGCGGGACCATGATCACTTGCTTGGATGGGCACTTGTCAGTGTGAGGGGAACCCTTCCCAGGAAGGCTAGGGCTGGCTTGACTGTTGAACCATTCCATTGTAAGGTCACTTGGGAGGTAAGACACACACTCTTAATTTTAGGAAAATAAAGTGTACAGCACAACTTCATTATTTGCCTGCCACGGGAGTACTGCGGAGTTTTATAGAAGGTTCTCGCTGCACCCGAGGGAGCCTCTTTTCTGTTTTATAGGATGTTCCATTCAGCTTGCCTGGGACTGAATTGTTCTGTTTGGCATTCTGGTACCTTTAGGGAGCACACATAAGGAAATTCATAATGCAAACGGAAGCATCCCTCCGGGGCCCCTCATCCCTTTGCAGGGATGGACCAACAAGGTACGAGAACCTATGCAGTGGCTTTTTTTTGGGTTTTGTTTTGTTTCTCACTGACTTCATGACGGAGGAGAAGAGAGTTAAGAGACCAAAGTCCAGGGACCAAAGGCCCTATGTCCCCAGCTGAGCGTGAGGAGTAGATGCCCATGCATTTGGGCTCACGGGAGGACACAGGACACACGTGTTGGGGAAAATGAGCAGAAGACCTCACGGCTTACCAACGGAGCAGTCGGGACCCATCCAGTTGGGATCGCAGCTGCAGAGGCCCGTGTCGGGGAGGTAGGTGCCGTGCCCGCTGCACTGGTCTGGGCACTGGACCCTCGCCAGCTCACAGTTTAGACCACCCCAGCCCGGGCTGCAAAGGCATTCTCCATTTACACAGACCCCATGGCTGGAGCAGGTGGGATCCAAGCAGTCAACTGGAAAAGACGAAGAGGAAAATATCATCACTCATGGGGGAATGGGCCACGAGACACCAGATACCAGCTGTGTGCACCAGTGGCTCACCAGTTCCTATCCCCCTGCAAGCAAATGGAACAGCCAGGTAATACTGACGTGGTCCCTTAAAGAATTCAAGACTTGTTATTTGTCAAAACACCAAATCTCAAATTTGAAGAGAATGTGAGAGAAAAAAGGGACTTTCTCAAGCAGCACTAGGATGAATCATGTATAGGAGCGTGCCATTCAAACTTGAGAACCTTGCATTTATAAACATTGGTGCCTTAGTGGAACCTATCAGAGTTTCTAAGATGGAACATGAATATGTTGATACCTGTGTGTGTGGTATTGCCAAACCCAATTACCCCTCATTATTGGAGAGAAGAGTAGAGAGACTCATTCTAGCTTCACTCATACCTGACTTCAGAAGGTAACAAAAGACTAAAAAGGAAGTCAATACAACTCATAAACGATTGACTTTCTAAACTGTGTCACTTAGGCTAAGCCTAAAATGAGTTTTCATTTTCTGAGCCTACACCTATTGAAGGAGTTAGTAGATGTGCAGGATAGAAGAATTGAGGCCGGGTGTGGAAATAATCCAATGGGGTAACCTCCCCACAGAGAATCGTGAGTGGACTGGATGGGTGAATCTCGCTTTGGCACCGACCTTCCACTAGGCAGCCAATCGAACTACTTCATGGTTAGATTCTGTTGTTCTTGCCAATTTCATGGTCTGATTGTTTGGCCATCTCAATAATGAGAGTGGACATATATCCAGTGGGTCACCTGAAGATTATTATTCTGAAATCAACTCAAAGTGAGAAGAGGCGTGAGCTGCAAAGGCAATTCTTGAGGATGGACTTTGTGCATGAGATGCGATCCCAAACTTCAGACATCCAGCCAGCCAAGGGTGGTCAACTTAGAAGACCAGCTTCCTTAGGTATTCCTAGGAATTTGGAGAAGAGAGCTCTGCACACCATGGAGTTTGAAGGCAAATGGTGGATAGTCACGCAGGGGGCCCTACTTTGTAGATCAGAAAAATAGGGAGGACTCATCACCTTATTTGACCAAAACATATCTTTCCTCCATTTTTAACAGCTTGGAAACCAGGCCTGTTGGCCTAGATGAAAGCATTTGCTTCTGCCATCACCTGGGGGGTGGGGCACACCTAGCTTGAGACCTCTTCCAATTTTCCTCTAGAAGTGATTTGGACCGCACGGATCGTGTCATTCCTTCCCTCCAGTGTGTGCATGCCATCTTGTGTTCAGATTCTCAGAGAAGATTTTCACTTTCTCTCCTTGCCCAATGCCAGGATTAAAACATGCAAGATTCTTGGCCTGGAAATCGTTCACCATGACACTGAGAGAGCAACCCCTTGGGGTCCCAGCTTTCCGTAGGACAGTGTCTTTGTTCTTTCTTATGGTAAACACTATAATGATGCATTTTCAAATGGTGTACATTAGCTCTAAATATGACATTATTCAGCTTATCCATGCCACGTGGACACCAGACTTGAGGAACGTGGATTTGTTAGAAATCACGATATTCTATGAAGTTTCCAAAGAGCACCCCTCCCTTGAGGCAAAAACAAGCATTTTCAGTGTTAAGAGGTGTTTCTCCAGATCCCATTAGGATATTCTCAGGAAGATATTATTTATGGAAATCAGTTTGCAACTATTTGAGCCATGGGGAAACAGAAGCTACCATTGTTTTGTTATTTATTTATTTTTTAAAAAATCAGGTATACATTCTCAGACAGGTGAATTTGAGTGATTTACTATTAGTTGAAGCTGTTCTGATGATGGTACTTGCTCTGGTTATAATCACTTTAATGTTGAATTCATTGTCTTGGGGATTATAACTCCTGGTGAAATGAACCCTTTCTGATACCTCCGAATCTGCTCCATTCAGGATGTGGAGCACATCTGTATGTAAATGAATGAAAGGTTCGACTACACAGAAGACATTTACAAAGAGGCTGTGTAACGCCTTTGTTGTCTCTGCCTAGCACGTGTTAAGGGAATATAGTAGGTGTTCAATACACAATTGCTACATGGAAGAATGAATGACAGATGTTGCTATAAGCATTTGTTGTTAATGGGACAAATTTCCAGTGTGAAGACTGATAAGAAAAATGGTGTTAATGACTTCTTGCTTTGAAGAAGAATGCTGTGCAATTTGGGATCTGCAAAATATAAACTAATTCATTCAGAATCCACGTTTTCCATATTCTTCTAGTAAAAGAAAATCCCTGAGTTCTAGTTTTTATTCTGACCCCGTTTCTAACAGCAAAATCGAAATGTACACAAAAACACCTCATGGGCTATGTGCCTCCAAAATTATCCTTCATTTATAATTACCCACTTAAAGGGTTTGGGGAGGTGCCAAGAGCAAGGAGCTTTCAAAAAACTAAAAAACTATATCCCAATCTTTTTCTTAAAAGGATGAAATCAAAAGTAATATACAAAAAAATAAATAAAATGACATTTTTTTCTTCCAGATAAATGAGCTCACCCTTCTTTATCCTGAATTATGGTATGAAGGAAGGAAGAAAATCCACTGAGATTTATTAGCCAGGACTGGTATGTCATAAAAAGAACCATTTATTACATCTAGAAATATGAGCTAACCCTTTCTCTGGTCAGGATACCAGTAAATATGCCCCATTGTGCTATATAATTATAGCAGCTGATGGAATAACTAAGTGTGGACTTTAAGAGGGGCAGTTTCACTATGAATTTTAAATTTGGTTCCAATTTCAGAAGAGGGTCTTGTGGCCACATCCTTAGAGTCTTTAGCAGGCGGGAAGGACGATGGCATGCTACGAAGCTTTATAAATAGAAACAGTGTTATATTTAAAAGGGGGACAGTGGCCTTTACCAGCTAAGTACCACGTGCCTTCCACCACCAGCCCCGCCCCCCCTCCCGTCCCTGGCAGCTGAGATCATTAGAACTCATTTAGTCTTGAGACCTCTGTAGGTTTGACGAAAAAGGGTTGTGAATGCAAGTTCCATCCCCGAGGATAAAAAAGGAGGTCAAGGAGTTTCACAAACAGTAAGTGCTATAAACCCCCGAAGAACCATGAATTACATTTATGAAGTTAAATGTCATTGAAAAATGACTCACCGGTGACACTGACATGAAAACATGGCTGACTTCCACTAACATGTCAATTCCTCACTCATCACCTTCCCACTCCCCCAGACATCATCGCATGAAACCTCACGAATATGTCTGTTCATTTTCTTGGGCAAATGTGTTAATAGTAAAACAATGTTTATGCAGCAAAAAATGGAGGATGGCAACTATTGATTTCATTGCCACGGCTGTTTCAGGTAAATCGTTTGAACGTTATGACTGTGATGAATATCAGAAATAAAAAAGCTAAATGGAAGAAAAAAAGTGCTGATCCAGACTTTCTGATTCCATTTCCCATTTTGAAAACAGCATATGAATCACTCGGTTCATTCTTTTTGGGGAGGAGAAATCAATAGATGAGATTTCATCCCTTTGTAATGATCCGAGTGGTTTCCTTGTTTTGGTGGATGGCTAATTCATTCTGGGCATTTAAGTAAGACTGGTCGGGAGAGTGGGGAAGTTGAGGAGTCACTTGAAATTCCACTCAGACAGATATGCACAATCTTTACTGGAGGGAAAAAATTCTAAGGTGGGCAGTGTCATGGCTCTAGCACTTTTCCTCTCCAAATGATGTATGCAAGAGGTGGCTTTCACCTTCTGGTCACATTATTGGCCTCTCCCCTGTTTTCAGTGAGTGCAGCTTTGCCTCCTGCGGTCCATTTATCTCTAGGAACTTTAACCTCTCAGGCAGGGTTATTAGATCAGTACTTCCTCCATCCCTACTCCCAATTTGGTTTTATGATGCAGACAGAGGGAGGCTACCTTTTATAACAGAGGGAAAAAGTATCTATCGAGTTGAACAAGTGAAGATCCGGGGGTCAGACTTCTGGGCCCCATTAAGGGCATTACCACTGATATATTAGAACGATCTTAGAAGAAGATGTTATGGCAGCTGACTCCCTGTAGCCATAGATCTGAAAACGGTGAAATGGGAGATTTCACAGAGGGAGCATCTGTGTGTGTCTCTAAGGCTAAGCCACCGTCATTGCTTTGTGGTGAGGGCTGTCATGGTTGGCTGTTTTGTACAGAAGCCTGGAGATCCATAGGTTAATGGGATGGGACAACGGATTCACTTGATCTGAGAACGTCAGAGCACCTGAGGTCCCTCCTTATCACCCTGGCAGTCAACAGCTGAGAGAGAACACGGGCATAGGAGTCCAGCTGGATCTTTTCTGTGGGGACATCCTGGGTGGTCCCCTGGACATCTTTAGCTGTTTCCCATGGAGTTGGCTGGGGGCTTCACTTTCCCCCTTAGTTGTTGGGTCAGCTGACAATTCTTTTTTTTCACTGGGAACAGGGGAGAAAAAATGGTGGTTTGAAATGTGCGGGGAAGTTTCACTGGGAGATGGACTTAGAGAATGTGTGCGCAGCTGGAAGACAGCCACTAAACTGATTCAAAGGTAGGGGAGTAGGTGAGGGG
This sequence comes from Myotis daubentonii, assembly GCF_963259705.1. Taxonomy (NCBI): domain Eukaryota; kingdom Metazoa; phylum Chordata; class Mammalia; order Chiroptera; family Vespertilionidae; genus Myotis; species Myotis daubentonii. The sequence continues at coordinate 103,303,812 of NC_081844.1, read as the reverse complement.
CAGAGAGGACCTGTCTTCCACTACTTAAAAGTCCATGAGAGAAGCAATAGATGGACAACCAGAGATACCACGTTCTAGAAGGGCACACACAGAGCAGGGTGGCTGGAGGCAGCTGGACTGAGTTCCCTTGCCTTACAGGTACCACAGGGGGTCCCAACACCTTGGCACCGACTAACTCTTCTGAAAGAACTAAGCAGAGTCCCCAGGACTAGTCAGAGTGGCTTCTGAGCACTTCAGAGAAGGGCTCTATCTCCTGGTCTCTGTTCAAGTTATGTAGGACTGGAGTCGGTTTATGACACCCCCTGACTTTTACCCACAGTGTTCGAGGCCACTTCCCCGTGTGCCCAAGTGAGCTCTTGGTCAGTACCTGCCAGCTCTCCTGACGCACACTCACCACTGTCCCCGCACCCTGTGATGGTAGGGAACCAGGATGACTTCCCCTACAGGGTGATTCTAAGTGACAGGGACACCTGTGGTCTTTCAGGCCTGACTGCGTTCTAGTGGTATTAGTTTTTCAGAGGTATTTGCACAGACATACACTAGTATATGGGTCTTAGGTTACCAGGAACAGTAACAACAAACAGCTTTGGGGAGGACTGGAAGATTGGGTGTGGGGATTAAGGATTTTTTCTTCTTTTCCGGATAGGTTTAGGGAGTCCCAATGCAGAGCTCTTTAAATAAAGCAAAAGAAAAGAGGGAGGAAGACAAGGGAAGGGGAAGGAAGAAAAGAGGCAGGAAGGGGAGGAGGAAAGACAGTGGAAAGAGAAGACAGAAAGACAGAGGCAGAGGAAGCAATTTAAAGAGGGGGGAAAAAGGGCGAAAGGGAAAAAGAGCGAATTAACATGAAGAAAAACCACACATCCCTTCCAGAACCATTCCGCAAGCCTTCTGTCTTCTACTACTTAAAAGTCCATCTAACTGTGCTGCACACCTGAAACGAATACAAAGTGATCCTGAATGTAAAATATGATGGAAAAACAAAGCTTCAAGTTTTGTTTTGTTAAATCCTCCCCCAAGGATATTTTTCCATTGATTTTTAGAGAGTGGAAGAGAGAGCGAAAAACAGAGAAATATCAAATATCGATTGGTTGCCTCCTGCACGCGCCCCGGGCCCCGGGCAAGGAGGAGCCTGCAACTGAGGTACGTGCCCTTGACTGGAACAAAACCTGGGATCCTTCTGTCCACAGGCCAACACTCTATCCACTGAGCCAAACCGGCTAGGGCAAACTTCGAGTTCTTAAAAATAAAGAAGTCCATAAAGCCAAAGAGTTTGAAGTTTTCTGTGCAAAATGTTGAAGTTGCCTTTGCAGAGTGTGGAGCCTGGGACTGGGCTGGTGAGCCAAGGTCTGGGCTTGCACAATCCCCGCGCCCCCCATCCCCCGCCTGCCGCCCCACTAGCACAGCCCGGCCCTGCCCCATGGAGCTCACCTTCCTCACAGTGCTCCCCTTTGTAGCCTGCAGAGCAGACGCAGGTCCCATCAATGCAGGAGCCGTGGCCCCCGCAGGAGGGGTCGATGCACTGATTCATGGGCACATCGCACTCGGCGCCCTTCCAGCCGCTGTAGCACTGGCATGTCCCTTTGGAGTACTGTCCGTTCCCGCTGCACAGCACAGGGCAGGCGGCTGCAAAACCAGAGACAGAGCACCAGGTCATGGGGGCCAGCGCCTGAAGGGCCTGGTTGGTCTCAGGAGGCGGAGCCTGCCTGGCGTTTCAGCTGAGCTCGCCATGTCCCAGGCCAGGACACTGGCCAGGGAACTACAGAGGCATCTTCAAATGATCAGTAACCATCACCACCACCAGCACCCCCAGCACCGCAAAAATGCTACTGACAGCAGCAGTCACTGCCAATTCAATGCTTGTTATGTGCCAGGCTGAGCGCAGAATGCTTTATGTGCAATTACTCTTACCATCATCCTTGTCATCATAATCCGGAAGCTACAAGGCGGAAGCTAGACTCACAGGTTTGACAGGTGAGGCTCAGAGTCAGGTGGCCCAAGTCACCAAACCCATGAGCGGGTTGGAAGCCAGGTTGGCTCGACTTGAAGCTGTGCCCCTCGCTAAGCTGTACGGACTCTCATGCTGCTGTTGTTGGTTTGGGGGTTGAGAACCCGCTTTGCTGATTCTTCCCGCCCGCCCCCCCCCCCCAGATTAGTTGATTCCTATTGCTATTATGTTCCCTAGAAAGGAAGGGGGATGGGCCACAGTTGTGCCACCATCTCTCTACGCCTCAGTTTCCTTGTCTAGACCATGAAGAAATAACTGCAGCTAGCTCCAAGTTGGTGGAGTGTAATCAAGTATAAGGATGAGTGTGCTGGGCCTATTACAGAAACCAGAAAGAGGAGGGCAGGCGGGAGCTGTGGTGTCGTGAGCAGTTCCTGTCTCAGCCGGGACCCTCTGCATCTGTTGATGGGAAGAAAGCTGAAAGCCAGCAGGGACTGTCTGGTAGGAGATTTCCCACAGTTTTCACCCGTTTGGCCTCAGTTGTACCAATTCTGCCCTTTCAGAGATGGAGAGTGGGATTGCATGGTCACCTTCAGGCTTTGAACTTCTCACCTCCGGATCGGTTTATAAAGAATCTAAATTTCCAACCTGGCTTCTCCGTGAGTCTACAATGGGGACACAGCTCTGGGCTATGGACCTGGCATTCAGAGACCTTCAGAAATGACCGACAGAGATGTCGTACTATGTCCTGGTTTCCCTGGGATTTGCAATGCAAAGGGTCCAAGAATTCAACATGTGCTCAATGTCTCCCCATCCCACAAAGCGATTGTACATCTGATCAGATCACTCCCTAGTCAACGGCCCCGCCCGCCCTATCAACCCCTCTTACTGTCATGTTTCTGTTTAGGTTTTATAGTAATTAGCTTTCCTCTGCGCGTGTCTGATTTCTCAAAGACATCGTAAACTGCACGAAGACAGGACCTGGTTTATCGCGGCTGATTTCCTCCTGGTGCTGCACTCATCAATGTTGACTTGATTAAGGAAATCTTTCTCCTATGTTCTGATAATCGGGGATTCCCACGTGGGAAGGTTATGGGCAGGCACCGCATAGCCATAAGTGAAAGATGTGGACAGACCAATGTCTGCAGCGAACCCCTTCCCTTTTTCTGGGGAACTGACCAAAAACAAAAACATCTGAGCAGCTGACGTATGACCGAGGGTATATTCCACCGAGAGGTGGAAGAGGATCGAAAAAAAGGAGCAAATAATTATTTTCTTTATTCCTTGATAAAAGCCCGTTCGGATTATTTTCTTTATTCCTACTGAAATGGTTTCTCTTCTGCATACACTCTAAGCGGTGAAAAAAACTAGGATTGAAGGTAAGAATGGATTTTATTTAAAATCAGGTGCCTAGGAAATCAAATTTAAAAGGTGACCTATTTAAATTACTCAGGGAAAAAAAAAAGGAGGATAGGCAGGTCAGAGAGTTCTCCCCAGTCTAAATGCAGCCTTCCTTCAGTATGTTTGCAGCATGCTCACCGGGAGTGTGGTAAAAAATGCAAAACACTGTGATGTTCTCTGGAAAGTGGGGCACTCGGTGGCAAGCAGAAGGCCGGTCAAAGAGGAGTGAAGCTCTCTAGTAATCCATTGCCATCAGGGCAGAGAGTGCAAATGCCAGATGAGCGCCCCCTAGTGGTCACTCAGTTGACCTGCATGGAGAGGGCCTTGGGTAACATTCATTCTCAGACATTACTGTACGGAAGGCTCAGCCTAGACCTCTTTTCAGAGGCTGGATGTGAAATGGAAACCCCCTGTAGTAATAACTCTTCTCATACTTTTACTATCATGAAGTCCATATGATTTTTTAAATATCAGGTTACAGGACAGACAATTCTGACTTAACACCTTGCCCAATAATAATATGGAATAGAAGTGGCAAGAGCAAGGGTTTGGGTGCTAGAAAGAACTGGGTACAAGACCGAGCCCATCACTTACTGTGGGATTTTGGCAAGATTACTGCACTTCTCTGAGACCCAATTTCCCCTTAAAAAAATCGTCGCTCAGAATTGATGAAGTGGTGAGATCGTGTGTTCAAGGACTCAAAACAGTAGCTGTCACCTGGTTTGCCATGAACGGGTGTTTTCTCATGAATTTCAACCCGTATTTCCAAATGGAATTCAAGGGTTAATAGTATGAAAAATGTCGTAGTTCTCAAGTGTGCGTGCACACACAAACACACACACACATGCACCCCCACACCCACCACCACAGAAGAGCCTCAGAGAGCTCTCATCTGTTCCTTCCCATCTTCCCTGGCTGTGGGCAGTAGGCGGTTCCGGAATCACGTGCAGGGTGTTTTATGTCCCCCACCCCTCTCTCCTCTTCCTAAAGGCTTTCAGGAGCAGAACATTGTGCGTTCGAGCTTCTACTTAAAATTAATTAGAATGTTTGTACAAAGTGACTATTCCTGTTTCACTAAATCTGGTAAATGGAAGCTCTAAGGCTCCTGTAGAAGACAAATAAATTACCGTTGTCACTGACGACTGACAAGTTAACAGGCCAATGACAAAAAAAATGACACAATTTAGATCCACCTCAATGGTGTAAAGCTCATTTTAATGATCAAGCTAGAGATTACTTTCCTTCCACCGAAGTTCTTTGTAAGGGATGGGATGAGTTATCAGTGTCATTTACTTGGTGGGAAGTAACAGGGCAAGCCACTCGTGTCTGCTGTTTTAAGTAAGGCAAGTCCTGTCTACTTGGAGTTGCAGGAGAGAGAATATCTGAAGGAAAGTAGCAATGGTTGAAGAGGCCTAATCATACAGGCAGAGGGAATTTCAAGTAATGTCTCTTCTAAAAATGGCTTGAAATCTGATTGAAAACCCATTTGGAAAAGAGACTTGAAAATACTTGAACCTAGTACACCAGGTAAGTTGTCAAAATAGCACAATTGGTTGCCTTGCATCTCAGTTAGTGAATAATATTAATGAATAACCTATTAGGTGTTAGTAGCTGGGATAGGTAGGAGGGAAAAATGAGGAGAAATGAAGATGCATTGATTCCCCTGAAGCAATTGAGTATGTAATGTTTGGGTCACGGAGGTGATGCAAACGGAGTTCAGTGTCATTGAAGCCAAAACTGTGTCCCACTGTCTTTCCAGACTGCACCTCGCTGGGTGCTGGGCGCTGAGCAAAAACGGTGTTAGTAAAGGGAGTCTCACTTCTTGTGAGGCTCCTGCTATTGGCAACCCATTTGGTAGACAATCAAGTTGACCTCTACTGTATGCTACACTCAAAATTAATTCCATATACATTAAAGATGTAACTAGAAAAAACCCTACAGAACTATTAGAAAAAATATTAAAGCTAATTTTATTTTCTTGGGAAGGGGGATATGTAAGGAAGACATACATTCTAGACACTCAGAAGGAAAAGGAGAAAGATCAGGGCTGATTACATGAATTTTAGATCTTCTGTATGACGAAGAACCAAAACTAACAGATGAACGACACCGGGAAGAAATACATTTTAATGCATTTTACAGAATAAAGTTTGATATCTGAAATACACAAAGGGTGTTTTCTAATCAATAAAAAGGCAGAGGAATGAAAACCCGGGTAGAGGACATATAAACATAAACATAAACATAAACATAAAAAAGCTAATAAAAGTATGAAAAGACATGCAGTTTCATTAGGAATTAAGTATAGATAAAAATAATAATGAGAGAGAATTCTTGGCTTATCAGATTGGGGGAAAAAAAAACAGCTGAAAGATGGATAAGCCCAGGGCTGTCTTGGCTGAGGGAATTGCTCTGTGAAACACAGCTGGTGGGGGCACAGTTTGCCACCATCTGGATAGCTCCCTGGCTCAATGCACCCCAGAGAGAAGCCTGTTGACCTCAGTGCCTCGGTTTTCCCTCCCTCTTAAATGGGCACAGCAGTAAAAGACTTCTTGTGTAGGAAGAGTGAAGAAGTTAGAAAACAGAACGAAGGAATGATGATGCAACTACAAATGCAAAGATCACCAGCCATTCTGATCACGATGGGCACCTCCGACCCGAATGGCCCCCCACTCGGACACTCAGACACTCTAGCGTCTCCCCCATCTCTAGCTGGTCTCAGCGGGGGCAAGATCCAGCAGGACCCCCTGAAGAGAGGAAAGCAAAGGGCGCCTCTGACGGACAGGGGCAGAGCGTAGGTGCACCGGCTTCCTCGCTCCCGTCGTGTCTAACGGCACAATAAGCGGGGAAAGCGACTCAGGAAAGAATTTCTAGAAGGACAAAAACCTCATCAGGTGTGTCAGATGTATGACAGTCAGGAGCCACGCGGGGAAAGAAGCACATGCTGACTTAAGCGTGAAAGTATAGACGCTTTAATTAATCCGGGGTGAATTTAATTGCTTTAGTTAAGTGGAAATCGGGTTAAAAATGATGCAGAGCATGCTGGGGTGTGTTAAAAACATGACATATGAGTTGGATGAATCGATAAATTAAAAGTGCACAGATGTTTTAATTAAACCCAGGGAAGTTAACGAAGATCGCAAGAGACTTTTAAGCCTATGATTAATTCAATTCATTTAAAATACCTGTAGAGATATGGGGACGCCTCCATTTCGAGAGTTATAAAAGTTCTCAATCGATAAGTGCTTAAGCGGTTTTTAAAAAAGTCTTAAGGTGTTTTTCCTTGTGTGTGTGTGCGCGCGTGTGACTGAACCGCATTAATTACATAATGAATATTTAAATTCTTCAGCGCATACAGTAAGCTTTTTCTGCAGCTCCAGTCCAGGCTGAAGTAGCTTTTCATTCTTATTGTGATTCAAGCATCGAGATGAGTTTGCAAATTATTGGTGTCCACACACGTGGAAGTTTCCGGAAGACATGGAGGGCCTGTTTATTCACTGCTGTCAGGCTGCCCGGATTTTTTTTTTTTTTTTTTTTTTTTTACTCCTCACCTGAGGATATGTTTATTGATTTTAGAGAGAGAGGAAGAGAGAGGGAAACATCGATGGGGATATACCCACAGCCTTTTGGTGTACGGGAAGATGCTCCCACAGCTGAGCCACCCTGCCAGGGCCCCCTTCGCTTTTCCCCAGCGGTGTGATGACAGACACTTTATGCTCAGCCTTGATTTTTTAATCTTTCAAATGGGATGATAATCCTGGGATTCCCACCCCACAGTGTTTTTCTGAGGATGAAATGAAGTAATGTCTGTCCAGTACTACGCACCGTGCCTGGCACACAGTGAGAAATCTATAGATAAGAGTCTATAGATAAGGGTTTGCTATCAGTGTTGTTATTAGGGGGAAATTGTTCAACTCAGACCATTTAAAGAGACAGGACAGGGTGGAGCACCCTCTTTCCCGTCAACCGTTCAGCCGGCCTCCTCTCTAAGGACCCCTTTACTTCCCACACAAAGGTTTTCCTAAGGCACCCAACTCGGCATGCAGGTCGAGGATGTGTGTGCCTGGGCGAGTCACTGCTTCCTAAGGCTGCTCTGCGACGTACCTAGTAGTTTAAAAAGGAAAACAAAGTTTCCACCCCCACAAGCAATTCAACTTGGGGGAGGGCTGCCTGATTTAAGCCCTGGGAAGTGAGTTCTGTTTGGTAATGGGAGAAGCACAAGCCACGCGTCAGCGGCCAGGTTTTAGAGGTTGCAGGCCTGGACCTGCATCAGGGCAGCAGATAAAGGGCCCTGTGACATGGGGGTGGCAGCAGGTCTCCATCTGGAGGTGCTTGAGGAGAGCCGTGACAAGTCCTGAGAGCCTGGGAGGATGCTGGAGGTGGAGGAATGCCCCCTGGGGCTGAGTGGACAGGGCAGTGGCTGTGAAGACAGAGCATAAATGGTAGAGAGTGTCGGAGGTCTGCGAAACAGGAGCTGGCAGGCGACGGGATGTGGGAGGTGATGGGACATACCTGGCTGAGTGGGGTGGGGGGACAGAGGAGTTCAGAGCAGCAGGCTCTGAAGGTAGACAGGCCTCCTTTCAAATGCTGGCTCTGCACTTGCTACCTAGTAAACCCTAGTTTCCACTCCTGAAAACATTGTCTTGGGCTCCGACCTAAATCCTAGTGGGCGGCCACACAAAAACTGCCTGCGAAGCACATCTTCCTTCGATCTCACATCCCCCGAGGTTAACCTCAGGGCTGGGCTGGCATCAGGGGTCCTGGCCAGAGGCCTGGTTTGAATCCTAACAAGATCACTTACTAGCTGAGGGATTTTTGTTGTTGTTAATCCTTACCAGAGGACATTTTTTCCATTGATTTTTAGGAAGAGTGGAAGAGAGGGGGAGAGGCAGAAAGATAGAAACATCGATGTGAGAGAGACACATCGATTGGTTGCCCTGACCAGGGCGGGAGCCTGCAACCAAGGTATGTGCCCTTGACCAGAATCGAACCCAGGACCCTTCAGTCCATAGGCTGAGGCTCTATCCACGAAGCCAAAGGGCCATGCCAGCTGAGGGATCTTGAGCAAGTCACTGAACCTCTCTGTGCTTCACTGTCCAATCTATGAAAGGGGTAATAGCCATTTATAAAACAGGGCTATTGATGATTAAATGACAGGTATGCAGTTGCTTCGTACAGAGGCTGGCACACAGTAGGAACTCAATAAACATCAGCAATGACGATGGTGATTATAATTTGAGTTGAGAGTTGGAGCCCTAAGAAGGACTGAGTAGTGGGTACATTTGCAGGTTAAGAGGAGGAAAATGGAAGATCCCTGGTCTCTGTTTTCAAGGCTCCGCAGAAGCTGGGTAGGAGGTGAAACCAGCCTATAGGGAGAGGGAGAGGAGACTTTAGGTTCCCGTGGTTGTGCCATTTCCGGGTCTCCCCCGACAGCTGGTCAGCAGCAGGAGTTGTCATTCCTAATAGCTACTCAATACGCAGTGCCCAACGTGCACGGCTCTGGTGTGTTGAGTGTCTGCTGCCGGTTGGGGCCTTAAGTTCAGAACCAAATGGACCAGCCAAGGAGCCAGTGTCAAAGCACAGTCATCGGAAGCCCTGGATCTCTTGGGAAATGCAAGGCGGCTTTTCCAACCACCCAAGGAGGCAGCGTAAGTCAATGAAAGACCTTCTAGTAAAAGTAAAATAAAAAGGAATCGTAATTAAAGAGCACCGAGCCCGCAACAAATAGCATTAAAGTAATGAGAAAGCCGTGCAAGGGGAGTAGTAATAACCAGACACTGTAGACGAAACAATAACTGGAATAATAAGCACAATTATAGGAGGACAAGAGAGGCACAAGTTACCAGGAAAGAAAGGTCATTTTTCCTTCAGCTCCGAGTCAGAACAGATTGCTCACTGCATTGCACCAGCTATGAAATTCTACAGGGAAAGACACTATTCCATGTAGTTCCTTTACACGCTTTCTCCATGGGACTCTGCGCATTCCCCGATGCTCACTGGCTATTTTCTTAGATCCATACTTCATTGCTCCATAAACTTCCTCATCTCCTCCTTTATAATGACCACAGCACTCAAAGCCCACATCACAGCATTTTGGGTTGAACTTGGACTTCCCACTTGCTTATCCTGTGCCTCCACCAGCAGGGAGCTCTCGGGGGCAGGGCCATGGCCCTCCTGCTCACCATGGTCTTCCTGGCACTCGGCACAGGGCCTGGCTCATAGCAGGCACATATTAAGCATCTGTCAGATGCATGAGTAAGTTCAGTCCCTCCATGATTTGGAATAATGGGTAGGGACCCTCATGTATTCTTTCAGTGGGAGGGTCAGGTGCATTTTGACTTCTGGGCTGCTCGGGACCCCCAGCTTGGGGGGTGCTGTGGAAGAAAGGCTTTGCAAATGCCTGCTGACTCCTCTGTTCACTGCAAGGAAGTCTGCAGGCGCCTGATGCAGACTGGCAGGTTCATAAGAAGACAGGGAGCTGCCGCCCGCGCCGCGCATCTGAGGGCACGGGAGGCGCAGCATGAGGTCAGGAGAGGAAATCCGCATTTCTGTCACTAGGACACATATCCCGTTGCTCAGATGTGACTGGGATCTCACTTGCTAACGTGGCAAATTCTCCCCCTGGCAGGAGGGCCGGAGTCTGCTGGTTGCCTGCAGCAGAAACTGGCAGAACTCGGGGCCTCCTGGCACAACTGTCAGCGAAGGAGCAAAGGTGAAGGCGAATTTGTGAGGGAGGACCTTGGGCTCGGCCCTCCTGAGGGCTTTTATCCAGAAAGAAGGGGGATGATCGTGGGCCACTGCCAGGAGATGGCATCACCGTCCTGGGTCGCGGGAGACCCGAGACCAGCTGTCCTTCCTCCCTGCACTGGGTAGCACCATTACCTCACCCTGTCTGCTCCAGGTTACTTCCTGTTAACACTCAGGAGCTTCTTAGGCTCAAAAGTTGTTTGTGAGTGGCAGCCTGTGACAGCCACCAATAACCGTGCTGGACCAAGGGGGTAGGGCCTCCAGCGTCTCTGCTTTATGTGCAAGGAGAAGGGGGGTGGGCACAGGGAAGGTACACACACATGCATACTGACACTCACACACAACCACATTTTACATTTTTTTCTTATTAAAAATCAGAACTGCATCTTTGATAGGTTTCACTGAGGAGGGCGCGGCACCTCACTAAAAATGCATAACCTCCATCAAGTCACGAGAAACCATCAGGTAGACCACACTGAGGGACGTGCTGCAAAATACCTGGCAGCACTCTTCAAAACGGTCAAGGTGATGGGAGGCACAGAAGACAGGAAAAGACTGAGGAACCCTCAGAGTGGAGGGGACTCAGGAGACGTGACCAGAAAAGGCAGTGTGGGATCTAGGCTGGAATAAAAGAGCAAAACTGGAAGAAAAAAAAAGTCTGAAAATTAGTCAATAGCATTGCATCAATGTTAATTTCCTGGTCTCAATAATAGGACTACAGTAATTTAAAATGTTGACATTAGGGGTGAACCCTATATAGAAACTCTGTGTACTGTTTTTGCAATTTGTCCACAAGGCTAAAATGGTTTCAAATATAAAAAGCTGTAATCATTGGGCCCAGCCTGCATGGTTCAGTGGTTGAGTGTCGACCTACGAACCAGGAAGTCACAGTTTGATTCCCGGTCAGGGAACATGCCTGGGTTGTAGGCTCAATCCCCAGTGTGGGGCATGCAGGAGGCAGCTGATCAATGATTTTTCTCTCATCACTGATGTTTCTATTTTTCTCTCCCTCTCCCTTCCTCTCTGAAATCAATAAGAAAAAAAAGATATATATACTAGAGGCCTGGTGCACAAAAATTTGCGCACTGGCGGGGTAGGGGTGTCCCTCAGCCCAACCTGTGCCCTCTCACAGTTTGGGACCCCTCGGGAGATAACCACCTGCTGGCTTAGGCCTGCTCCCGGGGTGGCACATGGCAGGTCCGATCCGGGGTTGGGGTGGGCGGCGGATGGCACTTCCCTGCGCTGCCTGTAGTATGCAAATTTAATGGCCATCTTTATTGGGTTAATTTGCATACTCTTCTGATTGGCTGATGGGCATAGCAAAGGTTCGGTCAATTAGCATCTTTGCCTTTTATTAGTGTAGCTGCTATAAACAGTGGGAAAGGTGGTTAAAATAGGATTTACTTGATATTGATATAAAGACGAAAAAGTATGTATTAAGTACTCTGCACAATGCCTGGAACATATTTAGTACTTAACAATGATTCTTATCTATAATAATAAAAGCATAGTATGCTAATAAGACCGGATGTCCTTCTGGATGACATTCCAGACAAAGCTGGGGCTGTGAGGGAAGCCTGGGTCTTGGGTGTCTGCCGGAGGCCTGAGGGAAGCCCGGGTCCCGGGTGCCAGAGGGAAGCTGGTGATGGCAGCCGGGGGAAGGAAGGCCTACTCTTGCACAAATTTTGTGCATTGGACCTCTAGTTTAGAAATAATCTGAAGTAGAGGCTTAACATAGCCAGGTAAGTCTGGCACTGATCATTCCATTCACCCACCAGAAGCTGGGTGTCCGTTTTTACGGGGCTCTCACATTACCATACAGGTGTAGTTAGTGGGTGTTGTTACTTTTCAGGAGCCAGGACTCAGGAGATGAGGGGTTAGAGGAGCAAGGATGGCTTCCCAGTGCTCAGGTCCACTTTGGCATCCTCGATAGGAAATCAATGTGAGAAGCTGACTTGGATTGAATGCTGCTGAAAGGGTTACAGGTGGGATTAATATTTCCTACCAATTACATTGATTCCAGTGTTCTTTAAAAAATTTTTTGATTTGGACGCTGTTCCTTTTTTTAAAAAAAAATATTTTGATTGATTTCAGAGAGAGGAAGAGGGTGGGAGAGAGAGAAAAAGCTTAATGAGAGAGGAACAATGATTGGCTGCCTCCTACATACCCCCTATTGGGGATCGAGCCCACCATCTGAGCATGTGCCCTGACCTGGAATTGAACCATGACCTCCCCCTGGTCATCGGTCAATGCTCAACCACTGAACTACACTGGCCGGACTGAACATTGTTCCTTTTAAGGTAAAATTTCCCATGTCAACATGCTGAGCTGACTTTAAGAAATATCTCTCTATATAAAAGGCTAATATGCAAAGTGTCCCCACAGGAGTTCGACTGGGAAACCGGGAGCGTTATTGCTCACTATGATGTGTGCTGACCACCAGGGGGCGGTGCGAAATGAAGGAAGGTCCCAGATGGCAGCCAGCAGTTGGGGAAGGGATGCCCTGGCTAGAAGCCAGAAGGCCTCGATTGACCCTGATTGCTGGCCAGGCCTAGGGACCCTACCTGTTCACGAATTTCGTGCACCGGGGCTCTAGTGTTAAATAAATCATAATACTGATGGCCCATGAATTTGGCAAAAAACATTAAGGTGGTCCATGAAAGATCCCAGTTCGGGCAAGAAGGGCTTGGAATAAAGAAGAAAGTGCTGTTAATGCAGGAGCTGAAACTGGGTCCATTTCAGAAATACCATGGAAGGAACATCTTTGGGGCACAGAGCGAGAAGCTTCCTCCTAACACCGTTCAGCCAAGGATAAAGGGGGAAACAAGGAGAAAGCAATTTTATTCTTTAAACGCTTCAATCTTGTCAACCGCATGCATCAACAGCGAAATTAAAATGTCCGAGTTCAAAGGCTGATTTCAGGAACGGCTCCCGAGGATGCAGGAGTAACTACTCTTAACAGCCACTCAATATTTGTTTTGCAAGGATCAATTATACACCGCGGCTAATGCACACTCGGAGGGGCGCCCCGCCCCAGCACAGGTGGTGAATGCAAAACACACCGAGAGTCCTTTTAAGCAGCTAAATGCACACCCCATTACAGATCCATAATGCAGAGTGGCCGCTCGTCGGCAAATGGATTTAGAGCGGAGGGTTCTTAAATGGCCGGGGTACTTAGGCCTGAAAGGCCAGTTGCTGGATGTGCCGCCGGAACACACATGGTTTTGGGGATTAATAATGCATCGATGTGTGTCGGTGTTAATATACATTTACAGCTCACAGCCCGTGCAGCCGAGTGCTCGGCCCGTCTGCGGGCACACGTGAAAGGACCGCTCTGTCCTTGCCCCCATCAATGCCTTCACTCCCAGGAAAATTAGATTATGCAAGAAGAGCCATTCAAATGATACTGAGGTTTTCTCTCCCGTAAAGCCTTCGCCAGGAAAAGCACTCAGCACGGGGACGCGGCGCTCTGACCATCTTCCTCCATCAGGGCCCCTTGGAACCGAGGTCCAGGCCCCACGGTCTGCGTGGGGATGTGCCCCCACGCCAATGGGCAGAGAGTGCTAAGGGGAAGAGCAGCCGAGAACCACGGGTCTTCGTGCTGTCTTTTCTTTTTGTATCTGACAAGTTAACCGAATCTTCCGCATTAATGGGTGCCATTTAGGAATGAGCCTTACACACATGCAACCAAATTCAGAACTTTAGGCACAAAAAAGCCCCATTCACTCATCAGTCATTGTTCAGAAAGGCCTCGAAATACCATGAGTATGTGAAATAGGATTTTCCCCTGCACCTGCGGCGAGCATGGGAAGAGGGGTGGCACCATGTAGCATTACCAGAACAGCTACTAATATATTGATAATCGCCTCGCTCTCAGAACCTCAAGGAAGGATGGTCTTTAACTGAAGAGCACATACAAACAACGAAAAGGTTATGTAAGTAAATATAATGTGCATGAATTAAAAGGCGGTAAACAATAAACCCTTTGAGGGCCCACAATGCGTTCTGCTAAGGGCGTGGGGTGTGTCACACCATGCTCACAACAAACTCAGGAAGGGACTGCCCCCTTTTCCAGAGGAGGAAGTCAAGATGCAGAGATGTTTGATCACTTGCTCAAGGTCACGGAGATACTTAATGGCAGAGCAAGGGCTCAGACCCTCTCCACTACTGCTTTTCAGACTGGGAGATGACCTATTGGTGGGTGGGGAATCAATATAATGTTAACCTGTGTTTAGAAAAAATATTTGTATTGATTTCAGAGAGGAAGGGAGAGGGAGAGATAGAAACATCGATGATGAAAGAGAATCATTGATCGGTTGCCTCCTACACACACCCTACTGGGGATCAAGCCTGCAACCTGGGCATGTGCCCTGACTAGGAATCAAACCGTGATCTCTGGTTTATAGGTTGATGTTCAACCACTGAGCCACACCAGCCTGGCTTAGCCAGTATTTGTTTAAAAAATAAAGTAGGGTAGGGGGGGAAAGGGGAATATATAGTACTTTCAATAATACCAATGAAAACAAAAGATAAACAAAAATTTAAAAAGTTAAATAAAAAAATGAAGTAGGTTAGAATAGAAAAGAAACAGAGCAAAGGCAAGTGTTGCTTTGTGAAAGTTTCCTTTCAATGTTTCGGTTGCATTTATCTAGCATATGCATACGTGGGTGCACGTGTCTAAAAAGCATGAGAAGCTCTGCTCTCTGCTACCTTTGTGTCTGATTCTGCTACTTGAAGGTCAAGTTCAAGGTCTCTTGCAAACAGGCAGGCAGCCCCTAAACCCCCTGTTCCTATGAGAGTCATTTTCTTTCTTTTATTACCTTTCCCCCAAGAATCCCAGGGCCCCAGCAATCCTGTGCAAAGCAGCGCAGATAAATTAATAATACAATTTAAAACCGATTCCACCAAGATAAATAGCACTTCCTAGATTAAGAGCATAGCTGGCCAGAATGAATGAAATTTACTAACCCTGAGATGCTTAATCTTCCATTACATAGAAGCTAATGATTATAAGAAAGGAGTGATGGTAATTCACTTCTGCTTTTACAGGAAATCCAAGCATCTCATTTTCAGCAAATCTTTCTCCTCAGCACACCTTGGTGCCAAGGATGACTGCCCTGCTCCTATAGGTATACTGGCCAATTGTCATAAATCAAGCCCTACTCTTTGCCAAAGGGCTAGGACGTCTAGCATGCATGGGCTTACAAGACGTCCCAGTGGGATTTGGTGGGAGGCCACTTGGGTGCTCCTTCTCTCCTCCCGTCCCCTCCGAGAAGCCTGCGTTCCATTTTCCAACCATGGCAGGGAAGTAGGGGTAAGTACCTTTGGCACAGTCCGCTCCTAGGAATCCCGGGAAGCAGTGACACAGCCCAGACACGCATTCGCCGTTCCCGTGACAGTTACGGGGACAGTCCTGCACTGAATCTGAAAGAGAGAGAAGTTTAGCAGTTACCTTTTCCTCCATTTGCTGGTGAAGCAACTTAATAAGCAGACACCTACCGTTTTAAAGACTAGTGACAGCGACCTCAGGGGACCAGTAGGGAGGAGCATAAGTGAGTGAAGGAAGAGAATAGGGGTTGGTGGGGACTAGGGCAACTTGGACAATGCATGGACGTAACCACCGCTGTCCATCTGATGGACCCAGGCAGGAATGTGGGGCTAATTTGCTGCTGCTTTGGCTTTTTCAGAAGAAACTACTTATCTGAATATAAAACCTGAAATTCCCCATGTTTGAATATTAAGTTTTAAACACTTGGAGCACTCCCTCCCCCAGCCTGTCATCCAGCCAATCTGAGAGCTGGACTGCCAGTGGGCGTCACCTCAGGTATAGAGGGTGATTGTCCACACGAAAGCAATTGTTCCTCACCTCAGGTTTGTAGAATAAAAATATCCCCTGCTGTAAGGGATTTTCACAAGGAAAAACCTACCTATGTGAGATTGATCAATTCGGGCATGATTTTGGGGTTCGTTAAGTAGTAAGTTTTGGGTTATGCAATAGCCCTTATATGCCTAGCTTTTGTGGATCTTATTTTTCATGAAAATCAATTAGTTCCTGTTTGTTTTGACCTACACGGCCATCCGATTTCATGGTTTATCTTTCTATCTGTCCTCTCAAGTAATACCTTCAAAGGGGTCATTTGGAACATTTTCAACGTTGATTTGGAGCTGTACAGAAGCATACATCGTCTTTTAAGATTATTATTACCTCATTTTACTTTAAATTAAAATAAATAGACGTCCAGGTTCCAAATTACTAAGATGACGAAACAAAGCACAGAGGCCACTGTGCCCAAATGTTGACATGACGCAGCCCCTGGGGAGCTGGGGACATGGATCTGGTGATGCTGCACGAAGTCTAAGTGTTCCTGCTGTTGCCTGGAAGGCAAAGGAGGTTTCTCCTTTAAACGGAAATTCCCATTTATTCCCATTCTGCCCTGGAAAACCAAACCACGCGGTAGGGCTTTCTACAGCGTCCGCCTTCTCAGCTGTTGTAGTCCCCCTGGCTCTGCTGGATTTTATCCTGGGTCCGATGGGAACGGACGAGAAGTTTTCAGTGTCGGGAGGGCACCACCCAGCTTGTATTTTAAGAAGTCACTCTGCAGCGCGGCAGGGATTGGTCCTCACGGCGTATCTGGGCCTCGGATGCTCTGGTGGAAACTGACATCGCTGAAGCCAAAGGACCCTTTTCTGAGACCAAACAACTTCAGAGGTAAAGCAGTGAAGGTCCAGGGAGCCCATTGCCACCCCAGGCCCGTGCCAAAGGCCTGAGGTCTTGCACAGGTTCTCGCTGGGCCGCATGGCCTGCCTTGCCCTTTAACTGAGGCATGTATCCCTCAGTCCCAGTTTAGCAAACATTTGGCTCCTGAGTGTCTTCCTTTCCTCAGTCTGGGTTCTGAGTCTGCCTCAGTGTTTCCTACATTCTTATAATTGCCTCTTTATGCCCCTGTCTTTTCTCATCAAGCTCCCTGAGAAAGAGACCAGATCGGAAGTGGTCACTCAGGTATCCTCCATGCTTGGTGCACAGTGGGTCCTTGGTAAACAGCAGTCAAAATGGGCGTGTGCATGCACGTGTGTGTGTGTGTGTGTGCGCCGTACATGTGTGCACATAGGAGGGCAGAAGAATCCAAAAGAAGCAAAAACTTTAATAAAGAGTAGTTTTCATTTAATTTCCCAAGGTCATCTATCTCAAGCACTTCTCCAGCTTTTGAGCAAAAAACATTAAGGCTGAAATATAAAGGGAGCCCACCCTCTTCAGGCCCTTTTCCACCCCAAAATTAAGTATGACTGCCGACATTATCAGCTTTCCTTTTTGTCCACTTGGTGTAGGTTTTCGGAGGAGACAATGGCAGGCAATGGGAGGAAGCCAGGGCAGTGGGATTTCACACGTGGCCGCAGCCTCCCCTAAACCCTCACTGCGAGAGTGCATCTCTGTTGCTCCTAAGATGACACTCTCTTCTGATAGCAGGCCGCTTCTCTCCAAAATGCACCCCAAGACTTTCCCAAGTCAAAGGTATGTTTAGAGTGACCGCTGGTTGACACCGTCTAACATTTTTCCTTCTGTTCCTATCACCAGACTTTCAGCGCTCCTGGCTGCTCTTGATGGAGAACGTTCTTGTAATAGATACGTGTGGGAGACCCTCTGAACCAAATAAAACACTGTTCTTTGCCCCGTATTGCGGGCCAATCACTATCATTGCTGTATTGAGGTGTCTGCCCAACTATTAGGCCGATTACCTTTGCCTTTCTCTCTCTTTGAGCTGCAGTCCAGACGGAAGAATTCCTCTGGGGAGAATTGCTATTCCCAGCTCTGATGGGCAGGCGGGTGAGGGTAATGGTGTGGGGGAAGGGCATCCCACTACGGCAATTGCCTGGGTCTATGTGGATAAAGGAGGTGGGGGGCTGAAGCTGTTATTAGATAATCTGACCCCCAGAAAACCTTCTGTGCAGGGGAAAGGGATTTCTTTGGCTGGAATTCAAAGCAATCCAGTGGTTAAGAGCACAGGCTCTGGAGAGTTCGAATCCTGACTCCACCTCTTACCAATTGTGTGAGGCCTCAGGCAAGCTGTTTAACTTCTCGGGGTCTTGGCAGTACCTCCCAATGGCGAGGCCATGGGCTGATGGAGACAGTCCCCACAAAGGGCCTAATCCCAAAGGGCTGGTACCCTGTGTGGTAGTTGCTTTTGTTATTAACCAAATGCTTGTGGACTCTCACTAAGCCAGCTGCAATGCGTGATTTGCGCTGTTATGCATGAGTTCAAACACAAGGTGACAAAAGGGATACCATTTCTCCTATTCTTAAGCTAAAGGTTGCTTTTTTCAATCTCAACATCTCAAACTAGTTGTTGCCAGCGTCTTCTTTTTTTAAGCTGGTTTTCATCCTTTTGCATTTCCCCCTTTGGGTACCAAACCTGATGTTGAAATCTCCCAGCTGTGGGCGACTTCTCCGGGGACTTTGGTCATACAGAGTTTGTGATGTTACTTTAGGGCAGGGGTTGGCATAGTTTTTCTGGAACGGCACAGACAGTAAATATTTGGGCTTTGTGAGCCAAACTGTCACTGTTGCAACTACTCTGTCATTTTAGCTGCCACAGACAATATATAAACAGATGAACATGGCTGTGTTCCAATAAAACTTTATTTGTAAAAACAGGCCGTGGGCCAGGCTCAGCCTGTGGGCTCTGGTGTGCCAATCCCTGCTTTGGAGCATTTGGCTGCCCTGATGGGGCCAATCTTTCCTGAGCAGAGGGAATGAGGATGAATTTCAAGCCCATCTGATTTTATGTCATTCTGATGAAGAATTTCAGATTTGATAGCATAGATTTTTCAAGAATCAGCAAGGCCCTCAGAGAAATCCTGAGGCTGGTAGAGCAGTTCTTCAAATGCAGTCAATAGAGAAATAGCTGCGCAAGGCGTGCCCCACCATCAGCTCTCATATAGGGACTACCAGCTCCATCCTTGGTGTGTTCCATATATGATGTCACATCATCTACCCTTTAGGGACTTGCTCACTACCTTCCCACAAATAAAACTGAGGCTCAGGAGGAAAGTGACTTTTCTAGGGAGGATGTGGGAAAGACAAGCTGGGATTTAATCCTGGATCGACCAGATCTTTCCTCATGAAACCACCTTATCTAGGCATCTCCAGTGACCCTTGAGATCCGCAACCAGATGCTGTTGGGACAACAAGGTGCTGCAGAAAGACAAAGGGCAAAGCCCAGAAGCCCATGCTGTTTCTACCATTTTCACATCCTGGGACCTTGAGGGACTTAGCAGTCTGAACCTCAGTTTATTCCTCTGTGGAATGGGTCTACAACCTGCTCTGATTCAGCAAGTTCCTACCCAGGACCACTTATTATCATTAGTAAAAAGATTAAAACCTAATGACAAAATAAATTTCATGAAAATATCTGTAGCTTATTTGATTGTTAAAATTCTTATGGTTTGCTCTAGAAAACATGAAATCTTCTCAAACTCAGGGCTCCTGTAGGGTTTGTATGCACATATAAGAAGAAAATTTGGATAAAATCTTAGCTTTTCCTTTGATAGCTAATCAAAAGCAGGGCTAAAACAAGCCCCAAATGACAAGTACTTAATTAAAGCATTTTGATATTTACCTACTTGGGAACAAAGCTATGATTTTTTTTTCTTATATCTGTCTTTTTCCTGATTTATTTTTGAGTTTTTTTAAGCTTTGTGTTTTGAGCTTTCCTTGATTTCTTTTTAATCCTCACCCGAGGATAATTTTTTTTTTTTTTTTTTTTTTTTTACTTTAGAGAGAGGGAGTGAAGGGAGGGAGGGGGAGAGAGATGCATTGATGTGAGACAGAAACATTGATCAGTCCTCCCCCTCCCTCCCCCGCATGCTCCCTGACTGGGGATTGAACCCGCAACCCTGGGTATGTGCCCTGACCAGGAGTTGAACCTATATTCTTCTGGTGCACAGTTGGTGCTCCAACTGACCGAGCTACCCAGCCAGGGCAAGTTTTCTTTGATTTTTAAGAGAAAGTGAGCAGATATTTATTATCTCTATCACATGTTTGAGATTTATATGTTTATCTTATTTAATCCTCACAACAGCCCTGTGAGGCGGGCTCTAGAGGTTCCATTCCACATGAGGAAACTGAGGCTTCCAGCAGTCCAGTGACCTGCCTGTGTTGTGTGGCCAGGACTTGGGCCAGGTGGTCTGAACCAAGGCCTTCACCACACTGAATCCTTGGGACTCATGGTGAATCTCGCATGATTTAGGCGAGATTCCTATTTTATTCCTATTTTAGTTAGGGCTCATTTGAGGTGGGTGGTATTCTGAGGCTTACTAGTACATCAAGGATTCTGCCTTGGCCCTCCACTCAGTAGGAACCGCCTTGGGAGATGTGTCCTCTAGAGAGAAGCCCAGAACTTGCCCTTCTCTCCTCCATGGCATGTCGCCTCAGAGAGGCCTGACCTACCTAAGACGACAGTGTTGAAGGAAACCATCTCTTTGTCTTTGCCATCATTGTAGAAGGCCAGGTGCCACAGGCCCACGTCCAGGTACTGCACAAACACGGCCTCGTTTTGAACCAGGGTCTGTATGCTCCGGCGTTCCCTGGGCGACTCGACCACGCTCCACTTCTCCTTCCCGTCCAGGCGCTCCATGAAGTCATACTAGGAGAAGAAGAGAGTGATAAGTGAGACACTCGGTGCAGACCCAATCCTGTGACCCCCATCCTTCCCACTCCATGAGTTACCGGAGACATACTTTCCAGTACATTTTACTATGAGCTCCTCCAGTAAAATTAGAGTCACAAGTGTTGCAGTAACAGTTGCTGTTTACTATGCTTATAATTACTACTAATAGTTGTATTACTAACGGTCACAATCTCTTTTCTACAGTTTTAAAATCCCAAAAGTTTTAAAATCCAAAGTTTTGATTTCTTCATTTTTGTCATCTTCTTTCTCCACCCCCTCCCTGTTCTCCAGCTCTTTCTCCATCTGCAAACCTGGGAAAATCATAGTACTGACATTATAGTATTGTTGTGAGGAATAAAATAATAAATATGTTTTTATTGATTTCAGAGAGAGGAAGGAAAGGGAGAGAGAGATCAGAACATCAATGATGAGAGAGAATCATTGATTGGCTGCCTCCTGCATGCCCCCTACTAGGGATTGAGCCTGCAACCTGGGCATGTTCCCTGTCTGGGAATCAAACCAATACCTCCTGGCTCATAGGTCAATGCTCAACCACTGAACAACACAGGCTGGGCGGAAAAAGATAATAATTAGAACAGTGCCTGGCACAGAGGAAACACAAAATACATGTTAGAATCTCTCATCATCATCCAATTCAATTCTTGCAAAAATCCTATAAGGTAGATGCTATTTCTATCTTCTTTTACAGCCAAGATAACTGAGGTTCAGAGAAGTCATGCAACTTGTTAGAAGTCACACAGCAACTGAGTGGCCAAGCAAAAATTTGGACCTAGAACTGTTTAGCTGCAATGTCCATGCCCTCACAGTGCCTGGCCTCAGAAAACCCAGCAATTAAATAGTAAGCTCTGTTTTAATGGAAACTAGGTTCAGAACTGGAAGTCATCAGTGACAGAGGGAGTGGTCAGCAAAGGCTATCAGGATGGGGGGATGGGGACAGCAAGTGTGACTCATGAGAGGCCTGTCATAGAGAACAGTGATGGGCAAGTGGGAGCCACTGAAGGCCCTTGAGCAGTGACTGAAGCGATAAGAGGAATGTTTTGAAGCATTCGCATGTATCAGGATATGAGATGTTCTAGAGGGAGAATGAAATGAATCAGGGAGACCAGTTGGGAAGGAATAACAGAAACAGGTGACATGGGTCTTGAATAGGATAGTGCTTGGGAAGAGGGGACAACTTTGAAGGAACACTTCTAAGGCAGAGAGGACAGTGTTTGAGCGTGGGCTGGGCAGGGAGGATGAAGGAAATGGTGAAGAGGACACCAGTGTTTCTTTTTTGTTGACAAGAAAATAGGTAAGACTGGGGGAGAAATGGGCTCATCTTGTGAACTCTTTCAAAATCGCTGCAACCAAAAAGTCATTTAAATACACGGTGACTCTCAGAAGACAAACTGTAGATCCTTAGTAGATAAAAACCACCATGGTGAGATTAAGCTCCGTCTCACCACTTTCCCTCCATAAAAGGTTTTTTATAGGTTACAGACATCAACTGGAACCCCTTCTACAAACTTCATAGAACAAAACTCCAGGCATCTACTAATGTGAGTTCCCCGTTATCAGAATTGCTGGCTTTTCCCATCTTGAAATGTGTGATCACTGAAAATAAAAGAGTTTATAATCCTAAGTACAAAGGTTTTGCCATCAGGCAAACCAGGGTTTTGAATTCTGACTCTGCCATCTGCTGCCGTTTGAAGTTGGGCAAACCTACTTTTACCCTCTTCCTGGTTTGCTTGCGAGGGAACACTAACACCCACCTTTCTGGGTTGCTATAAGGATGACATGAGGTAATGCTTAGGGCAGTGCCTGGACAATAACAACCATTTAATTAAGTACTTTGTGATTGTGAGTCACTGACTTGCAAATCATAATAATAGAAGAGAAGCTCACGATCTTCGCTTTTGACACCTGGGGGAGTTGGATAGTCATTGCTTGGGGAGTGGAAATTTCCCCCGTTCCTCAGGAAACGGGTGTTTGTATTTAGCTTTCCTCAAACCCATATCCCATTGGTCATGGCTGTCTTTAAGGGACGAAATCAATGATGTGACGTGATATGACAAAGCGATGCTGCTTTCGGAGGCCTTTGTAACCAAAACATTTGTTCCTTAGCAACCTTGTCAATGTCCAGCTAGCAGGACCCATGCCCACAAATTGCTGTCAGCCAGAGGAATGAGGGGAACTGCTTCAGTGCTGAGGTGAGAAGAATATACTTCATCTGGGGCCAGGATATCACCCCCGTGAGGAAACGCTGGGGGAAGGTGATTTCGTGTGTGGGCCATTGCTCATTATTAATTTGGGCATCCGTCATCTCTTTTGGGACTGGCTGACCGGCCAAGGGGCACAGAAATGGCTTAGGGCACACGGCAGTGCTCGCTGTCCCACCAATCCAATTACCCCAGGAAGAGGCATTTGTCAGAGGAGAGAGAAGACATTTATTCTGGTTGGTCCCTCAGCATCCTGCCACAGAAGCATGGAGGGCAGTTTTCATTTAAGGAAGGATCCACGAGCCGGTGGCTCTCGCACAGAGCATGGGCTGTGATGATACGGTGGCTGCTGCGTCCCCAGCCCGTGTCCGTTTATTGTGCTTAATTTTTTTCAAAGCACTTCTCACTCTCTAAACTGATATAATTTGTTTTTATGTCTACTGTCAGTCTACTCAGAAGAATGCAAACTCCAGGAGGGCGGGGTTTGGGTCTGAGTAGTTAAGAGTGGGGACATCGGAGCTAGGCTGCCTGGGTTAGAATCCCAGCTCTGCCAGTGACTTCTGTGACACTTGCCCAAGCCCTTTAAATTCTCTGCGCCTCAGTCTCCTTACCTTTAATATGGGGCTAATAATAGTGTCTACGTCAAACCACAGCTAAGCATGCCTTAAAAGTTTCTGCTATCATGATTATAATTCACTGCTGTAACTAATGTATCTCCAGTGGAGTCTAATGAATAAATATTTGTTAAATATCAAACAAATAAAACACTGAATTTGTCAATGAGTTCCACTGAAAAGAAACTAAGTTGGCATGTATTCAATAATAAAGACTTGTTCTTTAATTTCCTAGTTTCTCATGGGCTTTCTTGAATGGGAGAGAAAGGGTAGTGTTACAGTCAGCAACCCGGGACCACGCACCACCCAGTGCAGAACATGCCTATGGTGGGACACCGTGGCCCAAGGTGTTTGTGTATGCATATATATCATCGCAATTTGAGAGGTGACTTCATAAGGCTGTTACGACCTCACTTTTCCAGTTCCCAGTAGGATGATGGACAATGCGGGCTTTCTTCCTTAGGGCTCTCTTGGCTTGTTTCCTTCCCTTCCGTCCCTTTCTCCTTTGACTCTGTTCCTTAGTGACCATTGTGGCAGTGATTGCCGGTCATTGTCCATATCCGGTCTGGCTCCTTTCCAGCCTCCTTCCACCAGATGGAAGGATGTGATGGTGCTCCAGTTAATGGGACGTGAGCTGTGGGATGTACTCAGTTCAACATCCCATGCAGTCCCCTACAGACACTCTTAAAGCTCAAGATGTGGGCGCCACAAGACAGGAGTGTTCTGGACCCTAGAATCAACACTTGGAGGAGAGCCCAAAATTGTAACACAAGTGAGCAAGGACCACTTATTAAATTAAGCCACTGGGATGTTGAGGCTTATTTGTTATTTCAGCAGAGCCTTCCCGGATATTGACCTCATGCTTCTCTTCCTTCCCAGCTCACTCCCCGAGATGGTAGTCAGTCCCAGCAACGAATCCATGTCTTAGGGGGTGGTAAGAGAACCCCCAGCAAGGAATGGCAGCATCCTCTGTTGGAAAAGTTCCAACCTATTATTGGTGGGGAGTCGAGTTCACCCAGTTCACCCAGGAGTGTCCCAGTTTATACCTCCTGTTCCTTCTTTCCCTCTAGAACAGCGGTTCTCAACCTGTGGGTCGCGACCCCTTTGGCTGTCGAAGGACCCTTTCATGGGGGTCGCCTTAGACCAGGGGTGGGCAAACTTTTTGACTCGAGGGCCACAATGGGTTCTTAAACTGGACCGGAGGGCCGGAACAAAAGCATGGATGGAGTGTTTGTGTGAACTAATATAAATTCAAAGTAAACATCATTACATAAAAGGGTATGGTCTTTTTTTTCAATAGTTTTATTCATTTCAAACGGGCCGCATCCGGCCCGCGGGCCGTAGTTTGCCCACGGCTGCCTTAGACCATCCTGCATATCAGATATTTACATTATGATTCATAACAGTAGCAACATTACAGTTATGAAGTAGCAACAAAAATAATTTTATGTTTGGGTCACAACATGAGGAACTGTATTTAAAGGGCCAGAAGGTTGAGAACCATTGCTCTAGAAAGTGTGCTGGTTTGGAAACTATAGTTACTCTATTCGTAGGTTAACACGTACCAACCAGCATCACATAGCATCAGTCACAGCTGCTGTAACCTGAGGAAGGGCTGGAGGCTAGAAACACAAGGAGGATCAGCCTGGCCAAACACAGAGAGGACCTTCCAGGGCCGGGGAGCAGGAACGCAGTGAGGAGCTGGTTAGCGCCGAGGCCATCTGGTCCGGGGGAGTCTCAGCTCGCCCCGATGCCTAGACGGCGGCCTGGCAGACACTCAAAGGAGGCCATTTTCCAAAAGCTCAGGCCCTGGCCAGAGTTCCTTCTCTATGTCCCTGCACTAGGGATTGATTGCTCGGGCTTAGAACCAGGGACATCTGTCACCTCTGCTTCAGAGACCCATCAGGCTCAGTCCTGGATATGGGATGCTCAGGGGACAGGGTTGTGCTTGGTTGACTAAGAAGGTTGCTCCACAGCACATTCTGCCTCATAGATGTGCAGAAGCCCTGGACGAGGATTAGGGGCCCGTGATCAAATCCCAGGAAGGGGGGTATGTGCGCACGGGCTGGCTGCAGGAGGAGGTCTGTCTCCCAAGGCAGCTTGTCTCTCTCGACTTGGCACTAAAGCACAGAACCCCAAATAAACACCCCTCCCCCCCCAAAGTTCTCTCATTTTCCTTGGCCTTCGTTGGCATGCAATTCAAGGGCTGTGCCTTTGAGTCATCAGTCATACCCCAAAGTGACATGAAAATGCAACTTTTACGAGCGCTTGAGAGGCAGAGAAATAAACCACAGCAAATATTTGATCCAATTATAACCCTCCCCGCTCTCCTTCTGGGCAGAGACCGAGGAGGAATGGTAATTAAGGTAACTGAGTGGCTTCCAGAGGAGCTGGAAGAGAGCAGAGGAGGTTGGACCGCGGAGTGGGCCTGTCACTGTCCCAGAAGTGAAGGCACTCGCAGGCAGGGCGAGTGCAGCAGAGATGCTTCTGGAAGCCACTCGGATACACACCTGCCAAGGAGGGCAAGGTGAAGGACAGACTCATGCCCTTCAGGAAGATGTTATTCCTGCGCCCGGGACCCCGGGAGAGGGGAAAAATAGCTTGACTGCTATCTGGACCATCTGCTGGTGAGGGTCAACGTGGATGGGAGAAGCGATAAATGCTGACATTTCCCACCCATGTTGGATGTGGATTCTACCTCAGATGGCAGGGCATGCTCGGCTGTGGGTAGGTTTGCAGGGAAGCGGCGTGTGTGAGCGAGGGCTACTTGAAGCCACATTGCCACGGGGTTTCTTTTCGCATCCAGTGCCGACCGGCAGTGGTGGGTCACTCGTGAGGGCCCGCGAACTTCCTTCTGCCTCCAGCCAGGCCTGTGGCAAAGTGCGCCCGGCTTATTCCTCATTAAAGCTCTGCACGATTTCTGTCTCTCCTTCAAAGAGGCTGAGTGTTAAGGGAAGCATGGAAGGATGACAGGGCAGAGATGTGCCCAATGGGGGCTGGCTTCCCTTAGCGTGGCCCCACCTGCCTTTTTCAGGTTTTGATGCTCAGTTCTACCTATGAGTCACTTCATGCGATGCCGACTGGCCCAGCTGCAGGCACTGCCAGGACCACTCACTCCTCTACCATCCATGAGGGCCCCTAGGCTGAGATGACACAGTATCTATGTTTGTAGATTGTGACAACTCATGTGTCAGACTCCACAGACAAGCATCAAGTAGATGAAGACAGAGAAGATCCAAACACAGCACCTTAAAATAAGGAGCAAAGAGGAAGACAGCTACATGATGGGATTCTCCTTTTTTTATTTTTTTTATTTATTTATTTTTAAAAAAATATATTTTATTGATTTTTTACAGAGAGGAAGGGAGAGAGATAGAGAGTCAGAAACATCGATGAGAGAGAAACATCGATCAGCCACCTCCTGCACATCCCCCACTGGGGATGTGCCCACAACCCAGGTACATGCCCTTGACCGGAATCGAACCCGGGACCTTTCAGTCCGCAGGCCGACGCTCTATCCACTGAGCCAAACCGGTTTCAGCCTCCTTTTTTTTAAAAAAAAATTTTTTTTAATTGATTTTAGAGAGAGGAAGGGAAATGGATGGAGAGATAGAAACACTGATGAGAGAGAAACATCAATCAGCTGCCTCCTGCCGGTCCCCTACTGGGGATTGAGCCTGCAACCCGGGCATGTGCTCTGCCCAGGAATCGAACTGTGACCTCTTGGTTCATGCGCCCACGCTCAACCACTGAGCAACACCAGGCAGGCCATGATAGAATTCTTGATTCTTTCATCACATGACCTCATGCAGCAGTAGAAAAAGTAATCATCAAAAGTGAGAAAACATTATTATTTTTTTTCTGGGCACCTGCTATGTGTCAGGTATAATGGCAAATGCTGACATGTTATCTCACTTCATCCTCCCAGAAATGCTATTCTCATCCCCATTTCTCTGGAGAACAGTGGCTGTAGAGATGTTAAGTAGCACAGCCAGTGCCATTGACCAAGGTTGGTGGCCAAGCAAGGACTTGAACTTGGACTCACTCAAGTTTTCCAAGAACCCGGCTATAGCTGCCAGCATCGCTGGCGGCTGGCCTGGTGTGGAGGTGTCCTCACATGCCTCTGAGCAGAGACGGGGGAGGAAGGCAGAGCTCAGAAGTGTGAGGGTCAGACTTTAGCAGAAGCGGATGGGGCACCCGAGGATGGGTGTTGGCTGTTCCTTTTGCCAACCTCCTAACTCCTCCTGGTGTTCCAGCCACACAGCTCATACCTCTTTTCCAGGAACATGCAAAGCACATTGCCGTCAGGGCCTTTGCACAAGCGAATGCCTCTTGCCTGGCCTGCTCTTCCTCCCCATCTTCATACAGCGGCCTGCTTCTTGCCAGTCCTGACCTGCCTAAACTTCATGACCTCAGAAAGGACATCCCTGGCCACCCGTTCTAAACACCTCTATCACTTCTCCTTTTCCCATTCTCAGTCAAATCTCATCCCTCTCCAAAAAGTCACTTATCTCCTAAGTTACAGTCCACACCCCTTTTCTTGAATGAATGAAAAACATCTAGGCCCAAAGGAAATACACCCAAAGAGAAGTCTATACCATCATAGCGGAGTTTTGGTGATACAACTACCGGGAGGACATGACCTCTTTAGGAAATGCTTTTAGGAGATTTCAGTAAATACTGTGCAGTTTTCCTGTATTTTTGTTTACTAGTTGCTCAGGTGACACAATGAGGTAACATTTAATAAGCCCAGGGCACTGTTCTAAGTGATTCATGTGTGCTCCCTTCTCTAATGCTTACAATAGCCCCACTGAATATGCATCATTATCTCCACTTTGCATATGAGGAAGCTGAGGCAGGACAGGGTTGAATCCAAGTTCAAGGTCTCGCTTGGCCACCAACTGTGGTCCATGGCACTGGCTATGCTACTTAACGACTCTAGCAGCCTTTGTTCTCTCCAGAGAAATGGGGATTAGAATAGCGTTTCTGGGAGGGTGAAGTGAGATAACATGTCAGGTGTCGGTCAGTGGTGGCACTTGGGTAACACTTCCCTCAGGAAGCCGTCCTAAGATCCCACACCAGTTAGGCCTGGTGACCTATTTTTATGCTCTTAAACCTCCTGTACCCAACTCTTTAGTAACAGTAACAGCTAACAAGTGATGCGTTAATTGTGCCCCAACAGGAACAGCCTCTGTAGATGATACGTGCATTGGCTCCAAGAAATGTACAATAGCACAGAGCTAGCATGCTGTCCGCCTTCTCCCATCCCACAAGAGCTGTGCTGGGGCTAGGCATGGCCGGATGCATTGTGCCTGGTGCCCTAGCACCTAGCCACCTCCCACATTTATAAAAGGATGGAGAGGAGACAGGAATCTCTGGGCTGAGTCAGAAGCCCCCGATCTTTGTGATCTGGATTAGAGGCTTCAGGAGGACCAGCTGAAAGTCAGTCTTCCTATCACCGCTGGTTTCAGCCCGAGGCCTTGCCTTCTCCCTGCAGAGACTGCGGGTTGCTAAGTTACCTGTGAGTGAGCTGTAAGGGCTGTGAACCAGTCAGATGGATTGACTGATCTCCATAGGGTGCTTTCTATTTGCTGGGCATTATCTCATTTATTCTCACAACAACCTGATGGGCTGTGGTCCTTATTTTACGGATGGCAAAACTGAATGCGGAGACTCATCACAGACATACAACGTAGCACAGATAAGATTCACATTCAGCCCAGGCTTATTCGAGAGCTAGCTCTTATCTTTCTCCCAGTACTGCATCTCACGGCCCGACGATGCTGCTGCCATCCTCACTCCACTCGCCAGGTCCACATCTCCTCGAAGGCAGAGCTGATGGCGTTCGTCTCTGCATCGTTCTTCAGTGAATATTTGTTGCGTGCATGCATGGACTGATTTTATAGTTCATCTTCCCACAAGGCCATGCCCCCATCACGCTACCTTTTGATCCAAGCCAGGAGAAGAGTGGAAGGTATTGCTCTGAAGACCAAGTGAGAAACAGTGTCGGGATCCTGGTGACCATCTCAAGGCTGCTCCAAGATGTACCGAAGCTCTACTACGAGGCCAGAAGAATGGAGGTCAACCTCTCAGGGCCTCGCCGATGTGATTTCCTATTTACTGCATGTTCTCATCTTTGTCTTTAGCCAATGGCTTATCCAAAAGGTCATGTTTGGTTCCTCGCCCGCCCAAGGTCAACAGGAGGGTCTTGTTGTGGGCTGGTTGTGAACATGAATCAAATGTATTCCCGAGGAGAGGGAGCAAATGGGGAATGTGTCCAGTCGATGAATGATTTCCCGAGGACTACAGAGGGACAGATCCCAGGCACTGGTCGGTTCCTCCCAAAGCCTGGCCTGACCTTTCATCAGACAACAGTGTGTGTGACCTTGGGCAAGTTATGTCAACTCCCTGAGTCTCTGCCCTCTCATCCTCAGGATGAGGATAAGAGAATTACCCACCTCTGAGGGTCACGGTGAGTCTGGCCCAACTCATGGTAAGCATGCTCACTGTGAGCTATTCTTATGGGTATTATTATTATTGATATAAAAGCCTGACATATTGTAACTCCTTTGAGCTAGCAATTTCATTCTTAAGAATTCATCATAAGGAAATTATTTAAAAATACACAAAAGTATACCTGCAAGGATGTTTACTGTAGAATGATTACAGTGTTGATAAGAGTTGGTTAAAAAAATTTAAATCTACACAATGAATTATTTTTGAGGCATTTAAAATGAGTTCCTGGAAGAATACTCAGATTTAAAAAGATGTTCCCTCTGTATTATTAAGCAGGATAAAAACAGTATGCATGCTATGATCCTGTATTTATAAAAATGATTGCAATATGTGAACAGAAAACTGGAAAATATACTAAATATGTTAATGCTTTCTATTTTTCCTAACATCACTATATTGCTTTTATGAGAAAAACACAAATAAAAGTTACCTTAAAAAAACACAATTGAAATTTGTTTTGTTTTGTTTTGTTTGGGGGCTTGTGGGGCTTGCATTATGGATGCTTTGAAAAACATGCAAATAATAGCTTATATCATTTCTGCATGCCAGCATGGTTCTGAGTGCTTTCTACAGATGACTTCATTTACATCTTACTGCAATGCTGTGAATGTATAATTGTCTTATCCCCATTTTACAGCTGAGGTAACTGAGGCCCAGAGAGGCTGCCTGACTTGTCCAAGGTCACACAGCTTGGAGGTACTGGAAGTTGAAATTCGAGGCCAGACAGTCTGGACTGGCCCACACTCTTATGTCTAAGCTTGTTTGTATCTGAAGAGCAGCACAGGCATTCCACAGAATGTTTATTTAAACTTTATCTCATTTTGTATATTTATATATCTTAAAAATATATTTAAATCTCCACACTGACTTGGTATGTACAATAAGATCTAGTTATCTGAGGATATTTGGAATTAGTAAAAAGGACACTTAAAATGAATGTGTTTTTTTTTTTTTAACCAATGAGAAAATTATTGATGAGGACTTTATCTTGAAAAATAGAACTAATTATGAAACTTAAAAAAAATCTCATATTTAGGAAAATTCAGGCTATATCTGCAACTACACTTCAATTGTCAGAGCAAACACCGAGTTTTCATACACTCGCAGAAATGTGACACCCAACATTTCATTGTCTCTCAGCTTCATCGATTGCAAAACACATCCTGTTTTCAGAGATGTCAGAAGACCAGCCTCACGCGCACTCACACGCATCTCAGAATCGATGAACCACTCGAGAACAATACAGCATCCCTCCGGCTTGACTGGCCCAACACACTCAGGAGTCCGTCTGTAAGCATATTGGATGCTTTCCTCAAACTTTCCACGGCTGCTCTTTACCTGATCACAATCTCCCCCTTGGAGGTGCCTCCTGTCACCTCGGTTCCTTCCCTCCGTTGCAGCATTTAATGGTGCTTCCTCGGCCAGACCCACATTCACCCAGGCTCCCCCTGGCCCATTAAGGCAGACCCCAGACCTCCAGCATCCCTTACACGGGACTGCAATTCCCGTTTGGGGCCTGAGTGGCCATTGTACTTCATCAGTGACCATGTCTACGCTGCACTGAGGATGCTCCTGGGAACACTGCCCACAGAGAGGAGACAGAAGACGCGCCTGACTGCCATGTCCACTACACACCAGCTCTGTGACCCTCGGTTCTTTCCTGTGTCAAGTGGGGCTGCCTCCCTCCCAGGGCTGCTGTGACGATCAGCTAAGGTTACTCGTGTGACAACAGTCCTTGGCACGTCGGAGCCCTCCAGCGATGCTGCCTGTGATCACCATGGCTAGCGCCACCTGGGGCGGGACCTCTGCCTGGAGAGCATCTCCTATGAGTGATCAGATGATGAATGGGCATTTGTGACTTACAATAACTTTTGCTTCCCTAGGGAACAGCCTTCCTGAGGGGGCCTTCCGTGAATATTTCACAGCCAGTACTTGCTGCGAAGATCCTGGAGTAACTCTTTTCCTAACATTTTCCAATGTGGGTTTGAACTCCATTACCTCTGCTGCGTATTAGGAAGTTTCAAGCACTCGTCTCTGAACGCTCGTGGATGTGTATCTGCTCAGAGTTGTATAAGCTCCTGCTCTGGTGACCCCTGTTCAACCAAGTGCCAGGCAGGGCAGGGGTACAAGGTCATGCCAGGACGTTAAGCCAGGGATGCAATTTCCAATGAACATGTGACATCTCCCATAATGACAATTTTTAAAAATAAAGGGTTTCAAAGCTGATTTTAGAAAAGTTTGGGGGTGCAACTTCTCTACTTGTGTATCTAAGGCAAGAAAGTAGTTGTTAGATATTTGAAGTGATTTAATCTTCAAACAATCATTCCCCCCCCCCCTCAAAAGTGTGGATCAACTGAATTGAAGAGTAGCCAGAGTCTTTTACAAAAGACAATTAAGAAAAAAAAACCTGCTGCTTGCAACTACTTGCAGACATTCATTGTGATTTTTCTCAAAACTGCAAACAAAACGAAGCGCATAAATGAAATGAATATAAAGATCACGTCATCCTCTATAGTCTCTCAACGCTTGTTTTGCTCAAAACAGACTCAAGCTTGTCACAGATTTGCTTTTCTTAAAGAGACAGCAATTACGAAAATGAAGAAAAGTGCAAAGACTATGGTAGAAAATACCCATATTTCAGCTACTCAAATGAATAAACCTTAACATTTTGTCACATTTACTTTCAGTCTTTGTGAGTGCAGTTGCGGCAGATGGGAAGGGAGCTCGCCTTACCTTAAATGCTTTATTACAAATAAAACAAGTACTTTTCAAACCTAATTCTCAGTCCTGTTCTCCTCACCTATTCCTAGAGGTGACCACCGTAGTTTAGTGTCTCTCTCTCTCTCTCTCTCCCCTCCCCCCCATATATAATGAACATACATATACAGAGATTAACATTATAGTAACAAATATGGGTTTAGACTATAAAATATACAGCTGTCACTTTATCCACTTATATATGGGGTTCTATATAAGATTTCATTAGAAGATAAAGGTCTTTGCCCAGAAATTTTGCAAAGTGCCGAACTACAGTACCTCTGAGACTCTGCTCAGTCTACAAGGTGATTGGGTGCTGCCCCCTCTGACTTATTTATGCGTTTTGTTTCTGTCTTTCTCCCCGAGCATGACCCTCTGGAAAAGCATTCACAGTGTCCTCCCTGCGCCTCTGTCAAGACCCGTCTCTCGAAAGACTCGAGCCACCCCTGAGATTACTCCTTAGCTCTCCGTGGTGGCTGCCCCGGAGGGTACCCACCCTCTGGAGTGGCAGCTTCGCTTCCTGTGCTGATGCCACCAGTTAATCAGACAGGGTCTTGAGAAAGAGCTTTCAGAAAGCATGTTCGGTCCAGCACAGAAGAATCCAAGATTCTCTTGGTTTCACAAACTCTTTCTCCACACACAGTGCAAGGACTTTGGAAAGGGAGGTCTGCAGACATGCCTGTCAAACGTGCCTCCTTCAAAGTGAAATGCAATTGCTCTGGGAGCTGCCAGTGCAGCCCGGGTGTTCCCTCCACAGCAGGCTCACAGCCCACAGTCCCCTGGAAGGATGAGGTCCAGGGACAGCCCATCTGCCTGGTGAACGGGCATGGGGAGGGTGCAAGGAGGGTGGCACAGTAACAGAACCAGGACATGACAGAACCAGGACGCTCAGGAACTCGGGCGACTCTGTCCCAGGGACCCGGTTAGTGCCGCCTCTAATGGAAACGTGTGCAATTTACTTCTTTGGCAAGCAAGACAGGAACAAAGAAGAGAATTTCTTGTCAAATAAGTTTTCAAGCTGGAGAGGGATACCCCGAGGTGACCAAAGCTGACACCACTCATCGCCATCTACAAATTCACTTTTAAAAAGGGCCATTGAGGGGAATTCATCAACCCCTGATGAGGACAAATGGGAATGTTTGATCTTTGTCCACACATGCTGGAGCTGCCATATTTGCATTTAGTGGGTGTGATCATGGGGCAATTTGTGGTCTTTTAAATAGCTCCCTGCTGTCATTTTTTACTGTGTGGCTAGTTTTGCTTCCCAGTCCACAGACGCATCCCAGTGGAAAGCGCTCGGGTCAACAGCGGTCCCCTTCCGTGCTCCTGCCGTTCAATCCCCAGTCCCACCCTCCAATCAACCCCCTGCAGCTGGAAGGCCTCTGGAAGTCACTGGGCTCCTGGCTCCATCCATAAGAGAGATGAAATAGGCATTGGTAATATTTGCTAAACAGGACTGTGGAGAAGGCAAGGTCTCGGCAGGGCTCCCAAGCGGGAATGATGTCTTGTTGTCTGGGGCTAATCATGAACCTAATTTGCCGATTATTGACTTGTTCTCGCAGAGGACTGCACTTGGCTTGACACACCCGCCGCAATCAGGGAGTAACTGCCAGATGGCTTGCTCTCTGCCTTAACTACCGGATCCTGACTCGCAGCCGCGGCCTCTGAGGCGTACTGGGTGCCTCACACTCTAGCTGGGTCAGGTTCTGATTCCTTTGGAAAGTCTGATGTTTCCTCTCTAGAACTGGGCTGAGCAAATCCGACACGGTTTGTAGGATTGCAGAGATCTGGCAAGATGTGCCAGGCTTCCTTACACACACCACTCCCATAAAGAATTCAAGCCGGTAGGTTCTGACTAGCTTAGGTCAACTCTCTATTTTTGGGGTGTGGGTCTTAACAAAAGCAATGCAGGCTATCAAAAGGCTGCATTTAAAAGACAACATAACATCTACCTTTCAATCTGACAAAGAGTAAACAATGATAATACCCAGTTTATGCACCAGATCAAGTAAATCAAATGGGTACTTCCTCACTGCTGGTGGCGGGGACTTTCAGAAGGGCAGTCCGACCATTCATGTAAGATCCTTAAGGGTTGCTTTCCGGAAAAGAATGAAGGGTGCTCACAAAGACTAGCCAGGAGGACGGGCATCCCAACACTTTACTGTAAGTGATCAGGGCTTTTCATGGACATATCTGGTGTTCCTCCAACCAGGGGCATCACAGGATTCTACTTCCTGCCCCACTGAAGTTAGGATGACCTGCTTTGGTCCATAGGAGAGGGGCTTAAATGACATGTGTCACTCCCAAGCAGAATTCTTAGGGATAGGTGGACAATTCACCACCTTCTCCTTTTTTTTTTTTTCCTGCCCTGCTGAGAACTAGTCCTGGTCTGGTAGTGGAGGTTCCATAGGCTTATGTCCTTGAATGAGGTTGACATTGAGCAAAGCCCAGTGCCACCCAAGACGAGCATGTGAAGTAGGGTTTCCTAACCTCAGCACGTTTGACTTTTGGGGGCAGATAATTCTTCGTTGTGAAGAGCTGTCCTGTGTGGGTTTAGCAGCATCCCCAGTCTCTACCCACCCAGTCTCCACCCACCCACCTCTTCCCAGGGTGACAACCCACCACAGTCCCAGACACCGCCAAATGTCGCCAGGGTGGGGTGAACGTGCCCCTGGTTGGGAACCACTGTTCTGAATAAAAAAGAAATAACCTCTGTCGTTTTAAGCCACTCCAATTCTGAGGTATTTTCCCCCCTGAAAATATGTTTTATTATATCAAAAATTCTATCTAAATATTTGACAAAAGGGGACTGCTTCAAATTATATTTTCACATTCTTCCTTTTGTTTTTAATTTTTTTCTTGAATGAAAACAGTTTGTTCTTCAATAAGAAGCAATAAAACTAGAAAGTTAATTTTATTTTAAATAGCTATGTTTACAAAATCACCTATTTCTATTCAGTATTTGCTAGGGCCACACAGAATTTCTTAGTACAGTGATATCTTGCATATGTTCTATCTATATAAAAGCCTAAGCAACCATCGCAACTGAACGGACAACCGAACAGGCGACCCGGCCGGCAGGGGGGTCAGTTGGGGGCAACCAGGCTGGTGGGGGGGCAGTTGGGGGCAATCAGGCCAGCAGGCAGAGGCAGTTAGGGGTGATCAGGCCAGCAGGTGGTCAGTGAGGGGTGATCAGGCAGGCAGGCAGGCAGGCAGGTAAGCAGTTAGGAGCCAGAGGTCCAGGATTGTGAGAGGGACATCCCCCAGAGGTCCTGGATTGGAGAGGGTGCAGGCTGGGTTGAGGGGACCCTCTCCCCCTCACCTCATGCATGAATTTCATGCACCGGGCCTCTAGTATCTTTATATTGTGTTTTAGTTTACCAAATGTTTTCTTATCTTACTTTTATTATTACAATAGTGTGAGGCAGGTCACACAGGTAGATAAGAAATCTGAGGCTAAAAGTGGTTAAGGGACATGTCCAAGGTCACCTGCTTCATACGTAGCGGGGCCTCCATTCTCAGTTCTCCTTTTACTCCAGGACTTTCTCCCCTCTGCCACAGTGCCTCTATCACAGCTTCTCGTCACTTTCCAAAAGTCAACTGGGACAGACTCTGATTCTTGGGAAATTTCAGCAGGTAAGAAAGGATTCTCTCTGTACTTAATATCCTTGGACATGGATACTAAACCTTGTAGGCTCTTGGTCAGAGCCTACAAGGTTTATTATTTTATTAATACTCAATAAAATTTAAGCATAGCCATTACCTGCAACACAGCCAATAGAATTTCATATTCTTTCCCCTCCCCACCTTTTTCTGTCTTTCCAGCTCATATGAGTCACCTTGGCTAGACTGCCAATCCCCATAGAACTTATGTTCCTTGATAGGATATGCCAATAGAAATGAGAAATTCTATAATGAGTTAGTCACCTATCCCTGCAAGGAGCTAAGTACCGTCTCCTGGAGGAAATGGAGCCCATCAAAAGGACGTGAATGCATGTAATGACAGTGAGCGGGTGTGAGAATGTGTAGGGAGTCGTATTTTCCCTTCCTTTCCTTTTTAAAAGGAGCGCCCCTATATTGTACCCGTCTTGTTCATTTCTAAGCATCTGCACTGTGTCTCCCTTACTTGACCCTCCAACGCACACGAAATTTCCAAATTGGCAGCTGGACTGAAACCCTTCAAGCACATCAGCCCATGCCTATTCATTTCTCTTCCCCTGAAATGTGATGGGCCTGTCCTGGGAGTAGAGCTATTTTGAGAGGATGACCACCGGAACTATCACTGGGTTGGCAGGAGATGGACAGTGTGGTGTAGCCACAAAAGCAGAAAAGACACTGTCGCTGAGGATTTGAGTCTTGACTGTCAGCACAGCAGGGAACCTGGGGAGAGTCTGTTTGCCCACTGTCCACTATCACGCAGTCCCAGAGAGTTACCTACCCGATTTCCAGGATCACCGGCTTTTCTGTTGCTCAGAGGATGCAAAGGAAGGGGGATAATGGTTCTGGAAACAATGCTGGGAAGAAGCGAGTTTTCCCAGCAAGCTCCCTGCATCCAACTGATTGAGAGGAAAGCTATGCTCAGCTGTACCCAGAGGCATGCTCACACTTGCTTGACGAATGCCAAAAGGGCAGATTTCACCACTGCAAATCCTTCGCTATGCTGCAATAGGAGCAATGGCACCTGAAGGTCAAGGAGACCACCTCACAACTGGCAGAACTTCCCAGAGCAGCACTCTGCCATGTGCCTGGCCGGAAGTCACAGAAATGCCTCTGGGACTCCACTCAGCTGAATTCCTCTTTCTCTGCATGAGAAGCTCTTGGGAAAAAAATTGTGCTTTTGGTATCAGGAGTTCTGCTTGGCCAGGGCTACGTTAACACATCTCTGGGTAATCAGTGCCTAGACCAGTAAATATTTTTCTGTGTGTATGGATGCTTGTTCTATTGACAACCACTTACCATACCGGTCCCCTACAGCATGGCCCTCCCTGCTCAGAAAGGAAAGAGTCCCTTACACCGATCATTTCAGGCTGTAAAAATGGGATTGCTAATAAGTTTCATCTTGAGAGTCAACACTGGTTGATCATTAGTGGCTGCCTTAGGGATCCTGTTGGAGGGACCTGTACTGAGTTCAGTGAGGAAAACGTACAGTCATTGATTAGCAATGCCTGCCATGTACTAAATATGAAGAAATAGTGCCCTCTTGCTTTAGTTTTGCTAATGGGTTTACGGTAAAGCTTTCAATTCTTCCAATTGACTTTTCTAGATGAATACCTTTCCAACACATTTTAAAGTCATCTTTGACTGGATGGAATACTCCTGGAATATTTCCCTAATGTACTTCCTTATGGACTTGCTGGCGTTGAAAGCAAATGAGGCGGGAAACCTCAACGATGGTTTCCTCTGGATATACAATTCTTATTGGAAAAGAAAACCAAGCTAGTTGGGTGTTAATTTATCCCAATTGGTATGTATAGTACAATCCCTACCGAGACAAATTAAAGGAGGGGTGAGAGGAGGAACAATGAAATCCATCATGTAATCCAATCTCTTCGTTCCCAGCACTGGGAATAAGGCCACTTTCACAGTGTCCAAGGCTTCCCAAGGAGCTCAGTTCAGGGAAGAACAGGAAGTCTCAGAAAAACAGCTGCTGAATTTTGTCACTCTTTTCACTAGGGGTGCCTCCTAGTGAAATTTTAACAAATTAATCTAATAACCAGAACACCTGAACATTAAGTACCCAAGGATTCACCCCCAGGTCTAGCAAAGCTGACTTCATCAGGTAGGGTTGTTACTGTTCTTTGAGATATAGTTCACATAACATAAATCTCACTATTTTACAGTTTGGTAGTTTTTAGAATATTCGCCATGCTGTGCAACCATCACGATCTAATTTCAGAGCTTTTATATCACTCCCCAAAGAGACGCCATACCTACTAGCAGTCAGTCCAATTCTACCCTCTCCTGCCCCTGGCAATCACTAGTCTCCTTTCTGCCTCTGTGGGCTTACCTATTCTGGACAATATAACTGGAATCATGGAAATACATGGCCCTGTGTATGTGGCTTCTTTCACTTAGCAAGATGCTTTTAAGGTTCCTCCATGTCCTAGCTGTAACGACACTTTATTCCTTTTTATGTTTGAATAATATTTCACTGTACGGATATGCTGCATTTTGTTTATCCATTCGTCAGTCAAGGACATTTGGGTGGTTTCCACTTGGGGGTTATACCAAATAATGCTGCTATGACATTCGTGTGTATGTTTTTATGAGAAATGATGTTCTCAATTCTCTGTGGGTACATACCTAGAGGTAGAATTCCTGGGTCATATGGTAATTCTATGTGTAACTTTTTGAAGAACTGCCAAACTCTTTTCCACGGTGGCTGCACCATTTCAAATTCTCAATAGCAATGTACCAATGTAGCAAGGTACCAACGTTCCAACGTCTCCACATCCCTGCCAATACTTGTTATTGTTCGCCCTTTAATGATAGCCACCCTAGATGGTGTAAAGTGTGTGTGTATTTTTAAAACAGTAACTCATGGTCAGATCAAGCATGGCCATACCTGGGCATGAGATGGTGGAAGTCCCCTTCTTATGTAAACACCAAAGAGAGCGTCCTTCCCGAGGGAGATGTTGAACTTGAGGAACTGGGGCTGGCTGATGTGAATCTGTGATCTCCAAAACACGCCTGGTGGGACTTCTTGGGTCACACGCCGACCGACCTCTGCTTCGCCACTGTCTATGCTGCTGTTTTTCAATGACCAGGGCCCTGGAAAACAGGGATTGACGTCAAGTCAGCGACATCTATACACATGAGCTGGCTCTCCATTTCTGTTTAATGATATGCCAGGATTTAAACAAAATATATTAAGATTAAACTCATGGCAAGTTCCTCTTCAAGTCACAGCTTAAAACATTCAGGTATTAAATAACAAAGCTATAAACCCAGACCCCAGGGCATCTGAGATACTGGCATAATGCTTTCTCAAACTTCCGTGACTGCCCTTTGCTGATCAAATATAATAAGAGCCGGAGTCTGCTCAGTACATGCAAAGCTTGCAACGACCCTGAATGTAACTGGGAAGTAAAAAAAATATCATCAGGGCAGGGAGAGTGATATTAATTTGGCAGCATGTTTAATTCTTGCAGCCTGTAATTATTCTTTCCAGCCACAAACCAGTCCAGTGTACTCCAACATTTTTATAAATTAAAAAAAAAAGAAGTAACAGTAAATAAAAATCAGTCCAAAGGAAATAAAATAACTCAGTAGAAAGTGGGGATTTGATCTTAGGCTGACCTAATATTGGGAGCAACTCCTTCTGTGAGTGAGAGGGAGGAGCTTAGAGACCCCGCGGAAACCACACTGCTCTGATGGTGACAAGGGAGCACCATCCTTGCCCCCTTCTGTGGAATCGCTTATAGGGAACCATCAGTTGCCCACACCCAGCGTCTTTTATCACTTTAATCAGAGGAGCGTCAGGACTGCCTGTATCATCAGGAGATTTTTAAAGCACCAGTGCCTCCCACACTTCTGAGGAACCTAGTTCTATAAATGTCATTTGTGGTTCCTTCCAATGGATTCTGAACTTGAAAAACAAAATAAGATTAATATCCTACCTTCTTGAGAATGTCTAAACCAATGGAAACCGGACACAAAAAGAATCAAAGACATTTTTGTTTTGAGGGTCTTTTCACTTTTCAATGGTCAGTTTGATGGCCTTATTGGTCTGGAAACTTCTTTTCCCCCCAATCTTTATTGTTGAAAGTATTATATAAGTCCCCATTGACCTCTTCCAGCCACCCCCCTCCCTGCCCAGTCCCATTGTCTATATCCATGGGTTATGCATATATGCATAAACGTTCATTGGTTGATCTCTTCCCACACACCCTCCCCTGCCTTCCCTCTGAGGTTCGATCTGTTCCATGTTTCTATGTCTCTGGGTCTATTTTTGATCATCAGTTTATTTTGTTCATTAGATTCCACATATGAGTGAGATCATGTGATACTTATCTTTCTCTGATTGGCTTATTTTGCTTAGCGCCAGACTCCAGGTCAATGGACAAAGTATTAGAAATAAGCTCCCCTCTGCATTCCGGAAAGGAGGGACTGTTCTGAAAATATTTCTCCGTACGTGGCCACTACGCATTGCAGAGGGTTTGGGTGGTCATGAGAG
Organism: Myotis daubentonii; assembly: GCF_963259705.1. Taxonomy (NCBI): domain Eukaryota; kingdom Metazoa; phylum Chordata; class Mammalia; order Chiroptera; family Vespertilionidae; genus Myotis; species Myotis daubentonii. The sequence goes on along the minus strand of NC_081844.1, from coordinate 103,262,776 downwards.
GGTATGGTTACTGGACCAGCATGGAAGGGAAATGGAGTTACCTCGCTGAGGAGACCTGGCTCTGTTTCTATCTCACCGCTCTCCCGAGACAAGACTTGGGAGTGACTTGGGCCAGTCTCTACATCTGCCAAATAAGACATGGATCTCTGAAGGTTTCCATATCTAAATTATACCCCCCCCCACCCCAGGGTGACTTGAGGGTCTGAAGTTATTTCCCCCCACTTTTCTTTAGCAAGAAAGGTGATGATTCATTTGTATGTAGCTCAATAGTGGATGAAATGAAAAGTCCACAGGGTCTTAAAATAAAGCAGGGGAACACTGGTTTGGACCCTAAGAAGAAACTCTTGACCTCTAGAATAAAAAGGAAGCTAGAGGACAGGCTCCGGAGAGAAGTTTGGAAGCTTCCATCATATAACATCATTAAGAAGAAAAGCAACAACTAGTAAGTCCTGAGTGGTTCCGATGTTTAGGTGGGACTAGACGGCTTGTTCCTCGAGCATTTTGATGTTGGCTCACAGACATGGAATACTTGCCTGTAGCGGGAAGAGTGTTGTGTAATATGTAAGAGCAGAGGTGGGTTGACACTCTCTTGGTTCAAAACCCAGCTTTGATCCTTGGTAAATGTACCAATTCTCTCTGCCTCAGTTTCCTCATCTGTACAGTTGGAACACTATTATTATTCATTTCCCAGGATTGCTATGAGGCTTTAGCAAGTCAGTCCACGGGAAGCTTTTAGAATAATTTTGGCAGAAAGTAAATACTAAATAAAAATTAGCTTTCTTCATCATTATTATTATCTGTAAGGCTCTAAGCCTAAGTGTATTCTTTATTTTGCTAAAGTAGTGACAAGTCCAGGGGAAACACTTATTATCACCATTTGATCAGAAGCTCTGATTATAAATTGGAAACTAATTTGTATGTAAAATGCTGCTTCAGATAGACCCCCTGCCTTTCCTCCAAATTAAGGCCTTTTGGGGGGAAGGGCTATGTTAAAAAGAACCAGTGAGGAAGAAATGTAGTAAAAAAGGCCCCAGAGGAAGAACAGTTTAAGGGCATTGGAGAGTGACCCAGAGTAACCCCAGCAATCATAGTGTGGCAATAAGTTGAAGAAACAGGTAAAGGGGGGACACATGGTGGTGGAAGGAGACTTGACGTTGGGTGGTGAACATGCAATACAATCTACAGATGATGTATTATACCACTGTAAACCTGAAACCTATATAATTTTATTAACCAGTATCACCCCAATAAAGTCGATAAAAATAAAAAATTTTAAAGAAATTATTCATCTTTCAGCTTAATAAGAAGGGCTTTCCTTTATGTCTGCTGGGCTTTCGGGGTTGCTGGGATCATGACAGGATATGAAAAAGAAGCAGGAAGTCAGCATCACGAGCCACTACTCTGCCACTAAAACCTCAGTGGTGTTTGAGAATGTCAGGTGTGCAGAGAGTGGCCTGGACACGGAGCCGTGGGGCTTTGGCTCTGAGATCAGTGGGACCCGCTTCTTTTACTAGACCCCTAACTTCAGGATACTGACTTCAGTAAGTTAGCTGCCACCACCTGTGACTGCAGGCTGCCTTCTCAGGTGTCACACGTCCCCCTAGGGCAGTGGTTCTCAACCCTCTGGCCCTTTAAATACAGTTCTTCATGTTGTGACCTAACCATAAAATTATTTTCGTTGCTACTTCATAACTGTAATGTTGCTACTGTTATGAATCGTAATGTAAATATCTGATATGCAGGATGGTCTTAGGCGACCCCTGTGAAAGGGTTGTTTGACCGCCAAAGGGGTCGCGACCCACAGGTTGAGAACCTCTGCCCTAGGATTTCAGGTGCTCCCCTTCTTCGTGTCCCACCCACCAAAGGAGGGAGTGCTCCTGGGCAATGAAGTACAGGCATTGCAGCCAGGCAGAACTGGGTTCAAATCCTGACTCTGGTTCTTCCTGATGGATGACCTGCAGCAGTTTGCTTACCCTCTCTTGGCCTCCAGTCTTTATTTTATACTAGAGGCCTGTTGCACGAAAAGAAATAGGCCTTCCCTCCCTCTGGCTGCTGGCACCGGTTTTCCTCCGGCACCCAGGACCCAGGCCTTCGCTCCGGCTGGAGCCGCCTTCAGTCTTCGCTCTGCCGCTTCGCACCTATGTATGCAAATTAACCGCCATCTTTGTTGGCGGTTAATTTGCATATCTTGTTGATTAGCCAATGGGAGGCATAGCAAAGGTACAGTCAATTACCATGTTTGTCTATTATTAGATAGGATTTTTTTTAATAAAACGGAAATGATAAGAGTGGCTATCTCACAGGGTGGGAATAACAAACAGAAGTATACAAAGCAGGGCTTAGTACAGTTCCTAGACCACAATCATAGTAAAATAAATGCTAGCTAACTGCATTGAATTAAATAAAAGAATGAAAAACTATATGTGAAAGCATCTGGCTTTCTTTACAGAGTAAAGGATTTTCTAAAAGGCAAACACCGTGAGTGTGATCTATATGTCTGTATACATGTATATGTGTAGATATGTATACATGTTTGTCTATTTATCTGTGTACCGAGAGAGAGGGGAGGGTATACTTATGAAATAGAACAAAATAACTATGGAACAAGCTTAAAATTAGAAATCATCTGCTTCCATTACTGATTTTTGGTGGGACCCTCTAAGAAGTGATTACTTGATTGATTTGCTTATTTTATTGAAAAACTTGCTTTATTGAGTAACACTGAAATTAAGATGCAGTTCACCTTCACACTGAAGCTCTCTTTTCCTTTACAGCCCCACCCCCACCAGAAAAGTAGGTTCTTCCCGAGTCTCCATAGCTACACTTAACGCTACCATGGCACCTGTTGTAGGTACTAGGATTGGCTTTGCACACCTTCCCAAGTCTCTCTTATCAGACACTGAGCTCCCTGTGGTTAGGCACACCTGTGAATTCATCTCCGGGTTCTCTGTGGTTTGCACTAGCTACACATGATGGCTCTAGAAACGCTTGTTGAACTGAATAAGTGGCCTGCCCATCTGATGGGCATTTTTACCCAACCCCTGTGATTACTGGGTGAAATGAGTGCCTTAAGGAAGACTCACTGTGCACAGTTGCAAGTAAACTGACTTAAACACACACACACACACACACACACACACACACACACACACACACAACTACCTTTTGAAAATTCTATGGGAATATTTACCATTTAAAGGAAACTTCCTTGTGGATCCTTTTGAAAAATCATGAGCAAACTCTTAGTTATCTTTTGTGTAAAATCCTATATAATAAAATCCCAGCAACCATAATGGCATAATGACCAAAACAACCACTGGAGCAGTCGCTATGAGGTGCATTGACCCCCTCTCGATCCCTCCCCCCGGCCCGCAGGCTCTGATCATGGCCTATGGCAAATGGGGAACCAGGATGGGTGGCAGCAGCGGGGCGGGACTGGGGACTGGCAAGCGGGTGGAAGATGTCCCTGACCCCAGGCTAGGCCTAGGGACCCTACCCGTGCACAATTTTGTGTGCTGGGCCTCTAGTATCCTTATAAAAATCAGAAAATTAACACTGATACAATGCTTTGTCTAATTTACAGACCTTATTCAAATTTCCCAATTGTTACACTAATATTCTTTATAGTAAAAGAGAAAAGACCTTTTCTATATATTTCTAAAAAAATCTTTACAATGAGTTGTATAACCTCTGTAATTTTAAGAACAATGAGAAAAAAATACCTATTTAGTAAATACTGCCTCAGAAGACATAAAAAAGGTATTTTTGCCAATTGCTGCCACCAGAGTGTCAGGAGTCATTTCAGTAACTGTCCCTGGAGGTCCAGCCCCTGGGCTGGTGTCCAGGAGTGAAGGTCTGGGCTGCCTCTAAGGTCAAGGGCAGCAGCAGAGGCCAGGCTACCACTCTCCCACAAACTGACCCACTCCTGAGCTGTGCCAGCTGTTCTAGGACCACAAACACGGCTGGTCCCTAACAGGCTGCCATTGAGGGACAGGAAGTGAAGTCCTGAGTTTTATACCTTTACCTCCAGGGAGGGCATCCTCCCACTGGGAATGTCTGAGACCTCAGAAGGCAGTGTGACACAGCCATGGTCAGCCCTGGGCTTGAATCCCAGTGCTGACAACTCTGAGCTGTGTGCCTTTAGGCTAATCATTGCCCTCTCTGAGTTTACCTGCTCATCTGTATAATGGGCTCCTTCTGAGGAGTAATTAGGGTAATAGATGTCGTACCTGACTTGTAGGTGCTGCTACATCTTTCTATTCTGTTGCTGCGTTACCTAAAATCATTGTAATGATCCCAGATTTGGAGGATCAATTTGTGATGGTCTAATTCAAAATACAGGCTGCCTAGTATAGGCATAATTCACTACAGAGGGCCAAGGGGCAGGGTGGGCCTTAAAGATACAGGCCATCATTTTCCAAAGCCGCCCAAATCAATATACAATGAGTGGTCAATATGTCTGCAGATAGGGAGGGACTGTCATCTGAATTAAGGTGCTATGGCCCCAGAAAACAAAGTCACAAATTCATTCTCTCCAAACTGCAGGCATTGAAATGTATTCTAGCTGCTTTTTGGTAGGTACTACCTCTGTGCAGCCTGTGTTAGTGAAAAATAGCCAGATTGCATTTACTTAGCAATGATTCATGAATGTCCAGAGCAATGTTAGGTGGGTCATTCATTCATTCATTCATACTTTCATGCAACATATATTAGTTGAGCATCTATGATAGTGCAAGGTAATCTTTGGTCAACATCATTGGGGTCTATGTCACATTCCCATCATCTTTCATCCAGGCAGCCTGCAGCTCAGAGTCCCATGGATTCAGGCTGGGCTTGACTTGGCAGCCTCAGGAGAGGAGGAACCAGGCAGCTACTCTGCGGAAGTCTGGCCGTCCTCCTTGGGTTGTGAGCAAGCAGGATGCAGGCCAGCCCACACCTCCCGGAGCTGAGGCTTCTGCGGCAAACTCTTCTCTCTGTCTGTGAGCTCAAAGTGACAAGTGGAGATGATGATCATTTGGCCCTAAGAAGCAGATGCTTCACACACGATCGTTCTGGCTGGTTCATCTCCAGCTTAAAGATGAGATTTCTGGGTTTTTAGGAGCAAACACTCTAATGATCAATTTCACAGCAGAGCCCACCTCTCTCTATAGCTCCACGGAAGATTGCCCGTGTAAATGGGAAGCTATTGCCTATTTCAGAAACATGTACCTAAAATCCCAACCAGTTAAATAAGACTGATGCCGAGCAAATCGACAGCCTTCCATAGCCACATTAGGAGCTAATCATTTCAGGAAACGTTGCCATAATTCATTTATGGGAACAGCGAGACTATTCCCCAAACAAGAGATAACGGGAATGGCCTCCTCATCATACCGGGGAAATGAAGCCTCATCTTCATACTTCCTGAACTTAACCGAACTCCGGAGGCACCTTGGCGTAAATCTGCCTTGCAGATTATTCTGCCTCACATATTTTTATCTATTGCAAATAAAGTTGAATTCAGAATATTGCTTCAGTCATTACACCTTGTTTCCATTTATTGGGGAATCAGGACAACCATCTGAGGGTCCTGTTTAACCAAGAGGTGGGCAGAAAGGTTCTCCTAAGGACATTAGCTCACTGCCCTGGATTCTAGCTCTTCCGCGGCCCCAGCAGCCCGTCGGCCTCCACCCTGCTGCTGGCTGGCCATTCGTCACGGACAGATTTCTGTTCCGAGTGTCACTGCTCCCGTGGTGGTAGTCACGGTATCCCACCACAATAATGATTTTTACAAAATCCTACAGTGCTTGGGGCGCTAAGCACTGAAGGACGTATGAAAGTACGTAGCCTTTAGATCTTTAGAAACCTCAGTTTGTCACCTTAGGTAAAAATGGCCAACTCTTTGTCCCCGAGAGTGTTAACCAGTTAACTGCCATGATATTTTAAATTTAATTAAAAAAGACTCACCACTTGTGTCTATAGATGCTTATGGCATACAAATGGTCAATAGATATTTATACATCTGGCTGTTCAGGTGGTCTTGCTTCTGCATTGCTCTGTAGTTCAGTTCACTCATATGACTTACGGCAGCTAACATTTATTGAGGGGTGACTATTTGCCATGTAATCTCCTGACACCTTTGCGATCCCTCCCCCATTTTTTTTTCAGATGAGAGGACCACAGAAGCAAAGTGACCTGCTTAAGGTTACACAGCTCTTAAGTGGCAGAGCCAGGACTGACAGCCATGTCTGATCAATACCGAATCTCACCTATCTAACCACTATGCTGACTGTATTCCAGATCCTGGGCTGAGTACAAAGATACAACAAGGTGTGCATCCATGCAGAGAGCAGGCACCAGCCCCTGCATGTGCAAGGCAACCCCAAAAGAGAAGAGTACCAAGGCGAGAGGGCAACTATGGTGGGGAGGGACCCGGCTCTCATTATTAATACCCACACCAAGTCACAAGGCTGCTGGGTATAGCACACACTATGCAACTTAGAACGAAGTTGCAGGTGACAATCGGAAGCTAAATCTAGCCACGTGACACACGTAAGTGATACCCATCTGTGACAATGGTAGAACATGGCCTCCGAAGTGAGGGGAGCTGTGTCGGTGCATAGGCTATTGGTCTATTTTCCACGAGACACGCACCGTCGTCGTAATGACTGGCTCCAACCCAATGACCCCTCACCCTTCTGGGGACTTCACTGACTTTGAAAAAGCCTCATGCAGGGAAGTGATCATTTTGAAACCCTGAGCTGTGTTCACTGAGAGGCTGACAAGAGCCGGAGGAGGAATTACCAACCTCCCTGCTAATCTGGCTCCTAGTCCCGTGCATTAAGCCAACTAGTAAAAATCATTACGAAGTTTCTGCTGAAAGGGCAAGTGTAGAAAAACATGTTTCTAAACAGCATAACAGTCTTTGCCATTTTTCTTCCAACTTGCATACCATCTGGAAATTCTGATTTTTTTTCAAAGGGGAGGAAAGAAATGTGCTCCAGGCACAAATAAATGTTTACAGCTGAGTTATAAACTGAGAATGGTGGGGCTTAAAACAGGCTGGCAGTGATGGGACTCAGGCTGCAGCAAGACAAGGAACGCCATGGCAGGATGGCCAGTATACTGGCCCTCCTGCTTCCCATGGACCTTGTCAAGCAAACGTCTGGGAAGAAGTCTTCATTTGGGTTCATTAGAATATTCAGAAGGTAAAAAAAAAGGATGATGCAGCATGATTGTCTATTATGACATTCTGAAGGCAGACTTTGCTTTTGGGAAATATAGCACGTTCCCTGGCCAGTGTAGCTCAATTAGCTGGGGTTCGTCCCACACACTGAAAGGTTGCCAGTTCAATTCCTGGTCAGGGCACATGCCCTCGTTGTGGTTTCTTTTTTTTTTTTTTTAAATATATTTTATTGGTTTTTTACAGAGAGGAAGGGAGAGAGATAGAGAGTTAGAAACATCGATGAGAGAGAAACATCGATCAGCTGCCTCCTGCACATCTCCTACTGGGGATATGCCCGCAACCCAGGTATATGCCCTTGACCGGAATCGAACCTGGGACCTTTCAGTCCGCAGGCCGACGCTCTATCCACTGAGCCAAACCGGTTTCGGCGCAGGTTATGGTTTTGATCCCCGGTGCAGGGTGTGCAGGAGGCAGTTGATTAATGTTTGGTGCTCACATCGATGTTTCTCTCTCCCTCTCTCTCTTGCTCTCTTTCTAAAAATCAATAAGACTATCTTAAACAAACAAACAAACAAAAATACAGCCCCTCATAAGAAGTGGCAGCCCATAGAGGCTTGCTCAATGCACAGCTATAAGATGTCAATGACAACAACTAATATTCACGGATCTCTTATTAATTTCTGGATCCTACAGACCGTGTTTTACAAGAGTTGTCTCATTTCTGCTGGACAGGGTGCTCATGAGGGGGGACCATTTCACAGATGAGGAATCAGAGGCTGAGGGAGGACATGACCTACTTAAATTCATGCAGCTGCCAAGTGACGAAGCTGATGTTTATACCCAGCTGCACCACGGCAGAGTCCTATATGAGAGAGGGCCTGTTCGTGCAAAGTCACCAAGATAGTATTATACCCAACTCTAGTCAAGAAGAGAAAACTCAAATATTGGGAGTTTTGTCTCTTCTTCCTAGCCTCCTATAATTTGTGTCGTTCCAGGTAAGACCAAGAAAAGTAGAAATGGGTTTGCGAATGCCATAGAGCAGTCAGCAAACGTTTTCTGTAAAAGGCCACATGGTAAGTGTTTTTAGGCTTTGTGGGCCTCAAGCTAGTCTCTGTAGCAACTACTTCACCGCATCGTTGTGATACAAAAGCAGCCCCAGGCAATGAGGGGACATGGCTGTGCTCCAATAAAACTTTATTTGCAAAAACAGGCAGCTGGTCAGATTTGGTCCACAAGATGCAGTTTGCTGACCTCTCATAGAAAGGACACCTTCCATTTAAAGTGAGCGATAGGCTTTCAGAATGATCCATGAAATCCTACTTGGGAATTTATTCTTTCTTAAGACCAATGAGCAAATTGGCTACCTAGGATGTGCCCTATAAAAGCTCTTGTGCACGTTGCCCCTGGGCCCAGCCAATCAAACTGGATCCCCTTATGCTATCTGACCAGGTCAGAACACTGTATTGAATCTTTGTTCTCAAGGCTTCTCTAATCCCAGCTCTATAGAAAACGTGCTCCAAGCTCGCGTAATGAAGACGTATGAGTTCATTCCTCTTAACATAGAAATACACACGAGATGGTGAGTGATTCTGGCAGTGCGTGGGCTCCCTTTTCTTGATCTGAAACCCAACCACCAACCCCATGAAGCTTTAATTGAAAGAGAGAACGGAGTGAAAGTAAGCCATGAGCAACAACAAATGAAAATCGGAAGACAAAGGCCAAAGAACACACTCTCCTAACTAATTAATCAAGTGCTTTGTTTCCACTAACGTATCAGAGTGTGTAGGCTGCGCTGTCTATTAGATTTCTTTCCAAATCTGAGAAATGTAAACACTCCTAAAGACCAGGTAATGAAATCTCTATCGACGTGCCATTGTAGATGGGACTCACATGTCCGTGTTTTGCTTACATTTCAATTTGCTGCTGCTGGATCCTTACCCAGTAATTGCTTAATAAGATTAACCTCCCTGGCCATGTGTGGTGTTTTTGGTGAAAACATTAGCAGAGGGAAGGATTGTTGTACACCACCCAAAATGGAGGGGGTGTTATTTAATTAACTTATTGCCAATAGTTCCTGATTGTCTCTTTGAAACACTGGAAAAGCAGTCTATTGGCATTGATTCGGGTGAGCTAAATGTATAGAATTGGGGAGTGGGAGTGAGGGAGGTCACTGCGGAAAGAAATTCAAACCTCAAGTCACTTTCTCTAAAAGAGCTAGCCGTGTGTGAAAAAAGGAAAACCTGTCTAATTGTTTTATTTTATCATTTTTAAAAAACATATATTTTAAGTCCACACTGGAGGATATTTTTCTACTGATTTTTTAGAGAGAGTGGAAGGGAGGGAAAGAGATATATAGAAACATCTTTGTGAGGGAGACAGATGGATTGGTTGCCTCCCACACATACCCTGACCAGGTTGGGATGGAGCCTGCAACTGAGGTCCATGCCCAAAACCTTTCAGTTCTCGGGCCGATGCTCTATCCACGGAGCCAAACTGGCTAGGGCCTGTCTAATTGTTTTATAAAACCAAACTTTACAGCAAGTTGAAGAAGGGATCTGATATCTTCAGTCATCGGAAGAGTACTGTTTTGATATTCAAAAATGAGATGCTCAGAGTTTTACATCAACTGGAAGCAATTTTAAATTCTCACCCCTTTTCATAAGAGTCCTACTGACAAAATTTATTGGACAATGATTTGGCAACCATTTTTACCTGTCTCATAACTCATTTGGAAACAGCTGAACTGGTGATGATACACGAATTACACAACATTTTCAGAAGCCTATTGCATCTGAGGGGAAAAATTCTGGTCTTTCCATGGAAAGTGTTTCCTCATTGGTGACTTAGAGACACCACGCTCTCATGTAGGACTCACTCTCTGTGGGAGGTGCCTGCCTGAGCTGGTGGGGGAGGTTCAGGCTTAATCACAAATGGGCGGAGTGGCTGATCTTAACTCCCAGAAGTCAATGCCTATCAGGGGTCCCCTTTTGTGAAGGACAGTAAGTGAAAAGACTTTGTATATGATGTCAGAATGTGTATACATTTAATAGACATTTCTGTGCCTGAGGATAGACTATGCTTATCCATTTTCGAATATGTATTCTGCATTCTTCACAAATGTGAAGGTAGATCCAAGGACACTCGTGGGTAAAATACAAGAGAGACCCCCCAAAGCCGGGTTTCTCAAGGAGCCTCCTGGTTGCCATTTTGGATGGGAGGGGCCTGACTTGTGTATTGTAGGATGTCCAGTGGCATCTCAGCCTCTACCCAATGGATGCCAGTTGCACCTACTCTAACTGACTATCAAAAAAACGTCTTCAGCCCTAGCCAGTTTGGATCAATGGATATAGCGTTGGACTGCTGACCAAAGGGTCCTGGGTTCAATTCCGGTAAAGGGCATGTACCTCAGTTGCAGGCTCCTCCCTGGCCCCGGCGCGTGCAGGAGGCAACCAATCGATGTGTTTCTCTCACATTGATATTTCTCTCTGTCTTTCCCTCTCTCTAAAAATCAATGAAAAAAATATCCTCTGGTGAGGATTAAAAAAAAAAAAGGTCTTCAGACTTGGCTAAGTGTCCCCTGGGGGGCAAAAATGAAAACCAGTCTTAAAGAAACCAAAATTAGGAGCTCCAGTGGCGCAATCGGTTAGCGCGCGGTACTTATAAGAAACCAAAATTGCAGGTGGTCTGAAGTCTTGGAGGTGAAGAGATGGAATCTGAGGCCAACACACGTAGCTTGGAGCTTTCTGGTCAGTGAAGGGAGGGCATGATCAGTCAAGGCCAAGTCTACTTTTCATCTTTAGGTGCCGTGTTAGTTACCTGATAATGGAAAGCATATAATTTCATCCTCGGACAAAACTTGTTCATGCTTACTTAAAGGTAATTTAGGGTTATGATTAGGATAGATGAGTAGAGCAGTTATTAAAGACTGGATAAGAAGACCAAAAGTCACACTCTAAGCATTAGGACAGCGCCAGGGAGAAAAATTCCAGCAACGTTAGCATCTTGGGATGCTGACGAACACACACCTGTAAGGGAGGCTGAATTCTGGAATCTTCTCTGTGGAAAACAGCTGATTTAAGGAAAACTCCAGCAAGCTTGCCTACAGATTCCCAGGGCACAGACCCGAGTCCAGGTTTGTACCTGTCTACTTATTTGATGTGGGGCAAGTTTCTCAAACCTCCTGGGCCTCAGTTTCTCCGAGATAATCTCTCCTCCCTTTAGAACTGCTGAAGGTACGCAATGCTAAGCCTGGCGCACAATAGGAGCCCAATAAACGTTAGTTCCATTCCCATCTTTGAAATGTCCCTGTGCGGTATTTTAAGAAACATGGGGGTGCACTGCCTATGTGTGCTGAGGCAGAGTGAGAATTTCTGTGTCTGGAGAAACCCTCCCGTCTGTGATTTCCTCCGGATTCAGCTAGTTGAATGATGCCACTGGCTGCTGAAGTCTTTTTTTCTTTTTTAAAGGTGGAAGCTTTTGAATAAAGTGCATTTGTAATGGATCTGAGTTTGAATATAACAAATCCCCCGTTATAGTCCATTTCTACCTGTGTTGCACAGCACATTCCTTCTACTTTAGTTGCCAATAAAGGGCTACACAACGAGAGAGAGAGAGAGAGAGAGAGAGAGAGAGAGAGAGAGAGAGAGAGAAAAGATGGTGCAAGAATAATAGTTTTAGTCTGTCCCACAGGTCCGTGGCTGCCCATGGAGCTGTTTCCTCTTCTTCTTAGCTCCTGGCTAGCACCTTTCTTTCCCTGCAAGAATACCGTTGCCCGATTGCTTCAGTAAACATTCCCATTGTCCCCTTCACTGTTCATAGTAGAGAGGCTTGGCTCCCCAATTATCGAAACTCCCCATTCTCCACTAAAGCCCAGCTGCTCTGAGTCCGAGTCTATCTGCCAGGCTGTGCCTGTTGGGGCTCCCTCCCTGGAGGGGGGGGCGCCTTTCTCCCCAGGAGTGGGCTCCCTCCGCTGGGCTTTCTCCACCAGGAAGGACTTTCTCCTGCTGCTGCCTGGCTGCCGCTCTGCCCAGGCCTCGGGATGCTTTCCAGGCGCTGCAGAGCTGCCATGGCTGAAGATAGCACAGGTATGCACATTGTTCCAAGCAGGCGCCCTGCCAGCTCCAGTGGCTGCAGCCAAACACAGCCAACAGACAGGAACAGCAAACAGCTCTGAACAGGGGCACCTGGGAAGGCGATGCTCCCTCCTCCCCCTCTTTCTCTTCCCCCTTTCTCTCATTTTGCATATCTTCCCAGATTTGGATTAACCAGCTGGTGGGAGCTCTGAGCATTCCTGTGACCTCGAGAGGGCCAGCGGCAGCTGTAACCTCACCTTTGCCTCCAGATGGCATCGTTGCCACATCATCGTTTCCTGGTAAGCCGGTCCTGATCCCATTGTTAAAGGTGTGTCCATCTGCCGGCTGGAGTTGCCAGTTGAGTCCGAGCAGATGCATTGCTGCGGGAGAGACAAAGCCGTGAGAATATGAACAGATAATTCAGCAATGCAAATGTCAAGGGGGAGGGCCAGGTGTCCTCTCCAAGTCTTGGCCTTTTAAGGAAGCTGCAGTTCAAAAGTAGCCTGCCCCAGGCCCAGGGAACAGCTAACACAGAAAGCACAGCTCTGGGTGTTAGGTCTCTGCTGCTGTTCACAGCCCCAGGTGGAGAGGTCCCTGTGGAGGCCAGAGGAGGGAGGAGAAAACAGCCCAGCCCTCCCAAGTGGCACCACCGCCAAGGGGAGATGCCCCTTTGGAACCGCTGTGCAGGGCGCCGCTGGTCATACCCGGCTTTCCCACGCTCTGGATGCAGGTGCTGTTAGACTGGGGGTCCAGGGGCTCTGACCAGGAGGTCCCTCAAAATGTCAGTTTCAGGACAAGGCTACTGAGATGGGACCAGCCCACCCCCAACTATTCCAAACTTTAAAAATATGGTTCCTGTCCACCTTATTCATGGTAAGTGAATACTTTACAGCCCATCGTGGAAAAAGCTTGGGTGTGGTGGTGGCATGGGGCCCTTTTCTGAAAACATCACAATTCCTCTTCTCCCCTCCACCCTGCCCAAAACAGAACAAAACAAAACAACAACCCATACACTTGACCACCGTGAACGAGACAGGTCCCAGACAAGCACGTATGCACAAGTCCTGCTTTGCTTCAATGTGTACCCCAAACCTCCAAATCCAGCTTCCTCTGGTCTTCCTCGTCCCTCTGTCTGTCCCATCTCCCCACTTCCCTGTTAGATTAGCAAACTCAACTCCCCCCCCCCCATCCCCCCGCCCTCCCCTCCATCCCCATCTCTGTGGCTTCTAGGGGCTTTGTTTGACTGCCTCCGATTAAACAACCTGCGTTCTTTCCAAGCCCCTGCTCGGCTCAGAAATGCTTCATTTGCAAATCAATAAGGAGTTCATTTCCCTACACATTTCCCATTCAGACAATAATCGCACCACGTCTGTCTGGCATTTCAACCTGGACACAGGCTGACGCTGTTGCTATGTGTCCAGCGCTGCAGGAGAGAAAGGGCCGGTGACAGGGATGATGCAGGGACGGGAGAAACAATTAACCGCAGGAAACACAATTAACAATGCTTAGGAAACTGTTCACACAGCAATTAATTCTGCGGGCCTGCCACCACTTCAAGTCGGGCTGCCTCCCATTAAGGTTAAAAACCTATCTTCCAACAATACAGATTGATGGCCGTAGATAAGGTGGCAAGGTGTCCCTATACGTATAGCGGCTTCTTTCTCACCCGCGGTCCCCACGAGGAACCATGTGCTGTTTCAGACATTACTCTGAAGTGCAAGGCCCTCTGCTGCAACTCTCTGAGACGATAAATACCAATAAGTGACATTTACTCACACTTTCCATCCAGGTAACACCTAATTTTCCTCTGCAGTGTATCCGTTACACGGAGGTCGCTACTTGAGGAGACCAGATCCTACTGCCTGGAGTCATGACATATTCTCACGGCACAGAGGCGAGGCAGTGGGAACGAATCATGGGTGCTTCTAGGTAATGACACCTTCCGATTTGTAATTACAAGGCGAAGGGCACCAAAGAATTAGCTATTTTAAAATGGTTTAAAAAATGTAATGATTGGGCTATCAGGGCTCGCCTCGAGCCAGCTCAGGGCGGCCCCAGAGATGTGGTTCTGTGGAGGGTTTCTGTGCTTTGAGACAGACACAGACAGGCGTAGCAGGTGTACGGCGGCTCAGGCCTAACCAAGCGTTGCTTTTCACAGCTGTAAAAGGAAGAGGTGGCTCCACCAGGTGACGATGGCAACCTCCCCAGGCCCCGTTGGTATGCAAACTCTTGTCCACACTGCTCCCCTCTGGCGGGACTCTGTCTTGCCACCCCACGCAGAACACACTGCCATGCTCGCTCTGGGGGCACAGCGAGTGAAGGGCACCCCAACCCGCCTGTGTGGGAACAGGGCATTCTGGGGACTGTGATGTTTTCAAAGACACCTGTCCTCCCTTTACATTTTGGGTTGCATAGCATCCCTCTCTCTCTTTAAAGTATTTTGAAAACAAGAAAACTATAGATGGGGTGAGAAGGGTTAGAGTCAGAGTACGCAAGTAACTTCTCAGACAACTCCCAAAAGCGCAAAGAAAAGATCAGCAAGTAAGACGGAGAAGCGAAATCTGCCGAGATCAGCTCTGTCCTCCCAGCAGAGGCAATGCCACAAAAACGAGACTCAAGTTTGGGCATACTTCCTGTTGTTCCATTGAATGCTAAGTAAATAAGTGAGAATTATAGTAGGGGTATAACCACCTGGTCTTGTTTCTTTTTGGGGGGAGGGCAGCAGGGTCTGAAATAGGCTTTTGTTTACACATTTTTTTTTTTCTTGATCAGT
Organism: Myotis daubentonii; assembly: GCF_963259705.1. Taxonomy (NCBI): domain Eukaryota; kingdom Metazoa; phylum Chordata; class Mammalia; order Chiroptera; family Vespertilionidae; genus Myotis; species Myotis daubentonii. Next base: position 103,247,766 of record NC_081844.1, on the reverse strand, counting down.
TCTTCTTGCTCTTTCTTGAGTAAGACAACGGTGGGGATGGGCTGGCGTGTCCTCAGGATAAAGACCCAGGGGAGCTATGAAGTGAATGAGTCTCCTGACTAATGAGAACTGTGTTTCTTACTCGGCTACTGATCTGCTCTGGGGCTGGGGCTGAGAATCAGCAGTCAAACTCCCGCTTCCCCCTTTGTAAAGGTTTCCCTTTACAGCTGGAATAATGGCTGCTTGGGGACAGTGGCGGTTAAGCATCTGTCCCCTGGCAGGTCTCGCCAAGTGCCCTACACACGGAAGGCATTCCATAGTGTTTATCAGAACAGGTGATGCCCATGGGGGAAGATGGAGGGGCTGGATTGTAGGTCGTCATGTTCTTATAAATAAACCTAACACAGAGGTGGAAAGGATGGGATGGTATAGTGCTGGCAGCGATACGGACGAGTCTGTGAAGAGAAGCTATTTTGATTATTAGTATGTTAATACCGGTGGTCCGTCCTTGAAGCCCTTCTGTGGCCAGCACCGGAGGGGACTTCCTGTGGACATTATCTTAGGACTCATGGCTAACATCTGAGGGGCGAACTACCACAATCCCCCTTTCACTGGCCAGGAAACGGGCGCCTGTGAGGTTTGATCACAGGGGCACTTTGGAATTCAAGGAGGGTTACAATGGCAGGTGTCCCAGTGGTCTGGTGACAAATTCTGGTTTGCAGTAGGATCTCAGCAAACACGGTCTCTTTCTTGCAATTTAGGACAATCTCACTGTGATTGGTGAGTGACCACTTTCTATACTCAGCACCCCTTCCTGACGGGGGTTCTATTTTCTCATCTTGTTGAACTCAGATGTGGGCCGTGACCAGGTGGCATGTACTTTGCCCACCTCTTTTCTTTTTTAAAAAAATATATTTTTATTGATTTTTTACAGAGAGGAAGGGAGAGGGATAGAGAGTTAGAAATATCGATGAGAGAGAAACATCGATCAGCTGCCTCCTGCACACCTCCCACTGGGAACGTGCCCGCAACCAAAGTACATGCCCTTGACCGGAATCAAACCCGGGACCTTTCAGTCCGCAGGCCAATGCTCTATCCATGGAGCCAAACCGGTTAGGGCATGCCCACCTCTTTTCCTCTTCCACAACGTCAGCCTGGATCTTGAGTGACGGTAATGTGGCTCAGAGCCATGGCTGACTGGTGATAGAACACAGAATGAGTGAAGTGATAAGCTGCTACTGTTGCAAGCCACTGAGTGTGTGGGGTTCTTTGTTATAGCAGCACACCTGGAACTATTTAGACCAGTGGTTCTCAACCTCTGGGTCGCGACCCCTTTGGGGGTCGAACGATCCTTTCACAGGGGTCACCTAAGACCATCAGAAAACACATATATAATCACATATTGTTTTTGTGATTAATCACTATGCTTTAATTATGTTCAAATTGTAACAAAAAATACATCCTGCATATCAGATATTTACATTACGATTCATAACAGTAGCAAAATTACAGTTATGAAGTAGCAACGAAAGTAATTTTATGGTTGGGGGTCACCACAACATGAGGAACTGTATTAAGGGTCACGGCATTAGGAAGGTTGAGAACTACTGATCTAGACAGACACATTTGGTTTTAGGGAAAGTTAGAAATTCCATTTTCATGTACCAGATTGCTGTGCCTTCCTTGAAGTTGTTTATTTATAGCGTGAGGATCCTTTCCAAAACCCAGCCAGGAAGAGTTAGGACACATTGAGGGCCGCAACATTTGGTTTTATAAACAACAACAAAATAGCTCTTTAAACATGATGTCATGATATTTCCAATTGTGATCCACTCTCAGAATCCGATTTAGAAGGCTAACGGGCCTCAGAGGAGCCAGAGTTACTGCTTCTTCACCTGAAGATTGTGGGCGAACAGTGACCTCATCAATTTGCATGCTACAGAACAAGACATCCTGGATGCAGCGGGTGGTCCCCTCTCCCACTCTCCCAAGTGCCCCAGCAGCTCACCCCAAAAGGTCTTGTTTGGACCATCTGAGGGTCAGAAGTGAAATGAGTTTGGGAGGCCCTCTCCCTAACGTTTCTCACGCCCGCCGGCAGCCAAAATGCACAATTTATCACGATGTGACAGGCTCCGCTCCAGCGGGACCCTCGGACAGAACAATGGGCCTCTGTGGGTCAGCAAGGATGGAACAGGGAAAGGCTCCCGGTGAAGCTCGCGTAATCCAGGTGGCAGCTGGGAAGGCAGCCACAAAAAACACAAGAGGCAGCCAGACTCTGAGAGTTTCTCTCTGGCTAAGTGGGGAGGACTTCCATCGAGTGCTGAAAGCGGACCAAGGCAGGATGGAGAGACCACAAACAGACCCCACACAGACCCTGCCTGCAGCAAGAATGAGACACAGACCTACCTGGAGTTAGGGGATATTTTCTTATTGAAGTTGCTTGTGTGTTGTTTTTTGTTTGTTTTGTTTTTATTTTTATTTTTTGTGTGTGCCAGATGGGCTCTAAAAGACATACTCAGAAGAAACCCAAGCAAAAGGAAGGGAGAAGGGATGGTTACAGGTAACAAAATCCCCCAGCAACCACAGGGTCGGAGATTATACGCCTTGGAGAGTGGCAGCTTGGAACAGGGGTGTCTGAAATAGTAATTAGTACGCGTGGGCCTGCTGAGTGCCACTTAGGATCTCCCAGTTCATTGGCTGGCAGAGGATCAACCTGACAAAGGAGCCAATCAATACACCAGCCATGCTTCCCAGAGAGCTGCTCTGCCCCTGCTTATCACAGAGGGCAAACATGGGGCCCCGGGTGCTCTGTGTCTGCTGGGGTGTCTTTAAAGATCAGGCTTGTCCATACATAACCCGAGGAAGAGACTGGGCTTTCCCTTTGAAAATGGAAGCTTAGCCAAGCAGGGTTTAGGGAGTGGGAAGGGGGAGCCACGCCTGCTGAGTCCAGTGGCTCAGCGTCGTCAGACGCACAGGGGCCTCAGAGAGGATGCCAAAGCCCCCTCGGAGACTAGGTGGGATGATGGGAAAGGTCAGGGCTGGGCCTCCCAGTTCCCGAGTTAGCCAATTTAGTCAACAATGACAGGCTCCCCCGGGAAATGTAGCCAATTCCAAAAGTGCCACTGCTTAGAGAAGAGAACCACCGTGGAGTAATCAGAGCTCAAGTGCAGGAGTGCTATCCCTCAACTTGCACAGGCCACCTGCAAACAGTGGCACTTCTGCCAACAGTCGTGAAAATGAACACATGCAAATGAACCTACTCAGTGACATGGAGACAATTAACATTTATTTTGACAAGGTGCCAGGTGTTGGGTTCATTAGGTTAATTGTATCATTTATTTGTTTTTTTGTCATCCAGCAAATATTTATTGAGCACCTACTGTGTGTTAGGTGTGTCCTAGGCACCCAGAATAAAGCTGCTAACAAGTTTACATGCTAGTGGGAGACAGAGAAACAAAACAAGTTAAGTGAAAAGTAGAGAATATAGGGTTAGGGAATACCAGGTTGTGGGGGCACGGAATTAAAAGTTCTTTTGTTTAAATGAGGACTGGCCAAAGATGGCATCTGCGATAGGTGACATCTCAGCCCAAACCTGAGGGATGTGAGAAAGTAAATCATGCTGACAACTGGGCAAGAACATTCGAGGTTGGAGTAGAGCGAGTGGCTCCTACCTGAGTCAAGAGGGATGACACTGAGGATTCTAAACGGGATGAAAGCTCACTTAGTGTTTCCATTCCAGCCCAGTGAGGCGGTAATGAAATCTACATCTTCTAAAAAGGAAATCGAGGCTTAGGGAGTTAAGGGACTTGCCCAAGGAAATGGGAGATCTGGGATTCAGACTTAGACTCTGGTAACTGCAGCGTGAGAGCCACCAACCCCATGTTCTCCTGCTGTCAACACCGACAGGGCATGTGGTAACAGCATCACTTACTGAATACTGTCAAGGCTCCCTCAGGGACAGACACCTCCCTTGGTAAGCAGTCACGAGTCTTCTATCAATACGCCCCGTTTGCTGTGTAACTGAAAGGAATCGCCATTGTCAATAGAAACGATACGTTTGGCAACTTGAATAATTCACTATCAGGCCGAGGGGCACCATGTTTGGCGACTTTTCCCCTGGTTAGTGTATATCATCGTTTGGGGTGCTCCTTCCTCAGAGAGGAGGGGCCCGCTGCAATGTATTAATAGCATCCTTCTTAGGGATGCTGCCAATGCCAAAACCTGCTCAAAGGAGGAGATGCAAAGAAAGCCAGGAGGGATGACGTTCTTGGAAATGCTGTAAGTCTTAAAGGAGTTTTAAAACAATCCCTTTCAAACTGCCTTGGTGACGTGATGTCCCTGATTTCCCTCCCACTGTATTATTATACATTAAATGGAGTGAAATTTCAAAGTGCTGCGGGGAAGCCACACCCACAGAGCCCTTGCTAGCAATGGGGTGTGCTACACCCACTTCCCAAGAGCGCTCTGGCACCGACGTGTGCCTGTGTCCAACATCCAGCTCTCATCTCCCAAAATGGCTGTGAAGCTTGTGGTGTAGGAATCACACAGCAGGGGAAGGAGGACTCAGAGATGATGCCAGAATCCTGGCAGGACCGCAGGGCGAGAGAGGGGCTCTGCAGAAATGTACCTGCCTTCACACCTCTACCCGTACTCCCTTGTCCTCCAGCCATGGTGCTGAAACGTTCATCGTGGGGGTGTTGTCTGTGTCACCCACGTCCCAGTCCCTTGCGAATGCATGGAGGCTTTCTGTCCCTCCTTCCCGGGCGCCACGGGGATGAGGTGACAGTTGCATGAGGCAGCCCTGGGACCAGGGAGCAGTGTACTCTGGAGACAAGAAGAATCCACATGGAGGGACCAGTGCATTAATCTATTCTTGTGACAGGCTCAGGCCGGTACAGCGAGTGGGAAGTGGTATGGCATTAATCAATCCCTGTGTTTGGAGAGAAAAAACGGGCTCCTTGCAGCTTGAGGATGTAAGGAGCCCCAGGCTGGGGTCATCCCTGCCCCTGCCATCCCCACATGCGCTGCAGGTGGGAACTGCAGACACTGGGCGCGCTGTGTCTGGTGAGCTCAGGTGACCTCTAACAAGGGCCCCTGCTCTGGGCATCGCCAGGCGGATCAATACGCAAGATAGACGCGCGCTCACAGCCACTTTCTGTCCCCGTGCCGGGTCTCTCGGACTGCGCCCTGGAGGACTGGCCCTGATGGTCCCGTGTCCCATTGTCCCCTTAGCCAGCTCATTCTCGGGCACCGAACACATGCTTGGAGCCATTCGCCACACAGGGTATCATTCACCCTGTTGCCGTTGCTGCTTTTCCCAGGAAAGAAATAAAATAAAAGCCTTTCTTTCTCCGAGAAAGGACCCATGTGATCAAAATACCTTTAGAGAATGATAATATCGGTAGGCTTTATTCAGCAAATAAATCATGGTCTGGGATTTTAAGAGCTTTTGTGATAGCAAAACACATCGCCGCGATCCGCACACAGACACCTAAGCGCACTTTTCTCCACCCCCCTCCGGAGCTTGTCATTCAGGGCTGACAACCCGAACAATCTCTGCCTTTCTTTCAGAAAACAACCAGCGGCCCTGGGAAAAAGGGGGGCTAGTCTTCAAGAGCCCCAACCACAAAGCAACGGCGACGCAGGCTGCATGCGGTAGGCGCCCCCGGAACCCCAGGAAGCAGACATGGTGAGCGTGGAGAGGATAAGATGTCACATCAATCGGTAGAGGTGCCATGTGCGCTGGAACAAAGAGGGAGAACTCTCGGGTGGAAAACAGCCTTCCGCAGGGGGAAGTGGTGAGGGGGTCAGGGAGGTGGCAGCTAGGGAGCGGGCCACACTCCATCCTGGGGCACATTTCTTCCTTCCCTAGGCTGCAGTCAACAAGAGATGGGTCTGGATTCATTTCCCTTCCTGAGTCCCCAGCAGCCCCCCATAAACTATGGAGCCTTCTGGTTGAACTCTGGAGCCACAGCCAGACAACCTGAGGCCCGCAGCAGAGGCAGGGAGGCCTCAGGGATGGGGAGAAGGAGGAGCCAGCTCCCCACCTGGGGTTCCTGAGATATAACAGATCCATCCCCATGAGCGTCTGAATCTTCATATGACTACGTAGAAGCAGAGGACCCTGTGCAAACCAATTTATCTCCCGGAGCACCACATTCCTTAGCTTGCATAGTAGCTAACATTTTGCAAAGTGCTGGCTCAGTGTCATGCATGGTGCCCAGCACTTTATAAGCATTCCCTTATTTCCCCATTCCAATAAACCTAGAGGTAGGTACTGTTATTCCTCCCATTTCACAGATGAGAGAATGGAGGTGGAGAGGTGCTGGGAAATTGGCTCAAATTGACAGGGCAGATAGCTGGTTAGTGAAACCAATACAGGCTCCCAGCCACATAGTCTTGCTCTATAATTATATCTCTACTAGTGGCCCAGTGCACAGATTTGTGCACATTGAAAGGGAATCTGGCACAGGTGAACTAGATTCGGGGCTGAAAGGGCCCCAGCAGCAAGCTAACCCAGGAATTGGGCTCTGCCAGGAATTGAGGTCCCTCTTTCCTCCTCCCTTCTCTCTGGGCCTGGGGTGCAGGTGAACCAGATTCAGGGCTGACAGGGACCCAGCAGCAACCTAGCCTACTGGTTGGAGCATCTGCCCCCTGGTGGTCATTGTGCATCATAGCTACTGGTCAAACAATCGAATGGTCGCTTAGGCTTTTATATATATAGATGGGGAGAAGGGTGGTCACACCGATCTTATAGAGTGTGTGTATAAGAGGAGGCAGGGGTCTGGGCATATTAGACACACAGGAGGCACTGAAGAAATGTGTCTCACTTCCTGCTGGGTCAGGGGTCATTACCATAATGGCATCGTGGCTAACTTTTATTGAGTCCTTAGTGTGTGCCAGGCACCAATGTTATGATATGTGTATATTATTTTCCCATTTGACAGACGAAGAAATTGAGGCTCAGAAAGCTGAAGTAACATGCAGCTGGTAAATGACAGAGGTGGGATTAGAACCTGAGCCGTGTGACACCTAACGCCTGTGTACTGCACCTTCCCAGCTTATAGCAGGACAACTGTCAGCTCAACTAACACTAGTGAAGACTGGCGATGTATTCTTCCTCATTTGCATAACCCCCCCTCAGAGAAAGCTTCGTGGTTTCCTTCTTGCATTGCATCAGAATGGCAGAACCACAGTCAAGATGGGCTCAAAGGTCATGTGGGTCCAGACCTTTGCTGGACAGAGATGACCTTGAGCCCTCCTTAGGTGAAATGCCTTGCCCAAGGTCTGGACTACCAATGACTGGCTGAGTGGGATTGAACCTTGGTCTCTCGACTCTGTGGTTTTCTCTCTATTGTCCTCTTCCATCTCCCTAAAGAAAGACAGAGAATTCTGAAACCTACAAGCAAGGCGACGCCTTATTAATGAGAAAATGAGGGACCACAGAGAAAGCTTCTTCTCTCACCCACTTAGAATTTTTATTATTAGCATTTGCAAGGTAGGGCATGAGCAAAAATGACCTGTTAATAAATTAGTCAACAAAGGAGGCATTCTGATCCTTTCTGATCCCAAATTCATCAGATTGGGTTTCTATGATAAATTATGTCTTCTGCAGAAGTTCATTCACAACTAGAATCTGAAATCTCCATTTTTCTATTTCTACCTGGACCATCGGCACCATGGTCAATAGAGACGTGCTCCCTCCTGCACGGGAACTTGGTAATTTTTCGGGAGTGAGAAATGAGTTGAAGAAATAAGGATGTGGAGCAAATCCTGTATATAATTCTCATCTCAATGTGATCATTTGTTCAGCGGAGCCAAATTAGGCACGTGGGGAGGCTGCTGGTGTTCTTTTCAATTTTTAATTCTTGACATGGTTCGCTCAAGGATTTTTTTAAAACTCAGAAATCAAAAATCTTGTATTAGCAAATGGAGCTTGATCTTTCTCTTAAATGGTTTTTAGTTAAGTGGATTTCACAGGTCTAACCTGAATCACTTTAAACTTGATTCTGCTGAAAAGGAACCGCATGTTAAAAAAAAAGTAGTTCTATCTCTCAGGGCCTTATCATGTAGTGGGAAATGAAATTCCCAGAAATACATAGTCCTAGTCCTCTGATATGCTAATATCAACATGGACAACTTTTTACTGAGAGAAAGAGAAGCTGGGGGGTGGGGGGAAGGATACTTCCTTTTTGAAGTGCAGGTCACCTGTAGCCATTAAAAAAAGAACCACATTTTCATCTGCAATGAGATAAATGACACAATTAGACTTATTTTGAGTTTGTGACAATTTACTTAATAGAGCTAATTTCAGGGGTTTTATCCGAAACTCAAGTCCCACACATTTCTTTCCTGCTAAAGGTACACATTTCTCTCAACAGGTAGCAGCATTGTAACTGCTGTGGCATTTTTGGCTTATACGAAGCATTCAGTGACAGAAGAAAGACATAGGACATGGTTCATAATTAACCTCCCTCCTCCCTTTGGCTCATGCTCCCCAACCCCACATAATTCTGTGGAAAACCGAAATCCAGGTGCACCCCGATACACCTGCAGTTGGGGGGCGGTGTCTCTAACACCATCCTGGGATACACATTCCCTCAGACCTGCGTGTTCAGAGCTCCAGAAAGATGAACGCATTTGTCGAGTTCCCCAACTTTACATTACTTAGGTTGAAGTTTATAAATATATCAACTCCTGCCTGGCCGGCAGGGCTCAGTGGTTGAGTGTTGACCTATGAATCAGGAGGTCAGGGTTTGATTCCTCGCCAGGGCACATGACTGGGTTGTGGGCTTGATCCCCAGTGGGGGGCATGCAGGAGGCAGCAGATCAATGATTCTCTGTCATCATTGATGTTTCTATCTCTCTCTCCCTCTCCATTCCTCTCTGAAATCAATAAAAAATATTTAAAATAGAGAAATAAATATACCCCTCCTGGTCTTCTCTGATTTAATTTAATCGTTAATGTAACATAAGACACTCCTGAGGCAGGTATTTTATCGTCCTGATTTTACAAACAAAGAGAATGAGGCTCACTGCACTTCTGCAATGTGCCTAACGTCAAGGGTTGCCAGATTTATTTTTTCTTAAATTTGTTAAATCTGGCAACTCCGCGAGTTCCCATAGTGAGGACCAAATCCTCGGAAGTAGGAGGGCCTCAGATAGGCTCCGCTCCAGGTCTGTGAGAAAGAACTGCCCAAGCTAACTAGACGTGGATCTCTCCTCTGGACGTCTATACCAGGGGTGGGCAACCTTTTTGTGAGTGCGTGCCAAAACCAGCAAAATCTCTGACTCAAAATTCTTCTGCGTGCCAACCCTAATTTTTTTGAGAATATGTTATGCCTACTTGATATCTCTTAATCTGAAGAACCTTGAAGAAATAATAAAATTCATTCAAGCAACAAAAACAAAGTATATGATGATGAAAAATACATTTTTAATGTATACATGTTATGTAAAATTATTTATTTATCTAAGATGCACCTACACTGAATTTATCTGAAAAATAAAAAAGTCGATATTAAGAAAAAAATTGTAAATGGAAGATTATAAGAGAGGGTTTGCGTGCCAGCAAAAGTTAGTGGCGTGCCATGTTTGGCATGTGTGCCAGGGGTTGCCCACCCCTGGTCTATACCTTTCAACTCGGACTGTCATTTACATTCAGGTTTGGTCCAACAGAACTACAACATGAGCATATGTGACTTGAAAACTTCTAATCACATTAAATAAAAAAAGGAATTTAATAGTATGTTTTTCTATTTTTACTTTAAAATATGCTTTTAGTGATTTCAGAGAGAGGAAGGGAGAAGGATAGAGAGATAGACGCATCAATGATGAGAGAGAATCATTGGTGGCTGCTTCCTGCATGTCCCCTACTGGGGATCAAGCCTGAAACAAGGGTATTTACTCCACCCAGAAATTGAACCATGACCTCCTTTCAAAATTTGGTTCGTATTTTCAGTGGTTCAAGGGACATGCGGTCTTGCCAAAACAATAAAAGCAAGTTCAACAGAAAAATATTTTATATTGCTTCAGTTTTAAAATTTCAATTAATTACAATGCAATCAAGTGGAAAATTCAGTTCTTCAGTCACGCTGAGCACGTTTTAGTGCTCAGTAGCTACATGTGGCAATTGGATGGAGCTGTTTCTAGACCGTGTGGCTATTTTTTTCTTTTCTTACTTTTATTTTTATTGCATGGTCCACACTGGTGATGAAGCCCGAAACCCGGGCACATGCTCCGGCTATGAATCAAACTGTGACCTCCTGGTTCATAGGTCGATGCTCAACCACTGAGCCACACTGGCCTGGTAAGACCAAGTAGTTTAATGGGGTTCTTCTGGGCTGATTTCCTCCTCAATGCGCCCTGGGATATTTTATACCCACACCTCTGACAGCATTTATGGCTTTACAGGGTAATGATTTACCGAGCATCCTACCTCCCCCATCCCCTCCCCCAAACTTTGAGCCTTGAGCACTGGGAGGGATGAGACTGAGTCTTCACCCCCCTGTTATGAATTTGTCCCAGGAACCAGTATCAGGTTTAGGATACACTAGTATCCAAGAAATAATTATGGAATGAAAGAATGGCTTGACTAGGCGGGTTTATAAAAATGCAGTTCATTGAGGTCTTACAGTGTACCAGGCTAAGGATAATAATGGTAATAGTAATAAACGATATCTACTGAATTCTGGTTTTGTACCAGGTTCTCAGTTACTACCAGCTTTTAAGGCATTTCTCATTTAGTCACCCCCCTCCCCAACACACCTCACCCCTGCCAAAAAAATCAACTTTAAGGCAGGAATTATTATTCCCATTTTACAGATGAGAAAACCGAGGCTTAGAGAAATTAAGTTACTCTGTGCCAGAGCCAGGACTATGCAGACGCATCTCAACCCCGCCCCCCAACGCCCTGTATCAGTGTTTCCCTAACCACAGTCATCGTGGGCCAGGTTCATGCTTTTCACTAAATCTGATGTCCACTGATTTCCTCCTCAATGCGCCCTGGGATATTTTATACCCACCCCTCTGACAGCATTTATGGCTTTACAGGGTAATGATTTACCGAGCATCCTACCACCTCCGCCCTCTCCCCCAAACTTTGAGCCTTGAGCACTGGGAGGTGCTCTTTCCTTAGCACATTTTAAAATCGCCCCCCCCCCATTCAGAAAACGTTAATCCACTCAGCCTCCTCCCCAAATAATGTCTGTGAGATGAAAAGCCTGATGTTTTAGCGATAAGGTTCTGTGATGCATTAAAACAGACACGTCGAAAGAAAGTTTGCCCACACATCGCACAAAGTCACAGTGTGCTTGGGGAGGCACTGCCCCTGCTCCACCACATCTGCCTTCTGCCAGTTGTGTCTCTGCTCCCAAAGACCCAGCACTAGCCCTGCGCTTCCCCTGCCCTCTGCAGGGGTCTCAGCAAGAATAACACCAGCAGCGGAGGAACGGGCTGAGCGGAGGGCTCCCCAGGCCCGTCTTTTCTCATTATTTCCAACTGCATAAAAGCAACCACACGCAAACCACAAGACTTAACCTCCCACCCCCTCCACCTTGAAGTTTTTCTTCACTTCTTCAAGGCCAGAGGACAGAGACTGCTTCAGAAGGCGGCGTCCACGGGTCAGGGCATCCTGCTGAGAGCTTCCCCACTGTCTGCCAGGCGATGCCAGGAAGAGTCTGGAAACTATTAGCGTCCGAGAGCCCGTGTGCTCCCTGCCTGTCTTCTGCTCAGCCCTGCGGGGAGGGCGCCTCCTTAGCCCAGACCACCGCAAGTGCATTCCTGCACAACCCAGTTTCCGCTCAACTCCCAAATTCACCAGCAATCATTGGGCACCTACTATATATACCCAGATGCTGCAAACCCTCAATGAAATTTTCAATAAGAATGACACCAACACCAGTGTAAGTGCTAACTATGTCTGGATGCTGTTCTAAGAACTTTAGATATTTAGATATAAAATTTTTAGTTTTTTTGTAGCTCAAACATGGTAAAATATCAGTAATTTTACATGGTCCAACTTAAACATATTAATCACTTAATACAATGTCTCGAGAACAGATGCTTTTATTACACCAATTTTTAGCTGAAGAGACCGAGAGAGAGAGAGAGAGAGAGAGAGAGAGAGAGAGAGAGAGAGAGAGAGAGTGACTTGACCAAGGTCATTCTGTCAGTAGCGGTAGAGCTGGGCTTTGAACTTGGGGACTCCTAACTACAATACTTTTCGCCTTTTACAGTAAAAATACCCCCCAAAAGAATGCTGTCTTCTGAGGCTAGACTACATTTCAGGTGCACTGTGGGTAAAATATACTTTTGTGGAAATAAGAGAGTATGGTGGTTAGAGAAGCTTTGGAACCAGGCAGAACTGGCCCTGAGGCTCTGGGAAAGTTCTGCTCTTTGTTTTTCAATCTCTCAGACCCTCAGTTTCCCTCCCTGTAAAATGGGCATGTTAGAACTCTCTAACTCACCGGGGGGTTGCGACCTTAAATGAGATAAAGGATGCAAATCACGTAGCTCAGCTTGACACAGAGCTCAGAGCTCAACAAACAACAGTGATTGTGTGGACTGGCCAGAAATAACCTTGTCCGTCTGGAGGAAAATCTCTCTCAGATTCCAAATAGCTAAGCCTCAAGCAGACAGCCCAAGCCTAAATAGGAGAGCGCCTGCCATCTGAATTAAAACCACAGAATACTTGTGGGGAAATAACTTAGGGATCGCCTCCTGCAGAGTCACTTTACAGAAGTGGCTGCAGAGACCTGGAAGGTGGCGCACCTGGGCGGAGAGGCCAGGCACCGGCACTGAGAAGCGCACCTGCCTGGTTGCATTTGTGTCTACCTGCTGCACTGGCTCATGCAATATGGAAAAGGGGCGATTCAGCCAGGGTAGAGAGATGGAGAAAATGCCAGACCCAGACCTGGGCCAAAGTGCAACGGTGAAGCAGGTCCTCGAGCAGGTCTCCTCTCCTTCCAGTGCCTGCGTCCTGTCCATTCTGCCTGCCTAAGATGACCAGTTACCAGAGAGGCTCACGGCCACCTCCAGCCTTAGTCGGGCCACTTGCATGGACGCCTTCTCAGTACAGGGGACGTTGCCTGGACTCCCAGCCACACACTACCAGCCACTTCAATAGCATTTTAAAAATCCACCAGAACTTACATGTGAATTCATCCGCAACCCTGAGTATGTTAGATTTTCTCCCAGTAATGGCTGTGCAAGGCTAGAGGAGAATCACAAATGAAGCCAAACATATCAACTCTAAGGGTGAACACTGTAGGCACTGTGTCGGTTAGTGGCAGGGAGAGATTTTGAGAGGGAAGATGTTTCAGACAGTGGCTCCCAGATGGCAGGGAGGCAAGCCCCCTCCTCCACTGTCTGGGCAGCCCTGACGGGAGGCAGGTGGGCTTGGGGTTCCCCGCTCTGTGTGGCGGGATGACTGCATTCCCATCTTGTTCTCAGCCCAGAGCTGCCCAGAGCCACAACACGGGTAGCTGTGGCGGGGCATCTGATTGTAAATACTGTCTGTAAGCATTCCCAGGGAAAATTCCTTTTTCCTATAATCCCTGAGGCCAGACTCAGGAGTTTGGGCTGAGCTGCTGAGCATCTCATGGCAGTGGTCGGCAAACTCCTTAGTCAACAGAGCCAAATATCAACAGTACAACGATTGAAATTTCTTTTGAGAGCCAAATTTTTTAAACTTAAACTATATGGGTAGGTACATTGTTATTAACTTAATTAGGGTACTCCTAAGGCTTAGGAAGAGCCACACTCAAGGGGCCAAAGAGCCGCATGCAGCTCGCGAGCCACAGTTTGCCGACCACGGACTTAGGGCTATTAGAGCTCAGCTCCACCTAGCTTAAGCAAAAACTGGGTGAGTTGGAAGGCTGTTAGATAGCTCACAGAAGGAAAGGCGCAGCTCATGAAAGTAAAAGGGGGTAGGCCAGAGGGGGGAGGCATGGGAGACCATGCCACTAAAGAATGCCACAGTCATGTTTGCAACCCCTGGGGCCACCAGAGAAAAGAGTGTTTCCTCCATTTCCCAGCTTCACTTGTAGACATCCTTGCCTAGGGCGTCTGCTTGTCTCCACTGGGGTCCTTGGCCTCCCCTGGGTCAATCACTGGGCCAGGAAGGGAACAGCACACTATGACCCCACCTGGGCTCAGGGTGTGACCGAGAAGAAAGGACGAAGAGGGTGTTGGCGATAGATGTGGCCACCAAGTAAAATTTCCAGACTAAGACATAAGAATCAGGTCTGGCTGGGGTGGGTCAGTGCTTGAGCATTGACCTGTGAACCAGGAGGTCATGGTTTGATTTCTGGTCAGGGCACATGCCTGGGTTGCAGGCTCGATCCCCAGTTGGGGACGTGTAGGAGGCAGCCAATCAATGATTCTCTCTCATCACTGATGCTTCTATCTCTCTCTCCCTTTCTCTTTATCTCTGAAATCAACAAAAAATATATAAAAAATATATGTATATATTTTTAAAAAGAAATGAGAAACAGGATACCAGTTAAACTTGAAGTTCCCATACACTATTTGGGACATATTTACTCATACTGAAAGCATTATTCGTTCTTGACCTGAAACTCCAGTTCAGCTGGGTGTCCTAACACTGAATCTGGCAGTGCTGTCGCCAAGGGAGTTGGTGTGAGTCGGGCTGCCCTGCTGTGGCTGCCACAATCTGCCAGGACCCTTGCAGAGGGACCGAGTTCTCATGGGGGACAGCACTGTCCATGCCCCACAGCCCAAGGCCCGTCTCCATTTAGCCTTGGGATGGCTCTCTGCCTGGATGAGAATCCGGATCGGGCATCTACACTTTCTACAAAGTGTCAAAACTGCCTGGCTGTCTGGGGTGTAAAGCATATGGGTGACTCTTTTTATCCACCACATGGAGTCCTGGGTGGGACCTGAGGAATTTATCAGAAAACTTCAGCTCGGATAAAATTAGGGCTGCACTCTCGGCAAGCTCCCTGGAGACATCTGACATTGAGGGAGTCAGCGTGGGGCTCACCAGCCGGTCTGAGCCCATCCCCTGGGGCTGGATGTCAGTTCCTTTCCTCCCCAAAGGCCCACTGCAACCGTGTGCAAGGTCTGGCCCTTCCTACTCAAAGTTTGGAGCCCTGAGCTCTCCGCAGGCTCCATTTGTGCCAACCGTGTTGATCCCTGTAAATATTTACTGAACTGGCTCTGCAGTCAAGGCATAGCCGTATTTCCTCTTCCATCTGAAAGGAAGTTTATTACACAAAGTAATAGGTGATGTCTTCTTACGACCGCATAAATCTGCTCCAGTACCTGGGAGCCGAACTTCTTAGCAAGAACAAACAGTTGTTCCCGAAACATTCCACGCAGAGGGAAACAATAAAACCAGAAACAAAAGCAAGACAGCAAACAAAACGTATACCGAGATTTATTCTCTGTTCGAATATTTAACATGAGATAGAGCCGCCCAAAGCGAAGTTCAATTCTATTTCCTAAAGTGGGAAAACCAAGCCGTTTGACTGAATTTTTCTTTACACAACACTTTCTCATGCTGGCGACGAGGAGTGACTTTTTTGGTGCCAAATGTCCAAGAAAGAACCCTGAGCGATGGGGCGAAGTGCTGATCTCGGACTTAGGACACACAAAGCCAGTCCAGGGTCAAGGTCAGTGCTGGGCAAGGTTTCAAACAGAACCACGTTTCCTTTGTGTTCTCCAATCTGGTAGCAGAGGCTACGGTGCCCAAAAAGCTCTGGGTGAATTATCTGATAGTTCTAGTGAAACAGGAAGCCCGTGCAGTGTGCTTGGATTTAAGGGGAACATAACATTTCTTCTTCTGGGAAAGCCTCATGCCCTTGGAACAGACTCTTTAATGAAGGGGCAATGACCTTGGAACTGACCTTCAACATCCTTTCCACAGAGCCCCGTGCTTCATACCACGGTCAGGAGCCAACTCTCATTGGGTGACTTAGGGCTCTCCAGTCTTTCTGGGAAATGTGACTTAGGGTCATCAGGGAGGGGTGTGTGTGTGTGTGTGTGTAGCTAATTTCTTGTCAGGTGCACATGTGACCATTCTGTCCATGGGAGGGATTATTCTAAAAAGTGGCTTTAGCTAATTAGTTTATTTTTGCTGAGATGGTCCCATTCCACACCCCTAATGCGATGCCCTGTTCTCATGTAGAAATTGGAAAGCTGACTGAGTCTTGAATCGTACTGAGTGATTCGCCTGCACTGGTTCTAGCCGGGGAGGCGGCTGTGTATTTGGGAGGGGCAATAACTAAGCATGTCTGGTTCACTATTGTGCACGCCAAACCTAGCATAGAAAAATATCTTTATTTACCCCCTGCTTCTGCTGAGCACTGTGCTAAGGGCTGTTCAAAAACCATCTCAATTAATCTTTACAACCCCCCCTCCCCCCGCTGAGACAGGTACTATTACTGTGTCCTTTCACAGGAGGAAACTGAGTCACAGGGAGGTGAAGGACGTTACCTGTGCTCATGGAGCTAGTAAGTAGAAAAACCTGGACTGGATGCTGTGCATCGTGGATTGTGGAGTCTGTTCTCTTACCTTGTCCTAGAAAAGACTGGTTTTATCCATTAATAAGAGGATGACTGGTAGGAGTAAGATTAAAGTGCTCTGTGACACAACCATGGCCTCCAACCATAGTTATCAGGCCCAGAATCCACATAAAATTCCCTGAAAGCACTGCCATTTCAGCACTTCTCTCTGTGGCTTCAGCCCATGACCATCCACCACCTCTACTGCTCATTCTGACTTCGCCCTTCAGAGCGCGTGCTTCTCAGCTCATTGCTAATCCCATGTCAGTAGATAAGCATTTAGGTGGACACCGTTTCTGCCTGCTCTTTGCATGTCGAGAGGGGTCCCCAACACTCAAAGGAACTGGGGGTCAGACCTCCTCACAACAAGACACGCTTCTTGTGACTGCAGGGGCCGGGCTGAGA